>NC_069796.1:29672500-30922500 GCF_027406575.1 Nycticebus coucang
ACCTTTCCTTTTTCACCTAAATTTATATATATAGTTGTCCCTTGGTATCCACTGTCCAGGACCCTTGACAGATAACCAAAATCCAAAGATGTTCAAGTCTCTTATATAAATGGGGTAGTATTTATATATAACCTGTGTAAATCCTCTTGTATACTTTAAATCATCTCTAGATTATTTACAATACCTAATACAATTTAAATGCTATGTACATAGTTGTTATATGGTATTGTTTAGTGAATAATGACAAGAATAAGTCTGTATATGTGCAGTACAGATGCAACCACGGTAAGCCTGTTTTTGATCCTCAGTTGGCTGAATCCTTGAATGCAGAACTCATGGATAGATGTGACTGACTGTATTCTGAACTCAAGTCGCAGTTCCCTTTTCTAAAACCACTTGAAAAGTACCTGCCTACCTCTGTTATTCTATCCAAACAGGCTTCCTACAAACTCGTAAGCACCTGATGTTTATAATTATCACAGTACTTAACCAGGCTATATTTTAACCTTTTGATTATGAACAAGCCTAATAGGTGTTCAAACAAGATGTTCTTTTGGTGCAAACAACACCCGTAGCCACAGTTCCTTTCTGACCTCTCTGCAGTCAAAGGGTTAATTGTCTTGTACTTTGTTATCTCCTTCCCACATGAAAGAACTTTCTTTAATCTTTTATCTCTGGAACTTAAAATAGTACTTAAACATTGCACAAATGTTCATTAGGTAGTCTTCCTCAAAAAAGTATGCATTCAACTGTGCCACAGACATTCTTTTAATAAACCCATAAATAATACAAACTCCAGACCAAGCACTTCTGACACTCATAAAATCTGTTCCAAAAGCCTACTGTGGAAGTCTAATGAAAAAAGTCTTCTCCTATTAGCTGAATGCTTTTAAGACGACAAACTGGAATAGGTCACTATCCTCTGAAAACAAAAGTATACATTATTAAAAGTCACCTAACAAGCACATTTTCATTCCACATAAAATGAGAATTATAATCTTCCATTAAACTGACATAGGCACCTAAAAGTACTTCATACAGCCTGAGCAAGACTACACTAAACAAAGGGCATTTATTCAGGAAAATATTTGTCATCTATGTAAATGTCAGTATAGAAACATATTGGGTTTTTTCTTTTCTGTTTTCTGTTTTTTGAGACAGAGTCTTTACTCTGTTGCCCAGGCTAAAGTGCCATGGTGTCATAGCTCATAATAACCTCAAATTCCTGGGCTCAAGCGATCCTCTTACTCAGCCTCCCAAGTAGCTGAGACTCCAGGCTCCTGCCACCACCGCCAGCTAATTTTTCTATTTTTAGCAGAGATGGGGTCTCACTCTTGTTCAGACTAGTCTTGAACTGAGCTCAAGCAATCCACCTACCTCAGCATCCCAGAGTGCTAGGATTATAGGCGTGAGCCACCCTGCCCAGCCAGAAACAAAAGTTCAAAGTTTAAAAGCAAGTTCACTGTTCTGATAAAGAGAAAACAAGTGGAATATTTACTGGATGGGGGAAGTCACTGGCAAGTCGTATGACTGTGACTTTACATCTCTGGAGTTCAATTCCTTTATGAGTACGCACCTCATTTCACCAAGCTCTTTATCCTACCAGCTAAAGTAGTTTTGGGAGTGCTATGTGTTCACAAATATCTGCTCAGTGGTGCTATTTCTATTATGTAGTAAGTGTCCTATCCAACTGTCTCTGCCATGTGCCAAAGTTCTAAAGCCCTCTAGATGCCCAAGTTTCAGTTTATGGCAAAGTAGTGGAGAATGTGTCTTACTATAGGTAGGATATGCAAAAGGAGCATAAAACAGATAATGTATATTACTCTATAATCTAAAGTTTTTAATGGAAAGTGGCTCATTCTGTTTTTATTTACAGCCACACCTTAGTTTATCCAGGCTGGTACTGAGTCAAAAAATAAACACAATGTTATACAGTTCAAAATCACTCTTTCCCTTTGACTTTATCATGTAGTAAAGTACATCATGCCTGACTGCTCCTCCCAGATAAAGAATCTAAGAGGAAGTTTCTTGGTCTCTCAGAAAGAAAAATCTTACAGGCACCTACACTCCCAGTTACTCACGAGGCTGAGGAAAGAGGACTACTTAGCCCAAGAGTCTGAGGTTGCTATAAGCTATAATGTCATAGCACTCTATCAAGGGCAACAGAGTGAGGCTCTGTTTCAAAAAAAGAAAAGAAAAGGAAAATCTTACTTACAACGTCTAAATTCCTCGAGGGCCACAGCTTTTTCTCAAGTTGGAAATCTTCAACACATGTATGACAATATGCCTTGAAAAGATGTACTCAAAGAACCCATCCAGATGTAATTTTCCCCTTCTATCCAGCTGAGTTTACAAATGAAGGTCAAAGGGCCCCATAAGCATAATAAAACTCTTTTTCTTTCCTTAGAACCCTCTGAATGTGTATTTGCAATAGAAAAACACAACTGAATCTTTGTTCTGTCACCCTCAGAGACGTACGTGCACGGTGATTTACTAAGAAATGACCGTATAATGGTGGTGTCACCATTTCAAAAAGAAAACTATACAAGTGTACAGTGAAGAACATTATTCAAGAAAACTAAATTTTACATTTTCTCAGACTTATCTCCGTCTTTAACTTGTAGTAACAAAAACATGGTAGCTGTTTAAAAAAGTTTTAAAATATTTAATTATATTGATACTAGAAGTTTCAAATAATCTAGCAAAAAATATAAAAATTTTAAAATGACATTTATCTATAGTTCTATTTCCTTCAAACATGTTTTGCAGCAAAACAGAAAAGTTCCTGTTCCAAGATACAATTAAGTTTCCTATACATAAATTATCTCTCAAGAACTTCCAGGTTAAACACTGTTTATGGTAACTGCACTTTAATGATTATTTATTATTATCATTATTCTTTTTACTTAATTTTTTGAGGGAATAGATCTTGCTCTGTCACCCAGGCTGGAGCACAGTAGCTCAATCATATATGGTTCACTGTAGCCTCAAACTCCTTGGCTTACGCAAGCCTCTCATAGTACAGGCAAGTGCCACCAAGCCAAGATGATTTTATTTTTTAATTTCTTTTAGAAATAAGGTCTCGCTATATGTTGCTTAGGCAGGGCCTCAAGCAATCCTCCTGCCTTAGCCTCTTGAGTCACTGGAATTACAGGGCTGAACCACCACATCCACCTCTTCATATATATACATATATGTGTGTATATATGTATATATATATATTTTTTTTTTTTGGTAGAGACAGAGTCTCACTTTATCACCCTCAGTAGCGTGCCGTGGCATCACACAGCTCATAGCAACCTCCAACTCCTGGGCTTAGGCAATTTTCTTGCCTCAGCCTCCCAAGTAGCTGGGACTACAGGCACCTGCCATAATGTCTGACTATTTTTTTGTTGCAGTTTGGCCAGGGCTGGGTTTGAACCCGCCACCCTCAGTATATGGGGCCAGCGCCCTACTCACTGAGCTACAGGTGCCACCCAGCTCTTCATATCTTAATAAGAGAATATTAATAGCAAATTTTGCCAGATCTCTTCAGTCTTTTCATTCTAGTACTTTAAATATTAGACCAATAGAAACCACTACTAGAATAGTAAAGGAACAGGATTTTTCACACTGCTTTTCTTTATCAAGTCAATGATTCTGCCAAATATTTGAATACCTACTTTGTACCAAAGTATTACAATTATGGACACTGGGAAATAAGGGTACAGTCACTATCCTTAAGGAGCTTTTATCAACCAGAGAGGCAACGATGCAAGTAATCCTAACACAGGAATTACAACAGTGGAAGAAAGCACAAAATATCCTGGGAACATACATGAGAGGAAAAGTGAAGAAGAAAGGGCATACAATTCTTCAAATAAGCAGTAGAGATGAGATTGCAGCCAGGATTCAAAACTTGCCAAGCCAGAGAATGGCTTCCCAGACGGAGGAAATAGCAAGCTAATACATACAGCTACCATGTAAAGTGCGAAGGCACTTTGCTTAATATTTCACATGTATTATCTCGTCAGTTCTCACAAGAATCCCCCCCGAAAGAGTCGGTTTTAAAGAAATTAGGTAACTTGACTAGGAACACTCAAATTCTCAGTACAGGAGCCCAGATATGAAGAAGGCTTGTCCAGAGCCAGTAACAGAACACCATATTGTTCTCATACTACGTAAAGCAGAAAGACAGGAGAGAAAGAGGCATGATGTTTCTCACCTCTGACATGTATCAAAATTACTTGAAGAATTTTCCCTAAATATCAATGCCTACACTCCATTCTAGTGTAATGTAACTTAAGGGTGGGCCTAGGTATTAAAAAACAAAAACAAAAACTCACTAAGTTGAGTAATACATATAGCCTAAGTTGAGAAGCAGTATTAGGGTATTATAAGTAGTTAAATACATGTACACGGGGAATGATAAGGTTAGAGTTATGGACAGAAGATCATGGAGGACCTTTTATCTTTCCTCTTCATTCAGACCAAAGTAATCCAAAGAATATATCACTCCTCACTTTTCTTAAACTCTACAGTATCTGCCATTAGTGATTTCTTTCTGAAATGCCCTCTTTTAACAGCGCTCTTCTGCTCTCTATCTACGCAGTAACAACTTTTTATTCATTCATGCCGTGGTGTCACAGCTCACAACAACCTCAAACTCCTGGGCTTAAGTGATTCTCTTACTGCAGCCCACTAAGTAGCTGGGACTACAGGAGCCTGCCACAACGCCCAGCTATTTTTCTTTTTAGTGACGGGGATCTCACTCTTGCTCAGGCTGGTCTCAAACTCCTGAACTCAAGCAATCCACCCACATTGGCGCTCCAAAGTGCTAGGATTACAGACATGAACCACCATGCTCGGCACCCCCAACTTTTTAATGTTAGAGCACCAAAAGGGTCTGTCCTTAATCCCCTTCTATTCTCACTCCCAATTTTCCCCTGGGCATTCCCATCAATCTTGTGACTTTACCTATGACCCATATGCTGTAGACTTTCAGACCTACAGCTTGGTTTAATCTGGTAAATATTAATAGCTTCTCTTTTAATTCCCCCAAATTATGTATATCTAGGGAGTGGGAAATAAATTCTGAACAAAAGTAAAACATAATCAGATCTGAGTAATTAAAAAGATAATTCTGGGCGGCGCCTGTGGCTCAAGGAGTAGGGCGCCAGCCCCATATACCGGAGGTGGCGGGTTCAAATCCAGCCCCGGCCAAAAACTGCAACAACAACAACAAAAATAATTAAAAGATAATTCTATAGCAACAGGGCTACAAACAAAATGACTCAAGAAAAAATTTCAGGGGTAGAAATAATAAAAGAGCCTGAACTAAAGTAGCAGAACTGATAAGGAAGAGGCAAAGACTCAGGAGGTAAAATCCACAGGTTTAGTGGCCATTTGGATATAAAGAGGGAGATACTAGGAGAAACCAAGAGGAAAAACACAAAGCTGGGTGTGGTGGCACATGTGTAGTCCCAGTTACTGGGGTGGCTTGAGGCAGGAGGATCACTTGAGCCCAGGAGTTGGGAATCCAGCCTGGGGAACAAAGCAAGATCCTGTCTCTAAAAAAAGTAAAATAATAAAAACACACAAACTTCTGGACAGAGAAATTGGGCCACCCACAAAGAAGGGGAATAATGATGCCTTCAATTTAGAATAAGTGATTAAAGAATCTGGAGGACAATTTTTTGTTTGTTTGTTTTTGGTTTTTGAGATATTTTCCTTCTGTTGACACTACAGTGATAGTGTAGTGTCATCATAGCTCACTGTAACTTCAAATTCCTGGGCTCAAGTGATCTTCCTGACTTGTCCTCGTAAGAAGATAGGACCACAGGTGCATGCCACCATGCAGGCTAATTTTATTGTTTTTAGTAGCATAGGGTCTTGCTCTTGCTCAGGGTAGCAAACCTGGAGGACCATTTCATGGTTAGATATGTAGATCTGAAATACATAAAAAGGGGTAAACTGGAATAAATAGTCCTAAGAGGTATCAGCCTATAACAAATAACTGAAGCCAATCTGATGAGCAAGATGGACCAAGATACACAAAGTTGGCTATTCTAATGAATAGAAAGTATTATTATTTTTTTTAACACATGAGGACATCACAAAATATACTCCCAAATGATGTTTTCTTTTTTTAAACACATTTACCATTTAGTATGTATAAAACATTATAGTAAGCACTGAGAGGGAAATAAATCATAAGAGAAATACAAGGAGCTCACTTTGAAATAAAAAAGAAAGCTTACAGAGAAAGAACAATATTGAATATGAACTGAGTGGAGAAATAGCCAAATTCAACACTTCAATTTTAACTATGACTTTGCCTATGGCTTCTTCAAGTAATTTTTGGATGATGACACTAAATAAATACAAGCATATCTTGTCTTTGTTGAACTTCAAATACTGTGTTTTTTACAAATTGAATATTTGTGGCAATCTAGCATCAAGAAAGTCAGTCTATCAGCACTGTTATTTCAAGAGCATCTGTGCATCACAATAACGACAATATTTCATACTTTTTCATTATATTTGCTAGGGTAGCCAGTGATCTATGATCTTTGATATTATTGTTATATATGTTTGGTAAAACAAGAACCACCATGTCCCTGTTGTTGTTATTATTTTTTGAGACAGAGTCTCACTCTGTTGCCCAGGCTAGAACGCAGTAGACTCATAGCTCACAGGAACCCCATACTCTTGGGCTTGGGCTATTCTCTTGCTTCAGTCTCCCAAGTAAGTGGGACTACAGGTGTGTGCCACCACACTTAGCTAGTTTTTCTATTTTTAATACAGTCTCCCTCTTGCTCAGACTGGTCTCAAACTCCTGAGCTCAAGCAATCCTCCCATATCAGCCTCCCAGAGTGCTGGAATTACAGGCCTGAGCCACTGTACCCAGCCCATGTCCCTATTACTGACAAATGTGTGTATTCTGACTGTTCCATTGGCTGTTCCTCCGTCTCTCCCTCTCCAAGGGGCTCCCTATTATCTGAGACACCACGATATGGAAATTAGACAAAATAATAAGTCTATAATGTCCTCTATGTTTTCAAGTAAAAGAAAGAATCACACTTCTTTCACTTTAAATACAAACTAGAAAAGATCAAGCTTAGTGAGAAAGACTAGCTGAAAGCTGAGAAAGGCCAAAAGCTAGGCCTCTTAGCCAAGCAGTCAAGCTGTGAATACACAGGAAAAGGACTTGAAGGAAATTAAAAGTGATACTCCAGTGAACATACAAACGATATGTAAGTTAAACCATCTTCCTGTTGACACAGAGAAAGTTTGAGTTCTGGATAGAAGATCAAACCAGCCACAACATCCCCTAAGCCAAAGCCTAATCTAGAGCAAGGCCCTATCTCTTCAATTTTACAAAGGCTGAAAGAAGTGAGAAACCTGCAAAAGAAAAGTTGAAAGCTAGTAAAGGTTGGTTCATGAGGTTTAAGGAAAGAAGACATCTTTATAACATAAAAGGGCAATGTGAAACACTAAGCTATCCAGTAGATCTAGCTAAGATTATGGATGAAGGTGACTGCATTAAACACTGGATTGTAATATAGACAAAACCTTATACCGAAAGCCTTATATTGAAAGAGGATGCCATCCAGTGTTTTCATAGAGAGGAGCCAATGCTTGGCTTTGAAACTTCAAAGGACAGACTGACTCTCATGTTAAAGGCTAACTGAGCTGGTGACTTTAAGTTGAAGCTTAATGCTCATTTACCATTCTGAAAATTCTAAGGCCCTTAAGAATGATGCTAATAGGGTGGTACCTGTGGCTCAGTGAGTAGGGCACAGGACGCATATACCAAAGGTGGTGGGTCTGAACCCCGCCCCGGCCAAACTGCAACAAAAATATAGCTGGGCATTGTGGCGGGTGCCTGTAGTCTTGGCTACTCAGGAGGCTGAGGCAAGAGAATCACCTAAGCCCAGGAGTTGGAGGTTGCTGTGAGCTGTGACACCACAGCACCCTACTAAGGGTGACAAAGTGAGACTCTATCTCTAAAAAAAAAAAAAGAATGATGCTAATCTACTCTGCCTATGCTCCATAAATGAAATAGCAAAGCCTGGATGACAACGTATCTGTTTACAGCATGGTTTAGTGCATGTATTTTAAGCCTACATTAAGATCTATCTTAAAAAAAAAAAAAAATCATTTAAAAATATTACTGATCATGGGCTCGGTGCCTGTGGCTCAAGTGGCTAAGGCGCCAGCCACATACACCTGAGATGGCAGGTTCGAATCCAGCCTGGGCCTGCCAAACAACAATGATGGCTGCAACCAAAAAACATCCAGGTGCTGTGGCAGGCACCGGTAGTCCCAGCTACTTGGGAGGTGGAGGCAGGAGAATCACTTGAGCCCAGGAATTAGAAGTTGCTGTGAGCTGTGATGCCAAGACACTCTACCCAAGGCAACAACTTGAAGCTCTGTCTCAAAAAAAAAAACAAAACAAAAAACCAAAAAAAAAAATATTACTGATCATGGACAATGCACCTGGTCACCCAACAGCTCTGACAAAAATGTACAAGATTATGCTGTTTTATGTTGTTTTCACATCTGCTAGAACAACCTCCAAGTCTTATTATTACATTTATACATTGTTAGCCTACCAATGCCATGGACAATGATTCCTTTGATGCTCTGAGCCAGTGCTTTTCAACCTTTTTAATCTCACGGCACATTTGAACCTATCAGCTAAAGTTCTGCGGCACACTTAAATTACGTTCATCTAAAAGAGAGTAAAACAAAGAATATACTTAGTGTGCACTGAACTTCTTTAGAAAACAATTAATGACATTTAAAAATTTTTGTGCACATGAGAAGAAAATCACTGCTCTGGGAGAGTAAACTGAAAACCTTCTGGAAAAGATTCACCATTCTGGACGCCACTCAGAACATTCATGAATCATGGATGGAGGACAAAATATCAATGTTACAAGAGCTTGAAAGAAATGGATTCTAAACCTCATGAACAATTTTGAAGAGTTTAAGACTTCAATGCAGGATGTAACTGTAGATATGATGGAAACAGCAAGAGAACCAGAAGAGTCTAAAGATGTGCTGAACTGCCACAATCTCGTGATAAAACTGACAGAAAGGAGTTGCTTCTTACGGATGAGCAAAGAAAGTGGTTTCTTAAGATGGAAGATATTTCAGGAAGAAGTTATGAACGTTGTTGAAATGATAACAAAGGATTTAGACTATTACATAAACTTAGCTGGTAAAGCAGCAGCAGGATTTGAGAGGATTTGCTCCAATTCTGAAAGAAGTTTTGCTGTGGAAAAATGCTTTTAAATACCATTCTACCCTACAGAAAAATCCTTCCTAAAAAGAATAGCCAATTGGTCCTGCAAACTTCATTGTTGTCTACTTTAAGAAACTGCCACAGCTACCCCAATCTTTAGCAACTACTACCTAATCAGCAGCAGTCATCAACAATGAAGCAAGACCCTCCATCTAAAAGATGATGGATGACTCACTGAAAGCTCAGATAATTGTTAGCACTATTTTTAGCAATAAAGTATTTTTCCATTAAGGTATGTATATTGTTTTTTAATACTTAACAGACTACAGTAGAGTATAAATATAACTTTATATGCCCTGGGAAATACAAAATTTGTGTGACTGGCTTCATTTTGTTGGACTGGAACTGAACCTGCAGTATCTCAGAATTATGCCTGCACCTTAACAGCTTTTGTTGTTTTATACCACTTAACTTCCCACAGAGTATGCAAGTCCAGAAATCAGAGAAGTAGCTCAAGAAAGAATGTTCTATGGAAGCTGGATCTATAAAGTAGGAGAAATGCCTAAAAACATAAAATCTGTGTTAGAAAGATAGTTAACATTGGGTGGGCTGGCTCATGCCTGTAATCCCAGCACTCTGGTAGGCCGAGGCAAGAGATACTTTGAACTCAGAAGTTCCAGACCAGCCTGAGCAAGGGAGAGACCCTGCCTGTACTACAAACAGAAAAGCTAGCTGGGCATCGTCGTGGCTGCCTGTTGTCCCTGCTACTTAGGAGGCTGAGGCAAGAGGATGACTTGAGCCCTTGACTTTGAGGTTGCTGTGAGCTGGGATTATACCATGGCACTCTAGCCTAAAGCAACAGAGTGAGACTCTGTCTCAAAAAACAAATAAACAAACAAAACAATACTGAAATGGAAAACTACAATATGGCCATACTCAATGTCTGGCTCACTAGGATAATGCCTGAGTTGATAGTTTCACCCAAGGACAACATAAGGTTCAAAATAAAGGAACTATTAATTTTGTCTTAGAAACACACAAAAGAATTCTTTACCCATTATAGGATGCAAACATCTTATTACAGAGTTTCAACATATTCTTATTCATTTGTATATACTATTTCATAATGTTTTGAACCCAGTAGATATTCAAGGAAAAACAAGGTGAATCAATTAAGCTGAATAAGTTTTACCTCCTCCTATTACATACTTTATAATTTGGCTTCCAAACTTTATGATGGTTTTTCTCCTATTGTATGGGTTGCGATCACCCATTCTCCTTTGTTAGTTTCTACTCTTCTACTCAGACCTTCTAAGGGTAGAATGCTTTAGCCCTCCTCTATTCTTCACATACATATATTCATTACCTTAGTAATGTCATCCAGTCCTATAACTTACTAATATCTATAAGCTGGTGACTGTAAAATTTCTATCTCCAGCTCAGTCTTCTCTTAGAAATATAAATTGTATATGCAACTTATTATTCAACATATCTAACAGACATCTCAAACCTGACATGTTCAAAAATGAATTTCTGATCATGGCTCCCAAAACTTACTCCTCCTGCAGCATTCCTCATTTCTTTGACAGCAGCTTAAATTCTCTTTGATAACTCTTAACACTCCAGTTATTTAGGTCAGAAACCTTGAAATCACGCTTGATTTTTCTCTTTCCCTCAACTCCACATCTAATCCATTAGTAAATTCTGTTGGCTAACCCTTCACAATATTTCCAAACTTTGGTACTTTTCACCACTCCATTACTATCACTGCATCATTTTTAGCTTTGACTTGATTTAATGCAATCACCTTTGACTTTCTGCCTCTACCCGTATTTCCCTACAATCTATTCTAAATTCCAGAAGGCTTTTTATTTATTTTTTTTGAGACAGTGTCTCACTCTGTGGCCCTGGGTAGAGTGCTGTGGCATCATAGTTCACAGCAACCTCAAACTCTTGGGCTTAAGTGATCTCGCCTCACAGATACCTGGCACAATGCCTGGCTAGTTTTTCTCTTTTCAGTAGAGACAGGGTCTCGCTCAGGCTTGAACTCCTGAGGCCAGGCAATCCACCTGCCTCAGCCTCCCAGAGTGCTAGGATTACAGGCATGAGCCACCAATCTGGCTTACTTTTTCTTTTTTTTAAGTTTTGCTGCATGCCTATAGTCCCACCTACTTAAGAGGCTAAGGCAGGAGTGAGGCAGGAAGATCACTGGAACACAGGAGTTCACGGGCAGTCTGGGCAACACAGGAGGGTATGTTTCCTAAAAAATAAAGATAAGTAGCATAATATCACTCCTTTTGGTACTCCTCCCTTTACTCGAAATAAAAGCCAAATAACTTACAATGATTTGTAAAGTTCTACATGACATGTCCTATCCTATGCCATTATTTCCTCTCTGACTTCATCTCTTACTACCCTCAACCTTGTTCACCCTTCTCTAATCACTCAAAGCTCCTTGATATTCCTGGAATGCACAAAGACATGCTCTCATCACAGGGCCTTTGTAATGATTGCTTCTTCTGCTTGGAAAGCTCCCCATATTTTTCCTATAGCTAATTTCATCATGTGCACCAAGTCTTCAATCAAAAGTTATCTTCTTGGTGTGGGGTGGCTCACGCCTATAATCCTAGCACTCTGGGAGACCAAATTGGGTGGACTGCTTGAGCTCAGGAGTTGGAGAGCACCCTGAGCAAGAGTGAGACCCTGTCTCTATTAAAAATAGAAAACCTAGCTAGTACAGTGGTGCTCGCCTGTAGTCCCAGCTACTCGGGAGGCTGAGGCAAGAGGACTGTTCAAGCCAAAGAGTTTGAGGTTGCTGTGAGCTATGATGCCAGCACACTCTACCCAGTGCTACAGTACAGAGGGAGACTGTCTCAAAAAAAAAAAGGTGATTTTCTCAATCAGGACAACACAAACCATCTTATTGCAACCCATCCCTTGCGTCTAATCCTTCTTATTCTGCTTTTTTTAAAATAGCAATTGCTAGCTAATGTATTATTTTACTTATTTGTTTATTGTATTAGTTATCTGCTTTCCCCTCTCCTAACTTCAATGTAAGTACTACTAGGGCAGGCCTGTTTTTGTCATGGATATATCCTAGTGCACAGAATAGTGCCTTCAACTGGTAGGCTCACAATAGGTAATTACTGAGTTAATATACTTACAATAAGGCCGGGTGAGGTGGCTCACACCTGCAATCCTAGCACTCCAGGAGGTCAAAGTGGGTGGATTGCCTGAGCTCACAGGTTTGAGACCAGGCTGAGCCAGAGCAAGACCGCCTTCTAAAAACAGCTGGGCATTGTGGGGGGTGCCTGCAGTCCCAGCAACTGCAACTCGGATGGCTGAGGCAAGAGAATAAATAGAACCCAAGAGTTTGAGGTTGCTGTGTGCTAGGATGGCATGGCACTCTACCCAGAAGGACAAAAGAAGACTGTCTCACAAACAAACTACATATATGTGTGTGTAGGTATGTGTATACTTAGACCCTTAAGAGTCCACTAAAATAAGATCTTCTGAAAACACAAATGAACTTGTAAACTATTTATTACAACTCATCAAACTATTTATTACAACAAATCATTACTAGGATTCAAGTTACCCTTTCCTTACTCATACTTTTGTACCTCAAACAAATTCTACACTCATTCAAAAACACTGCCAGTGAATCTTTCTAGATATTAGAGCTATATTCTATACCTCTGTTCCGTGAACAATGCTGCAGTTTCAGTAAAACAATCTAGTACTTAGTAAACACTGGCCAATATAACTTTATAAACAGTTTAGAAATTTTCCTAAGGCTTAAAAATAGATAATTTCAAACTAGGTTAAATTTTTAAATTCTTTCTAAACTCTATTAGAAAGAATTACAATTTTCCCACTAAAATGTGAATTCAACACAAATAGTGTTTCAAAGTAAAACCTACACTACACACTGTAAGCGTTGCATAATAATTTCTTATACTATACAACTACAGGAGAATTCACTTGCTTGAATACTTTCAATTAGTTCACAACAACTTCAAGAAGCATCAGAGGGAAAGTAAGACACATGATATTTTAAATGCAGATCTCCAAACAAGGACTTTGTAAAGTGGTAGAATCTGCCCTGTTCCTATGCAAAGCTCAGGATCTCCAGTAACAAAATTTGACTTATGGTGGTTTACGGCTTCAATAATGTCATGTCCCTAAAGGTCAGCCCAAAGTTACTCAAGATTGACTATGCAACACACTATAAATCTGATTTAGGATGAATTAACAAGGGCATTTCATTTTATTTACTACAACCATACACAAGGCAATCTAATAATCCATTCACCTTGTTGTCCGTTTCTGATTTAGGAAACTTAGCATTTATAACAGGAAACTTCTCCAAATCAGAGAAACCCTTTCCCCAAAATCTAAGCACTCTATAGAATATGGGATGCTAACAGGTTTTAGTTATGTGCCTGAAGAAGGTAGGCTTCAAGTCACATAAAAATCTTTTAAGCTGATGCCCATTACTGCTAACCCAACAGTAAAATTTGGATACAAGCACAAAACACTATGAAATTTCCCACTAACGGTCTGGAAAAGTACTACAGAAATGAAGGTACTTCTTTAAACACCCATCACACACCACAGAATTCATCATCAGACTGAAGGGAAAGTTTTAAAACTGAGCTGGAAAACTTCATCTTTAGTCAATTGTACAATATTTTAGGGACCTTTAAAGAAAAGTTATTTCTTAATAACATGGCTTAACCTGTTCCCTTACAATTTGTACCATGCTTTTCATAGTCTACTTACATGTGCAGGCAATCTCACTCTAAGACCCACATTTTACCCAACCCAGAAAATACTATTTAGTAATACTTCCTTTCTATAAACGACACCAGGAAGTCCCCAGCAAAAAACGGTGTGTGGGTAAGACCGCATCACCGACAGGGAAGGCAGTCGCCACTCAGCTCGCTACAAGGGCCTGGATCAGGGGCAGAAAGCGAAGGGAAAAGATACTGAACAGCAGGTCCGAAGCTCTGACAAGGGGTCAGTCGCCGCGGTTTTTAGAAGGACAGGAGGATGCTGTCTACTGGACCGTGGGACACGCTCCAGGGTCGACTAGCCTTACCTCGGAAGTCCGCTCGGGTGGCTTTTTCTTTAGCGCTTGCATAGCGCCGGGGTCCACGGGTGAGTTCATGGCCGCGGTCCCGGTGCTACCCAGCCTGCCCTCAGCAGCTCACGAAACAACTCATTCACCCTAGATAGGTGATGCGCCCCCTCCGAGGGAGGGAACTTCGGAAAGTAGAGGGGTCGGAACTGAAGCAAACAACCCTTCGCAACGCCCGCCCAGGGCCTCAGCCCACGCGCGACTGGCCAGAGAAGCCTGCGCGGGGGCGGAGAGGAGAGAGTGCGCACGCGCAACACGCACGCGCAGGCCAATGTAAGCCCAAAGGAGTGACTCTGCGGCGACGTAAGAACTGGGGCGGTGTAGTTAAGTCTTTTCCAGCTTTTGGTGAGATTTAAAAACGTCGCGAGAATTTACTTAAACTGGCTTCGGGATTCGCCTTAGACTTGTGCCTCCGGCTCCCCTAGCTTCCGGCGGAGGGAACGGAAATGCGCCGTAAGGGCCCAGGGAAAATCAGCTTGATGGGGCGGAACCGGGTGCTCAAATCCGGAAGCGCAGGGCGTGGTCAAATCCGGCTCTGCGCTTCCTCTCCGCAGCTTCTCCAAAAGGCGAGAAGCTGCGGAGGTAGAACCCGCCATTCTGCCACACCGCAGTCAACGCACCCTCTTCACGTCTGTTTTAATAAAACGAAATAGCTTGTCAAAGCTGCCCACAGAGTGCTAGTTCTGTCCGAGATCGGCGTCCTGAGACCGAAAGAGAAAGCTTCGTGGCAGTAAGCTAAGACGGGCAGATCACGCTTACCTCTTTGTCGCAAAGCTAAATCTGGACAGCGTTCAGTCCAGTCAGTACCCAGGTCAGCCATTGCCCTCCTGGTAAGTGGGCTTAGGGCTGCCTGGACTCAAAGGTGACATTTTAATCTGCTTCCCAACAAAACAAATAAAGCCAGTTTCGGTTTTATTTCCTTTGGTGAGGAAAACCGACCACCCTTATGAGCAGTTAGACAGCTGCTGGGGCTGTTTCGACTATAAGTTCACAGAATTTCAGAATCCATCATTCCAGCAGGCTTATTTACCCTTACTCAATTGTGTACAGGTGGACCACACTCACCACAGTTCCTCACTTTGGTGCCACTGTGGATATATCCTTTCCACTGAATTTTAAGCTCCTTGGGAACTGTCATCACATTTAGGTATGTATTAGTATTTCATAGCTAGCATAGTTCATTAAATAACTCAAGATGATTTATTATTACGACATACTTTTCAAATAATGACTGATTCACAGTAATTTTTTAATAACACGTAAGAATTAAAGTAACATTTTCGAGTAATGAAAAGGAAAGAGTTCAGGCTACAATATTTACTGTTTCTGGGCTCACAGCTGTATTTCTAGTACTTTGAACCCAGGAGTTCACTTGAACCCAGGATTTTTGAGACCAGTCTTCTTGCCCAGTAGAGACCCCACCCCACCACAAAGATCTGTGTGTCTTGACTATTGCACAAGAGAAAATGAAATATACCAAAGTAACTTAAGTAGGCTTTATCATAAGACAACCATAAAAACAATACTTTAATATTCATGGTGACTATTTTCAAAATTTACTTTTGTCCTTTACTATCTTATATTATGCTGTTGTATATAGGAAAGAAGTGAGGAGAGACAGTATAGCTATCAATCAGCATTAACTTGTATCTGAAAGAAATAATGGCTTCTAGGTTTTAATTTATGGGGTTTGGTTTGCTTTTATAGATGCATTTAAAGAATATTTAACGTGTCATTGTGAGGATTAGGTCAGGCATAAGAAGATACCATTATATTTTCTGTTGTTATGTTTTTCTTCTTAAGAACATATATTAAAAATTCCCTGAAATGGGTGGGGAGCCACAAGAGGAAAGCTGGTTGGATTACCTGGTTACAGAAACAGCAAAAAATTGTTGACATTGAGCTAAGTATTTTTTGATATTCATTATTTCACTTAATTCTCACAACTACCTTATTTGAAGTAGATTCTACTAAATTACCAATATGGAAAGTGTCAAACTTAAGACAAGAATCCTGGTGGTCTAACACCAGAGTCCATAAGGATACCTTATTAACACATGAAAGAAAGACCAACATCATCAAATTAACATGTATTTATTGCACAAACTTCCCCTAGAACTGGGAGATTATTATAATACAGATGTACATTTGAGAAATGTATATAGACAAGGAACAAGAATGTACATTTTACATATCCACCATCTAAATAACTTAGAGAAAGCAGAGCATTCTCGTAAGACATCTACTAGAAGTAGGCATTATGTAAAAATCTGGTCTTCTTAGTGATCATCCCCAGAGTATTCCAATCAGATGAAATCTGCAGTGTGTTTTTATTGCACTTAACATTTTCAAATTCAAAATTAAGACATATTAATAAAGGCTAGTAATATTTAAAGTCAAATCAATTAGTTTATATACAAGAAAAAATTAGTTTTAGTTCCATAATTTAAAAGATCCCTTTTTTGTTTCCTACTGCAACAGTTTTTTCTGATATGTAACATCTGTCTGTACCGTAAGTTGAAAATTATTTCAAATAGGCTAAACCTCTTTCCACATTAATCATAATGACCACACTTAAAAGAAGTAGCAGCTCATTCCTTGGGTTTTGTGTAAAGAAAAGAATGACTATGATGAAGGTAACAAATTATAGAAGGGTTAGGAATTACAGAACTCAAGAATCCTATAAGGATTAAATGATTCTTTAAGAAGCAATAGGCCTTCCCAGCAAACTTAGCATTAAGAATAACAGTAGCAAGAGCCATCCCTTTATTGAAGACTAGAATTTCTAAATGGTAATTGATTATACATTTCAAATAGAGAATAGTTTGATGACGAAGAAACACCCAGAAACAGATATTATCTGATAGCTATTATTCTGAGCTATAATAAAAAAAAAATGTATAATGTACATATAACATTTTCTATATTCTGAATGTTGGCAAATAAACTAACTCAAAGTATTTTAAAATTAGACAACAGAAGAATTTTGTTAATGATTAGAATAAGAAAACTAAGCCAAAGAAAATGAGAACTCTTTGGCAGCAAGTCATCCATGGGAGACTCAGGTACTAACTGGGACCAGATACTAGGACATGCGCCAAACAGACTGTAGGCACACCAATTTCAGGGTTACATTCCATTAAAATAGCTATTTCTTCTTTGTCTAGTTGGAAATCTCTTGAATACATAAAGAGCAAGGCAAAATGTAACCTAATGTTATAAACTGAAGTTCAAAAACTAAACACACCACAGAAATTTTTCCATTAAGTACTGGAAATTTAAACACCAAGAATGGATATTAGTGTATTTAACAATGAATAAGCAAGTGGGGTTTTTTAGTTAATTATAATGAAAATAGTCAATGAAAACAGAAACCAACTTCTGGCCTCGAAAGTATCTTAGATTAGATAAGCAAAGAATAAACTATAATGCAGTATTCAAGTAAACTGAGGTAGTAGAGCATATTGAAAACTTTTATCTACCCATCTTTCTATTTACATTACTTACAGGAGTTTGGTTCCATATTAGCCTTCTTATGAGCAACACTCCTATATTATATACAAAGACAAGTGACAAGTAGAAATCTTTGAAAAAAAAAATCAACTTAAAAAGGGTGGGGCTCTTGGAGAAAGAATAATTTTAAGAGTTACGAGTTATTAGTGTAAATAGACTATTATTAAGCAGTGAAACAAATATTCAGATCCTATGGATTCAAGGGCTGATACCAAAAGCAAGGGCCTTGGCTACCTGAGCACTTTTAAAGAAAATAGCATTATTTTTGTCAATGCTTTGGTGTAATTTTTAATTCTAGTTTTCATTTATTAAACTAGAAAATACGTAAATATTAATACTTATAAGAATTACCTCACACTTATAAACAAATGGTATAAAGTAGTATTCTTATTGGAATCTACATTCCTCTGCCTTAAAAAAAGATTGGCTTTACTTATATTTTAGAGTGTGTGAAACAGAAAAATCACCAGAAAGTTAACATTTCAACATTACATACAGTTCATACTAGTTGAAAATATTGTTTTAAAAATGCATGTTACCAATCTTGTATTTCTACCTCTGCTTTTTAAAAAAATAGATACATATGTACAATTGGGTAGATAATATAACACACATTTACACTCATTCTGAGTTTATTATAATTAACAGGCTGTTCAAAATACTTTGAGAGATAACCAGAACTTAGCTGTTTTAAACTGTAAAACAAAATAACAAATAATCAAATTATGTATCTCTGTACCTTAGAAATAAAGAAGTAAAAACTAATCAAATGACTATTTCAAAGTCTTTACATCATGAGACATCTGTTATTTATGAATTGTGATAACACTGCAGTGATCACATGAAATTCCTTGATAATATAGTCACATTGCAAAGTTACACTTTGGCTTTTTCAAATGTTGCCCCCAAAATTATTTGTGTTACTTCACTTGGTTAAAAATTTACCACCAACCAAAGTCCAGTCAAAAAGAAAAATCCATATGATGTACACAGAATACGTAATGCAATGCAGAATACCCCAGTGACTGATATGTTTAGATGGAAGTCTAACAGTGAAAAAAATCTCCATAAATGCATATTGTATATGCTTCACTGGTTTCTACTTATCATTTCACCAATTTCTAACAACCATTTATGTAAACTAAAGCAGTATCTGAGCAACATATGGAGAATGAGTGCTTGCTACAGCAGCCAAAAGAGGAAGATCACTGGATTCAATCCTGAAATAAAGAAAAAAAAAAATCTCAGTTCAGATTTTCTGGGTCCAGGACATAAATCCTACAGGCAATGACCATTACCTTACAGCCGTTTTACCTCACCAGTTAAGGACCTATGCCATCCTGACCAAATTGAAAGGTTAATAAGAGAATCAATCATAACAAAAGTTGAATATAATTTTTAAAAAAGACTCTGAATATCAAGGGTAACAAAGTAACGTCTGTAAGAAAGTATCTAATCTGTTGATGGACCATGCATTTGAGGCAAGGGACAATGTCTGAAAACTACAATCCAGGATAATAATAGAGTAATACTGTGCACACATACTGTTTTATTTATTATTTTTTGAGACAGTCTCTCACTATGTTGTTGCTCAGGCTAGAGTGCCTGTATAGTGTCATCCTAGTTCACAGCAACCTCAGATTACTGGGCTAGAGCAATCCTCCGGCCTCAGCCTCTCGAGTACCTGGGATTACAGGCATCCTGCACAATGCCCAGCTATTTTTAGAGACAGGGTCTTGCTCTTGCTCAGGCTGGTCTTGAACTCCTGAACTCAAGCAATCCATTTGTCTTCGCCTTCCAGAGTGCGAAGGATTATAGCCATGAGCGACTGTGCCCAGCTGCGCATGTGCATCTGCGCGCGCGCGCGCGCGTGCACACACACACACACACATTATTTTAGATCCAAATGTTTATATAATCAGATGTTGTGGGAGAATAGGAGTTTCTTAAAAATGCATCTTACACAAATTTATAGAAGGGGAAAAATGCCAATAAATGGGAGAAAAAGTTACTCAGACTCACTCATGGGTAGAGAGATTTAAATAAAATAGATTTTATTTTCAGCTAGTAGCTTAGCAAATATTTAAAAATTGGGTAATACGGTCGTGAGAAGAATATGCTTCTTGCTGTTTGTAGAAATTGGTATTGTTACTCTCTGAACAGCATTCATTACTCTGTACTAAAATGCAAGTATCTATAAAAAATTCAATATATATATCCTTTAACCAAACATTCTACTTCAAGAAATTTATCCTACAAATGTCAAAGGTTTACATTCGCTCTCAAATTGCCTTATAAAAGCAAAAAACTGAAAATAATCTAAATTTCAACATACAATGGAATGCTATATGGCCATTAAAAATGCAATAAATCAGTATATGACTAAATGAACAAATTTCAAGATATATTAAAAGGCAAGTTGCACAATGACAATCAGAGTGTAAATCAACTTATAGTCTTTACACTATCTTTTACAAAGTTCTGTAAGAGGGGCCAGGTATGGTGGCTCATGCCTGTGATCCTAGCATTCTGGAAGGCCGAGGCAGGTATATTGCTTGAGCTCAGTTAAAGACCAGCCTGAGCAAGGGCAAGACCCTGTCACTAAAAAATAGCTGGGTATTATGGCGGTTGCCTGTAGTCCTAGCTACTGGGAAGGCTGAGGCAAGAGAACCACTTGAGCCCAATAGTTTGAGGTTGCTGCGAGTTATGATGCAACAGCACTCTGTGGAGAATAACAAAGTGAGACTCTGTGTCAAAATGAAATAAAAATTCTGTAAGAATAAGCAATCCAAAAAAAAAAATAAATAAATAAAAAAAAAAATAAATAAAAAAAAAAAAGAATAAGCAATCCAGGGCGGCGCCTGTGGCTCAGTGAGTAGAACGCTGGCCCCATATGCCGAGGGTGGTGGGTTCAAACCCAGCCCCGGCCAAACTGCAACAACAAAAAATAGCTGGCGTTGTGGTGGGCACCTGTAGTCCCAGCTGCTTGGGAGGCTGAGGCAAGAGAATCGTGTAAGCCCAAGAGTTAGAGGTTGCTGTGAGCCGTGTGACACCACGGCACTCTACCCGAGGGCGGTACAGTGAGACTGTCTCTACAAAAAAAAAAAAAAAAAAAAAGAATAAGCAATCCATTAACAGTGCATGGGAGGGGATTGGATACCGATAGAAAAAAAGCAATGACTTACTTTTCATCTTATGCCAAAATGTACTGTGAAGTTTGGTTATATGTGTATGCACAATATTTTTAAAAGTAGTTTAGATATTTTTTTTTTAAAAATAAAGGTATTAAACACAAATGTCACTCCCCAGAAAAACAACATTATATCCTGTTATTGGCTTCTCAAGTACTAGAAAACAATTTTCTTTGTACTGCTCAAACTAAAAGCTTTATCAGGATTTCAACAACTGTGGTATTATAGTATCTAAATAGGATCTGGAGTCAGAAAGATTTGGAGTCATTCAAAGCCCTACCTACTCTATCAAAATCTGTATGATACTGCCTACACACTGCAGAATGATTATAGGAGTTAAGAAATAACACTAATAAAAAAAATTGGTTTCTGATATAAAATAGGTTCTCAGTGATGTTGGTTCCTTTTCCATTCATAAAACCTGAATTAGATAAAAGTCCTAACTTATTTTATTTAGTTGAAGAGCTAGCATTTCAAGTAATGATACACACACACATAAAGTGGCTTTAGAACAAGGAAAAGTTACTATAGGACATAAAAACTTCCCATTCTTCCTTCAGTTAGCACTTCAGATTACTGTTTCCTTCCCAGGAATAACTGAAGAGTAGAATAACAAAATAAAATAGATGAAAGAGTCATAACATAGATAATGTACAAACATCCACACAGCGTTCAGTTACTTTAATCAAGTCTCTGGAAGACAGATGATTGGAATAATGAGTTTAAAACATATTTAATATATAAAAATGAGCCCCCCCCAATCAGCCTGTAACAGGAAAAGATACTTAAAAGGAAAAAAGGCTATTCTGAGGAACATGCCTTGCTTAAAGCAATGAAAAGATAAAGCCAGAAAGAAACCATGAACATACCCCAGTACCACTCCTAGCTCCTTGACATGAACGCGCATCTGTCCCCTCAGATATTCAGACAGCATTTTACTCTTGAAGTATAGCTCCTGCAATCGGTCCTCAAGGTGCATTACACACTGCAGTTAGGGAGGAACCAAGAACCATGTCATAAAACAGTTTCCAACACTGAGTCATGGCAAATTCAAAAGCAAAATTGTTTTTGACAATTTTTTAATTACTCCAACATGAAGTAAAATTTGGATCACATTTTTAAAAAGCATTAGTTTTAGCAATAAAGCAATGTAAATCTTTCTCTGGGTCATATCAAAGATTAGCTTCTACTATATAATTCAATAGGATTAAATGCATTTTTCCTTTTTTTTAAATCTAAGTATGGTAATTTACAATTTAACCTTTTCTTTTTTTTTTTTTTTGAGACAGAATCTCACTATGTGACCCTTAGTAGAGTGCTGTCGTGTCACAGCTCACAGCAACTTTAAACTCTTGGGCTTAAACGATTCTCTTGCCTCATCCTCCCAAGTAGCTGGACCATAGGTACCTGCCACAACTCCTGGCTATTTTTTTGTTGTACTTGTCATTGTTGTTAGGCCCAGGCTGGGTTTGAACCGCCAGCCCCACTGCATGTGGTCAGTGCCCTCGCCGCTGAGCTACAGGCACCAAGCCCCATTTAACCATTTTTAAAGAGGCACAATTCAGTGTTACTAAGTACATTCAAAATGTTGTGCAACCATTACCACTATTTTCAAAACTTTTTCCTTTTTTTTTTTTTTTTAAAGAGACAGAGGGTATCTTTCTGTTGCCTAGGCTGGAATGCAATGACATGATCACAGCTCCCTGCAGCCTTGAACTCCTGGGCTCAAGTGATCCTCCTGCCCTAGCCTCTCAAGTAGCTGGGACTACAGTTGCATGCCACCAAGGCTGCCTACTTTTTTTTTTAAATGAGTTTTGATGGCCAGGTATGTTGGCTCTTGCATATAATCTTAGCACTCTGGGAGGCTGAGGTTAGAGGACTGCTTGAGCTCTGAGTTCCTGACCAGCCTGAACAAGAGTGAGACCCTGTCTCCACATAAAACGGAAAAAATTAGCCAGGCATGGTGGTACATGCCTGTAGTCCCAGCTACTCAAGAGGCTGAGGCAGAATCGCTTGAGGTTAAGAGATTTAAGTTGCAGTAAACTGTGATAACAACTCCAGATTCTAGCCAGGGCAACAGAGCAAAATTCTATTTAATAAAAAGTTGAAACGATATTTTTCTTTTTTATAGAGATGGTCAAACTATGTAGCCTAAGTTGACTTGGAACTCCTGGGCTCAAATAATCCTCCTGTCTCAGCCTTCCAAAATTCTGAGATTACAACACTGAGTTACCATACTCAGCCCTTGATATGGTTTGATTCCAGAATTTGATAAATGTAAAATTTTTATAAATTGGTACATTTCAAATTTATTTACATAGGAGAGACTATATTCTCCTACAGAGAATGTTTTGTATTGTCTACATTCTGGCCAATAGTTACTAAGAGAGAGATATTTCTAAGCTGGAACATTAAAAATTAAAACATGAATTTTGCTTCCCTAATTCACTAAAATAGGTGATTTTTCATGCAAATCAAACTATATATGTTTGAGGAAAAAAGGGTTTCAAGTGTTAAAACACCAAATTCTTACAGAATACTATCTTATGTTTGAGAAAAAAAGAGTTTTAAGTGTTGAAACACTAAATGCTTGCAGAGTTCTTTCTTTAGAAAGAAAATCAGCTCCTAAAAAAAAAAAAGAAAAGAAAAGAAAAAATCAGCTCCTAATAAAATCAGCTACTTTATTATTGGAAAAACACAACCATACGAATTTCTTGGCTCACTTATTGTTTTGTGGTGTATGTTTTTCCCATAATGCTTGATCAGGCTGAAAATGCCTAAGAAAAGAAGAAAAACGTAACTCTAGAATATATGTATATATAAAATATATAATTTACCATATTAGCCATGTTAATGTATATACTTCAATAGCATTAAATACATTCACAATGTTGTGCAACCATCACCCCTGCGCACTTCCAGAAGTTTTTCATTATCCCAAACAGAAACTCTGTACCTATTAAATAATAACCCCACATTCCCTCTTTCCCCCAGGCCCCGATAACCACTATTTTACTTTCCATCACTATGAATTTGCCAATTTGATTCCACTGCATATAAATGGAGTCATACAATCTTTGTCCTTTTTGTCTGGTTTATTTCACTTACCATAATGTTTTCAACCTTATCTATATGGTAGCATTATCAGAATTTCAGTCCTTTTAATGGCTGAATAAATATTGCATTGTACATATTATACCACATTTTGTTATTCATTCATTTGGTGATGGACAGTAAATTATTTCTAATTATTGGCTATTTTCAATAATGCTGCTGTGAATATTAGGATACAATTACCTGTTTTAATCTCTGCTTTTAAGTGTAAATGAATAAAGAGAATTGCTAGATCATATGCAATACTACATTTCTGAGAATACTACTTTCTGAGAATGGCCAAAGATTTCTAAAGATAATGCACCATTTTACAATCCTAGCAATACTGCCCAAGGGTTTCAATTTCTCCACATACTGGCCAATACTATTTGTTGTTGTGATTTTTTGACCATAGCCATCCTTATAGGTATTAAATGGCATCTCACTGTGGTTTTTATTTTCATGTTCCTAATGACTAATGATGTCGAACATATATGTTCCCTAGGGAAGTGCCTATTCAAGTCCTTTGCCCGTTTTTAAATTCAATTGTTTGCTGTTGGTTGTTGAGTATAGGAGTTCTTTATGTATTTTGAGTATCAATCCTTTTTCAGGTACTATTTTCAAATATTTTTTTTTCCTTTCTCTTTGCTATCTTTTTACTCTGTTGATACCCTGACTCTGTGGATGTCAAATTCAAGAAATCACTGCTATATCCAATTGTCATGCTTATCCCCTATGTTTTCTTATAAGTTTTATAGTTTTAGCTCATTAAGTTATTGATCGATTTTGAGTTCAATTTTGTATAAGGCATAAGGTAAGGGCTCGACTTCATTGTTTTTTAAGTGGCTCTCCAGTTTTCTCAGCATTTTTGTAGAAAAGACTGCTTTCTCTGTCGAATGGACTTGGCACCTCTGTTGAAAATCAATTAACCTCAAACATGAGTGTTTATTTTTTGGATCTCCATTCTATTCCATTTGTCTATATGCCTGTCCTTATGCCAGTACCATAAGGTTTCAATTACTATAGTTCTGTAGTAAGTTTTGAAATCAGACCGTGTAAGTCCTCCAACTTTCTCTTTGAAGTCCCTTGAGATTCTTCATTTTTTTTTTTTAAAGACAGAGTCTCACTCTATTGGCCCTGAGTAGAGTACCCTGGCATCATAGCCTATAGCAACAGCCTCGAAATCTTGGGCTTGAGCAATCCTCTTGCCTCAGCCTCCTGAGTAGCTGGGACTATAGGTACCCACCACAAACGCCTGGCTAGTTTTTCTATTTTTAATAGAGACCAGGTCTCACTCTTGCTCAGGGTGGTCTGGAACTCCTGAGTTCAAGCAATCCACATGCGTCAGCCTCCCAGCATGCCAGGATTACAGGCATAAATCACTGTGCCCACCGGAGTTTTCTATTTCTGCAAAAAATGTTATTGGGATATTGATGGGGATTGCATCAAATCAGTAGATCACTCTGGATAGTAATAACAACTTAATAATATTAAGCCTTCTAATCCATGAAAATGGGATGTGCTTCCATTTACTTATGCTCTATAATTTCTTTCAGTAATGTTTTGTAGATTACAGTGTACAAGCTTTTTGCCTCCTTGGTATTATTCCTAAGTCATTTTTTCTTTTTGATGTTATTGTAAGTTAAACTGTTTTCTTTTCTTTCTCTTTTTCTTTTTTGAGACACAGTCTTACTCTGTTACCCTGTGCTGTGATGTCATCATAGCTCACTGTAATCTCAAACTCTTGGTCTCAAGCCATCCTCCTGCTCAGCCTCCCAGGAGTATCTGGGACTATAGGTGCCTGCCACAACACCCTGCTAATTTTTCTATTTATTTATTTTTAATGAAATGCAAATTTGTTTAATTTGCCTATTACTAATTTTTTTGGTCGAGTTTTTCTGTTTTCTACATTTAAGATCATGTGATCTGCAGAGATAATTTTACTTCCTTTACAGTTTTGAAGATTTTTGTTAAAACTTCTTATCTAACTGCTCTAAGATTTCAAGAATGGAAAGTGCTGAAAATGAGTATTACAGTCTTATACCATTGAGTATGACATTAGCTATGAGTTTGTCAAAGATGGATTTTATTAAGTTGATCTGCAGAGGTCAGGGTTCTTTAGTCATGCTATATTACAGTTTTCCTAACTTGAAAGAATGATGAAAGTTGAAAATGGTGTCCTTAGTAAGAACTCACCAATATTACAAAGAGAGATCATACAAAGCAATGACATAACAGTAAGTATCTAGAATGCACTGACATTCTACATAAATCCTGTAGATATTGGACATGAACAAAAATTCTGGCTGCTGAAATCAGAACATATAAATATGAACTCATCCTCTTCTGGCTTAGGTTGGGTGACCAAAACAAAATATCACACACTGGGTGCCCTAAACAACACAGATTTAGGGCACCCAGTGTGTGGTATTTTGTTTTGGTCACCCAACCCAGTGTGTGGTATTTTGTTTTGGTCACCCAACTTTCTCACAGTTCTGGAGGCTAGAAGTCCAACATCATGATGCAAGTATGGCTGGGTTCTCATGAGGGCCCTCTTCCTAGTTGGCAGATGGCTGCCTTGTCCCTGTGTCCACACACAGAGGAGAGAGAACAATTTTTTCCTACTTTTCTTATTAGGCCACTAATACCACTACAAAGGTTCCACCCTTAAGACCTAATCTAGAGCCCAGCACCGTGGCTTATGCCCATAATCCCAGCACTCTGGGAGGGTGAGGTGAGTGGATCACTTGAGTTCAAGGTCAGCCAGAGCAAGAGTGAGACCCTGTCTCTAAAAAGCCTAGCATTGTGGCAAGTACTATAGTCCCAGCTACCTGGGAGATTGAGGCAAAAGAATTGCTTAGCTTGAGCTCAAGAGTTTGAGGTTGCTGAGAGCTATGGCACTCTAGCGGGGGCACGAGAGTGAGACTCTGTCTAAAAAAACAAACAAACGAAAAACCTAATCTAGTTTTAATTACCTTTCAAAGACCTCTCTAAATGCTATCACAACTCAGGTTAATACTTCAGTACATGAGTTTAGGAGGCAACTAAAACATTCAGTTCCTAATATCTTCTTTCACAAAAACAATGATGAAGCTAGAGCAATATTTAATGTAGGCATATATGAAGCAGAGTTTAGTCATCTATCAGAATGCTCAAAGTAATTCAACCTCTAGCCATACTTACAAAATTTGGAGACAAGTTATGTTTATAAAGTTGAAGAGTGGAATGAAGCAGATTGGAAACAAGACTTGAAACCAATACTTCCTTTCCCAATTTATTATCTGTTACTCGTCTCTGGCTACTGGCCATGTGAACAGTCCATTTATCCATATCAGCTATAATACAGACAGCTTCTGCTATTGGTTCATCCAACACAGGATGCTGAAAGGAAGAGAACAATTTATTTCATGATAAGCAAACATTTTCAAAAATAATGCTAATTTGACAATGAATATATATTAAACAAACAAACAACAACAAAAAAAAACCCCATTAAATTTCAAAAGCCCAATCAAAGAGAATGGATAGTTGCTTAAGCTAATACTATGAAACAACTTACAGAATCGTAGATACTTTGTATTTATTACCAGGATTTTGTATTCTTTAATCAATAAGTGGCAGGATTGTCCTCTAAAATATTAGAAAAAAGTATTTTTTACCTTGAAAGACATAAATATTTTAAAAACAGGACAGGAATTATTCACGTGAACAAGCCAATGATAAGATTCTATGCTAACTATCCCAATATGCTAGATGTTAGGCATTAATATAGGAGCTATTCTCTGGAGGTCAGAAAGTAAATTGCACACTAGTTTTTTTTTTTTCCTTTTTTCTTTCTTTCTTTCTTATTTTTGAGGTAGGGTATTCCTCTGTTGCATAGGCTAGAAGGCAGTGATGTGATCATAGTTCACTGCAACCTCCAAATCCTGGGCTTGAGCAATCCACCTGCCTTACCCTCCCAAGTAGCTAAAACTACACATGTGTGCCACCACATACAGCTAATTTTATGTTTTTCTGGTGGGGGGGGGTCCTGCTAAGTTGCCCAGACTGGGGATTTTTTCATTTTAACAAGATATATACCTGCAGTATGAGTATAGCAGTTAAAAGGGAGATAAATCAACATGTACTAACATGGTTCTCCAAGATACATTGGCAAATGAAAAAAAGGTCACCACAAAGGCACAAGTTAAGTTCCTAAAAATGAGACCTACAGGAAAGTGAAAATACTAAGAAACAAAAATCTTCAAATCAAGCTCTTAAGCATGAAAATCTCCGTGAGGAAACAGGAATAATATTAAGAATATGAAGGGGAGGGCAGAGGCAAGATGACCAACTGGAGCCAGCTTTCTATAGAGGCTCTCGTCAGAAGGAGAGTTTAAGGACAGAAGTTTAACAAGCAAGCTGATGATCTGGAGCTGATCCAAGAGAGAAGGTTGAAGAACACACATCAACCCTGCTGAGGGGAGGTGCGATCCCAAGGATACAAAACAAAAGGTACAAAACCCATCACAAAGTGGACGGACGTGCCCTCCCCCACGAGAACGGCTTGCAGTATACTTTCTACAAACAAGTGAGCAGACTTCAAACATTTTCACATTTTATCCCACAGGAGAGACCCTCTAAAAACTGGAACTCCATCCCCTGCTACGATGCTGTGGCACTCTCCCACCAGGCATAAGACTGTATATATTCTCTACCTGCAATTCTGAACTCCCAGCACTCCCCTCCACTCTCACCCCGAGGTCTGGAAGCCTGTCCCCCAAGGAGTCAAGATACTTGGGCATTTTCTAGAGAGGTGTGGACAGGGCGTGGGCTGTTGTAGGTCTGTGCTGATTCGGCGGCACAGGTGTAAGGAGAAAAACAGTGGACTGAAGGACAGTATGGAAAGGGAGAAGCGGTGCACCCTCCCCTCACCCACTGCATAAAGCAGCAGTGGGAGCAGCAGGAACAACAGGGCTCACACCGTGGTGATCTTTTGGAAGGACACTCCCTATCTTTCTGGGCAACCAGACAAAGCCGGGCATCTTCTCTGGTGGCAGACACTGGAGGAATAGATCTGGGACGGTAACGCAGACCCCGTGAACAAAGGGTATGCCTGAAGCAGTACAGCCCTGGGCCAAGCATGGTACTTGGTGCCTGTGCAGACAGCATACTCCCAGGGTGGGGCTGAGCCAGGACTCCTTAGTGAGTCTAACACCATCTCTCAGGGACCATAGCTGAGACAAAGGCAGGCAGGAAATGGAAAGCTGAGTGTAAGCTCTAACCACACCTGCCCCAACACAGACTGCAGGGGAAAAAGAAACACCACCCCTGGGCAGCAGCACAGACAGAGCCTGAGTCGCAGTTTCTGTGAACTCAAACAGCGCCTGGTCCACAGGAGAATATAGTCAGGACAGAATCACAAACTCTGCACAAATGTAAGTGTCAGCAACATCAATCAGGGACAGGGTTAGAACTAAGTAACCTGCCCCAGCTTCCATTAATCACCAAAGGTTGTCAGGCCTCAGCTTCCCCTGCTGGATAGTGGCAGAGTGCGGAGGCCTGAGGGCCAAGGAGACATAGGATCTCTCTGTGACTCAGGAAGGCTCAAACCCCTGGAGCATCTGCTCATTGAAGGTAACTGGGTCATAGCCCTGTGGGGTTACCAGTGACTGTGTGGGATAGAGGTGCAAGGTGGAGAAGGAGGCATCAACCTTCCCAGACTAATTCATTTGCTGGGGAGGGTCCTTCTGACTCCCTGGAGCACCAGAAGGAGTCATACTTGAGCTGCCAGCAGACCCCTGCTAGCTAGTTGCCAGAATTTCCTCACTTGAGACCAGGTGCTGACAGGGACAAATGATTTGGATCTCTCGGACTGCACCAATCACCTGAGGACTATCCACAGTGGTACCCTGGGTTTGGTGGTTGTGGGAAGGTTTTTCTTTTTCCAGTTTTGCCAGTGGAGAGCGGGGTATTTCTCCCGCTGGTATTTCTCCACAGCTGAGACTTCAATTGCTGGTATTTGTCCACAGCTGAGACTTCAACCCAGAGTAACTAATTCATTAGGGTAGGACAGAGACCAGCTGAAAACAAGACAGAGCCACTTAGCCCCACCACACAAAGTAAGTCCCCAGTGTCATAGGCCGTAACAATGTACGGGTCCTTTGCAAAGCTCTACAGAAAAAGGTACAGACACCAGTCCGACCTCTTGGGTAAAGGGTTGGTTAATCACTACTACAGGAGCCCCCCAACCCAACTTCAACTTAACTGCTCATCTAGGCAAACGGTGTAAAATAATCATGGGGCAGAATCAGAGGAAAAACTCCAGTAACATGAATAACCAGAGTAGACCAACTCCCCCAAGGAACAATACGGTGGACACAACTGAAGATCCTATTTATAGACAAATGCCTGAAATGTCAGAAATCGAATTCAGAGTTTGGATTGCTAATAAGATTAATAGAATGGTAAAGTTGGAATTAAAAATTCAAGGAGCAATTACAAAAGTTGTCTCAAGAATTCAATAAATTCAAAAACAAAATGACCAAAGATTTTGACACACTGAGACAAGAATTTGCAGCCCTCAAAGATCTGAGAAATACAGTAGAATCCCTCAGTAGCAGAACGGAACAAGAAGAAAAAAGGATTTCTGATATTGAAGACAAAGCTTTTGAATGCTCCCAAGTGCTCAAAGAGGGAGAGAAATGGAGACTAAAACGGATCATTCTCTCAAGAGAGCTTTGGGATAATTCGAAGAAATCTAATATTCGCCTTATAAGAATTCCTGAAGGCAATAAAGTTGCTTCACAAAGTCCAGAGGCCCTTTTTCATGAGATTATGAAGGAGAACTTTCCAAACATGCCAAGAGATTCTGAAATGCAGATGGCAGACAGTTTCAGAATCCCAGCACAACTCACCTGAATAACACATCTCCTAGAAACATTAATAATTAACTTCACTCAAGTTAATATGAAGGACAAAATTCTGAAAGCTGCCATAAGTAAGAAAACCATAACCTATAAGGGTAAGAATATCAGAATGACTGCAGATCTCTCTGCTGAAACCTTTCAAGCTAGAAGGTGGTCATCAACATTTAATTTCCTAAAACAAAATAACCTGCAACCCCAGATCCTGTATCCAGCTAAACTGAGTTTCATTTATGATGGAGAAATTAAATACTTTACTGACATTCACATGTTAAAGAAATCTGCTATAACTAAAACAGCTCTCCACAATATTCTCAGACCTATCCTCCATAATGACCAGTGCAATCCTCCACCACAACGGTAAACTACCTCAGAAACTTTTGATCAAATTCCAACTACCAAGTGGAGAAAGGATTAAAAATGTCCACTGGACTTTCGAAAAACTCGATACCCAAAATATTACCGGGCTTACCAATATTCTCAATTAATGTGAATGGCTTAAATTGTCCTCTAAAGAGGCACAGGTTGGCTGACTGGATACAAAAACTCAGGCAAGATATCTGCTGCACACAAGTATCTCATATTACCCTAAAAGATGAAGGGTTAGTCATCTATATTTCAGGCAAATGGAAATCAGAAAACAGCAGGTGTTGCAATTTTATTCGCAAATACAAGGAAAGATAAGGATGGTCACTTCATATCTGTTAAGGGCAACACTCAACATGATGAGATTTCAATTACTAACATTTATGCACCCAACCAGAATGCACCTCAATTTATAAGAGAGACTCTAACAGACATGAGCAACTTGATTTCCTCCAGTACCATCATAGTTGGAGATTTTAACACTTCTTTGGCAGTGTTGGATAGATCCTCCAATAAGAAGCTAAACAAAGAAATTTTAGACTTAACCATTCAACAATTGGATTTAACAGACATCTACAGAACATTTAGTCCGAACAAAACTGAATACACATTCTTCTCATCAGCCCATGGAACATCCTCCAAAACTGATTACATCTTAGGTCACAAGGCTAACCTCAGCAAATTTAAAAGAATAGAAATTATTCCTTGCATCTTCTCAGACCATCATGGAATAAAAGATGAACTCAGTAACAACAGGAATCTGCATACTCATACAAAAACAAAGAAGCTAAATAACCTTTTGCTGAATGATACCTGGGTCAGAGATAAGATTAAGAAGGAAATTACCAAAATTTTGGAACAAAATGATAATGAAGACACCAACTATCAGAACCTCTGGGATACGACAAAGTCAGTCCTTAGAGGGAAATTTATAGCACTGCAAGCCTTCCTCAAGAGAACGGAAAGATAGGAAGTTAACAACATAATGGGACATCTCAAGCAACTGGAAAAGGAAGAACATTCCAACCCAAAACACAGCAGAAGAAAACAAATAACCAAAATTAGCGCAGAACTAAATGATATTGAAAACAAAATGAATATACAACAGATTAATAAATCAAAAAGTTGGTTTTTTGAAAAGGTCAATAAAATAGATAAACCTTTGGCTAACCTAACCAGGAAAAAAAGAGTAAAATCTCTAATTTCATCAGTTAGAAATGGCAAAGATGAAATAACAACAGACTCCTCAGAAATTCAAAAAAATCCTTAATGAATATTACAAGAAAATTTATTCTCAGAAATATGAAAACCTGAAGGAAACTGACCAATACTTGAAAGCACACCACCTTCCAAGACTTAGCCAGAATCAGGTGGAAATGTTGAACAGGCCTATATCAAGTTCTGAAATAGCATCTACTATACAAAATCTCCCCCAAAAAGAAAAGCCCAGGACCATATGGCTTCACCAAAGAATTCTACCAAATCACTGAAGAGGAACTAGTACGTGTATTATTAAACCTTTTCGAAAATATAAAAAAAGAAGGAACACTACCCAACATATTCTATGAAGCAAACATCACCTTGATCCTCAAACCAGGAAAAGAACCAACAAGAAAAGAAAACTATAGACTAATATCATTAAAGAATATTAATGCGAAAATATTCAACAAGATCCCAACAGAATCCAGCAACACATTAAACAAATTATACACACACCATGACCAAGTGGGTTTTATCCCAGGGTCTCAAGGCCAGTTCAATATACGTAAATCTATAAATATAATTCAGCACATAAACAAATTAAAAAACAAAGACCGTATGATTCTCTCAATTGATGCAGAAAAAACTTTTGATAATATCCAGTATCCCTTCATGATCAGAACACTTAAGAAAATTGGTATAGAAGGGACATTTTAAAAACTGATAGAGGCCATCTACAGCAAACCCACAGTCAATATTGTATTGAATGGAGTTAAACTGAAATCATTTCCACTCAGATCAGGGACCAGGCAAGGTTGCCCATTGTCTCCACTGCTGTTTAACATTGTAATGGAAGTCTTAGCCATCGCAATTAGGGAAGAAAAAGCGATCAAGGGTATCCATATAGGGTCAGAAGGGATCAAACTTTCACTCTTCGCAGATGATATGATTGTATATCTGGAAAACACCAGGGATTCTACTACAAAACTCTTAGAAGTGATCAAGGAATACAGCAGTGTCTCAGGTTACAAAATCAACATTCATAAATCGGTAGCCTTTGTATATACCAACAATAGTCAAGCTGAAAAAACAGTCAAGGACTCTATTCCATTCACAGTAGTGCCAAAGAAGATGAAATATTTTGGAGTTTATCCAAAAAAGGACGTGAAAGATCTCTATAAAGAGAACTATGAAACTTTAAGAAAAGAAATAGCTGAAGATGTTAACAAATGCAAAACCATACCATGCTCATGGCTGGGAAGAATCAACATTGTTAAATTGTCCATACTACTCAAAGCAATATATAATTTTAATGCAATCCCCATTAAAGCTCCGCTGTCATACTTTAAAGATCTCAAAAAATAATACTTCGTTTTATATGGAATCAGAAAAAACTCGAATAGCCAAGACATTACTCAGAAATATAAACAAAGCTACTAGACTTCAGACTATAGTATAAATCGATAGTGATCAAAACAGCATAGTACTGGCACAAAAACAGAGAGGTAGATGTATGGAACACAATAGAGAACCAAGAGATGAACCCAGCTACTTAGCGTTATTTGATCTTTGACAAGCCAATTAAAGACATTCAGTGGGGAAAACATTCCTTATTTAACAAATGGTGCCAGGTGAACTGGCTGGCGACCTGTAGAAGACTGAAAAGGGACCCACACCTTTCACCATTAACTAAGATAGACTCTCACTGGATTAAAGATTTAAACTTAAGACATGAAACTATAAAAATACTAGAAGAAAGTACAGGGAAAACTCTTGAAGAAATCGGCCTGCACGAATATTTTATGAGGAGGACCCCACGGGAAACTGAAGCAGCATCAAAAATATACTACTGGGACCTGATCAAACTAAAAAGCTTCTGCACAGCCAGGAACACAGTAAGTAAAGCAAGCAGACAGCCCTTAGAATGGGAGATGTTATTTGCAGGTTATGTCTCTGATAAAGTTTTAATAACATGAATCCACAGATAACTCAAACGTATCAGCAAGTAAAGAACAAGTGATCCCATCTCAGGGTGGGCAAGGGACTTGAAGAGAAACTTCTCTGAAGAAGACAGGTGCACGGCCTACAGACACACGAAAAAATGCTCATCATCCTTTATCATTCAGAGACATGCAAATCAAAACTACTTTGAAATATCATCTAATTCCAGTAAGATTAGGCCACATCACAAAATCCCCAAACCAGAAATATTGACATGGATGTGGAGAAAGGGAACACTTCTGCACTACTGGTAGGAATGCAAACTAATAGGTTTCTTTTGGAAAGATGTTTGGAGAACACTTAGAGATCTAAAAATAGACCTGCCATCGGATCCTATAATTCCTGTAATAGGTATATATCCAGAAGACCAAAAATCACATTATAACAAAGATATTTGTACCAGAATGTTTATTGCAGCCCTATTCATAATTGCTAAGTCATGGAGGAAGCCCAAGTGTCCATTGATCCACGAATGGATTAATAAATTGTGGTATATGTAAACCATGGAATATTAAGCAGCCTTAAAGAAAGATGGAGACTTTACCTCTTTCATGTTTACATGGATGGAGCTAGAACATATTCTTCTTAGCAAATTATCTCAAGAATGGAAGAAAAAGTATCCAATGTACTCAGTCTTACTATGAAACCCAAGAATACCAAATTACAGCCCAAGAAAACCGAATTATAGCCCAAGAAGAAGGGGAAAGGGGACAGGGCGGGAATGGGGGGGGAGGAGGGAGAATAATTGGTGGGACCACACCTATGGTGCATCTTACAAGGGTACATGCAAAATTTACTAGGTATAGAATATAAATGTCTTAACACAATAACTAAGAAAATTCTGTGAAGGCTATTTTAACCAGTTTGATGAAACTATTTCATATTGTATACAAAACCAGCACATTGTACCCCATGATTGCATTAATGTACACAGCTATGATTTAATAAAAAAAAAAATCATCCTCCAAGAATCACCTATCAATTACAAAAAAAAAAAAAGAATATGAAGGAGTTCTACTTCTTACTCTGTGTATCTTTATATTGTTTGAATTTTTATCATAAGCATTCACCTAAATCATATTCTTATTAAAAAATTTAAGATAAAGTGAAAAATAGTATTTTAATTCACATATACACATAGTGATAAAAGGGCTTGCAGGGGCATTAGCTGTCCTTGGCACATGTTTTACCCACAAAGACCAAAAATGGACAGAGCACAACTATCAGAAACAGATATTGGCCTTACAATGTTCAGTACTTCAACATCTTTTTATATTTGGAAAGGTTAGGATTTATTTACTTTCAGCCAAATGGAATAGCAGCAAAAAGACTGAAATTAAAACTATAGCTTGAAATACTCAGATCCAATGGCCCTTCCTTTAACTTTTACTATTACTACAATTTAGATTAGGTACTACAATAAAAATGTAACTTTACTTCCTGGATAAATGGAGTTTTGGCATCCTCAAAAGATATTCCTTTGCCCATTAATGAACAACCAGTCAAAATAAGCTGTTTCTTTAGTGTCTTTCTTGGAAAAAGACAACAGAGACCACACTCTTTTGTGAAGGAGATCAAAATAAGTACACCTACTCCTTTTTTTTTTTTTTTGTAGAGACAAGAGTCTCACTGTACCGCCCTCCAGTAGAGTGCCGTGGCGTCACACGGCTCACAGCAACCTCTAACTCTCGGGCTTACGCGATTCTCTTGCCTCAGCCTCCCGAGTAGCTGGGACTACAGGCGCCCGCCACAACGCCCAGCTATTTTTTTGTTGCAGTTTGGCCGGGGCCGGGTTTGAACCCGCCACCCTTGGCATATGGGGCCGGCGCCCTACTCACTGAGCCACAGGCGCCGCCCAAGTACACCTACTCTTAAAAAAAAAAGATAAAAAGTCATGTAACACTGGCTAGGCGCCTGTGGCTCAAGCGGCTAAGGCGCCAGCCACATACACCTGAGCTGGCAGGTTTGAATCCAGCCCAGGCCTGCCAAACAACAATGATGGCTGCAACAAAAAAAAAAAAACTGCTGGGCGTTATGGTGGGCGCCTATAGTCCCAGCTACTTGGGAGGCAGAGGCAGGAGAATTTCTTGAGCCCAGGAATTGGAGGTTGTTGTGAGCTGTGATGCCACAGCACTCTACCCAGGGCAACAGCTTGAGGCTCTGTCTCAAAACAACAACAACAACAAAAAAGACACGTAACAGATAAAGCAGGAACCAAGTGCTGGGAAGGAGAGGAAGGCAATTGTGGGAATTGTGTAACAGGGAGTCTCACTGTGGAGAGGAAATAGGAATATGACATTTAAGTACAGTTAAGATTCCTGGTGAAAATAGGAGAGAAATAATGAACAATTCTGTAAAAGGAAGCATGATGAGAAAGCTCAGAGACAGAAGTAGACAGACATGACTAAATTTGTGAGAAAAGATACTGAGAAAAAGGAAGAAAGAGAATGGCAAGAAGAAGCCCAGAAAGATACACTGTAAAGATTTTACATAGAACCCTGAATTTATGTTTGTTTTTTTATAAAATGGCACTCAAATATTTCTTATTTATTCCTGGCTAAAATAACACTTTTTCTTTTTTTGAGACAGAGTCTTTCTCCATCACCTTACATAGAATGTCATGGGATCATCATAGCTCACAGCAACCTTAAACTCTTGGATTTAAAGGATCCTCCTGCCTTTTCTATTTTTAGTAGAGACACCGCGGTGTCACTCTTACTCAGGCTGGTCTCAAACTCCTGATCTCAAGCAACCTGCCTTGGCCTCCCAGAGTGCTAGGATTATAGGTGTAAGCCACTGTGCATGACCAAAATAACACTTTTCTATCTATCAACTAAATTATAAACATATTGTCATTTTGACAATAGTATATATATCTGTCATATTGTGACATACATACAGTTGACTGATTAAACAATACAGGTTTGAAATGCTAAGGTACATATGCATTTGTATGTTTTCAATAAATATATTGGGAATTATTTTTAGATTTATGAGAGTTTGAGACACAAATGAATCATATAACTTACAAAAAAATTTAAAAAATACGAAAAAATAGGTATGACAACATGTATAAAACATATTAGATGGCAGGTATGGTGGTACATGCCTATAATCCTGGCTATTTGGGAAGTTGAGGTGTGAGGATCACTTGAGCCCAGGTGCTAAAGAGACCAGCCTGAGCAACACAGTGAGACTCTGTCTGAAAAAACACCAAAAAGTAGATACTAGATTATCATTTATTACTGTAAAATAAACTTACAAAAAGTTAAATATATTGTTACTTATTTAAACACTTGCAGACCATACATGGCACAATCTCTAGCTGAGGGAAATGGAAACAAAAGTAAAAATGCAGTATTCAGTCATAACTAAATAAAACTTTTTTCCTAAGACAAGCATGAAGTTTTTTTTATTTGTTTTTTTTTTTTTGTTGAGACAGAGTTCCATCCTATGCCCTGAGCAGAGTGCAATGGCATCATAGCTCACTGCAACCTCAGACTTGGGCTGTGGGCATCCCAGTGCCTGAGCCTCCAGAGGCCTCTGTTATTACAGGGCTTGATGAGGCACCCGGCTGGGTTTTTCATTTTCTGTTTTTTGGTTTCTTCAGAGTCTCAAGCTGTCACTCTAGGTAAAGTACTGTAGCATCATAGCTCACAGCAACCTTCAACTTGGGCTCAAGCAATCCTCTTGCCTCAGTTTTTCTATTTTTAGTAGAAATGGGTGCCTTGCTTTTTTGCTCAGGCTGGTCTCAATCCTGTGAGCTCAAGTTTTCCACCCACCTCGGCCTCCCAGAGTGCTAGGATTACAAGCATGAGCCACCCAGCCTGGGTTTTCATTTTCTTAATGAGTCAGGGTCTCACTCTCGTTCAAACAAGTCTGGAACTCCTGAAGCTCAAGCAATTCTCCTGCCTCAGCCTCCCACAGTGCCAGAATTATAGGCGTGAGCCACTGCACCTGGCACAAGCATGAAGTTTTTTGAGGATGAGAAAGATAGGGTTACAGAGCAAGAGCCATATACATTCACAATAGACAGTGACTGGCCACCCTTTTAATGACAAAAACATAGCCTAAACTGAATACAATTAACTGTACTACAATACTATCCTATAGTAACAACTTCACAGCCACTACGTGTTGCTACTGCTCATGAGTTTAAGTGTTTTTTTGTTTGTTTCTTTGTTTACTGAGACAGAATCTTTGCCCGCCTCAGTAGAGTACATAGCTCACAGCAACCTCAAACTCTTGGGCTAAAGCGATTCTCTTGCCTCAGCCTCTCAAGTAGCTAGGACTACGGGCACCTACCACGAAGCCCTGCTATTATTAGAGTTGGGGTCTCAGCTCTGGCTCAGCCTGGTCTCTAACTTTTAAGCTTAGGCAATCCACCTGCCTCCAGAGTGTTAGGATTACAGGGGTGAGCCATGGTTCATGGCCCAACCTCAAATACTGATGGGAGTATGCACTTAAAATGTCATATGACACAAATGATCTCTGCATGAACAGTTCCTTTCTTTAGTAAATTGTATATTGCATAAAAAGCAATCTCTCGAGTTTCTTGTATATCTTTTATCATGTTTAGGGTAACGCTACAAAACATAAATAACATCACATGATCCATAAGAGGTGCTGCTAATGATGCTGGAAGTACTTACAAGAAGCAGAAAGAAGTCGTGACATTATAAGAAAAAGTTGAATTGCTTGATATGTACTGTGGATTGATGTCTGCAGCACTGATTTGCTATAATTTCTTACGATATAATAAAATACCAAACTTTACAACTTTAGGTAACTTTCTGTAGACACAAAAGATTCAAAACTTTTTGGTTAACAATTGAGTGACTGCTGGCTCACTCAGCCACATTTTCCCTTCCATAATGTCCCAGTTGGCTTTCTCTAATCCTTTAAAACATTTTTTATTTGAAGGGTGAATTTTGTTATTTAAAAAAAATTATTAAAGTGACACGTGCAATTGAAAGGAAAAATAGAAGACTCAACAAAACAATAGCTGGAGACTTCAACACTCCACTCTCAAAAACTAAGAGAATCAAATAAAAAAAAAAAAAACCAGCAAGGATATAAAAGCCTTGAAAAGGCTGTTGACAACATGACCTGATAGTTATAGAACAACTCTACAACAATAGACTAAATATTCTTTTCAAATGCACATGAACATTCTTCAGGACAGACCATATACTAAGACATAAAACAAGCCTCAATAAATTTCAAAGAACCGAAATGATACAAAATATGTTCTCCAACCATAAAGGGACTAAATTAAAACTCAACAAAAAATGTGAGAATTCTATAGATATTTGCAGATTAAACAGCCCACTTCTAAATAACCCATGGGACAAAGAAATTATGAGCAAAATTAGAATATATTTTTAGATGACTGAAAATGAAAACACAACAGATCAAAATTTATAAGCTTTGTCTGGACATGATGGCTCACCCCTATAATCCCAGCACTCTGGGAGGCAGAGGCCAGTGGCTGTGTTTCAGTAAAACCTAACCTACAAAAAGCAGGACCTTTTGATACATTGGCCATACCTTGCTAAATCTTTGAAGCCTGTGGGAAAAAATACAATTTAAACCAAGCCATGACTGGTTTGAACTCCTCATTGAAGAAGGGAAAAACAAACAGGGCCGTGCCTGTGGCTCAAAGGAGTAGGGCGCCAGCCCCATATGCCAGAGATGGTGGGTTCAAACCCAGCCCTTGCCAAAAACTGCAAAAAACCCCCAAACAAATTAAAAATTCATGAATAAAAAAGGGTACATCACTAGCAACCTTACAGAAATTAAAAGGATTATAAATCTATACTATGAAAAACTTAATTCTCATAAATCAGAACATTTAAATAAAATTGATGAATAGTACCAATCCTCTAGAAACTCTTCTAAATAATACAGGTTGGGAATACTATCCAACTCGTACTATGAGGCCAGTTTTACCCACACATCAAAGTTGACAAAGACATTAAAAGAAAACTATAGACCAATATCCCTCATGAATAGACTTAAAAATCAACAACAAAATATTGTATCAGTATATCAAATCCAGCAACATGTAAAAAATTATGACTAAGAGAGAATGTTTCCTAGGAATACAAAGGTTGGTTTAACATCTAAAAGTTAATCAATAAAATTCATGACATCAACAGAAGAAAAAACACATTATCATCTTAATAGATACACAGCAAAAGCATCTAACAAAATCCCAAACGCATTTATAATTTAAGAATAGAGGGAAAAACTCTAAAGACTAGGAGATCTCTACCTGACAAAGGATATCTACAAGAAAGAAATATACAGCTAATATCATACTTCATAATGAAAGACTAAATGTTTTCCACCAAGATCAGGAAGAAGACAATGATGTCCACTGTCGCCATTTCCACGCAACACTGTACTTAGGGTTATAGCTAGTACAACCAGGAGGGGAAAAAAAGTGGAAAAAAGGCATCCACCAGATTAGAAAGGAAGATGTAAAACTGTTCACTGATAACCTGAGCCCAAGTATAGAAAATCCTAAGAAATCTATTTTTAAAACCCTAATAGAATTAATAAGAGATCAGAAAGGACACAATTTCAATACACAAAAATCAACAGTACCTCTATACGTTTGAAAAGGAATTAAGAAAATTAAGTCCATTTATTAAGCATTAAAAATTTTTGATACTATAAATAATATAGTTGATGGACATCCATGAATACACAAAGTACTTTCTGTATTTTAGATTTCTACTTGAATAGATTCCCTCAACCTTATTTGCTTTCACAGTGATAGGTTAAAAGATACAGGCATTGTTTTAGAAAACAATGACTAAAATGACTCTGTTATACAGAAAGTGTGCCCAAAAGCACAAGGCAATTCTGGGTTCTGTTGGTTAAGAGTTCATTTTAAATAAATTCAACAACAGTAATGGTCACTGACCTGCACAGCATGAGACAAATCTGACACTAGACATTGACGAAGCCTCTCATCACTGCCAATTCCTTGAAGAACAAAGTCAGGCACATAAGATGAGCAGTAGCCACCCAATAAGGACCTCCCAAAGTTGGCAATGTTGGGCTGAACAGCACTCACTTCAATTAACTTTGATCTGTAACAGAAATCCCCCCAAAAGAACATATAATTAGTAATAAACATATTTAACCAGCAAAAACATTGTGAATTCTATACTAGTCCATATTTCCAGGACTATTATTTTCTGCAAAACATACTCAGATTAAAATTATCCTTAAATAAAAACTGGCTAAAGTGCTTGATCAGACCACAAAATACACCTTCTCCACAGAAGGTCTGATGAAGAACTCTAATGAAGTGGGAATCAATCTTCTATAATAGACTTCAGGAGAGCTGTTCCACATGGTGTTTGTAACACATTCTTAACACAGATTATTAAAATGATCATCTAAAACAAAGTAGCTATACACCTCCCAAGTCCAAAGCTGGGTATGTAACATTTCCTTCTTTCTTTTCTTTTTTTGTAGAGACAGAGTCTCACTTTACCGCCCTTGGTAGAGTGCCATGACATCACGGGACTCACAGCAACCTCCAGCTCTTGGGCTTAGGCGATTCTCCTGCCTCAGCCTCCCAAGCAGCTGGGACTACAGGCGCCCACCACAGAATCTTCTCCATAACTACCCGACCCAGTGTATACATTTCCTATTTCCCTCTTAGTCTTGGCCAAATCTATTTCTAACAGTAATTTGCTAACTTCTCAGTGTTCACCTTTCCCTAACTGCCAGGTTCAGCATAGGTCCTTTTTGGAGATATAATTCACTCCTTAAAAACTTCTAAGCAGCCAAGAAATCTTTAATGTATCAACCTTTAACTTTTCTCTGATGCATTCATAAAGCCTTTCCAAAGTGCTTGGGTGACTTAGCCTTTAATCCTTCCTATGAGTAAGAGCACATGATAAAAAACAGAATTTATCCCAAAGATCTCTTCTTTTATGTTAGCTACTACCAGCCTTCAGAGACCAGATAAGCAAAAAAATGGTGCATATTTGTAAATAGCCTATTACAGATGAAAACTTCTTACTTACCCAGGAAAAGGTATCTCATCCTCTTCTGCCCAATCTTCTTGCTCTCCTCCATAGTAACTGCTGACTTGTCTAGTCATATCATGACCTGTATCTTCACTTTCACTATCCCCAAGGGCACTATCTGAACTTTCATTTCTTGGAATGTCCCATTCAGTTCCTACAGCAATTTTTTTCTCTGAACTCTCTTTATCCCCATGGGGGACAAGAATAGAGAGTGTATCTCTTTGGTCCTGCTGAGGAAAGCAGGTTTTACATGAATCTTGGTGAACTGTTTCTATACACTTAAGAAATTCATTGTTCTGTTTATGTTTTATACACAATCTTTTTGACAACTCTAACATACAGCAGTGTTCTTTACTGTCTATACTTGTTTTAACTGGAACATCATCAATAGTCCTAGTTTCAATTGAATCATCATTAAAATATTCATCAAACAAGCTCATGTTTTCTGGGTCTGAATGATTCCAACAGGGAAGTTCACAGGGCTCTCCAGAAACCATGTTCTGCTGTATATCAGACTCTCTAGATTGGTCCATAGTTGTTTGTTTAATTTCTTGATGCTGATTGAGAGCCCCTCTTTCTTCTTTCAAAGGTTTGGTGTGATGCCTGGTGATCTGATCCACCACTGCCTGACTCCGGAGTTCAGTGTCTGAATCGGGCGACATAGAATCCCCAATCAGGAAAGTAACCTTTGTTTGTGTTGCCTCACAAGAAAATGCAGCAGGCACAAGCTTATCTGGAGGTTTTTTTTCCACAACCATTCCTGTGGATCTCATCGCTTTGCTTGTGTGATTATCTGAATCCAGCACTGCCTTACTCTGCCGTGTTTCCTCTGTTGGCTCTAAGCCTGACTCTGACAATGCACATTTGTCTACTGCAGCAGATCCTGTGCAAACAACTGTCTCTAACTTGGTGTCAAGGCAAGTTCTTAATTTATCTCTGTACTGTTGAACATCAACAGCATTTTCTTCTTGGCAGTCAGAAGGAGAAATTATCCGGTACTCATCTGAAATTTCCAGCAGCTCCTTAGAGTTGTTTTGAGTATCTTCTCTCTCTTGTTGTGAAACATTTTCTGTATTTTGCCCAAGGAATGGATGATGGCAATATTTACAGTTACAATTAGGAGTTCTTGTTTCTTCTGCTTCTTTAAACAGCAAACTGCTTTTGTTTCTATGCATTGTGACAAGCACATACTCTGACTCTTCTATTTCACCTTTCTCTAAAGTGGTAGTAATTACTGTGCCTGGCATAACAATGGCTTCATCCTCTCCATTTTCTAAAAGATGGGTTTCTTGAAGTTCAGAGCATCTTATGAAATAAGTAAGAAAATACAGTAGCCTCTGGACCATGTCTTGTCGTTTACCAACTACCACAGTCCTTGCTAATCGTACAGGAGAACCGATAGCACCATACAAGTCTCCTGCAATGAAAAAAAAAACAGTTAATGGTCATATCCTCACCTCACCCAGATAAGCAGGGTGTTTTCAATGATCAGAAACCTACTCTTACTGCATGAGGGTAGGTCAGGTTTTATTCTTAGTTCTTTAACAGATGAATGGCTATTTAGCAAGAGTAGGAAGAGATGAATGGTCTTAATCAGAGTGAAAGATTAATAAAGAGGTTTTCTCCTTAAATTATCACCCTAAACAGCTCTGAGGTTCTGAAACCTCAAGCAAAGAGTCAGTTCGGAGAGTCACATATCCTGAGTATTTGGTGATTAGAGGAAATTTGGGGATTAGGTCCCACACAGAGCACTTTTACATGAGGAGAGAAATATTCGTAAACTACTATGTACACGAGGATTCTACAGCTATGTACAATGCAGAAAAGACAAAGCACATTTATCTACTGACTTACAAAAAAAGGCACAATGGAGCAGAGCTAGAGTAGTCATACCACACACTTAAATCCCTGATTTAAATCATGTCAGTGAACTCTAACTGTTGCTGCCCTAGTTAGGACCTCATAACATCAATTTCAATGTTTTTAAAAGAACTTTGGATAGTCAGGATAGCCAGAAGGAGAAGGAAGAGACAGATTCATCCTTACTAAGAAAAATTCAGTGGTCCACTTTCACTTTTGTATCCACACTAGACATAAACAGACATTATATTAAGGTGAGGGAGGGCACCTAGGAGCTATCAATGCCATTTCTATAATTTTCTATAGCTCAAATTAAAACAATAATTTGAATGCCAAAATGATGACTTAAAAATGGAGAATAAGAAGCCATTAATTTAAATTTAATTCCTTTTTTTTTTTAAATAGAGTCTCATTTTGTCACCATTGGTAGAGTGCTGTGGTGTCATAGCTCACAGTGACCTTAAACTCTTGGGTTTGGGTGATTCTATTGTCTCAGTCTCCCGAGTAGCTGGACTATAGGCAACCCACCAAAACACATGGTTATTTTTTAGAGATGGAGTCTTGCACTTGCTCAGGCTGGTCTCAAACCCATGAGCTCAGGCAATCCACCCACCTCGGCCTCCCAGAGTGCTAGGATTACAGGCTTTAGCCACCACACCCCGCCTAAATTTAATTCAATTTTTGTTAAGTTATGAGTAAACACATTTAAAAACTTCTATGTTTATTTTAATAATCCCCCATACTTTTTCAGGGAACAAACATAAATAGGTCTCATATAAATATATGCTGTGGATAGTAACCTAATCTCCAAATTCCCACTAATTACTAAATACATTGAATCTGCTTTAGTATAGCAACTGAGTCTTTTGTGCCTGGTCCCACTTTACTGTTCTAGCTTTATCTTTTTATATTTAGCCTTCTCTTTGTCTTTATTTAGTCAAAGCCTCACTTACAACAGACTGGTTAAACTGGACCACTGAACACCAATACTCTTTGCTCTCCTATGTATTATCCCTTCCCTTTGTATCTCTGTAAGCCCGAAGATTTTCATTTAAACATTCTTACTTGGGCAAAAGTAAGCTCTCCTTATTGAACTCCCACTGAATTTTTCACTTCTCTTACAGTTCTTCTTTGAATTATTTTTATTATCTCTATATGTATCACCTACAGTATTAGGCTTCGGCAACTTCTTGAGAGCAGGGACAAAATCATCTTTATATCCTCTGTGTTCTTTGTACAGAGTTTTAGATGTTACACACTCAACAAATGATTATAGAATTAAAAAAAGATTTGAAATGTCCTAATTAAAAAATACTATTGAATTACTTGATTTAATAAAAAGGTAAGTTAATATCCATGTAATGTAATATAATTCTGAGCATTAAATAGGAATGAACTATTAATACACTATAGGTAAATTTCAATTATGTAGAATGGAAGAACTCAGACCAAAAGAAGTATGTACTGTAGGAGTCTATTTATAAATAAAACTCTAGAAAATGCAAACTAATCTATTAGGACAGAATGTAGATTAGTGGCTAACAAAGGATGGGGAAGCAGAACAGAAAGGTTGCAGAAGAGAGGGGGAATGAGAAAACTTTTGGAAATGATGGGTTCATCATCTTGATTGTGGTAATAGTTTTAGAGGCATAGTTAATGTCAAAATCCATCGAATTGTGTTTATCGTATGTCAATTATAACTCAATGAAGTGGGAAGGAAGAAGGAAATAAAGAGGGAGGTTGGTTACATGAATAGATAAGCCATATGACAATTTGCCTGGCAAGTTCAATTACCACAGCAACCTAAGGGAAGCTTCAATCAAGTCTTCAAAATGTTCTCATCTTACTCTTTCCCAATCACCTAACAGCAACAGAGTAAGAGCAGGAATAATTAGCAGTTTCATTTACCAGACACTGTCCTAAACTTTACACATATTATCTCATTTAATTTTCATAACTTTTGAAGTATATACTATCTATTACTATTCCCTCTTTATAACTAAGGAAACTGTGATTCAAATGTGGTATGCCTAATTCCACACTGTGTGCTTATTTTAAGCAGCCTACCTGCCTCCTTAATGCCCAGGAACTTATCAGTCATCTGCTCTCTCCATTACCTATTTATTAGTGGTGCTTAGCACGAAGGGAAACATGCTCCAAAATGAACCATCAAACAAACAAAATTAAAACAACAGAAACCTTAGTGAATTGCTTCTCTATTAACCAGATTAACAGGTTGTTGAATTATCCTTTCTAGGTAAAACACAAAGTACAAAAAAAGTAAAACACCCTGAAGACTCTGAAGTTGCTTCTAAATCAGCTATCACCCTGGTCCTCTGTTCCACTTGCAGTTCTTCATAAGGAATGATATCATGCATAAGATGCGGATAGGACAATTTAGCAGACATGAAAGGACAAGTAAAAGAGCAATGCTTCAAAATGAAAGATGGGTAAAAAGCATTTCTGTTTTTGCTATAGTTAGACAGTTACACAAAAGTCTATGTGTAATACAATTTAATACAAATTAAGGGTTTTCAGACTACATACCCAGTTGTGCCCAAAGTGGGTTATATGGATGAGTCTTTGCCAACATGTCCACACTCTGGGAGGAATGTTTTTCTAAAAATATTTTTATAGGTGGTTGTCCATTTGGCATGACTGTTGGAACCCAGGCAAGATGATTGGTCAGAACTGCAGTAATAAGAGCTGGCAAGAATCTGAAAACAAAATACAACCTATCAGATTCCAACTTACCTTTATGAAACCTTACATCTAGAGTAGTGACAGAGTAAACAAGGAGGCATTTGAGTGGCAAGTGGAATTCAAAAGGAGAAGAGAAAAGAAAGAACAGATCTACCACCCACCAGAATTAAAATGAAAGTTAATTGATTTTTTGGTTGAGGAGAAGTTAAAAAAATCTTTAAGAGAACATTCATAAGGAGCTACTACAGAGTACAATTACAAAACAAAAACATCATTTCACTTGAAAAACTATGAATTCTTTTCAGTATTTAAGCTGCAAAGTTCATCAATAAATCAACCCAGTGTGTAACTACATTTCCAAATTACTAAATAGAAAAATGGTGGAAATTCTTAAGCAAATTTTGTCTATCATCAAAGAGAAAAAAACTTCTGAATTACTCATTTGGATTCCAAAGACTTAATGAATAGTTAGAAAAAAACAATATAATAAAAATTTTGCATTAAAAATGTATCACTGGAATCCTAGCACTTTCTCATTGTTTTGATTACTAATAATATGAACTAATTCCAAAGCTAATGGGTGATTCTTCTACCTTTGTAATTGGGTTTGATCACAATCTACATACCTAGTTATACTAAATGATAACATGCATATATAGACAAACAAACAAATAAAGCAAGCCATACTGATTTCTGGAAGCATTTTCCATTAGAAAAGTGAACTCCTTCATGAAACGATGGCAAAGTTGATTCTTCTCTGGAGTCCCCGACATCATTGTAAGCCAGACAGGTTCTCCAATTCGTGGCATTGTATAAAGATTACAAATTGTTGTTCTGAAAAGAAGATGATACATTACAAATTTGGGTTTTTTTTTTTGAGATAGAGTCTCACTTTGTTGCCCTCAGTAGAGTGCTATGGCATCACAGCAACCTCAAATTCTTGGGCTCAAGCAATTCTCTTGCCTCAGCCTCCCAAGTAGCTGGGACTACAGGCGCCTGCCACAACCCCCAGCTATTTTTTTTAGAGAGGTGGTCTCACTCTGGCTTAGGCTGGTCTCTTAACTGGTGAGCTCAGGCAATCCACCGACCGTAGAGGATTACAGGCTTGAGCCAACATTACAAAATTTATAGTTCCCAGAGTTGTAAAATTTCCTGTAAAATTTATGTTGCCAGCTTAAATGCTACACCTAGATTATTAAAGCTTTTGAGAAGAGACATGAACCAAGTCTTTCCTTCCTTAGAACCACAGGATATGTTGTGTACATGAACTTAAAATATGATAGTTCTGGTGCTAGCTCTGCTCTCCAGTGACTGTGTACCCTAGAATAAATTCTTCTATTACTTTAATCACCAGGTCCTCTACCTATAAAATGGAAGGTTACGACTAGATAATTTATAAATCCTCTTTCAGCTCTATTTTCCTTCTTTTTTTTTTTTCCAGTTTCTGGCAGGGGCTGGGTTTAAACCCACCACCTCCAGCATATGGGGCCGGTGCCCTACTCCTTTGAGCCACAGGCGCCGCCCTCAGCTCTATTTTCTAAGGTGTATGATGTACTTAAATATGCTGCAAGTAATAACTAATACAAAAGGAAAATATTGCAAATAGGGTAACAGCTTATCCACCTACCCACTTAAAACAATAGTTTATCTCCATATCTTGCTGCATATGCTGAGACTTTAAGTTCTTAACCCTTTCATGCCTCATGTTCCACTATTGGAATGGCAGCAAGGTGTGAGTTATTTATATCCTACTGCTCAAGGTCATTGCCTAGGTCTGATTTTTCACACATCTGTCTCCTGAGGTTGGTACATGTTTTCATGTGGTGCACAGAGTCAGTCACTGCTACAGATACTGACGGTCTGGGAGCGTGTCAAAAAGTCATGCAAGAAATTAAAAAAATTCAACCTCTGGCATAAATCAGTTAAGGACAATGAGAACATTACATGCATGCTATATTTTATGACTCTCTCAATCCCCTGAATCAATACAAAGGATGATTATTACACATTTGTTATACTGCTTTCCTAACTGTCTCTTGGAGTAATTTGGACAACAGCTGGTTCTGTGAGACTTATGCTCTCTTCCTGAAGGCTTCAAAGCATATTTTCAAAATGTTATTTCTCTTCCTTCTATGTTAATATCTACTCAACAATCTCCTATATATGTGTTTGCACTAGACTAAGCAACTCTTGAAAAGTTTGAGGCTTACTAGTCAATCTTGTAGAAACTACACAATGGTACCCTACCTTTTACCTTTGGAACACTGCTATCTAGTATAACTTTTAGAAGTTATAAAAATGCACTATATCTGTACTATCCAATACGGTAGCTACTAGCCACATGCAATTATTATTTGAATGCAACCAGTATGACCTAGAAACAAGGTTTTTCATCTAATTTAATTTAAATTATATTAAATAGCCACATGTGGCCAATGGCTCAGACTATATTGGAGAACACTGCTCCAGAAAGTTCTGAGATTCCTACAAATTCAAATACCTACCTCAGTATAATTCTCTAACACCCAGGATCTAAAAAAGGAAAAGAATTCTCTCACCTCTACAAGTTTCATTGAATTATGAATCAATATGAAAACACACTATATAATAATGGATAGAAGTAACAAGTACAAGTCACTTTAATGAGTTCTTGGTAGAGTATAAAAATCATTGCTAAGAACTTAAAAAAATAAGTATTTTATACAGAAAATTATGACTAAAATACAAACTAGGGATATATAAAATGCTTATTTTTAAAGCTTATTAAAGATGTCTAGATAGGATGGAAAATTGAACACAAATGTTTATTTCTCTTTAGCTCTGAGGCCTCAGTTGAATACCACTTAAGGTTTTGAAAACAGAAAAACCACTCCAACATACAGAATTGGAGATGAACCACTGGTGAAAATTATTTCATAGAATTCTGGAAGACAAAACACACGAAGGAATGGCTACCAAACTAGCAGAGTAGAGAAAGCTATACATTAATAGTCTCACAGAAAGGGACATGGAGAAAGAAGAGCTCATTTGCCCCACTAAAGCTAGAAGAGGCTCAAGATTCACAAATGCTTGGTAAAGTAGAAACAGGAGTGAAGGAAGATCCAGGACTGGAAATTGGGAGACTAATTCAAAGACCACAGATGGGTGGCAACCTCTTACACCTCTACTCCACTGTATCACAGAATGAACACAAATATGAGAGCAGATTTAGCAGTTGAACAGCCCAGAGGAATGACCTCCTCCAAACCCTTCCTAATATTTGTATCTTTCACAGTATATAAACAGATATCAAACATATCTTTTGATATTTAAATTTTATGGGTGGAAAGAGTAGAGAGACAGACTAGGAAATAATGTCCACATATGCTCTTTCAAGGGAATGATAATGAAAAAGGATTTAAAAACACTTCACTTTAGCTGGAGGTCTCCAGTTAGAAGGCTGATTATGCACAGAACTCCTAACCTACAGTTTGATATCTCACTCTCAACTAAGAGTGGTAACCCCAGAACACTGATCTTTAGAAAAAGTCTCCAATGAGAGAGAAAGAGGCATCAACAGACAGAACACCCATGTACACAAAATGACTTCAGAGTAAACAGAAATAATGCACAAAACAGAAGACAACTTTTAAGTAAAACTCTAATGTACATTTTTTATTTTCTTTCTTTTTTGTTTTTTTTTTTTAGAGACAGAGTCTCACTCTATTGCCCTTGGTAGAGTGCTGTGAAATCACAGCTCATAGCAACTTCCAACTCCTGGGCTTCGGCCATTCTCCTACCTCAGCCTTCTGAGTAGCTGGGACTACAGGCGCAGCTATAGCAGAACGCCAGGCTATTTTTTTGTTGCAGTTTGGCCAGGGCCGGGTTTGAACCTGCCACCCTCAGTATGTGGGGCCAGTGCCCTACCCATTGAGCCAGAGGGGCCGCCCCTCCCTAATGTACATTCTTAAAGAATACGGTAAAGGATCTATTTTTCGAAGAACAAGATTACCTGAAAATGAGAAAGCATAAAAGATTTGCTGAAATGAAAAAAAAACATAAAAGGGACAGAAAAACAAGTAAGAAAATAGCATATTCACTAAAGAGAAGTAAAACATGAAAGAAAAGAAACACAGAAGAAAAATCCAGGTGTGCTAATTTCTAGGGGGAAAAAAAAAATTCCAGAAAAACAATAGAATAGTCCAAGAAAGTGAAAACTTTACCAGGCCTAAAGGACAAGATAATTCTACAACTTTACTGAGAGTATAAAGATTTTAAAAAATTGGTAAATCAAGACTGGCATTAAGCTGGGTGTGGTAGCTCACCCCTGTAATCCTAGCACTCTGAGAGGCCGAGGCCAGGTGGATTGACTGAGCTCACTGGTTTGAGACTAGCCTGAGCCAGAACAAGACCTCGTCTATAAAAAATTAGCTGGGCGTTGTGGGAGGGGTGGGGGGTACCTGTAGTCCTAGCTACTCAGGAGGCTGAGGCAAGAACATTGCTTGAGCCCAGGAGTTTGAGGTTGCTCTGAGCTATGAGGTAACATCACTCTACCAAGGGCAGCAAAGTGAAACTCTGTCTCAAAAAAAAAAAATGGCATTAAGTATACTTTCTAACAATATAGAGGTAGATAACAGAAAAAAATAAGAGCTAAAGGAATGTTTCTGAGTAGAATGGGGGCTGGCTGGGGTGGGGTAATTTATTTTTCATTAACAGACCTTTCAGTAGTTTTTGATTAAAATACTATATAAATAAATAAGCTGATCACAGATTTTTTTCGTGAGTTTATTCAGCATATTAGTGTTTACTACAAGTCTATCTACCATGTGACAAAGCCAGATCACAAACATTGTTATCAGCGGTCCACTGAAGACCTTTCTTCACTGTTTTACTGTTAAAAGTATATGTGTGCTATGACCTCACAATATTAACAAGTGCAAAGAAGGCAAAAGAAAATTCACCTATTAAACAATGGTGCTTTTCACTATGTACAACGCTATGCTGTCATTAACAATCTAGAAGTAATGATTTCTTCTAGAAATCATATCTCTTTTCCCCACTGATAATTATATACTATCATTCTTTAATGGTAAGAAAAACAAGGAATTTCAAGAATCTGTTCTCTTATTTTTCCTAGTTTGTGCCCTCAAAATAAAAGACTCCTTTGGTTGGGAAGGAACTGTGGACATGATTTAGTCTTCTTTGATATGCATAAAGTCTAAGTAAAAATCTAAGGACTTCATCTTTGCCAGGAAGCAATGCTAACAAAATATGCTTCCCGTTTCTCTAGATTTCAGGGTTTCCGTATATATGTGGTCATTTCCTTCCTCTTTTCAACTACCCAAAATTCGCTAATCATCTAGCTATAATATATAATACTTTAACTGTTACTTTTTTAAAAATCACTTGATTTAAAAAAGTACAATCATCTCTCAGTATCCTCTAGGGACTGGTTCCAGAACCACTTTGGGTACCAAAATCTGTGGATGCTCAAGTCCTTTGTATAAAATGGTACGATACCTGTATTTGCATATAACTTATGCACATCCTCCTATGACTTTGACTGTTTCCATTATTTGTAATACGTAATACAATGTAAATGCCATGTAATTGTTATGCTCTATTGGTTTTCAAATTTTTATTATCTTCTTTAACTTACTTAACACGTGTATTTTTTTTCTGTAGGTACATCACAGTCCTCTTGCACTTAATTCTTAGACCACATTTTGGCACTGTGCCAGGGGACTATTTTTTCTTTTTGGAAACAGAATCTCACTTTGTTGCCCTTGATAGAGTGCCATGGTGTCATAGCTCACACCAGCCTCAAATTCTTGGGCTCAGGCAATCAAGAGTGCCTCAGTTTTTCATTTTTAGCAGGCTCTTGTTCAGGCTAGCCTAGAACTCATGAGTTCCAGTGATCCACCTGCCTGGGCCTCCCAGAGTACTAGGATTATAGGAATGAGCTACTGTGTAGGCACTATGCCAGGGGAGGGTGGGAAGGGGGCATTTTTAACAGCGAAATCACTTACAAAAAGGACAAAAATGCAAAAACTTGGCACCAAATAAATGTCAAAAAGGACATTTTTTTACAGCATGAAAGATGAAACTGGAAGGCAGAGCATCAGCTGATATGACCTAATCTAAGAACATGTGAGTCAGGTGACTCAAACTTTTCATTGCTCTGCAAATCTGTGCAAATTACTGCAAAAGTACTGTCTGTATGGGTTGGGGTTACAAATACTTGCAAGAGGTGAATTCTCAAATTCTTATATAAGGATCAACTGAATATGTTAAAGTACTTCTACAGGTAGTCTTCTTAATAAAAATTGTAAGAGTTTATAAAGTATTCTTAATATAGTGTAAGAATACTTTGCTGACTTATAACCTTCAGAATTGCAGTGACTGAAGTAAAATGATCAAACTTGATACAAAATGAAAGGCATACAATCATGATAAATACCTTCAATGATTTTATAACTCATAGGCAATTCTGAAATTCTATTCTAGACCCTTGTACTACTCAATACCATAGCAAATGACTCACAGGTATATAAAATTTTTTTAAAAGTTGTTTGTAACCTAAGAGCAAGATAAATATCCTATGAAGGAGGGAGTCTATAACAATATTTACTATTCTGCTAATCTCTGCTGAATCTATTACAATAGTGTTTCCTCAGAGCCTCTTGGCCTTTTGACACAAAGCTCCTGAAGGCAAAAAAGAAACTGTCAAGCCCTCAGTGTAAATAACAGCTCCAAGTAAAGGACAAAGATTCGCTGCCTAAATAAAGCAAAATGTATAAGCAAAAACAGTTGTTGAAAACATTTATGATCATTCCGGTACAAAGTCAACAACTTGAACGGTAAAAATAAAAATTATAAACAAAATACCTGACAATTCATTGTACATTTTGTTTACATGAGTGGTAGAGTGTGTATTTCACCAAAACCCTTAAGAAACTTTGGTTAAACTTTCAAGTAAACCATAGATTAAATTTAGCAAATTATAAGACTTTAGCTTTCTATGTTTCTCAAATACTACTTATGATCATAACAGAAGCATATTTTACAGGTAGATAGAGAAACTAGTTCAGATTTCTTTTTCTTATTTATTTATTTTTGGGTGAGTTACGTAGTTAAGTTTAATTTTCCAGCTATGTAAATGGCAACATATTGAATATTTATAGCTAATGGGAAAAAAATGAATGACAGCAATGTAATAAATAAGGGGTATGGGAAAGAAATTGGGAGTATTCTGTTATAAGGTACTTCTTCTACCTGTTAAGCAGTATAGAGTTATTAAATGCAAAATTAGATTATGCCTATAGCTATAGCACCCTGAACACATCTGATCTTGTATGAGAGTATACTTAGATTAATTATAAATACATATTGCAAAACTCTAGGAGAAACATGAAAAAACGGTGTTTTAAAGAAATATAATTGACATACTAAAAGAGGAGAGAAAAAAAGAAGCATATAAAATGCTTAAAATCAGAGAAGGGAGAAATATAAAAGAAAAATAAAAACATAAAAAACAAATGAAACAAATAGGGAACAGTTACATACACGGTATATATTAATCCAACTATATCAACAATCACTTTAAATGTGAGTTGTCTAAATATACAAATTAAAAGGTAGAGACCCAACATTATGTTGCTTATAAGAAAGTAAAGGTATGAAAAAGATATACCATGTTAATACTATCAAAAGAAAGCTAGAGAAGCTATATTAATTTCAGTCAGAGCACAGGTCAGAAAACTGAAAATTATCAGAGATCAAGAGGGGCACTAAAGATAAGGGACCAATTTTACAAGATGACATAAAAATTCCTAATGTGGGCTTGGCACCTGTAGCTCAAGTGGCTAAGGCAGCAGCTACATTCACCAGAGGCGGCAGCCCAGGCCTGCCAAGCAACAATGACAACTACGACCAAAAAATATCCAGGTGTTATGGTGGGTGCCTGTAGTCTCAGCTACTTGGGAGGCTGAGGCAAGAGAATCGCTTAACCAGAGGAGTTGGAGGTTGCTGTGAGCTGTGATGCCACAGCACTCTACCCAGGGCAACAGCTTGAGGCTCTATCTCAAAAAAAAAAAAAAATTCTTAATGTGTGTTCACTTAACAAAAGAGCATCAAAATACGTGGGGCAAAAAACTGATAGAGCTGAGATGCAAGAAGAAATAAACAAATCCATTATTATAGTTAAAAATTTAAATACCTCTCTATTAGTAAATCACATATCCAGCAGGCAGAAAATCACTAAGGATACAGTTAAGTTGAATAATATCATCAACTAACTGACATTTATACAACTTCATCTAACATTATAAAACTCATTCTTGTCAAACTAACATGGAACATTCACCAAAATATACCACATTCTGGACAATGAAATAACCTTCACAGATTTAGAATAATAGAAATCATACAATGTATATTCTCTGCTCTGGAACTAGAATCAATTAAGAAAAAGATAGCTGGAAAATTCCAAAATACTTACAGATGAAACAACACAACTCTAAATAACATGTGGGCAAAGAAGACACCTCAAGAAAAATTAAAAATATTTTAAACTAAATGTAAATTTAGTGAATGCAGCAAAAGCATTCAGTGCTTAAGGGAATATGTATAACATTGAATACATATATCTGGAAAGAACAAACTTCTAACGTCAGTAATCTCAGCTTCAATCTTAAGAAACTCAAGAAAGAACAACATAAAACTAAAGCAAGCAAGAGATAAGAAATAATAAAAACCAGAGCAGAAATCACTGAAAATTGAAAATAAAATGAATAATGAAAATCAAAAAAACCAAAAGTTGTTTCTTTGAAAACATCAACAAAATTAATAAACCTTTATCCAGGAAACCAAATAAATAAATAAATAAATAAAAGACACAAATGATCAACTATCAGAAATAAAAGAGGGATCATCACTACTGACACTGAACTTTAAAGGATAGTTAAAAAATAATATAAACAACTCTCTGCCCACAAAGTTGATACCTTAGATAAAACGGACCAGTTCTTTGAAAAACACAAACTACCAAACTCACAAAGAAGAAACATAATTTGAATAGCCCTACACAAATCAATTTAAAAGAAACATGAATGATAAACAGATTTGGCAAAATGTCAAAATACGATACAAATGACTGAAGTTGGGGAAGGACTGTTGTAGGTTATATATACCATATAGAAGACAGTCATGCCCCTAATATCAGCCATTCTACTAAGTACCTTACATACAGTATCTCATTCAATCCTTACAACAATCTATTAGATTATTAATAAATTGAATTTACATATTTTAAACTAAAGAACTAGAGGTCAAAAAGGCTAATGGACTCACCCAGAGTAGTAAATGGCAGGGCCAGGGTTAGAATAGCTCTGTATGTTGGATTCTAAACTCTTAGTTCTCCCCTTTTGTGCTATACTACTTTTTCAGTGTAAAGAATACAAGACTGAGAGGATGAAGCAGGGCTAAACAAAATCTCTTCAAGGGAGACACACAATCTTCATTTACTATTATTTCCAACATAAGATCATTTACAATATGTTTGTCCGCCCTATAGTTGAAGGACAGGTACAGTAGTTGTTAGGACTTCAGGCACAAGGTTTTGTTGAACTAAAAATTACTGGCAGAAGAAAAACTAACAACTGTGGCATATCTAGAGAAAAGGATCAATCAACAGAGCCACTTGAAACATCAAGTTTGTGCTCCTTATACCCATATATCTTTGCATTTCATTATTAAAGAACACCTGATTATCACAATTGGTTAAGTGACACTTAACTAGTTCACACATCTAGGAGAGCCCAAGAGCTCTGCTGGAACAAGGGTCTCTTCTAGTCATATCTGCTTATCAAATGGTCCAGTACTGAAACCATACTACTGATGGTTTCCCTGGGGTGCCTGTAGCCCAAGCACATTAGAGATTTAATAATATAGGAACCAATGACCTACTGAAGTACACCCTTATTTGACTATAGAACAAAGAAATTGAAATAAAGTTTATTAGAACAAGTTAAAAGAACGAAATAAATTTTTCCTGTGTACACTCTGAAATAACTCTATATTACAAAAAGCTGGGGAATAGGTACCTGAATTCATTTAGGGCATCAACTATTCGATTATATGCCAAGCTCCTCTGACTGGCATCAGCTGATCTCCGACTCATTTTCATAGCCTTGAAAACAATCATGAAATAGTTAATTCTCATACTAATCGTAGGCAAAATAATGGACAAAAAAAGAAAGAAAGGAAAAGTTACAAATTTACACAATCGTCTACCATCATATTTATCTACAAAGAAATAAAAAAGGAATATATTTACAGTGGTCATTAATGATTGAACAAAATTCAAACTTTTAAGCTGTTAAATCTCTTACTTGAACTGTCAAACCACTGAATGTCAAGACACAAAGAAACTTATGTTGACAGTTTCTAGATTACAAAAAACTTTTTTGCATCCCCCACAGAACAAGACATAATGGTTAACTCAATAACAGCTTATAGTTTTATATTTCATAGATAATGCTTTGGTTAACTTTTTTTTTAATCTAAAGATTCTACAGAAAAATATCTCAAGTTATTAGTAATATTTGCTTTCTCAAAAATTTATTTAGCCAAGGTTGAAAAGCTTTGATCTAGACAAAAGGGATCAAGATTAGGACATGGAAGTCAAAAAGAACTATATCTGTAATCTTCCAGATGTTTTCAAAGAGAACTATGTATTCTTTATGTAATTATAAAGCAAATAAACATTTTTAAAAAATTTATATAAGAGAAAATCTCAAGAAATCTTCAGGTCAGAAATCATGTTCCTGGACATCCAAAAGCTTCATAATGTGAAAGGAAAATTTACTTCACTTTATTCAAGATTTATAAAAATGTGAATATTCTTTTTTAGAACTGTGAGTAGCGTTCTTCTTTAATTTTATAAAATAGTCCATTATAGATCTCAAAAGGAAGCAGACTTTAAAATAACTGCCAAAGTGTTCAGAAACAAAATCCATACCTTTTATTTAAAACAAAAAAAGTGCACAGTTTGAAAAGTGGCTCTAGAAGATAACTTCTTTGGGTGGTCCAGTACTTACTATATTTTAGGATTAATTAATTACTACAGAACTTTCATTCATTTATGTAAAAGCATCCATTCATTTTCATCTTTCAGCTTTAGTGAAAAATGGGATACTAAACTTGGAACAAATATCCAGACAACTCTAAGCACTAACAATGTACACCTTACGTTACAGAATAGTCAAAGCATTAAAACGTGGAAACACTTAAAAAGTAACCTTTAGTAAGTTCTATGATGCCTATTTCAAGTTTTACACAAAGCCTTAAACATTTTCTCAAATAACTCAAAATGTCATTTCAGCCACAGCTAAATACTCTGTGTGATGACTTCTGGCAATATAGACTACAAAATGGAACAGCAAGCAGTCAGTGGAAGAAAATTTAACTAACTTAAAGTGTGAATGAAAACATCCTGAAAATGGCCTTTACTCATTTGTTCAGCAAAAAAGTAAAGTAAAGTAAAGTAAATTAACTTGCCAAAATCTGTCACTCTTTGACAGATTTAATGGGAATAACTAACATCTGTGTTTTCTCTAGTGGCAGATGACCCTCAGGCACTCTAAGTTACTGAAATGCATCCTCTACTTTCCAAACCATTCCGGTTGGTTTACCCACCTCTAGCCTCTTATTTTAACCTCTTTTAAACATACTAGAAAATTTAGAAATTTTTTTCCTAAAGTATAATCTGAAAACAGCCTTAAAAACAATCAAAACTCCCTAGCAAGCATTCTAGATTCTTCATCATTGAGTCCCCATTAGCTTCGCTAGTTGTACCACTCACTACTTCTCTTCATCTTTCCCTTATACATATTGTCACAGAGATTAAGAACTCTGGGAATTCTTAAGTTCAATTTCTGGGAATCTCCTCTGAAAAACAATATGGAAAATTCACCATAATGTTAACATTAGGGTAGCAATAACTATGAAAAAGTGAAATGGCCTACTAAGAAAATTATTACTTAAATTGAAGAAATCCACTAAAATATATTTAAGAACCATTTATAATAACACGAGTTTTTAAAATAGGTACATAATTTTAAAATATGTGCACAGTACAATCCTTATCAAGTGGAAGTACAACATACATGAAAAAGGCCAAATAAATAAGCCTTTCTGCATGAAAGTGGTTACCTTTGGGTGGCAAAAACATCAATTTTCTTATTATTCTGCCATATCCAATTTTCAGAGTATGTTTTAAAAAATCCTACACATCTTTCAAGATGCAGTTCAAATAAACCTTCTTTCCAATAAGAAGTCATTTTTCGTTCCTCTGAACTACTAAAAAACTTTGCCCATGCTTCTTTTCAGCTATTCTTAGGTTCTATTGCACATTTCACAATTTTCTTCCTTTAACCATTTGTATTATATAAACTATCAGCAGCATTTGACGATTACTCCCTCTTTCTTGAAATGCTTTATTCACTTGGCACCCTCAAAAAAATACTCTCTTTTGTTTTTGCTACTAATTGAATGACCAATTATTTTCCATCTCCTCTACTGATTCCTTCTCACTTTATCAAACTCTAAGTCTTAAAATGCTCTGTATCTCAGGCCTAGGATTTCCTCTTCTCTCTTCCCTATTTCAGTCAGTTTCATGGCTTTAAATGCCATCCATACACTGATGACCTTTCCCCTAAACGCTACACTTGAATGTTCAGGAGGTAAATTAAAAAAACTCCAACTTCCTCCATCAAATCTGTTCCATCTACGTTTCTTCCACTTCAATATTGGCAACTCCATCCTTCTAACTACTTGGATGAAAAATCTTACAGTCAACCTCAAATTTTCTTTCTTTCAAACTCTAATTAAATCCATTATGTAATTACACTGGCTCTGTTTCAAAATATACCTAGAATCTAACCACTTCTCACCCAATCCATCACTAAATTGGTGGAATATTTACCATCTTTCACCTGGATTATTCCAATATCCTCCTAATTAGTCCCTTTGCTCCTATAAATCTATTTTCCCCAATTACTAAGAATGATCCTCATAAATAATGTTATTTCGCCACTCAAAGCCCTCCAAAGTTCTCCTATTTCTTAAAAGTAAATGTGAATGTTCTTACAATGTTATCCTATAAAGCCTTACATGATCTGGTCTCACTCAACCAAGCCACTTTTGGCCTCCTTAATGTTGCTTACCGATAAAGCTCACTCCTGCCATAGTGTCTGTGCCCCTGTCAGGAACATCTTCCAGATAGTTATACCTCACTTCCCCTCAATATCTCTGGACTATGTTATTTTACTGGGGCGTGGGGGTGGGGGCAGGTCTTCTTGACTAGCCTATGAAAATAAGTAATGCCTCCTTCCAGCATTCTTTATGTTTCTTTTCCTATTTTTTTCTCCATGGCACTTACCACATAAAATATATGCACAGAAGGCCAAAAAAGGTATATACATTTTAAGAAAGGAAAAATTGTGTTAAGATTATAATACTCAATATATACCAATAGTGTTTATTGCCTTGTATCTCTTATAATTCCAGAAGTCAAATATGACTTCAGTATTACAATTTTAATACATTTTTTTCCTTTCTTAAAATGTGTATATGTATTTTTGGCATGCTCTGTATATGCATTTGTATATTTGCTATCCCATGAGGTCAGAAGTGTTTTTATCCACAAACTTCTCTTTAGTTGGTAGAATGCTATCTACCATAGTTTAGGCCCTCAAGTATTCACTTAAAGAATAAATGGAATGATTTTAGATCCTTATTATTAAACAATAAACTCCTTAAAAAGAATTAATCTGGGCGGCGCCTGTGGCTCAGTGAGTAGGGCGCCGGTCCCATATGCCGGAGGTGGCGGGTTCAAACCCAGCCCCGGCCAAAAACCACAAAAAAAAAAAAAAAGAATTAATCTATTTGCATCTCCCAGAGCACTTTATAGGGTACCTGCATAGTATCTATTAGTTTTCTTGCCAAATAAACATAATGCTTAATCATAATAAACCTAATGCTTAATCAGGGAAATAAAATTCAAAAAAAGATATAAATATATAACCATGCTTACCTGTTCTATTGCACTCTTTAATTTGTTCATGTGGCTTTCAAAGAGAGGAAAATGTGAAAAAAAGAATTCATTAAATTTGTTATTTTCATCTTCATCTTTGGATAAGGAAAAGATTACCCCAATTGCAATCTTCTTTTTCCTCACAATTCCTGGGTTAGGGCCACAGTTTTCATCTGACAGATTAAAGCTTTCTTCTATAGACCTTAAAAATAAATGTTTTTTTTTTTTAATTTAAAAAAAGTAAAAATAATTCACATTCAATCTTCCTGCTAATTAAATGTAGGCAAGCTAAGGGACATCTACTTTTTTATCAAATAAAGTCTAAGTTTTCATATCGATTATGTATCTTTTTGAGAAATCTACTATAAGGAGCTACTATTAGCCATAAAAAGGCTATTGTATCATGCTTATATTTTCTTAAGTTTTACTAGAGAGACAGATTGAAAACATTTTTGTCCAATTAGAAGTCAATAATCCCAATTTATAATCAGCCTAAAATGTCTAAATTTTGAGGTTTATAGATGAGTCTGGTACAATCTCTTCAATGTTCTAGTATTTATTTGTCTTTCCTTTTGATTCTAGGAGTAAAGTAAAAGATGAAGGAATAAAGGGAATGAATAAAGGAGAAAACAAGAAGTTTCATTACCTATGACTATATTTAATGTAGATTAAAAAAAATCTTTCAAGAATGGATTAACTTGCCAAAATAGAAAAACAATGAATTATCAAAATATGGCACAAATAGATCAAAGACTGCAACAGAATAAAACACAGGGTAAAATCTTCATGACATTGTATTTGGAAATGTTTTCTTGGACATAACATTACAACCCATGAAATGGGAGGTAATATTTACAAATATTATCTCATAAGGAATTAATATGCAAAATATATGGAGAATTTCTACAACTCACCAACAAAGCAAATAACCCAATTAAAAATGGGCAAAGGATATGAACATTTTTCCAAATAAGATATATAAAGAGACAATAAATACATGAAAAGATGCTCAACATCTCTAATTATTACGGAAATGCTTATCAAAATTCCAATGAGAAACCACTTCATATCAAGATGGCAATTATAAAACTAACTGTTGGCGAGGATGTGGAGAAACTGTAACCCTTGTGCATTGCTGGTAGGAATGTAAAATGGTACAGCCACAGTGGAAAACAATGTCAGCTCCTCACAAAATTAAAAATATAGTTACTGTAAGATCCAGCAATTCCGCTTCTGAGTATATACCCAAAAGAACTGAAAGGAGAAACTTGGACAGTTGCACACCACCTACATAAATAGCCACATTCTCCACAATAGCTAAAAGGTGTGTGTAACCTAGATTGTCCACTGACAGATGCATGGATAAAATGGAATATTATTTTGACATAAAAAAGGAATGGATTTCTGACATGCACAGATAAACCTCAAAACACTTTGCTAAGTGAAATAAGGCAGACACAAAAGGAAAAGTACTATATGATTCCACTTATACAAGATACCTAGAGTAGTCAAATTCATAGAGACAGAAAACAGAATGGTGGTTGCCAGAGGCAAGGGAGGGAAGAATTGGGAGTTACTGTTTAATATATACAGAATTTCAGATGGGGAAGATAAGAAAGTTTTGGAGTTGCATGATGATGGTTGTACAATGTGAAGGTCCTTAATGCCACTAAAATGTACACTTAAAAGTGGTTAAAAAGGTAAATCATATATAACTTAGAGCAATAAAAAAATGTAATGATTAAACAATTTTTCAGTTCCAGACTTTAAAATACAAGTATAGGCTCTAAAAAACTCATAAAATTGTGTTTAAGGAACTAGCTAATCTTCTGAGTTTAAAGTTCCAACTTACCATCTTGGAAATACCCCATTTTCCAAACTTGTTGTTTGGCTGCGTCGCCAACGTCGCTGGTAGCTGCTGGCACAACTTCGGGTAAGTGAGGAGTTTGGGGAGGGAAACGGAGTGATAAGCAAGCTGCTGAGAGATGCTGTTAAGTCAGAGGAATAACAAGCATAATGTATAAGTCAATAATCACTAAGCATGAAGGACAAATTTCTTTTTCTTTCTTTCTTTTGAGACAGAGTCTCACTATGTTGCCCTCAGTAGAGTACCGTGGAGTCACAGGTCACAGTAACCTCAAACTCTTGGGCTTAAGCGATTCTCTTGTCTCACCTTCCCAAGCAGATGGGACTACAGGCACCTGCCACAATGCCCAGCTATTTTTCTGTTGCAGTTGTCATTGTTGCTTAGCTGTCCTGGGCTGGGTTCCAACCCACCAGCCTCAGTGTATGTGTCTGACGCCATAACCACTGTGCTATGAGTGCTGAGCCAGAAATTTCTTTTTAACACATTTAAGAGAGGTTTAAAATTTTTCACATTGCTTCATAAGCCTCTAAAATTTCCATTACAAAATGACATCATTCTTGGAGAAAGATCTCAGAGGGAGGAAAATAATCACATATATTTTTGTGTGTCAGCAAGAAATTCTGAGATAGGGTGGCGCCAGTGGCTCAGTGGGTAGGGCGCCGGCCCCATATACCACGGGTGGCAGCCAAACTGCAACAAAAAATAGCCAGGCATTGTGGCGGGCGCCTATAGTCCCAGCTACTTAGGAGGCTGAGATAAGAGAATCGCCTAAGCCCAGGTGTTGGAGGTTGCTGTGAGATGTGATGCCAGGGCACTCTACCCAGGGTGATAAAGTGAGACTCTTTCTCTAAAAAAAAAAAAAGAAAAATAAATCTGAGACAATCCCCTTTTGGCATTCATTCCTCTGCTACTCCCACACCCAGAAGGAAAAAGGCATTACTGCATTGGCTACCAGAGTGTCCCTGAATTTATCTAAACCCTTTTAATCCTTAAAGGAAATAGGGTGCTATTCAAATTTAATGAATAATTAGATTTTAAGAACAAAAGCTATCTTGGAAAGAGTCTGAATGGCACTTAAAGAGGTCATTTACAAGTACAGGTAGTCCCCAAGTTACTAACATCCAACTCATGTACAACCCACATTTATGAATGGAATCTATTACAGTAAGTTCCCAAGTTACAAACACCTAATGTTTGACTTGCACTTACAAATGCAGGCTATTATAGGTATTAGGTAAATGTACCTGTTTCAACCTACATACAAATTCAACTTAAAAACAAACCAATCTCATTTGTAACCCAGGAACTGCCGGTATTAGATCATCATCTGTGCATAGGCAGTCATGCCTACTTTTAATAATAAGAAACATGGTTATAGCTACTAAGCATCAAAAAAAAAAAGAAGAAGAAGAAGACCCTATAGATTGCTCTCTGGAACATTCTAAGGTGACAGAGACATTCGAAAAGACTACACTCTACTTATTACTGCTGCAATTCCTCGCACAGACTGTTTCCTTCCTAAAACCCTTCTCTTTAGTCCCTGAGATCTGTTCATTGTCTGAAGTATTAAGAGCTACAAATGCCTATTTTACATTGCACTACATGTCTTCCCCTTTTCCACACAGTATCTAAGAGGACAAGACTTGCCATTAAGGACTTGCTTTTGTTTGACAACATTGTAGATTTCTGTCTTTCTCCTTATAATCATCACACACTCAAAATTTATAAACAGGGAAGTATTATCATTATTTATAAAAAGGTACATGCCAGATAATAAATTATTTTGGACACCAAAACTAAAAACTGAGACTCTATCATTCTGACAAATTCAGTGATAGAGGGTAAAGCTTTATATGCCATGCAAGTGTAGATTACCATTGAATCCATTCTAAACTACTTTCTCATAGGACCACATTTTATCAGTTAGTATTGTAAAACTTTATAGTATAAAACTGGGTTGTGTATTATTATTTTTTAAGACAAGAGTCTCCTTTGTTACCCTGGGTAGAGTGTTGTGATATCATTGTAGCTCACGGCAACCTCAAACTATTGAGCTCAAGCTATCCCCATCCTCAGCCTCCTGAGTAGCTGGGACTATAGACATGCACCACCATGCCCGGGTAGTTATTTTCTATTTTAGTAAAGATGGGGTCTCATTCTTGCTCAGGCTGGTGTCTTAACTCATGAGATCAAGCACTCCACCTGCCTCGGCCTCCCAGAGTGCTAGGATTACAGGCATGAGCCACCATGCCCAGCCCTCTAGATTCTTTAAAACAAAAATAAACTCAATTAGAAAAGAAGAATAAAATTATTTGAAAAATAAAGACTCTTTATTAAAGTAGTGGTTTTCAATCCTAGCTGTTCTTCAGAATCAAACGTTCTTTTTTTTGTTGTTGTTTTTTCATTTTGTTTTCTCAGATGCCTAAGCCCTTCTCTAGGATAAATAAGAATCTTGGGAAGCAGAGTTCAGGCATCTAAAAAATTTTTTTGAACTTTTCCTTGTTATTCCAATGTACACCTAGGTATTATAATAAATGGTGAGGTTAGACTTTCCATTTACTCAAAACTGAGTCAAAATCCAGACAGCACAGCCATATAATGTGACAATACGGCAGGTAACATAGTGAACTGTGTTTCTCACATTTAACAGTAATTCAAGACTCCTCTTTTAGTTTATGCTGATTTCTAGGCCATGACTTTGCCTATGAAACTCCTATTTATTTCTCAAGGCACAACTCAAACATCATCCCTGTGTAAAGCACTGCTGGCACCCTTGCCCCTTACTCAGGCTAAGTCAGATGTCCTTTCTATGGACCCCTCTACACAAGTCTATTACTTCTATGTCTCTATGCTCCTAAAGGGGACAATCTGAACTCTGAGCTTACTTTTTTTGTGTTAATCTCTAGCATGTTTCAATAAATGTCAGATGTATTAACATAAATTTTCAAAGAGTCCATATTTGAAAAAATACATGTAACATCAGTTCAAATTGCTTTTCTGGATAAGAGACCATCTGACAAACTCTAGTTAGCAGTAAGCAAATATAAGCAAATTTGGTTTTTCTAGTATGGTTTCTAATCAGTCTCCTAAGCAATACCTTTTTTCTTATGCTGGCTAAACCAAAGAAACATTCCACCAGGCATACGTAATAGTAAGTATGAAAATTTAAAAGACTTCACTCTACTCTTTTCACAGTTTCTTATAAGGCTAATATCAATATGAACAAATTGTATACTTAGAATTGAATAATAAAGGCAAAGACAAAAAAAGAAAATGCCAGCTAACAGCAATCTCATTAAAAACAACAACAACAACTAAATAAATACATGAACCTGACATTACCAGATCGTGCTATGCCACTGTCTCTGTCCTCATTCAACTCTCTTCCAGGCATGTCCATTGGGTTGCTGTGAACTGTGAATCAAGACACAACTGTCAGTTATAAAATATATTGCTATTGAGGTGGATGTTGCTCCTTTTAAATAGCAAATGAAATCATGCTCATCTCATTGCATTCCCTTATTTTTTTCCAAATAGCATGACACCAACCCAACACCAAGAGCTATTACTCAGTTGAACAAGCTTTCGGACCTATCTAAAGATCTGACATTCAGCAAAAAAAATTAATGGCATAATATCTGAAGAAGCAAGAGTGACTAAAAGTCATTATTTTAAAAGCATATTCAATGGCATAGAAATTTACAATATACTATTAAATAGAAAAAGCAAGCTACTGAATAATATGGATGGTTGCTGGGGCTAAGTGATGGTTCACTTTACTGATTCTGCCTATTTCAATGTGTGTTTCAAAATTGATAAAGAATTTGAATAGTGTGATTCTAATATTGTTTTATTATTATTTTGCAGTTTATGGCCGGGGCTGGGTTTGAACCCGCCACCTCTGGCATATGGGGCAGGCGCCCTACTCCTCTGAGCCACAGGCGCTGCCGATTCTAATACTGTTTTAAAAACAAAAAAGCCAGTATTTCTGATACAAGATAGCTATTAGTATTTTTGTTTTTTGCCTATTCTTAATATTTTCCAAATTTTCTAAACTATGCATTGTTCACATATAATATTTACAGGGAAATAAATATTAATTAAAACAAGGAAGGCTAAACTGATACCAATCTGAGAACAATGACAAGTAAATTCATTCACATTCTGATAACTTCCAGTAGAAGGTTATGAAGTTGGGTAACCTACTGAAGTATGTGAAAACATGGAATATGATTAGTGTCCTATGTGAAAACATACTCTATAATAATTTAATGATACAAACATATATGCTCATATATGACTTTCATAAGCATGAAAACATACTCTACAATAATCATTTAATGATACAAATATACTCATATATGCTGTTCATATAAGCATGAAAATATATTCTCTAATAATCAGTTTGATGACACAAACAAATACACTCATATATGCCTTTTCTAGAGCATTATAATGACGCTTGTTCATCTAAATCTTAGCTCCAAGAAAAATTGTTCTTATGGAACAGTGTAGATCAGAAATTTTACAGTAATTACAAGATAGTATATTTTCTTCAATTGGTGAACTATGGTACAAAAGCTACTCAGCCATGGAAACAAGACAGTGCCACATTAAAAATCCAAGTGATATTATAAGAAATAATGTTCATAGTAAATTCTGGTTTAGGATTCTAAAGTTAAAATCACTGACATAATCAGATAAATGACAAACTGAAATTTCATGAAAATACCAATTCAATTCTACTGATAATTCAGTTTCTGGAAATTTTAAGAACATATTCAGTACAAAGGAATTAAGTTTTCTTAACTGCAACTTCCCCAACTGCATTCATTTACTTTCTTGTTTCCACAGCTTAACTACAGATTCTAGCCGCTAGGGCACACCAACTAGTCTACCCACACAGCACATCGCAAACCTGCAAAGAAAGAGGCGCTCCTGATCAGGCGGAGCGGACCCTGCTCAGAGAATGCCCGCCTGGGGCTGCAGAACTGTGAAAGACCTACATGGCAAAAACGTAAAATACACATGAAAGAGGACTGTTAGAGAAGCCACAATGCGTCAGGAAAAAAAGGTGAGCTAAGGCAGCACAAGAGCAGACCAACAGATATGGATGAAAACTTTTAAATTAATAATAATTCAAACTGGCTTCCTTTTTAGAAATAGGATGGGTCCTCCTTTGGTTTATGTCAAAACAATTTCATGTCTATTTACTAATAAATCCACATATAATTAATAGAAATAAGCTTCTGCTATATAAGATAAAAATTATTTTAAATGTTCAATCATTTCTAATCTAAAACAATGTTTTTAAGATTCAGAAAAGCACTGTAATGTCATTTATATAATTTAGCATTTGCCAAATAAGTTCATCTAAAACTCAGTTTTAAGATTACAGTATTCTCCTGCAATTGCATTAAGGAGAAAATCACTGAAGCACTTAGCACACAACATATAACAAGGAGCAAAAATAGAAAAATGATCTTACTGACAAATTAAAATCTGTTTTTGCTAACTTAGTGATAAGTTACAAAGTATTAAAAGAAACAGGGTTCTTAAACCAAGAGTCAGCCACTACAGAAACAGGAAAACCAGTGCAGCCCAACAGGTCCACACTCCTAGCTATCCAAAAGAAGTGGGGGCCACACACTTGACCAAGAGAAGGTAAGAACAATCTGAGGGGGCATGGAAGCAAGCAGCGAGGTTACCTGTTAGTTCGATTTGATAAAGATAGTCTAAATAGCCATGTAGGGTTTTCCTAGGAATAGAATGGGGAGGGACTTTCTGTTTTAAAAAGTGACAATGTATTTTTCAAATTGCTAATAATAGGTATTATCTTTCTGTTACAAGAATTTCTGTAACAAGAATGCATGTGTTACAATCCTTTCATGTCTCAGTGGTCAGCTTTTTCTTCAATTTTCTCTAGCTTATGACCCTAGAGATTTTCAAAATTTATCTGCTTCTTTAAACCCATTCCCTACCCACCTCTTCCTTCCTCTCGGCATATGACTTTGTTTCCCATAGTATGCATACACATAGAGGAATTTATCACACTGGGATCTTCTTTTTCCTACCACCCCCTCCAAACTTACACAATTTCTCACCCCTCCTTGCATCCTTCCTGCCTAAGCATTAATAACAGATGTTATTCAAGGTGTACTAGGACTTAGTAAAAATCCTGAAAGGTCTTTTTCTCCCTTCCAAAGTTAACTCTAAGACCTCTCACTCTCCTTCAAAAACCAATTATACCCTCTACCTTTAATTATACCCTCTATCTTTAATTTCATCCTCTTTATAACTTCCTTCTTCCACCAACATTTAAACATAGTCAAATCTCTCCCACCTTTCCTCCACACAGCTAATCCTGCAGTTCTCAAAATGTGGCCCATAAATAATGAGACTCTTCCAGGGGCCTGCGAAGTTCTCCATTTTCCAACTGTGAGTCAGGAGTTTCTTGACACACCTCAACCAAAATAACGTATCACAAAAGACTGAATACAAAAGCAGATGTGAGAATCTAGCTCTTTTCTTGTAAGGCAGGCATTAAGGAGACTTGCAAAAATGTAAAACAACGCCACTCTTCTATAAAATTATTTGCAGCTTTGGAGAATAGTTATTTGACAAAACATGTTATTTATGTCAACATGAAAGGGGCAATTAGTGTTATTTTTAAATTATTAAATAGATGATTTTAAAAGTGTTTTAATTCCAAATACAATATCTATCAATAAATGTAACCCACATAAGTTCTTTGCAATGGTCGATAATTTCTAAGCATGTAATTTCTATTCTCCCCGCTAAAACTGTCCGCCTAGGCCACCAAAAATTTTCCTGTTACTTAATGCAGTCCGTACTATCTTATATTACCTAATAGTAGTATTTGATGTTGACTATACAGAGTATTACATTGTAAACTTTACTCCCTCAGTTCCCACAATAAAACACTCAACAGTTTGGTTTTTCAGTCTCCTTTGTATGCTGCTTCTCCTACCCATTCTTTAAAGCAAGCATTTCCCAGGGTTCCTTCTTCAACCATCTTTCCTTCTAACTGTTAACATTTCCTAGGTCATCTCATCCATTCCTATGCTTTTAATTATCTTTATGTGCTGAGGATTCTCAAATCTATGGTAGGTACAGCTCATTGCCCAACAAAAAGTTCTGCTGCTCTTTCCAAATTATGAAGTAGTCTCTTAGGAAGCAGCTGCCTGGCCAAAGACCATATTTCTCAAATCTTCTTAAATGTAGGTGGGGACATATAATTAGCTCCCCTCAATGGAATACGAACAAAAGTGATGTGTGTCACTTTCAGACTGAGGTAGTCATAAAGAAGACATGCCTTCTCCCACACTATTCCCTTTCCATTGGCTTGATGCAGCTAAGCACAACCTTAGAAACCCACATGTTGAAGATGACAGAACACAAAGCAAAGGAGATTGAGGCTCTAAAACACTGCTTAGAGAAAAACTATTCACCAGTGAGGAACAATCTTTTGTATTTTATATGAGGGAAACAAAACTTCTATTGCTTTAAAATTTTTTTTTTTTTTGAGACAGAGTCTCACTTTGTCGCCCTTGGTAGAATGCCCTGGCATCACAACTCACAGCAACCTCAAACTCTTGGGCTCAAGCAATTCTCTTGCCTCAGCCTCCCAAGTACCTGGGACTACAGGCACTGGCCACTATGCCTAGCTATTTTTAGAGACGAGGTCTTGCTCTAGCTCAGGCTGGTCTTGAACCCATAAGCTCAGGCAATCCACCCGCCTCGGCCTCCCAGAGTGGTAGGATTATAGGCATGAGCCACAGCACCTGGCCAGTATTGTTTTTAAATTATTAAATGTTCATCGGTTTTTATGTTAAAGCAGCACTACTACAAAATCTATGTAACAATCTATGATGAATATCTTCACTTGGCTATTTTACTTCTGAACATACCTAAACCTAAAATCATCAAATCAAATTTCTTCTGTTCCTCTTAGTGAATGACACCAACATCCATGAAATTTCACAAACAGCAAAGTGCCAGCCTCAATACAGGTCTTTTTTCCACATCTCTTCTATCTCATTAGTTAATCCTTCCATTCTATTTTCCCTTAATGAATTTCTCAGCAACTTTCTACACTGACACAATCTTACTCTAGGTCACCACTGTCTTCCACTTGGGACTACTATGAGCAGCCTTTTATTACAGGCCTTTTCTCAATCCTACTTGCTCACTTGAAACCATTCCCACTGCAGTTAAGATATCTTTTTGCATTGTGGCGGGCGCCTGTGGTCCCAGCTACTCGGGAGGCTGAGGCAGGAGAATCACCTAAGCCCAGGAGTTGGAGGTTGCTGTGAGCTGTGTGACGCCACGGCACTCTACCGAGGGCAATAAAGTGAAACTCTGTCTCTACAAAAAAAAAAAAAAAAAAAAAGATATCTTTTTGCAGATACAAATCTGATCTGACCATGTTGTTATATTCTGAAAACCCCTCTATGGTGGCCTTGAGAATATACCTCAAAGATCTACAACTACAAAAAGTGTAATTGACCAAGAACTCCAACTGCTATGTTCTGAAATCTTTTGTCAAATTTGTGCAAGGTCATATAAATGAATAGGTTACTCCTAGCCAATAATATACTAAGGCAGAACCACGATGGGGGTGAACATGGGACACTTCTGACAACCAATTTTGACTCAGACTTTCCAAATACCTTGCCAAACTTTCTTGAACTATATGGCAGGGTGAGACACATACCCTCAATCTTCTAATCCCTTTTTCCTTTATTAAGAGTAAGACCTGCATCACAGTAAAATATGTCTATCAAAATCTCACAGATCTCTCTTCATTTTCTTTCACACAGTTATCATGTCTTGGCACTTGTCAAAAACAGGTGGAGGACCCAAACTAAATACACCTCACTGGTGTCTAACTGACAAAGTATAAATTCAAATTCCTCATAGTGCCCCCCAGTGCCCTTTGTAATCTAGCTCTTGCGCATTTCTTTTTTTCTTTCATTTCCTTTATGCTCATAATCTGTGCTCCATCCTCACTGATTTATTCACTTTCTTTCCATACTGTATGATCAATTGCTCTTACGTCTGTGTACATACTACTGCTTCTTCCTAGAACATTTCTTTCCCCAATCATCTGGCTAAACCTTCAAGCTTAGACCTCACATCTTCAAAGAAGCTTCCTTAATTCTGCAGCACAGAATTAGGTGCTCCTCTTCATTTTTACTATACATTGCTTTTAACCCTGTCCAAGAACTGCCAGTATACAGTAATTCTCATATTACTTTTCTGACTCCCACTAATTATAAACCCATTGAGTGCGGTACTGTATCTGGTTCACTACTTTAACCTCAAGGCCTAATAGAGTGCTTAGCATATTACAGGTGCTTGGTAAGTACTTACGGATCAATTGATTAGAAATTTAAAGAAATTAAAAGAGATAGTACTCAAATATCCTTGATTCATATTTAAGAGTGTACAAGTAAAAGCTACTCATTATGTAAAGTCTATAGTTAGTTAAATGATTTTCTACACTATATTAAAATAGAGAAGATGACTATATCTAGGTTCTTTAGTGCAATTTATCTTTATAAGTGTCAATGGATTTGTACTGTTAAAAGGAAGAGCTTTTAATAAGCCCCCGAGTTTTGAAAATTATCGTATTATAAAGAAAAAGGATTCTTTGTCCAATTTTTACTCTATTAAAATCAGTGAAGTAATCAAGTGAGTTAAGAAAAAGCAGAATTTTTTTTTACACACATTATAAAGTACATGCCTAACACTGTGACTGATCCACAGTAGAAGGTGTTTGATAAATAACTGCTCATTTGAATAGATACATATTTTAAAAACAACAAAATGCTATACCATTCAAATTAAAAGAAAAAACTTTCTACTAATACATAGAACTAATAAATATTTATTAAAATTAACTACAAAGAAAAGTTATTACTAAACTGGAAATGAGAAAAATATTCACATTATTCTAATTGCTGTTCACTTCCTGGGATACTATAGTCTGCTATGCACTAGAAATGCTGTAAGCAGCAATTTAGTTGAACCTTCTAGAACATCTGACCAGAAACTGTAGAAAACAGTTTACCACTTTAAAATGTTGACCTGAAATAACAATGATGATTAGCCAGTCAACTTACTAAATAAGCTGTAATGCTAATAAATCTTTTAAGGAACATCAAATTTGATTATCTACACAGCTAAATTATAGTTCGCAAAAATGTGTACCATTTTAAAATAACTTTTATGGTTATGGAAGAAAGACTGGAAAAATTGTAATATAGTCTTCCTTAGCTGAAATAATCAAAAATACTAGTTGGACTTTTCACATTAATGACAGCACCTTTCAAAGATGCATCAAATTTAAAAACAATGAAGACAAATTAGATATACCCTCAGCAGTACTCTTTTTTCAGATATAAAATATTATTTTCAAATATATAAAAAAAGTTTCCCAAATATTAGTAATATATTCTACATAATTATATTTAAATGGCTTTTCCACTCATACTATAGTAAATTCTGTGGTATTGTAACAGTTATTCATTATTTTAAAAAGCTTCAAATTCTTATTTTTTTAACTTATAAAATCAAAGGAACAATTTACCTATATTACCAAGTAGTCCATTAATAACTGTGTTATTATCAGCCTTTAATGTATTATTGTCCTGATTGATAAATTCAAGACTGTCTTGTAGCCTATGGAGGGGGAGAAAAAAATAAATTAATTCCAAATACATTTTATAGTTTAGTGGCAAAACTCTTTTGTATTCTAATGAAATTTTAAGTATAAAACATTTTTTCCCAATTAATACTATGAACTAAATCATAGACTGGCAAACTATAACCTGAGTACTAAATCTGGCCTGCTATTTCCTTTTGTAAATAAAATTTTACAGAACACAGCCATGCCTATTCATTTATGTACTATGTAGGGCTGCTTTGATACTGCAATCGCAGAGTTGAGAAATTGCCGGACAGTCTAATTCACAAAGCCAGAAATAGTTACTAACAGGCCATTTAAAGAAGAAAGCTGCTGATCCTGATCTAAATTACAGGCAAGATTTCCTCTCATATAGTTTTTTGTTTGTTTGTTTTCAGACAGTCTCACCCTGTTGCCCAGGCTAGAGTGTCATGGCATTAACCACTCACTTGCTAGCAACCTCACATACCTGGATTCAAGCAATCCTCTGCCCGGAACCTCCCTAGTAGCTCGGACTACAGGCACCTGCCACATGCCCAGCTAATTTTTCTATTTTTAGTAGGGACAAGATCTTGCTCTTGCTTAGCCTGGACTCGAACTCCTGAGCTCAAGGGATCCTCCTAACTCACCCTCCCAAAGTGTTAGGATTATAAGCTTCATATTTTGGATCCAAAAGTATTTTCTAAACATCAGAAAGAGGGAAAAAGAAAGAGGAGGAAGAGAAGCATCATCAACCAAATATCCAAAATTAACTTTAGTTATTTAACACATTAAAAGTGAGCTCTATTACTTCTTTTAGTGAATCTTTCAGGATAACAAAAATAAAATCACTTTATGGTTTTAGTGCAAAGTATCCTTTCTAGAAATTTTAAGAATTATTAGTTAGAAAAATTAAAAAAAAAAAAGAATTATTAGTTAAAACTTAGAAAAGATGAAGAAACTGAGATGATTACAGCTAAAAATCAGTGATTCCAATATGGGATCTCTAATTTCTACTTCAGCATTAAACTTTTAAAAATTAGTATTTTGGGTATCCAGATTTTTTTAAGTATCCATAATATTTTAAAGAACATCTCCCCTTTCCTTTCTTCCTAAAAGAAAATAAAAATAACTATAGGTATTAGAAATTTACCTAATAAAACTCAGAAAAGAAGTTAAAGGCATTAACAATTAATGGAGGCTCAAGAGAATTTCTGTAGTCCTAGAGTAGGTTCCTTGTTGCCTCCTACTATTTGACCTTGGGTTACTCTGATGGACTCTGGCTAGCCACTGAGCCCTGTTTTGATATGGCACCTGCAAAATCCATTTCTGGGGTTTACTACTACCTAACCCTAGCCCCAGTACTTAACCAGGCTCTGGCATGTGGTCCATGACCCAGAAACCAGGCTTGCCCTTGTTTCAACTTCACTATTTTAGTCTTGACATTAACAGCAATATTCCTGTGGCTGTTATTAAATATATATTATATTTAACACAACATATATGATACCATATGGCTAACCTAGACCACTCCGGTAGGCAGGGTTAATTCTGCAATAATCTGAAAACCAAAGAGCAAAACCCAGGAGATATCGAGGATGGCACTACAAAACTGAAAATCAGCAATGTCAAACTGTAATAAAATGAAAGTGCATTCAATGCTCTACTTTCAGATACAGCTTCTAACAGCAAAGACACAGAAACCACATCTGCAGTTTCTCACCTAAACTCAATTTTAAGAACAAAATTTGGCTTCTAGAAACTTTCAAACTTAAGGGAAAGTAGAAAATCTGAATGTGTGCTGCAATTCTAAAAGCAGTGTGTTAGTTTTCACATTTTACACATCTAAAATAATTCATTTTTTCCATGTATCCATAAGTACTTACGTATTGAGACTTCCACAGATACTGCTGCCAGTCCGTGCAGTAAATACTTTGCTGAGCATGAGCTGTGGAGGGGAACTATGGTTGAAAAGAGAAGATCAGAGGGAGATCAAAACTAAAACATAATGACCGTTTTGATTTATTATGAATAAAATTTGTAAATCACAGAGATTTCTCGGCATAGTTTCAAGAGCAATGAAGCAGCACTAAAACCATTACAGAACAGCATAACCTGAGGATCTAACATGCTTAATCTGAGGAAAGATCACATGAAATTCTCTCATCTTCAAAAAAATTGAATAAAAATTAATTCATTTAAAAAAAAAATCAGTAAATTCCTCACCGAATCTGATGAATTTTTAAGGTGGATCCTTTGTAGCTCATTGCTACTGAGCCAAACATCATCTCTCCAAGCATATTGGCATCAGAAGAGCACCGAGAACCCTGAACAATAACCATATATTAATAAAAATGGCAGAAATTAAAACTTTATCAGTATTTCATATGCAGTAGAACCTCTGTAAGTTGATTTCCCCAAGTGGCTGTAACAAGCTGGTCAACATACAGAGGTGATCAGCATAGGACCTAGGCCTACTGTACTGATACATACATATGGGGGCATGTCCACTCTCCAAAAATTAGTTAACTTAAGGAGGTGATCAACTACAGAGGTTCTACTGTACTAATTTTTATTAAAAACTCCTTTGCTACAGTTATTCTGCATTGAAGGTTTTAATTCTACATTGTATACACTGTTTTGCATCTGACTTTTTTTTTTTTTTTTTTGAAGACAACAGTCTCACTCTGTCATCCTGGGTAGAGTGCTGTGGCATCATCGTAGTTCATAGTAACCTCAAAATTTTGGGCTCAAGTGATTCTCCTGCCTCAGCCTCCCAAGTAGTTGGGACTACAGGCATCCACTGCGATGCCTAGCTAGTTTTCTTTTTTCTTTCTTATTTTTTCTCTGTTTTTAATAGAAAGTATTTTTAATGGAAGGAAGGAGGAAAGAGAAGGACAGAGGGAGGGGTAAAAATATTTGCAAATCACATATCTGATAAGAGGTTAATCTCCAAAATACACAAGAAACTCCTAGAATTCTATAGTAAAAAACTAATAATGCAATGAAGAAGCTGAACAGACAATTCTCCAAAGACATTTTGCAGCCTAATTAGAGGATAGGAGATTTAGAGTCATTTCTATATTTAGAAGAGTTAAACTCTTGGAGTACTAGTTTCCAGAACTATTCATTCAAATGCATTTGACAAAATCATTTGCCTGATCAATGAGATATAAACAAAAGTACACTACAGATGAGGATGCCATCTATTTGTGACCACAAGGAAACAAATAGACATTAACTCTAAGTAGAAAGGTAAGGGAATCTTGTTCTCTGAGGACATCTTGAAGCCCATTTGTCATACCTAGATGGCATACATAACAGACTTCCTATGTCAGGAAAGTAATACCTAATTTGTTTACTTTAGAGAGTATCCCAATGTAATGGGTTTTTTGTTATTGTTGTTTCCAGGAGTTATTTTGAGACAAAGTTTCATTATGTTCTCAATGTTGGTCTCAAACTCTTGAGCTCCCAAGGCTCAAGTAATCCTTCTGCTTCAGCCTCCTGAGGAGCTGGGATTATAGTTATATGCCACCACACATGCAATTTCTCAATTCTTAACTGATGTAATTAAACAGTTAATGAGGAGGATAACCCAAATAACAATCTAAGATTGTAAATGAGGATTATTCACAAACTTTATTAATCTCTTCCATCAGAAGGAATGTATGAGGACATCTAACATCTTAATTTTAGTAATTTCAGACTCCTTTCACATATGCTGTCCTACTGATAAGGTACATGTAAAAGGATCAATTTCTATCAAAATACAATATCATTACAAGTAATCAAAAAGTACAAAATTTTATTTTGGTATTGCTAAATGTAAAATATTTGTAATTTATGCCAATTTAGATGATACAAATTTACATCAGATGACAAGTTCTTGGCATGAAACCAAACACTGATCTTATACAAATATATATAATAAACTTATAGTTCTTATATAGTTGCAGATTTATTTAATTCTCTGTTTTGAAAGAGTCACATTACTTTTGAAAAATAAAACTGTGCCATTTCTGATTATGTATACTTCCAATCATACTTTAATTTCATGATACAACTGAACTGTATTAGTGTATTTATCTTCATACTTCAACATAAAAAGTATATAAGAAATTATTCTGATAGCCCAATAAATCTGAATTGGGAAACAAAAGGAGAAAATACTAAATACTTATGCTACCTATGTCCATAGCACTCTGTACTTTGCCTATCCTAAGATTTATCAAAGATCATAAACTTACTTGATTATCTGTCCCTCCAGCTTCAATGAAAGATTTAGGAAGAAAAGAATTAATCACTACTATATCTTTAGTCCCTAGGATGGTGCTCAAAAATACTTATAAATGTATGAATTCATAAATGACCTTAATGATCTTACCTGGTACTTAGGGCACTGGTCTTTTATATCAGAAGATGAAGTCATAGAACTATCCAAAGAGGAAGAACTGTCTCCTCCAGGTTTCAGTTGGCAGCATTTCCCAAAGACTTTAACCTGAGCATCACTACAGAGTTTCTGAAACAGAGATAATATTCCCAAGCGTATTTTAACAGATTTTTAACTATATCAAATTTAATCATAGTATAAAACTTTAGGGAAACTAAGCTGAAATAACTCAAAATAATAACCTTACTATAATAACTTGAAACTGTAAATAATTTAAAACATTAATTCATTTAAATACAGTAACTCCATTATAAGCTAATATAAATAAACCTTATTATGAAAAATTAACCTTTTCTGGGGAGAAATTTAGAAAGCAAAGGTGAAATGCAAATGAGATTTTTATATTTTACTATATACACATAGACATATATGTCTAGCCTTTTGAAACAAAAATGTATTCACAAGTACTTAAATTTTTAATAAGAGGTAAGCTTAAGACAAGAAGACTGCGCAGGCTAGTATGGAAGATATATTTCTTTCTTTTTTTTTTTTTTTCATTCCTCTTCTCTCCTCTGCCTCCCCAACAGCTCCTCTATAGATTTCACGGCTTACAACTACCAAAACTACAATCCATCAAGGTCTTTAACACTCCTAGAAGTATTCCAGCACTTTATCATAGTTGTTAGTAGGTCTATTCTTCCATGTAACAGACCTCAGGTAGGCTTATAGAAGAACAAACTTAACTAAAATCACAATATTCTTGAAGACTAATTGTTTTATAGTGCCACCATCACCAAAGGCATTGTTTAAAAAGAACATTTAGCAATACTCAAATTATCTCTAACCAAAAATGTAACCTAAGAAGAGCTCCAGAACTAGAAATGAATTCAAAACCTGAATCCTTTTGTCAAACAACAAAAAGTTTTGCGTTTGCTTTTTTTTTTTTTTTTTTTGAGACAGAGTCTTACTCTGTTACACTGGGTAGAGTGCTATGTTATCTAGCTCACAGCAACCTCAAACTCTTGGGCTCAGGTGATCCCTTTGCCTCAGCCTCCCAAGTAACTGGGACTACAGGCACCAGCATGATGCCCAGCTAGTTTTTTTATTTTTTATTTTTAGTAGAGATGGAGTCTTGCTTTTTTGCTCAGGCTGGTCTTGAACTCCTGAGCTCAAGCAATCCACCCACTTCGCCTTCCAGAGTGCTAGGATTACAGGTGTGACCCAGCTTTATAAGACATTATTTGGACATGCAAAGTACTTTCACTTCTAAAACAAAACCAAGGTATTTATATATAGTTCAGCAAGAGGATGTCTATGTTAGTTACCTATTTTTAATTGCACACAAATTTAATGGCCACCTTGTATAGTTCATTATATATGCAATTTAAATGTAATAAAATATACAGCTTCCTCATTTCCTCCTAAACACATTAAATACACTCTACATACATGTTTGCTTTGCATGGAAATACAAAAATGATTTGCTTATCCTTATAAAGTATGGTCATATTCTTCACAGATAATTCCTTGGTCATCCAAATACAGATATGGATCAGTATCTAAAATACTGCTTTCCCACCTTCTCCATATGAAAGGTACTCAATAAAGTGAATTATGATCATTTGTCATCTTTATAAGAAAACTGCCACGTCTCTTATATACTTAATGGTACTTCAACAGTATTTTTACAATAGCCATTTTTTTAATGATAATATAAGCTTCAAAGTGAATAAGTATTACTAATATGATTTAGATTTAATTAAATATACTCAAATTTATGAAGTAAGCCCAAATATGACTATCTTCTACTCTTCCTTACAACTTTCAAATGAAATCTTTTGAAACAATTTTAAAATTCAGAAGCAAGCTTATAATAAACTGTGTAAGAAATTTGCTTCTGTTTCTAAGTGAGAAAATGTTCATTTCTTTTTGATAAAGGGAATAGTGTAAAGCAATTTGGTAAACCTCATATTCTAAAGGTTGGCTTTCCATTTATAATTAACAATGATATTATGTTCTCAGAATAAAACAGAACTTTTTTCAGTAAGATTTGTGGCAAACTATATGTCCAAAATAATACCGTCCTTGTTCTCTCTCATAGATTGTTTTAAAGTAAGAAAGAGGAAGAACATGATAACTGACTTCAACATTTACCAAAGCAGAACAGAATATTGCTGTACAAGTAAGGTAGAGATGAATGATTTACTTTTATCCAGCAAACTGCTAATGTTGAAATGATTTCTTCTTCATTTGTGGATTCAAAAATATTGTTGATGCTTAGAATGACGTTTATATCACACAATCCTTCCTTACCTATAGAGAACTCACATGAGTCAAGGGTCCAAGGATATAAGTACAGGAAAGTGATTTAAAATAATCACTGCCTGTCATTTGGGGGTAAACAATAGGTATTTCAATGTTTTCTATACTGTTCAAAAGGAACACATGAAATGAAAGTATGTTTACAAAGAATCTTGGTAATAAATTTCCTAACAGTAATAACAATTGATCAAAGTATGTCCTAAGTACTTAACTCATGTAAGGCAATGTATAATTTAGGAAATGATGGTGAATAATAGGCCAGTGTTTTGCTTTAAGATTTTCCCCAGTCTAAGCCCTCAGAATGGGAGAAGATATTTGCAGGTTATGTCTCTGACAAAGGTTTAATAACCAGAATCCAGAGAAAACTCAAACGTATTAGCAAGAAAAGAACAAGTGATCCCATCTCAGGCTGGGCAAGGGACTTGAAGTGAAACTTCTCTGAAGAAGACAGGCACACGGCCTACAGACATATGAACAAATGCTCATCATCCTTAATCATCAGAGAAATGCAAATCAAAACTATCTGAGATATCATCTAACTCCAGTAAGGTTAGCCCATATCACAAAATCCCAAGACCAGAAATGTTGGCGTGGATGTGGAGAAAAGGGAACACTTCTACACTGCTGGTGGGAATGCAAATTAATACATTCCTTTTGGAAAGATGTTTGGAGAACACTTAGAGATCTAAAAATAGATCTACCATTCAATCCTATAATTCCCCTACTAGGTATATACCCAGAAGACCAAAAATCACATCATAACAAAGATATTTGTACTAGAATGTTTATTGCAGCTCAATTCATAATTGCTAAGTCATGGAAGAAGCTCAAGTGCCCATCGATCCACGAATGGATTAATAAATTGTGGTACATGTACACCATGGAATATTATGCAGCCTTAAAGAAATATGGAGACGTTACCTCTTTCATGTTTACATGGATAGAGCTGGAACATATTCTTCTTAGTAAAGTATCTCAAGAATGGAAGAAAAAGTATTCAATGTACTCAGCCCTACTATGAAACTAATTATAACCTAACCCAAACCCAGTTATAACCTAAGAATATGGGGAAGGGGGAGAGGGAGGGGAGGAAGGGTGATTGGTGGGATTACACCTACGGTGCATCTTACAAGGGTACATGTGAAACTTAGTAAATGTAGAATGTACATGTCTTAACACAATAACTAAGAAAATGCCAGGAAGGCTATGTTAACCAGTGTGATGAAAATATGCCAAATGGTATATAAAACCAGTGTATGGTGCCCCATGATCACATTAATGTACACAGCTGTGATTTAATAAAAAAAAAAAAAAAAAAAGATTTTCCCCAGTCTAGTAACAAATACACACACAAATAAGCTATGATATAGAAGGTTGTGAAAATGAACCACAAATTTGAGAATTCTGATAGAGGAGAGAAGAAATATACCTAGAGAAAGGATTCATAAAGTTGTGATAAGATGAACCTTGAAGAAGGATAAATTTTCTACTAAGGAGACAATATGAAGGATAAAGATATAAAAAGACATAAAAAGACAAGTGAGACTCAAGGTAGTACAGGCTGTTTAACTTCTAGGCAATAAAGAGTTTAGAGAGAAGTTCAAGAAAGAACAGTAAGTTGGCTTACAGGAAAATTTTACACGGTTGACTAATAACTGGATAGTGTGAAAATAGAGCCAACATATTACTGTTGAGACACCAAGAAATGGAAAGGAGACCAAAACACACCCAGGAGAAACTAAAAAGAGACATAAAGGGCCGGGCGCGGTGACTTACACCTATAATCCCAGCACTCTGGGAGACCAAGGCGGGTGGACTGCCTGAGCTCACAGGTTTGAGACCAGCCTGAGCCAGAGTGAGATAGCTGGGCATTGTAGCAGAAGCCTATAGTCCCAGCTACTCAGGAGGCTGAGGCAAGAGAATTGCTTGAACCCAAGAGTTAAGAGGTTGCTGTGAGCTGGCAGAACTCTTCTGAGGGTAACAAAGTTAAGACTGTTTCAAAAAAGAAAAAAATTAAAATAAAATAAAATAGAGACACAGAGGAGAGAAAGACATGGTCAGAAAAAGAGAGGAGAGAAAATGATAGACATCAACAGAGAGAAGCCAAGAAGGAAAATAGAGGGATGAGGGGCAGAAACAGAAAGAAAAGGAGAAAGAGAACACTACTACAGACTAAAATGAATGTGTCTCCCCAAAATTCATATGTGAATTCTTGACCTCCAAAGTGATATTAAAACATGGGGACTTTGAGAGTTGACCAGGTCATGAGGGTGGAGCTCTAATGAATGAAATGAGTGCCTTTGTAAAAGGGACCTATCCCCCAATAGACTTCTCTTACCCTCTTTCTGCCTTGTAAAGGTATAATGAAAAGACAGCAGTTGGCAACCTGAAAGAAGACCTTACAAAGAATCTAACATGCTGTGAGAAATAAAAGTTTGCTGTTTAAGCCAGAAGTTCCCAACCTTTTCAGCACCAGGGACTAATTTCATGGAAGAGAGTTTTTCCAAAATGGGGGTGAGAGTAGGGGTTCTGGATACTTTAAGCACATTACATTTATTTGTATTTTATTTTTGTTATTATTACATTGTAATATATAATGAAATAAGTATACAACTCACCATAATGCATAATCAGTAGGAGCCCTAAGCTTGTTTTCCTACAACTAGATGGTCTCATATAAGGGTGATGGGAGACAGTGACACCCAAAGTGTGTTGCTTATGTCCAGTCTTGTTTTGGTTGCTGTCACCGCAGAAAAAAAATTGAAGCAGGCTTTTCAGGGCTTCTGGGGCAATCTCAGGATATACGCCTTGATTTTAATCCAGAACATATGGAGATCTGAAGTTGTCTCAAACATACTTTTAAGTTCACCATCATTTGCAATCTCAGGCAGCTAATCCCTTTCTAATACAAAGTCAATTCATCTGGCTTATTCACAAATGGGTCACAGATCATTCCTTCCCATTTGAGGGGTCTTCTATTCTTGGGAAGTAATGCTCAAACTCTTTTTAAAGCTGAGATAGGTGATTAGGTACCAGCTTGGAGAAAGAATTCCCTGGCTCAGTCTCTTTCAAAATCTCTGCTGTTTGAAACATGTCAAAAAATCCCAATGTTCACTTGTTACCCCTAAAATTCTAGTTTGGCTTTGAATACAGCCACTTTATATGCTGACTTGCACACAATTGTCACCCTTGAAGTGACAAATTGAGTTCACTGAGCAGGCTGTCATACAAGTAATCAAGTTTTGAGATCCATTCTGTGTCAGTGAAATATGCTGCCAGTGGTAATTGTTTTTCTAAAACAAATCTCTGGAGTGGCTCTCATAGTTCAAAAACTCTGGCCAGTGATCTATGTTCAGAAAGTTATCTTACTTCTATGTACTATGTATAAGGGAAGATGTGTGTGCTCTGCATCCATTTCCTTGCATAGCTGCATGAACAGATTTGAATTAAGGACATGTACTTCAATGTAGTTGATAATTTTAGTAACATCCTGCAAAATGTTTAATTCAGGTAGCATTTTTCAGCTAGCTAGTATTTCTCTATGGATGACACAGTATGTAACAGACTCCCATTCAGAAGTGACTTCCTTGACCTGAGTGGTGAAACCAGAAAACCGTCCAGTCATGGCAGCCACTCCATCCATGCATACCAACATAAAATGATCATTTCAGTTTTCCTGATATGTAATCACTCAATAACCTAAATAATTCCGTAGCTATGGTGTTAGTTAGCAACAACAGTGCACATAATATATCCTTATGCACATCCTCCTGAAAAACATATTGTACAAAAACAAGCACTGGTAGACTTGTCAACCTGGATTGACTACCATGGTGATTCTAACAATTGTGCCTCAGTATCTTCTGTGAGTTCATCAATTCCTCTAGTTAAGGTACTAGCTGAAAGAACACATGCTACCTTTTGAACTACAGCCTCTCCTAAAAGTTCGCAGCAAATGTCCTTTACAGCAGGCAGAATCAATCCTTCACCAGTAGAAAAGGGCTTCTTAGCTTTAGCCATGTGCTTAGCCACTAAGAATGATGCTCTCAGTGCAGATACATTTGATAATGTGGTAGCCTTCAAGAATTGCTTCTGAGGCGGCACCTGTGGCTCAAAGGAGTAGGGCATTGGCCCCATATATCGGAGGTGGCGGGTTCAAACCCAGCCCGGCCAAAAACTGCAAAAAAAAAAAAAAGAATTGCTTCTATTCTTTGTGTTCATGGTTTTCCTTTTGAAAAACTCCAAGGACTTGGTCTTTTAATGCATGGTGCTTAAGGCTTCATGTGGTGAAGAAGTTTTGAAGGTTTCATGGCTTCGTTGGATAGATAGTTACCACATATTATACAAAGTGGGCTTGAAGAATGTGAATCACCTGTTGCAATGAACCCATAATTTAAGTAGGGACTCTTCATATTTTCTTTTAAATGCAGCTTTCATTTTGCTGGCAGTCTTAGAGTCGTCTGCTATCTCATCACTGGGTCTTTATCCCTTTTAAAAGAAATTCTCCAGGGACATTTGTTTTTTTACTCCTTTTTGCTAGGGTTAGCTTGTGAACTTACCAAAACTGCGACTAAGACAAGTGCAAAGTGTGGGAAAGAAACATCAACAGAAGTGGTAAATAAAATAACAGGCAGGCCATATAGTTTAAAATAAGTGTCTGGGCTGGCGCGCAGGCTCATGTCTGTTATCCTAGTACTCTGGGAGGCCAAGGCAGGTGGATTGCCTGAGCTCACAGGTTTGAGACCAGCCTGAGCCAGAGCAAGACCCCCATCTCTAAAAATAGCCAGGTATTGTGACAGGCACCTGTAGTCCCAGCTACTCAAGAGGCTGAGGCAAAATGATTGTTTGAACCCAAGAGTGTGAGGTTCCTGTGAGCTGTGATGCTATGGCACTCCACTGAGGGTGACAAAGATTAAGACTCTGTCTCAAAAGAAACACAATAAAAAAAATACAATAAAGTAAAATAAGTGTTGGATTCTGACTCAAAGTTTGCCACCAGATACAGCTGTACAATTGAAGCACATCAATTCATATGCCACTAAAAAGCCTGCCAACAGATGAAGCTTAATTATCACTTGCCAGCCACTGACAGAGTTTTGATATGAGTCTACAAGCAATTACTTTATTATGGTCTCTGTACAGACAAACCTCTCTAATGATAATCTTTATTTCCATCTGCTGCCCAGCACTAGCATCACTACCTCAGCTCCACCTCAGATCATCAGGCATTAGGTTCTCTTAAGGAGCACACAATCTAGTTCCTTCACATGTGCAGTTTGTAGTAGGATTTGTGTTCCTCTCAGAATCTAATGCTGCTGCTGATGTGACAGGAGGAGGAGCTTAGGCTGAGATGTGAGTGATCAGGAGCACCATAAATAGCTTTGCTTCCCTGGCCTGTTCATCACTCACCTCCTGCTGTGCGACCATGTTCCTATCGGCCACAAATTGGTACCTGTCACTGACCCTGGGATTGGGGACCACAGGTTTAAGCCACCCAGTTGTGGCATTTTGTTGTAGCAGCCCGAATTCAGACAAACACACACTTGAAGGACAAAGTAAAAAGTAAAAGATAATTATTTTGTTGATATTGGGTACAGAGGCTTTCTGAACAAAAATGAAAAAGCTTGCTGAGGGGTAAGAAGGAAGACATCAGCAGAACAGAAGACTACTGAGACAAATAAACCATCACCCCAGAAAAGGTGTGCAGAGAGAGTTCAAAAGACCAGACTCACACATTCAAGATTAAAAGAAAGTATGCTGAAGAAACACACAATGAATAGCATTAATCAAGATAAATAGTAAAGGAGAAGGCCACATGTTGCAATTCAAGGGATATTATCAAGCACAAAGAAAAAATAAATGTTTACTGAAAAAAATAATCAACAGTATTGCTTAATCAATATCAACCTGCCAGCATCAGCCAAGTTCCACTGAAATGTCAGTAGCCTTAATACACAGAAGTCCAGTTTATCACATTTATGGTTAGACTTAGATTTCAACTGTCTGCTAGACCATTCCAATTCTATGATTCTTAGCATTTCACCACTTAGCTACTCAAACCAAAATATTAGATTCACTAAACATTTCCTTCTCCCTCAGCCCCTACCATCCAACCATTCTCCATGTAGTAGACAAACTGATTCTGTGAAATGTAAGCCAGATCCCTTCAATGGCATCCCTCTACATTTAGAATATAATTCAAATTTTAAATTAGGCACCTTTAAGGACCTGAATACTCTGGTTCCTGCCCTATCACCATCTTCATCTTTAGCTAGGTTCCATATTGCCTACTACAGTATCAGGTGGACAGTCTTCTTTTAGTTCCATAAATTCAGTTTATAGACTTTGCATTTTGCTCAGCATTTATCAGGAACAGTCATCCCTGCTTATATGCCTTCTGTTTCTTTAGATTATGGCTTGAATTTTACTGTTTCAGTAAGATTTTCCTTAATACCACCACATCCAAATTGATGAAAATGTGGTTTCTTCCTGTTAGCACCTTCTGTTATGCCTTCTGAAAATTTCTTTTATATATTTAATAAAAACTTATAATTATTTATTTGTGTTTATTCACTTTATTTGTCTACCTTCCTTAACTTCAGGCACCACTAAGAGGACAGAGACTGCTAAATCTTCTAGTACTTAGTATTCTGTACTTAGTTATTTATACAAATAATAGTTTAAGAACATCTATAATGTTTTTCATCCATCAGAGTTAAAAAAGCATCCAGAGAATGGATAAGCAATGTAAAAAAAGCACAATCTCCACAAAATTGGGACATAGTAAGAAGGACATGGTAAAAACTGTCAATCAAAGTAATTAAAAAGTTAAGTCAAATATCTATTATATGCCTCTGTAGTGGATACTAAGAATGTAGCTAACAACAAAAACAACAGACTCTGACCAACATATTCAGGTTTTATTCAGAACACAAAATCTCAAATAGTATCTCTCAAGTCTTAAAAAATAGTATTTGTTAATTTTAACAGTCTACTGATAAGAAAAGCTTTCCTGGGCCAAGGCTGGTGGCTCACACCTATAATCCTAGCACTCTGGGAGGTTGAGGCAGGTAGATTGCCTGAGCTCACAGGTTTGAGACCAGCTAAGCCAGAGGGAGGCCTAGTCTCTAAAAATAGCCAGGCATTGTGGCAGATGCCTGTAGTCCCAGCTACTCGGGAGGCTGAGGCAAGAGAATCGCTTGAGCCCTAGAGTTTGAGATTGCTAAGAGCTATGATGCCACAGCACTCTATCAAGTGTGACAAAGTCAGAGTCTGTCTCCAAAAAAAAAGAAAAGCTTTTCTAAAAGTATTTTGTTTTCATTTGTCTACTGAAATGTTAGTGATATTTGCCAAGCTAGGGGAGAGGGCAAAATACAATTCCAGGCTTTTATTTCCCAGTATAGGCTCAGGGGACTTTGTCTCATGCCTAAAAGTATAACGGCAGTAGCAGCAGCAGCAGCAAAGATAACTGCAATCACCTAGGTTTTCTTGGCCATCCCAGTGGATATCCATGTACTATTGTTAAGCTAGTCACAAAATATTTCAAAATAAGACACTAAAACTTAGTAGAATGGATGCTTTTGCCACCACTGCAGAGTAGGGGAAAATGTGATGAACTAAGGGATAGAGACTTAACTTGCTTTGTCCTTTCAGACAAATGATTTAACTTCTTTGAGTCTCACTTTCCACACCTATGAAATGAGAGGGTTCAACTAGATCCTTTAAAAGAATCTCAAAAGATATGGGTAATATCTCATAATATAATCATACAAAAAAAAGTCAAGCTAAAATATTTTCTAATTAAAATGATGACAAAAATGCAAATATATTTTCTTCAAATAAAATCTCAAAATCAGAACTCTGAATTTTAAAATAATACAGTAAAAAATGTTTTACACTGACAAATCAAACTACCATAATTAAAATTTTACTTCTTTCTTGAATTTTTAAAATATACAACATTAAATGTCAACCAAATCAAAAATGATACTCACCGATACAGATATGTCCTCATTTTTTCTCTTAACACTGGAGTCAAACAAGACATTTCTCCCTCGTCTTTCACAGTCTTGATATACAATCAGTCGAATTTGGCTTGGATCAAACTCTGGCAAAGGCCAACTGTAAACAAAAATTAAGATCCAACAGAATTACTTCCATAAATTCCACACACACTCTAAGAAATAAAACCTATATATATAACCAGAAGCTGTATTATTATTGAAGAATATACAGCAGATCTTTATACAAAATATCATTAATTTAGGGCTAAAAAGTTATATAGCTATAACATTTTAGATTAGAAAGTAAAAATAAAATAAAACTATTTTATTTAAAAATGAAAGTGGCAACTATCTCTTAGTGTATTTATAAAACAGTCATCCCATATGAATTTAACACACTGACTGCCACACTAGTATTTCATTTTCCCTTGGGGCTATGATGCTTTATTATGAAAACAGAATAAAAAGTTTGAAGATAAAACAATCCTTTCTGATTTAATGAAAAAAAAGTTTTGTTTTATGTATATGAGTTATATGCAACTCACAGGACTCTAGAATCAAATGTTACACGACATGCCATGTGAGTTGTATGTGACTCATGACATACTTATAGAATTTGCTTCTGAGAATTGAGTCTTTTTGTTATTCCACATTTAGTTGGGTCTGAAGTGGATCTTGGGTAATCCTGAATGATGGATGACCTCTGAATCATATTCCCTAAGTATGTGCAACAATTCTACATCACCTCATACTATCAAAATGATTTTGTTCAAAGAGCCACCAGGCAAACATTAAAAGTGAGATGTGCAGCAAACGTGGTGCATTTGCAATGTTCACAACAGCACTATTCTGAATAGCTAAAAACTGAAAACAATTCAAATATTCATCAATAGAAGAGGTAAAGCTATTATGATTATGAAATACCTCACAAAAAAACACAATGAATGAACTTCAGCTATAGGCAAAAACACAGATAGGCCATGAGCAAAAGCAGTCAGACAATGACATACACACAAATAGCTTTCCATTTACTCAGAAGTTAAAAACAGGCAGGATTTTGCACAGGGATGTATACTTAGCTTTTATAACTATAAAGAAAACAAAGATAGCTGGGTGTGGTGGGCACCTATAGCCCTAGCTACTAGGGAGACTGAGGCAAGAAAATCAATTAAGCCCATGAGTTTGAGGTTGCTATGAGCTGTGACGTCACAGCACTCTACCAAGGGCAACATAGTAAGACTCTGTCCAAGAAAAGAAAAGAAAAGAAAGGAAAAAACAACCTCAAAAATTCAGAGAGTGGTTACCTCTAAGATTAAGAAAGAGGATAAAGTGTAACCAGAAAGGGACATACCAAGTGAGATTAGGGCAATCACTATTTTCTAGGTTTTGAGTAGACAGACAGGGCTTACATAATCTTCACTTTATAGCATGTATGTAAAAAAGGAACATCACATTTGTTTTATGCACTTTTATATATACACATTATGTTTCACAATTGAAAAGATTAATGGGGTAGCTGAGGTAAGGAAGGGAACAAAAGAAAACTGTGAACTGAAGGGCACTGAAACTAATCTTGTAAACTGCACACACTACAAATGACAGAAGAGCTGCTATCAAACTGACATGCCAGGAGCTATCCATCATTAGTTAAATCAGGTTGAACGGTCAATTCCTCACAATCTATCAGGCACAGCCTTTCATTTAGTTCCTTCAGTTTCTTTAAAAGAACCTTAACCATATGCATATGAAAGTACTTACAACTGGCAACATAAAACCTCTTCATCCCAAATTTTTGACAAAAAATAAATTTTTCATTTTCTCCTAATACTGGGCAATTTCTGTAACTGATGAAGACTTATCCTTAAGAAGACATTCACAATAAACGAGAGATTCATCCTTAGAACACACTTTTATCACACTGAACTGCTTTTACCAAACTGTGCTTTCACCTTATGCAAAAAAAATTATAACAGAACAGATTAATGCGGGATGAAAATCAGCAAAGGGGCCTCGTGAAAATGAATGAAGAACATTTTTTAAAAGAAGAAATACCTGGGCAGTGCCTGTGCCTCAGTGAGTAGGGTGCTGGCCCCATATACCGTAGGTGGCAGGTTCAAACCTGGCCCTGGCCAAAAACTGCAAATAAAATAAAGTAAAAAAAAAAAAAGAAGAAGAAATACCATGCCAGTCACAAAACAGTATCTACTACCTTTAGAAACAAAAATTTCACTGATGACCATGGCAAGGACAGTTCTAGGAAGTAAAGACTACAGAGTAAAGATTGCAGAGAACTGAAGCGTGAACAGGAGCAGAGAAAACAGACAACTGTCAGGGAAAAAGAGAAAGAAAAAGAATCATGAAGGAGAAAGATAGGTATCTGTTATTTAAAAAAATGACACAGCTGGAGGCGGAGCAAGATGGCAGCCGAGTAACAGCTTCCTTGCATCTGGGCACCGTGAGTCTGGGGAGATAGGACTCCAGGCTCTCTGGCTGGTGGGATCTGCCTATCATCACCCCTGAGAGGATACAGGGAGTCAGCGAGAGACTTCTGGACCCCAAGAGGAGGAATAAAACAGTGGAAAACCGGCAAGTGGTCGCGTGTGTTCAATCCGTCTAAACCCGCCCGCAACTGTAAGTTCAGTAGCAGCGAGACTGGAAACCAGAAAGGCCTTACCTGTGAACTGTTTTGGTGTCTTTGGACTTGACACTCAGCTGAACTGCCTTGGGGAGAGACTGAGCGGGAGTGCGGAGAACTCTGGCCTTTGTCTAGGGCCCCAGTCTGAGCCGCTGAGCCAGACGGAGCTAATAGTGTTTGGCTCTGGGTCACAGGCAGCCATTGTGAGCGATCTTCCCCAGCAAGCTCCGCCCTCAGGGTCGCACAGCTGGAATTGGGTGGGAGCTGGTAACCCAGCGACCAAGTAGCCTAAGGGCGGGGTCTGAGCCGCCTTGCAGCCCTAACCCTCGGGGGCAGAGGGAGACCAGTTTTAGCACACAGGGTAAGTGGATAGCCACTTCAGCAGTGATTCCAGCGACAAGCAATTCCCTGGGAAAGCTTCGGCTCAGCAAGTGAACAAGCGCAAAGTGCCTTTTAAGTGGGCTGAAGAGAGATTTAGGGTGTCTACCTGCTGGGGTTTGAGAAACTAGCAGCCTCCAGTCGTATGAGAACTGTGATTAACATCTCATACCCCAGAAGACCACGTGTTGCCCAGACAATATTCAATAACATATACATACTGCTTTGTTTTTGGTTGTGTTTTTTTTTTTTTTTTTTTGGTTTGGTTGTTTTTTTTATTTTGATGTTGTTGATTGTTGTTTTGTTTTTTAAGTTCAACCTTTTCCATACAGATCCTTTTTCTTTCTCAATTTTTCTAGTTTAATTATAATTTCCCATTGCTGCCTATTTCAATACTTAGAACTTCATTTTTGTTAGTGTTTCTACCGCTATTATTTGTTTTTTCCAGCCAACTTTATCCCGTAAAGTTTTCTGTTTCCTTGTTCTGATTTTATTTATAGCATTTTTGTCTTTCCTCTCTACTTGGGGGAGGTGGGGTACTGTGTCTGATCAGGTTAGCAAAGAGCTGCTGACCTCAAGGGAACCACCCAACTGGGCACCCCCAGAAGGTGGTTTTTTTTAAAGGTTGTATCAAAGTACCCTACTGTACACCTATACTGCTCTGTCTCCCTCTTTCTGTGCCTCTCTTCTTTTTGTCAATATTCCTTTTACCCAACCCCTCTCCTTTCTCTATTTTTCTTTTTTTTTTTTCTTATCACTCGGTCCTCCTTTCTTTCATCCCTTTTTTGTTCTTCAACGTTCTCACCCTTCTGGTCCTGTAACCCTTAGTCCACAGGCACGAGAACTTAAAGAGCAAGAGAAAGTGAAAGGAAAATTAGGGCAAGGAAACAGATAAAAGAAATCACCCATGAGGAAGAATCAGCAGAAAACTCCAGGCAACATGAAGAACCAGTCCAGAACAACCCCGCCAAGGGACCATGAGGTAGCTACTGCAGATGATTCCACCTATACAGAAATGTTAGCAATGACAGAAAGGGAATTTAGAATACACATGTTGAAAACAATGAAAGAAATGATGGAAACAATGAAGGAAACTGCTAATAAAGTGGAAAATAACCAAAAGGAAATTCAAAAACAGAATCAAATAAGAGATGAACGATATGAAGAATATAAAAAAGATATAGCAGAGCTGAAGGAAATGAAACAGTCAATTAGGGAACTTAAAGATGCAATGGAAAGTATCAGCAACAGGTTAGACCATGCAGAAGAAAGAATTTCAGAGGTAGAAGACAAAGTTTTTGAGATAACTCAGACAGTAAAAGAGGCAGAAAAGAAGAGAGAGAAAGCAGAACGTTCACTGTCAGAATTATGGGACTTTATGAAGCATTCCAACATACGAGTTATAGGAATTCCAGAAGGGGAAGAAGAATGCCCCAGAGGAATAGAAGCCATACTAGAGAATATTACAAAAGAAAATTTCCCAAATATCACCAAAGATTCTGACACACTGCTTTCAGAGGGCTATTGGAACCCAGGTCGCCTCAACTGTAACCGAGCTTCTCAAAGACACATTGTGATGAACGTGTCCAAAGTCAAGACAAAAGAAAGATTCTCCAAGCTGCCAGGAGTAAGCGCCAGTTGACCAACAGGGGCAAATCCATCAGAGTGACCGCAGACTTCTCTAATGAAACTTTCCAAGTAAGAAGACAATGGTCATCTACCTTTAATCTACTTAAACAGAACAATTTCCAGCCCAGAATTCTGTACCCTGCTAAGCTAAGCTTCAAAATTGACGGAGAAATCAAATCATTTACGGATATACAAACATTGAGGAAATTCGCCACAACAAGACCAGCTCTACAGGAAATACTTCAACCTGTTCTGCACACTGACCACCACAATGGATCAGCAGCAAAGTAAGAACTCAGAAATCAAAGGACAGAACTTAACCTCCACACTGATGCAAAAGATAAAACTAAGCAATGGACTCTCACCAAATAAGACGAATAGAATACTACCACACTTATCAATTATCTCAATAAATGTTAATGGCGTGAATTCCCCACTGAAGAGACATAGATTGGCTGACTGGATTAAAAAACACAAGCCATCCATTTGCTGTCTGCAAGAAACACACCTGGCTTCAAGAGACAAATTAAAACTCTGAGTCAAGGGTTGGAAGACAATTTTTCAGGCAAATGGAATTCAGAAGAAAAGAGGAGTTGCAATCTTATTTTCAGATACATGTGGATTTAAAGCAACTAAAGTCAAAAAAGACAAAGATGGTCACTTTATATTGGTCAAGGGAAAACTACAACAAGAAGACATTTCCATTCTAAATATCTATGCACCCAATTTAAATGCTCCCAGATTCTTGAAACAGACCTTACTCAGTCTGAGCAATATGATATCTGATAATACCATCATAACAGGGGACCTTAACACTTCTCTCACAGAGCTGGACAGATCCTCTAAACAGAAATTAAACAAGGATATAACAGATTTAAATGAGACCCTAGAACAACTGTGCTTGATAGACGCATATAGAACACTCCATCACAAAGATAAAGAATATACATTCTTCTCATCACCCCAGGGAACATTCTCCAAAACTGATCATATCCTGGGACACAAAACAAATATCAACAGAATCAAAAGAATTGAAATTTTACCTAGTATCTTCTCAGACCATAAGGCACTAAAGGTGGAACTCAACTCTAACAAAAATGCTCGACCCCAACCAAAGGCATGGAAATTAAACAACCTTCTGTTGAATAACAGATGGGTGCAGGAAGAAATAAAACAGGAAATCATTAACTTCCTTGAGCATAACAACAATGAAGACACAAGCTACCAAAACCTGTGGGATACTGCAAAAGCAGTTTTGAGAGGAAAATTCATCGCTTTAGATGCCTACATTCGAAAAACAGAAAAAGAGCACATCAACAATCTCACAAGAGATCTTATGGAATTGGAAAAAGAAGAACAATCTAAGCCTAAACTCAGTAGAAGAAATGAAATATCCAAAATCAAATCAGAGATCAATGAAATTGAAAACAAAAGAATTATTCAGAAAATTAATGAAACAAGGAGTTGGTTTTTTGAAAAAATAAATAAAATAGATAAACCATTGGCAAGACTAACGAGGAATAGAAAAGTTAAATCTCTACTAACCTCAATCAGAAATGATAAAGGGGAAATAACAACTGATCCCACAGAGATACAAGAGATCATCTCTGAATACTACCAGAAACTCTATGCCCAGAAATTTGGACAATGTGAAAGAAATGGATCAATATTTGGAATCACACCCTCTCCCTAGACTCAGCCAGGAAGAAATAGAGCTCCTGAACAGACCAATTTCAAGCACTGAGATCAAAGAAACAATAAAAAAGCTTCCAACCAAAAAATGCCCTGGTCCAGATGGCTTCACTCCAGAATTCTATCAAACCTTCAAGGAAGAGCTTATTCCTGTACTGCAGAAATTATTCCAAAAAATTGAGGAAGAAGGAATCTTCCCCAACACATTCTATGAAGCAAACATCACCCTGATACCAAAACCAGGAAAAGACCCAAACAAAAAGGAGAATTTCAGACCAATCTCACTCATGAATATAGACGCAAAAATTCTCAACAAAATCCTAGCCAATAGTTTACAGCTTATCATCAAAAAAGTCATTTATCATGATCAAGTAGGCTTCATCCCAGGGATGCAAGGTTGGTTTAACATACGCAAGTCTATAAACATTATCCACCATATTAACAGAGGCAAAAAGAAAGATCACATGATCCTCTCAATAGATGCAGAAAAAGCATTTGATAAAATCCAGCATCCTTTTCTAATTAGAACACTGAAGAGTATAGGCATAGGTCGCACATTTCTAAAACTGATTGAAGCTATCTATGACAAACCCACAGCCAATATTTTACTGAATGGAGTAAAACTGAAAGCTTTTCCTCTTAGAACTGGAACCAGACAAGGTTGTCCTCTGTCACCTTTACTATTCAACATACTGCTGGAAGTTCTAGCCAATACAATTAGGCAAGACAAGGAAATAAAGGGAATCCAAATGGGAGCAGAGGAGGTCAAACTCTCCCTCTTTGCTGATGACATGATCTTATACTTAGAGAACCCCAAAGACTCAACCACAAGACTCCTAGACGTCATCAAAAAATACAGCAATGTTTCAGGATATAAAATCAATGTCCACAAGTCAGTAGCCTTTGTATACGCCAATAACAGTCAAGATGAGAAGCTAATTAAGGACACAACTCCCTTCACCATAGTGTCAAAGAAAATGAAATACCTAGGAGTATACCTAACGAAGGAGGTGAAGGACCTCTATAAAGAAAACTATGAAATCCTCAGAAAGGAAATAGCAGAGGATATTAACAAATGGAAGAACATACCATGCTCATGGATGGGAAGAATCAACATTGTTAAAATGTCTATACTTCCCAAAGCAATCTACCTATTCAATGCCATTCCTATCAAAGTACCTACATCGTACTTTCAAGATTTGGAAAAAATGATTCTGCGTTTTGTATGGAACCGGAAAAAACCCCGTATAGCTAAGGCAGTTCTCTGTAACAAAAATAAAGCTGCGGGCATCAGCATACCAGATTTTAGTCTGTACTACAAAGCCATAGTGGTCAAGACAGCATGGTACTGGCACAAAAACAGAGACATAGACACTTGGAATCGAATTGAAAACCAAGAAATGAAACTAACATCTTACAACCACCTCATCTTCGATAAACCAAACAAGAACATACCTTGGGGGAAAGACTCCCTATTCAATAAACGGTGTTGGGAGAACTGGATGTCTACATGTAAAAGACTGAAACTGGACCCACACCTTTCCCCACTCACAAAAATTGATTCAAGATGGATAAAGGACTTAAATTTAAGGCATGAAACAATACAAATCCTCAAAGAAAGCATAGGAAAAACACTGGAAGATATTGGCCTGGGGAAAGACTTCATGTAGAAGACTGCCATGGCAATTGCAACAACAACAAAAATAAACAAATGGGACTTCATTAAACTGAAAAGCTTCTGTACAGCTAAGGAGACAATAACAAAAGCAAAGAGACAACCTACACAATGGGAAAGGATATTTTCATATTTTCAATCAGACAAAAGCTTGATAACTAGGATCTATAGAGAACTCAAATTAATCCACATGAAAAATGCCAACAATCCCTTATATCAATGGGCAAGAGACATGAGTAGAACTTTCTCTAAAGACGACAGACGAATGGCTAACAAACACATGAAAAAATGTTCATCATCTCTATATATTAGAGAAATGCAAATCAAAACAACCCTGAGATATCATCTAACCCCAGTGAGAATGGCCCACATCACAAAATCTCAAAACTGTAGATGCTGGCATGGATGTGGAGAGAAGGGAACACTTTTACACTGCTGGTGGGACTGCAAACTAGTACAACCTTTCTGGAAGGAAGGATGGAGAAACCTCAAAGCACTCAAGCTAGACCTCCCATTTGATCCCGCAATCCCATTACTGGGCATCTACCCAGAAGGAAAAAAATCCTTTTATCATAAGGACACTTGTACTAGACTGTTTATTGCAGCTCAATTTACAATCGCCAAAATGTGGAAACAGCCTAAATGCCCACCAACCCAGGAATGGATTAACAAGCTGTGGTATATGTATACCATGGAATACTATTCAGCCATTAAAAAAAATGGAGACTTTACATCCTTCGTATTAACCTGGATGGAAGTGGAAGACATTATTCTTAGTAAAGCATCACAAGAATGGAGAAGCATGAATCCTATGTACTCAATTTTGATATGAGGACAATTAATGACAATTATGGTTATGGGGGGGGGAACAGAAAGAGGGAAGGAGGGAGGTGGGTGGGGCCTTGGTGTGTGTTACACTTTATGGGGGCAAGACATGATTGCAAGAGGGACTTTACCTAACAATTGCAATCAGTGTAACCTGGTTTATTGTACCCTCAATGAATCCCCAACAATAAAAAAAAAAAAAAAAAGACACAGCTGAAAAATTGAAGAATTTGAGGTGCAGGTGGATAATAGAGTATAGGTAAAAGAAATAACTCCAAGAAAACTCTTACACTAGGAAAAGGAAGGAGGTAAAGATGTTACAGGGGTACAGAAAAATATGTAGATATGAGGGGAAGATGTTGAGGCAATTCACGTCTAAGAGACCTATTTTCTTTGTCAAGTAGATGACAGAAAATAAGGGAAAGGTGGTAAGATGTAGGGATAGTAAAGAGTAAAAAAGAGAACAGTAACTGTTGGAAAAGCATTTGGTGGCTGTTGAAACATCTTAGCGTTACATTACTCACAGGTTAGTGGTGATTTTTGTGTAAACAAATCTGTATTGCCAAATGTATAAAAAGTATACCACATGCAATTATATGTGGTACGTAACTTGATAATAAATGACTATGTTAATGGTTTGTTTTACTATGTTATACTTCTTCTTTTTTGAGAAAAGAGTCTCATTCTGTTGTCAAGGCTAGGGTGCAATGGCATCAGCCTGCTTATAACAACCTCAAACTCTGAGATCAAATGATCCTCCTGCCTCAGCCTGGTGAGCAGCTGGGACTACAGGTGCTCATCACAACGTCTGGCTAATTTTTCTATTTTTAGTAGAGATGGGGGTCTTGCTCAGGCTGGTCTGGAAGTCCTAAGTTCAGATTCTTCTGCCTTGACCTCCGAGAGGGGTAGGATTACAGGCGTGAGCCACTTCAGCCAGCCAACTATGTTATACATTTTTATCATTAGAGAATACTACTACTAATTTTTTTTTTTAAACTTAACTGTAAAATAGCTTCAGGCAGGTTCTTCAGGAAGTATTCCCCCAAAAGGCATTATTATAAGATATGACAGCTCTGCATGTATTATTACCATAAAGAACTTCCAGCGGGACAAAATGAGTAGGTGAAAGACAGTGATATTGAGGTGAGCAACATCTTTTTGACTCTTGATTTGGACTGACGGAACTTTTTTAGTCATGGAGAACTGGCTGACTTCCACTGTCACTTTGATGCTTTGTTAAGAGGTCATATTGTACACCCATGTTTCATCACCAGTGATAACACAGCCTAAAACACTGGCTTGCCTCTCCAAAAAATGTTGATAAAAAGTGTTGAATTCTCCTTTGCTTTTGTCCATTGGTGAGCTCCTTTAGGAACATTTTTGCACACATATTTCTCATTCCAAGATTTTCCTACTTCTCTACTGATGTTTAAACTTGGTCTGCTATATTTCTCACAGTCAGGCAACAATTTGAACACACAATTTGACACATTTCTTATGGGCTGCCTGACCTCCTCTTTCATCAGTGACACTTTCTCTCCCCTCAGAAAAATTTAATGTTAGTACATTGTTGTTTTCTTCATGGCATTATCCCCATAAACTTGGACTAACATGACCCTGACTTCACTTCTACTCTCGCCAAGTTTAACAAGGAATTTAATGCTTGTTCCTTGCTCTAATTCAATCTCCAATATTCTTGTCATCCCACACAAAAACACACAACAAAAATGAACACCTCTCAGCAAGCCACTGCCGCCACACATCGACATGAACACAGCTGTGAGGATACTGATATTCTAAAGGTTATGGAACCCTTACTGAGCTGCTTGTACAGTGTTGCCAAAGTAAGCGTACAGTGGCAAGTTTGTGAACTTACCTGTCAGACCTCATTTATAAAGGAAAAATATATACTTGAGGTATATATTTCCAAGTTGAGGGGAAAAAATCAGACAAGTTTAAAGATAATCACAGAGAATTATTAAATTCAGATCTTAGACAAGTTAGGAGGTAGCATCCTGGACAAGGGTGACCCTAATGAACTGCAAAACACACTTAGTAAGGAAGGAAAAATGACCTAGAAATGAAAATTACTGCAGATAGGTATATAAGTTGGAGAGATGAAACTGAGCTTTTTACACTTGACCACTTCTTGTTTTTCCTGAAAAGTAAGAGTTAAGAATATTTATAAGCACATGTGAGGTTTGTGTCCTGAATTAGGGTCCAAGGTTTGAGATATAAAGGTTTAGCGAACTCATCAAAGAAAAAAGGGGTAAGGTACTAATCCAAGAAAAGCAAAAAGAACGATAAGCCATAATGAGGACCCAGCTAAGTTGAAAATCTTCAATCAGTTAGCTGGGCATTGTGGCGGGCGCCTGGAATCCCAGATGCTTGGGAGGCTGAGGCAACAGAATTGCTTAAGCCTAAAATTGGAGGTTGCTGTGAGCTGTGATACCACAACACTCTACCAAGGGTGACATAAGTGAGACTCTGTCTCAAAAAAAAAAAAAAGAAAGAAAGAAAAAATCTTCAATCAGTGGTAGGACTAATTCTTTGTACTACCACAGAAGATCCTAGATGTGGAAGGGACAAAGGTAGCCAAGGGATTTCATAGGATATTTTCTGACCAGCTACAATGGAAGAATAAGAGCAAGGCCATTAACAGAGATAGCAGGAAAGGAGGTCTGGACTAAGTAGCTGAGGAAATGTACCCAGAATGGAGCTGACAAGAGAAAAGGAAGTATAAAACAAACACATAAAGTGGTCTCAATGAAGTTAAAAAGTTTGATATGTGAGAGGCTGAGGCAGAAGGATCCCTTAAGCCCAGGCAAATAATTTTAAATTGTAATGGTTAAATTTATTAATATACATTTCATCAAGTGAAAAAAAGGAAAGAAGTGGGAAACAGGCAGAAATGATCTACCTGGAATCATTGTTCTTGATACTATTGGATGGTTTCTCTTCTTTTCACTTTTATTTCTACTCTATCTTCACTGGTATTCACTTGTGCTCAGTACAAAAAAATGTTCAGAATGATCTCTGATAGTATAGTCCTAAATCTGCTAATACTAATCTACCATGCTTTCCACTTCACCAAGCTGCCTCTTTTTATCAAATTAACTGAAGACATGTCTAAGGCACATCATTAATACTGTTAAACACATCACCACCATTTACAAAAGTTGTCTATATACTATAACAACATTTCCCTCAGTAATCAATATTAAGATATTAGTCTCAGCATAACATTAAATGTTGCTAAGAAAACGATTCAGTGATGAACCACAAACTATTTTAAGACCCTACACAGATGTTATTTATATTTGGTCAGCTTATCTGCTCTGCAAGTCTTTTATCTGACACCTTCAAAGAAAGCTAACAAAAAATAAACATGCTGTAATAGACACTCTCCTTTACACACGGATATTACACCTCAGCAGACTAATGAACTCCTGTAACATGTTACTGACTACAAAAATAGGGCTGAATTAGGGCAAGATTGCTTCCCAGAGGGAAAATTGACTCTTCTGGTGGGGGGAGAAAAACTTAAGATATTAAATGGAGGGGCAGAGCATGATGGCAGACAGAAAGGACGTTTAGCTCAGCTCTCCTGAAACAACAAGTGAGAGTAAGTGGCCTAGATAATTCCAGATGTGGAATACTGGTGTAGAGAGCAGTTCGGGGCGTGCAGGAAGGTGGCGGATTGCTGGAGTGTAATCTGGAGCTGCGGAGACTGCCCGGAAAGGTTCTGCCCCAGGCTGCAGAGGTTGCGGGAGGCAGTGGCAGCAAGCAACCCCACCATGGAGGATTGCAGTTCCCAGTTTGTGGGGAAACTAGGTATTGTGTGTAAAGATTGGTGAAGTGTGAACTTCCCAGAGGAATTAGGCGGCCAAAGGTGGGTGCCGTCTGGTGCGGCACCACAGTGGTTAGGCGGTGGGAGAGACACTCAGATGAGAAAGATACAGGAGAGGAAGAGGCGATTGTTTTGGAATTTGGGAGATGGCAGTCGCAGTTGGCACCTTTCCACGTGGGCCAGCCACAGCTATTTAATCTCACCAGCAGACAGTCGTCCTACACTCGGAACTGGCCCAGGATATCATGGGAACTGTTGCAGGGAGAATTTGAGAAAGCTGTCTGTGAAGATTTTTTGCAATCAGTGGAATCAGCAGTTTGGCAGGGTCTAGGCGCCAAGCAGGTAATCAGGCAACACCAAGAACAATTTAAGCAGGGAGATTAAGCCTGGGAACCACTCATAGCGCCACCTGGTGTCCATAAAATACACTGCAACATAAATATATTCCTACTAAAGTACATTCCTAAGGCATATATATATAGTCATGTTTATATATATATAAAATTTTGTTGCCTTTCTCTCTTTGCTCATTCCTTTTGCATTTGTTCCTGTTTTTCTTTCTTGTATGAGTTACTGTTAATTTTTTTTTTTTTTTTTTTAGACAGAGTCTCACTATGTTGCCCTCGGTGGAATGCTGTGGCATTGCAGCTCAGGGCAAACCTCTAACTCTCTTGGGTTGAGTGGTCTCTTGTCTCAGCCTCCCAGATGGCTGAGGCAGCAGGCGCCCACCACAGTACCCGGCTATTTTTTTGGTTGTCAATGTTGTTTGGCAGGCCCTGGGCCAGGTTAGAGCCTGCCAGCTCTGATGAGTGTGGCTGGTGCCCTGGCCGCTGGGCTACGAGCGCCAAGCCCTTCCCTTCCTCTTATGGTGGCTGAGATTGCTTACATCAGGCCATTCAAGTTGTTTTCTGTTTTCGTTTTTGATTGTTTGTGTGTCTGATTTTTGTTTGTTTGTCTTGTTTCAATGTGCCTTGTGTTCTGCTAAAACCTTGGGTTGGCTATTTTCCCTAACTCCAGTTTTTACATTCAACAAGAGCAAAGGGGAGTGGGGGATGATAGCAAACTGAAGCCAGCTTTCAACAGAAGCTCCTGTTCAGAGGGAGAAATAATGGCCAGAAAGAACCGAACAAAGCTGAAGGGTGGGATCTGAGCTGAGAGAAGAGATTGAAAATTGCACATCTTCTCTGCTGAGGCAAGCTGCAACTCCAAGAAACAAATTGCAGGTATAGAACCCACCCCCAAAAAGACACGTGTCCATCCCCTCTCCCAAGAGAGTTGCTTGCTTGCTTGCTTGCTGTGATATCTCTACTAGTGATGGTGAACTGAGGTCCTATTCTCTCACCCCACGGGAGTGAGTTGCTGGAGCTGGGACTCCTTCTCCAGGGAGTCCCTGCTGTGAGCCTGGGCATTCTCTTGTCTGGCATGAAGGTTGAACAAATATTTTCCATGCCAATTAACTCTCAGTCCACCCTTTCCCCTTATCTGGCAATCTAGAAGCCCAACCCCTGTAGAGAACAGAACGTTTGCAGTTCTTTGTTAAGACTGGGCATTGCATAGTCTGAGGTAGCACAGTTATACTGTACCTGTGAATCCGGTAACAATGCAGCAAGGCACAGGGAGGAAGGTGGCTGGCTTGGCTCTGAGAAAGAGTAACTCAGCAGCGGGCGGAGGCTTGGGAAACACTAAGGCGTGGGAACCTGAGTGGAGACACTTCCCACCTAGCAGCAGCATTAATAGAGTGATCTCGCCAGGGTCAAATTTTAGAGAGACACCTTCCCAATTCTGTGGACTGCTGGAGGGAGCTAAATCTCGCTTTGCAGGGATACCAGAAGAACAGAGTGGCTGGGGCAGATGTACGGTCACTGAGGGCGAAAAACATTTGCTGCTTTGTTAACCCCTGGTTTGGAATGAGCTCACGTGGAACCCTCCTCAGTTTCCCTTGAGCACCCGAGGTAATCACACTTCGATTCCCCCAGCCGACTGGTGGCAGAGTGTGCTCGCTTGGCCAACGAGGCATTGACTTCCCTCTGATTCTAGCAGGCTCAAATCCCTGGAGCATTTGCTGGGGGAACTGGAGGGAACTGGGCCACAGCCCTGTGAGGCTACCAGTGCCTGGCTGTGATGGAGGTGCAAGGTGGGGAAGGAGGCACCAGCCCCCATGGACTATTTTACTGGGCAGGCCTTTCTGACTCCTCAGAGCACCAGAGAGAGTTACACTTGAGCTGCCAAGAGACCCTTGCTTCACCCTTGCTGAAGACCTTTAGAATTCTCCCACCTAATCAGTGTTTGTGGAACAGGACAATTGGTTTGGAACTCTTAACCTGGGCCGATCACTGAGGGACCCACCAAAGTTGTACCCTGGTTGTGTTGTGGGAGTGTGGGATTCTCCCCTTCCAGGTGTTGCCTGTGGGGGGGGTGGTGGGACGGTGGGGGGCAGGGTGTCTTAGTTGCTTATATATCTCCACAGCTGAGATTTCAGCCCAAAGCCACTGATTCAGTAGGACTGGACAGAGACTAGCTGAATACAGGTCAGAGCCACCTAGCCCCACCACACCAAGCAGGTCCCCAGGTTCAGGATAGGACCTTTGTAAAGCTGTAAGGGAAAAGCCATAGTCACCAGTCCCAGTTCTTTGGTAAAGGGCTGGTTAAGTACAACTCCAGAAGCCCTCAATTCAATGTCACCTTGCCAGCTCCTCTAGCCAAACAGTGAAAAATAATCGTGGGGTGGAATCAGTGGAAGAACTCTGGCAACATGAATAATCAGAGTAGGTCAACTCCCCTAAGGAATGACAAAGGAGATATAACAGAAGATTCCATTCATAAACAAATGACTGAGAAATGGTCAGAAATTGAGTTCAGAATTTGGATTGCAAATAAGATTAACAGAATGGAGGTAAAGATGGAATTAGAAATTCAAGGAGCAGGGCGGCGCCTGTGGCTCAGTCGGTAAGGCACCGGCTCCATATACCGAGGGTGGCAGGTTCAAACCCGGCCCCAGCCAAACTGCAACCAAAAAAAAAAAAAATAACCGGGCACTGTGGTGGGCACCTGTAGTCCCAGCTACTCGGGAGGCTGTGGCAAGAGAATCACTTAAGCCCAGGAGTTGGAGGTTGCTGTGAGCTGTGTGAGGCCATGGCACTCTACCGAGGGCCATAAAGTGAGACTCTGTCTCTACCAGAAAAAAAAAAAAAAAGAAAGAAATTCAAGGAGCAAAGACAAATTCACCAAAGATTTTGACACACTGAGGCAAGAACTTGCAGCCCTCAATGATCTGAGACATAGAATCCCTCAGTAACAGAATGGAGCAGGCAGAAGAAAGGATCTCTGACACTGAAGACAAAGCTTTTGAACGCTCCCAAATGCTCAAAGAGGAAGAGAAGTGGAGAGCAAAAATGGATCATTCCCTGAGAGAATTGTGGGACCATTCCAAAAGAGCAAACATTTGCCTCATAGGAATTCCTGAAGGAAAAGAGGATGGTCCAAAAGGCACAGATACTCTACTCCAAGAGATAATTGAGGAGAACTTCCCAAGCATGGCAAGAGATACTGAAATTCAGATAGCAGGCAGAACCCCAGCATGACTAAACCCAAATAAAGCATCTTATAGACAGATTGTAATTAACTTCGCCAAAGTTAATATGAAGGAGAAAATCCTGCAAGCAGCCAGATGTAAGAAAATCATAACCTACAAGGGGAAGAATATTAGAATGACTACAGATCTCTCTGCTGAAACTTCTCAAGCCAGAGGAGAATGGTCATTGACCTTCAATCTCCTAGAACAGAACAACTTTCAGCCTAGGATCCTATATCCAGCTAAACTGTACTTCATTTATGACAGAGAAGTTAAATACTTTAATGACATACACACGTTGAAGAAATTTGGCATAACCAAACCAGCACTTCAGGATAATCTCAAACACATCCTCCATAATGACCAGAACAATGATCTACCACCAAAGTAAACTCACTCTGAAATTCTTGACCAAAACCCAATTTCCACCATAGTGAAAAGATTCAAAATGTCTACAAGACTTTCGAAAAACTTGACACCGAAAATATTACCAGGCTTATCAATACTCTCAATGAATGTGAATGGCTTAAACTGTCCTCTTAAGAGGCACATGTTGGCTGACTAGATACAAAAACTCAAGCCAGATATCTGCTGCATACAAGAATTTCATCTTACCTTAAAGGATAAATACAGACTCAGAGTGAATGAATGGACATCTATAATCCAGGTAAACGGAAATCAGAAAAACACAGGGGTGGCAATTTTATTTGCAGATACACTAGGCTTTAAACCAACAAAAGTAAGGAAAGACAAGGATGGTCACTTCATATTTGTTAAAGGAAACACTCAATATGATGAAATGTCAATTAACAACATTTAAGTGCCCAACCAGAATACTCCTCAATTTATAAAGGAGACCCTAACAACATGAGCAATTTAGTATCTTCCAGCACCATAATAGTTGAAGATTTTAACACTCCTTTGGCAGCGTTGGATAGATCCTCCAATAAGAAACTAAGCAAAGAGGGCGGCACCTGTGGGCTCAGTGAGCAGGGTGCCGGCCCCATATACTGAGGGTGGCAGGTTCAAGCCCAACCCCAGCCAGACTGCAACAAAAAGTACCGGGCCTTGCGGCAGGGACCTGTGGCTCCAGCTACTCAGGAGGCTGAGCCAAGAGAATCGCCTAAGCCCAGGAGTTGGAGGTTGTTGTGAGCTGTGATGTCACAGCAGTCTACCAAGGGCAACAAAATGAGACTCTTGTCAAGAAAGAAAAAAAAGAAAAGAAAAGAAAGCAAAGAAATTTAGAACTTAAACTTCACCACACAACCACTGAATTTAACAGACATCTACAGAACATTTCATTCTTCTCATCAGCCCATGAAACATCCTCTAAAATTGATCACATCTTAGGTCAAAAGTCTAACCTCAGCAAATTTAAATTATCCCTTGTATTTTCTCGGATCATCATGCAATAAAAGTTGAAACTCACCAATAACAGGCATCTGTATACTCCTATAAAGACATGGAAACTAAACCTTATGCTGAATGATAGCTGGGTCATAGATGAGACTAAGAAGGAAATTGCCACATTTTTGTAACAAAACAATAATGAAGACACGAAATATCAGAACCTGTGGGATACTGCAAAGGCAGTCCTAAGAAGGAAATTTAAAGCATTGTAAGCTTCCCTCAAGAGAATGGAAAGAGAGGAAGTCAATAACTTAATGGGACATGTTAAGCAATTGGAAAAGGAAGAACATTTGAACCCCAAACCCAGTAGAAGAAAAGAAATAACTAAAATTAGAGAAGAATTAAACGAAATAAAAAACAAAAGAATTATTCAAAAGATCAATGAATCAAAAAGCTAGTTTTATGAAAAATTCAACAAAATTCATAAACCTTTGGCCAACCTATCCAAAAATAGAAAATTAAAGTTCACAATATCATCAATCAGAAATGACAAAAGTGAAATGACAGACACCTCAGAAATTAAAATCCTTCATGAATACTACAAAAAACTTTATTCTCAGAAATATGAAATCTGAAAGAAACTGACCAATACTTGGAACCACGCCAACTTCCTATACTTAATCAGAAAGAAATGAAAATGCTGAACAGACCTATATCAAGTACTGAAATAGAATCTACTATACGAAATCTCCCAAAGAAGAAGAGTCCAGATGGCTTCGCATCAGAATTCTACCAAACCTTTAAAGAGGAACTAGTACCTAAATTACTTATCCTTTTCCAAAACGTCAATAAAGAAGGAATACTTCCCAACATATTCTATGAAGCAAATATCATCCAGATGCCCAAACCAGGAAAAGACCCAATAAGAAAAGAAAACTATAGACCAGTATCTTTAATGAACATAGATGCAAAAATATTCAATAAGATCCTACCAAACAGAATCCAGCAACACACCAAACAAATTATACACCATGATCAAGTGGGTTTTATCCCAGGGTCTCAAGGTTGGTTCAATATACGTAAATTCATAAATACAATACATCACATAAATAAAATAAAAAACAAAGACAACATGATTCTCTCAATAGATGCAGAAAAAGCTTTTGATAATATCCAGCATCCATTCATGATCAGAACACTTAAGAAAACAGGTATAGAAGGGACTTTTCTTAAACTGATAGAAGCCATGTACAGCAAACCCACAGCCAATATCACATTGGAGTGAAATTAAAAACATTTCCAGTCAGATCAGGAACCAGGCAAGGTTGCCCATCGTCTCCACTGCTTTTCAATATTGTAATGGAAGCTTTAGCCATCGCAATTAGGCAAGAGAAGCCAATCAAGGGTATACAAATAAAGTCCGAGTAGATCAAACTTTCACTCTTCACAGATAATATGATTTTATACCTGGAAAATCCCAAGGATTCAGCCACAAAACTCTTAGAAGTGATCAAGGAATACAGCAGCATCTCAGGTTACAAAATCAATACTCCAAATCAGTAGCTTTTATATATACCAATAATAGTCAAGGCGAGAAAAGTCAAGGACTCTATTCCCTTTATAGCTGTGCCAAAGAAGATGAAATATTTGGGAATTTACCTAACAAAGAACATGAAAGATCTTTATAAAGAGAATTATGAAACTCAGAGAAAAGAAACAGCTGAAGATGTTAACAAATGGAAAAACATACCATACTCATGGCTAGGAAGAGTCAACATTGTTAAAATGTCCATATTACCCAAAGCAATTTACAAATTTAATGCAATCCCTATCAAAGCTTCACCGTCATTCTTTAAAGATCTGGAAAAAATAGTACTTCGTTTTATATGGAACCAGAAAAAACCTCAAATAGCCAAGACATTACTCAGAAATAAAAACAAATCAGGAGGAATCACATTATCAGACTTCAAACTATATTATAAATCTATAGTGATCACAACAGCCTGGTATTGGCATAAAAATAGAGAGGTAGATGTATGGAACAGAACTGAGAACCAAGAGATGAACCCAGGCACTTACCGTCATTTGATCTTTGATAAGCCCATCAAAAATATACACTGGGGGAAAGATTCCCTATTTAACAAATGGTGCTGGAAGAATTGGCTGGTGACTTGTAGAAGACTGAAACTGGACCCACACCTTTCACCATTAACAAAAATTGACTTTCATTGGATAAAAGATTGAAACTTATGCATGAAACTATAAAGATTCTTGGAGAGAGTACTGGAGAAACACTTGAAGAAATTGGTTTGAGAGAATAACTTTATGAGGAGGACCCCCCGGGCAATTGAAGCAACAACAAAAATACATTACTGGGATCTGATCAAACTGAAAAGCTTCTGCATAGCCAAGAACACAGTAAGAAAAGCAAGCAGACAGCCCTCAGAATGAGAGAGGATATTTGCAGGTTATGCTTCTGACAAAGGTTTGATAACCAGAATCCACAGAGAACTCAAAACTTATTAATAAGAAAATAACAACCAATCCCAATTCATTGTGGGCAAGACTTGAACAGAAGCTTTCCTGTAGGCATGACCTACAGACACATGAAAAAATGCTCATCATCTTTAATCATCAGAGAAATGCAAATGAAAACCACTTTGAGATATATCATCTAACTCCAGTAATAATGGTTCACATAACAAAATCCCAAAACTACAGATGTTGGCATGGATGTAGAGAAAAGGGAACACTTCTGCACTGCTAGTGGGAGTGTAAGTTAATACGTCCCTTTTGGAAAGAAGTATGGAGAATACTCAGGGATCTAAAAGCAGATCTACAAGTCTAAAAGTAGACCTCCCATTTGACCTTGCAATTTCTCTACTAGGTGTATATCCAAAACACCAAAAACCACTTTATAACAAAGGTATTTTCACCAGATTGTTCATTGCAGCTCAAGTCAAAATAGCCAAGTCATGGAAGAAGCCCAAGTGCCCACTGACCCATGAATGGATTAATAAATTGTGGTGTATGTATACCATGGAATATTATGCAGTCTTAAAAAGAAGGAGACTTTACTTCTTTTACGTTTACATGGATGGAGCTGGAACAATATCTTACTTATTAAAGTATCTCAAGAATTGAAGAAAAAATATCCAATGTACTCAGTACCATTATGAAAACAATTTACAATCACTCACACTTTCATATGAATTAATAGATCACAACTATGGCCCAAGATGAAGGAGGGAGAAGGGGGGAACAGGAGTGGAGAGATCAGATCATGGGAGGTACATGTCGGATCTATTAGTATAGAGTATGAATGTCTTAACACAATAATTAAGTAAATGAGATGAGGTATATATTAACCAACATGATGTAAGCGTTCCTAATTCTATATGAAATCAGCATATTGTACCCCATAAATGCATTAATGTATACACGATCTATGTGTTTACAATTTAATAAAAAAAAAAAAAGAAAAGATATTAAATGGGTTGTGGCCCTCCAAAAGGCCATAGTACATAGGAAAATGTACAATATTATCTACAGTACTAAAATTTCATGGACATTTCATCTCAATCTGGACCTTAAACATTTTTTTCATGGAGTGAGGATACTGATTAAGAAAAAAGCATGTTGAGCAGAGGTTCAGAGAGGGGTACAAGATCTACTGTTCTAGTGACAGGCACACTAAAAGCCCTGACTTGCATTACACTATTCATCCATGTAACTTGTATCCCCTAATACTTTGAAATTAAGAAAAAAGAAAAAGGAAGAAGAAAGGATATAAAAAAGGATCCTTTGCAAGGGGAAAAGGATCCTTTGCAAGGATCTGTTTTTTGAAATTATCTTTTACTTTTATTTATAAATATTAGTTGTCTATTTTTTGAGACTTTAAAAAAATAGTAAGAAATTAACTGATGATTCCAAACTGAATCTCAGAGTCAAAGCATTCTATAATAGACATACTCTTATTTGACAACGTGAATGTTACTTTCTTTGCATTATTATTATTGTTATTGCTTAATATTTCGATGCAGCAATTCTCTGATTTCTTTTCTGAATATATTTATGTTCGGTCTTTCTTTACGAGGTTTTTGTTTCTAGTCCTTATCTTAAACATTGTTATTGTTACTAAATTTTAAGCCTCTTTAATTTTGTGAATGCAAAAAATGGAAACCTAATAAACACATGTAAAAATAAAAAAAAAATTAAAAAAGGATTCTTTGGGGGGACACTAGAGAAAAAAAAATGCTTGAGAAACACCAGGCTACATGCTAGGTCCTCAGTGCCTCATGTCTATAATCCTCGTACTCTAGGAGGCCACGGCGGGTTGAATAAGCTCAGAAGTTCACCATTAGCCTGAGGAAGAGTGAAACCCTGTCTCTACTAAAAACAGAAAAACTAGCCAGCATTGTGGCAGGCACCTGTATTCCCAACTACTCAGGAGGCTGAGGCAAGAGGATCACTTGAGCCCAGGTGTTTGAAGTTGCTGTGAGCTACCATGATGCCACAGCACTCTACCCAGGATGAGACTCTGTCTTAAAAGAAAAGGGGAGGGAGGCGGAGCAAGATGGCAGCCGAGTAACAGCTTCCTTGCATCTGGGCACCGTGAGTCTGGGGAGATAAGACTCCGATGCCACAGCACTCTACCCAGAATGAGACTCAGTCTTAAAAGAAAAGGGGAGGGAGGCGGAGCAAGATGGCAGCCGAGTAAAAAAAAAATTAAAAAAGGATTCTTTGGGGGGACACTAGAGAAAAAAAAATGCTTGAGAAACACCAGGCTACATGCTAGGTCCTCAGTGCCTCATGTCTATAATCCTCGTACTCTAGGAGGCCACGGCGGGTTGAATAAGCTCAGAAGTTCACCATTAGCCTGAGGAAGAGTGAAACCCTGTCTCTACTAAAAACAGAAAAACTAGCCAGCATTGTGGCAGGCACCTGTATTCCCAACTACTCAGGAGGCTGAGGCAAGAGGATCACTTGAGCCCAGGTGTTTGAAGTTGCTGTGAGCTACCATGATGCCACAGCACTCTACCCAGGATGAGACTCTGTCTTAAAAGAAAAGGGGAGGGAGGCGGAGCAAGATGGCAGCCGAGTAACAGCTTCCTTGCATCTGGGCACCGTGAGTCTGGGGAGATAAGACTCCGATGCCACAGCACTCTACCCAGAATGAGACTCTGTCTTAAAAGAAAAGGGGAGGGAGGCGGAGCAAGATGGCAGCCGAGTAACAGCTTCCTTGCATCTGGGCACCGTGAGTCTGGGGAGATAGGACTCCAGGCATCTCGGGCTGGTGGGAACTGCCTATCATCACTCCTATGAGGATACAGGGAGTCAGCGAGAGACTTCTGGACCCCAAGAGGAGGACTAAAACAATGGAAAACCAGCAAGTGGTCGCGTGTGTTCAATCCGTCTAAACCCGCCCACAACTGTTAAGTTCAGTAGCAGCGAGACTGCAAACCAGAAAGGCCTTACCTGTGAACTGTTTTGATGTCCTTGGACTTGGCACTGAGTTGAACTGCCTTGGGGAAGGCCTGAGCAGGAGTGCGGAGAACTTTGGCCATTGTCTACGGCCCCAGTCTGAGCCGCTGAGCCAGACGGAGCTAATAGTGTTTGGCGGTGGGTCACACGGATCCATTGTCAGTGATCTGCCCCGGCAAGCTCCGCCCTCAGGGTCGCAGAGCTAGAAACGGGTGGGAGCTGGTAACCCAGCAACCAAGTAGCCTAAGGGTGGGGTCTGAGCCGCCTTGCAGCCCTAACCCTCAGGGGCAGTGTGAGAACGGTTTTGGCACACTGGGTAAGTGGATAGCCACTTCAGCAGTGATTCCAGGGAGAAAGCTGGGAAAGCTTCTGCTCAGCAAGTTTACAAGTTCAAAGTTCCTTTTAAGTGGGCTGAAGAGAGATTTAGGGTGTCTACCTGCTGGGGTTTGAGAAATCAGCAGCCTCCAGTCGTATCAGAACTGTGACTAAAATCTCATACCCCAGAAGACCACGTGTTGCCCAGACAATATTCAATAACATATACAAACTGCTTTGTTTTTGGTTGTGTATTTTTTTCTTTTTTTTTTTGTTGGTTGTTTTTTTTGTTTGTTTATTTTGACGTTGCTGATGTTCTTTTGTTTTTTTAAGTTCAATCTTTTCCATACAGATCCCTTTTTCTTTCTCAATTTTCCTAGTTTAATTATAATTTCCCATTGCTGCCTTTTTTAATAACTACAACTTCATTTTTGCTAGTGTTTCTACCGATATCATTTGGTTTTTTCACCCAATTTTATCCCCGTAAAGTTTTCTGTTTGCTTGTTTCGGATTGATTTATAGCATTTTTGTCTTTCCTTTCTACTTGGTGGAGGTGGGGTACTGTGTCTGATCAGGTTAGCAAAGAGCTGCTGACCTCAAGGGAACCACGCAACTGGGTACCCCCAGAAGGTGGGGTTTTTTAAGGTTGTGTCAAAGTACCCTACTGTACGCATATATTGCCCTGTCTCCCTCTTTCTGTGCCTCTCTTCTTTTTGTCAATATTCCTTATACCCACCCCCTCTCCTTTCTCTATCTTTCTTTTTTTCTTATCACTCGGTCCTCCTTTCTTTCATCCTCTTTTTTTGCTCTTCAACCTTCTCACCCTTCTGGTCCTGTAACCCTTAGTCCACAGGCACAAGAACTTAAACAGCAAGAGGAAGTGAAAGGAAAATTAGGGCAAGGAAACAGATAAAAGAAATCACTCATGAGGAAGAATCAGCAGAAAACTCCAGGCAACATGAAGAACCAGTCTAGAACAACCCTACCAAGGGACCATGAGGTAGCTACTGCAGATGATTCCACCAGTATAGAAATGTTAGGAATGACAGAAAGGGAATTTAGAATACACATGTTGAAAACAATGAAAGAAATGATGGAAACAATGAAGGAAACTGCTAATAAAGTGGAAAATAACCAAAAGGAAATCCAAAAACAGAATCAAATAAGAGATGAACGATATGAAGAATATAAAAAGGATATAGCAGACCTGAAGGAACTGAAACAGTCAATTAGGGAACTTAAAGATGCAATGGAAAGTATCAGCAACAGGTTAGACCATGCAGAAGAAAGAATTTCAGAGGTAGAAGACAAAGTTCTTGAGATAACTCAGACAGTAAAAGAGGCAGAAAAGAAGAGAGAGAAAGCAGAACGTTCACTGTCAGAATTATGGGACTTTATGAAGCGTTCCAACATACGAGTTATAGGAATTCCAGAAGGGGAAGAAGAATGCCCCAGAGGAATGGAAGCCATACTAGAGAATATTATAAAAGAAAATTTCCCAAACATCACCAAAGATTCTGACACACTGCTTTCAGAGGGATATCGGACCCCGGGTCGCCTCAACTCTAACCGAGCTTCTCCAAGACACATTGTGATGAACCTGTCCAAAGTCAAGACAAAAGAAAAGATTCTGCAAGCTGCCAGGAGTAAGCGCCAGTTGACCAACAGGGGCAAATCCATCAGAGTGACCGCAGACTTCTCTAATGAAACTTTCCAAGCAAGAAGACAATGGTCATCTACCTTTAATCTACTTAAACAGAACAATTTTCAGCCCAGAATTTTGTACCCTGCTAAGCTAAGCTTCAAAATTGACGGAGAAATCAAATCATTTACGGATATACAAACATTGAGGAAATTCGCCACAACAAGACCAGCTCTACAGGAAATACTTCAACCTCTTCTGCACACTGACCACCACAATGGATCAGCAGCAAAGTAAGAACTCAGAAATCAAAGGACGGAACCTACCTCCACACTGATGCAAAAGATAAAACTAAGCAATGGACTCTCACCAAATAAGACGAATAGAATACTACCACACTTATCAATTATCTCAATAAATGTTAATGGCGTGAATTCCCCACTGAAGAGACATAGATTGGCTGACTGGATTAAAAAACACAAGCCATCCATTTGCTGTCTGCAAGAAACACACCTGGCTTCAAAAGACAAATTAAAGCTCCGAGTCAAGGGTTGGAAGACAATTTTTCAGGCAAATGGAATTCAGAAGAAAAGAGGAGTTGCAATCTTATTTTCAGATACATGTGGATTTAAAGCAACTAAAGTCAAAAAAGACAAAGATGGTCACTTTATGTTGGTCAAGGGAAAACTACAACAAGAAGACATTTCCATTCTAAATATTTATGCACCCAATTTAAATGCTCCCAGATTCTTGAAACAGACCTTACTCAGTCTGAGCAATATGATATCTGATAATACCATCATAACAGGGGACTTTAACACACCTCTTACAGAGCTGGACAGATCCTCTAAACAGAAATTAAACAAAGATGTAAGAGATTTAAATGAGACCCTAGAACAACTATGCTTGATAGACGCATATAGAACACTCCACCCCAAAGATAAAGAATATACATTCTTCTCATCACCCCATGGAACATTCTCCAAAACTGATCATATCCTGGGACACAAAACAAATATCAACAGAATCAAAAGAATTGAAATTTTACCTTGTATCTTCTCAGACCATAAGGCACTAAAGGTGGAACTCAACTCTAACAAAAATGCTCAACCCCACCCAAAGGCATGGAAATTAAACAATCTTCTGTTGAATAACAGATGGGTGCAGGAAGAAATAAAACAGGAAATCATTAACTTCCTTGAGCATAACAACAATGAAGACACAAGCTACCAAAACCTGTGGGATACTGCAAAAGCAGTTTTGAGAGGAAAATTCATCGCTTTAGATGCCTACATTCGAAAAACAGAAAGAGAGCACATCAACAATCTCACAAGAGATCTTATGGAATTGGAAAAAGAAGAACAATCTAAGCCTATACTCAGTAGAAGAAAAGAAATATCCAAAATCAAATCAGAGATCAATGAAATTGAAAACAAAAGAATCATTCAGAAAATTAATGAAACGAGGAGTTGGTTTTTTGAAAAAATAAATAAAATATTTAAACCATTGGCCAGACTACCTAGAAATAGAAAAGTAAAATCTCTAATAACCTCAATCAGAAATGATAAAGGGGAAATAACAACTGATCCCACAGAGATACAAGAGATCATCTCTGAATACTACCAGAAACTCTATGCCCAGAAATTTGACAATGTGAAGGAAATGGATCAATATTTGGAATCACACCCTCTCCCTAGACTTAGCCAGGAAGAAATAGACCTCCTGAACAGACCAATTTCAAGCACTGAGATCAAAGAAACAATAAAAAAGCTTCCAACTAAAAAATGCCCTGGTCCAGATGGCTTCACTCCAGAATTCTATCAAACCTTCAAGGAAGAGCTTATTCCTGTACTGCAGAAATTATTCCAAAAAATTGAGGAAGAAGGAATCTTCCCCAACACATTCTATGAAGCAAACATCACCCTGATACCAAAACCAGGAAAAGACCCAAACAAAAAGGAGAATTTCAGACCAATCTCACTCATGAATATAGATGGAAAAATTCTCAACAAAATCCTAGCCAATAGATTACAGCTTATCATCAAAAAAGTCATTCATCATGATCAAGTAGGCTTCATCCCAGGGATGCAAGGCTGGTTTAACATACGCAAGTCCATAAACATTATCCACCATATTAACAGAGGCAAAAAGAAAGATCACATGATCCTCTCAATAGATGCAGAAAAAGCATTTGATAAAATCCAGCATCCTTTTCTAATTAGAACACTGAAGAGTATAGGCATAGGTCGCACATTTCTAAAACTGATTGAAGCTATCTATGACAAACCCACAGCCAATATTTTACTGAATGGAATAAAACTGAAAGCTTTTCCTCTTAGAACTGGAACCAGAGAAGGTTGTCCTCTGTCACCTTTACTATTCAACATAGTGCTGGAAGTTCTAGCCAATACAATTAGGCAAGACAAGGAAATAAAGGGAATCCAAATGGGAGCAGAGGAGGTCAAACTCTCCCTCTTTGCTGATGACATGATCTTATACTTAGAGAACCCCAAAGACTCAACCACAAGACTCCTAGAAGTCATCAAAAAATACGGTAATGTTTCAGGATATAAAATCAATGTCCACAAGTCAGTAGCCTTTGTGTACACCAATAACAGTCAAGATGAGAAGCTAATTAAGGACACAACTCCCTTCACCATAGTCTCAAAGAAAATGAAATACCTAGGAGTATACCTAACGAAGGAGGTGAAGGACCTCTATAAAGAAAACTATGAAATCCTCAGAAAGGAAATAGCAGAGGATATTAACAAATGGAAGAACATACCATGCTCATGGATGGGAAGAATCAACATTGTTAAAATGTCTATACTTCCCAAAGCAATCTACCTATTCAATGCCATTCCTATCAAAGTACCTACATCGTACTTTCAAGATTTGGAAAAAATGATTCTGCGTTTTGTATGGAACCGGAAAAAACCCCGTATAGCTAAGGCAGTTCTTAGTAACAAAAATAAAGCTGGGGGCATCAGCATACCAGATTTTAGTCTGTACTACAAAGCCATAGTGGTCAAGACAGCATGGTACTGGCACAAAAACAGAGACATAGACACTTGGAATCGAATTGAAAACCAAGAAATGAAACTAACATCTTACAACCACCTAATCTTTGATAAACCAAACAAGAACTTACCTTGGGGGAAATACTCCCTATTCAATAAATGGTGTTGGGAGAACTGGATGTCTACATGTAAAAGACTGAAACTGGACCCACACCTTTCCCCACTCACAAAAATTGATTCAAGATGGATAAAGGACTTAAATTTAAGGCATGAAACAATAAAAATCCTCCAAGAAAGCATAGGAAAAACACTGGAAGATATTGGCCTGGGGGAAGTCTTCATGAAGAAGACTGCCATGGCAATTGCAACAACAACAAAAATAAACAAATGGGACTTCATTAAACTGAAAAGCTTCTGTACAGCTAAGGACACAATAACAAAAGCAAAGAGACAACCTACACAATGGGAAAGGATATTTTCATATTTTCAATCAGACAAAAGCTTGATAACCAGGATCTATAGAGAACTCAAATTAATCCACATGAAAAAAGCCAACAATCCCTTATATCAATGGGCAAGAGACATGAATAGAACTTTCTCTAAAGATGACAGACAAATGGCTAACAAACACATGAAAAAATGTTCATCATCTCTATATATTAGAGAAATGCAAATCAAAACAACCCTGAGATATCATCTAACCCCAGTGAGAATGGCCCACATCATAAAATCTCAAAACTGCAGATGCTGGCGTGGATGTGGAGAGAAGGGAACACTTTTACACTGCTGGTGGGACTGCAAACTAGTACAACCTTTCTGGAAGGAAGGATGGAGAAACCTCAAAGCACTCAACCTAGACCTCCCATTCGATCCTGCAATCCCATTACTGGGCATCTACCCAGAAGGAAAAAAATCCTTTTATCATAAGGACACTTGTACTAGACTGTTTATTGCAGCTCAATTTACTATTGCCAAAATGTGGAAACAGCCTAAATGCCCACCAACCCAGGAATGGATTAACAAGCTGTGGTATATGTATACCATGGAATACTATTCAGCCATTAAAAAAAATGGAGACTTTACATCCTTCGTATTAACCTGGATGGAAGTGGAAGACATTATTCTTAGTAAAGCATCACAAGAATGGAGAAGCATGAATCCTATGTACTCAATCTTGATATGAGGACAATTAGTGACAATTAAGGTTATGGGGGGGGAAGCAGAAAGCGGGATGGAGGGAGGAGGGTGGGGCCTTAGTGTGTGTCACACTTTATGGGGGCAAGACATGATTGCAAGAGGGACTTTACCTAACAATTGCAATCAGTGTAACTGGCTTATTGTACCCTCAATGAATCCCCAACGATAAAAAAAAAAAAAAAAAAAGAAAAGGGGAGGGAAGGGAAGGGACAAGACAAGACCAGGGTAAGTGCTAGTTTGTATCCCAGTACATTAACTATTGTCATCCTTATTGCAAATATCTAAATAATGCACTTTTTTCTATTTAGTCAACAGTGTCTCATCTTAAAATTGAATTTTATGAAATTGTAAATAAATACCAAGTCATCTCATGTCTCCCTCTACCCCTACTTCCACTTGATCATCCACACATTTGTACTTCTACTTAGCATCAAAGAATCCTATCATACAGTATACTTATCAAACCTGAAGATTTTACTTATTATTTATTTATTTTTATTTTTTGAGACAAGAGTCTCAAAGCTGTTGCCCTGGGTAGAGTTCCATGGAGTCCCCATAGCTCACAGCAACCTCCAACTCTTAGGCTCAAGTAATCCTGCTGCCTCAGTTTTTTGTATTTTTAGTGGAGACAGGGTCTCACACTTGCTCAGGCTGGTCTAGATCCCATGAGCTCAAGAAATCCACCAGCCTGGGCCTCTCAGAGTGCTAGGATTATAGGAGTGAGCCATCGCACCTGGCTCTGAGGATTTTTTAGTTCCTTCTTTTGGTAATTAATACAGTGCCTATTATGTGCCTGGCACTATGTTTTTTAATCTTTCCTGTGCCTTATCCATTATTGTTATGTCTCACCGAACAATATGCAATATGCAAAACAATATGCAAAACCAGGCTCATTCTAAGAAACTAATAATATCCCATGCTCCTACATAAAATGGAGGAGGTGAGGCCGGTTTCAAAAGCTAAAGCTATGCATGTAAAATTAGGACCTCTCCCCACAAACTATTGAAAGAAATTCAGAGTTTGGTGGAGGAAGAATGATAAATAGCGGAAGGAAAGGAAGAAGGGAAGTATGATAAATTAGGCTGCAAAAGCCAAGCAAAAAGCTTTCCCAATGTAACAACAGAATTCCAAGAACTGGCCACTATCAAAACCCAAAAGTGGCCTGGGGCAGTGGCTCAGGCCTGTAATCCTAGCACTTTGGGAGGCCAAGGAGGGTGGACTGCCTGAGCTTGCAGGTTCGAGACCAGCCTGAGCCAGAATGAGACTTCATCTCTAAAAACAGCCAGATGGTATGGTGGGCACCTGTATGTAGTCTTAGCTACTCGAGAGATTGAGTCAAGAGAATCACTTAAGCCTAGGAGTTTGAGGTTGCTGTAAGCTATGATGCTACAGCACTCTACCAAGGGCGACAAAGTGAGACTCTATCTAAAAAAAAGAAAGAACCCAAAACAACCAGACCAACTGAAGAAATGTTTTCTGTACACAAAATCAAGTTATCAGTTTTTAAAAAAACTTTCAGAGTTTGATTTAAACAACTCTGCTAACTAGCCAATTCTTGTTACTGTCATCTTTTAATCAAATTAGGTAATACATGAGAAAATTACCATAAAATAACAATATAAACTATTATCATCATTATAAATACCAAAACTCATTTACACTTATCCTATAAACTAAAATGTACAAAATCATATGCACAAAATAAATGTTACACAAAGCATTTCAGAGGAAGAAAGTTAATAACATATGGCATGAATTTTTGGGGAAGTGGAACCTCAGCAGTAGTAAATTTCTATGCCATGAGAGGCTATTATGTATCATAATCTCTTATCATTTTTTCCCTTAATATTTGTTAGTAACACATATACCTAACTGAAATACACCTGGCCTATGTGGTTTAACTTTCTGATACTAACTCTACATACTTGTGAGCTTAAAAACTGTGCCAAAACACTGGAAGAATGTTAATGAGCAAAAACAATTTTAAAGGCCAGTATCCTAGTTGTTTAACTGGGTTACGCATATTAAAATATCTTTAAACTTTCATAATAGGATTTATTTAAAACATTAAAAAGTACCTAAATTAGTATAAATTCATTATCAATTCAAATTCTTTAATATAAATGACAAAGTAGAGATACACTTTATGGTTTTCACAAAGCATCAAAAATACCACCAAATAAAATCAGGTTTACTAATTTAGTAAAATTAGAGTAATTTTCAACTATAGAAATAACTGGATTATGGCTGGGTACAGTGGATCATTTCTGTAATCCCAGCATTTTGAGAGGCCAGGCAGGAGAAGTAGTTGAGGCCAGGAGTTCATGACCAGTCTGGGTAACAAAGAAAACTTCCATCTCTACAAAAACAATTAAAAATTAGCTGGATATGGTGGTGAGTTCCTGTAGTCCCAGCTACCAGGGAGCCTGAGGCAGGAGGATTGCTTAAACCTAGGAATTCGAGATTTCAGTGAGCTATGAATATATTTCCGCCTGGACAACAGAGTGAGACCTTGTCTTTAAAAAAAACGGGAGTATGATCAGTATGCTAATACACTGTCGAGTTTTTAATCTAAATTCTACTTATAAATGTGTTATGTGTAACATACACAAAAGCACACTGTTTTCTAAGTATCTGGAGTGCTTTTATGTAAATAGCCAAGGAGGAGCAGTCAATGACAGAAAGAGAGCCATTAAACACACATAAATCAAGAACATACTATATAGGATTTATGAATTATATATATTTAAATAATGATTCACATTTGCTGGAAACACTGAAGAAGTCCTTTTAAAAAATATTATAATTTAAATTAACTTTTAATAAAATAAATATATCCAAAAATCTTGGCATTAAAATTTTACTTCAGATATTTTTTTTCTTTGGAGATAGAGTCTCACCATGTAGCCCTCAGTAGAGAGCCGTGGCGTCACAGATCACAGCAACCTCAAACTCTTGGGCTTAAGCAATTCTCTTGCCTCAGCCTCCCAAATAGCTGGGACTATAGGTGCCCACCTCAACGCCTAGCTATTTTTTTGTTGCAGTTGTCATTGTTGTTTAGCTGGTCTGGGCCAGGGTTCGAACCCACCAGCCCTGGTTGTATGTAGGTGCCGTAACTACTGTGCTACGGTTGCTGAGCCTACTTCAGATATTTTAAACCAAGCATATTACTAAATTTATAACAACATTTGGAGTGATTTAGATATTAACACATTTGAAAATAACCTTGAGTTAAGCTCTACATTAGTGGCATCCTATTTCTCTCAAACAGTTCCACTTTTCAAAATCCCTAAAAACTCCAGTTATGCACAACTGCCAACCCAGGTTAATAATAGCAATGAACCATATTCATCTGAAACCACAAGACTGTCAGGTGACATACCAAGAAGTTGAATTTAACTCAAATAAAAGCCTCTCCATGCTGCAATGCAAAAAGGCTTAATCTTAGCAACAGGAACACAGAGGGAAAGGGAACTTTAAGAAATCTGTTGCCTATGACAAAATCTATTTTTGCAAAAGCCGCCAACCATCTAGTCTCATGTTTTCACAAGTAACATTCTGCTGTTTTATTTCAATGAAGATTTTGAGATTTTATAAAAGCAAATTGCATCCACATTTCAATTCCCTCATCTCTTCTACTATTACATCTCTTCTACAATGTAAGTATTCTGTAAACTAAGTGCTGTATTAGCAGCTGGGGTAAGCCAGGAATGTCATTATACTTTTTAAAGATGCTTTTACTCAAAGGGTGTTCCTGGGCAGAGATCTCAGGCAACCATGGCAAGAACCTAGGTTCTTCAACAATGCACATTTAAAAGGAATTCAGGTTCATCTAGCAGACATTTAAAAAATAATAATAAAACCCAGAAAATAGTTCTTTCTTGATTTCTGTGAATCTCAACTCTGCTATTTCAGCCAAGTCCACACATACATTCTTGGAAGCCATGGCAAGCTTGTATACTGCCCAGTTGATAAGTTGACAAGCAAGTAGAAAAGCAAGCCCTAATGATCATAGAGTCCAGAGCAGTCAGTATGCAAGCTGGCTCACTAATCTGGACTCTTATGTTGGATTCAAGTAGACAAGTACAAAATACTGCCTTTGAATTTATAAGTCTCAATGTAACTACCACATTACATTACTTGGCTTGTTCATGAAATAGACACTTTATCCACACTGTCTTTCAGTGGGTTTGTATTTTAAAATAATATCAGCATATTCTTTGAGAAAAACCAAAGGTGCATCCGTGTATATATGCTGATATGACTAATTCGGTAACAGAAGTGCCTTAATACAATGGGATATTAATCTGCGACCTAACAATTGCTAAGACCAAGAATCATTCCCCACACCCAACATGGAAAAAACAAAAGAATGAGCTCTAAATCAACCAGACTTGGATTTAAATTCCAACTGTGTAACATGCCAATTCACTATGATCTTAGAGAAGTTCCTTAACTTCTCTACTCATTTGCCTTCACGATATATCTCTTTCCCTCAAGAGAGCTCTGAAGTGTCACTCTGTAGATCCACCATCCAAGGTTCAACAAACTACTTTCATAATTTCTTAATAAATTTGTCTCCATCCCTACTAGACCATAAAACTCCTCTGAGGACTCGTACATAGCTGCATTCTAAGACTCTAGCACTATACCTGTTATTTAGTAGCCTCTCGGTAAGTAAAAACTAATTTTTGAATTAATTCTGATGAAATTTCTTAACTTGAGATCAGTTTAATATTAAAATACTAAACAGGATTTTAGTGGGCTTTTTTTTTTAATGACAATAACACAGAAATATTTTTCAGTACCTTCTTGCTTAAACTTTGAGGTACATGGTCATTTTATGGGGTATTACATTAGTTGGGGAGAATATCCCCAACTGCTTATTCTTAATAATTAGGAGAATAATCATTCTCAATATAATATAAACTGACTGAACAATCCTCTTTTCTCTCTCCCTCAAAGACTGGTGGTGGGGTGTCCAGGTTACAAAGATTGAGGAGAATTTATGGGGAGCTACTAAAACATCTCCTTTAATTTTCCCTTTCAGGGTTGATAAAATTTAAAGGTATAAATCCTTTCAAAAGAGTATTTAACATATGTGGCACTCATGGCCTCCAACTTTATTTATTTATTTATTTATTCTTTTGCCGTGTTTGGCCAAGGCTGAGTTTGAACCCACCACCTCCAACATATTGGGCCAGCGCCCTACTCCTTTGAGCCACAGGCGCTGCACGGCCTCCAACTTTTATTAGCTTTGGCACCTTGGACACCATTTAAGTTTTTAAATCTCTATTTGCTCACCCATAAAATGGTTAATAAACTTTATCTCCTCTACCAATTTCAATTAGAAAATTGTGGGAGGATGAAGATAATATACATGAACGCAATCTTCAAACTATTACTTGTTGCTTTGTCTACCTGGCTATACGGCATTCATTCCACAAGAAACCTAGAAGAACAGCATGATTAAAGCCAGAAAATAGGCATGCAGAAAGGAGTTAACATGGCAGGATTAATAAATAATACTGCTATCTTTAGAAAGTCCTGCTTGCAAGATTGGCCTTTAGCTGGGATCTTGGGACTTGACCGATAAACAGTTCCCTATACCAATATGAAACTTTGCCTCAGTGGTAAGTGTCCTTTACTATGACTAACCTATTTTTATGGTGTGGTTTATTCTAAACGTCTACTTTTCTTCTGGGAATCTGGATTTTAGTATGTGTTAGTCAGAGTTACCTATGTATCCAATCCTCAATAAAAACCCTAGACACCAAGTGATCACTCCTCAATAAAAATATATCATAACTAGAGAATTTAAGTGCATCCTTTGTGTCTCCACTGGGAAAGGACACTTGGAAGCTTGCACCTGGTTTCCCCTGGCCTTTGCCCATATACTGATTTTGCAGATTCTGATTCGTATTCTTTGTAATAAATCTTAGCTTTAAGAAAGATTATATGCTGACACTTGCACCAGACTGTTTACTGCAGCTCAATTTACAATTACCAAAATGTGGAAACAGCCTAAATGCCCACCAACCCAGGAATGGATTAACAAGCTGTGGTATATGTACACCATGGAATACTATTCAGCCATTAAAAAAATGGAGACTTTACAGCCTTTGTATTAACCTGGATGGAAGTGGAACACATTATTCTTAGTAAAGCATCACAAGAACGAAGAAGCATGAATCCTATGTACTCAATTTTGATACGAGGACAATTAATGACAATTAATGACACGGTGGGGGTGGGGGAAGGGGAGAGCAGAGAGAGAAAAAAGGAGGGAGGGGTGGGAGAAAGGAAGAGCAGAGGGAGGGAAGGAGGGAGGGGGGTGGGGTCTTGGTATGTGCCACACCTTTGGGGGGCAAGACACAATTGTAAGAGGGACTTTACCTAACAAATGCAATCAGTGTAACCTGGTTTCTTGTACCCTCAATGAATCCCCAACAATTAAAAAAAAAAAGAATGATTATATGCTGAGTCCTCTGAGTTCTTTAAGTGATTCACAAAACCTGGGAGTGGTCTTGGGGACCTCAAAGACAATAACGAAAATGTATTCACAGAATAAAGACTATATCTTCCTAGATGGAAGGGGGATAGAGTTTGCAGTCCAAAATCAGAAGTCATCTTCTTATTTGACTGGTGTTACTAAAAAGTGACAAAATCAAAATTAATGTCCAATTATGGAATAAAAAGTACAACTGTTTCCACCCTATTCTATCCCTCAAGTCCTCCCATTACATCAGTTCTAGTGCTGATGCCTTCTGTCTAAGCTAACTGTTTGCAGTCTGACAATTTAATGTACCAACTACCCACATCTTTCCAGATTCCATACCTTCTAGATACACTCTTGCCATATTCAATCCTGAATCCTCATCCTCACCACATCCCCCATCATAATCTGCTTTCTCAATTAAGAGCCTTACCATACAAAAAACAAAACATTGTATGGTGTCCTTCAAATCTGCTGTTTTTGTTTGGTTCTACCTCTAATTTATCCCCTACTCACTATCTTGCATTCTCCCTTCCTGCCATTTAACAATAGAACTACTTGAGTTCTCACAGGCACATAGCTACTTACCTAGAGACTTCATTTCCCAGCTACCCTTGCATCTAAGTGTGGCCATATTAAGTTAAATCTAATGGAATGGAATACAGTAGTTCCCCCTTACCTATCGGGAATACATTCCAGTGTATACCAAAAAAAGTGGATTGTACCAAACCGTACATATACTATGCTTTTTGATCAGATAACCGGGATGGTTGCTAAGTGATTACAAGACAAGAGCAACTACAATGTGGACACAGTACACAACTGAATGATTCATGCAGGGGGCAGGAGTGGAATGGCACGAGATTTTACCACACTACTCAGAACGGTGAGCAATTTGTCATTATGTTAATAATTGTTTATTTTTGGAATTTTCGATGTAATATTTTCAGACTACAACTGACCACAGGTAACTTAAACTAAGGAATGAAAAACAACTGATTAGAGAGGACTACTGTACAATATGAGTGTGTGAAAATTCTATGGAATCTCCTTAAAGACAAAGTGCTTTCTCTTCCTTTCTCCTTACCCCTTCCAAATGGCAGGGAAACAACAATAACTAGAACACCCCCCTCTTAGGTCAAAAAGGGAAGCCACATGTTAAATATGGCAGAAACATCCTAGTTGACTTAGTTTGGATCACTAGATGGTTTCATGAAACTGCACTATCTACCAAGTACTACCCACCTATATTTTTTACTATTATAACAAGAGAGAAATATTTTTATCTTCCTTTACTGTATCTGTGGTCGCTGTTATTATAAAGTTTAGTTTGTAACTCCCACACATAGTTACATCAGTCTGGGTTTGGACCTTACTTCTCAGGCAAGTTATTTCCCTTTTCTGAGGTCAGAATACATAGAACAACACTTCAAACTCTAAATTTATGATTGGTATACATTGCCCTGATTTTTGTCAAATCGGATTTTATTGTATTTAACCTAATACATTCAAAACTATTTTTCAACATGTATAAAATATTTAGATATTTTATACCCTTTTTCATAGTAAGTCTTTGAAATCTGGTTTGTATTTTGTACTCAAAGCATATCACTAACCACATTTCAAATGCTCAGTAGCCACATCTAGTGGCTAGTGGATGTGGCATATTGGATAGCCCTAATGTAGAAAATCTAATAAATATAGAGTGCAGTACCCAACAGAATATATACTCTTTCCAAATACAGGTTATATTTTTAAAAAATGACCTCATGCTATTTTGCAAAAGAGGTATGATCAAAACTCAAAGAATCAATTTTATACAAATCACATTCTCTGACAACAGTACATGTGCTAGGAATTTTCAAAACTTTAATTAAACATCTTGCAGGTCAAGTCATATTTTTATTAACTGTGTAATGATGGCATATAGTGGACCACTATGCTCTATTTCAGGAGTATAAATTTACAAAATAAGCTTCATATGTATAACCATGCACTTAAGTCAGAGATAGTCCTAGGACCCTTAATACAAACTTAGAAACCTTAACATGTAAATTCATATAAACACACTTTATGAAAAGTAAAGCACAGTGACTAAGTGGTTTTTTTTTTTTTTTATGGTGAAAAGTTACATATTTAGAATTGGCCAGCTGGACTTGGTTTAGATGATCCCAATTTTGTTGGCAATATCCAAAGCATCATAATCAGGAGCCAGTCAAACATATGCCTTCTTCTCACCATCAGGCCTGATCAGGGTGTTGACCTTGGCCACATCAATGTCATAAAGCTTCTTCACAGCCTGTTTGATCTGGTGCTTGTTAGCTTTGACATCCACAATGAACACAAGTGTGTTGTTGTCTTCTATCTTCTTCATGGCAGACTCCGTGGTCAGGGGGAACTTGATGATGGCATAGTGGTCAAGCTTGTTTCTCCTGGGGGCGCTCTTCCGAGGATATTTGGGCTGCCTCGGGAGTCTCAGAGTCTTTGGCCACCAGAAGGTGGGTGATGTACGGATCTTCTTTTTTTTGTGGCTGTGGATGCCTTTTAGCACTGCCTTCTTGGCCTTCAATGCCTTTGCTTTGGCTTCCGCTTTGGGAGGGGCAGGAGCTTACTTCTTCGCTTTCGGCACCATCTTGTGAAAAGCGTGACTAAGTGGTTTTAAATGAAGACAGACCAAAGTACAAGCTCCAGTTCTGTCACTTACTTGTACTAGTAAATATTACAACTTTTAAGGTACATATCATTACTTATTTCATACAATTATAAGGATTTTGAGGATTTTAATATATTAAGTATTCAGCACAATATGTAGCATATTGTAAATATACAATAAAGGTAGCTATTATTAACAGATTAATTGCATTTTATTTACTGAACATAATGAAATATGGCAAAATATGGAATCAACCTAAGTATCCATCAATGGATTAATGAATGAAGAAAATATGGTCTATATACACAACAGAATAGTATTCAGCCTTTAAAAACAAAAAGAAATTCTGTCATTTTCAATCTGTAGGACATTATGCTAAGTGGAATAAGCCAGGTACATATGCACGATCTCACTTAACGCACAGAATTTAAAAAACTCACAGAAGCAAAAAGTAGAGTGGTGGTTATGAGAGGCAGGAAACAGGGAAGATACTGATCAAAGGGTACAAAGCTTCAGTTAAACCGGAGGAATATGTTCTGGAGATCTGTACAGCTTAGTGACTATATTAACAATGTATACTTGAAAATTGCTTAAAACTCGGGCTGGGCATGGTTGCTCAGGCCTGTAATCCTAGCACTCTGGGAGGTCGAGGCGGGTGGACTGCCTGAGCTCACAAGTTCGAGACCAGCCTGAGCCAGAGTGAGACCTCATCTCTAAAAATAGCTGGGTGTGGGCAGCGCCTGTGGCTCTGAGTAGGATGCTGGCCCCCATATACCAAGGGTGGCGGGTTCAAACCCAGCCCTGGCCGAACTGCAACAAAAAATAAAAAAAAAAAAGAAAATTGCTTAAAACTTAATTTTAAATGTTTCACCACAAAAAAAATAAGCATGTGAGGTTATAGATATGTCAATTGGCTTGATTTAATCATTCCATAATGCATCTATGCATCAAAACATCACACTGTATAATATATATAAATAATATTTTTATTTGTTAATTAAAAAGACAAATACATTGAAAAAAACAAGTGGTTAAAAATAAGAAAACTAAAGAGATGTTAAAATACATAAAGATGCCCCAAAGAAAGATAAAAATGTATACCTAGATGTATCTCTGCTATAAAGTTAAAGACAGAGATGTAATTCTGAAGATCAGCAGCACAGAACTGATAACTTCCATTGTAAAATTATTTTTCTTTATTTTCACTTCTAAAATGAACCCATTAGTAGGTGTTTATCTCATACTTCACATTCACTTTTTGACTGAGAAAATCTCAGCATTCTGAAGACTATGAAAAGCTAAACAAAATATGCATATAATCGAGTAACATGCCTTTTTTTATAACCAGTAGCTTGCAAGTTTAAGTTCAAGAAATAAAAGTTTTCAAAACAGCCCGCTGGTATGTCACATATTTAAAAATCAACCTGGAAGTCAGTATTCTAAATTACCTTTTTATTTACAAAATGCTTCTTGATCTACAAGAATTAAAAGGTTATCTGAAATAAGATAAACATCACTCATTTATTTCATCATATTAAACTATTTTGAACTCCCAAACAGGAAAGATTACAAGATTTTATTTTTAAGTATCAGCCTTAATACCTGAAAATTGGGATACTGTCTACAATACAGAAATAAGTTTTAGAGATGTCTTTATGCTATGGGTTATTTAGAGGAAGCTTCATAAATGAGAATTAAAATTAATTTAGAAACACAGTGGTGATTCTGCTTACAAAATAAAAGCAAAAGCTTGGAAAATTAAGCATCATCTCATTCTATTAAGTTATTCAATCTTTCCTCATACAATTTTTCAGCTAATAGTTTCAATTGCTAACAATTCTCAAAGTAACCTCTAAACCACACACATACATGCACATAAAAATATCTCTAGCATGGAACTATGTAACGTCTACTTCTTATTAAAATCCTTATGGTATGACCTGTGGCTCAAGCAGCTAAGGTACCAGCCACATACACCTGAGCTGGCGGGTTTGAATTCAGCCCAGGGCCCGCCAAACAATGACAGCTGCAACCAAAAAATAGCCGGGTGTTGTGGCAGGTGCCTGTAGTCCCAGCTACTTGGGAGGCGGTGGCAGAAGAATGGCTTGAATCCAGGAGTTGGAGGTTGCTGTGAGCTATGGTGCCAAGCACTCTACCCAAGGTGACAACTTGAGGCTTTGTCTCTAAATAAATAAATAAATGAAGTCCTTATGGTAATTGTTTTTAAACGTCAGGCTCTCCTGTCCCAACTCATTCTGGACTCCTCTTGTAGGACTATAATGCTTCATCAATCATTCCATTACCACAATCTATTAATGATTTCTTTCATATGAATCCTCATAAACTTTCTAAAATAATCATTTTGCCAACCTCCTTAAGATTCATCTAACAGCATCAAATTTAAACCATCTCTTTTGCTTTTTAAAGAGAAAGGTGTTCCACTTCCTCTCCAAGTTATTTCTCCTAACTCTGATTTGTTTCTTCCATCTATTTATCTCTAAAAGCTCTCTATGTTATGTTATTGCTATATTTCCTTTCCTTCTAAACCACATATGAAAAAGTGTCAGTAAGCACATCTCTTTATGTTCCATTTGACCTGTGCACATTTGACACTGTCACCTCTTCGAACTCTATTCCCTAATACCCTCATCTCAAGTTTTCAACAAATTACCATTTCTTGACTGTTTTTCTGAATTCAGATCTAATAGTGTTTGGAGCTCAGATGAGGTATGTTTTTAAAAATTTTCACACACAAAGAACTACTACTAAGCAACAAAAATAAACTGAGGTAACCGGAGGAATCTCAAAAACATTTACATAAGTGAAAAAACTTGATACAAAAGGCTATACAATGTATGACCTCATTTATATGTATAGGACATTCTGAAAAGGAAAAACAATGGGGACAAAAACTGTTAGTTGTTGTCAGGGGCTAGATGGGGGAAGCACACTGGATAGGGTGAGGGCAGAATCACTACTAAGGGATACAAGGGAACTTTTGTAGAGGGGATGTAAATGTTCTGTATCACAACTTTGGTGGTGGTTATTTGACTACAAACTGCAAATCTAAAAATGTGAATTTTATTACCTGTATGTTGTATCTCAGTAAAACTAACTCAAAATAGAGCAAAAAAACAAAAACCAAGAAACCGTCACAGATGACTGTAGTGATTTAAAGGTAACTGATATAAAGAGTAAGAGTTCAAATCTCTATCTCTAGTCACAACTGCCTTACCTGAACGCAAAGCTACCTCAAACTTAAGTACAACCAAAATTCTTTATCTTCTCCACCAGGCCTACTCTTCCCTCCTGCATTCCTTACCTTGTTTACTAGCACTACCATCAGGCGCTACCATACTCTATTTCCCACAACAAAGTAGATTCAGGCAACTATTCTATATTCAGTCAAGCACTGAATCCTGTTCTCCTAGATATGGCTCCTCCTGTCCTAGCATTCTGCTTACTGCCGATGACCCTGCTCTCTCTATTCTGTAAAAATTGCACCAGTGCTTCACTGGCCTCTGCTTCCAATCTCTCCTCACTCTGTCTCATTTGTCTGTCACAATGTCATCTGAGATAACTTCCTAAAACATAAAGCTAATTACAACATACCACTGTTAGTTTCCAATTGTTAAATATACACAAAACTATCCTTATAATCTAAGCCTCAGTATTATCCCAACCTCTCATCTCCTGCCATTCCCTTATATACATATCCTGACTGACTGAATCATCATCAGACTTGCTATACTCATTCCTGAGTTTATGCCTGTGAGCAAGCCTCAACTCTGAAGTACCTTTCTTCATGACTTCATTCAACCTAATTTTTCCTAAATTTAAGGTACAGCTCAATGTCAACTCTTCTAACAGAAGTAAAGGTAACCTCACACACACACTACTAGAATTATTTATATAGGTCTATTATAGCATAGTATACTTATCTGCTTAATGTTTACTGGGCACTGTGGGATTATGAAAATGCAAAGATATGAGACAAAATCCTTGTTTATTTCAACCATTAACTACCTACTGATGTGTCAGTTTCACAGCCTAAACTAAGATCTGCTAGAACAGGGATTCTTAACATAGTCTACTGACTCATATGGAATGTGTGGTTCAATGTGTCAGGGAGCTTGGATAGAGAATAGATGGTAGTTAGAGACTATTTGCACTAGTCTAACTACCATCTATTCTCTAGAGACTAGTGCAAATAGTCTCCAACTATAATTTGGCATTTCCTTCATTAAAATGTAGGCAACAAACCTCAAGGTACTGGTACTTCCTGTAACTTTGATCCCCAATAGTAATTGCAGATAAATTTCATTACACTACAATCAATACAGATACCTATAAAAACATGTTTGTGATCAGTATTATTCAAAATTACAATACTTATTAGATCTATTGCTAGGTCTCTAAAAAAGCAATATGGAGTAAGTCATAGATGTGTATTTCAGTATGCATGCCCATGTATGTCTAGGTGATGGACTTCTAAGAGCTCTTTCAGATCAACTTTTGAAAACCACATACCTGACATGTTTTTTTCTATTTTATACTCTTCCATTATGTTCTGTAAGATTTTTAAAAACTCATTCACAAAACTCTGCTTTGAAAGAGTAATTAGACTAACAAAATGTCATTCAGAATATGAAATGAAGTCATACCAAGGCGTAAGTCTGTATGTTCAAGGAGGAAAGCAAGGTTAGATAGCTGGTAAAAGACCAAGTAAAGAAGAGATATACAACTGTAATCATCTAACAATATGATTTAGACACTAATAAATTCTTTTTGTTGTTGTTTGAGACAGAGTCTCAAGCTGTCGCCCTGGGTAGCGTGCTGTGGTGTCACAGCTCATAGCAACCTCAAACTCCTGGGCCCAAGCGATTCTCTTGCCTCACCCTCCCAAGTAGCTGGGACTACAGGCGCCCACCACAACGCCCAGCTAGTATTTGGCCCAGGCTGGGTTTGAACCTGCCAGCTCCAGTGTGCATGGCTGGCATCCTAACCGCCTGAGCTACAGGCACCAAGCCACTAGCAAATTCTTAAAGCCCTAGAATATTTAGTATATATCAGAATTTTAACAAACACAGTATCATCAGATTAGAAGATTTCTCCAAATAAAGCTTTTTTATAGAGGAAAAAGTGTAGGATGCATCTAATGTCAGACATACAAAACCAATGTTTCCTCATGCTCTCTGAGTAATGGAGGATCACATAATATCTTCTATTAATTCATAACTTATTAATAATGTTACAAAGCTTTTATAAATATCACCTAAACAAATGAATACACTTTGAGGTGCTACACACTGTGTCTGTAATAAGATACATAAAAATGAATTTCACCTAAGCAAAGTTGCTAGTTTCTCAGAAATTCCTAATGTGACGGAATCATATGCTTAAGTAAAAAAAAAAATACGATCAAAGAAAAACTCCAATGCATAGTTAAGCTACACTGGAACATCAGTGTTTGTTTAGTGTCTAGTTTCCAGTTCCAAACTACTATAAATAAGATATGAGACAGCAAACAAACCTACGTAATACCAACTGGTACTAGAAGACAACAGGGCTTTTTCCGCTCCCCTGGCAAACACTTATTTTATTGTGTGTATTATCTTTTCGGAAAACTGAATCATCTTTCCTGTGAGTTTTTAAAATTAACATGTAAACATTTACCAGTATATATTCAAATGAAGGTATGAACAGGAAGAAAATGTAAAATCTCAAAGCATCTTTTATACACAAATATAACAAAAGAGTAAGGATAAGAAACACTTTATGTAAAAACAGACTATGCATATAGTCTAATCAATCATCTAATAATTATGGATTGGATTTATAAAATATTTTAAGGTAACATTATTGACAGTTATCTCTGCTCCCTAGGTAAGTACAGAATTTTGTTTGGTTTTTTCAAAATTAGTTTGGTAAAACTGAATTTAGTAATACATATAAAGTATTTCTAGTACCTGACTTCTAAAACAATGTCCCCAACTTTATGTTTTAATACTTAAGGGAAGCCAAACTTCATAGCAGTTATGTTACTCAATTTCCTACTGTTGTAAAAGCCAGAAAAGAGATCAGTGGTTGCCAACAGTTAAGAGTAGCATGAGGGAATCTTTTGGGGTGTTGGAATTGTTCCATATCACTGTGATGGTTGTAAGAATCTAACCATGTGTAAAATTCACAGGACTAAAAACAAGTATAGCCATGTACTGCTCATAGCATTCATAATAGCCAAAAGGTGGAAGCAGCACAAATAGCCATTAATGAATGAATACACACACACACACGCACATGCACAAAGCAAAAGAATATTATTCAGCTGTGAAAAGGAATTAAGTACTGATAAATGCTATAACATGGATGAAGCTTGAAAACATACTAAGTGAAAGAAGCCAAACACAAAAGGTCACATATTGTTTGATTCCATTTATAAGAAATATCCAAAATAGGAGCTTGGCACAGTGTAACACCTGTAATTCCAGCTACTCAGGAAGCCAAGGCAGGAGGCTAGCATAAGCCCAGGAGTCTGAGGATGCAGTGAGCTATAATCATTCCATTGTACTCCAACCTGGGTGACAGAGTTAAGTAAGACCTGTGGAGAAAAGAAGAGCAGAAGCAGCAGGAGGAGGAGGGAGAGGAGGAGAGGGGAGAGGAGAAGAAGAGAGAGAAAGGAGAGGAAGAAGAAGAGGTGAAAGACGAAGAGGAGGAGAAGAGGAAGAGAAAGGCAAAGAAGGAAGGATACAGTAGAGGGGAGAGGGAGAGGTGAGAAAAAAGAAAAGAAATAAATTCAGAGAAACAGAATACAAATTTGGTGGTTGCCAGGGGCTTTAGGCATAGAAGAAGAAACTCAAAATAGAAAACCTAGCCAGGCAGTTGTGATGGGCGCATATAGTCCAAGAGGATTGCGTAGGGCCAAGAGTTTAAGGTTACTGTGAGCTATGACGCCATGGCACCCTACCCAGGGCAACAGAGTAAGACTCTGTCTCAAAAATATTACAAAAATGAAAAGGGAAGAAACTCCTTAGTGAATGAGAGGCTTTGCTTTGAAGTAATGGAAACGTTTTAGAACTAGATAGAGATAGGATAGAACTACCACACTGTCAGTACAGTAAATGTCACTGAATTTATTCACTTTAATATGGTTGTTATTATGGTATGTGAATTTTACCTCAGTAAATTATACATATAATATAAAGCATATTACACATACATGTCTCTTCACAGATATGCAATGTTGGCAATAACAACAGTGACAGTGACAACAATGATGATGAGATAGTGAGAGGGATGTGTGCTTTAAAAACACCAAGAGGGTGTATCTGCCTTCAAGACATGCTTAACATTTAAAGAACATGAAGAACACCGGGAACAATTAAACAGTCATTTAAAAAAAGAGAGAGTTCCAGCCCTCTGTAAATAATATAGCTGGAAATACATAGATACAGCAGTAAAAAGAGAGAGATTCCTGTTTGACAAGTTTTATTTGAATGGCAAAGTCTCAGAACAATTTCAGTAAACCTTTGAAATCACAGTTATTGGCATTTGGCCTTGGCAGCTGTGTCAAGGTATGGCATTCACCAATTAAGTGAAAACACAGCATCTTCTACAGAGCCCATGAACTGCTGCAGTTGGTGAGGAAGAAGACCAACACAGGAAAGGAAAGCATGGACCCTGATAGGTAACTAACTGCTTCCCAGTTGCCAGACCTGAGCAATGTGACATTAGGATCATAGGACATTAAAGCAAAAGGTCAAAATTCATGACTTTATTTATTTGACAATTGGCATACTCTATGTGTCATATGAGTGTACTGCAGGAACACAAAAAAAGTTCATAAATAGGCCCTAAACTTCAAAAGCCCATCGTTCAAATTCTTATTTCATGAGAACGTAAAGCAAATAAAACTCTCATATGTGACTAACGTAGTTAAAACTGGTATAAAACTTTGAAAAAAGAATATGCAGAATCTAACAAAGCTGAACATAAGACCTACAAACTCAATCTGAGGTAAAAAAAAAACATTCAACAGTAATGTGTAGGTATCTTTCCCCGAAGTCTTGCCAAAAAAAAAGTTCACAGGAGCATTATTCATTATAACCTCAAAGTCGAAATGACTCAAATATCCATGCAGAGTACTGTGGGTATAAATAAAATTGCGGCACACTCATGTAATACAATACTGTACCGCTGCCATTTTCAACCAGGGGTGATTCTGCCTTTTGGGGGACATGTGGCAATGTCTAGAGACATTTAGGTTGTTACAACCGGGAGGTGCTACTGGCATCCAGTGAGTAACAGGTCAGGGATGCTGGTAAGCATTCTACAATGCAAAGAAGAGCCTCCATAACAAAGAATTATCCAAGATATCAATAGTGCCACGTCTGAGAAATCTGTCTTATAGCAAAGAGAACAAATTAGACTACAAAGATTATATAGATAAATTAAAACATAATGTTCAACAAAAAAAGAAACCAAATACAGATGAGCCCATCTATATGACTCCATCTAAATACATCCCAAAGACAGGCAAAATTAATCCCTGATATTTGAAGTTAAGGTAGTTGGGGTCACGATGGGAACCTTAGTGAAATAGGCAATGTTCTGTTTCTTGAGCTCCGTATTAGTTATCTGGTACTGGGTATAAATCCACTGAGCTGAATAGTAAATTTTTTTTTATTGTAGACACAGAGTCTCACTTTATTACCCTTGGTAAAGTGCTGTGGTGTCACACAGCTCACAGCAACCTCCAACTCCTGGGCTTAGAAAATTCTCTCGTCTCAGCCTCCCGAGTAGCTGGGACTACAGGCAACCGCTACGATGCCCAGCTATTTTTTTTTGGTTGTTGTTGCAGTTCGGCCAGGTTTGAACCCACCACCCTTGGTATATGGGGCCAGCACCCTACCCACTGAGCCACAGGCACCGCCCTGAATAGTTTAATTTGTGAACTTTTCTTAAGTATATTATTCATCAATGAAAAGTTCATTTGAAAAAAAAAATCCATAGGACTATAAAGTACAAAAAGGAATTTTGTGGTATGTAAAATTTTAAAATAATAAAAAAAATTGTTTTACTATTGCAAATCAGTTAGATTTTATAGGCAGTCTGCAAGTTACAAGCATCCAACTTATATCCAACCCACACTTACATAAGGCTATTACAATCAGTTACAAACATCTGATTGAATGGAGACTATCACAGATGATAGGTAAATGTATCTGTTCCAAATTACATACAAATTAAACTTAAGAACAAACCTACAGAACCTATCTTATTTGTAACCCAGAGACTGCTTGTATTTTATTTGATAAATATTTCTCTGAAAAATTTTTCCCTTTGAGTCTAATAATTTCAAATTCTAACTCTACTGTTCAACAGTTGTGTTGCTCTTGAGCAAGTGATAGTTTCCAAATTTATAACTTTTTAAATTTATAGAAGCAACACTTTGCTACCAAGGGAATACAAACAGTAAAAGTATAAAATGTAAAAAACTCCATCCTATGAATCTTTCCCCCCAGATGTAACCACTTTCAATATTTTTGTATTTCCTTCCATAATTTTTTCTTACACGTATGCAAAAATACATATTATAGAACTGACATATATACACCTACAAAAGCAAAATCATATTGCAAACTATCCTGTAACTCTTAAAAACTTAAATATGTGGCAGTTTTTATCAGGACATACAGTTACTATATTCCATTTAAGAGCTAGATGAGGGGCTCTTGAGCCCTATGGCTCAAAGGAGTAGGGCACCGGCCCCATATATTGGAAGTGGCGGGTTCAAACCCAGCCCCAGCCAAAAACTGTAAAAAAAAAAAAAAAAAAAAAAAGAGCTACACGATATATTAATGTATATTACATAATTTCCTTAACAATTTCCTAATTATACATACAATAACTTAAAATTGGAAACTTCAAATAATGCTTCAATGAGCATAACATTCTTATATGACTACCTTGCACAACCAGAGCTATCCAAAATAATACTCAAATACATTTCACCATCATAAAATAAGGCTTTTCACCACTCTTTTACCAAAATAAACTTTTTTCCTAATCTTTGTCAGGCTGAGAGCTTAGTAAATCACAGACATGATATTTTTGTGTTTTTAATTATTCATCATTTAAAATGTTGAAAAGATCATTTAAATATGTCTTCTGGGATATTTTCTGTTTATATCACTTGTGGAAGAAGATATTTAATCACATTAAGCTTTATCTTTGCCAAAACTGATCTAAAACCAATTATTTCATGGGATTGTTGAGAAGTCACATGAGAAAACTGGAAGAACATAATCAGTAATTAGTAACTAGAGCTGTACAGCAAAAAAACATGTTGGAAAGTTTGAAAACAAATAAAAAACAAAGGTGATTCTGACACATACCCCAGAATGAGAATAACCAGCAAATCAAACTATAAAGATCATTCCCTTTCTCACATACTAGCAAACATGTACTTTCTTTTTAGATATATAAACACATTGTCTGCCACTGGATTCTAAGCATTTTAGGGTTGGAGACTCTACTAAAAACAGTCTTCTATTGCTTTTCCCTGCTCCCAGACTTCTTAGACCTAACTAGTTTTCAGTTTTTATGTACAGTTTTATGTACAGCTAAGCAAACATTCTTATTTATGAACAATGCACATTATGTATAGACAGTGCTTTATTAGGGAAAAAATCTCAATTTTTTCTACATTGAAAAACATACATAATTTAATACTATTTTAAGTATATGATGGATGGCACTTTTGATGTTCATTAGGAAATTCCATATGAACTAGAAATGTATTAATACAATAGATATACATATTAAGAGATTCTAATTAAGCAAAAATCAAAAGATAACATTTCCATAACAAATGGTGCTGGATAAACAGAATATTCATATTAAAAAAAATGAAACTCAACCCTATCTCACTCAATATGCAAAGATTATCTAAAAATGAGTCATACGCCTAAACAAAAGCTCAAAACAATAAGATTTCTAAAGGAAAATAGAAGAAAAACTTTATAATCTTAGGGTAGTGCAAAATTTTTTTTACAACACAAAATAATACTATCTAATTTCTAAAATATAATAAACTAGACTTCATCAAAACTTAAGAGTTCTAATCTTTAAAAGATACCACTAAAAACAGACAAGCACTTCTGTCTGTAATACCAGCTACTCAGGAGACTGAGAAGGGAGAATTTCTTGGTGCCAGGAGTTCGACAACAGCCTAAACAACATAGCAAGATCCTGTCTCCAAAAAAAATTTTTTTTAAATAAATTTTTTTTTTAACTAGCTGGTGTGCCAGTTCACTCCTGCAGTCCTAACTACTTGGGAAGCTGAAGTGGGAAGACTAGTTCAGGCCAGACTTCAAGACAAGCTAGGAGGATGGGCACAGTGATTAATGCCATAATACTAGCACCCTGGGAGGTTGAAGCAGGTAGATCACTTGCGCTCAGAAGTTTGAGACCAGCCTGAGCAAGAGTGAGAGATCTCATATCCACTAAAAATAGAAAAATGAGCCAGGTGTAGCAGGCACCTATAGTCCTAGTACTCAATTGGCTGAGACAGAAGGATTGCTTAAACCCAGAAGTTTGAGGTTGAGGTTGCTATGAGGTTAAGTTGATGCCATGGCATTCTAGCCTGGGCAGCAAAGTGAGATTCCATCTCAAAAACAAGGGGGGTGGGGGGGAGGAGGGGACAATGGAGAGAAGGAAAGAAAGGAGGAGGGAAGGAGGGAGGAAGGGAGGGAGACAAGCCTGGGCAATAAGATACTCATTTCTATAAAAAAAAAAAAAAAAAAAAAAAAAACAATTTTTTTAAAGGCAAAGAAGAGACTAGAGAAAATTAGCAATACATACCTAACAAAGACCTTTTATCCAGAATACATAAAAAAGTCTTAAAACTTCTTTATAATAAGTAAATAATTAAATTTAAAAACGGGAAAAATATGTAGACACTTTACAGAATAAGTTATATATGAATGGCCAATATGCATAACATTGTATATACTCAACATAACTAGGCATCAGAGAAAGGCAAATTAAAACTACAATGGGATGGCACTTCACACTCACTAGACTCACTAAAATTAAAAAGATTCATGCCAAGTATTGGTGCTAACTAAAATTATCATACATTACTGGTGAGACAGTAAAATGGTACAACTTTGAAAAACAGGTTGGCAGTTTCTTAAAGGTAGACTTGAACACAATCCAGCAATTCTACTCTCAGATATCTACCCAACAGATATGAAACTAAGTTATACAAAGACTTATATAAGAATGTTCATAGCAGCTTTGTATGTACAATAGTCCCATGAACTGGAAATAATCCAAATAGCCACTAACTAGTATATGAATACACAAACTGTGGTATAGCAATTAATATAATGTAATGCTGATCTTCAATAAAAAGCCATGAGCTACTAAAACTAATAGCAACAGTAAAAGAAACTAGACATAAAAGAATACAGATCATAAGATTTCATTTATGTGAAATTTTAGAATAGGCCAAATTAATCTACAGTGACAGAAGCAGATCAGATATTGCCTGAAGGTAGAAGGAAGTGAGGGGCGGTTACTGATTACAAAAGTTACAACTTTTGCAAGTGATATGAAGTTCTTTATCTTGACTGCTGCTAGCTGTATACACTGGTCAAAATTCATAAAACTATATTGTTCTGAATTGTACAGTGGGATTTGTTTCAATTAGGCATGGTAGGACACAGAGACACAGAAAACATGAATAAAGTTTATATTTATAGTTCCCTAAAAACGAAAGCATACCACTTCACATATGGCCACATGGGGAAGCACCAGGGTTGGATAAGAGGCAAAAGAGCAAGAGGAAAATGGGGCAAAGGCCTTTATTGTGGTTTCCATAGAAAAGGGACGGGCAAGGCAGTGGGTAAGCACACTGAAGAGGTTTAGGATTAGCTAGTTTGAATAATTTTAGCTGTCTCCAGTTCCCTGGTACCTGGTCTTAGGGTGATTAGAGAAGAGGGATAGTGGCCCAGAAGTACAAGGAGGTAGTTGAGGGGCATGGCTATAAATTGGTTGGTTGCTTGTGAAAGACACACTTCTCAATGCAGAGACCTCTGTCATCTCTAGAAATTAGCTAACCAGGGGAGGGGCAGACTATCCAGGATAAACAAGGCCAGATGTCAAAATATCAGAAAATATACAAAATAGGCTGGGCGCAGTGGCTCATGCCTATAATCTCAGCACTATGGGAGGCTGACACAGGCAGATCACCTGAGCTCAGGGGTTCGAGACCAGCCTGAGCTAAAGCGTTGTGACAGGTGCCTATACTCCCAGCTACTTGGGAAGCTGAAGCAAGAGAATCGCTTGAGCCCAAGAGTCTGAGATTGCTGTAAAGTATGACGCCATGGCACTCTACCAGGGGGTGACAAAGTGAAACTCTGTCTCAAAAAAAAAAAAAAGATGATTAAAATGTGTACTTATGAGGGTACGTTTTGTTAAATGTGTCACATTTCAATCAAATTGATTTTAAAAGAAAAATGAATAAATCTTAAGAATAAAAATAACATCAAAGGGACTAAAAAGATTGCCAGCACCAAAAATATTTACTTAGTTTAAAAAGAAAAAGAATCAAAACAATTCGGATTTTCTAGAATGGCAGAGTGACCTAAATCTGAAATTACACTAGAATACGAATTTTTACCAACTAAATAACTCAAAGTGGCTATAAACACACAGACATGTTCACTTAATTTTATTTTTTCTTCTTTTTGGTTGTCTTTCTAAGGTCTGTACTATCATCCCCGGGTCATATAGTTCTGGAGTATCTAGTCAAAGGTACCACCTTTGACAGTGTCTTATTTTAAGTTGTGCTCCCAAAGATGCACTAGGTCTTATTTTCAGGGGACGTCTTATCTTTCCTGTAAGTAGGTCTTATTTTCAGAGGATGTCTTATTTTTGGGAAACGGGGTAGATATAAAATATATGTAGATGAATAACCAAAAGAAATGTATTGTAGCTCTGGTTAATTGAGATAAAATAGACTGTTTTTTGTTTGTTTGAGACAGAGTCTCACTCTTTCATCCTGGGTAGAGTGCCATGGTATCACCGCTCACAGCAACCTCAAACTCCTGGGCTCAAGTAATCCTCTTGCCTCAGCCTCACAAGTAGCCAGGACTATGGACACCTGTCAGAATGCCCAGCTAGTTTTTCTACCTTTCTGGTAGAGATAGGATCTTGCTCTTGCTTAGGCTGGTCTGGAACTCCTGAGCTCAAGCAGTTTACCCGCCTGCATTTCAAGTTACAGGCATGAGCTACTGTGTCTCGCCTTTCACAGAATTTTCATATACCCTTTTATATTTCCCAGCTCTTGTGGTTAGGCAGGGCCATGTTACTGTCGTAGTCCATAGGCTGGAAATGACATTTACTTGTTTTATTTCTGGGCTGAAGCTTGAAAGTGTGGTCTGAGTTCTTTGTGCTATCATCTCTTGCTATGGGAACGTATTCCTGACTCATATTTTGGAAGCAAGCTGTTCTAGAAAGCATCTGGGCTCACAATGGACCTTAGGCCAGAAAGATTTTTTTGTGGGTTAAACTACTATTCAGATTCTTTCTTTCCATCTTTTTTTCTTTTTTTTTTCCCTTTTATCTCCCTCTTCCTCCTTCCCCTCTTTTCCTTCCCCCTTTCCCTCTTTCTCCTCTTCTTCCTTACTTCTCCTTCCTCTTTCCCTTTCTTCCTTTTCTATAATATATCCTTCCGTTCTATAATATATCCTCACCTATGCTGGCTGATACACATAATCCCTTATATATATTCTATAGAGAAACTCTTCTATGGATGGGTGAGCAGGAGGTATATATGAGAATATTAGTAGGGACCGGCATAATGTGATTTCTGGGCTGTGGTGTGAAGGCCATAGAATAGAATGGAGAATCACTGTCTTCTGAACTTGAGTCATAGCAACCCACCAACTTACTAAAATAATGATTCAAGCAGGTAAGTAATTTCTTCTTTTCATATTAATCACCTGGGAGCCTATCACTTATGCTTTGAGTTTATATTTACTTTTCTATTTCTGTAAGTAAGAGGTAGAAATTTGGTTTTTCATTTTATGAACTTTAGTCGTAGTAGTTTATTTGTATTTTGAGATAGGGTCTGACTAGGCTGCCCCAGAGTGACCTGGCATTGTTTTAGCTCTTTGCAACCTCAAACTCCTGGGTTCAAGCTATCCTCCTGCCTCCGCCTCCCAAGTAGCTGGGACTACAGGTACTCACCACCACGCCCAGCCAATTTTTCTATTTTTTGTAGTCACCAGGTGGTCCAACTCAGTACTCCCTTTGGGAAACAATGCACCAATGACAGCATCCACCCTTCAAAGCAATTTTGGAACTCTTTTTCTGGAACAGCCATCAGAACTGTCATCATACAAAGTCTCACAATTAGGTTCGCGAACTTGTCCAAGGAAAAGTGCTGGACTAAGTCACTGCATAGCTTCCCAAAGAGAGTACTTCAAAGGTGACCATAGTGAGGTATGTAGCACTTTTTCTAGGACTAGTTTGCAAACTTAACGTCCGACCTCGTATATAAGAATATTCAGAGAAGCACTAAATAGTCAAAAATCAGAAACAACTCTGTTTTTTTTTTTTTTTTTTTTTCCAGGTGCATGCTCTTTTTTTTTTTTTTTAAATTTTTTTATTAAATCATAACTGTATACAATGATATGATTATGGGGCATCATACACTCACTTCATAAACCATTTGACACATTTTTATCACAGTGGTTAACATAGCCTTTCCAGCGTTATCTCAGTTACTGTGCCAAAACATTTACCAAGTTTCACAAATACCCCTATAATATGCACCACAGGTGTGATCCCACCGATCCCCCTCCCTCTACCCACCCCCCCCTTTTCCACTTCCCCCTATTGTTAAGTTGTAGCTGGGTTATAGCTTTCATGTGAGAGTCCCAAATTAGTTTCATAGTAGGGCTGTGTACATTGGGTATTTTTTCTTCCATTCTTGGGATACTTTACTAAGAAGAATATGTTCCAGCTCCATCCATGTAAACATGAAAGAGGTAAAGTCTCCATCTTTCTTTAAGGCTGCATAGTATTCCATGGTATACATATACCACAATTTATTAATCCATTCGTGGATCAATGGACACTTGGGCTTTTTCCATGACTTAGCTATTATGAATTGGGCTGCAATAAACATTCTGGTACAAATATCTTTGTTATGTTGTGATTTTTGGTCTTCTGGGTATATGCCCAGCAGAGGAATTACAGGATTGAATGGCAGATCTATTTTTAGATCTCTGAGTGTTCTCCATATATCTTTCCAAAAGGAATGTATTAATTTGCATTCCCACCAGCAGTGCAGAAGTGTTCCCTTTTCTCCGCATCCACGCCAGCATCTCTGGTCTTGAGATTTTGTGATATAGGCTAGTCTCACTGGAGTTAGATGATATCTCAAAGTACTTTTGATTTGCATTTCTCTGATGATTAAAGATGATGAGCATTTTTTCATATGTCTGAAGGCCTTGCGCCTGTCTTCTTCAGAGAAGTTTCTCTTCAAATCCCTAGCCCAGCCTACGATGGGATCCCTTCTTTTTTTCTTGCTGATGCGTTTGAGTTCTCTGTGGATTCTGGTTATTAAACCTTTGTCAGAGTTATACCCTGCAAATATCTTCTCCCATTCTGAGGGCTGTCTGCTTGCTCTGCTTACTGTGTTCTTAGCTGTGCAGAAGCTTTTTAGTTTGATCAAGTCCCAGTAGTGTATTTTTGAAGCTGCTTCAATTGCCCGGGGGGTTCTCCTCATGAAATACTCACCCAGACCAATTTCTTCAAGGGTTTTCCCTGCATTCTCCTCTAGTATTTTTATAGTTTCATGTCTTAAGTTTAAATCTTTAATCCAATGAGAGTCTATCTTAGTTAATGGTGAAAGGTGTGGGTCCAATTTCAGTCTTCTGCAGGTTGCCAGCCAGTTCACCCAGCACCATTTGTTAAATAGGGAATCTTTTCCCCACTGAATGTTTTTAATTGGCTTGTCAAAAATCAAATAGCGGTAAGTAGCTGGATTCATCTCTTGGTTCTCTATTCTGTTCCAGATATCTACTTCTCTGTTTTTGTGCCAATACCATGCTGTTTTGATCACTATCGATTTGTAGTAAAGTCTGAGGTCTGGTAGTGTGATTCCTCCTGTTTTGTTTTTATTTCTGAGTAATGTCTTGGCTATTCGAGGTTTTTTCTGATTCCATATAAAACGAAGTAATGTTTTTTCAAGATCTTTAAAATATGACAGTGGAGCTTTAATAGGGAGTGCGTTGAAATTATATATTGCTTTGGGTAGTATGGACATTTTGATAATGTTGATTCTTCCTAGCCATGAGCATGGTATGTTTTTCCATTTGTTAACATTTTCAGCTATTTCTTTTCTTAGAGTTTCATACTTCTCTTTATAGAGATCTTTCACGTCTTTTGTTAGGTAAATTCCCAAATATTTCATCTTCTTTGGCACTACTGTGAATGGGATAGAGTCCTTAACTGCTTTTTCAATTTGACTGTTGTTGGTGTATATAAAGGCCACCGATTTATGAATGTTGATTTTATAACCTGAGACGCTGCTGTATTCCTTGATCACTTCTAGGAGTTTTGTAGTAGAGTCCCTAGTGTTTTCCAGATACACAATCATATCATCTGCGAAGAGCGAAAGTTTGATCTCTTCTGACCCTATATGGATACCCTTGATCGCCTTTTCTTCCCTAATTGCGGTGGCTAAAACTTCCATTACAATGTTGAAAAGCAATGGAGACAATGGGCAGCCTTGTCTGGTTCCTGATCTGAGTGGAAATGATTCCAATTTAACTCCATTCAATATGATATTGGCTGTGGGTTTGCTGTAGATAGCCTCTATCAGTTTAAGAAAAGTCCCTTCTAGACCAATTTTCTTGAGTGTTCTGATCATGAAGGGATGCTGGATATTATCAAAAGCTTTTTCTGCATCAATTGAGAGAATCATATGGTCTTTGTTTTTTAATTTGTTTATGTGCTGAATTACATTTATAGATTTACGTATATTGAACCAGCCTTGAGACCCTGGGATAAAACCAACTTGGTCATGATGTATAATTTGTTTGATGTGTTGTTGGATTCTGTTTGTTAGGATCTTGTTGAATATTTTTGCATCTATATTCATTAGTGATATTGGTCTATAATTTTCTTTTCCTGTTGGGTCTTTTCCTGGTTTGGGGATCAGGGTGATGTTTGCTTCATAGAACGTGTTGGGTAGTCTTCCTTCTTTTTCTACATTTTGGAACAGGTTGAGTAATATAGGTACTAATTCCTCTTTAAAGGTTTGGTAGAATTCTGACGTGAAACCATCTGGTCCCGGGCTTTTCTTTTTAGGGAGGTTTTGTATAGTTGATGCTATTTCTGAACTTGATATGGGTCTGTTCAACATTTCCACTTGATTCTGGTTAAGTCTTGGAAGGTGGCGTGCTTCCAAGTATTGGTCTATTTCCTTCAGATTTTCATATTTCTGAGAATAAAGTTTCTTGTAATATTCATTAAGGATTTTTTGGATTTCTGATGAGTCTGTGGTTATTTCGTCTTTGTTGTTTCTGATTGATGATATTAGAGATTTTACTCTTTTTTTCCTGATTAGGTTGGCCAGAGGTTTATCTATTTTATTGACCTTTTCAAAAAACCAGCTTTTTGATTTATTGATCTGTTGTATTATTCTTTTGTTTTCAATTTCATTTAATTCTGCTCTAATTTTGGTTATTTCTTTTCTTCTACTGGGTTTGGGGTTGGAATGTTCTTCCTTTTCCAGTTGCGTGAGATGTCCCATTAAGTTGTTAACTTCCTCTCTTTCCGTTCTCTTGAGGAAGGCTTGCAGTGCTATAAATTTCCCTCTTAGAACTGCCTTTGCAGTGTCCCAGAGGTTCTGATAGTTTGTGTCTTCATTGTCATTTTGTTCCAAAAAATTGGTGATTTCTTTCTTAATCTCATCTCTGACCCAGCTATCATTCAGCATAAGGTTATTTAACTTCCATGTTTTTGTATGGGTATGCAGATTCCTGTTGTTACTCAATTCAAGTTTTATTCCATGATGGTCCGAGAAGATGCATGGAATAATTTCTATTCCTTTAAATTTACTGAGGTTAGACTTGTGACCTAAAATGTGATCAATTTTGGAGTAAGTTCCGTGGGCTGATGAGAAGAATGTGTATTCAGTTTTGTTGGGATGAAATGTTCTGTAGATGTCTGCTAAATCTAAATATTGGATGGTTAGGTTTAAATCTAAGATTTCTTTGCTCAGCTTCTTTCTGGAGGATCGATCCAACACTGCCAAGGGAGTGTTGAAATCTCCAACGATTATGGAGCTGGAGGAAATCAAGTTACTCATGTCTGTTAGAGTTTCTCTTATAAATTGAGGTGCATTCTGGTTGGGTGCATAGATATTAATAATTGAGATCTCGTCATATTGAGTATTACCCTTAACAAATATGAAGTGACCATTCTTGTCCTTCCTTACTTTTGATGGTTTAAAGCCTACTGTATCTGCAAATAAAATTGCAACACCTGCTTTTTTCTGATTACCATTTGCCTGAAATATGGATGACCATCCTTTCACCCTGAGTCTGTATTTGTCTTTTAAGTTGAGATGTGACTCTTGTATGCAACAAATATCTGGCTTGAGTTTTTGTATCCAGTCAGCTAACCTATGCCTCTTTAGAGGACAGTTTAAGCCATTCACATTGATGGAGAGTATTGATAAGTCTGGTGGAATTTTGGGTATCGAGTTTTTCAAAGGTCCAGTGGACATTTTTAATCCTTTCGCCAGTGTGGAAGTTGGAGTTTGATCCGAAGATTCTGAGTGAGTTTACTTTTGTGGTATAGGATTGGGTTGGTCATTGTGGAGGATAGGTCTGAGAACATCCTGAAGAGCTGGTTTACTTATGGCAAATTTTTTCAACATATGAATGTCATTGAAGTATTTAATTTCTCCATCATAGATGAAACTCAGTTTAGCTGGATACAAGATCCTGGGTTGAAAGTTTTTTTGCTTTAGGAGATTAAAAGTTGATGACCAGCCTCTTCTTGCTTGAAAAGTTTCAGCAGAGAGATCTGCAGTTATTCTAATATTCTTACCTTTGTACGTTATAGTTTTCTTTCGCCGGGCTGCTTTGAGAATCTTCTCTTTCATGTTAACTTTAGTGAAGCTAATTATGATATGTCTGGGAGATGGCTTATTGGGGTTGAATCGTGCTGGGGTTCTGAAGCTGTCTGCTATCTGAATTTCAGATTCTCTAGGCATGTCTGGAAAATTTTCTTTCATAATTTCATGTAGAAGGGCCTCTGTGTCCTTGGCAGCTACTTCATCAGTCTCCGAAATTCCTATAACCCTTATGTTGTTTTTTTTCGAATTATCTGAGAGCTCTCTGAGTGAGTGATCCGTTTTTGCTCTCCATTTCTCTTCCTCTTTGAGAGATTGGGAGCGTTCGAAGACTTTATCTTCAATGTCAGAAATCCTTTCTTCTGCTTGCTCCATTCTGTTACTGAGGGATTCTACTGTATTTTTCATATCTTTGAGGGCTGTAAGTTCTTGTTTCAGTGTGTCTAAGTCTTTGGTGGTTTTGTCTTTAAATTCGTTAAATTCTTGAGACAATTTTTGAATTTCTCCTCGAATTCCTAATTCCATTTTATTGATCTTGTCTGCAAACTAAATTCTGAATTCGACTTCTGACATCTCAGCCAGTTGTTTATGAATGGGATCTTCAATCACATCTGCCGTATCTTTTCTTGGGGGGGTTGATCTATTCTGGTTATTCATGTTACCAGAGTTTTTCCGCTGATTCCGCCCCATGGTTTACTCCCTTTGGTTTTTCCCCTGGGGTTTTATCGAGGGCCCGTACAGTGTTGTGGCCTGAGAAACTGGGGCCCTGTCTGGTGTGGTGGAGCAAAGTGGTTCTGTCTTGTTTTCAGCTGGTTTCTGTTCGATCCTATTGCAACTTCTACTCTGGCTTGAAGTCTCAGCTGTGTGGAAAAATCAGCAATTAAGTCACCCCGCCTGCCCACCTCTGGCCCCAGTTGGAAAAGGAGAATCAAACCTTCCTACAATCGCACACCCAGGGCACCGCCTGAAGAGTCCTCAGTCTATTAGCCCAGTTCAAAAGGTCCGAATCAACTGTCTCAATCGGCACTTGTCTCGGGTGGAAGGGTTCAAGAGGTCTCTGGGAACTGGATCACAGGGGCCTGGTGACTCCTCTGACACGGCTCACCCCAGTGCAGCGTGGAGTCAGGAGGAGCCACCCAGCAAACAGAGCAGTCTGGGAAGGTTGACGTCTCCTTCCCCACTTTGCCCCTCCGTCGGACCCAGTCACTGGTATCTCTGCAGATGGCTAACCCAGTTGCCTGCAGTGAACAGACACTCCAGGGGTTTGCACCTGCCTGAATCGCAAGGAAGTCTGCCAGGCCCCCGCAGACTGCCGCTATCTAGCAGGAGGAGATGGGGCCTGACATCTTTGAGTGTTTGATGCAGGTGATGGGAAGGAGGTGTTCACTCAGGCTTAGCCCCGTCCCTGATGCATGCTGCTAACAGAACAGAACAGAACAGACAACTTTGTGAGGTTCTGTCTCTGTTCTTGTCGTCGCCTACAGGAGACGGGCTGTTTTGAGTTCAAACGTCTTTGCTGCTGGAGAATTGCGTCTGAACACCTCTCTGGGTCGGCCCCGCCCTGGAGGCTTCCGGGTTTGTGAGCCGTGTCACCGGTGGCCTCCTCTGGTTGCCCAGGGAGACAGGGGGTGTGGCCTCAGAATATCCAGAAGTGAGCGTTCTGCCGTTAAAGAAAAAACGGCTGTTGATCTACCTCCAGGGAACTGCTGCTCTGGTGTGGGCACTCAGGCGACCCTTTTCTCCTCTGTCCCACGCCCCAGAGTCAGCACTGAGCGGCCGCAGTTTGTGCTGGGTCCACACCCCTTAAGAGATCCCCCAAGAATCAGAACTCTTGGGGGATGGGCCCCCAGACCCCGACTGGGAGTGGGGCGGGGGGAAGCTAGAGTTTCATTCAGTTTCACGCAATACTACGGTCCGGGGAGGGCTCCTGCACTGCACCGCAGGGAAGTGCCGCCAAGGCTTGATTTCCCCTCAGCAGAGTGCCCTTTCCTCGCTCACGTGTCCCAGAGTCAGCGCTGACCTGACGCAGATCAGGCACTGTGCACTCCCCTCGAGAAATCACCCAAGGAGCCGAACTCCTGGGGGATAGGCCCTCAGACCCCGAGTGAGAGTAGGGGCTCTCAGCTCTCAGCGGGGAGGCCAGAGTCTGATTCAGTCTTGGGCCCCGTATGCCCGGGGAGGGTTGCTGCACTGCACCGCAGGGAAGTGCCGCGAGGCGTGACTCCCCCTCAGCCCGGTGCCCTCTCCTCACTCGGCGCGCCTCAGAGTCAATGCTGACCAGTCGCACTCAAGGGGACTGTCCACTCCCCTTGAGAAATCACCCAAGGATCCGAAGTCCTGGGGGATAGGCCTCCAGACCTCAGTGGGCGGGAGGGGAGCGCCGGGGATTCAGGGTTGCCGGCAAAGGATTCCCAAAGTTTTATTCAGCCCTATGTCCGGCAGGAGAACGCCACGGCACCCCAGTAGGGGAGGTAGGTCCAGTTTTTAGAAGGTCTCTCCCGTGGAGTGTAGTGGGAGGGCCTTTAATTTCTGCCCGCTTGTTCAATTATGGGGCTCTAGAGCCGGTCCCATGGGGGAGGGGGACTCCCGTCCGCTTGGTGGTGGATTTTGTACCTTTTGTTTGCGTCCTTGTGATCACAACTTGCCTCAGCGGTGTTGATGTGCGTTCTTCAGCCTTCTCTCTTGGTGAGGCTCAAGTCCACCAGGATACTTACTAAATTCCTGTCCCTTAACTCTCCTTCTGGACGGGAGCCTTTGTTGAAAACTGGCTTCAGTCCGCCATCTTGTCTCCCCCCCCAGAAACAACTCTTTGATTGCAAATAATTCTCCACCAATAATAGAATGGATAAATTATTGTATATTCACACAACAAAATATTATATAGCAACTACTATTATTGCACATGTGACAATATAAATAAATAAATCAGAAATAAGTTTGAAGGCTCGGTGCCTATAGCTCAAGCGAGTAGGGGGCCAGCCACATACAGTGGAGCTGGTGGGTTCAAATCCAGCCCGGGCCTGCCAAACAATGACAACTACAACTAAAAAATAGCTGGGCGTTGTGGCTGATGCCTGTAGTCCTAGCTACTTGGGCGGCTGAAGCTAAAGAATTGCTTAAACCCAAGAATTTGAAGTTGCCGTGAGACTCTGTTTCAAAAAAAAAAAAGAAAGAAAGAAGTTTGAAAACAAGACAAACACAATACAATTCCATTTGCATACAGTTAAACAAACAAAAGTAACCAATACTGTTAGAACTCAGGATAGTGGTTACCCTGGGAAGAGGTAAGGAAGGGTGAATAAAAGGGAATGAAATAGACTTCTAGGGCATGGTAACATTCTGGTTTTGCATCTGGATGCTGACTACATAAGTGTATTCACTTTGACAAAATGTACTAAGTTGTATGTTATGATCTGTATATTTTTTGAATATATGTATATTTCAAGAAAGTGTACTTAATCATATCCCTTCTGAATTCTTTCGAGGCCTGAAAAAACTTGTACTAACTGCAAACAAAGCAATCTTCTCTGCAGTATTTATTTTTCAGGACAACTAACGTTTTTAGCTTAAATTTCATAAGGGCGCCTACTATCACCACTTCTATTCAACATAGCACTGTAATTCCTCACTAGAGAATAGGGCAAGAGAAAGAAATAAAGAAGAAGATGCCATCTAAGACATTCACAGATAAAGAGAAATCAAAGCCTGGCTTCAAAACTTCAAAGGACAGACTGACTCTCACATTAAGGAATTAATGGAAATACTTGGAAGCACATCACCTTCCAAGACTTAGCCAGAATCAAGCGGAAATGTTGAACAGGCCCATATCAAGTTCGGAAATACCATCAACCATACAAAACCTCCCTAAAAAGAAAAGCCCTGGACCAGATGGTTTCACGTCTGAATTCTACCAAAGCTTTAAAGAGGAATTAGTACCTATATTACTCAACCTGTTCCAAAAGGTAGAAAAAGAAGGAAGACTACCCAACACGTTCTATGAAGCAAACATCACCCTGATCCCCAAACCAGGAAAAGACCCAACAAGAAAAGAAAATTATAGACCGATATCACTAATGAATATAGATGCAAAAATATTCAACAAGATCCTAACAAACAGAATCCAGCAACACATCAAACAAATTATACATCATGACCAAGTCGGTTTTATCCCAGGATCTCAAGGCTGGTTCAATATATGTAAATCTATAAATGTAATCCAGCACATAAACAAATTAAAAAGCAAAGACCATATGATTCTCTCAATTGATGCAGAAAAAGCTTTTGATAATATCCAGCATCCCTTCATGATCAGAACACTTAAGAAAATCGGTATAGAAGGGACATTTCTTAAACTGATAGAGGCCATCTACAGCAAACCCACAGCCAATATCATATTGAATGAAGTTAAATTGGAATCATTTCCACTCAGATCAGGAACCAGACAAGGCTGCCCAGTGTCTCCATTGCTTTTTAACATTGTAATGGAAGTTTTAGCCACTGCAATTAGGGAAGAAAAGGCGATCAAGGATATCGATATAGGGTCAGAAGAGATCAAACTTTCGCTCTTCGCAGATGATATGATAGTATATCTGGAAAACACCAGGGACTCTACTACAAAACTTTTAGAAGTGATCAAGGAATACAGCAGCGTCTCAGTTTACAAAATCAACATTCATAAATCAGTAACCTTTATATATACCAACAACAGTCAAGCTGAAAAAACAGTTAAGGACTCTATCCCATTCACAGTAGTGCCAAAGAAGATGAAATATTTGGGAATTTATCTAACAAAGGATGTGAAAGATCTCTATAAAGAGAACTATGAAACTCTAAGGAAAGAAATAGCTGAAAATATTAACAAATGGAAAAACATACCATGCTCATGGCTGGGAAGAATCAATATTGTTAAAATGTCTATACTACCCAAAGCAATATATAATTTCAATGCACTCCCTATTAAAGCTCCACTGTCATACTTTAAAGATCTTGAAAAAACAATACTTCGTTTTATATGGAATCAGAAAAAACCTCGAATAGCCAAGACATTACTCAGAAATAAAAACAAAGCAGGAGGAATTACGCTACCAGACCTCAGACTATACTACAAATCAATAGTGATCAAAACAGCATGGTATTGGCACAAAAACAGAGAAGTAGATGTCTGGAACAGAATAGAGAACCAAGAGATGAATCCAGCTACTTACCGTTATTTAATCTTTGACAAGCCAATTAAAAACATTCAGTGGGGAAAAGATTCCCTATTTAACAAATGGTGCTGGGTGAACTGGCTGGCAACCTGTAGAAGACTGAAACTGGACCCACACCTTTCACCATTAACTAAGATAGACTCTCACTGGATGAAGATTTAAACTTAAAACATGAAACTATAAAAATACTAGAGGAGAGTGCAGGGAAAACCCTTGAAGAAATCGCGCTGGGCGAGTATTTTATGAGGAGGACCCCCCCGGGCAATTGAAGCAGCTTCAAAAATACACTACTGGGACTTGATCAAATTAAAAAGCTTCTGCACAGCCAAGAACACAGTAAGTAAGGCAAGCAAACAGCCCTCAGAATGGAAGAAGATATTTGCAGGTTATGTCTCTGACAAAGGTTTAATAACCAGAATCCACAGAGAACTCAAATGCATTAGCAAGAATAGAACAAAGGAACTCATCGCAGGCTGGGCAAGGGATTTGAAGAGAAACTTCTTTGAAGAAGACAGGCGTGCGGCCTTCAGACATATGAAAAAATGCTCATCATCTTTAATCATCAGAGAAATGCAAATCAAAACTACTTTGACATACCATCTAACTCCAGTGAGACTAGCCTATATCACAAAAATCCCAAGACCAGAGATGTTGGCGCGCATGTGGAGAAAAGGGAACACTTTTGCACTGCTGGTGGGAATGCAAATTAATACATTCCTTTTGGAAAGAGATATGGAGAACACTTATAGATCTAAAAATAGATCTGCCATTCAATCCTGTAATCCCTCTACTGGGTATATACCCAGAAGACCAAAAAGCACATCATAACAAAGATATCTGTACCAGAATGTTTATTGCAGCTCAATTCATAATTGCTAAGTCATGGAAGAAGCCCAAGTGCCCATTGATCCACAAATGGATTAATAAATTGTGGTACATGTACACCATGGAATATTATGCAGCCTTAAAGAAATATGGAGACTTTACCTCTTTCATGTTTACATGGATGGAGCTGGAACATATTCTTCTTAGTAAAGTATCTCAAGAATGGAAGAAAAAGTACCCAATGTACTCAGCCCTACTATGAAACTAATTTAGGGTTTTCACATGAAAGCTATAACCCAGTTACAACCTAAGAATAGGGGGAAGGGGGAAAGGGAGGGGAGGGAGGGGGCAGGTGGATAGAGGGAAGGGGATTGGTGGGATTACACCAGGGGTGCATCTTACAAGGGTATATGTGAAACTTGGTAAATGGTCTGTAAAGCTAGTGAATGATGCCCCATGATCATATCAATGTACACAGCTATGATTTAATACAATAAAATAAAATAAAAAAGGAATTAGTGGAGCTGGTAACTACGTTGAAGCCAATGCTCATTTACCATTATGAAAATCCTAGGCCCTTAAGAATGATGCTAAATCTTCAATGCCTATGCTCTAGAAATGGAACAAAGCCTGAATGACAGCATATTTATTTACAGCACGATTTACTGAATGTTTTAAGCTCGATGTTGAAATGTACTCTTTAGAAAAAAGATTCCTTCGAAGTTATTACTGCTCATTGACAATGTACCTGGTTACCCAAAGAGCTTTGATGGAGATGCATAAGGAGATTGTTTTCATACTTGCGAACACAACATCTACTCTGCAGCCCAAAATGAATCAAGTAGTCATTTTGACATTCAAGTGTTATTATTTAAGGAATGCATTTTGTAAGACTATCACTGCCACAGATAGTGATTCCTCTGATGAATCTGAGCAAAGTAAACTGAAAACTTTCTCGAAAGGATTCATCATTATAGATGCCATTAAGAATATTATGATTCTTATGGGGGCAAGACATGATTGCAAGAGGGACTTTACCTAACAATTGCAATCAGTGTAACCTGGCTTATTGTACCCTCAATGAATCCCCAACAATAATAAAAAAAAAAAGATTATTATGATTCATGGGAAGATTCATTATATTCAAAATATTAACAGAAGTTTAAAAGAAGTTGATCGCAACTCTCACAAATGACTCTGAAGAGTACAAGACTTAAGTGGAGGTTCAGCGCCTGTGGCTCAAGCGGCTAAAGCACCAGCCACATACACCTGAGCTGGCAGGTTCAAATCCAGCCCAGGCCTGCCAAACAATGACAGCTGCAACCAAAAAATTGCCAGGCGTTGTGGCAGGCGCCTGTAGTCCCAGCTACTTGGGAGGCAGAGGTAGGAGAATCACTTGAGCCCAGGAGTTGGAGGTTGCTGTGAGCTACGATGCCACAACACTCTACCTAGGGCGATAGCTTGAGGCTTTGTCTCAAAAAAAAAGAAAAAAAAAAAGACTTAAGTGGAGGATGTAACTACAGATGTGGTGTGAACAGCAAAAGAACCAGAATTAGGATCCCATGATAAAACTTTAATGGATGAGGAATTGCTGCTTATGAATGAGCAAAGAAAGATCTCTTTTAAATTTACTTCTGGTGAATAAGTTATAAGCATTTTTGAAATAAAAACAAAGGATTTAGATTTTAGAACATTATAGCAGGTTTGAGAGGGCTAAAAGAAATTCATTGAAAGAAATTCTAATATAGGTAAAATGCTATCAATCTGCATGGCATGCTACAGTCACGAAAGGAAAGATTTCTTTTCTGCAGTTGTGAACAGCTACATCTTTTACTCATTAGATAAGGAGGAGAGTGGAGAAAAAGTATAGACACACCTTTCTTACAAGAGAAATCTGATCGCTCAGTTTGTCGGCAACGTGAGGAACAGAAATTCAAGAAAGTGGGAAAGACCATCATCTTCTGACACTGAGGAAAGGCTAAATGGGAAGATGCATTTTTAATGCAAAATGAAAAAAATATTTAACGAAGGATTACATGGTTTGCAACAGAAGAAATGAGTAAAGTGGAAGGAGAGAAACCATTTTCAGTGAGACATCTAAGAAGAAGCTTGGACGTCATCCTGGAGATTGCTTCAAGAAATACCACCCTCAAAAAAATTATAAACAAAAACGTTTTTTTTTTTGAGACAGTCTCATTTTGTCACCCTCAATAGAAGAGTACCGTGGCGTCACAGTTCACAGTAACCTCTTGGGCTTAAGCGATTCTCTTGTCTCAGCCTCTAGCTGGGACTACAAGCGCCCACCCGTCACAACGCCCAGCTATTTTTTTGTTGCAGTTGTTTAGTTGGCCTGGGCCAGGTTCAAACCCGTCACCCTTGGTGTATGTGGCTGGTGCCATAACCACTGTGCTATGATGCCAAGCCTAAACAAAATCATTTTATTTATTTTATGTAACCTAAAATAGATGATAAAATCATCAGGTTAAGTTCATATTTATGTTTTTCTCTTTTAAAACTGTAGAATAATTACAAGTACTCCACCAACCTCTTTCCCACCCAAAACTAACAAGAGCAGGGGAGTGTGCGGGTGACAGAAAAACTGCATTGGAAAGGGTTAAGAAACTACCACAGCCACTCCAACCCTGATCAACCACCACCTTGATCAGTCAGCAATGATCAATATCAAGCCAAGAATTTCCACTAGCAAAAAAAATTATAACTCACTGAACACTCAGATGACTGTTAACATTTTTTTGGAGTAAAATACACACTGATTTTTAGACATAATGCTACTGTACACTTAATAGACTATGTTATTGTATAAACTGGGAAACAAAAAATTTGTGTGATTTGCTTTACTGAGGTTAAGCAAATGGAACCCACAATATCTCCACAAGGTAGCCTGTAAACTGTGAAGCTGATCTTTCTCATTCCCTGTCTTATCCTCATCCCACAGAACATAGGTATACTATACATCTTCACTGACAAAGAAATACCATACTAAGGGTTATTAGGGTCTTAAGTGAAAGAGATTGAGACACAGATCTGAAAACAGAGATTTTAAGAGAAAAGAAGAATAAGACTGACGATATCCCCAGAAGTAGAATAGAAAGCTATGAAGAAGACAGAAATTACAAGAGAAAAATAAACCAGAAGTTTGAAGGATCATTCTAGAAGACTTCCCTTTGAGGGTCTTACTAATAGAAGTTCCACAAAGAAGTGATATAAGCAAAGAAATCAGACAATAAAATTTCCTAGAACTACAATGTCTTCAGGTTGAAAAGCCCACCAAGTATCAGGAATTAAATAACAAAAACAAATGAACAAAAAAAATTCCACAAAGTATATCACTGTGAAATTTCAGAATGAAGATAGAGAAAATCAAGAAAATCCCAAAAGGTTCCTAGGGGTTAGAGTTACGACTTGGGACTTCTCAGCTGGAATACTGGAAGCCAGAAGACAATGGAGCAATGTCTTCAACTTTCTGAGTTAAAATGAACCTCAACCTACACATACCATACTGCCAACCAAACATAAAAATAGAATGAAGACATTTTCAGACTTACAGAGCCTCAAAAATTCATATCCCACGCACTCATCCTCAGGAAGTTCCTGGATAGATTTGCTCCACAAAAATACAGGAATAATTTAAAAAGGAAGAATCCATGGAAGCCAATGAATGGGGAATCCCCAAACAGAAGGTCAAAGGAATTCTCAAGAGGAAGGCAAAGGAAGCCTCCAGACAACACTATAGAGCAGACCTACAGGCCCAGCAGTTCAAAGTATGTAAGGTTCCAAAATGGATATATCCAGGAGTAAAAAATACGAATTGATTATCTAACGAATAGTATCTAAGAGATAAATTGTTTTGAGAAGTGTTTATTACAGTTATTGAAGGATACAGAAATTCTTAGACTTCAAAGGAAACAATGCAAACCCTAAAAAAGTAATCATCTTCAAGAAAAGAAACATAAAATACACTTAGCTCAGCAGTGAACAAACATTTACAATAAAATATAGCTAACCTTGGTCATTTAAATTAACCAAAAATTTTAATATGGGAAGAGGGAAGTGGGAGGGAAAAGATATATGTCCGTAAGACTGAAATCTTTACCTCTAATTATCCACAAATTAATAATGTCTAAAACAAATAAATCAAGGGAAAAAACCCAATATATTCATATTTCTTAAAACTGTAAAAGTAAATGCCCAGAGAAACAGCAAAGTAATTGTAATAGCTGCTTTTAAGATCAGGACTGAGTTTGAGGCAGAGTGGGACAGGAAACTACTATCATTATATATATATATACACACACACATTTGGATGTGCTCAAGAAGATTCTTTTTTTAATTAATTAACTTATTTTATTATTAAATCATAGCTGTGTACATTAATGTGATCATGGGGCACCACACACTGATTTTATTTACAAGAAAATTCCTGCCATAATGCTGTTGGATGAGGGCAAAAATTCAACATGCAAAGTTTGGAGTCAGATTATAACAAATAGTAAGCTTGTTCAGCTAGCCAACTGGGAGTCTAAAACTGAATCTAACCATGTTATTGGTGGTATGTTAATGTGGGGTTTTACTGGTTAGTTTTTAAACTATTTTCAAAGTATCTTCTTTGACAAAAATTTAAGGCATTAGCCAGACTCACTGGTGTGAACCCGTAATCCCAGCTAATCAGGAGGAAGAGGCAGAAGAATCACTTGACCCCAGCAGTTCAAGTTCAGCCTGGCAACATCACAAAACCCTATTTCTTTAGGAAAAAATATTAACATAAGAAACCTCCAGAGTTGATCACCTCCCTACCTTGACCACCTCCTTATCTTGACCTAATTTTCATAGATCAGACATGTACCACATGTATTTATCAGTACAGTAGGCCCAGTTTCTTATGTTGTCCACCTCCATTTGTTCACCAGTTTGTTACAGTCTCTTAGGAGATCAACTTATAGAGGATATACTGTATTTAAATTATTCAAAAATAATTTGTATTATATTTCTATATTTTATAAATATGTAGTTTATATGTTTTATAATCTAAAGTAACAGGAATTAATCAAAGGTAATAGAAAATCTATTATTTGTGGAGTTATATCAAAAGACTCCATTTTATTCTCATCATTAACGTCATAATCTATAGGTTCTTGATATAAATAAAAATCTTAAATGCAAAAAGCTGCAAAGAGCCTACAAGTTGCATCCTCCAAATGATATCATAACTAAGATGACTCAGTCAGACGTGCTCTTGACACCAAATGTGCTACTCTTAACCACCAGGATTATACTAGGGAGAACTCAAAGTACATGAGGATGGTCAATCTCCTTTCGGGTGACGAGATAAAATGCTGTTGTGTCAAGAGATACTCTGTATTGGGTAGCATGAGTACAAGGAAGCACACACTGTACCTCTGAAGAACTAGCTATGTTGTTACTCCAGTTCTCCATAAAGTCCATTTAACAATTTTAGGTCTGAGGACACAGAATGCTCAAATAGAAAAGGAATTTGAATTTCATAGTACCTCAAAAGCTCTTATATTCTTGAAATAAACTCTCATTACCAAGAACAGCCCATTAGTTCATTCATTCATTTTTTTTAATCTATTCAGCAAATGCTTAGTATGTCAGAGAAGACAACTGCATGCATGCACACACACACACAAATTGTAATAAGTGTTATAAAGGGTATAAATGAAGGATGTAACCCTATACCGGAGAATCAGTCCATCCTCAAAATCCTAAATTAACAATGACATTTTCCTTTAAATTGGTTATTAATAATGTCAAAGAAAAAAGCAAACAACCCAACATAAAAACATCTTTGTTATTTAAAATGGAACTTTTTCAATTCAGTGACTATTTTTATTCATTCATTAATCATCTATATATTGAATGTCTTCTCTGAGCTGAGCACCAGAAGTAAAGCACTAGCCAAGTTAGCACAGAAGGCCATGCCCTACCGAACTTACAGTCTAGTGATACAGATACATAAAAATGCAATTACAACACAAGAAAATAGCTGCCACGATGAAGAAATACAGGGAAAGTGTGGGTTCTAGTTCTAACATGTTGTAGCCATGGTATTCCAAGTAGTTTACAACCACATGAAAAAAAGAAACATCAAGTAGTTCAAATCAGACCCCACATATAGAGGAAAACGAAAAAGATGACTGGGAAGGAAAAACAGGGTGAATGTAGGTCCTAAAGAGTGGCTTTATTATAAAAGAAAACTTGCCCCCTACCCCATCTTGCTCTCTCCCACATTTTCTCACTCACGTGATACCCTTTTCCAGGGGATGACTCAGTAAGAAGGCCTTTACCAGATGCTCTAAGACTCCCCAGCCTTCAGAATTGTGAGCCAAGTATATTTCTTTGCTTCATAAATTCCCCAGTTTCTGGTGTTCTAAGAGCACACAAGTAACTAAAGCAGGGAATATGGGAAGAAATTCTAGCATTTGAGTACCTGCCATGTTATTTAATCCTCAAAACAACTGCAATAAACACAGGGACTCCTCTCTCTAGGGTCTACTCCCCTACTCCAACAGCATTTTGTATGAGACTTACATTACCATAAGCTCCAGAGGTGCCATAACATCAGTAACTGAAATAGTCTATGCCTAAGCCAATCAAGGCATGGATGACCACAAATAAATTCAGTGGTGATATCAACAGCACAGTATGTAGGCCTTTTGCTAGAAATCCTGTATCCTAGGTTGAGCAGTATGAGACAGGAAATCTAGAAGCATTGCTTCTACCATTTCCTAATGACAAAAGAGAACAACAACAAAGCCTGAAGACTCAGTAGTTAAGTGCCAGATCTCAGGTTTAAAAACCAAGCAGTCTGAGTTTAGAACCAAGACAGACACATGCACACACAGTCATCTTTAATGACTATGTACATACAATGCTTTCCAAGGTTATAGATACAGATACTATTGGAGCAGGGATCTGAACTCAGGTCCATCATACAAGTTACAACATTTCAGAAGGACAGATACACCAAATTGAGGACTTTGGACTTGCTAACAAAGGCTCTGAAACTCAAACGTCTGAGTTCAAATCTTAATTTTATTACTTACTACCCATGTGACCTGGGGCAAGATATTTAACTTCTCTGACCCCTCATCAATAAAATATGAATAAGTGAACCTACTGTATAAAGCTATTGAAAGAATTAAATGAATTAATATGTATAAAGCACTTATAACAGTACATGGCACAGAGAATCCCCTATTAAGCAATAAGGATTCAATGAAGGTTTCTGAGTGATTTGATCAGAATTACAGTTTAGGAAAAATCAATTTAGAAAAATGGTATGGAAAGGAATACAGAAGAAGTAGGAAAGTAATGGAAAATTTTTAAGAAAGGCATTAAGGGTCTGAATGAGATAATAGCAATGGAAAATGTAAAAGAATAGAAGCTACTGTAGAATTTGAATCAATGGAACCAAATGTAGCATTCAAGGAAAAGAAAGAATAAACAAGATTCCCTGATTTTCGACTTGGTAGACTAAGACAATGGTGGTGCTAGGAACAGAAGGAGAATTGGGAGAGGATGGTTTAGGACTCCTTTAAATAAAAGTGAGTCTAGTATGTTTTACATAGGAAACTGTATTTTAAATATGTCTTTCCTTTTTTTTAGAGATAGAGTCTCACTCTATTGCCCTTAGTAGAGTGCCGTGATGTCACAGCTCACAGCAACCTCCAGCTCTTGGGCTTAGGCGATTCTCTTGCCTCAGCCTCTGGAGTAGATGGGACTACAGGCACCCACCACAACGCCCAGCTATTTTTTGTTACAGTTTGGCAGGGGCCGGGTTGGAAACTACCACCCTCAGTATATGGGGCCAGTGCCCTACTCACTGAGCCACAGGCACCACCCTAAATATGCCTTTCTTAAAATATAATCTAAACTCAGCAGTATTTAAGATAAATATTACATTAGTAAGAAATGAGGTCCAAGTGTCATTAGCTGAATTTTAAAACTCCATTTTTCAACCTATTTTTTCAATAAACAGTCCTGAAAACCAAACCTAAATCCAGAAAAGCAAACCAAATTAACAAAATTATAACATTTGCATTTTTCACTGTAAAATTAGACTCTAGGACCAAATATTGATATAACAAAGCATTACAAGTAATTACTTAAAATTGCCATCTTCCCACTTTAACAAAAAAGATGTGATCTCAAAGGAGTCTCTATAAAGAATATTATTACAAGTTCTTACTACTTCTAATACAGGATTTAAAAAACTGCAATTCATGAAGGGGTATATTTTAAAAATAATAAAAATCTTATAAAAACAAAAAAATAACAAATGACAAAATGGCAAGGATGCAGAAGAAAGAGAGCTCTCATACACTGCTAATGGTAATGTAAATTAGTACAGCCATTATGAAAAACAGTACGGAGGTTCCTCAAAAAGCTAAAAATAGAACTATCATATCATCCAACAATCCTTTTACTAAATATATATCCAAAGGAAAGGAAATCACTATGTCAAAGAGATATATGCACTCGTCTATTTATTGCACTATTTACAACAGCCAAAATATGGAATCAACCTAAGTGTCCATCAAAAGAAGAAAAAATTGTATACTATTCAACCGTTAGCAACAATGAAATTCTGTCATTCACAACAACATGAATGATACTGGAGGGCATTATGCTAAGTGAAGTTAAGTCAGGTACAGAAAGATAAACACCACATGTTCTCACTCATACATGGAAGCTAAAAAAGTTGATCTCGAAAGATAGAGTGGAATGGTGATTACTAAAGTTGGGGAAATGTAGGGAGGAAGGAGAAGAGGGGGAGGAAAGATAAAGGAAAAAAATTACAGCTGGATAGGAGAAGTAAGTTCTAGTGTTCTATAGCACCACAGGGTAACTACAATAACATAATCCATTGTAGTTTTTCAAGCAGCCAGAAGAAAATACTTAGAATGTTACTAACACAAAGAGATAAAAATCTGAGGAGATGGATATACTAATTACATTGTATACATGTATCAAAATATCACCCTGTACCCCATAAATATACACAATTGTTATGTAAAACTATATTTCAATAAAATTGATTAAATTCAATAAAAATTGAGTGCAACACATTTTTTAAAATCACATTTAAAAAATAAAACTTCTGAGGGAGGGTTAATGGTGGGGCCACACCTATGGAGCATATTGCAAGGGTACAGGTCACATCTATCAAGTATTGAACACAAATGTCTTAACACTGTGATTAAGTAAATGAGGTGAAAGCTATGTTAATTAGTAGATCTTAAGCACCCCAATTTGTACAAATAAGCAAAACATTAAATCCCACAAAGGCATAAATGTATTCATGATCTATGTATATATGACTTAATAATAAAAAAAAAGAATAGAGTATGAATGTAAAAAAGAAACAATACTTCTGAAACATGTTTCTTAACAGCTATTGACAATATTAAGAAGCTACCTTTTGGGCAGGGCACAATGTCTCTTGCCTGTAATGCTAGCACTTGGGGAGGCTTAGAAAGGAGGATCACTTGAGGCCAACAGTTCAAGGTCGGTCTGAGCAACAGTGAGACCTGGTCTCTACAAAAAATAGAAAAATCAGCCAGGCATGGTGACACAAGCCTATAAGACCAGGCAGAAGGATCCCTGCAGCCCAGGAGTTTGAGGCTACAATGAGCTATGATGATACCATCATACTCTAGCCTGCCAGCCGGGGCAACAAAGCAAGACCCTTTCTCCAAAAAAAAAACATTAGCTATTAAGAATTTCAAAGGCTCAAAATGTAACATAAAATCAACAAATTTTCCTTACAGAAATAATAAACAGGAATCTTTAGCAGTGAAGCCATTTCCTAACCTCTATCTCATCTTCTTCCCACAAAAAAAGACATCAAGGTCACCAACTTGACTAATCTAATTAACATTTTTCTGTTTCTCATCTCACAAGACCTGTCAGCAACCAGCATGCCAAAAAATTTATCACTCTTATCATTTTTACTTTTTATTTATTTATTTATTTTTGAAACAGAATCTCAACTCTGTCACCCTGGGTACAGTGCCATGGCATCATACTTCACAGCAACCTCAAAACTCTTGGGCTCAAGATATCCTTGCGTCAGCCTCCTAAGCAGCTGGGACTACAGCCACACATTACAACGCCAGGTTAGTTTTTCCTTTTTTTAGTAGCAATGAAGTCTCACTCTTGCTCAAGATGGTCTTGAATTCCTGAGCTCAAGCAATGCCCACCTCAGCCTCCCAAAGTGCTAGGATTACAACCATGAGCCACCAGACCTGGCTCACTCTATTAGTTTTAAATACTTCCCTTTCTTTGCTTCTCTAACATCACAGACTCCTGGCTGTACCCCATCTCTCTGTCCATGCTTTCTTTATAGCCCTTCATCTCCCAGAGATCTGTACATGTCAGATTTCCTCAGGGCAAAACTCTGGGTCCTTTCCATTTCTCTATATCCTTTTCCTAGATGATTTCATATACTCTGTATTTAATACTGGCCATATGCACAAACTCATCTCTAATCTCAATCTCTACTGTAAACTCTAAATTTATTTCATTAAACTGCCAACTGAACATCTCTAACTGTATATCACATTAACAGTTAAACCTAGATCAAATATCCAAAATTGAACATTTTACTCTCTTGCTCTGCCAATAAATTTGTTATTTCAGCAAGACACAATAGCTTATGCCTGTATTCCTACCACTTTGGAAGCCAAATTAGGAGGATCACTTGACCCTGGGAGTTCAAGGCTGTAGTGAGCTATGATCATGCTGCTATACTCCAGCTCAGGCAATAGAGCGAGACTCTGTCTCAAAAAAAAAAAAAAAATTTGTTATTTCATTTATTCATTCTATAAATACTTACTGAACATATGCTCAGGCACTCTGCCATTCACTGACAAAATAATATGAATTTAGAGACAGATTATAATAAATTGCAAATAGCTATGGAGGATATAAACAGTGTGTTCTGATAAGAGAATGAGAAATGGATGTTACTTTTGATAGGGTGTTCAAGATAAGCCTCTATAATATTCTCTCCCTCCGAAATGGCATCTCCCTGGCTGTTCCAGCCAAAAATCTAGGTATCTACTCCCCACAAACAACCCATCATGTGAAGCTGCAGAGTTCTAACTCCAAAATAAAACTTTCTTTTTTTTCAGACAGAATCTCACTTTGTCACTCTTAGTAGAGTACCATGGCGTCATAGCTCACAGTAACCTCAAACTCTTGGTATCAAGAGATCCTCTTGCCTCAGTTTTTCTATTTTTAGTAGAGATGGTGTCTGTCTCTTGCTAATGCTAGTCTTGAACTCCTTGAGCTTCAGCAATCCACCTGCCTCAGCCTCCCAAAGTGCTAGGATTACAGGAATGAGCCACAGCACCCAACCTCCAAAATAAAACTTGATGTTGAACAATGAATAAGAGTCCTCAAACAAGCAAAGAGAGACATGAACAAGTAATGACAAATGTGACAAATGTCATAGAAGGAAATCCAGTAAGCTATGAAAGAAAGTTATAGTCAGATCTAAATCAATCTGGGAGAAAACAGAAAAGGCTTCCTAGAGGAAGGGATAATTATAATAGAATAAGCCAGCTGATCACTACAAAAAGCTAAACAAAAAGGTATACAGGAGTATGCCAAGAAGAACAGCATAGTAATCCCGGAATATACAATAAATCCATGGCAACAAAAATCTCAGAAAGGGGAGAATTTTTTTTTTCTTTAACATTCTATGTTCATTGAGGGAGAGCAGAGTAAGACATGGCCACAAGAAACAAGAAGTTATCAAAGACTCAGCTGGTGTGATGGCTCGTATCTGCAATCTCAGGACTTTGGAAGGTGGGCGGGGAGGAAGATCAGTGCAAGAGTTCAAGACCAGTCTAGGCAACACAGTAAAATCCCTGTCTCCACAAAAAATTAAAACATGAGCTGTACATGGTGGTGCGTGCCTGTAGTCCCAAACTATTCAGAATGCTTAGGCAAGACCATGGTTTGAGCCCAAGAGTTCAAGGCTGCAGTATGCCATGAGAGTACCACTGCACTGCAACCTGAGTGACAAAAAGAGTGAGACCATGTCTCGTAAAAAAAAAAAAAAAGAAAGAAAGAAAAGAAAGAAAAAGTAATCAAAGACTAATGAGATCATGTCAAAAAAGAACAGAACTCAACTTAAAAAGGCTTTCACTGGCCAAATATGGGACATGCTCGCTGTAATGAAATGAAATACACTAAAATCCAAGAGCTCATAATGATCCTAAAAAATAAAATCTTCAGGCAGTGCCTGTGGATCAGTGAGTATGGCACCGGCCCCATATACCGAGGGTGGTGGGTTCAAACCTGGCCCCGGCCAAACTGCAACAAAAAAATAGCCGGGCATTGTGGTGGGCACCTATAGTCCCAGCTACTTGGGAGGCTGAGGCAAGAGAATCACCTAAGCCCAAGAGCTGGAGGTTGCTGTGAGCTGTGATGCCACAGCCTCTACAGAGGGTGACAAAGTGAGACTCTGTCTCTAAAAAAATAAAATCTTCACTGAACAACTCGTTATCAATTATTCTGAAAATGATAAAGGGAAATGATCAAACTTTCATGCTGCCTTTTCTTTAGCAAAGAGTGACCAGTTGATCAGTGAAAGTTTTTACATAAAATAAATACAGAAGGAATTAGAGAATTAAGATATTACTATTCTGCAAATTCTAACAAAATCATGAATTCAGGCAATGATCAATTAAGGATGCTACAGCCATTAGTCAAAATAGGAATTTCATAATAAAAAAAATGAGGCTGATACTACCTAAAAATCACTAAAACTCAGAGAGCCAGAAATGCAACTCTGATAGGTAGGAGGTACACAGCAGAATCTCTGAAATACCTTTGTCTTGGAAAAAAAAAAAAAAGAAAGAAAGAAAAGAAAACAAAACAAAACAAAAAACCCAATAAAGTGTTTAACCTTGAGCTTTTAGGAAAAGACAGGAAACAGAGAAGCAAGTTAGAACACTAGTTCTCAACCTTCAACATCAGGGCTGCCTGAAGGAGACTTTCTAAAACAGAGATTGCTGGGAACTAGAGAATTAAAGGAAACCATAGAAAAGCAAAAGCCAAATACAGAATGGCGGGCGGGCGGGGGGGGGGATTTCACATTAGGGTAGGCAGCTGTTATAGAAAAAAAACTACTTAAGCTATATAACTGTAAATGCAATATAGAGACTTTTAAAACTGATCCACACAAGCCTACTATAAAAAGACATCTTGAGACAACTGAGAAAATTTGAATACGGACTAAGAATAGCTTACATGAAAGAATTTCTGTTAATTCCGTGAAGTATAATAATACAGTGCTATGATTTTTTAAAATGACTTTATGGAAAGACAAAAAGGCTAAAGAACTGGCAAAAGCCACACCATACAGAATTGGTGAAAGTCACACTTTTAGGAATCTGGGCCTAAACTAAACGGTTTTACCCAACAGTGATGCCATCATAGTAACAACTGGTTCCTGAAAGCCATGTGCTACGCACAACACTAAGTACTTTGTGTGACTTACTTCTAAATTCTTAAAATAACCCCGTAATAGAAATATAAAATTCTATACACCGTTTTCTCTATTGATCATGATCGGTATCATTTCCTTTTAAAATATGAAATGTTGAGAGTAGTTTGGAGAAGGGCATGAGTGATGGCAGAAAAGACTAATTAAAGGTTGTTAGGACAGATTAAGAATCTGTGGCTCAGTTGGTAGGGCGCTGGCCCCATATACCAAGGGTGGTGGGTTCAAACCCGGCCCCGGCTGAACTGCAACCAAAAAATAGCTGGGCGTTGTGGCGGGCGCCTGTAGTCCCAGCTACTTGGGAGGCTGAGGCAAGAGAATCGCTTAAGCCCAGGAGTTGGAGGTTGCTGTGAGCTGTGTGATGCCATGGCACTCTACCGAGGGCCATAAAGTGAGACTCTGTCTCTATTAAAAAAAAAAAAAAAAAAAGAATCTCTACCACAGACAGTAAGAACAAATGTTCATACATTCCGAATACAAGTTGAGCAACTCTAAAGGGGGAAATCCAAAATGCGAAACTTTTTGAACACTGATGTGACAACCTAAGTGGTATACTTCACACCCAACCTCATGTGAGAAATTACAAAGTTAAAACTTGGTTCCATGCATAGAATTAGTGTGGTGACTCATGCCTGTTATGCTAGCACTCTGGTAGGCCGAGGCAGGTAAATTGCTTGAGCTCAGGAGTTTTGAGACCAGCCTGAACAAGAGCAAGACCCATCTCTATGTCTCTACTAAAAACAGAAAAACTAGTTGAAGTGGTGCACACCAGGGGTCCCAGCTACTTGGGAGGCTGAGATAAGAAGACTGCTGTACCCAAGAGTTTGAGGTTGCTGTGAGCTATAATGCCATGGCACTCTACCCAAGGTGACAGTGGGAGATTCTGCCTCAAAAAAAAAAGAAAAAGAAAATATTGTATAAAATCACCGTAAGGCTACTTATATAACATATGTATGAAACTAAATGAATTTCATATTTAGACTTGAGTCCCACACTCAAGATATTTTATTGTATATATGCAAATATTCTAAAATCTAAAAAAAAAATCAAGATCTGAAATACTTCTAGTTCCAAGCATTTGGTGAAGGAATGCTCAACCCATATAACAAAAATAGAGAAACCATTTTTTTTAAATGAAACATGAACTGTATCCTATAGGAATTTCACTTTAAAACAACTTTCTTCATAAGAAATTTATTTATTTATTTATTTTATTTTTATTGTTAAATCATAGCTGTGTACATTAGTGCAATCAAGGGGTACAATGTGCTGGTTTCATATACAAACAAATATTCTCATCAAACTGTTCAACGTAGCCTTCATGGCATTTTCTTAGTTACTGTATGTAGGCATTTGTATTCTGCATTTAGTAAGTTTCACCTGTACCCATTCTAAGACGCACCATAGGTGTGGCCCCAAGAAATTTATTTTTAAAGAAATCATTTTTATATGTACTGCAGTCATTAGGCTTATACTTAACTCTTAATTCCACAGGAAGAAAACAAAGTGGTATCTTCTCCTAGAAAGCAGCTTTTCCCCCAATTCTTTAAACAACGAAACCAAATTATTGTTTCAATTCTATAAACAACTGAAAAAATATCCTCCCTACAATACACTTCAAACTTATCTCCATCTCAAGAAGTTAAGACAGATTATCTATATGGTAAGGGTCCTAAGAGTGAAGACGGAAAGGAAGGGAGTGGTCCCTGGCTATCCATCTTTTCCAGCACAGTAACCATGAAAGACAATACTGAAAGGTGCCTGATGCTTCTTTATCAAAAATCTCTTCTATCCTAAAGTCCTGCTGTGTTTTTCCATCACTGGGTCTTGTATACTGGTTATTCTAGAAACTGCCTCTATAGCAATTGAGCTACAGTTATTGGCCAATACAGCTAACTGTGCCAGCCAAGCCAAGTTCTTATTTAACAATTTTATTGACTAGAAAACAAAACAAAAATTTTTTTTTTGTTTTAATAAGGAAAGCAGGGTATACTGGAATGAAAACTAAATGTTAATCTAGTCAAAAAAATCTTAGGGAAATGAAAATTAAGACCACAAGATATCTCTGGAATGGCTGTAATCAAAAGACTCAAAAATAATTATGATAGTTAAATATTGTTTTTTACCACAATAATTTTTTTTAATTTAAAAAATAATAATGTCAAGTATCAGACTGTGAAGCAACTGTAACCTTCATACACTGCTACTGGGAATACAAAATGGAAAAGTTAGGCAATTTTTAAAAGTTAAACAGAACATTTAGCATATGACCCACCAATTCCACTCTTAGTTATTCATCCAAGGGAAATAAAAAAATATGCCCTCATACAGACATACACAAACATTCACAGCAGTATTGTTCATAACAGCTCAAATCTGGAAATTCGTATGTCCTCCAACTAGAGAGTGGATAAACAAATTGTGATGTATCTATACAACAGAGTACCTTTCATCAGTTACATGCAATTCAACAAATGCAACAAGCTGCATAAATCTAAAAATCATTTTAGTGAAAATAAGCCAAACACAAGATTATATACAGTATTACATTTACATGAAATTCTACAAAAGTCAAAACTGTTAATGACAAAAAGCAGATCAGAGACTGAACTGTGTAAGGAAGGGACTGCAACACAACATGAGGGAACTTTTTGGGTGATAGAAGTGTTCCAAAACTTCCCTGGGGTGATGGGTACAAATCCATATACGAGGTCTAATAATTAAGTGCACAAACTCATCCTAGAAAAAGTGTTACCTAGCTTACTGCTGAATATCACCTAGGTCACTTTCGAGGTACTCCCCCTAGGAAGCTATGCACTGACGCCAGCCTCTACTCCACTCTTCAAAGCAATTTTGGAACTCTTTTTCTGGAATGGCTATCAGACCTGTTGTGCTACAAGGTCTGACAATTAAAAGTTCTCCAACTCATCCTAGAAAAAGTGTTTTGAAGGGTGCACTAGACACTGGCATTGGTGCATAGCTTCCCAAAGGGAGTACTTCAGAAGTGACTATAGTGATATTCAGCCATGAGATATATAGTACTTTTTCTGGAAGAAGTTCACAAACTTAATTGTTCAACCTCATACAGATAACAAGTCACAGAACTGTACACTTAAAATGTATTTATATTTTAGTGTATATAAATTATAGCTCAGTGAAATTGCAAAAAAACTTAAGTCTTTCAAAGTTGATTAGATCTTCAAGTTACTAGCTATGTGATGTTAAACCAAGTTTTCATTTTCTAACATGTACACATTTTATTTTTAAAGCAAAGTACATTTAAAGCAATCAAAGTACAATTATTGGGCTTACTCATAGTTTTTACTTCCACTAGAAGGATTACATAGTTATCTATACTGCAACTTGTCCTATCTCACAAGCTGGTTGGGAAACAAGAAATGAGATAACTAATGAGAAAGTTCTTTAGCAACTGTAAAGCAGTATTACAAAACTATATGGTTAGACTTTACATTTTAAAAAATACACATGAAAATTTTTTTCATGAGTGACTTCAGAATCTTGTAAATTTAGGTACGATACCAAAGTCAATTTTTGCTCAGAAGTAAAATTTTAAAAATCCCTCCAATACCTGCTTCCTCCTATCTATTGAACTTAATGGATGACTCATAGTGATATTATCTAAGCTGTACTTTCATTTTTCAAAGTACAAACACTAAAGAAATGTTTAAAGAAAGTCAGATGAGCATGGCACAACATTGATTTCCCAGTGGAAAAATCTAGTATCTAGAAAACTCGTTTACTAAACACTTATCCAAAATGTTTGCAACTGAAATTTTTCTTCCTCTAAAAATCACTTAAATTTCTTTCCATTTAGTATTTCAATTCCACGTGTACTTAATGAATGTTTCCTGATGTGGCCTGCATTAGGAAGACAGTGAATAATTTAAGTGTTTCAAGACCTTTTACAGCAGCATGAAATCTTTTCCACCTTTTTGCTTACTGCAAAATTTGACAGATTTTCATTTTTTCCCTACAACTATTATAAAACTGGTTTCTCTGCTATCCTACCAAGTGTGAGAGATATTTGACATTTAGCCTAGTTACATTTTTAAGTTTCCACACCGCAGTAAGTATGAAGGCTGTTTAGAAGGCACATAATATCTTCAAGTGCAGTTTCATGATCAAATTTTACTTTGAATCCAGATTTATATCAAATCTTAAAATTCTAAAAAGTTATTCTACCAGCAACAGGTACTACAACAAAAAACTAACAAAGCCTGTAAACCACAAATATTTTGCGATCATTTTCAGTTTTTAAAGGCTCCTTTTCAGTAATAGCTCTGAGGAGGAAGATCGTCTGGCCAATTCTAAGGACAGACTACAATTGCTTCAGTGCTGCTTCGTTCTGGTCACCATTAATCTACCTCGTAGGTTTCACATTTCTCCTTCGATAACATTAAGGTCTCTCGGTTCCGTAACTGCACAACTACTACATTAGTGTCCAAGAAACTTTAAAGAACGGCGCCTTGCCTACTCGCTCCAGAGCCTTCTCTACACTCAGAAGGCTGGCCCAAACGTGCCGCGCTCTCCACAAAGCCAACAGAGCAGGAATGGAGCACCCAAAGGACGACTGGTCACAGGGAGGAGGGGAGAACTCAGTTCCGAGGACGGCGGCTGAGGTCCAATCCAGCCCGCGCCCAATTCTACTTGGTGCCAGGAAGGCGTGTGGACCCGTCACCTCAGGCCGCGATGCTAGGTCCGGAGAGGCAGAGTCGCGCGTGGCTGCTGGAAGGACGTAAACAAACGAACCGAAGGAGGGGGAAGGGATAACGGCGGGGTTTCAGGGCGGAGGGGGGATAGAGGACCTCGCTCCAATCCTCCAGCACAAGTCTGAAAGCCTGCTCCACTCCACCGCGGACCAGGTGCTGGTCCCGGCGCGGCGATGCTGTATGGGCCTGGACACCGGAGGCCCCAACACCACAGGAGCCCTAAGCCCACAAGGCCAACGGCTCTGCGCCCCCAGCCCCGCAGCGCCTTACCTGAACACGCAATCCGGGTCCCGGGCGTCCCGGCCGGGCGCGCCCAGCCCACTCCTCTTGCTGAAGAGCTTCTGGAACAGCGTAGGGGCCATGCTGGCCACGGGCAAGCCGGGGTCGCTGCGCTGGGCGTTTGCTAGGCCCCCACTCCTACAGCCGCCCCGCCACCCCCATGGGCGCCTCAGTCATATGACAGAAATTAGTCACTTCAAACGGCCACGGCTCGCGGGGCGGGGCGCGAGGCGAGGCCGGCGCTCATTGGCTGGCGGTAAACCGCATCACGTGTCGCCGCGCGGAGCCTGGGGCAAGGCGGAGGCGGGGGGACGGAGCTGGCTTTCAAAGGCAGGTTGGTGGACCCCATCACGTGGCAGCTCTAGGGGCGGGGCGTGGGCTCCGGAAAGCGGCTAGGGACTTGTAGGGGGAAAGCGCTCTGGTACCCCGGTGGTTGTGGGTGAAGCTGCCTGCGGCTACGGCAGGGTGGTGAAGGAACGACGCTACAGGCCTTGGGGTGAAGCAGTCTTCGACTCCCCGCACCCACGAGAAAGAGAGATGGGTAAGGCAACACGGATAACCAACTCTTCCCTGCCGACTTCTCCCAGGCTTCTGCGGCTTCGCACCTACATCTGCAGCCTGGTAGTCTGGCGGTTCCTGGAACCGAGAAGGCGCGCGAGTGTATCCTTGGGGCTGCGGCCAAGCCTGGCTTTCGAACCTGGGACCCCCCACACCCGCCCGTAGCAGGCCGCACCGGCCCACTAGAGGTTTGGGATCAGAGCTGGACAGAGCTGAGGCTGGCTCAGTGGGACTGGTGAAGGACCCTACCTAACGCCCTGTCTTGGGCCGTGGGCTTCTTGCAAAGACTACTTTGGCCAGGGACCGTGGCAGCTCACCTCAGAGTTTCGACTACCACCTCGAACCCTGACATCAGGAATTAGAGTCTGGAAGGTGTTGGGGATTGGAGGCCCAGGAGTCAGGCTCAGTTTTCTTGGTAACCAGCAAAATCAGAAGTGAAACGAAGCAAGCCAGGAAGCCCAGGAAAGGCTTGTATGTACAAATACATAACCCTTTATGTCAGTAATTTAGAATTCAGTAAGTCTGTCTTAATTTTACGTATTTAGGTATGAGGAAAGGAAGAATTGTGGAACTGCAAATGATCAAGGAAAACACTTCCTAAAGAAAAACATTAATTATAAATTACCGTAGTCTTATTGAACCCATGGGGCCAAAATATTTCAGTTTAGATCAAACTAGTCTTACAAATTTTCAGCACCCCATCATTCACCTACTTTTCCAAAATGAGGAAGTTTGTACAATGAGATTGCAATCCTCTTGAGAAATATGGATGTCGTAAATAACTCGTGTATGATTGAAAGGCTAGACAAAAATACTTTAATGAGAATTTCATTTATGCAAACAAATCAAATTTTCTTTAAGTGGCTACTAGCTCCCACTGATTTGTAGCGACAGCTCAAGCTATAAATAAACGGTTCTAACATACTAAAAAAAGTTAATAGGCATAATATATTTTTTTCAGTTAATGCTGATCTTTTTGAGCTATGTATCTAAAATGATCATTGCCAATAAAGGGATTGTAATTTTCAACCCATACATTTAGCAAAGGCAAAACGTACTGTCATGGAATTTATGAAGCCTGTAAAAAGCTCTTTTCCTAGTTATTTTATAATAAACTATTTTATTAGTTTATTAACTAATAAAGAGAAAATGGCCTGTAAGATACCAAACGCTGTTCTTAGCTCACTAAAAGAGCATGTGGGCGCCGGCGCCCACACACACAAAGTTAATAGGTAGAATTTATATCTCTTTAAGAATTTGCCAATAGGGCTTACAGAGTTCCAGAATTAAGATATCAATGTATTTGTTGCAAAAATGTTTTAAGTTCTGCTGGAGATTCAAAGTAAACTTTCTAGGTGAGAAGAGAGTAAATAAGGTCATTTTAGACTGGTGTTAATAACAACTAGGAAATAAAATGCGGGCTTAGAGGTCTTTCTGAGGAGGTAATATAAGGTTGCTAAGTTAAAATCCAAAGTTCCTTTGTACATTGCCCAAGCACTAGAAATTACTGGGCAATACAGGCTCAAAATATTAGAACTACACATTTCAGATAATCCTCTGGACTCTGGCCCAAATGCTGAAAGATTTCTAATAGGGTAAAATGAGCTATGTATATTTTTCTCACAAATGTTTTAATGTGGAATTAAATTTTTGTAAACAAAAAATGAAGACAATACATGTTTTAAAAAGTATACATCCTATCGAGTCATTCATTTGGGGATTTTTGTTTTGACACTAGTAAATTAAATAAGTGCAAGTGGAAAAAGGCTCAAGTCTGTCTATATTGGACGAAAGACACTAAGGTCTAATAGCTCTCCGTGACTGGCACACAGAAGAATGGTTCCAAATCCCCTCAGAATGAAGTTTCCAAAAACAATAACCTTGTGTGCTTTCATCCTGGGAAAAATTACTTCATGGGTAATTATAGCTATTAATAGTAAGGGAAAGAACATTACTGCTTGCACAAGAGCTACTTTATTTTAGTATTCTCTATCATGTAATAGCTTCATTTCTGTAGTTTCATTTAGTGTTATACTTAAAAGATACACAGAAAACTAAATTTACTTCCTATCATTCACCACACTTCCCCTATGTTGCAGCATAATACTAAAATCACAGAATCAGAATCAGAGAGCATTGAAATGGTACATGTTGTAATAAAACAGGATACAGCCAGTCTTAACTATGCAGATTAAGTTTATTTAAATATTTTCAAGTTCAGTATCAGTGTATATTGTCTCCCCCCTCCTTTAATATTTAGTACTACCTCTTCTCACAGAGAAGCTGAGATACAAGCAGTTTGTGTAAGTTTAGGAGTCAGCAAGGAGGAAATGTGAAAAAGAAAAGAACTCATCTATTCATTAATGCTACATTAGATGAATATGAAACTGAATTAGAAAGAATAGATACAAATCTCAGAAGATTCAGTCTTCCCCAAACCCTAACAGCCTAGGGTTTCTATTTACCTGCTTTCAGTATTAAACTCCTGATTTTGATGCCTTAACCACCATGCTAGTAAGTATAGACTCAATTGTGAATTATCCTGAAACAAATTATAATTTCATTGATAACATCTCAGAACAAGGCATTCAGAATCAAGATGATCAAGTAAAACTGCCTGAATAACATTCAGATGGACTCAAGTTATCTCAAATTTTAAAACTCTTAAACCAACTATTTTTTGTTGTAAAATAAAGAAATGGGAGTAGTCTACAAGCAGATTTATCAACAAATAATCCGTGAGTCCCTCCAAGGCCTCAGACTCTATTCTAGGCACTGAGAATATAGTGTTGTACAACAAAGTCCCCATTCACAGGAACTTAGTGGGAAGAGACAAAATAAACAAGATGTTTGCAAGTTGTGGTAGGAGTGAGGACAAAAATAGTTAATAGCAAGTAACTGAAGGAGATAAAATTTAGACAGAGTAGTTGGGGAAGGACTATCTGAAGATGTGAGATTTGAACTGCGACCAAAAAAATGAAAAGGAACCAACTATGGGAGGTTTATAAAGAACATTTTGGCAGAGAGAAGAAAAAGTACCAAGGGTAAACGGTCTGTGAAGCTAGTGAATGATGCCCCATGATTATATCAATGTACACAGCTATGATTTAATAAAAAAAAAAAAAAGAAGAAAAGAAAAAGTACCAAGGCTCTGAGAAATGGTTTGGCCTATTTGAAGAAGAGAACGGAAGACAGAGGAACTAATAAAGTATATTAGAGGAGGGAAAGATGCTTTGAGGTATGGTTAGAAAGATAAAAGGGGGAAGATTATGTAGGACCTTGTAAGTCATAGAAAAAAAGCTAGATTAAGTGTGATGGGAGCTACTGGATGAGTTTAAAACATATATAATCCAATATATAATTTTACTCTGGCTCTTCTAGGGGGAAGAGATTTGAGAGGAGGAAGAATGGAAACAGAAACCAAAGAGGTGGTTACCTATATTTTAGAGAAGAATTGATAGTAGCTATCTGGAGTTTTTGGAGATACAGCTCACAGAACTTCTAATAGGAGTGAAGGAAAAAAAAAATCAAGAATGATGCCTAGGTTTTTGCCTTGAATAACTAAGTGGAAGTTGTTTTCTTATGAAAAGACCAAGGCAAGCATAGATTTGAAGAGGTAAATCAAGCATATTGTTTTTGTATACAGTAAAACCTCTATAAGTTGACCCCCCGGGACTGTAACAAACTGATCTACATACAGAGGTGGTCAACATAACCACCTAGGCTTACTTTACTGATCATACATATGGCTCATGTCTGGCCTATGAAAATTAGGTCAATTTAAGGTCGTCAACTATGGAGGCTCTATTGTGTATAGCCTTTAACATAAAATTTTAAGAGAAAAAGAAAATAGTTTCTGACCCAGCATTCAAAAAAAAAGCCCTGATATTTAGTCCAATAGGATCATTTAGGCCTCCATTGGTTCATGGATGAGTGATGGATGATTAGTTCACTCATCCATGAACCAATCCCTGTGCCAGAGTTAGGAAAGCTAATGTTAACAGACTTAAACCATCAAAGTCCTACCCGTGGAACTAAGGGTAGGATCAATTCAACCTAAATTCTATGGCTTGAAATTTAAAATCCACTTAGGATGGATGATTAGAGAGTAATAAACTACACATTTATTACCAATATCTATGACAGTTAAAGACAAGTGCTTGATGTCAACTGCTTAGAGATGGTAGCTAAAGCCATGGGTAGATAAGATCACCTAGGGTGAGTGTGTTACATAAAAAGAAGCCCTAGAACAGAAACACCAAAACTTAAAGATTGAGCAGAAGAAATGGAATCTTCAGAAAAAATGGGAGAGAGGGGGCTACAGATGAGATCAAAGTCTTGAAAGTTCATTATTTATTGAAGGCTTGGAAGACAGTCATAGTCTGCAACTTCATAGCTGGGAGAAGATGAGTAAGATGAGAACTAAAAATTAGCCTTTAGATTAACATCAGGGAGGTTGCAGGTAGACTTGAGGGGAACAGTGTCAGGGGTAAATCAAAGCTTAAGCCAGAATCATGTGTGAGTGTGTGTGTGTGTGTGTGTGTGTGTGTGTAGAGAAGGAACATGGGGTAAGGGGTCACTAAGACTAAAGCACTCTTTGAGGAAGTATGAATGCAAATGGATCAATGGTGATGGGTTAGCTTAAACCTATGGAGTCAAGGGAGGAGGATTTAAGATGTAAGATGGTAAACACTTTTAAGAGCAGTTTAAAAATCAAGAATAGAACAGGAAAGGTTGAAGACAACTTTTATCTGGAAAGTCTTGACATCACACCCTTTTTATAAATACCTATGTTATATACATATCATGAGATAGAGGCTATGTATTTGTAACTGAACAAACCAAAATGAAGGACACCTTGGAGAAATTAAAACTCACTCAGGGAGGTGCCTGTGGCTCAGTAGTAGGGCACCAGCCCCATATACTAAGGGTGGCAGGTTTAAACCTGGCCCCAGCCAAACTGTAACAAAAAAATAGCTGGGCATTGTGGCAGCCGCCTGTAGCTACTCAGGAGGCTGAGGCAAGAGAATCGCCCAATCCCAGGAGCTGGAGGTTGCTATGAGCTGTGATGCCACAGCACTCTATTTATTTATATAAATAAATAATTTTTATTCATAAAAATAAAAAACTCACTTCAGTTAAAAATTTAAAAATAGAAATGACATCATACCTTTCAGGCATTTCAAATCAGACTTTTTTGGTACTTATGACCCAATATTACTTTATAATGTATAATTTGAAAGTATAATTTTAAGTGCTTAAAAATGAAGTTTAGGTTGGGCATGGTGGCTCGCCCCTGTAATCCCACATTCTGGGATGCTGAGGCAGGAGTTCAGGAATAGCCTGGGCAACATAGCAAGACCTGGTATCCACAAAAAAAAATAAAAATAAAAATTAGCTAGGCATGGTGGTGCATACCTATAGTCCAAGCTACTTAAGAGGCTGAGGAAAGAAGATCCCTTGAGCCCAGGAGTTCTAGATTACAGTAAGCTATCATGAGGCCACTGCATTCCAGCCTGGGCCACAGAGAAAGACTTTTGTCTAAAAAAAAAAAAAAAAAAAGTTGTTTTATTAGTATATGCTGAAGTAAAATGGTCAGGTTTCATTGTTAACTCCTTTTAGACCAGAGACCACTTCGAAAATGTGAGGAAATTATAAGACTCTCTCCCTCAAAAGAGATTAACTTCTTCATGTTCTTCCAGGGAAATTCACTGAAAGACATGGGAGGCTTGCCCACAGACATAAGGTTACGTTTACAAACTCCTCCTAGGACTTACTAACAGGATTTCTCTTTGGACTTTTGTCTGCCAGCCAGTAGGCTGCTTCTACTTTCCTTCCACTTTATTGTAATTTAACGTATGTCCTCCACTCTGAAGCCTTAAATGTCAATTCCAACTCCTTCTTCCCTCCCACCTTTCCCTGTGCTCCAATATATAAAACAAAAATAATGGATTCAAATATTACTGCCTTCAAATCCTGGTTCCATCACTTTCTAAATAACATCACCCTGGCCAAGTATTACCTCTTTGAGAAAGCTATATTTTCCTTATAAGCCCTGTGAGGTATGATTCTTTCTCACAAGAACCTACCACCTGATTAGAACTGTCAACTCATTCTCATTTCTCTCTTCCTCCTCGGATTATAAACTCCTCGAAGGCAGAGGAGTTTTTTATTTCATTCCTTATTATTTCATTCCTTATTTCACCACTTCTTATCACATTTCTGCTTTTAAAACCATAAGAGTTGCTTAATTAAACATAATTTTATAATAGAGGTCAAAATTTTGTTCTAGCCTCCATCATTAATGTTCTCATCTACGTTTCCTCACAGCTTTTTCATATTTCACCTACAGATAAAAATCACAGAATCATAAATAACTTTGTTAGTGGTTTAAGGCCTTCTCAAATTATTTACAAGAATATCTTGTAATAGAGACTTCTAGTTAAAAATGAATACTCTGCAGGGGTCCTCAAAGTGTGGCCCGCGGGCCACATGAGACGGTGTGATTGTATTTGTTCCCGTTTTGTTTTTTTACTTCAAAATAAGATATGTGCAGTGTGCATAGGAATTTGTTCATAGTTTTTTTTTCAACTATAGTCTGGCCCTCCAACGGTCTGAGGGACAGTGAATTGGCCCCCTGTTTAAAAAGTTTGAGGACGCCTGCTCTCTATAGCTTATTTAATATATATTAATTAGTGGAGTCTATAATTTTCCTTAATACAGACAGGCAGTTTTGACAATCTAACTCTTATTTGCTTTTATGTATAATATTACTAAACCATTAAAGTTCAAATGTCACCAACAGTTACACAGCTATACTCTGTTCACTGCCCAGGATTGCTGCTTTTTAGAAAGGGCATTGTCAAGATGCTGCAAGTAACATTATCAAACTAATAATGATAATAAAACAGTATTAGCTAAAGAAGCTTGTTTGGGGATGAGGTAAAATATCAAATACTTAGTATATGATTGATTATACATATTATACATTCCCTGATTCAATAAACTTTCGGTACAGAATCTCAGTCAGACCTGAAATTAAGCCTCTCACCTGTGCTTTCAATTAAGTTGTTAAAAATAACTGTAATATAAGCACTTTCACTTTTCAAATTTCAACAATTTTACTATTTTTACTTGTGCATTTTTTTTTTTTTGTAGAGACAGAGTCTCACCTTATCGCCCTCGGTAGAGTGCTGTGGCGTCACACAGCTCACAGCAACCTCCAAATCCTTGGGCTTAGGCGATTCTCTTGCCTCAGCCTCCCGAGTAGCTGGGACTACAGGCGCCTGCCACAACGCCCGGCTATTTTTTTGTTTTTGTTGCAGTTTGGCCGGGGCTGGGTTTGAACCCGCTACCCTCGGCATATGGGGCCAGTGCCCTACCCGCTGAGCCACAGGCGCCGCCCTAATTTTACTATTTTTAATCCATACAAAGGATAGACTATGGGGTGGGGACAACGGAAGTTATATTAGTGCTAGGGTGTTGACTCTTTATAAATAACTAAAACCCTTTATTTTAGTGTACAGTTTTCTAATATCAACTATTTGGTTCTTATTTTATAATATAAATACAAATACTTAAGCACGTGGAAGAATGTTTCTTAACTGATTAAAAGTAGATTACAAGAACTTCAGCAGAATTTCAACACATATATGACAAATAATTGGAGAATTTTTAATTTTTAATTTCATATAATTTCAAGCAGACATGTTGCTTTATGGACTTCATAGTCATGTCTTCAAAGTAGTGAAATTCAGCCACAGCTGTTATTGTCTGCCATTTTTATTATAATATCTGGAGAAAAAATAAAAATAGGTTATTTCACTTAGGTATCTAATAGTTATTAATAACCAGGACTGTGGTCTCAAGAAAGTAGGACACACTAGTTTCATCCTGTCCAGATTTAAGATACAAATCTCAGAGGCCACAAAAAAAATGAACAGCTAGCTCACCCCTTCTTGGACATTCTCAGGACAGTCTATTTGGAGACAAAGGATACCACTCAGTAACATTTCACTCGAAAGCCTAGCAAAGACTGCTGTAGTAGTCACCACTGGGCTTTTAACCCCCGCCTTGAGAATCAGTCAAGGTGGGCTTCTCATCCCTGTCCTCAGCCACCACCCAAGCAAAAGCCCCTCATATTCTCCCGACCATGCTTTCTTTGCATTCTCCTACTCTTTTGCAGCTAAACCCAGGTTCTTCCCAAATACAAGATTCAGGGGCCCTTCCCCGCAATGTCTCAGATCCACAGTAGAACCAGCTTTATCTATTTAACATTGCTACTTTCTACACTTCATCCCTTTGCCTAATCAGCCTATATCACTGGCTCTGAAATTTTGTTGTACCCTAGACTAGAATTACCTGAGATTTTTTAAGATGTTGATATCTAGATCATACTCCATACCAATTAGATCAGAATCTTTGTGTGGGTACCCAAACATAAGACAACTAGGAAGGTATGAGGTACATCTAAGTTTGAGAACCAGAGACCTATTTCTTTACTGTTTGAAGTGGAATCCATGGTCCAGTAATGTTAGCATCACCTAAAAGATCATTAGAAACATTCTAAATCCACTAAATGAAAATTTCCATTTTAACAAGATCCTCAAGCAATTCACAAGTACATTAAAGTTTAAGAAGTGCTGGCTATACTACCCTCCTCTACTTCTTGTCTTTATTGACCTCAGACACTGTAGTTCAACTCATTAATGACTTTGGAAATTGGTCCACAGTCATCCTCCCCACATAAACTTTTGGGTAACATTCCAAGTGGATAATTAACACACCCAGCTATCTAGTCTCACCTCTAACTTCATATACATGTCTAGGGCCATGACTTATATTTTCCCTTGACATTACTAGAATGCATCATTTCTGAAACTTTACAATAATAGAGACTTGGGAGTCATTTTCTAAATATCCTTCTTTCTCACTACTCTAATCGAATACTGAGGCAGTCACTAAAACCTGCCAACTATACCAACAGAAATTTTTAGTTTAGACTGGTTCTCAAACTACAGAACTCCTGAAATCAGATCACTGAGGCAATGACCTTGGAATCTACATTATTTGTAAATTATTCTGGTGATGTGAGCACCACACTTTGAGATACACTAGCTCAGATCCTTATTTTCTCAACTTTGTTCATCAGAACTTTCGCAAAACTCCTACCTGCCTTTTCTGCTACATAGTCATTTCTCTCCAAATCATCTCCATACTTGTTGCCATAATGATCAAATAAAAAGCAAACTTGACCAAGATAAAGATTTATCCTGGCAAAGAAGGCTCTCCCCTATCTGCTCCTAATTACTACTTAAACCTCTGTTCTCAGAGAGTTCAATCTAATCTTCTCCAGCGAAATATAACTAATGTCAGTTCCTTACATGGGGATAATTTAAACCTCTCATTTTATGCTAGCTACACTCATAGTTGGGTGTGTTAATTATCCACTTGGAATGTTACCCAAAAGTTTATGTGGAGAGGATGACTGTGGACCGGTTTCCAAAGTCATTAATGAGTTGAACTGCAGTGTCTGAGGTCAATAAAGACAACAAGGAGAAGTAGAAGAGGGTAGTATAGCCAGAGCTTCTTAAGATACTCATGCTGAGGTCTTCATATCATCCTGAAGAGGGTCCCAAATACAACCCTATTGAAGCACATAAACTCCATTGCACTCATTTTATGTATCTGACTTCTATAAGATGACAAACTTCATCAAGACAATAACTATGTTTTTATTAATATCACCAGCAACTAAATATATATAACACGTGATATCAGGACTCAATAAATGTTTGCTAAATGAGTGAACAAACCAACTAAAAAACTTCATCTTTAATTATATGGCATTAAACCAATAGGCTTAAAAGACTTCCATGATGGGGTGGCTGGTGTCTGTGAGTCAAAGGAGTAGGGTGCCGGCCCCATATACCAGAGGTGGTGGGTTCAAACCCGGCCCCGGCCAAAAACTGCGAAAAAAAAGAAAAGACTTCCATGATGTCAAACTAGTTTGATTTCTTTTTCCCTAATGAACTTAACTAGCACACTTCATCTCTGTATTTATATTAGATCAATGTGTCTGTGTTGGGGTGGTACCTGTGGCTCAGTGGGTAGGGTGCTGGCCCCATATGCCAAGGGTGGCGGGTTTGAACCCATCTCCGGCCAAACTGCAACAAAAAGTAACCAGGCATTGTGGCAGGCACCTGTAGTCCCAATAACTTGGGAGGCTGAGGCAAGAGAATCGCCTAAGCCCAAGAGTTGCTGTGAGCTGTGATGCCCCAGTACTCTACCGAGGGCGATAAAGTAAGACTCTGTCTCTAAAAAAAAAAAAGTGTCTGTATCAAAGACTATACATACTTACCTAATATATTCTTTATACGAGATGACATAACCAAATTTAGCATCAATACAATAACCACTCAACATATTTTACACTTCTTGCAATTTAATAAAAACCAAGAGACAATTTTCAATAGGGAAATATAGTATGTTAGACTTGACGAATTAACCTAACCTAGCAAATAAGTAATTGTTACATAATGAGTGACTAATATGTCAGATGCTTTATATAGATTATCTCTAATCCTCACAATTCTTTGGTTGTTGAACTTCTAAGATAATAAGAACTACTACTTACCAATTTTACAGATAAGAAGCTAAAATTCAGCCATTTTAAGGAATTTGCTTATGTGACAGAGTTACAATTTGAATGTATGTGATTGCTACTACCACATCTCAGATACTTGAATGGATCTGTTTCTACCTCATTTGTCATGTATTAGTGTGATATTTCTGCCTGTAATTATAATCTACAAATTCAAACTTCTCACTAAAGAAAACATACATATAAAATTAAAGGCTGTTATTCTACTATTAGCTTGATATATGAATTTATAACACATATTTCTTCTGGAGCTCAAAATAAAATAGAAATTTTAAAATATTACTATAAGGATAGCTATAAGTTTTGTCTGACTTTTCAGAAAACATCATTATATTAGAAATCTTTCCTGACACCTCAAAACAAAGTTAAAAGTGTCCCGTCCTGGGTTCCTATAATGCCTATCCTAGCTTTGATTCTGTAATAGGCTGTGCGAACTTGGGCAAGTCACTTAATCTGGCCAGATCATTTTTATCTGTAAAATGAACAAAATAGACTAATAATATGGTTCTCAAATGTTGGTGCTTCTTAGAATCACCTTGAGAGTTCACCAAATTGCAGATTCCTATGCCATATCTCTAGAAATTATAGTTTAGTTACAGTTTTTCTAGTCCAGGTGGTCAGAGGACCACAAATTGAGAAACCTTGAACAAGATGTTTCTAAAGCAGCGGTTCTCAACTGTATTAAAGGGCTGTGGCATTAGGAAGATTGAGAACCACTGTTCTAAGCTTCCTCTATCTGGCTGTCACTATCCCAAACTACCCACACCACCACCTCCATCACATGTCTTTGGTTCACTTTCACCCCTTTTCCTCTTTAATGAGCACAACACCAGCTATTAATGAACAAACAACATACTGAACATAGTCCTGGACGATCAAAAGTGAGACTAAGCCTGTAGCCCTGATTAGATTACTGCCAAACTAGCTAAAACTTTAAATGCCAGGACTAAAAATAGGATGATTCATGTTTAAAATAACATGGTCACTAGTTAGCTTCGAGCTTTGCTATTTTTACTAAAGGAAAAAGAGAAGTGGCCAGAGGTTGAAAGGGGATTAAATGAAAAGGCTGCAGTTACCGTGAGAGCCCAGAAAAAGGCCAGGAGGTGGCACCATTAGTTCAACCATTAGTTAAACATTAAGGGGAGCAGGAGCTCTGTGAATTAAACTAAACACTAAAAACTCTGGTCTGAACATTCAAAAGAACTTCCCAGACACATTTTTGTTTCAATTTGTTGCAGACTTAAATACAGAATTTTAACAATATCTGATATTATAAACTAAGATGACAGGCCAACATACCAAATTAATTTATTTTTATTTTTTAGTTGAAATAAACACAAATAAAAGTATATATGTTTTTGATGGATTTTAACAAATGTAATACACCCACGTAACCAGTACCAAGATAATGAAACAGAATGATATCAGCACCTTAGAATTCCCCATCATAATCCCAGTTAATACCCCAATTCCAATGAGGGCATCCATTGCAGTGATTTCCATTACAATTTAGTTTTGCCTATTTTGTACTACATATAAATAATATTAAGTGTGTTCGGTACCTTATGTTATATTCATCAATATGTACATAACTATGTAAACTTAACAGTTGGATGTAACTATTTATCATTGATTCTCACTGCCAAGTAGCACTCAAATGAAAATATACCATAGTGTATCAATTTTAGTTGATGAATAATGGATAGTTTCCAGTTTGGGGCCATCATGAACAGTGCTGTTTTAAATATTCTAATATGTATATGTGTGTATACACACACACACAATATATCAAACATATACTCATTCAAATTAAGTATATTCCTAGGAGTGGAATTGCTGGGTATCCAGGGGTCTGTGAAGTTTCTACAGTTCTAGTGGTATCAGAGACATCTCCACTAAGGTGAAGGATGATTTATCTGTTCCCCTCCTACAACCAAAAAGGAGGCACAATGCCTAGTGGGCCTTTTTGGATTTGGAAATCAAAATATTCCTCATTTGTGTGTTGGCACTTCATCCCATTTACTAAATGACCTAAAAAGCTGCTGGATTTGAAGCAAAACAAAAGAAAGCTCTGCAACAAGTCCAGGCTTCTGTGCAAGATGCTCTGACACTTGCACCTTCTGGATCTAGTGGATCCAATGGTGCTTGTAGCAGATAGAGATGTGCCTTTCACAGGCCCTCTAGGTGAATCGCAAAACCTTAAGATTTTGGAGCAAAACCTTGCCATCCTCTTAGGGTAACTACTCTTTTTGAGAAATAGTTTTTGACCTATTACTGGGCTTTAGTAGAAACTACACTTAACCATGGGCCACTACATCACCACATAACCTGAGAAGCCCATCATAAACTGTGTGTCGTCTGACCCACCAAGTCAAAGTTGGTATGAAGAGGAGCACTCCATTATCAAATTGAAGTGGTGGATACAAGTTGGGGTTCAAGCAGTCTCTGAAGCTGCAAGTAACTGAGGAAGTGTGGCCCAAGTGACTATGGCCTCATCTCTTGCTTTTTTCTCCCTTCCTGCACTTATGATGACATGAAGAGTTATCTACAATCAGCTGACTGAGGAAGAGGAAGTTCTACAATCCTGCACATTACCTTTTTTCTCCCTTCCTGCACTTACGATGACATGAAGAGTTATCTACAATCAGCTGACTGAGGAAGAGGAAGCTCAAGAGTTGGTTACAAATGATTCTCCATGATATACAAGCACCACTTCAAAGTGGACAGTTAGAGAGTTAGAGCACTTACATCTCCATCCTGGAACATTCCTGAAGGAGACAGGTGAAAAGAAATCTTCCCAAAGGGCAGAACTCTAAATATGCAACTCTAAATATGTTTGCTTTGTTGAAAGGAGAAATGGCAAGATGTTCAATTATATATCAACATCTATAATTGTTGACTTTAAATAAAAGAAATTATCCTTGATAATATGGGTAGGCTTCATCCCATCAGATGAAATGTCTTAACAGCAAAACTGATGTTTCTCTGAAGAAAAAGAAACCTTCTTGTGGACTGAATCATTAGCTCCTACTCAAGAGTTTCCAACATCCTAGCCTGGCATATAGTTTTCAGACTTGTCCAACTAGACCCCACAATTGTTAAGTCAATTCCTTGAAAAAAAAATCTCTTATTATGTACACATATGTGTATACGAGTGTATACAAATATATATATGTATACTCATGGGTGCATGTATATGTATACATACACATATATATCCTATTGGCTCTTTTTTTTTCTTGATATAGGCATCTACTATTTTCTACTGCTATACTAATGTTAACAAAATAAAAGTTAGAATGAGCCCATTATGTGGTCTTTGTCCTTGAAAAATTCATAATTTAAGGAATACAAAAAGTCAATATTATAAATTAGATCAAGTGTCAGTATATTATTGTAATGCTTAATTTAGGTATCAATTTGAATGGGTTAAAGGATACCCAGAAAGCTGGTAAAACATTTCTGGTTGTATTTGTGTCTGTGAGGATGTTTCTAGAAGATACTGGCATTTGAATGAGTGGACTGAATAAGGAAGATCTGCCCTCACCCAAAGTGGACAGGCCCTCACCATCCAATTGGTTGAGGGCCCATATAGAACAGACAGAAGAAAGGAAAATTTATTCTCTCTTGTGGAGCTGGGACCCCATCTTCTCCTGCCCTTAAACAGGACTCTGGGACTTGTGCCAGCAGGTCCCCAGGTTCTCAGACTCAGATTTAGCTATGCCATTGGCTTCTCTGGTTCTCCAGCTTGCTGATAGCATGTCATGGAACTTTTCAGTCCCCCTAACCACATGAAGCAATTCCTATAATAAATCTCCTCTAATATATCTGTATTTATCTATCTATATCCTATTGGTTCTGTTTCTTTGAAGAACTCTACCAGTATAATGTCCAATGAGTAGTACTGACTTAAGTATTCAAGAAACTTATTAATAAACAGTGATCTCTATGGACTTAAAGAATGCTCAGGGTAGGCACTGTGTAGGAAATGAGAACAAGGGTCAAGAGTGGACAGCTTGGTTGAACTGAAGTTACAAATCCATTAAATTTCAATTATTTCATTGGCTGCTTACTTATAACATGTTCCAAAATTCCACTGAGTAATTACACATTCTTCCTGAAATGCAATGAAGGTAATACAAAAACAAAAAAATTAACTTATAGTTTAGAAAGCTTGAAAGATTGAATTTCTCTCCACATCTTCAAGTGGTATGATCTTTGAAAAACTCCATACTACTATAAGCTTCAAGAGTCTTAGCATGTAAAATGGGGACAATATTACACAACCTTTCTGCCCTAAAGTCATAGTAAGAAATAAATGAAATAGAATAAGGTCCTTATCATGGTACCTTTCACAGAGGAAGTGTTCAATCAGTGTTAGATGAATGCAAAATCATCTCCATAGTTTTAAAAATAATGCTACTAAAAATGAAAGTCAAACAACACTAAAGTGCAAATAAGAGGAAGTACCCTAGATACATACATATTACCCTAGATACATACATACATATCAAATCAACGTTATAAGGTAATTTTTCAGAAATTAGTTTTTGTCTTTAAAAAAATTATTTTACTCGGATTCTGAAATCAGACCAGACTTTTACATTTTTACCATTTCTACTTTGTGTAAGAACACTCAGAATATAATTTATAAATGAATATCCTTTATATATAAGAAATTTACCATGGAAAAATATTTTATACCATCTGAAAAGTATGTTCTGTATTCATACTGTGATACCTTGAGGAATATCTTTAGAAGGAGAATATTTCTTCTTCTTTACAATAACACCTTTACTTTTCACTGGTCTAGTTCCCGGTGATGCTCTAATAATACAACATATTTCTGATGTATTTGAAGGCAACTGAAAAGCGAAAAAAAAGCAGATACTGCACAATTATTCCAATACAAAAACTGTATTTGTATATTGACTTATTTCAAATGCAAATGGTCTCAATATCCATATTTCATAGATATTAACAGCAAGCATTTGTTAAATGCTTACTCACTCCAGACACTGTTTTTTGTTTTTGTTTTTGAGACAGAGTTTCACTTTATTGCCCTGGATAGAGTGCCTTGGTGGCATCCTAGCTCACAGCAACCTCAAACTCTTGGGCTCAAGCAATTCTCTTGTCTCAGCCTCCTGAGTAGCTGGAACTACAGGCACCCACCACAACACCCAGCTATTTTTAAAGATGAGGTCTCTCTTAGGCTGGTCTCCAACCTGTAAGCTCAGGCTATCCACCCACCTTGGCCTCCCAGAGTGCCAGGATTATAGACGTGAGCCACGTGAGCCCAGCCCCAGACACTAACTGGTTTTAAAACATTTGCTCATTTAATTCTCACAGGAACTAAGCAAGTCAGATTATTTTATCCACATTTTAAAAATGTGGAAACTTAGTTTCAGAAAGATTGCATAATTTACTTAAAGATAAAGACAAGCAATGGTAGAGTTGAAATTTAAACACTTTGAAGTGGGAGAGAAAATTTGCATGATTTATTGAGTTAAAATAAAAATTTAAATTTAATCGAGTCAAACACTAGATTCCTTGGTTTCTCAGCTCAGGTAATTTTGACAATTTCTCATCAAACATATAGTGTCTAGAATAAAGAAATACCATCTCTTTCAGAAGTGATGTATCTTGTTTCTTGAACTCAGAAGTGGAGATATATATTTGTCAGGGGCTCCTCCCATTTTAAATAAAGTCTACCTGGAAACCTCTTCTATTGTAAAATTTATATTATTCTCTGTGGTGGACAATAACTATTTTCCTGTCCAGCATTCATTTTTCCATTCTTCTGGTACTAAACAGTATTAGAGTTTTCTTGGTAGAATCCACCCACTCTATCAGCCTGCACCACCCCTTCATTATAGATCAGATAAGAGATGATAATACTGGCTTGGCACCTGTAGCTCAAGTGGCTAAGACACCAGCCACATACACTGGGCTAGCGGGTTCGAATCCAGCCCAGACCTGCCAAACAATGACAACTATAACCAAAAGAAATGGCTGGGCATTGTGGCGGGCACATGTAGTCCCAGCTACTTGGGAGGCTGACACAAGAGGATCACTTAAGCCCAAGAGTTGGAGGTTGCTGCGAGCTGTGACAGCACAGCACTCTACCCAGGGCAATAGCTTGAAACTCTGTCTGAAAAAAAAAAAAGTTGATAATATTTCTGAACACCATCATAACCACAAGATCCAGCCTAGTCAATCAACACATTCCCTTGATCTTGGATACAGAAACTCAGAGGCAAAAAAAAAAAAAAATAGGATAGTCGCAGAACAAAATACATTTCACTCAAAATAAATTTCCTCCTAAAATTTCCTATAACATACAAAAAGAAGTGCTATACTCATGAGAAGGAAAGTGACCACGTGTAATATATAAAACAATGGATTTAAGCCCCTAGAATATTAGATATTGGACTGCCAAATCAGAATAAATGAGTAATATATGAAATACTTAAAGAATTAACAATTGAAATCTCAAGGATGAAAAGCAGATTTGAAAAAAGAAATAACCAGAAGTTCTTCAAATGAAAAATAAAACTGTTGAAATAAAAATTTCAATGAAATGCCTTAAGAACTAGAATAGATATAGATGAACAGAGAATTACTAAAGAAATTAACCAGACTTTAATAAATAAGTGAAAAATATTAAAGAGACGTTGAAAGATATGGAAGACAGAATGAGGCCTCACATATGCCATTTATCGGTAAAAATAAAACAGATAAGAAATTTCCCATATTAATGAAAAATATGAACCCATGATTCAAGAAGCCTTATCCCAAGCAAAATTAGAATTAAAAAAGAATTAGAAATAAAAATAATGATCCATTTATGTACACATTTCAGTAAAATTATAGAACATCCAAAATAAGGAAACTTTAGAAAGCCAGAAAGAAAAGATTTATTGTGTCAGTCCCCAAGACCCCCACCCACACCCCAGCTCATAATTTGCTAGAAAGATTCACAAGATTCAGAAAAGCTGTTACACTCATGGTTACAGTCTGTTACAGCAACAGAATATATATTAAGATCAACAGAAGGAAAAGGCACATAGGGCCAAGTCTAGGAGGACAAACTTCCATTTGTCTTGTTTGGTATAGTCACATGGATAACACTTAATTCTCTCATGTGCAAAGTGGAAGCTTAGTGAGCCTTGACATCAAGGTTCCTATTTGGGGTCAGTCACACAGGTGTGCAGTACCTGCATAACTGACCTCAGCTCCTCAGACCTCAGTCCCCAGGTCAAACTGACACAAGGTGGGCCAAAGTCTCAGGCATCAAAAATAGGTATTTACCATGAATCACACTGTTAGCATAAATTATATGACATGATCCAAGATCCCAGATCCCATACAAAGACAGTCTATCTGGCAGAATGCTCAAAAGGCTCAGAGATATCTCCCAGAGCCTGGCCAAAGAACAGTCCTGAGGACCACGGGACTGTATAAGCCTGTTGAGTTAACCCTTTCCCACATACATGTAACTTATAAGGAAATGACAATTAGATAACAGGAGAGTTGCAAATGAAACATTTAAGTCAGAAGACAATGGAATGATACCATCAAAAAGCAGAGAGAAAATGACTGCCAATTTAAAATATAGACTAAGAAAAACTATCTTTCAAGAATGAGGGAAAATTAAAGGCATTTTTAAAACCTGAAGCAATCTATCGACAAAGACTGTCACTAAAGAAACTAAAAAATGAACTTCAAAAGAAGAAAAATGACTGGGGAAGAGGCAAGATGGCTGACTGAAGCCAACTTTCAGCAGAGGCTCCCATCCAGAAAGAGAAATAATGGCCAGAAACAACCCAATAAAGCAGAAGATTGGGAGCTGAGCTGAGAGAGAGGATGGATAGGTCCACATCATCCCTGCTGAGGCAAGCTGGGACTCCAAGGAAACAAATTTCAGGTACAAAACCCATTCCAAAGAGTATGGGAATCCTTCCCCTCTCCCCCCATGAAAGCAGCTTGAGGCAAGTAGAGAACAGAGAACCTTTTGTTTCACCAAAGGGGAGAGAATGACTGAGGGCAGGGACTCCCTCCACAGAGAGATAACCACCCTTGCCAGGGCCAAAAGTTGATCTAATATTCTCCCTATATTCCTGAACTCCCAATCCACTCCTGCCCCCTCTCTTGGTGGTCTGGAAGACTACCCCCTGTGTTTGGCAGGTTTTTGCTAGGGCAGGGCATCTCATGAGCTCTGGGGCAGTTGTGCTTCAAACTATAACTAAAAGAGGTGGGGAGTCGCAAGGGGACAGAGACTTGCTCCATGTTGGAAAGAGCATAGCGTGGGACCCATGCCACTGACGACTGGGGACTGTGGGGTGCCACCAGCACCCCACCTGCTTTTGCTACCTGCAGAGCACTGCCCAAAGGCTCCCTGGCTCCCCACCCAGCTCCTGTGACCCATGACCTGCGGCCAGCAGCCCCCACGGCTCCGACAACCCAGGTGGACAACGTCTGCCTGGCTCCTTCAACTGGTCCAGCCCATGGCCAGCAACTCCCGCCTGGCTCCTGCAACCCATGGAACCCACAGCTGGTGACTCCCACATGGCTCCTGCGACCTGCAGCCATGACTCCCGCCCAGCTCCTGCAACCCTTACGGCCCATGGCAGGAGACTCCACCCTCCAGCTCCTGAGACCTATGGCTGGTGACTCCTGCCCGGCTCCTGAGACCCATGGCTGTCAGCCAGCGACTCCCACCTAGCTCCTGTGACCCATGGCTCTGAAGCCAGTGGCTCCTGCAACCTACACACAGCAGTGCCCCAGACCGGTGGCTCCACCCTCAGCAGTGGCAGTGCCGTCACTGATAGTGGTGGCAGCTCCACAGTCCCTCCCACTGGGGACAGATTTGTGAGAGAAACCTCCCCAATCCTGTGGAAAACAGGTGGTGGGTGGGGGAACATGACTTGACCTGCAGGGGTTCCAGAGGTGGAGGGTGGCCAAGGCAGAGGCATGGTCTCTGCAGGAGAGAACCACACTCCTCCACAGTAACCCCTGACTAGGCACAGATGCAGGTGAAATACTCCCTAGTTTCTAATGATCACCAGAGGGAATCAGGCCTAAACTAGTCCCACCAGCAGGTCGCACAGTGAGATGGCAGGTTGGGGAAACATTGTCTTCTCTTTGACTTAGGTGCAAATCTTTGGTGTACTTGACTATTAGAGAAAGCTGGGATGCAGCCCTATGGGGTAACCAGTGACTGGGGATGCAAAATGAGAAAAGAGGCCCAGCCCCCCTGGAATAATTTACTTTGTGGGCCTTTCTGACTCCTCAGACCAACAGAGCGAGTCACATTTGAGCTTCCAGTGGACACCTCCAAAACCTCCAAGATGAAGAAAAATGGAGAACAAAGACAGATCATTCCCTGAGAGAGTTATGGGACCACTCCAAAAAAGCCTTATTGGAGTTCCTGAAGGTGATGAGAATGATCTAAAAGGCACAGATGCTCTACTCCAAGAGATTTTTAGAGGAAAACTATACAAACATGGCAACGGATACTGAAATTCAGATAGCAGACAGTTTCAGAATCCCAGCACCACTCAATCCAAATAAGAATCCCCTAAACACATTGTAATTAACTTCACCAAAGTTAATATGAAAGAGAAAATCCACAAGCAGCCAGATATAAGAAAACCATAACCTACAAGAGGAAGAATATTAGAATGACTGCAGATCTTTCTGCTGAAACTTTTCAAGCCAGAAGAGGAGGGTCATTAACCTTGAATTTCCTAAAACACAACAACTTTCAGCCCAGGATCCTGTATCCAGCTAAACTGAGTTTCATTTATGATGGAGAAATCAAATACCTTAATGACATTCACATGTTGAAGAAATTTGCCACAATTCAATCAGATTTTCAAGATATTCTCTCACCCATCCTCCCTAATGACCACCACAATATACTACCACCAAAGTAAACTCACTCAGAAATTATTGATCAAAACCCAACTTCCACAGTGGTGAAAGGATTAAAAACGTCCACTGGTCTTTCAAAAAACTTGAAATCCAAAATACTACCAGGCTTATCAAAACTCTCAAAGTGAATGGCTTAAATTGTCTGCTAAAGAGGCACAGGTTGGCTGACTGGATACAAAAACTCAGGCCAGATGTCTTATGCATTCAAGAATCGCATCTTATCTTAAAGGATAAATATAGACTCAGAGTGAAGGGATGGATAACTATAATCCAGGCAAATGGAAAACAGAAAAAAGCAGTGGTTGCAATTTTATTTGCAGATACATTAGGCTTTAAACCAGCAAAAGTAAGGAAAGACAGGGATAGTCACGTCATATTTGTAAGGGAAACACTCAACATGATGAGATATCAATTATTAATATTTACGTGCCCAACCAAAATGCTCCTCAATTTATAGGCAAAACCCTAACAGATATCAACAATTTGATATCTTCCAGCACCATAACAGTTGGAGATTTAAACACCCATTTGGCAATGTTGGATAGATTCTCTAAGAAGGAAACTAAGAAAAGAAACTCTGGACGTAAACTTCACCATACAACAATTGAATTTAATAGACATCTACAGAACATTTCATCTGAACTAAATACACATTCTTCTCATCAGCCCATGGAACATCCTCAAAAATTGATCACATCTTAGGTCACAAGGCTAACCTCAGCAAATTTATAAGAATAGAAATTGTTCCTTGTATTTTCTCAGATCATCCAAAATAAAAGTCGAACTCACCAATACCAGGAATCTGCATACTCATACAAAGACATGGAAACTAAATAACCTTATGCTGAAATATAGCTGGATCAAAAGGAGATTAAGAAGGAAGTTGCCAAGTTTTTATAACAGAATGATAAGTAATATACAAATTATCAGAACCTCTGGGATACTGCAAAGGTAATCCTAAGAGGGAAATTTATAGCCTTGCAAGCCTTTCTTAAGAGAACAGAAAGACCCTCCCACCTCTGGAAGAGCTGTGCCAGGACGTGATCAGCACCCTCCCACCTACAGGACAGCAGCACCAGTACCCGTGATTGGCACCCACAGGGACCTCCGGAAGAGCTGCGCCAGGACCTCTGATCGGCACCTTCCCACCTCCAGAAGAGCTGCGCCGGGACCCATGATCTGCACCCTCCCGGAACCCAGTAAGAACTGTGCCGGGACCTGCTACCCCACCCGCCGGGCCACCCCACAGCCGGACCAGGAACTCAGAAAGCCACACAACACCACATGCTCCCTCCTGTGCCCTCCCTGCCTCCACACTGCCCACTTGTCTGGCCAGGGACACTGGTAGCCACGCGCCCTCCGGAGCCCTCACTACCTCTGTGTGGAGCACTTCTCCTAACTAGAGACTGCTGGAGCCTTCGGCCGTCTGTACCAAATTCACTGGGAGCCAGGCAATCCAAGAACCATGTGCACCACCCCAGCCGTGTTCCTGGATCCGGGGGCATCACACTTAGGAGCTGCTCCCACAACCAGAACTCCCTGGCTGGGGCAGCCACAGAAGAGACACACAGGGTCACTCCCTACAAAGATCCTGCAAGGATACAGTGATCCCACTGGGGTCTAATCTCGGGAAACACCACTCCAACTCTGAGGATAGCCAGAGGCAATGGTGAAAAACAATCATGAGCTGAAATCAAAGGAAAAACTCTGGCAATATGAATAATTAGAGTAGATCAAGTCCCCCAAGGAAAAATGGAGCAGACACAGCACAAGATCCCATGCACAAACAAATAGCTGAGATGTCTGAAATCTGGATAGCAAATGAGATTGAATTAGAATTCCAAGCAGTAACACAAGGGTGTCTCAAGAATTCAACAAATTTAAAGACCAAAGGACCAATGATTTTGACACATTGAGACAAGAAGTTACAGCCCTCAAAGATCTTAGAAACACAGTAGAATCCCTCAGTAACAATGGATCAAGCAGAAGAAAGGATTTCTGACATTGAAGACAAAGCTTTTGAATGCTCCCAAACTCTCAGAGAGGAAGAAAAATGGAAAGCAAAAACAAATCACTCCCTCACAGAGCTCTGGGATAATAATAATAATAAAAAATATTCATCTTATAGGAATCCCTGAAAGTGATGAAGTGGCTTCACACGGCACAGAGTCTCTTCTCCATGAGATTATGAAAGAGAACTTTCCAGACATGCCAAGAGATTCTCATTTTCAGATAGCTGACAGTTTCAGAACTCCAGCACGACTCAACCCAAATAAGACATCACCCACACACATCATAATCAATTTCACTAAAGTTAATATGAAGGAGAAAATTCTGAAAGCAGCCAGACAAAAGAAAACCATCACCTACAAGGGGAAGAATACTAGAATAACTGCAGATCTCAATGCTGAACATTTCAAGCTAGAAGAGGATGGTCGACTTTTAATCTCCTAAAACAAAATAACTTTCAACCCAGGATCCTGTACCCAGCTAAACTGAGTTTCATTTATGACAGAGAAATTAAATATTTCAATGACATTCACAAGTTAAAGAAATTTGCCATAACTAAACCAGCTCTCCAGGATATTCTCGGACCTATCCTCCATAAAGACCAGCGTAAACCTCCACCACAAAAGTAAACCCACCCAGAAAATTTTGATCAAATTCCAACTTCCACAATCGCAAAAGGATTAAAAATGTCCACTGGACCCTCGAAAGGCTTATCAATATTCTCAATTAATGTGAATGGTTTAAATTGTCCTCTAAAGAGGCACAGATTGGCTGACTGCATACAAAAACTGAAGCCAGATATCTGCTGCATACAAGAATTGCATCTTACATTAAAAGACAAATATAGACTCAAGGTGAAGGGATGGTCATCTGTACTCCAGGCAAATGGAAAGCAGAAAAAAGCAAGTGTTGCAATCTTATTTGCAGATGCAATAGGCTTTAAACCAACGAAAATAAGGAAGGATAAGGACGGACACTTCATATTTGTTAAAGGTAATACTCAATATGAGATTTTAATTATTAATATTTATGCACCCAACCAGAACACACCTCAATGTATAAGAGAAACTCTAACAGACATGAGCAACTTGATTTCCTCCAGTTCCATAGTAGTTGGAGATTTTAACACCGTTTTACCAGTGCTGCTTAGAGCCTCCAAAAAGAAGCTAAGCAAAGAAATCTTAGATTTAAACTTCAACTTAACCATTCAATATCTGGACTTAACAGACATCTACAGAACATTTCAACCCAACAAAACTGAATACATATTCTTCCCATCAGCCCACGGAACATACTCCAAATCAACTACATCCTGGGCCACAAATCTAACCTCAGCAAATTTAAAAAAAAAATAGAAATTATTCCATCTACTCAGACCATCATGGAATAAAAGTTGAACTCAATAACAACAGGAATCTGCATACCCATACAAAAACACGGAAACTAAATAACCTTATGTTGAAGGATAGATGGGTTATAGGCAAGATTGAGAAGGAAATCACCAAGTTTTTAGAACAAAACCACAATCAAGACACGAATTACCAGAACCTCTGGGATACTGCAAAGGCAGTCCTAAGAGGGAAATTTATAGCACTGCAAGCCTTCCTCAAGAAAACGGATAGAGAGGAAGTTAATAATTTAATGGGACATCTCAAGCAACTGGAGAAGGAAGGCCGTTCCAAGCCCAAAACCAGCAGAAGAGAAGAAATAACCAAAATCAGAGCAGAATTAAATGAAATTGAAAAAAAAAAGAATTATACAACAGATCAATAAATCCAAAAGTTGGTTTTCTGAAAACATCAATAAAATAGATAAACCTTTGGCCAACCTAACCAGGAAATAAAAGAGTAAAAATCTCCAATTTCGTCAATCAGAAATAGGAAAGATGAAATAACAACAGACCCTCAGAAATTCAAAAAATCCTTAATGAATATTACAAGAAACTTTACTCTCAGAAATATGAAAATATGAAAGAAATCGACCAATACTTGGAAGTACGCCACCTACAAAGACTTAGCCAGAACGAAGTGGAAACGTTGACCAGGCCTATATCAAGTTCTGAAATAGCATCAACTATACAAAATCTCCCTAAAAAGAAAAGCCCAAGACCAGATGGCTTTATGTCAGAATTCTACCAAACCTTTAAAGAAGAACTAGTACCTATATTACTAGACCTCTTTCAAAATATAGAAAAACAAGGAATACTACCCAACACATTCTACGAAGCAAACATCACCTTGATCCCTAAACCAGGGAAAGACCCAACAAGAAAAGAAAATGATAGAGCAATATCACTAACGAGTATTGACACTAAAATACTCAATAAGATCCTAACAAACAGAATCCAACAACACGTCAAAAAAATTATACAACACGACCAAGTGGGATTTATCCCAGGGTCTCAAGGCTGGTTCAATATACGTAAATCTATAAATGTAATTCAGCACATAAACAAACCAAAAATTAAAGACCATATGATTCTCTAAATTGATGCAGAAAAAGCTTTTGATAATATTCAGCATCCCTTCATGATCAGAACTCTTAAGAAAATTGGTATAGAAGGGACATTTTTTAAACTGATAGAGGCAATCTACAGCAAACCCACAGCCAATATTGTATTGAATAGAGTAAATTGAAAGCATTTCCACTTAGATCAGGAACCAGGCAAGGTTGCCCATTGTCTCCATTGCTCTTTAACATTGTAATGGAAGTTTTTCCTAATTGAAATCTTTTCCTAATTGCAATCTTTCCATTGCAATTAGGAAAGAAAAGGCGATCAAGGGTATCCACATAGGGTCAGAAGAGATAAAACTTTCACTCTTCCCGGATGACATGATCGTATATCTGGAAAACACTAGGGATTCTACTACAAAACTTTTAGAAGTGATCAAGGAATACAGCAATGTCTCAGGCTACGAAATCAACACCCATAAATCTGTAGCCTTTATGTATACCAAGAACAACCAAGCCGAAAAAACAGTCAAGGTCTCTATTCCTTTCACTGTAGTACCAAAGAAGATGAAATATTTGGGAGTTTATCTAACAAAGGATGTGAAAGATCTCTATAAAGAGAACTATGAAACTTTACGAAAAGAAATAGCTGAAGATGTTAACAAATGAAAAAAAAACAAAACATGCTCATGGCTCGGAAGAATCAACATTGTTAAAATGTCTGTACTACCCAAAGCAATATATAATTTTAATGCAATTCCTATCAAAGCTCCATTGTCATGTTTTAAACATCTTCAAAAAATAATACTTCGTTTTATATGGAATCAGAAAAAAACTCAAATAGCCAAAACATTACTCAGAAATAAAAACAAAGCAGGAGGAATCACGCTACCAGACCTGAGACTGTACTATAAATCCATAGTGATCAAAACAGCATAGTACTGGCACAAAAACCGAGAAACAGATGTGTGGAACAGAATAGAGAACCAAGAGATGAATCCAGCTACTTACCGTTATTTGATCTTTGACAAGCCAATTAAAAACATTCAGTAAGGAAAAGATTCCCTATTTAACAAATGGTGCTCGGTGAACTGGCTGGCGATCTGTAAAAGACTGAAGCTGGACCCACACCTATCACCATTAACTACGATAGACTCTCACTGGATAAAAGCTTTAAACTTAAGACATGAAACTATAAAAATACTTGAAGAAAGTGCAGGGAAAACTCTTGAAGGAATCAGCCTGGGTGAATATATTGTGAGGAGGACTCCCCAGGCAATTGAAGCAGTATCAAGAATACACTACTGGGACCTGATCAAACTAAAAAGCTTCTACACAGCCAAGAACATAGTAAGTAAAGCAAGCAGACAGCCCTCAGAATGGGAGAAAATATTCACAGATTATACCTCCGATAAAGGTTTGATAACCAGAATCCACAGAGAACTCAAATGTATTAGCAAGAAAAGAACAAGTGATCCAATCTCAGGGTGGGCAAAGGACTTGAAGAGAAACTCCTTTAAAGAAGACAGACGCACGATCTACAGACACTTGAAAAAAAGCTCATCATCCTTAATCATCAGAGAAATGCAAATCAAAACTACTTTGAGGTATCACCTAACACCAGTAAGAGTAGCCCACATAACAAAACCCCAAAACCAGAGATGTTGGTGTGGATGCAGAGAAAAGGGCACACTTCGACACTGCTGGTGGGAATGCACACTAATACGTTCCTTCTGGAAGGATGTTTGGAGAATACTTAGAGATCTAAAAATAGACCTGCCATTCGATCCTATAATTCCTTTACTAGGTATATACCCAGAAGACTAAAAATCAGAATATAACAAAGACATCTGTACCAGAATGTTTATGGCCTCCCAATTCATAATTGCTAAGTCATGGAAGAAGCCCAATTGTCCATTGAGCCATGAATGGACTATCCAATTGTGGCACATGTATACCATGGAATATTATGCTGCCTTAATGAAAGGTGGAGAGTTTACCTCTTTCATGTTTACATGGATGGAGCTGGAACATATTCTTCTTAGCAAAGTATCTCAAGAATGGAAGAAAAAGTATCCAATGTACTCAGCCCTACTATGAAGCTAATTTATACCTTTCATATGAAGGCTGTAACCCAACTATGCAGAAGAATATGGGAAAGGGCAAGAGAGGGGTTAGGGAGGGGAGATGTCATAGTGGAGGAAGTGTAATGGGTGGAGCCACACCTACAGTGCATTTTAGAATGGGTACAGGCGAAACCTACTAAATGCAAAATAAAATGTCTACATACAATAACTAAGAAAATGCCATGAAGGCTACACTGAACATTTTAATGAGAATGTTTCAGACTGTATATGAAACCAGCACATTGTACCCCTTGATTGCGCAAATGTACACAGCTATGATTTAACAATAAAAAAATAAAATAAAAAACCTTGAAAAAAAACCAAATAGGAAATGACTATTATTGTCTTTTCTTACTTTGATTGGTTTAAAGCCTATTGTATCTGCAAATAAAGTTGCAACACCTGCTTTTTTCTGATTTCTATTTGCCTGAATTATAGATAACCACCCCTTCACCCTGAGTCTATTTTATTTTTTAAGGTATGGTGAGATTTTCGAATAGCAGATTTCTGGCCTGGGTTTTTGTATTTAGTCAGCCAACCTGTGTTTCTTTAGAGGACAATTTAAGCCATTCACATTAATTGAGACTAATGATAAACCCGACAGAGTTTTGGGTATCGAATTTTTCGAAAGTCCCACGGACATCTGTAATCCTTTTGTTACTATGGAATTTGGAATTAGATCAAAAGTTTCTGAGTGATTTTATTTTGGTCGTGGAGGATTGTGTTGTTCATTATGGAGGATAGGTCTGAGAATTTCCTGAAGAGCTGGTTTAGTTATAGCAAATTTCTTCAACATGTGAATGTCATTAAAGAATTTAATTTCTCCATCATAGATGAAACTCAGTTTAGCTGGATACAGGATCCTGGGTTGAAAGTTATTCTGTTTAAGGAGATTAAAGGTTGATGACCTCCCTTTTCTAGCTTGAAAGGCTTCAGTGGAGAGTTCTGCAGTCATTCTAACGTTCTTCACCTTGTATGTAATGGTTTTCTTACATCTTACAGCTTTCAGAATTTTCTCCTTCATATTAACTTTAGTGAAATTAATTGTAATGTGTCTATGAGAATTTTTATTCGGGTTGAGTCATACTGGTGTTCTGAAACTGTCTGCTATCTGAATTTCAGAATCTCTGGGCATGTCTGGAAAATTCTCTTTAATTATTTCTTTGTGTGTGTGTGTGTGTGGTTTTTGGCCGGGGCTGGATTTGAACCCACCACCTCTGGCATATGAGACTGGTGCCCTAATCCTTGAGCCACAGGTGCCACCCTCTCTAATTATTTCATGAAGCAAAGCATCTGTATCCTTTGCAGCAACCTCCTCACTTTCAGGTATTCCTATGAGGCGAATATTAGACCTCTTCGAATTATCCCAGAGCTCTCTGAGAGAATGATTCGTTTTTTTCCTCCACTTTTTTTCCTCTTTGAGTGTTTGGGAGTGTTCAAAAGCTTGGTCTTCAATATCGGAGATCCTTTCTTCTGCCTGCTCCATTCACTTACTGAGGGATTCTACTGTATTTTTTAGATCTTTGAGAGCTGCAAATTCTTGCTTTAATGTGTCAAAATCGTTGGTCATTTTGTCTTTAAATTCGTTAAATTCTTGAGACATCTTTTGAATTTCTGCTTTAAATTCTAATTTCATCATTTCCTCCATTTTGTTGATCCTATTTGCTATCCAAATTCTGAACTCGGTTTCTGACATCTCAGCCATTTGTTTGTGAATAGGATCTTGTGCTGTATCTGCTTTATCATTTCTTGGGGCAGTTGATCAACTCTGATTGTTCATGTTGCCAAAGTTTTTCCGCTGATTCCGCCTCATGATTGTTTTTCACTGTTGACTAGGTGGTCTGGTAAGGTGAGATTGGATTGGGATTTCCTGGGGTTGTGGTTAACCAGCCCTTTGTTAAGGATCTGGGACTGATGACTGCAGCTTTTTCCCCTTTAGCTTTGCAAAGGACCTGTACAGTATTACAGTCTGAGGCTGGGGAAATCTGCTTGGTCTGGTGGTGTTAGATGGATCAGTGTTGTATTCACCTGGTTCTTGTCCGATCCTGGTGGATCACTGACTATGGTGAAGTCTTAGCTGTGAAGAAATACAAGCAATTAAGAAACCCCACCTCCCAAGACAACAACTGGAATGGATAAATCGACCCTCCCTGTTGCTACACAACCAGGGTATCACCCTAGAGGGTCCTGGGGTGATTGTCCCAAGTTAGTTGTTCTGAGCCAATTGACCCTGTCAGTACGAACTCCCAGGTGGGAGAGTTTGAAAGGTCTCCAGGAGCTAGATAGCAGAGGTCTACTGGGTTGCTCAGATTTGGTTCTATCCAGTATTCTACAGAGTCAGAAAGGGCCGCCTGGTAGCACAGTAGGACCAGGGGGCTGAGTCTCTTTCTCCACTTTGTTCCTTTTTCACGCCCTATCACCGGTGACCCTGCATGGCTGCAGTCCTGTTTCCTCCAATAATGCGAAATGCCAGGGCTTAGCACCTGTTAGAGTCAAAGGAAGGTCAATGTCTCCAAGGCCCGGCCACTGCCCTCAGCTACCGACCACCTGGGGGAGATGAGGCCTGCCTGCCTTGGGTGTTCAATAGCCACTGGCGAGTGTTCCACTTGGGCTCAGTCTAATCCTGGGGGTACCAGGCCTGCAAATGCTTATCTCCCTCAGCCACCACACCTTTGCCCCTGCCACTCTGTAGCACCAGTATCCCAAAGAATGACTTCTGGTTTACTCTGGCAGTGCACAGAGTTGGGGGGGTGTTTCTCCAAAATTAGACCCCGATGTGATCACTCTACTGTTGCTGGATCTTTGTGGGAAGTGCCCCTGCATAGTTCCACAGCCATTGCCAAAGCCAGAGAATTCTGGCTGTAGGAGCGTGCTGCACATGGATCTGGCAGCAGGGCAGGGTACACTGTAGGCAATTCTGGCAGTATCTAGTGCCTGGTGACTTCAGCAAGAACACCACTCCACTGGCATTTCTGGTTGGGCAGGGGCCTGGTGCGGAGGCAGGGCAGGCGGGGCGTGCAGCTTCAGTGGTGTCCGGATGGGCGGGGTGTGTTGTGCAGCCTAGGCAGTTCAGGCAGGTGGGGCACAGCACGGCTTCGGTGGTCTCCGGTCCAGCAGCTATGTCATGCTGTTTGAATGACTTGCTGTAGATCTGATACTGATTTGGGCAATGTTTCTTCAACCATTTGCAGACATCCTGCTGGGTCCATAGAGCCACTGGTTTAGACAGCTTCACCACAGCTGACTTAGTCGTTTCAGCGTCGGCCTGCAGTTGCTTGGGGGTTCCTTTAGTTTCAGGCACCTTCTGGAAATTTTTGTTTTTAATGGATTGAGATTCCACACCTTCACCTTCAATTTGCAGTTTAATACCTTCAGCTCGGGCAGGGTGATCAATACCCTGTGGATTCAAACCACAGTGGAGAGATGCTAACAGGTGCAGGAGCCACATCCAAAACAAGCAGTCCACCGCCAAGGCTGTACTGGGAAATACTCCCTTCTTCAGTTTCACCATTTAGTATGATGTTTACTGTAGGGTTTTCATATATGGATTTTATTATTTAAAATGTTTTCAGTAGATTTAGGGAATATAGTGGGTGGATTGTTCGTGCATGAATGAATTGTTTCATGGTGAAATCAGGTCTTTTGTGTACCCAACCAGGAGAGTGTACATTGTACCCGATAGATAATTTTTGATGGCTACCCTCCTCATACCTTTCCCTTTTCTTAGTTTCCATTGTCCATTATATCACTCAGTGTGACTATGTATACCCATCATTTAGCTCTTACTTATAAGTGAGTACAGGTGGTATTTGTTTTTGCCTTCCTGAGATACTTCAATTAGGATAATACTCTCTAGTTCCATCTAAGTTGTTGCAAAAAAGCTGAAATTCCTCAGTACAGCTAAGTAATACTGCACAGTTATATAAATGCCACATTTTCTTTATCCACTCATTAGTTGATGGCATTTAGGTTGATTCCACATCTTTGCAATTGTGGATTGTGCTGCAATAAACATTCAAGTGCAGGTGGCTTTTTCATAAAATGACTTCTTTTCCTTTGGATAGATACACAGTAGTGGGATTTCTGGTGCAAATGGTAGATCTACTTTTAGTTCTTCAAGTAATTTCTGTACCATTTTAAATATAGGTTGTACTAATTTACATTCCTACCACAGGGAGTATGTGTTCCCTTTTCACCATAGCTGTGCCAACGTCTACTATATTTTGACTTTCTAAAAATGGCTATTTGGACAGGCTTAATGTGGTTTCCCATTGTGGTTTTAATTTGCATTTCCCTGATGATGGATGATGTTGAACATTTTCTCACGTTTTGGCCATTTGTCTATGTTCTTTTGAAAAAATTCTGTTCATGTCTTTTGCTCACGTTTTAACTTTTTATTTTTCTTGCTGATTGGGTTTTTGTAGACTCTGGATATTACCCGTTTATTGGATGTATAGTTTGCAAATATTTTCTCACCTTCTGTAGGTTGTCTATTTACTCTATTATTTCCTTTGCTGTGCAGAAGCTTTTGAATTTAATTAAGTCCCATTTATTGTTGTTGTTGCTTTTTATTTTGCTTTTGGGGTCTTAGTCACAAATTCTTTGCCTAGGCCAGTGTCCAGAAGAGGTTTTTCTACTAGAATTTTTCTTCTGGAATTTTTATGGTCTTAGTCTTTAATCCATCTTGAGTTGATTTTTTATATAATGTGAGAGAGGGATCCAGTTTCATTCTTCTGGGTGTGGTTTGTTTTCCCAGTACCATTTATTGATTAGGGCTTTCCCCAGTGTATGTTGTCAGCTTTGTTGAAGATCAGTGTACATTGCTGTCTACTTTGTTGAAGATCTCCAGGTAGATGGTTTTATTTCTAGGCTCCATATTCTGTTCTATTGGTCTGTGTCTCTACTTTTATACCAGTACCAGGGTGTTTGGGTCATTATAGCCTTGCAATATAATTTGAAGTCAGGTCATGTGATACTTCCAGATTTGTTCTTTTTGCTTAAGATTGCATTGGCTATTCAGGCTCTCTTTTGATGCCAAGTGAAGCAAAGAATTATTTTTTCTAGATCTGTGAAATACGATGTTGATATTTTGATGGGAATTGCATTAAATTTTTAAATTACCTTGGGCAGTGTGGACATTTTAACAATGTTGATTACATCAATTCATGAGCATGGGATTTTTTTCCATTTGTTTGTGTCATCTAGGATTTCTTTCATCAGTGTTTTATAATCCCCCTTGAAGACATTTTTTTCCCTCCTTGGTTAAGTATATTCTTAGGTATTTTATTTTATAACAATATTGGTTCTTCTAATTCACGAGCATGGGATGTTTTTCCATTTGTTTGTGTCATCCGTGATTTTTTTTTTCATGAAAGTTTTATAGTTCTCCTTGTAAAGATCTTTTTCATCCTGGGTTAAGTATATTCCTAAATATTTTATTATCTCTGTAGCTATTGGAATAGTACTGGGTTCTTGATTTAAATCTCAGTCTGGCTGTTCTTAGTGTATAGAAATGCTACTAATTTGTGTACATTAATTTTGTAGCCTAAGATGCTATTGAATTTTTAATTCTGGAATTCTTTGAATCTTTAGTGTTGTCTCGATATGATTAGATCATACCATTGACTAGGAGGATTAGTTTGACCTCTTTTCTGATGTAGATGCCCTTTCTTTCTTTCTCTTGGCTGACTGCTTTGGGTAGGACATTCAGAACTATGTTGAATAGAAGTCATGACAGTGGCTATCTTTGTCTTATTGCTGTTGTTAGGGGGAATGCTTTCAGCTTTTCCCCTTTCAGTATGATGTTGGCTGTGGGTTTGTCATATATGAGTTTTATTAGTTTGAGGGTTTTTCCCTCCTACATCTATTTTGTTAAGTGTTTTCTTTATTATGATGGGGTACTGGGTTGTATCTAATGCTTTTTCTGGATCTACTTAGATGGTCATACGGTTTTCATTTAATTCTTTTTATGTGGTGATCACATTTATTGATTTGCTTATATTAAAGGATCCTTGTATCCTTGGGATGAAACCCACTTGATAATGATGAATCATCTCTTTGATGTGCTTTTGGATTCATCTGTGTTCTTGAGAGATAGTGGCGTGTAGTTTTCTTTTTTGTCATATCCTTTTCTGGCTATAGTATTACGGTGTAACTGGCTTTGTAGAAATAGGGAGGATTCCCTCATTCTTGATGTTATACAACAGTGTCAGTAGGAAATATTCTAGTACTTCTTTGTAAGTCTTATAGAATTTGGCTGTGAATCCATCTGGTCTTAGGCTTTTGTTGTTGTTGTTGTTTGAAGATTTTTTTGTCACTCTTTCAATCTCACTATTCATTATTGGACTGTTGGAATGCTATTTCTTTTTCATTCTAGCTTGGGAGGTTGTGTGTTTCCAAGAATTTTCATATAATACTTTTATTATGTGGGGGTAATTTTCTTCAATTACTGATTTATTGAGTGTTTCCAGAATGAAATATTAAGTGCTTTTCTTGCATGGAGATGATTGCATTTTTCCCCCTTTCATTGTACTATATGTGGTATATTACATTAATTGATTATTTTATGACATAGTGTCATTCTGCTGTCTTGGGCTAGAATGCAGTAGCATCATCATAGCTCACTGCAACCTCCAACTCCTGGACTTAAGTGATCCTCATGCTTTGGCCTTCTGAATAGCTGGGTCTACAGGCATACACCACCATGCCCAAGTAATTTTTTCTATTTTAATAGAGATGAGGTCTTGCTCTTGCTCAGGCTGGCCTCAAACTTCCAAGCTCAAGCAATCCTCTCATCTCTGCCTTCCAAAGTGCTTTAAATACAGGCATGTGACACTATGCCCAACCACATTGATTTTTTATACGTTGCATTCTAGGAATAAATCCCACTTAGTCATTCATTGCCTTTAGTCCTTTAGATATGTTGCTAAATTCTGCTTGTTAGTATTTTGTTGTTTTTGTTGTTGAGGATTTTTTTTTTTTATCAATTTTCATAATGGATACTGGCCTGCAGTTTTCTTTTCTTATAGTGTCATTATCAGGCTTTGTTTGGATTCGAATAATACTGGTCTTGTAGAATGAATTCTGAAGTGTTCCCTCCTCCTCAGTTTTTAGAAAAGTTTAGTTAAATGTTTGGTAGTATTGACAAGTAAAGCCATCAGAAACAGAGATTTTCTTTGTTGGGAGTTTTTTAAATTACTGATTGAACTTTCTTACTAATTATAGGTCTATTTATATTTTCAATTTCTTAAATTTAGTCTTAATAGGTTTTTAGGTGTTGTGTTTCTGGGGAGTTTGTATATTTCATCTAGGTTATACGATTTATTGGCATACAATTGTTTGTAGTATTCTCTTGTAATTTTTTTGTGTAGAAGTAATTGTAATGTCACAGCTTTCATTTTTGATTTTATTTCAGATTAATGTGAGAATATAAACAACTAGGTTATGATATTTGCATTTGTTAGGTAGTCACTCTCGTAGCTGTGTCCTCTTATAGTTGTGCCCCACATCAAAGAGGTGTGCCATATATGCCTACATTTTGCCCACTAAGTTTCTTTTTTCTTATGTCTAACTGAAAGTTTCTCAACTTTGTTGATCTTTTAAAAGAACTCACTTTTGATTTCATTGATTTTTGTGTATTCTATTTCTGTTTTGTTTATGTCTGCTCTAATTTTTATTATTTTGATCATTGTACTAGCTTTCGGTATATATATATTTTTCTTTTTCTAGTTCCTTAAGTTGTAAAGTTAGATTGTTGATTTGAGACTTCTTGTTTTTAACACATGTATTTGTAGTTACAAATTTCCCTCATAGCACTGTTTTTACAGACTTGCATAGTTTGGATATGTTATATTTTTATTTTCATTTGTCTTTAAGTATTTCCTTAATTTCCCTTGTGATTTCTTCTTCGATCCATATTGTTCAATTTCCATAATTCTGTGAATTTTTCTGTTTTACTCGTGTTTTTGATTTATAATTTGGACAATTAAGTTTGCAAAGTCATCCTAGAAAAAGTGCTATATACCTCATTGCTGAACATCATTCCAGTCACCTTTGAGGTACAATAAAGTAAAATATAGTAAAACAAGGTATGTTTGTTTGTACAGTGACAGAACTGGAAAAATTCATGAGAGAGCTTCAACAGCAGACTTGATCATGCAAAAGAAGAATTAACTAATTCAAAACCAAGTCATTTATAATTAGCTAATTAAAAGACAAAAAGAAAAAATGATTTAAAAGTAGTAAAGACGGCATGAAGTGTACAAATATACAAATTATGAGAGTCCCAGAGGATAAGAAATAAAATGCCAAAAAGCTTATTTTTAAAAGTACTGGATGAACCCAGGTAGTGGGTATGTGCTTGCAGTCTCAGATGATCAGCAGGCGGAGGCAGGAAGATTGTATCTAGCAATTCAAGTCTACAGTGTTTTATGATTGTACCTGCAAATAGCCAGGGTACTACAGCCTAGCAACACAGTGAGACCCCATCTCAAAAACAAACAAACAAAAACAACAAAAAAACTACTGCCTGTAAACTTCCCAAATCATGGAAGGGTTATAGATATCTAGATCCATGAAGCTGAAAAGACTTCAAGAAAGGACCACATAGGTGGTGCCTGTGGCTCAGTGGGTAGGGTGCCAGCCCCATATACCGAGGGTGGAGGATGGCAGCCCCGGGCCAAACTGCAACAAAAAATAGGTGGACATTGTGGCGAGTGCCTGTGGTCCCAGTACTTGGGAGCCTGAGGCAAGAGAATCACCTAAGCCCAGGAGTTGGAGGTTGCTGTGAGCTGAGACAGACACCATGGCACTCTACCGAGGGTGATAAAGTAAGACTCTGTCTCTAAAAAAAAAAAAAAAAAGAAAGGACCACCCAAAGAAAAATACACTGAACACTTTATGATAAAAAATTTAAAGTTCAAAGACAATCTTGAAAACAAGAAGAAAAAAGAAGACATCACTTACAAGGGAATTTTGCAATCCAGGAAGGAGTTTTAATGACATAAATTACTGAAAGAGAAAAATGCCAAATAAGAATACTATATTTGGAAAAGCTGTCCTTCAGAAAGGAATAAGAGATAAAGACATTCAGATAAATAAAAGGAGAAAAAGTTCATATTCATGGGATGTAGCTTATAAAAAATGCTAAAGGAAATTCTTCAAGTTACAATGAAAGGACACTAAGTAACTGCATGAAAACATTAAAGTATTATATAAAACTCAGTATAAAGGTATACAGTCAAATTCAGAATACTGTAATACTCTAATGGTAGTGTGTATATCACGTTAGTATAAAAATTAAAATCATATTAAAATTAATTATAGCTTTAGTAATTTTAAAGTAATGAGTACACAATATGAAAAAAGTAAAGTATAATATGATAAGCATAAAATGTGTAAGGGCAGAGCAAAAATGTAGAGTTTTTGTACGTGATTGAAATTATCAGCTTAAGATAGAATGTTATCACCGTAAGACATTTTATGTTAAGCCTTATGGTAACTACAAAGAACAAAATCTCTAGTAGATACACAATAAGTAAATTGAAAGGAATGAACACATACCACTGCAGAATATCAACATGTCACAAGAAAAGAACACAAGAAACATATGGTCATGTCAGTTGATATAGAAAAAGACTCTGACAAAATTCAACATTCTTTCATGACAAAATCTCTCAACAAATTTGGTCTAGGAGGAATGTACCTTAACACAATAAAGGCCATATGATAAGCCCATAGCTAATATAGTCAATGGTAAAAAGCTGAAAGACTTCCTCTCAGATAAGGAATAAGACAAGGGTTCCTACTCTTGCCACTTGTATTCAACATAGTATTGGAAATTCTAGCCAGAACAATTACAGAACAAAAAGAAAAAGTATCCACATTACAAAGGAAAAACTTACATTATCTCTGTTAGCAGAAGACATGTTATATTTATAAAAACCCTAAAGACTGAACAAAAAAAATTGTCAGGATTAATAAGCCAATTCAGTCATATTACAGGATATAAAATCAACATTAAAAAAACCAGTTTTATTTCTGTGCACTAACAATAAACTATCTGAAAAAGAAATTTGGAAAATAATCCCACTTATAATAGCATTTAAAAAAATGAAATCCTTAAAAATAAATGTAACCAAGGAGGCCAAAGAAACATTGAAAATGTTAAGATACTAATGAAATAAATTGAAGACACAAATAAATGTAAAGGTAATACTTTTCATGGAATGGAAAAATTTGTATTGTTTTTATTTTTTATTTATTTATTTTTTTTTTGCCGGGGCTGGGTTTGAACCTGCCACCTCTGGTATATGGGGCCAGCGCCCTACTCCTTGAGCCACAGGTGCTGCCCCTGTGTGAATTTTTTTTATTTTTATTTTTGACAGTTTCACTTCATTGCCCTCCATAGAGTGCTATGGCATCACAGCTCACAACAACCTCCAGCTCTTGGGCTTAGGCGATTCTCTTGCCTCAGCCTCCCAAGTAGCTGGTACTACAGGTACCCACCACAACGCCTGGCTATTTTTTGTTGCAGTTTGGCCGGGGCTGGGTTTGAACCCGCCACCCTTGGTATATGGGGCTGGCGCCCTACTCACTGAGCCACAGGTGCCGCCCTGTATCATTAAAATTTCCACATAGTGAAAGCAATGTGAAGTTTCATTACAATACTTGTCAAAACTCCATAGTTTTTTTTTTTTTTTTGCAGAAATAGAAAAAAAATTTCCAAATCATATGGAACCATGAAAGATCTCAAATAGCCATAGTGCTCTTGCGAAAGAACAAAGCTGGAGGCATCACACTCCCTAATTTTAAGCTATAATTTCAAAGCTATTGTAGTCTATAAACATAATTGAAGAAAATATCTGTGCCCCTATTTTTATGGCAGCATTATTCACAATGTGGAAACAATCTAAGGACTCAGTACCTATTAAGAATAAAAAAATAGGCAGCCTCCATCTAGGCAGCTATTCTTTAGAGTTGCTAGAATATGGATTTGATTTCCAGTATTTTGAAGGAAAAATTTGGGAAACTTTTCCAAAATATAGTAGAAAAGAACCAAAGTATTCAATGAGGAAAAAAGATAAATCAATACAGAAACAACAAAAAACTTAAAGATTTGTATTACACAAGAAATTAAACTAAGCAATAATCAGAGATATAATGGAAAATGTATGCACTAAAAAAAAAGAAATCATGCAAAAAAACCTAACAGCACTCAATATATTCATAAAGCTCCCTTCCCCTTTTTTAATCAAAAAGGATCCCATTCAACCCCATATTCAGAATCTTTCAGGCTCTTGCTTAGAGGATAAAGGCTTCTTAGGGCTGAGAGTCTCAGCACCCACCAAACAAATGTTCACTTGATTCATCTATTTTTAGCACAACTCTACCTTCAACTTCCCGGAAAACCCTAGAAAGGAAATACTCTATTAATATTATACTCTTCCCAGAGAATAATCCTCTAGTCTTTTTCTTGAGTTGTAGAGGGGCCATTACAAGAAGCAGAAAAGCAGATCTGGGAATCTGAATGTTTTCCCTTATAAATACAGCATTTATACAAAAGAGAGTGTGCAGTTTAAAGAAAAAAAATAAATGGACACCCTTGTGCCCACCAAGTGGATGATGGAATAGAACATTACAGATACCACCTGCTTCAAGAAACACAGCCTTATCATGATTCTGTTCACTTTCTCCAATAAGTAACTATTATCCTGAGGTTTTTGTCATTCATTCCTCTACTTTTATTTTTATTTTTTTCAGAACTGAAACCCCTATTAAACTTTTCATTTAATGGATATGGTTTATTTCCTCATTATATAGGTGTTCTTTAATATTTGTCAATAGAGTTAACCAGTATAATTTTACAATTTTTTCATTGGCTATATTCCTAGGCACTTTATATTATTTGACATTGTACATTATTCCTTTTTATAAATTATATTTTCTAACTTTTTATTGATGCAGTAAATATACAATTGATTTGTATATAGGTAGAAACCATGTTAAATTTTATTAATGTTAATATACGTCTGTATATTCTTTTGGATTTCATACGTAGAGAATCATACCATCTGTGAATAATGATAAATTTTATTCTTCCATGTGAATTGTACCTTATTGTCTGGGATAGGGCCTCTAGAACAACATATTTCTTTGGGATCTGAAGTGAAATTGTTTCCCAATTTTTATTAAGATAAAAGTTTGTGGGCTAGGCGTGGTGGCTTACACCTGTAATCCTAGCACTCTGGGGGAGGCTGAGGCAGGTGGAATAGTTCGAGCTCAACCTGAACAAAAAGCGAGACCCCTGTCTTTACTAAAAACAGAAAAACTAAGGCAAGAGGAACGCTTGAGACCAAGAGTAGCAGGGTACTGTGAGCTATGATATCAAGGCACTCTACCCAGGGTGACAGCTTAAGACTCTTGTCTCCAAAACAAACAAAAAAAAAGATAAAAGTTTGTGCAAATTATTTTATAGATAAATTATACTAAGTAGAATAAACGTGGTAACAACCAACCTGAAAAATTTTAATGACTTAAATAATCAAGGTTCACTTCTTGCTCGTGCTATTCTTCTGTGGAGTTGAATAAGAGCTCATTGTAACTGATAGAGTAGCCACCATTTTGTATGTTGCTAGAAACCATGTTAGTGGAAAAAAACAAGTTCTGGAAGGCCTTCTTACATTGGCAGTTAAATATTCTGGCCTGAAAGTGACTACTTCTGTCAAAATTCATTGGCCAGAAATGGTCACATGGCCTTGCTGAGCCACAGGGGGCCAGGGAGTGTATGTTTTCCAGGAAAAACCAGAATGCGTTAAGAAACAATACTTAAGACCACCAATATCTTTTATGAGGTTAAGAATTTTCCTTCTATTTCTAGTTTGCTATGAAGAGTATTTTTATTAAATGCTTTGCACATATTGAGATAATTATATATTATTTTCCCTCTTTTAGTCTACCAATATAATAAAATAAACTGATTTTTCATTATTGAAATAACATTGCAGCCAGACATGGTGGCCTGTGCCTGTAGTTCCTGTTCCTCAGGAAGCAGAAGCCAGAGGGTCTGTTGAGACCAGGAGTTCGAGTCTGCAGACAGCTGTGGTCAGACTACTGCACTTCAGCCACTGTGACAGAATGAGACCCTGTCTCAATAAAAATATTAAAAAAAACCCCTTTTATTTATTAATATATTAATAAAACCACATGAAAGGCACTAGCTTACTTTTGTTCTCCTGCAACAGCCTTCCTACAAGCTCTTACATGGATGTGTTTAGTTATTATCTTGCTCTGGACTTTACTATTTATGTTCTTGAAAGAGATTTCCTACTGGCTTTCTTGTATAGTTTTAGTATTAAGGTTGCTGGCCTTATAGAATGAATTTAGGAGTAGTCTCTGTTTGTATTCTTGAGAAGAATTTATAATTTATATAAGATAAGAATTATCTGTTACTTGAAAGTTTATTAGAACTTGCCCATCTAGGCCTGGTTTTTCCTTTGTGGAAAGATGTAACTGCAGTCCAATTTCTCTTTAGCATTCTATCAAATCTCTATTTCTCCAAGTTATATATTCCTAAGAATGGGTATGCTTTATATAAATTATTCAAGTGATTATCATTAAAGTTGTTTATAGTCTTCTGTTATATTTTTAATCCTAGTTGGGTCTGTATCCATTCACCTCTTTTTCATTTGTAATATTACTTCTATTTTTAAAAATTAGTCTTGTCAAAAAAAAATTAGTCTTCCTAAAAGGTTATCTATTTTCTTAATCTGTTTCAAAGAACCAATCTGTGACTATTAATCCCATCTATTGTCTTTTACTTTTGCATTTTAATAATTTCTACTTTTATCTTCACTGACGTCTGCTATTTTCTTTGAACTTACACATTTTTTAGTACTGGTTTTGCTGTATTCGAGTTTGTTACGTTATAATTTCAGTATTAGGGTTAGGTATTTTAAAATTCCTTAATACTGGGAGGCTGAGGCTGGTAGACTGCTTGAGCTCAGGAGTTCGAGACCAGCCTGAGCAAAAGCGAGACCCCTATCCCTAAAAATAGTGGGCATTGTGGCAGGTATCTCTAGGTCCAGCCACTTGGGAGGCTGAGGCAAGAGGATTGATCGCTTGAGTCTAGGAGTTTGAGGTTACTGTGAACCATGATACCACAGTACTCTACCAAAGGCAACAAAGTAAGACTCTGTCTCAAAAAAATAAATAACATAAAATAAAATTCCATTATAATTTCTCTTTTCACCCAGAACTTCCTTAGAAATGTGGATTTAATTTTTTTTTAATTCCAAATGTTGAGGATCTTTAAGTTATGTTTTTCACCTCAAACTTAATTACATTCTTTATGACCAGAGAAAGTAATCCATACTTGATATGGAGTCTTTAAAATTTGTTGATAGATGCATCATAGCCTACGTACCTGGTTTTTATGAAAAGTTTTTATGTGTTTGAAAATGTTTATTCTGTAATTGTTGATAGGTGAAGTTTTTCCATATGTCAATTAAATAAAACATGTCAGTTCTGTTTTTCAATTTTTCTTTCCTAATATTTTATCTCTCTAGTAATAACTAATACAGAGGAATAATTGAAATTAGCCACTCTTATGATTGCAGATTTGTTAGCTTCTTCATATAGGTTTATATATTTTTTTGCTTTATATATTTTGCGGATACTTTACTAATTTTATGTATGTTTAAAATTCTTATATTTTTCTGGTGCTTTGAACATGTTTTCACTCTTTAGCAAGTCTCTTTACTCATAATATTTTCTTTTGTCTTGCATTCTGTTTTGTCTGGTGCAAATATTGCCACCCCAGTTTTATGTGTTTGCTTGGTACATCTTTTACTGCCCTTTTATTTATAACTTTCTTTTGGATGGGTCACTTGTAAATAGCTGGATTTTCCTTTCAGTCTGACAATCTCTGTATTTTCACTTTCATGTTTAGTTTATTTATATGTATCATGGTTATTGATGTATTTAGACTTCTTTCTGCCATCTTAATTTTTATTTCTTTTTATCCCATTTCATATGCTTGCTTTTACTTCTTAACAATTTTTGATTCATTGAAAAATAGTTTAAACTTCTTTCATTCTACTTGTTTTTTTCCCCCATTGGTTTGAGATTTATACTTTCTATTTTGGTTTTAATTATAGCCACCCTTGTAATTTTACCAGGTGTATTTAAGTTAGTAAAGTCTAAAGATAAAATAGTAACTCAACTCTAGTTTCTCTTCAAGTCCCTTGACCACCCTGAGATGGGATCAAGTGTTCTTTTCTTGCTAATACATTTGAGTTCTCTGTGGATTCTGGTTATTAAACCTTTGTCGGAGACATAACCTGCAAATATCTTCTCCCGTTCTGAGGGCTGTTTGCTTGCTTTACTTACTGTGTTCTTGGCTGTGCAGAAGTTTTTTAGTTTGATCAGATACTGGTAATGTACTTTTGGTGTTGCTTCAATTGCCTGGGTGGTCCTCCTCATAAAATATTCTCCCAGGCCATTGATATATGGGATTATTGGCTTCTTTCATGTGAATTAATTTGAGTTGTCTATAGATCCTAGTTATCAAGATATTGTCTGATTCAAAATATGAAGTGTCCATCCTTATCCTTCCTTATTTTTGTTGCTTTAAAGCCTCTTACATCTGTGAATAGGATTGCAATGCCTGCTTTTTTCTGTTTTCCATTTGCCTGGAGTATAGATGACCATCCCTTCACCTTGAGTCTATATCTGTCTTTTAATGTAAGATGCAATTTTTGTATGCAGCAGATGTCTGGCTTGAGTTTTTGTATCCAGTCAGCCAACCTGTGCCTCTTTAGAGGACAATTTAAACCATTCACATAAATTGAGAATATTGATAAGCCTTTTGAGAGTCCGGTGGACATTTTTAATCCTTTTGCGATGGTGGAAGTTGGAATTTGATCAAAATTTTCTGGGTGCGTTTACTTTTGTGGTGGAGGTTTACGCTGGTCTTTATGGAGGATAGGTCCGAGAATATCCTGGAGAGCTGGTTTAGTTATGGCAAATTTCTTCAACATGTGAATGTCGTTGAAGTATTTAATTTCTACGTCATAAATGAAACTCAGTTTAGCTGGGTACAGGATCCTGGGTTGAAAGTTATTTTGTTTTAGATTAAAAGTCGATGACCATCCTCTTCTAGCTTGAAAGGTTTCATCAGAGAGATCTGCAGTTATTCTAATATTCTTCCCCTTGTAGGTGATGGTTTTCTTTCGTCTGGCTGCTTTCAGAATTTTATCCTTCATATTAACTTCACATCAGAATTTTACCAAACCTTAAAAGAGGAACTAGTACCTATATAACTTAATCTTTTCCAAAACATAGAAAAAGAAGGAATATTTCCCGACTCATTCTATGAAGCAAATATCCTGATACCCAAACCAGGAAAAGACCCAACAATAAAAGAAAATTGTAGACCAATATCTCTAATGAATATTGATGCAAAAATATTCAATAAGATCCTAGCAAACAGAATCCAACAACACATCAAAAAGAAAAAAATACACACCACAACCAGGTGGGTTTCATCCCAGTGTCCCAAGGCTGGTTCTATAACATAAATCCATAAATATAATACATCATATAAACAAATTAAAAACACAAAGACCATATGATTCTCTCAATTGATGCAGATAAAGCTTTTGACAATATCCAGCATCCTTTCTTGATCAGAACGCTTAAGAAAATACGTATAGAAGGAACATTTCTTAAACTGATAGAGGCCATCTACAGCAAACCCACAGCCAATATCATAGTGAATGGAGTAAAATTGAAATCATTTCCACTCAGATCAGAAACCAGGCAAGGATGCCCATTGTCTCCACTGCTTTTTAACATTGTAATGGAAGTCTTAGCCACCATAATCAGGCAGGAGAAGGCAATCAAGGGGATCCATATAGGACCAGAGGAGATCAAATTGTCACTTTTCACAGATGATATGATTATATATCTGGAAAACCCCAGGGAATCAACTACAAAACTCTAAGAAGTGATCAAGGAATATAGTAATGTCTCAGGATACAAAACTAACACTCATAAATCTGTAGCCTTTATATACACCAACGATAGTCAAGGGGAAAAAACAATCAAAGATTCTATTCCCTTTACAATAGTGCCAAAGAAGATGAAATATCTGGGAGTGTATCTAACTAAGGATGTGAAATATCTCTATAAGGAGAACCGTGAAACTCTGAGAAAAGAAATAGCTAAAGATGTTAACAAATGGAAAAGTACACCACGCTCATGGCTGGGAAGAATCAACACTGTTAAAATGTCTATACTACGTAAAGCAATTTACAGATTTAACGCAATCCCTATTAAAGTACCTCTCTCATATTTTAAAGAACTGGAAAAATTAGTACTTTGTTTTATATGGGAACAGAAAAAACGTCAAATAACCAAGACATTACTAAGAAATAAAAACAAATCAGGAGGAATCACGCTTCCAGACGTCAGACTATATTATAAATTGATAGTGATCAAAACAGCATGGTACTCGCACAAAAATAGAGAGGTAGATGTATGGAACAGAACTGAAGAATAAGAGGTGAACCCAGACAGTTATTGTCATTTGATTTTCGATAAGCCAATTAAAAATATAAATTGAGAGAAAGATTCCCTATTCAATAAATGGTGCTGGATGAATTGGCTGGCAACTTGTAGAAGACTGAAACTTCCCACACCTTTCTCCTCTAACAAAAATTGACTCTCTGGTTAAAGGACTTAAACTTAAGACATGAAACTATAAATATTCTTAGAATGCAGGGGAAACACTTGAGAAAATTGGCCTGGGAGAATACTTCATGAGGAAGACACCCCGGGCAATTGAAGCAACATCAAAAATACATTACTGGGATCTGATCAAATTAAAAAGCTCCTGCACTGCCAAGAACACACTAAGTAAAGCAAATAGACAGCCCTCAAAATGGGAGAGGATTTTTGCGAGTCACACTACCAACAAAGGTCTAATAACCAGAATCCATAGAGAACTCAAACTTATTACTAAGCAAAAAACAAGTGATCCCATTTCATCGTGGGCAAGAGACATGAACAGAACCTTCTCTGAAGAAGATAGGCACATGGCCTACAGACACATGAAAAAATGCTCATTATCTTTAATCATCAGAGAAATGCAAACCAAAACTATTCTGAGATACCATCTAACTGCAGTAAGAGTAGCCCGCATCACAAAATCCCAAAACAACAGATGTTGGCGTGGATGTGGAGAAAAGGGAACACTTCTGCACTGCTGGTGGGAATGCAAGCTAGTACATTCCTTTTGGAAGGAAGTTTGGAGAACACTCAGGGATCTAAATGTAGACCTGCCGTTTGATCCTGCAATTCCTCTTCTAGGTGTACATCCAAAGGACCAAAAATCATTTGGCAATAAAGATATTTGCATCATACTGTTCACTGCAGCTCAATTCATAATTTCCAAGTCATGGAAGAAGCCCAAGTGCCCATCGACTCATGAATGGATTAATAAATTGTGGTGTATGTATACTATGGAATACTATGCAGCACTAAAAAAAAATGGAGACTTTACCTCTTTTATGTTTACATGGATGGAGCTGGAAAATATTCTTCTTAGTAAAGTATCTCAGGAATGGAAAAAAAAGTATCCAATGTACTCAGTACTACTGTGAAACCAGTTTATAATAACTCACACTTGTATATGAAAAATGAAACACAACTTTAGGCTAGGATGAAGGCGGGAAGTGGAGGGTGAGGGATGGAGAGGGGGTGGGAGGGATAGTAGGGGATAGTAAGGAGACCACAACTATGGAGCACACTGCAAGTACAAGTTGGTCCTATCATGTGTAGAACACAAATGTCCTAATGGTATAATTGGGTAAATGAGATGAAAGCTATGCTGATTATAATGATGTAAGCACTCCAATTTGAACAAATAATCAACACGCTGAAATGGGCATAAATGTATTTATGATCTATGTATAAAAGACTTAATAAAAAAATAAATAGATAAATAAAAAATAAATGGTGAAACTTTTCCTCTAAGAGCAGAGAAAAGGCAAGGATATCTGCTTTTCAACATAGTACTGGTAGTTTTAACTAAAGCAATTAGGCAAGAAAAAAAAAGACATCCAAATTGAAAAGGAATAAGTAGAATTACCTGTTCACAGATGATATAATTTTATAAGTAGAAAACCCTAATGATTTCATTTTAAAAACATCTTAGAATAAAAGAGTTTATCAAAGTCAACATAACAAAAATCAGATACATTTCCATTCACTAACAATTAACAATCTGAAAAGAAATTACAAAAAACGATTCCATTATGATAACATCAAAAAGAATACTGAGGAATAAACTTAAACAAAGAAGTGAAAGACTTGGACAACGAAAACTATGAAACACTGCTGAAAAAAATTAAAGAAGACATAAATCAACGGAAACAAAATCAATGTTAAAAATATAATTACTATTTCAAGTGATCTACAAATTCAATATCATCTCTATTAAAATCTCGATGATGGTTTTTGCATTAGTAGAAAAACCCACCTTAAAATTCCTATGGAATCTTAGGGGATCCTAAATAGCCAAAACAAGGGAGAACAAAGCTACCCTGTTTTGCCAAAAATAAGACATCCTCCAAAAATCAGACCTACTTACAGGAAAGATAAGATGTCCCCTGAAAATAAGACCTAGCGCATCTTTGGGAGCACACCTTAAAATAAGACACTGTCTTATTTTCAGGGAAACAGGGTAGAAGGTAGAAGATTTACACTTCCCGATTTCACAACATACTACAAAGCTGCAGTATCAAAACAGTATAATACTGCCATAAAGACATTTAGACCAATGGAATAGACAGCCTAGAAATATGCCTTCATATATATATATGGTTAAATGATTTTTCACAAGGGTGCCAAGACTATTCAATGGGGAAAAGATGGTCTCTTCAACAAATAGTGTCGAGAAAACCACATATCCACATGCAAAAGAATTAAGTTAGATCCTCAGTTAACACCATACTGAAAAAGTAACTCCATATAGATCAATGCCCCAAATGTAAGACATAAAAAAAAAAAATCTTTGAAAAAAACATAGGACAAAAACTCATGACATTTGATTTGGCAATGATTTCTTGCACATGACCTAGCACAGAAGGAAAAGACAACAACAAGAGCAAAACAGACAAATTGGACTTCATGAAAATTTTAAGATGTACATAAAAAAGGCAAAGGCACAGAATGGGAAAAAATATTTGCATATCATTCATCTGATGAGGAATTTTATTTTGTACACATGTAGATGTTACACTCAATTGAGTTACAGATTTCTTTTTTTTTTAATTGTTGGTGATTCATTGAGGGTACAATAAGCCAGGTTACACTGATTGCATTTGTTAGGTAAAGTCCCTCTTGCAATCGTATCTTTCCCCCAGAAGGTGTGGCACACACCAAGGCCCCATCTCCTCTCCCTTCTTCCCTCTCTCTGCTTTGCCTCCTCCACACCCCATGAACATAATTCCCGTTAATTGTCCTCATATCAAAATTGAGTACATAGGATTCATGCTTCTCCATTCTTGTGATAATTTACTAAGAATAATGTCTTCCACGTCCATCCAGGTTAATACAAAGGATGAAAGTCTCCATTTTTTTTTAATAGCTGAATAGTATTCCATGGTATACATATACCACAGCTTGTTAAGCCATTCCTGGGTTGGTGGGCACTTAGGCTGTTTCCACATTTTGGCAATTGTAAATTGAGCTGCAATAAACAGTCTAGTGCAAGTGTCCTTATGATAAAAGGATTTTTTTCCTTCTGGGTAGATGCCCAGTAATGGCATTGCAGAATCAAATGGGAGGTCTAGCTTGAGTGCTTTGAGGTTTCTCCATACTTCCTCCAGAAAGGTTGTATTAGTTTGCAGTCCCACCAGCAGTGTAAAAGTGTTCCCTTCTCTCCACATCCACGCCAGCATCTGAAGTTTTGAGATTTTGTGAAGTGGGCCATTCTCACTGGGGTTAGATGGTATCTCAGGGTGGTTTTGATTTGCATTTCTCTAACAGACAGGGATAATGAACATTTTTTTATATGTTTGTTAGCAATTCATCTGTCTTCTTTAGAGAAGGTTCTATTCATGTCTCTTGCCCATTGATATATGGGATTATTGGCTTCTTTCATGTGAATTAATCTGAGTTGTCTATAGATCCTAGTTATCAAGCTTTTGTCTGATTGAAAATATGCAAGTATCCTTTCCCATTGTGTAGGTTGTCTATTTAATTTGGTTGTTGTCTTCTTAGCTGTACAGAGCTTTTCAGTTTAATGAAGTCCCATTTGTTTATTTTTGTTGTTGTTGCAATTGCCATGGCAGTCTTCTTCATGAAGTCTTTCCCCAGGCCAGTATCTTCCAGTGTTTCTCCTATGCTTTCTTTGAGGATTTTTATTGTTTTATGCCTTAAATTTAAGTCCTTTATTCATCTTGATTCAATTTTTGTGAGTGGGGAAAGGTGTGGGTCCAGTTTCAGTCTTTTACATGTGGATATCCAGTTCTCCCAACACCATTTATTGAATAGGGAGTCCTTCCCCCAAGGTATGTTCTTGTTTGTTTTTTCGAAGATTAGGTGGTTGTAAGATGTTAGTTTCATTTCCTGGTTTTCTTTTCGATTCCAAGTGTCTATGTCTCAATTTTTGTGCCAGTACCATGCTGTCTTGACCACTATGGCTTTGTAGTACAGCCTAAAATCTGGTAGGTGATGCCCCCAGCTTTACTTTTATTACTAAGAACTGCCTTAGCTATAGGGAGTTTTCTCTTGTTCCATACAAAACGCAGAATCATTTCTTCCAAATCTTGAAAGTACAATATTGGTATTTGAATAGGAACGGCATTGAACAGGTAGATTGCTTTGGGAAGTATAGACATTTTTTTTGTTTTGTTTTGTTATTTATTTATTTATTTATTTATTTTTATTTTTGCGGTTTTTGGCCAGGGCTAGGTTTGAACCCATCACCTCTGGCATATGGGGCTGGCATACCTGTGCCCTTTGAGCCACAGGCACCACCCTATTTATTTATTCATTTTTTTTATTAAATCATAGCTGTGTACATTAGTATGATCATGGGACACCATACACTTGGTTCATAGACCATTTGACATATTTTCATCACACTAGTTAACATAGTTTTCGTGGCATTTTCTTAGCTATTTTGCACAATGTTGTTTCTTCCCATCCATGAGCATGGTCTGTTCTTCCATTTGTTAATATCCTCTGCTATTTCCTTTCTGAGGATTTCATAGTTTTCTTTATAGAGGTCCTTCACCTCCTTTGTTAGGTATATTACTAGGTATTTCATTTTCTTTGAAACTATGGCGAAGGGAGTTGTGTCCTTAATTAGCTTCTCATCCTGACTGTTACTGGCGTATACAAAGGCAACTGACTTGTGGACATTGATTTTATATCCTGAAACATTACTGTATTTTTTGATGACTTCTTGGAGTCTTGTGGTTGAGTCTTTGGGATTCTCTAAGTATAAGATCATGTTGTCAGCAAAGAGGGAGAGTTTGACTTCCTCTGCTCCCATTTGGATTCCCTTTATTTCCTTGTCTTGCCTAATTGTATTGGCTAGAACTTCCAGCACTATGTTGAATAGTAAAGGTGAAAGAGGACAACCTTGTCTGATTCCAGTTCTAAGAAGAAAAGCTTTCAGTTTTACTCCATTCAGTAAAATATTAGCTGTGGGTTTGTCATAGATAGCTTCAATCAGTTTTAGAAATGTACCACCTATGCCTATACTCTTCAGTGTTCTAATTAGAAAAGGATGCTGGATTTTATCAAATGCTTTTTCTGCATCTATTGAGAGGATCATATGATCTTTATTTTTGCCTCTGTTAATAGGGTGGATAAAGTTTATGGACTTGCGTATGTTAAACCAGCCTTGTATCCCTGGGATGAAACCTACTTGATCATGATGTATGACTTTTTTTATAAGCTGTTATCTATTGGCTAGGATTTTGTTGAGAATTTTTGCATCTGTATTCATGAGTGAGATTGGTCTGAAATTCTCCTTTTTGGTTGGGTCTTTTCCTGGTTTTGGTATCAGGGTGATGTTTGCTTCATAGAACATGCTGGGGAAGATTCCTTCTTCCTCAATTTTTTGGAATAATTTCTGCAGTACAGGAATAAGCTCTTCCTTGAAGGTTTGATAGAATTCTGGTGTGAAGCCATCTGGACCAGGGCATATTTTGGTTGGAACATTTTTTATTGTTTCTTTAATCTCAGTGCTTGAAACTGGTCTGTTCAGGAGCTCTATTTCTTCCTGCCTAAGTCTAGGGAGAGGGTGTGATCCAAAATATTGATCCATTTCCTTCACATTGTCAAATTTCTGAGCACAGAGTTTCTGGTAGTATTCAGAGATGATCTCTTGTATATCTGTGGCATCAGTTGTTATTTCCCCTTTATCATTTCTCATTGAGGTTACTAGAGATTTTACTTTTCTATTTCTCATTAGTCTGGCAAATGGTTTATCTGTTTTATTTATTTTTTCAAAAAACCAACTCCTTATTTCATTAGTTTTCTGAATGATTCTTTTGTTTTCAATTTCATTGATCTCTGATTTGATTTTGGATATTTCTTTTCTTCTACTGGGTTTAGGCTTAGATTGTTCTTCTTTTTCCAATTCTGTAAGATGGCTTGTGAGTTTGTTGATGCACTCTCTTTCTGTTTTTTTAATGTGGGCATCTAAAGTGATGAATTTTCCTCTCAAAACTGCTTTTGCAGTATCTCACAGGTTTGGGTAGCTTGTATCTTCATTGTTGTTATGCTCAAGGAAGTTAATGATTTCCTCTTTTATTTCTTCCTGCACCCAACTGTCACTCAACCAAAGGTTGTTTAATTTCCATGCCTTTGTGTGGGGTTGAACGTTTTCGATAGAGTTGAGTTCCACCTTTAGTACCTTATGGTCTGAGAAGACACAAGGTAAAATTTCAATTCTTTTGATTCTGTTGATATTTGTTTTGTGTCTCAGGATATGATCAATTTTAGAGAATGTTCCACGGGGTGATGAGAAGAATGTATATTCTTTATCTTTGGGATGGAGTGTTCTATGTGTCTATCAAGCACAGTTGTTCTAGGGTCTCATTTAAATCTCTTATATCTTTGTTTAATTTCTGTTTAGAGGATCTGTCCAGCTCTGTAAGAGGAGTGTTAAAGTCCCCTGTTATTATGGTATTAGAGGATATCATATTGCTCAGACTGAGTAATATCTGTTTCAAGAATCTGGGAGCATTTAAATTGGGTGCATAAATATTTAGAATTGAAATATCTTCTTCTTGTATTTTTCCCTTGACCACTATAAAGTGCCCATCTCTGTCTTTTTTGACGTTAGTTGCTTTAAATCCACATGTATCTGAAAATAAGATTGCAACTCCTCTTTTCTTCTGAATTCCATTTGCCTGAAAAATTGTCTTCCAACCCTTGACTCAGAGTTTTACTTTGTCTTTTGAAGCCAGGTGTGTTTCTTGCAGACAGCAAATAGATGGCTCGTATTTTTTAATCCAGTCAGCCAATCTATGTCTCTTTAGTGGGGAATTCAAGACATTAACATTTATTGAGATATTTGATAAGTGTGATAGTATTCTATCATCTTATTTTATGAGTCCATTGCTTAGTTTTATCTTTTGATCAGTGTGGAGGTTAGGTTCTGTCCTTTAATTTCTGAGTTCTTACTTTGCTGCTGATCCATTGTGGTGGTCAGTGTGTAGAACAGGTTGAAGTATTTCCTGTAGAGCTGGTCTTGTGGCGAATTTCCTCAATGTTTGTATGTCCATAAATGATTTGATTTCTCCATCAATTTTTAAGCTTAGCTTAGCAGGGTACAGAATTCTGGGCTGGAAATTGTTCTGTTTAAGTAGATTAAAGGTAGATGACCATTGTCTTCTTGCTTGGAAAGTTTCATTAGAGAAGTCTCCAGTCAGTCTGATGGATTTGACCCTGTAGGTCACTGGCGCTTACTCCTGGCAGCTTGAAGAATCTTTTCTTTTTTCTTGACTTTGGACAGGTTCATCACAATGTGTCTTGAAGAAGCCTGGTTAGAGTTGAGGTGACCTGGGGTCTGATATCCCTCTGAAAGCAGTGTGTCAGAATCTTTGGTGATATTTGGGATGTTTTCATTTATAATATTCTCTAGTATGGCTTCCATTCCTCTGCGGCATACTTCTTCCCCTTCTGGGATTCCCATAACTCGTATGTTGGAAAGCTTCATAAAGTCCCATAATTCTGACAGTGAATGTTCTGCTTTCTCTCTCTCTTCTTTTCTGCCTCTTTAACTATCTGAGTTATTTTAAGAACTTTGTCCTCTATCTCCAAAATTCTTTCTTCTGCGTGGTCTAACCTGTTGCTGATACTTTCCATTACATCTTTAAGTTCCCTAATTGACTGCTTCAGTTCCTTCAGCTCCACTCTATCCTTTCTATATTCTTCATATCGTTCATCTCTTATTTGATTCTGTTTTTGGATTTCCTTTTCGTTCTTTTCCACTTTATTAGCAGTTTCCTTCATTGTTTCCATCATTTCCTTCATTGTTTTCATCATGTGTATTCTAAATTCCCTTTCTGTCATTCCTAACATTTCTTTATAGGTGGAATCCTCTGCAGTAGCTACCTCATGGTCCCTTGGAAGGGTTCTTCATGTTGCCTGAAGTTTTCTGCTGATTCTTCCTCATGAGTGATTTCTTTTATCTGTTTCCTTGCCCTAACTTTCCTTTCACTTCCTCTTGTTCTTTACATTCTCAAGCCTGTAGACTAAGGTTTCAATGAGTCCTTTTGGTACAGGACCAGAGGATGAGAAGGTTGAAGAGCAAGAAGGGATAAAAGAAAGAATGAATGAAAAGAAAATAGAGAAAGAAGAGGGGGTGGGTAAAATGTAATAATGACAAAAAGAAGAGAGGCACAGAAAGAGGGAGACAGAGCAATATAGGTGTACAGTAAGGTAGTTTGACACAACCTTAAAAAAACCCAACCTCTGGGGATGCCCGACTGGGTGGTTCCCTTGAGGTCAGCAGCTCTTTGCTAACTGGATCAGACACAGTACCCCACCTCCACCAAGTAGAGAGGAAAGACAAAAATGCTATAAATCAAACCAAAACAAGCAATGTTTTACAGAAAATTTTAGAGGATAAAATTGGGTGAAAAACCAAATAATAGGAGTATAAAACACTAGCAAAAATGAAGTTCTAGTTATTGAAAAAAGCAGCAATGGAAAACTGTATTTAAAATAGAAAAATGGAGAAGGAAAAGATACAAAAAAGAAAAAATCTGTACAGAAAAGGTTGAAATTAAAAAAACAACAACAAAATAAAAAACAAACAAAAAAAACAACCAAAAACAAAGCAGTATATATATCTTGTTGAATATTGTCTGGGCAACAGGTGGTCTTCTGGGTATGAGATGTTAATCACAATGCTGATACGATTGGTAGCCTCCGCTGATTTCTCAAACCCCACAGGGTGGACACCCTAAATCTCTCTTCAGCCCTCTTAAAAGGCACTTTAAACTTCTAAACTTGGCTAAGCAGAAGCTTTCCCAGGAAAGTGCTTTTTGCTGGGACCACTGCTGAAGTGGCTATCCACTTACCCTGTGTGCCAAAACTGGTCTCACTCTGCCCCTGAGGGTTAAGGCTGTAAGGCAGCTCAGTCCCCACCTTTAGGCTGCTCAGTCACTAGGTTACTAGCTCCCGCCCAATCCTTGCTCTGTGACCCTGAGGGCGGAGCTTGCTGGGGCAGTTCTCTCACAATGGCTCCCTGCGACCCATAGCCGAACACTATTAGCTCCGTCTGGCTCAGCGGCTCAGTCTGGGGCCCTAGACAATGCCCAAAGTTCTCCGCAGTCCTGCTCAAGCTCTCCCCAAGGCAGTTCAACTGAGTGCCAAGTCCAAAAACACCAAAACAGTTCACAGGTAAGGCCTTTCCAGTTTGCAGTCTCGCTGCTGCTGTACTTACAGCTGCCAGCGGGATTAGACCGATCGAACACACATGATCACTTGCCAGTTTTCCAGCTTTTCTCCTCCTCTTGGGTTCTAGAAGTCTCTCACTGACTCCCTGTATTCTCAAAGGGATGATTATAGGTAGATCCCACCAGCCAGAGATGCCTGGAGTCTTATCTCCCCAGACTCATGGTGCCCAGATGCAAGGAAGCTGTTACTCGGCCTCCATCTTGCTTTTCTCTCCCCTGAGTTACAGATTTCTTAAAGTATCCCATATACAAAGTAGCTAATATAACAATAATTATTTCTCTCTCTCTCTCTTTTTTTTTTTTGTTTGAAACAGAGCCTCAGTCTTTGCCCTGGGTTAAGTGCTGTGATGTCCTAGTTCACAGCAACCTCAAACTCCTGGGTTTTGGGTTTTTTCTATTTTTAATAGAGATAGGGTCTCTCTTTTGCTCAAGCTGGTCTTGAACTCCTAAGCTCAAGTGATCCACCTGCTTCATCCTCCCAGAGTAATAGGATTATAGGCATGAGCCACCATATCTGGCCTAACAATAATTATTTATTTTAGTAATTCAAAGAAAAATTGAATACAATACCTCATTTGAAGGATATTCTTGCAAACCTGACATAGGAACAATTTCATTTGAATTAACATAACTGCTAACATTTGGAAAAAGTTCTTCAGGAGATGTTTTCTGCACTGACGACAAATCAACCTATAAAAGAATACATTACTCTTTTGTAGAAGTTCAATATTGCAAAACCGATTATTCTGAAATAACTAAAGGACAATTTGAAAATACCATCTCATTGGAAGCATTCTCTTGTAAACTTAGCATATAAAGAATTTCATCCAAATAAATATAATTACTGCCATTTGGAAATAATTCTTTAAAAGATGTGTATTTAACTAAGGATGAATTAATCTATAAGGAAGATTATGATACTCTTAAAGCTATTTTAAATAGGAATTTGTCTGCTATAATAATTTTTTTCTAGTCAATCATCCCATAAATATTTATAAAGTACCTACTAAATGCAACTCATATACCCAGTAATCATACCTGCTGGAATAATTCCCCCTGTTCTTCTTTTAAATATAAACTTCCTGGTAATCTGCCCTGATCTTCTTCTTCCCTACAAATTGAACACTAGAGATTTAAAAATATCTAACACAGCACTCTCTTCTGAATACCATATTCAGGAGAAAGTTTTATGTTAAAGATAGATATTTCTGTTATAGATATTTTCAGTAACCATTTCTATCAGATTACTGAAATCACCACAGATTTATGTGACAAATTCAAAATATCTAAAACTAGACTCATGATCTATACTCCTTTAGGTGGAGACTCCAAGAAGCATATGCATGGGTGCCTAGCATGTATTATCAGATGAACTGAGTAGAGGTTATGGAATGGAGGTGTCTGCCATTCCCTATTTTCCTCTTACAATGACAGAATAATTTTATGCCTATTCATATTTATCTTACAACAATTCTTACAATTTTTCTCTCATTAAAGTGAGATCCAGGAAAATAAAAATCTCCCAGAGATCCTTGATCAACTAGTCTTTTAGGGTGGCCATCCCAGGTCTGACAGCTTATAACTGAGAGTATCTATTCATCACATTTGGTGGCAACAAGCTATAGAGTGAACCAAAGACCAATTCGTCTCAGAATAATTTGGTAACAAAATTTGAACCTTAAAATGTCAAGCTATTAAGTGTTCTAAATGGTATTTTTATTTATTAAATGATGTTCATATTTACCCACAAAATGGAAGAAAATATTTGCAAGTCATCTATCTGTTAAGAGTCTAGCATCCAGAATATATAAAGAACTCTTACAACTCACCCATAAAATGATAAATTATTTTAAAATGGGCAGAGGTTACTTCTCTAAAGATATACAAATGGTCAATAAGTCCAAATGCAAAATCATTATAAGATACTACTTTACACCCAGAAAAATGGATGCTAATAAGTGTTGTGAGAATGAGGAAAAATCAGAACATGCATGCACTGCTGTTGGAAATATAAACATTGTTCAGCCCAACTGGAAAATAGTCTGGCACTTCCTCAAATGATTTACCATACAATCTCAGCAAGTTCATACTCAGTATATACAAAGAGATATAAAAACATATGTCCTCACAAAATCTTGTACATAAATGTTTACAGCAACATTATTCATAAGAGTCAAAGACAGAAACAACTCAAATTCCCATCCAAAATATGAAACACTATTTGACCCAGAAAAGGAATGAAGTACGCATACATGCTGCTCTATGGATGAACCTTGAAAACACTATGCTAAGTGAAAGAATCCAATCAAAAGAGACCACATATTATATAATCCTACTCATACAAAATGTAAACAGGGAAATCTATAGAGAAAGAAAGTAGATTAGTGATTGTGTAGGTCTGGGGAATAGGATGGAGGAGGTGTCAATTAAAGGGCAAGTGGTTTCTTTTTGAGATGATATAAATGTTCCAAAATTGACTATGATGATAGTATGTTCACAGGTATGTGCTATCACGATTTGAAGTCCACTGATTTGTATGGTATGTGGACTATACTTCAAATAAAGCTGTTGTTAAAATGCCCACTACAAAAGGTATTAAAATATAGTTATTACATGAGCCAGCAATTCTACTTAGTCTTCCACCCATACTCATGGGTTCTGCATCCATGGATTGAACCAACTACAGATCAAAAATACTTTTAAAAAGTCATAGCTGTACTGAGTATGTACAGACTCTTTTTTTTTCTTGTCATTATCCCCTGAATCAGTGGTTCTCAACCCTCCTAATGCCATGGCACTTTAATACAGTTCCTGTGGGTCGCAACTCACAGATTGAGAACCGCTACCCTAAATAATACAGTACACAAGTATCTCCATGGTATTTTCATTGTATTAGGTATTACAAGTAAATTACAGATGATTTAAAGTATTAATTAATGAGAGGATGTGCATAGGCAATATGCAAATGTAGTTTTATGACATTTTGTAACAGGAACTTGAGCCTCCACAAATTTTGGTGTCTGTGAGAAGTCCTGGAACCAATTCCCCATGGATAAAGAGAGATGAATGCATAAATTCAAAACAACTGAAAAAAAAATGTTTACACAAATATTCATAGCAGTATTATTCAAAATAGATAATAAGTGGAAATAGCCCAAGCACCCATAAACTAAATTGGTAAACAAAATATGGTATATCCACATAATGGAGTATTATTTGGCTATAAAATAGAAATAAATTACTGATACAAGTTTATAACATGGATAAACTTTGAAGCATTACATTAAGTGAAAAAAAAACAAGATACGAAAGGCCATGTGACACGATTTCATTTATATGAAATATCCAGAATGGCAAATCCAGAGAAATAGAGAGTAAATTAGTACTTTCTAGGAATTAAAGTGTGAAACGAGGGAATAGAAAGTGACTATTAAAGGAGTGCTGAAAATATTCTTGAATTAGACTTGAATTGACTACAGCAATAGTTGCACAAGAGTGTAAGTACACTAAAAACCCCTGAATTATATACTAAGGGTGGGGAAGCTGCACCCATGGGACCTTTGACCTTGAGTGTGGCCTTCTGAATGAATTCAAACTTCACAGAACAAATACCTTATTAAAAGCTGTAGAGTTAACCAAAGATTAATTTGTTTGTTCTATAAAGTTTGGATTCCATGTATATTATACATTCAAGCATGGTAAAGTGTGTATTACATACTTTAGCATGATGAATTTTATAAAATGTGAATTATAGCTCAATTTTTAAAAGCTGTTATTTGCAAAATCATCACCAAATTAGGTTTTCAGGGGAAAAATCATTTTGGTACACTTATTTCTCATCCATACACTTTAATCCAAATAGCAAACAAGAATGAATCAAAAAGGTAACATTAATTTTCTGGATAAAGTGTTGATTTTTAGCACTGGAAAGATTGTTTTAAAAAACTTTTTGTTAAACCCTATGTTTTTTTTTTTTTTTTTAAAAAAACCTTTTCCTCTATTTAATCTTTGGTTAACTCTGTAACTCTATTACTCTAGGAAGCAGATCAGGGTAAGAATGTCCACTGTCTAGGCAACATTGCTTAGAGTAAAAATAATGTCTTATATCTGGGAAGAACTATAAAAGACACCATACTGTGGGTTTCCCTTAGTTCAAAGACTCTTGTGATTAGGCATGTCCTTTGCAGAGATAATGAAAGCTATGTACATATGTTGTTAGAAAAGAAAGTAGGTCTCTTCTCCTTGCACTTGAGCTGTCCCCAGACTGCTATGTAAGCTGCTCCATTGACTTCTATGAGGATTCACTGCCTAATGCTGCCCTGCTCACAAACGGTTTTCCTGTTGCATAGTTAAACCTAAGAAAAATGCTGATTGGGTTAGAGCAAAAATTATAAAACTCTTAGAAGAAAACATAGAAGAATGACTTTTTTGATGTTAGATTTGGCAGTAATTTCTTGGATATGACACCAAAATATAAGCAACAAAATAAAAAGTAAATAAACAAAATGAAAAACCATTTGTACATCAAAACACACCATCAGCCAGGCATACTGGCTGACATCTATAATCCCTGCTACAAAGGAGGCTGAGGCAAGAGGACTGCTTGAGCCCGAGTTCAAGGCTGAAGTGAGCTATGATCACACCACTGTACTCCAACCTGAGTGACAGAATGAGACCCTGTCTCAAAAAAAGAAAGAAAAAGAAAGGAAGGAAGGAAAGAAGGAAGGGAGGGAGGGAGGGGAAAGGAGGAGGGGAGGGGGAAGAGAGGAAGGGAGAGGAGAGGAGAGGAGAGGAGAGGAGAGGAGAGGAGAGCCGAGGAGAATAACAAGTGGTGAGGATATAGAGAAACGGGAACCTTTCTCCATTTTGCTAGTAGGATTTGAAAATGGTAAAGCTTCTAAAGAAAAATTAGTGATTCCTCAAAAACTTAAAAATAGAATTACCATATGACCCAGCAATTCCACTTCTAGATATATACCCCAAAGAATTAAAAGCAGGGACTCAAAGAGATATTTGTACACCCATGTTCTCAGCACCATTTTCATAGTGGCTAAAAGGTAGAAGCAATCCAAATATCCACGGATGGATGAATAGATAAAATGTAGTATACACATAATTCAGCTTTAAAAAGAAAGAAAATTCTGACATCTGCTATATCATAGATGAACTCACTAAAGACACCATGCTAACTGACATAAATTAGTAACAAAAGGAGAACTACTATATGATTCCACTTACATGAGACACCTAATCAAATCCATAGAAACAGAAAGTAGAATGGTGCTGGGTGCAGTGGCTCATTCCAGGAATCTTAGAACTCTGGGAGGCTGAGGTGAGTGGATTGCTTGAGCTCACAGGTTTGAGATTAGCCTGAGCAAGAGTAAGTGCCGCGGACAAGACCCCATCTCTGGGTGTTGTGGTGGTCACCTGTATTCCCAGCTACTTGGGAGGCTGAGGCAAGCTTCAGCCCAAGAGTTTGAGGGTGCTGTGAACTATGACACCATGGCACTCTACCGAGGGCCACAAAGTGAGACTGTCTCATAAAAAAAAAAAAAAAAGAATAGTGGTTGTCAGGTGCTAAGGAAGAGAGGAATAGGGAGTTATAGTTTCATGTGCACGGAGTTTCAGTTTTGCAAGATGAATAAAGTTCTAAAGATGAATTTTATTGTAGGTTGCACAACAATGTGAATGTACTTGAACTGTGCATTTAAAAATTGTTAAAATGCTAAACTTTCTGTTTATTTCACCATAATTTTAATAATTGAAGGAGGGAAAAGACCATGATCGGTGCTACAGTATTCTAATCTTTCCTTCTCCTTTTTGTGCACAGTAGTATATAGAATACTTTCAATGAAAGTGTGCCTAAGCAAGAGAAAAGTACTAATACCATTCTCTATAGGAAATGTTCTCCTTATATGACAAAAACAGAAGAATGAGGAGAGGAAGCCATAAGACAGATAGTACAAGTGCTAAATGCTAATACTTACCACAAAACCAGCTGTCTCCGAAGATGGTGTACTTGTTAACAGGCCTCTGTTTTTCTTACCAGGAATACCAGAATTTGTTTTCTATAAATGTTTTAGGAAATAGGTATTGAATAGCAGAAAGAAATAAACTAATATAGTAAAACTACAATTTAAAGTTAGTAAACTAAAACTTGGTAAACGGTCTGTGAAGCTAGTGAATGATGCCCCATGAATATATCAATGTACACAGCTATGATTTAATAAAATAAATAAATAAAAATAAAAAAACCCAAATACTTCAAAAAAATAAAAAAAATAAAGTTAGTAAACTAGATCATAATATGGAATAAAATAGTAACAAATTCTTTACTCTGCTAATTACAGTTTAAGCCAGTTCACAGGAAATTAAAGAATTTTCTGACCATAGCTAGGTCAAACAGCATCCAAGAGAACTCTTTAAGGCACAATGACCATAAAGACTACTTCAGTTGAAGTTACAAGTAATTATAATAAAGGTAATTAGAGAGCTAAATTAGGAAATGGTGCTTTGGTTATCTTCGTAAACTACTAAGAATGGTATTTTGAGTATTTAATTCCTACTACATTATTGTACTTTTAATGGAGAGAGATTATAAGTTATTTCTGAAGCTATTAAAACATACACACACACATACACGCATACACACACATATATATAGCAAGGATAACTGGTTTAAAATATATAAAAGTTTAAATGTATGAGCTGGATATAATAGCTCGTGCCTACAATACTAGCACTTTGGGAGGCTGAGGTGGGAGTAGAACTTAAGGTCAGGACTTCAAGATCAGCCTGAGGAGGAGCAAGACCCCAGCTCTACAAAAAATAAAAATATTGGCCAGGTGTGCATCTGTAGTCACATCTACTCAGGGCCCTGTGACAAGAGGATCACTTGAGCCCCAGAGTTTGAGGTTGCAATGAACAATGATGATACCACTGCACTCTTGTCTTGCCCAGGAAACAGAGCAAGATCTTGTCTCAAACAAAACAAAAAATACTTAGCCAAGCATAAGGCAGGCACCTGAACTCCCAGCTACTTGGGAGGCTGAGACAGAAGGATCATCTGAGCCCACAAATTTGAGGTTGTAGTGAGCTATGAAGACATAATTGCACTCTAGTGTGGGCAACAGAGCAAGACACTGAATCAGAAAAAATGTATAAAGATACTTTCATTTATGAAAAATCAAAGTTAATGAAATGAAAAGTAGGATCCAGACTCACTTTCTATTTCTTTTTTTTTTTTTTTTTTTCGTAGAGACAGAGTTTCACTTTATCGCCCTCAGTAGAGTGCCGTGGCGTCACACAGCTCACAGCAACCTCCAACTCCTGGGCCTAGGCGATTCTCTTGCCTCAGCCTCCCGAGCAGCTGGGACTACAGGCGCCAGCCACAACGCCCGACTATTTTTTTGTTGCAATTTGGCCGGGGCCGGGTTTGAACCCGCCACCCTCGGTATATGGGGCTGGCGCTCTGCTCACTGAGCCACAGGTGCCGCCCGCACTTTCTATTTCTTAAAGAGGCAGAGAAATACAGACAAGTAGACACAGCAAGAAAGAGTGAGATGCAGAGTGAGGTGAGAAAAGGACAAGATCTAAGAGCAAAAGGGAATGAAAGAAATAGAGGGAAAGACAGGTCAACAATGAGAGATGGAGGAGGGAAGGGGAAAGGAGGGGAAATGAAAGGAGGAGGGGAAAGAAGAGTAAGGGGGAGAGAGAGAATGGAAAGGCAAAAGACAGAGAAAGAGAAAAAAAGGATGATTGATCAAAGAGAGAAAAGAACAGACGGAAGGAGGCAATGAGCAGAAACACTGAGAGAGACAGAGGACAGAGAGAGAGAAAGAGAGAGATCAAGACAGGGAAAAGAGATATAGATCTTGAAATTGAGAGAGACAATATCTGAAAAAGCAAAAACAAAGAAACAGGTAGAAAGAGCAGAAGGAAAAAGTGAAAGTCAAAGAGCTAAATAGAGGCAGCTTTATTTCTAGCAATCAAGTGCCTTTCCAACCTTTAGATCCATGAGACAACCATGTCCTTCGGATAAATCTTTGTGAATAGATGTCTATTATTGACATCAAGTTTAGAACACAAACTCTGAGATAAAACTTAAACTTAAGAGGAAAATGTGTGTTATGTTTCCTTTTTTCCATTTCTTTCCTTTCATTCTTTTCCTTCTGTCTTAAAATTTTTTACTAGTTTTGTTGGTATAAAATATAATCTGGAATAGTTTATTAGAGACGTTTTATCAAAAAATTTATAGGTGTATTTATCTGGTACGGTGACTATGTCAGTTCTCTAGCAAAAAGAATAATTCTAACTCCAGAGATTATTATACAAAGGTTACAAATAATATGTGGAAAGAGAATTTATGGAGATACTCAAAAATAGCTATTATTACTATCATTGTGGCAGTCTTGGAAGTGTTCTGCTCAAATCTCTTTGAGCAAAGAACCTACTGTTCCAATGAAAGGAGCACTGTTAGCCAGTGGACTCCAGCTGCAATATCTTTAGAATCTGCTTATACTTTCTAGCTGAGCAAGACCTCCATCTTCTCAGACAGCCCCAGCCAATGTCCAAGCATAGTAGCCCAACATAAGACTTTTGTAATGGACAATCTTTGCTCCAGAATTCCTCCTTGAGAAAGCTTGTTAGATGTGCACTGAAAATTGAGGCTATCTCTGAACCATCTTCTTCCTTGCCTTCCTTTCTCAAGTATTACCTGCTCCAATAAGCCACCTGAACTCTTAACCCATCTATACTAGAGGTTGTAATTTTTTAAAATTTTCCCTAAAATTCATATATGTTACCTAGAAAAATTTAATAAACAAGAATTTTAAGTGCTGGGTGGGGTCCTGCCCCAGGGGCAGGATCCTTTAAGACCTGTGGAAAAGGCAGCGATTGACTGGGAAAAATGAAATTAAAAGTGGAGAGAGATAAAAAGACAGGACACATAGAATAGGGTTTTAAAAAGTGGGCACAGGGGTTCACTGCTAGCTAGCGGGGCTTCAGCAAGTTGTCCTGAGTGCTTGTTCCACCTAGCTTTTATTGAAGGCTATTTTCTTATTTATCTGAGAGGATAAGCTGAGGAAGGGAACAAAAATATCAGCAGTTTCTATGAGTAAGCATGTTAGTTTTTATCTATCTATAATCATTCACTTCAAAGGTCTGGGCAGCCTTGAGAAATCTGGAACCTGACCCTTGTGTGGAGGGAGCCTCCTATCTGTGGTCATGCACACAAATCTCTTGGGGGAGGTTAGACCCCTCTAGTTTCTCTGTGGAGCAGATGCTGTGGTGCCAGGTCTCCTCTAAAGAATCAGTGAAAAACAGGAATTTTCTCCTTATTTCCACCTGGATGCGTTTTCTTCCATGGTTAGAGTATAAGCCCTCCTGTTTGTATTTCAGGGCTTGGGCTGTTCCCTTGATCTCTTCCCTGGCCATTATACAAATCCCCACAATGGGTATTTGCTTCTGGAAGGTTGTCGACTGTTAACTGGGCAGAGGTCGGCCTGCTTAATGTTTCTTCTCAGGCCTTGCACACAGCTTCCGCTATGGTCATTGTTCTTCAGAGTACTTACGGACCCACCAGAGGTATTCGTAAGAGTATCTCTTATAGGCCAGACTTACAGTAAAAACAGAAACTGCTCAGACAAGTAATTTAAAAGTAAGCTAGCTAAACTGCTTTTAATCCGCCTTGCTTGGCTTATTTCTCTGTTTTTCCCCTTTTCTGGGGGTGTTTTCCCTTGCCAAGAATTGGGTCTTTGGTCCTCATACTCCCTGCATTTAAGAGAAAAAAAAATTATTATATTCCATTGTTGAGTTGTGTGGTGTTCCAAAATTGGAGGCAAAATCACTGCTATATTGTACATAATATACAAAATCATGTTAAAGAAAGTGGTGACACTGCTATTCAGTGTGATATTCCACAGAACACTTCAGATGTAAGGCAATATCACATTTTTCTCATCAAAAATGGTGTTCTTATGACATTCAGCACACTGCATTTGCTTTCCCTGCTTGACTATCATATGACTCATGCCATTATAATATGAATCAATGTTACGCTTCTGAGAAAGTATTCCTCTTTGGCCATGGGTCAAAAGGAGGATGCTGGATAATGACCATGGGTCTCCAGATAATGGCATACCATATGTCAATGAAACTCCAGAAAATTCACTGTCTTCTCATGTGCTTTATGCAGTTGCCAAACATTTTGTAAGACCGGTTTGAAACAGAACAAAAGAGAGCTTGAATAGCAATTCTTTCCACAGATTGATACCTGATGCATATCAATGTTGTCATCAGCTCCGTCTATGCCTCCCAAGAAATGGTTATATACTTTAATCATCTTTAGCTGTTGAACTAGGATCTCTTTTTTCAGTTTCTGGGCATAATGACTGTCAAGACACAGGGGACCAATACCAGCACCATATGAGGCAACAGTGATAACAATTATTATTTCATCTGCAGACAATATTGCCTTTGCCATCAATTTGAAAATCGAATGTGCCTTGCTCTTTCTTCTTCACAGCTACATCTGATTCCAATGGAGCTTTGTCAGTGCAATCCTTTCTCATCATACCTGTTGTCTGATGTCCTTAAACTGAGCTTATCAAGCAGTGCAATACTGGTGAAAAAGTTATCCAATTCAAATGGTATTGTCCAGGGGGTGCCTCTGTAAGTGTCTCACTAAACTGAAAGACAAGTAATGAACCTGCATTGCATTCTTCATGTTTAGTAGTTGAGTTTTTACTCTAATAAAGTTGAAACCAGCTAACAGGGCCCAGATGGCTCCACCACACCAAAACTTATAGCCAAAGTGAATGGTCTTTCCTCTAATAATTTGTTTGTACCCATGATGACCAAACTAAGGAATCATGACTTCAACAAAGCTGAAATATGTTTCATTCGGAACAAATTTCATGTATCTCTTACTCAGTGGCCTTACAAGAGGTTGCAACTTGGAAAACTTGTCCATTGGGTCCAAATTTGCATCATCAGCAATATACAAATTAGAAAATGTAGTTTAAAATGATCACATTTCATGGCCACACTAACAAGTACATTATTTACATCTGTTCTTTATTCCCAGAACATACACCTTCTAAGAACTAAGAGGTAACCACTCAGAAAAATGTTTCCCAGAAAACATTTTAATTCCAAGCTAGTCAAGCCAAGATCTATACCCTTACTTGCAGTGTATAATTCGGAGTACATGACAGTGAGTTCAATGACCTTATCATCAAGAAAACGTTTAAGAATTTCTGCAGAAGTTCTCAGTTCAGTAAAGAAATTGTTTGGTGGTCCTGTAACTCTACCTGCTACAGGCTGAGCAGTTAGATCAGCTTTCTTCCATCTGCAAACAATTTTTGTCACTTTCTCTTTCTTTGACAGAGGAGGTTGCTGCACAGCAGACATAGATGGAACTTCATCTTCGGGACAGTCATCTTCAGGTGTGTATGAGGGATCATCGGAATCAGACTCAGCATCACAGCATCTTGAATAAGATATGCAACAAAGAACCTGGCAGATTATTTCTTGTTCCACCTTCTTCGTCTCTGGAGTCCTCATCAGAAACAGGTACTGCAGCATTTTCAGGTGATCATATTACTATAGCATGTGCTTCTATGCTGTCATCTGTCTCTAACAGGTCAATTATTTCATGTAAACTTAGAGTGCAAGGCATCTTGATACTTGTAAAATGATTTCAACTAAAAAAAGGAAAAAAGATATTAGGCCCAGTGGTAGCAGTATTGCCTAGCGCTCCAAATATGGAACATGCAAAATGTCTAACTCATAACTAATACAATAATTATAATTATTCTCTTTCTACAGCACAATAGCATAACTAGTAGAGAAGTAATAGGAAAAAATTACTAATATAAGACATAGTGCAGTAAAGTTGTGTTTACCTGTCTTTGGATAGTTCTTCAAAAATTTTCTGAAAATTCACATCACTTTTTGACAAGCTCCCAGCACACCAGTATATGCAGCAGTGACTAACTCTGTACACCACGTGATAACATGTACCCTCAGGAGGTAGACGTGTGAAAAATGAGACCTCAGCGATGACTTTGAGCAGTAAAATAACTCCCACATCACTACCGACCCAATAATGAAACACAAGGCATAAGTAGGTTAATTTTGTCTCAATATCTGCTTCCAGTGGTCCAAACTAACACAATTGCCAACTGTCAGTTCAATCTTTAAAAAAAAAAAAAAAAAAAACAGCCTGTATATAGCTATAAGCATATAGCATCCCTAGATTTTTTTTTCTTAGATTTGTTAATAAATTAACTACCCAAATCTTCTCAATCATTACATTTTTATGATCTTTGCAAGAATTATTTGTTAATAAAAGACTTATGCTTACCAATGCAGGTTTCATGGGCTGAGGCAGCAAAATGTTACTAACTGATCTATCTGCATTGCTTTCAAGAGCAGACCTGTGGTAAGATGATGGAGCCTTGATATTTAGATGAGAGTTTAACTTTGTTTGAAATTTCTTATCTCTATGTTCAGAAGCTTTTTCAGGCTGAAAAAAAAATGCATAATCATTAAACACATTTCAAGTGCTATAAAAACATTTTCAATACTTCTTGATATCCTAGCATTACTTCCACTTGAAAAAATGATTTAAATTTAAATGATTTTTCAGAAAAAATAACATGTCCGATATATTTAAGTTTAAAAAGTCAAAATACAAAATATCTTGACATATAAATTGACTATCCATAATCTAAAATACAAAATTCATAATGCTCCAAAATCCAAAACATTTTCAATACCACATGCTGCCACAAGTGGAAAATTCCACACCTGATTTAACGTGAGGTGTTATAGTTAAAACACAATCAAAACTTTGTTTCACACACAACATTATTAAAAATGTTATATAAATGGGTGGCGCCTATGGCTCAGTGAGTAGGGCACCGGCCCCATATGCCAAGGGTGGCGGGTTCAAACCCAGCCCCGGCCAAACTGCAACAAAGAAAATAGCCGGGCGTTGTGGCGGGCGCCACAGCTGCTCAGGAGGCTGAGGCAACAGAATCGCGTAAGCCCAACAGTTAGAGGTTGCTGTGAGCCGTGTGATGCCATAGCACTCTACCTGAGGGTGGTACAGTGAAACTCTGTCTCTACAAAAAAAAAAAAAAAATGTTGTATAAAATTACTTCCAGACTATGTGTATAAAGTACATATGAAACATAAATGAATTTCGTATTTAGACTTGGGTCCTACTGCCCCAGTATCTCATTACACATACACTCTCACACACACACACACACACACACACACACACACACATATACACTAATATCTCCAAACGGAAAAACCAACCCAAACTCTGAAATACTCTGGTCTCAGGCATTTCAGATAAGGGATACGTGACCTATATCCTCAAAAAATTTCCCTGTCCAAATCATGTTTTGTGAAAAGAAAACAAATAACAATGAAATTTGTTTATCAATATTTAAAATCAATTTTTGGGAAAACACTGTATGTATTTATGTAACTGTCTTTCCTATGCATTGATCTGCTTTTAAGAAATCAAAACTATTCTTTTTTTGTTTTCCCCCTCTCTACAGTGTGCAGTGGCATTATACCTCACAGCAACCTCAAGTTCTTGGGTTCAAGAGATCTTCTTGCCTCCATTTTTCTATTTTTAGTAGAGACAGGGTCTTACTCATGCTCAGGCTGGTATCAAACTCCTAAGTTCAAGTGATCCACCCACCTCAGTCTCCCACAGTGCTAGGATTACAGCTTGAGCCACTATACCCAGCAGGAAATCAAAAGTACTCTTAGCGGGAGACTGTTACTAACTAATCCCTGCACTGACAAATGTTCAGTGACAACCTATCCTAAGTTATTCAACTGGTTGTATGCTTTCATAAATATATTACTTCCACTGACTTCTCTCTTTCCCTGAAGACTTTATCCTTTACAAACAGCTTTTTTGTGGAGGTCGGTTGTCATTCTCATCAATTTTATCATATAAGTGGGCAATTCATCCAACCAATTGGCCCTCACTTCCTTGACTTCTACATTTCCAACAACCTTTCCCCATTATGCCTTTTCAGTCACTACACAATTAAACACCTTAGCCCTTACCTTCAATAGAAACTAGAGTCACCAATCCAAATAGCTGTTATCCTTCGAATCCTTGCTTAAGTATTTTCATGAAGTATTTTCCCCTCATTGAAAATCTAAAATTTACCAAGAGACATTACAAGATGGAGGCTGAGTAACAGCTTCCTTGCAACTGGGCATAGACTCATCAAAACCCTAATACAAAGGCACAGCAACTTAAAGAGCAAGAGGAAGTGAAAGAAAAATTAGGGCAAGGAAACAGATCAAAGAAATCACTCATGAAGAAGAATCGGCAGAAAAATCCTGGCAATATGAAAAACCAGTCCAGAGCAACCCCACCAAGTGACCGTGAGATAGCTACTGCAGAGGATTCTACCTATAAAGAAATGATAGAAATTACAGAAAGGGAATTTAGGATATATATGATGAAAACAAAGAAGGAAATGATGGAAACAATGCAGGAAACTGCTACTAAGTGGAAAATAACCAGAAGGAAATCCAAAAACAGAATCAAATAAGAAATGAACAATATGAAGAATATAGAAAGGATATAACAGAGCTGAAGGAACTGAAGCAGTCAATTAGGGAACTTAAAGATGCAATACAAAATATCAGCGGCAGATTAGACCATGCAGAAGAAAGAATCTCAGAGGTAGAAGACAAAGCTCTTGAGATAACTCAGATAGTTAAAGAGGCAGAAAAGAAGAGAGAAAAAGTAGAATGTTCACTGACAGAATTATGGGACTTTATGAAGTGTTCAAAGTACAAGTTATAGGTATCTCACAAGGGGAAGAAGAATGCCCCAGGGGAATGGAAGCCACACAAGAGAATATTATAAATGAAAATTTCCCAAATATCACCAAAGATTCTGACACACTCCTTTCAGACTCCAGGTCACCTCAACTCTAACCGAGCTTCTCCAAGACACATTGTGATGAACCTGTCCAAAGTCAAGACAAAAGAAAAGATTCTTCAAGGTGCCAGAACTAAGTGCCAGTTGACCTACAGGGGCAAATCCCTCAGAGTGACTGGAGACTTCTCTAATGAAACTTTCCAAGCAAAAAGACAATAGTCATCTACCTTTAATCTACTTAAACAGAACAATTTCCAGCCCAGAATTCTATATCTCGCTAAGCTAAGCTTTAAAATTGACGGAGAAATCAAATCATTTATGGATACACAAACATTGAGGAAACTCGCCACAACAAGAACAGCTTTACAGGAAATACTTGAACCTGTTCTACACACTGCCCATCACAATGGATCAACATCAAAGCAAGAACTCAGCAATTAAAGGACAGTCTTAACTTCCATACTGATGCAAAAGATAAAAATAAGCAATGGACTCTCACAAAATAAGATGAATAGAACACTACCACACTTATCAATTATCTCAATAAATGTTAGTGGCTTGAATTTCCCACTGAAGAGGCACAGATCGGCTGACTGGATTAAAAAACACAAGCCATCCATTTGCTGTCTGCAAGAAACACACCTGGCTTCAAAAGACAAATTAAAACTCCGAGTCAAAGGTTGGAAGACAATTTTTCAGTCAAATGGAATTCAGAAGAAAAGTGAAGTTGCAATCTTATCTTCAGATACATGAGGATTTAAAGCAACTAAAGTCAAAAAAGACAAATATAGTCACTTTATATTGATCAAGGGAAAAATACAACAAGAAGACATTTCAATTCTGAATATTCATGCACCCAATTTAAATGCTCCCAGATTCTTGAAACAGACCTTACTCAGTCTGAGCAATATGATATCCTCTAATACCATAATAACAGGGGACGTAACACTCCTCTTACAGAGCTGGACAGATCCTCTAAACAGAAATTAAACAAAGATGTAAGGGACTTAAATGAGATCCTAGAACAACTGTGCTTGATATACGCATATAGAACACTCCATCCCAAAGATAAAGAATATACATTCTTCTCATCACCCCATGGAACATTCTCTAAAATTGATCATATCCTAGGACACAAAACAAACCTCAACAGAATCAAAAGAATTGAAATTTTACCTTGTATCTTCTCAGACCACAAGGCACTAAAGGTGGAACTCAATTCCAACAAAAACATTCAACCCCACACAAAGGCATGGAAATTAAACCACCTTTGGTTGAATGACAGTTGGGTGCAGGAAGAAATAAAAGAGGGAATCATTAACTTCCTTGAGCATAACAACAATGATGACACAAGCTACCAAACGTGCAGGACACTGCAAAAGCAGTTTTGAGAGGAAAATTTATCGCGTACATTCGAAAAACAGAAAGAGAGAGCATCAATAAACTCACAAGCCATCTTATGGAATTGGAAAAAGAAGAAGAATATAAGCCTAAACCCAGTAGAAGAAAAGAAATAATCCAAAATTAAATCAGAGATCGATGAAATTAAAAATAAAAGACTTATTCAGAAAATTAATGAAACAAGGAGTTGGTTTTTTTAAAGAACAAATAAAATAGATAAACCTTTGGCCAGACTAACCAGAAACAGAAAAGTAAAATCTCTAGTAACTTCAATCAGAAATGATAAAGGGGAAATAACAACTGATGCCATAGACATACAAGAGATCATCTTTGAATACTACCAGAAACTCTATGCCCAGAAATTTGACAATGTGAAGGAAATGGATCAATATTTGGAATCACACCCTCTCCCTAGACTTAGCCAGGAAGAAACAGAGCTCCTGAACAGAGCTCTGAGATTTGAAGCACTGAGATTAAAGAAACAATAAAAAAAGCTTCCAACCCAAAAATGTCCTGGTCCAGATGGCTTCACACCAGAATTCTATCAAACCTTCAAGGAAGAGCTTATTCCTGTACTGCAGAAATTATTCCAAAAAATTGAGGAGGAAGGAATCTTCCCCAATACATTCTACAAAGCAAACATCACCCTGATTATCAAAACCAGGAAAAGACTCAAACAAAAGGGAGAAATTCAGACCAATTTCACTAATGAATATATATGCGAAAATTCTCAACAAAATCCTAGCCAATAGATTACATCTTATCATCAAAAAACCTCATACATGATGATCAAGTAGGTTTCATCCCAGGGATGCAAGGCTGGTTTAACATACGCAAGCCCATAAACGTTATCCACCATATTTACAGAAGCAAAAATAAAGACCATATGATCCTCTCAATAGATGCAGAAAAAGCATTCGATAAAATCCAGCATCCTTTTCTAATTAGAACACTGAAGAGTATAGGCATAGGTGGTACATTTCTAAAACTCATTGAAGCTATCTATGACAAACCCACAGCTAATATTTTATTGAATGGAGTAAAACTGAAAGCTTTTCCTCTTAGAACTGGAACTAGACAAGGTTGTCCTCTGTCACCTTTACTATTCAACATAGTGCTGGAAGTTCTATCCAATATAATTAGGCAAGACAAGGAAATAAAGGGCATCCAAATGGGAGCAGAGGAGGTCAAACTCTCCCTCTTTGCTGACGACATGATCTTATACTTAGAGAATCCCAAAGACTCAACCACAAGATTTCTACAAGTCATCAAAAAATACAGTAATGTTTCAGGATATAAAATCAATGTCCACAACACAGTTGCCTTTGTATACGCCAATAACAGTCAAGATGAAAGGCTAATTAAAGACACAACTCCCTTCACTATAGCTTCAAAGAAAATGAATAACCTAGGAATATACCTAACAAAGGAGGTGAAGGACCTCTATAAAGAAAATTATGAGGAGGAGACAAGATGACTGACTGAAGCCAGCTTTCCACAGAGGCTCCCATCCAGTAGGAGGGTTAAAGGACAAAAATTCAGCAAGTAACCTGGTGGATTTGAGCTGCACTAAGAGAGAAGGTTGAAGAACGCACGTCAACCCTGCTGAGGCGAGCTGCAACCACAAGGAAACAAACAAAAGGTACAAAATCCATCACCAAGCCGACGGGAGACCCCTCCCCCATGAGAACAGTTCAGGGTGCTCCACAAACAACCGGGCAGAGTTCAAAGGTCCTCCCACTACACTCCACGGGAGAGACCCTCTAAAAACTGGACCTACCTCCCCTACTAGGGTGCGACGGCGTCCTCCTGCAAGGCATAAAACTGTATAAACTGTATATAGTCTCTACCTGGAATTCTGAGCTCCCAGCGCTCCCCTTCACTCACACTGAGGTCTAGAGGCCAGTCCCGCTCAGCGGAGAGGGGACAGCACCGGAGTGGCAGTTCCCTGAGGCACAGTGCGAAAGCCGTCTTTTGGTGACAATATGGCCAGGCATAAAACTGTGTAAAGCTGTGTGTTCTCTGCCTGCAAACCCAGGCTCCCAGTGCTCGCCGCGCTCCTCTCTGCTCTCACTCCAAGGTCTGGAGGCCTGTCCCCCAGGGGTCCAGACTCTTGGGCAATAGCTTGAGGGGTGTAGACAGTGCTGGGCTGCAGCCGGTCGGTGCAGACTCTGGGGTATGGGAGCGGAGAGAAGACGGTTGGCCGGAGGGGAGCTACACCGGAGCAGCGGATGCCTGAGCCATAAAACAGCAGCCCTCTTTTGCTAGCAATACGGCTCATTACCGAATATTCTGAAGCCACACACCCTGTCTCCCTGGGCAGCCAGAGACTCTGAGTATAGGATTTACCTGAGGCAATTCCAACTTGCAAACTGGGGAAACTCCCAGGGCGGGAATGACCCAGAGGTCTGCTTTACTAAACCTAAGACACACCTGGCCCTCAGGGGATCATCAGCCTAAAGACAATACAAGAGCAAAGACAAGCTGATTTGGAACTCAATTCAGCTTCTCTTCTGCAGGAGAACCACAAAGTTGTTCTGCTCTGTTCTGTCAGTAACATTAAACAGGGGCGAGACTGGACCTGAGTGAAAACCCCCCAACCTTCATCAACTGCCCAAGGTTATCAGGCCTCACCTCCTCCTGCTAGAGATAGGCAGAGCGCAGCGGCCAGGGAGACTTGTTTGTGATTCGGGCAGGTGCAAACTCCTGGACTACCGATTCACTACAGGCAACTGGGTCAGCCAACTGCAGGGCTATCAGTGACTGGGTGCGACAGTGGTGCAAGGTGGGGAAGGAGGCAGTAACCTTCCCAGACTGATCTATTGGCTGGGTGGCTCCTCCTGACTCCACGCAGCACTGGAGCAAGCCACACCAGAGTAGTCACCAGATCCCTGTGATCCAGTTCCCAGAGACCTCTTAAATTCTCTCACCCGAAACAGATGCAGACTGAGACAATTCATTTGGACTTTTTGAACTGAACCAATCGCTTGAGGAAAAATCAGGTGGTGCCCTGGCTGCACGGTGGTAGGAAGGTTTGATTTTTCTTTTCCAATTGTTTGCCAGTGGAGGGTGGGGTGACTTAATTGCTGATATTTCTCCACAGCTGAGACTTCAATCCAGAGTATCCGTTTCACGAGGGTGGAACAGAAACCAGTTGAAAACAAGACACAACCACTTAGCCCCACCAAACCAGACAGGCCCCCAGTTTCTCAGGCCACAACACTGTACAGGCCCTTGACAAAGCCCCAGGGGAAAAAATCAAAGGGAGTAAAACAACCATGGGGCAGAATCAGTAGAAAAACTCGAGTAACATGAATAACCAGAATAGATCAATCCCCCCAAGGAAAGATATGGCAGATGTAATTGAAGATCCAATTCATAAACAACTGGCTGAGATGTCAGAAATCGAATTCAGAATTTGGATTGCAGACAAGATTAACAAAGTGGAATTAGGAATTTGAGGAGAAATTCAAAAGTTGTCTCAAGAATTTAACGAATTTAAAGACAAAACCACCAAACACTTAGACACACTGAAGCAAGAATTTGCAGCCCTCAAAGATATGAAAAATACAGTACAATCCTCCAGCAACAGAATGGAGCAAGCAGAAGAAAGGATTTCTGACATCGAAGATAAAGCCTTTGAACGCTCCCAAACTCTCAAAGAGAAAGAGAAATGGAGAGCAAAAATGGATCATTCTCTCCAAGAGCTCTGGGATAATTCGAAGAAGGCTAATATCCGAATCATTGGAGTTCCAGAAACAGATGAAGTGGCCTCGCTGGGCACAGAGACCCTTCTGCATGAAATTATGAAAGAGAATTTTCCAGACATGCCTAGAGATTCTGAAATTCAGATAGTGGACAGCTTCAAAACCCCAGCATGACTCAACCCCAATAAGACATCCCCCAGGCATATCATAATTAACTTCACTAAAGTTAATATGAAGGAGAAAATCCTCAAAGCTGCCAGGAGAATGAAAACCATTACCTTCAAACGGAAGAATATTAGAATGACTGCAGATCTCTCTGCTGAAACTTTTCAAGCCAGAAGAGGGTGGTCACCGACTTTTAATCTCCTAAAGCAAAATAACTTTCAACCCCAGAGCTTGTATCCAGCCTAAACTGAGTTTCATTTATGATGGAGAAATTAAATACTTTAATGACATTCATATGTTGACGAAATTTGCCGTAACCAAACCAGCTCTTCAGGATATTCTCAGACCTATCCTCCATAATGACCAACCCAATCCTATACCACAAAAGTAAACTCACTCAGAAACTTCGGATCAAACTCCAATTTCCACACTGGCGAAAGGATTAAAAATGCCCACTGGACTTTTGAAAAACTCGATACCCAAAACTTCACCAGACTTATCAATATTCTCCATTAATGTGAATGGCTTAAACTGTCCTCTAAAGAGGCATAGGTTAGCTGACTGGATACAAAATCTCAGGCCAGATATTTGTTGCATACAAGAGTCACATCTTAACTTAAAAGACAAATACAGACTCAGGGTGAAAGGATGGTCATCAATACTTCAGGCAAATGATAAAAAAAAAAGCAGGTGTTGCAATTTTATTTGCAGATATAATAGGCTTTAAACCAACAAAAGTAAGGAAGGACAAGAATGGTCACTTCATATTTGTTAAGGGTAATACTCAATATGATGAGATCTCAATTATTAATATCTATGCACCCAACCAGAATGCACCTCAATTTATAAGAGAAACTCTAACAGACATGAGCAACTTGATTTCCTCCAGCTCCATAACACTCGGAGATTTCAACACTCCTTTGGCAGTGTTGGATCAATATTCCAACAAGAAGCTGAGAAAAGAAATCTTAGATTTAAACCTAACAATCCAACATTTGGATTTAGCAGACATCTACAGAACATTTCATCCCAACAAAACTGAATACACATACTTCTCATCAGCCCATGGAACTTACTCCAAAATCGATCACATCTTAGGTCACAAGTCTAACCTCAGTAAATTAAAAGGAATAGAAATTATTCCTTGCATCTTCTCAGACCACCATGGAATAAAATTTGAGCTGAGTAACAACAGGAATCTGCACACTCATACAAAAACATGGAAGTTAAATGACCTTATGCTGAATGATAGCTGGGTCAGAGATGAGATTAAGAAAGAAATCACCAATTTTTTGGAACAAAACAACAATGAAGACACAAACTATCAGAACCTCTGGGACACGGCAAAGGCATTTCTAAGAGGGAAATTATTAGCACTGCAAGCCTTCCTCAAGAGAACGGAAAGAGAGGAAGTTAACAACTTAATGGGATATCTCAAGCAACTGGAAAAGGAACAACATTCCAAACCCAAACCCAGCAGAAGAAAAGAAATAACCAAAATCAGAGCAGAATTAAATGAAATTGAAAACAAAAGAATAACACAACAAATCAATAAATCAAAAAGCTGGTTTTTTGAAAAGGTCAATAAAATAGATAAACCTTTGGCCAACCTAATCAGGAAAAAAAGAGTAAAATCTCTAATCTCATCAATCAGAAACAACAAAGACGAAATAACAACAGACTCCTCAGAAATCCAAAAACTCCTTAATGAATATTACAAGAAACTGTATTCTCAGAAATATGAAAATCTGAAGGAAATTGACCGATACTTGGAAGCACGTCACCTTCCAAGACTTAGCCAGAATCAAGTGGAAATGTTGAACAGGCACATATCAAGTTCGGAAATAGCATCAACCATACAAAACCTCCCTAAAAAGAAAAGCCCAGGACCAGATGGTTTCACATCAGAATTCTACCAATTTTCAAAGAGGAATTAGTACCTATATTACTCAACCTCTTCCGAACGGTAGAAAAAGAAGGAAGACTAACACGTTCTATAAGGCAAACATCACCCTGATCCCCAAACCAGGAAAAGACCCAACATGAAAAGAAAATTATAGACTGATATCACTAATGAATATAGATGCAAAAATATTCAACAAGATCCTAACAAACAGAATCTAGCAACACCTCGAACAAATTATACATCATGAGCAAGTCGGTTTTATCCCAGGGTCTCAAGGCTGGTTCAATATACGATTTACATGTATAAATGTAATCCAGCACATAAACAAATTAAAAAACAAAGACCATATGATTCTCTGAATCGATGCAAAAAAGATTTTGATAATATCCAGCATCCCTTCATGATCTGAACACTTAAGAAAATAGGTATAGAAGGGACATTTCTTAAACTGATAGAGACCATGTACAGCAAACCCACAGCCAATATCATATGGAATGGAGTTAAATTGGAATGATTTCCACTCAGATCAGGAACCAGACAAGGCTGCCCAGTGTCTCCATTGCTTTTTAACATTGTAATGGAAGTTTTAGCCACTGCAATTAGGGAAGAAAAGGTGATCAAGGGTATCCATATAGGGTCAGAAGAGATCAAACTTTCACTCTTCGCAGACGATATGATTGTATATCTGGAAAACACCAGGGATTCTACTACAAAACTCTTAGAAGTGATCAAGGAATACAGCAGCGTCTCAGGTTACAAAATCAACATTCATAAATCGGTAGCCTTTATATATACCAACAATAGTCAAGTTGAAAAAACAGTTAAGGACTCTATCCCATTCACAGTAGTTCCAAAGAAGATGAAATATTTGGGAATTTATCTAACAAAGGACGTGAAAGATCTCTATAAAGAGAACTATGAAATTCTAAGAAAAGAAATAGGTGAAAATATTAACAAATGGAAAAACATACCATGCTCATGGCTGGGAAGAATCAACATTGTTAAAATGTCCATACTACCTGTGGCGAGAAGGGAACACTTTTACACTGCGGGTGGGACTGCAAACTCGTACAACCTTTCTGGAAGGAAGGATGGAGAAACCTCAAAGCACTCAAGCTAGACCTCCCATTTCATCCTGCAATGCCATTACTGGGCATCTACCCAGAAGGAAAAAAATCCTTTTATCATAAGGACACTTGTACTAGACTGTTTATTGCAGCTCAATTTACAATCGCCAAAATGTGGAAACAGCCTAAATGCCCACCAAACCAGGAATGGATTAACAAGCTGTGGTATATGTATACCATAGAATACTATTCAGCCATTAAAATAAATGGAGACTTTACATCCTTCGTATTAACCTGGCTGGAAGTGGAAGACATTATTCTTAGTAAAGCATCACAAGAACGGAGAAGCATGAATCCTATGTACTCAATTTTGATATGAGGACAATTAATGACAAGGTTATGGGGGGGAAGCAGGAAGAGGGATGGAGGGAGGGGGGTGGGGCCTTGGTGTGTGTCACACTTCATGGGGGCAAGACATGATTGCAAGAGGGACTTTCCCTAACAATTGCAATCAGTGTAACCTGGCTTATTGTACCCTCAATGAATCCCCAACAATAAAAAAATAATAATAAAAATAAAATAAATCAAATAAAATAAAAAAAGTCCATACTACCCAAAGCAATATATAATTTCAATGCAATTCCTATGAAAGCTCTACTGTCATACTTTAAAGATCTTTAAAAAACAATACTTCGTTTTATATGGAATCAGAAAAAACCTTGAATAGTCAAGACATTACTCAGAATTAAAAACAAAGCAGGAGGAATTATGCTACCAGACCTCAAACTATACTACAAATCGATAGTGATCAAAACAGCATGGTATTGGCACAAAAACAGAGAAGTAGATGTCTGGAACAGAATACAGAACCAAGAGATGAATCCAGCTATTACCGTTATTTAATCTTTGACAAGCCAATTAATAACATTCAGTGGGGAAAAGATTCCCTATTTAACAAATGGTGCTGGGTGAACTGGCTGGCAACCTGTAGAAGACTGAAACTGGACCCACACCTTTCACCATTAGCTAAGATAGACCCTCACTGGATGAAAGATTTAAACTTAAGACATGAAACTATAAAAATACTAGAGGAGAGTGCAGGGAAAACCCTTGAAGAAATCAGTCTGGGCGACTATTTTATGAGGAGGACCCCCTGGCCAGTTGAAGCAGCTTCAAAAATACACTACTGGGACTTGATCAAACTAAAAAGCTTCTGCACAACCAAGAACACAGTAAGTAAAGCAAGCAAACAGCCCTCAGAATGGGAGAAGATATTTGCAGGTTATGTCTCCGACAAAGGTTTAATAACCAGAATCCACAGAGAACTCAAACGCATTAGCAAGAATAGAACAAGGGATCCGATTGCAGGCTGGGCAAGGGATTTGAAGAGAAACTTCTCTGAAGAAGACAGGCGCTCGGCCTTCAGACATATGAAAAAATGCTCATCATCTTTAATCATCAGAGAAATGCAAATCAAAATTACTTTGAGACACCATCTAAGTCCAGTGAGACTAGCCTATATCACAAAATCCCAAGACCAGAGATGTTGGCGCGGATGTGGAGAAAAGGGAACACTTTTGCACTGCTGGTGGGAATGCAAATTAATACATTCCTTTTGGAAAGAGATATGGAGAACACTTAGAGATCTAAAAATAGATGTGCCATTCAATCCTGTAATCCCTCTACTGGGCATATACCCAGAAGACCAAAAATCACATCATAACAAAGATATTTGTACCAGAATGTTTATTGCAGCCCAATTCGTAATTGCTAAGTCATGGAAGAAGCCCAAGTGCCCATCGATCCACAAATGGATTAATAAATTGTGGTATATGTACACCATGGAATATTATGCAGCCTTCAAGAAAGATGGAAACTTTACCTCTTTCATATTTACATGGATGGAGCTGGAACATATTCTTCTTAGTAAAGTATCTCAAGAATGGAAGAAAAAGTACCCAATGTACTCAGCCCTCCTATGAAACTAATTTAGGATTTTCACATGAAAGCTATAACCCAGTTACAACCTAAGAATAGAGGGAAGGGGGAAAGGGAGGGGAGGGAGGGGGGAGGTGGGTGAAGGGAAGGTGATTGGTGGGATTATACCAACAGTGCATCTTACAAGGGTATATGTGAAACTTGGTAATCGGTCTGTGAAGCTAGTGAATGATGCCCCATGATTATATCAATGTACACAGCTATGATTTAATAAAAATAAATAAATAAATAAAATAATCATAATAATAATAAAAAAGAAAAATAAAGAAAATTATGAAATCCCATGAAAAGAAATAGCAGAGGATATTAACAAATGGAAGAACAAATCAAAACCACCCTGAGATACCATCTAACCCCAGTGAGAATGGTCCACATCATAAATTCTCAAAACTACAGATGCTGGTGTGGATGTGGAGAGAAGGGAACACTTTTACACTGCTGGTGGGACTGCAAACTAATACAACTTTTTTGGAAGGAAGTATGGAGAAACCTCAAAGCACTCAAGCTAGACCTCCCATTTGATCCTGCAGTCCCATTACTGGGCATCTACCCAAAACGAAAAAAATCATTTTATCATAAGGACACTTGCACTAGACTGTTTATTGCAGCTCAATTTACAATCGCCAAAATGTGGAAACAAAATGGAGACTTTTCAGCCTTTGTATTAACCTGCGTGGAAGTGGAACATATTAGTAAAGCATCATAAGAATGGAGAAGCATGAATCTTATGTACTCAATTTTGATATGAGGTCAATTAATGACAATTAATGACATGGTTGGGAAGGCGAATGCAGAGAGAGAAAGAAGGAGGGAGGGGTGGGGAAAGGAGGTGAAGGACCTCTATAAAGAAAATTATGAAATCCTAAGAAAAGAAATAGCAGAGGATATTAATAAATGGAAGAACAGACCATGCTCATGACTGGGAAGAATCAACATTGTTAAATGTCTATACTTCCCAAAGCAATCTACCTATTCAATGCCATTCCTATTCTACCAACATGGTACTTTCAAGATTTGGAAAAAATGATTCTGCGTTTTGTATGGAACAAGAGAAAACTCCCTATAGCTAAGGCAGTTCTTAGTAATAAAAATAAAGCTGGGGGCATCACCATACCAGATTTTAGGCTGTACTACAAAGCCATAGTGGTCAAGACAGCATGGTACTGGCACAAAAATTGAGACATAGACACTTGGAATTGAAAAGAAAACCAGGAAATGAAACTAATATTTTACAACCACCTAATCTTCGCAAAAACAAACAAGAACATACCTTGGGGGAAAGACTCCCTATTCAATAAATGGTGTTGGGAGAACTGGATATCCACATGTAAAAGACTGAAACTGGACCCACACCTTTCCCCACTCACAAAAATTGAATCAAGATGAATAAAGGACTTAAATTTAAGGCATGAAAAATAAAAATCCTCAAAGAAAGCACAGGAGAAACACTGGAAGATACTGGCCTGGGGAAAAACTTCATGAAGAAGACTGCCATGGCAATTGCAACAACAACAAAAATAAACAAATGGGACTTCATTAAACTGAAAAGCTTCTGTACAGCTAAGAAGACAACAACCAAATTAAATAGACAACCTACACAATGGGAAAGGATATTTGCATATTTTCAATCAGACAAAAGCTTGATAACTAGGATCTATAGACAACTCAAATTAATTCACATGAAAGAAGCCAATAATCCCATATATCAATGGGCAAGAGACATGAATAGAACCTTCTCTAAAGAAGACAGATGAATTGCTAACAAACATATAAAAAAATGTTCATCATCCTTGTCTATTAGAGAAATGCAAATCAAAACCACCCTGAGATACCATCTAACCCCAGTGAGAATGGCCCACTTCACAAAATCTCAAAACTTCAGATGCTGGCGTGGATGTGGAGAGAAGGGAACACTTTTACACTGCTGGTGGGACTGCAAACTAATACACCTTTCTGGAGGAAGTATGGAGAAATCTCAAAGCACTCAAGCTAGACCTCCCATTTGATCCTGCAATGCCATTACTGGGCATCTACCCAGAAGGAAAAAAATCCTTTTATCATAAGGACACTTGCACTAGACTGTTTATTGCAGCTCAATTTACAATTGCCAAAATGTGGAAACAGCCTAAGTGCCCACCAACCCAGGAATGGCTTAACAAGCTGTGGTATATGTATACCATGGAATACTATTCAGCTATTAAAAAAAAATGGAGACTTTCATCCTTTGTATTAACCTGGATGGAAGTGGAAGACCTTAGTAAATCATCACAAGAATGGAGAAGCATGAATCCTATGTACTCAATTTTGATATGAGGACAATTAAAGGGAATTATGTTCATGGGGTGGGGAGGAGGCAAAGCAGAGAGAGGGAGGGAGGGAGGTGAGTGGGGCGTTGGTGTGTGCCACACCTTTTGGGGGCAAGAATGATTATAAGAGGGACTTTACCTAACAAATGCAATTAGTGTAACCTGGTTTCTTGTACCCTCAATGAATCCCCAACAATTAAAAAAAAAAAAGAAAATCTAAAATTTACCCATCATACAATTTTATCTTCATAGATTAGTCTTCTCCTATCTTCTTCCTTACTTATCTAGCTTATATACCACCATCTATCACTATAATTACTTTCTTATCTTTCTTTCTTCTATCACATACATGACAAATCCCCAGCTCCAGATTAACCTTGATACCCATGTCTTCTGTACCTTCAGCACAGCTGAGTTCTGAGAAACATTGCACAGTCTGTCATATCAACACCACTACAAACACAAAAGCAGTAGCCACAGACAAGCAGAGAAACTCAACTATACTTCTCTAGTTTCTCATAGCTATTTCACATTCTATACTATTTTCTCAGATAACAATCTTGCCTCATACTTCCCTTCAATAATATCAGCCATTAAACAGTATGCCACCACTCAGGACTTACTGCAAAGTATGAGGCCTCTGTTAAAAAGTTATTAAAAATTTCAAAATGGGGTGGCGCCTGTGGCTCAAAGGAGTAGGGCGCTGGCCCCATATGCCGGAGGTGGCAGGTTCAAACACAGCCCAGGCCAAAAGCTGCAAAAAAAAAAAAAAAAGAATTTCAAAATGGTAACAGAAGAACATGAAATGAAATATCGAGTCCTTCTAAGTGCAAAGCTTGCCCCCACCATTACTACATCTATGAATATTTCGCAATGGAAATATCCCACTTCTTCTAAAGTCCAGTTTCTCCACTTTGTATTCTGGATCCATCTCTCATCTTTTAAAGGACTTCCCTCTTCCATATAATAGGATAGAGGAACTCTGGGACACTAATGAGGGAGGATCACTTAAGGCTAGGAGTTTGAGAACAACCTGGGCAATAGTAAGAACTGTCTCTAATAAAAAATATTTTTTAATTAGCTGGGCATGGTATCATGTGCCTCTAACTCCAGCTATTTAGGAAGCTGAGGCAGGTAGACTGAACCCTTGAGTTTGAGGTAGCAGTAAGATATGATGACAGGCACTCTAGCCTGTCAAACAGAGAGCCTATCTCCAAAAATAATAATAAAAATATTGGGATGTTTGATTTCTTAAATACCTTTTTTGAGGTATTATTCATATACCACAAAATTCATCCATATAAAGTATATAATAGTTTTTTAGTATATCACAGGGCCATGCAAGTATCACTATGATCTAATTTTGTATATTTTTGTGTACTAAAAGAAACTTCAAAATCATTAGTACATTCCCATTCCACTACCACCAGGCCTAAGTAAGCACTAATCTAGTTCTGTCTTTATATATTTGCTGATCTTGGATATTCCATATAAATGGAATCATACATTACATGGTCTTGTAACTGGCTTCTTTCATACAGCATAATGTTTTCAAGATTTATCCATGTTGTAGCTTGTATCAGTACTTCATTTGTTTTTTTATTGTGAAATACATTCTTTTTTTTTTTTTTTTTGCATTTTTGGCCGGGGCCGGGCTTCAACCCACCACCTCTGGTATATGGGGCTGGCACTCCCTTGAGCCACAAACATTCTATGGTATAATATGCCACATTTTACTTATCTACACATCAATAGACAGACATCTGAGTTTCTACTTTAGACCCTAGGCTTGAGTACAGAGGCATGATCATAGCTAATTGCAACCTTGAACTCCTGGCCTCAAATGATCCTTCTTCTTTAGTCTCCCAAGTAGCTTGGACTAGAGGTATACAACACAACATATGGCTAATTTATTTATGCTTTTATTTGGGGGGGAGATCAAATGGAATTTTAGTTTACTTATACTTTTTAATTAAAAACAAAAATTTAAACAATGAAGAACAAGATGGCAGACTAGACACATCTATTTGCCAGGCGCTTTCAGTAAGTCAGGGAGGAAAGGTCTTTGGCCACCTGACTGGGGGAAACCTACCCAGAAACATTACCCCAGGGGCACAGTGAAGCAGTAGGAAGACTACAGGAGGCAGCAAGGAGATCTGGAGCAGCAGAAAACCAGTACAGAAGGTGAGTGAGTAGGCAACTTCAACACCTAAGCTCAGAGACAAGGTAATTTAAAGCAAAGGAGGCAGTGAGAGGAAAAAGTAGGGAAAGGAAGTGAACAAGAATAAAACACACATGAGGAGTAACCGTATGAAAAATTCTGGCAACATGAAAACCCATAAAAGAGCAACCCCTCCAAGACAGTATGATGATGATGTAGACGTAACAGAGAATTCCACCTATAAAGGTTCAGTGTAAATGACAGAAAGGGGATTTAAAATATGGATGGAAAAAACAATAAATGGATTTGTTGAGAAAACAGAAAAGCAGAATCAAAAAAATGGATGAAAGATATGAAGAATATAGAAAAGCTATGGAGGAGCTCAAAGAATTGATGGGAGTCAATTGGGGAACATAAAGATGCAGCAGAATTGTCAATACAGATTAGATCATGGAGAAGAAAGAATCTCAGGACTTGAGGATAAAACTTTTGAGCTAACCCAAGTAGTTAATGAGCTAAAAAAGAAAAGAGACAAAGTAGAACATTCACTTAGAGAATTATGGGACTTCATGAAGTGTTCAAACATACAATTCATAGGGATCCCTGAAAGGGAAGAAAAATATCCCAAAGGAATAGAAGCCCTACTACAGGATATCATAAATGAAAAATTTCAAGTTTCACTAAAAATTCATAAACACTCCTTTTAGAGGGATATCAAACCTGGGTCATCTCAACACGAATAGCACAACTCCAAGACACATTGTAAAGAATCTGTCTAAAGTAAAGGTGAAAGAGAAAATTGTGCAAGCAGCCTGAAGTAAGCACCAACTGACCTACAGGGGCAGATCTACCAGGGTGACAACAGACTTTTCAGCTGAAACTTTCCAAGTCAGAAGAAAATGGTCATCTACGTTTAACTTTCTTAAACAAAAAAATTTTCAGCCCAGAATTCTGTATTCTGCTAAACTAAGCTTCAAAATTTATGGAGAAATCAAATCTTTTACTAATATGCAAGCACTGAGCAAATTTACCACAAGACAAGCTCCATAGCAAGTACTTACACCTGTTCTCCACACTGACTACCGCCATGGACCACCAGCAAAATAAACACCCAGAAACTAAAGAACAAATCCTAGCTTCCACAATGGTGAAAAGGATAAAACTAATGAATGAATTTTCACAAAATAAGATGAATAGAATGCCACCACAAATATCAGTTCTCTCAATTAATGTAAATGGCTTAAGTTCCCCCACTGAGGAGGCACAGGCTGGCCAATTAGATAAAAAAGCATGAGCCATGTATATGCTATCTCCATGAAACACACCTAGCCTCAAAGGACAAAACAGGACTCAGGGTGAAGGGTTGGAAAACAAAATTTCAGGCAAATGGAAATCAGAAAAAGGAAGGGTCACAATCTTATTTTCAGATACCATTGCATTTAAGGCAATTAAAGTTAAAAAAGACAAAGATGGTCACTTCATACTGGTCAAGGGAACAATAAAACAAGAAGACATTCAATTCTAAATATTTATGCACCCAACTTAGATGCTCCCAAATTTATGATACAGACCTTAAATGATCAGAGCAGTATGGTAACATATGACACCATAATATCTAGGGACTTTAAACCACCATGAAAGAACTGGAGAGGTCATCTAAATAGAAACTCAACAAAGATACAAGAGACTTAAATGCAACTATAGAACAAATGGGCTTAACAGATATATACAGAACACATCATCACAAAACTAAGAAATATGTGTTCTTCTCGCCAGCCCATGGAACACACTCCAAAATAGACTATATCCTTGGATACAAATCAAACCTCAACAAAATTAGAAGAATTGAAATTATACTGTGTATCTTTTTAGATCACAAGTCACTAAAGGTGGAACTCAACTTGAATAACAAATTTTATGCCCACACAAAGGAATGGAAATTAAACAACCTTATGTTGAATGACAGTTGGGTCAAGGAAGAGATAAAGGAGGAAATTTTTAAATTCCTCAAACATAACAACATGAAGCTACAAGCTACCAAATCCTGTGGGATATTGTAAAAGTATCCCTAAGAGGGAAATTTATCATATTAGATGCCTACATCCAAACAACACAAAGAAAGCATATTAACAATCTAATGAATCAGCTTAAGGAAATGGAAAATCCAACCCCAAACCTACCGGACGAAAAGAAATAACCAAAACTAAATCAGAAATAAATGAAACTGAAAACAAGAGAATCATTCAGAAAATCAATGAAACAAAAGTTGGTTCCTCAAAAAGATACATAAAATTGATAAACCTTTGGCCAGAACAACTAGAAACAGAAAAGTAAAATCTCTAATAACTTGAATCATAAACAAAAAGAGGAAATAACAACCAATATCACAGAGATACAAGAGATTATCTCTGACTACAAGAAACTCTATACCAAGAAATTTGATAATGTGGAGAAAATGAACCAATATCTAAAATCATACTGTCTCCCTAGACTTACCAAGAAGAAATAGATCTCTTGAATAGACCAATATCACGCACTAAGATTGAAGATACAATAAAAAAATGTTTCAACAGAAAAAAAAGCCCTGGACCTGATGGCGTCACACCAGAATTCTATCAAACTTTCAAAGAAGAGCCTGTACCTATATTGCAGAACCTATTCCAAAATATTGAGAAGGACGGAATGTTCCTCTACATGTTCTATGAAGCAAACATCACCCTGATACCAAAACCAGGAAAGGACCCACCTGAAAAGGAGAACTAAAGAACAATTTTACTAATGAATATTGATGCAAAAATACTCAACAAAATCTTAGTCGACAGATTACAGCTACACATTAAAAAAGTTATACATCACAATGAAGTAGGCTTCATCCAAGGGATACAAGGCTGGGATAACATATGCAACCAATATATGTAATTTACCTTATCAATAAAAGCAAAAACAAAGACCAAATGATCCTCTCAAAAGATGCAGAAAAAGCATTTGATAAAATTGTCAGCATCCCTTTCTAACAAGAACATTTAAGAAGACAGGCATAGGTGGCACATTTCTTAAATTGATTAAAGCCATCTACGACAAAGCCACAGCTAATATCATGCTAAATAGAGTAAAAACTGAAAGCTTTTCCACTTAAAACTGGAACAAGGTAAGGGTATCCTCTATCACCACTACTATTCACATAGTTTGAGAAGTTCCAGCCAATGTAATCAGGCAAGAGAAGGATAAAAAGGACTCCAAATGGGAGTAGAGGAGGTAAAAATCTCACTCTTTGCAGATAATATGATTTTAGAGAATCTCAGAGATTCAACTACAAGACTCCCGGAAGTGATCAAGACATACAGTAATATCTCAGGATATAAACTCAAAGTCCAAAAACCAGTAACCTTTGTATATACCAATAACAGCTAAGTTGAGAAGTTAATCAAAGATACAATGCCCTTCACAGTAGCTTCAAAAAAAAAAAAGAAAGAAAGAAACACCTAGGAATATACCTAACAAATGAGGTGAAGGACCTCTACAAAGAGAATGATGATAACCTAAGAAAAGAAATAACTGAAGACATTAACAAATGGAAGAACATACCACTCTCTTACGTGGGAAGAATAAACATTGTTAAGATGTTTATACTACCCAAAGCAATCTACAAATTCAATGCAATCCCCATTGATATTGAAATATCAATATCTTTGCAGAACTGAAAAAAATAGTTCATTTCATATGGAACCAGAAAAACGCATCTAGCCAAGGCAATTTTAGTAATAAAAAAAAGCCAGAGGCATTACTCTACAAAACTTTAGATTATATTACAAGTCTACTATAATCAAAACAGCATGATATTGGCACAAAAATAGAGACATAGTCATGTGTTACCAAATAGAAAACCAAGAGATGAAACCAGTCTCTTGTTGCCAACTGATCTTTGATAAAACAAACAAAGCATACACTGAGGAAAAGAATCCCCATTCAAAAAATAGTGCTGGAAGAACTGGATAACCACACGTAAAAGATTGAAACTGGAACCACACCTTTCACCACTTACAAAACTTGACTCAAAATGTATAAAAGATTTAAATCGAGGGGGGGGAGACAAGATGGCGGACTGAAGCCAGCTTTCAACAAAGGCTCCCGTCCAGAAGGAGAGTTAAGGGACAGGAATTTAGTAAGTATCCTGGTGGACTTGAGCCTCACCAAGAGAGAAGGCTGAAGAACGCACATCAACACCGCTGAGGCAAGTTGTGATCACAAGGACGCAAACAAAAGGTACAAAATCCACCACCAAGCGGACGGGAGTCCCCCTCCCCCATGAGACCGGCTCTAGAGCCCCATAATTGAACAAGCGGGCAGAAATTGAACAAGCGGGCAGAAATTAGAGCCCTTTAATTTCCACGGTCTCTCCACGGGAGAGACCTTCTAAAAACTGGACCTACCTCCCCTACTGGGGTGCCGTGGCGTTCTCCTGCCGGACATAGGGCTGAATAAAACTTTGGGAATCCTCTGCCGGCAACCCTGAATCCCCGGCGCTCCCCTCCCGCCCACTGAGGTCTGGAGGCCTGTCCCCCAGGACTTCGGATCCTTGGGTGATTTCTCAAGGGGAGTGGACAGTCCCCTTGAGTGCGACTGGTCAGCATTGACTCTGAGGCGCGCCGAGTGAGGAGAGGGCACCGGGCTGAGGGGGAGTCACGCCTCGCGGCACTTCCCTGCGGTGCAGTGCAGCAACCCTCCCCGGGCATACGGGGCCCAAGACTGAATCAGACTCTGGCCTCCCCGCTGAGAGCTGAGAGCCCCTACTCTCACTCGGGGTCTGAGGGCCTATCCCCCAGGAGTTCGGATCCTTGGGTGATTTCTCAAGGGGAGTGGACAGTCCCCGAGTTGCGACTGGTCAGCATTGACTCTGAGGCGCGCAAGTGAGGAGAGGGCACCGGGCTGAGTCACGACTCGCGGCACTTCCCTGCGGTGCAGTGCAGCAACCCTCCCCAGGCATACGGGGCCCAAGACTGAATCAGACTCTGGCCTCCCCGCTGAGAGCTGAGAACCCCTACTCTCACTCGGGGTCTGAGGGCCTATCCCCCAGGAGTTCGGCTCCTTGGGTGATTTCTCGAGGGGAGTGCACAGTGCCTGAGCTGCGTCAGGTCAGCGCTGACTCTGGGATACGTGAGCGAGGAGAGGGCACTCTGCTGAGGGGAAATCAAGCCTTGGCGGCACTTCCCTGCGGTGCAGTGCAGGAGCCCTCCCCGGACCGTAGTATTGTGTGAAACTGAATGAAACTCTAGCTTCCCCCCGCCCCACTCCCAATCGGGGTCTGGGGGCCCATCCCCCAAGAGTTCTGATTCTTGGGGGATCTCTTAAGGGGTGTGGACCCAGCACAAACTGCGGCCGCTCAGTGCTGACTCTGGGGCGTGGGACAGAGGAGAAAAGGGTCGCCTGAGTGCCCACACCAGAGCAGCAGTTCCCTGGAGGTAGATCAACAGCCGTTTTTTCTTTAACGGCAGAACGCTCACTTCTGGATATTCTGAGGCCACACCCCCTGTCTCCCTGGGCAACCAGAGGAGGCCACCGGTGACACGGCTCACAAACCCGGAAGCCTCCAGGGCGGGGCCGACCCAGAGAGGTGTTCAGCAATTCTCCAGCACCAAAGACGTTTGAACTCAAAACAGCCCGTCTCCTGTAGGCGACGACAAGAACAGAGACAGAACCTCACAAAGTTGTCTGTTCTGTTCTGTTAGCAGCATGCATCAGGGACGGGGCTAAGCCTGAGTGAACACCTCCTTCCCATCACCGGCATCAAACACTCAAAGATGTCAGGCCCCATCTCCTCCTGCTAGATAACGGCAGTCTGCAGGGGCCTGGCAGACTTCCTTGCGATTCAGGCAGGTGCAAACCCCTGGAGTGTCTGTTCACTGCAGGCAACTGGGTTAGCCATCTGCAGAGATACCAGTGACTGGGTCCGACGGAGGGGCAAAGTGGGGAAGGAGACGTCAACCTTCCCAGACTGCTCTGTTTGCTGGGTGGCTCCTCCTGACTCCACGCTGCACTGGGGTGAGCCGTGTCAGAGGAGTCACCAGGCCCCTGTGATCCAGTTCCCAGAGACCTCTTGAACCCTTCCACCCGAGACAAGTGCCGATTGAGACAGTTGATTCGGACCTTTTGAACTGGGCTAATAGACTGAGGACTCTTCAGGCGGTGCCCTGGGTGTGCGATTGTAGGAAGGTTTGATTCTCCTTTTCCAACTGGGGCCAGAGGTGGGCAGGCGGGGTGACTTAATTGCTGATTTTTCCACACAGCTGAGACTTCAAGCCAGAGTAGAAGTTGCAATAGGATCGAACAGAAACCAGCTGAAAACAAGACAGAACCACTTTGCTCCACCACACCAGACAGGGCCCCAGTTTCTCAGGCCACAACACTGTACGGGCCCTCGATAAAACCCCAGGGGAAAAACCAAAGGGAGTAAACCATGGGGCGGAATCAGCGGAAAAACTCTGGTAACATGAATAACCAGAATAGATCAACCCCCCCAAGAAAAGATACGGCAGATGTGATTGAAGATCCCATTCATAAACAACTGGCTGAGATGTCAGAAGTCGAATTCAGAATTTGGTTTGCAGACAAGATCAATAAAATGGAATTAGGAATTCGAGGAGAAATTCAAAAATTGTCTCAAGAATTTAACGAATTTAAAGACAAAACCACCAAAGACTTAGACACACTGAAACAAGAACTTACAGCCCTCAAAGATATGAAAAATACAGTAGAATCCCTCAGTAACAGAATGGAGCAAGCAGAAGAAAGGATTTCTGACATTGAAGATAAAGTCTTCGAACGCTCCCAATCTCTCAAAGAGGAAGAGAAATGGAGAGCAAAAACGGATCACTCACTCAGAGAGCTCTCAGATAATTCGAAAAAAAACAACATAAGGGTTATAGGAATTTCGGAGACTGATGAAGTAGCTGCCAAGGACACAGAGGCCCTTCTACATGAAATTATGAAAGAAAATTTTCCAGACATGCCTAGAGAATCTGAAATTCAGATAGCAGACAGCTTCAGAACCCCAGCACGATTCAACCCCAATAAGCCATCTCCCAGACATATCATAATTAGCTTCACTAAAGTTAACATGAAAGAGAAGATTCTCAAAGCAGCCCGGCGAAAGAAAACTATAACGTACAAAGGTAAGAATATTAGAATAACTGCAGATCTCTCTGCTGAAACTTTTCAAGCAAGAAGAGGCTGGTCATCAACTTTTAATCTCCTAAAGCAAAAAAACTTTCAACCCAGGATCTTGTATCCAGCTAAACTGAGTTTCATCTATGATGGAGAAATTAAATACTTCAATGACATTCATATGTTGAAAAAATTTGCCATAAGTAAACCAGCTCTTCAGGATGTTCTCAGACCTATCCTCCACAATGACCAACCCAATCCTATACCACAAAAGTAAACTCACTCAGAATCTTCGGATCAAACTCCAACTTCCACACTGGCGAAAGGATTAAAAATGTCCACTGGACCTTTGAAAAACTCGATACCCAAAATTCCACCAGACTTATCAATACTCTCCATCAATGTGAATGGCTTAAACTGTCCTCTAAAGAGGCATAGGTTAGCTGACTGGATACAAAAACTCAAGCCAGATATTTGTTGCATACAAGAGTCACATCTCAACTTAAAAGACAAATACAGACTCAGGGTGAAAGGATGGTCATCCATATTTCAGGCAAATGGTAATCAGAAAAAAGCAGGTGTTGCAATTTTATTTGCAGATACAGTAGGCTTTAAACCATCAAAAGTAAGGAAGGACAAGAATGGTCACTTCATATTTGTTAAGGGTAATACTCAATATGACGAGATCTCAATTATTAATATCTATGCACCCAACCAGAATGCACCTCAATTTATAAGAGAAACTCTAACAGACATGAGTAACTTGATTTCCTCCAGCTCCATAATCGTTGGAGATTTCAACACTCCCTTGGCAGTGTTGGATCGATCCTCCAGAAAGAAGCTGAGCAAAGAAATCTTAGATTTAAACCTAACCATCCAATATTTAGATTTAGCAGACATCTACAGAACATTTCATCCCAACAAAACTGAATACACATTCTTCTCATCAGCCCACGGAACTTACTCCAAAATTGATCACATTTTAGGTCACAAGTCTAACCTCAGTAAATTTAAAGGAATAGAAATTATTCCATGCATCTTCTCGGACCATCATGGAATAAAACTTGAATTGAGTAACAACAGGAATCTGCATACCCATACAAAAACATGGAAGTTAAATAACCTTATGCTGAATGATAGCTGGGTCAGAGATGAGATTAAGAAAGAAATCACCAATTTTTTGGAACAAAATGACAATGAAGACACAAACTATCAGAACCTCTGGGACACTGCAAAGGCAGTTCTAAGAGGGAAATTTATAGCACTGCAAGCCTTCCTCAAGAGAACGGAAAGAGAGGAAGTTAACAACTTAATGGGACATCTCACGCAACTGGAAAAGGAAGAACATTCCAACCCCAAACCCAGTAGAAGAAAAGAAATAACCAAAATTAGAGCAGAATTAAATGAAATTGAAAACAAAAGAATAATACAACAGATCAATAAATCAAAAAGCTGGTTTTTTGAAAAGGTCAATAAAATAGATAAACCTCTGGCCAACCTAATCAGGAAAAAAAGAGTAAAATCTCTAATATCATCAATCAGAAACAACAAAGACGAAATAACCACAGACTCATCAGAAATCCAAAAAATCCTTAATGAATATTACAAGAAACTTTATTCTCAGAAATATGAAAATCTGCAGGAAATAGACCAATACTTGGAAGCACGCCACCTTCCAAGACTTAACCAGAATCAAGTGGAAATGTTGAACAGACCCATATCAAGTTCAGAAATAGCATCAACTATACAAAACCTCCCTAAAAAGAAAAGCCCGGGACCAGATGGTTTCACGTCAGAATTCTACCAAACCTTTAAAGAGGAATTAGTACCTATATTACTCAACCTGTTCCAAAATGTAGAAAAAGAAGGAAGACTACCCAACACGTTCTATGAAGCAAACATCACCCTGATCCCCAAACCAGGAAAAGACCCAACAAGAAAAGAAAATTATAGACCAATATCACTAATGAATATAGATGCAAAAATATTCAACAAGATCCTAACAAACAGAATCCAACAACACATCAAACAAATTATACATCATGACCAAGTTGGTTTTATCCCAGGGTCTCAAGGCTGGTTCAATATACGTAAATCTATAAATGTAATTCAGCACATAAACAAATTAAAAAACAAAGACCATATGATTCTCTCAATTGATGCAGAAAAAGCTTTTGATAATATCCAGCATCCCTTCATGATCAGAACACTCAAGAAAATTGGTCTAGAAGGGACTTTTCTTAAACTGATAGAGGCTATCTACAGCAAACCCACAGCCAATATCATATTGAATGGAGTTAAATTGGAATCATTTCCACTCAGATCAGGAACCAGACAAGGCTGCCCATTGTCTCCATTGCTTTTCAACATTGTAATGGAAGTTTTAGCCACCGCAATTAGGGAAGAAAAGGCGATCAAGGGTATCCATATAGGGTCAGAAGAGATCAAACTTTCGCTCTTCGCAGATGATATGATTGTGTATCTGGAAAACACTAGGGACTCTACTACAAAACTCCTAGAAGTGATCAAGGAATACAGCAGCGTCTCAGGTTACAAAATCAACATTCATAAATCGGTAGCCTTTATATACACCAACAACAGTCAAATTGAAAAAGCAGTTAAGGACTCTATCCCATTCACAGTAGTGCCAAAGAAGATGAAATATTTGGGAATTTACCTAACAAAAGACGTGAAAGATCTCTATAAAGAGAACTATGAAACTCTAAGAAAAGAAATAGCTGAAAATGTTAACAAATGGAAAAACATACCATGCTCATGGCTAGGAAGAATCAACATTATCAAAATGTCCATACTACCCAAAGCAATATATAATTTCAACGCACTCCCTATTAAAGCTCCACTGTCATATTTTAAAGATCTTGAAAAAACATTACTTCGTTTTATATGGAATCAGAAAAAACCTCGAATAGCCAAGACATTACTCAGAAATAAAAACAAAACAGGAGGAATCACACTACCAGACCTCAGACTTTACTACAAATCGATAGTGATCAAAACAGCATGGTATTGGCACAAAAACAGAGAAGTAGATATCTGGAACAGAATAGAGAACCAAGAGATGAATCCAGCTACTTATCGCTATTTGATTTTTGACAAGCCAATTAAAAACATTCAGTGGGGAAAAGATACCCTATTTAACAAATGGTGCTGGGTGAACTGGCTGGCAACCTGCAGAAGACTGAAATTGGACCCACACCTTTCACCATTAACTAAGATAGACTCTCATTGGATTAAAGATTTAAACTTAAGACATGAAACTATAAAAATACTAGAGGAGAATGCAGGGAAAACCCTTGAAGAAATTGGTCTGGGTGAGTATTTCATGAGGAGAACCCCCCGGGCAATTGAAGCAGCTTCAAAAATACACTACTGGGACTTGATCAAACTAAAAAGCTTCTGCACAGCTAAGAACACAGTAAGCAGAGCAAGCAGACAGCCCTCAGAATGGGAGAAGATATTTGCAGGGTATAACTCTGACAAAGGTTTAATAACCAGAATCCACAGAGAACTCAAACGCATCAGCAAGAAAAAAACAAGGGATCCCATCGCAGGCTGGGCAAGGGATTTGAAGAGAAACTTCTCTGAAGAAGACAGGCGCAAGGCCTTCAGACATATGAAAAAATGCTCATCATCTTTAATCATCAGAGAAATGCAAATCAAAACTACTTTGAGATATCATCTAACTCCAATGAGACTAGCCTATATCACAAAATCTCAAGACCAGAGATGCTGGCGTGGATGCGGAGAAAAGGGAACACTTCTGCACTGCTGGTGGGAATGCAAATTAATACATTCCTTTTGGAAAGATATATGGAGAACACTCAGAGATCTAAAAATAGATCTGCCATTCAATCCTGTAATTCCTCTGCTGGGCATATACCCAGAAGACCAAAAATCACAACATAACAAAGATATTTGTACCAGAATGTTTATTGCAGCCCAATTCATAATAGCTAAGTCATGGAAAAAGCCCAAGTGTCCATCGATCCACGAATGGATTAATAAATTGTGGTATATGTATACCATGGAATACTATGCAGCCTTAAAGAAAGATGGAGACTTTACCTCTTTCATGTTTACGTGGATGGAGCTGGAACATATTCTTCTTAGTAAAGTATCCCAAGAATGGAAGAAAAAATACCCAATGTACACAGCCCTACTATGAAACTAATTTGGGACTCTCACATGAAAGCTATAACCCAGCTACAACTTAACAATAGGGGGAAGTGGGAAAGGGGGGGGGGTGGGTAGAGGGAGGGGAATCGGTGGGATCACACCTGTGGTGCATATTATAGGGGTATTTGCGAAACTTGGTAAATGTAGAATGTAAATGTTTTGGCACAGTAACTGAGATAACGCCGGAAAGGCTATGTTAACCACTGTGATAAAAATGTGTCAAATGGTTTATGAAGTGAGTGTATGATGCCCCATAATCATATCATTGTATACAGTTATGATTTAATAAAAAAAATTAAAAATAAATAAAAATAAAAAATAAAAAAAAAAAAAAAGATTTAAATCGAAGACATAAAATGATAAAAATCCTAGAAGAAAGTGTGGGGAAAACTCTCAACAATATTGGGTTGGGGAAAGATTTTATGAAAAACACTTCAGTAGCAATCACAACAACAAAAATAAATAAATGGGACTTAATTAAACTGAAAAGCTTCTGAACAGCTAAGGACACAACAAGTAAATCAAAATGACAACCTTCAGAATGGGAAAAGATATTTGCATGTTACGAATCTGACAAAAAGCTTGATAACTAGAATTTACAGAGAACTCAAATTAATCAACAGAAAAAGAGCAAACAATCACCTCTATCATAAGGCAAGAGACGTAACAGAACCTTCTCTGAGAAGACAGATGAATAGCTAACAAACATATGAAAAAATGCTTATCATTTCTAATCCTCAGAAAAATGCAAATCAAAACTACCCTGAGATATCACCTAACCCCAGTGAGAATGGCCCACATCACAAAGTCTCAAAGTTGCAGATGCTGGCATGGATGTGGAGAGAGGGAAACACTTTTACACTGTTGATAGGACTGCAAACTAATACAGCCTCTTTGGAAAAAAGTAAGAAGAACTTACTTCTTTGAGTTCTTTACTCAAAGAACTCAAATTAGACCTCCCATTTGATCCTGTAATCCCATTTCTAGACATCTACCGAGAAGAAAAAAAATAACTTTATCATAAGGACATCTATACTAGATTGTTTATCACAGCTCAATTTATATTCACTGAGATGTAGAAACAACCTAAACGGCCATCAACCCAGGAATGGATTAAGAAATTGTGATGTGTGTGTGTGTGAAATACTATACTGACATAAAAAAGATGAAGATTTTACATCTTTTCTATTTACCAGTTGGAGTTGAAACACATTCTTCGTAATGAAGTATCACAAGAACAGAAAAGCAAATCCCAATATACTTGATACGATTATGAAGCTAGCAGACAATCTAATAACACACCCACATAAGAGAAAAATGTAATTCAAGTTGGGGGGAGGGGAGGAGGATGGGGATTGGTGTGCTCCCACTTACTGGGCACAATGTAAGGGTATTATTAGCATCCCTTTTGATTGTGGGACACAAGAGGGACTATATCTAACATGCAAATATTATAACCTAGTTGTTTGTACCCTCACATTAAACTTAAATAAAAAACATTTTTAAACATTAAGGGGGTACAAATGCCCTTGTTACATGGATACCTAGTATAATGCTTAAATCGGGGCCTATATGATAAATTTCCTATGTAAGCTTGAGAAGAATGTATAATCTGCTACTGTTGGATGAAGTAGCCTATAGATCTCAAACAGTGATTGATTGTGCTGTTGAGTTCAACTATGTCCTTACTAATTTTTTCTGCCTGATGGGTCTGTCCTGTTTTGTTTTGTTTTTGTGAGACAGAGTCTCACCCTGTCCCTTGGGTAGAGTGCTGTAGTAACTTAACTCACAGCAACCTCAGACTCTTGGGCTCAAGCAATCCTCTTGCTTCAGCCTCCCCACTGGCTGAGACTACAGGTGCCTACTATGAAGCCTGTTTTTTTGTTTTTTTAGTAGAGATGGGGTCTCACTCTTGCTTAGGCTGGTCTCAAACTCCTAAGCTCAAGCAATCCACCCACCTCGCCTTTCAGAATGCTAGGATTACAGGCGTGAGCCATCAAACCTGGCCCAGGTCTGTCCATTTCAGATAGACAAATGTAAAAGTCTTCAACTATAATAGTGGGTTCATCTAACTTGCCTTGAAGTTCTATTAGTTTTTGCCTTATATATTTTAGTGTTGTGTTCTTTGGTGTGTGTTAATTAGGAATTTTTATGTCTTCTTACAGTATTGTCTCCTTTATCCTAATATAATACCCTTCGTTACTCCTGATAACTAAATTAATACAGCTATTCCTACTTTCTTTGGATTATTGTTAGCATGATTATATTCTTCCATACTTTTATTTTAAAACTATGCATGTCTTTATATTTAAAGTTGATTTTCTTATAGAAAACATACAGCTGGGCTCAGCACCTGTAGTTCATCAACTGGGGCACTGGGGCTGGTGGGTTCAAACCTGGCCTGGACCTGCCAAACAACAATGACAACTACAACCAAAAAAAAAAAAGAAAAGAAAAAGGCTAGGCATTGTGGCATGTGCCTGTAGTCCCAACTACTCAGGAGCTGAGGCAAGAGAATAGCTTAAGACCAAGAGTTTGAGGTTGCTGTGAGCTGTGATGCCATAGCATTCTACTGAGGGCAACATAGTGAGACTGTCTCAAAAAAAAAGGAAAGGAAAGAAAAAGGAAAAAGAAAACACATAGCTGGGTCTTGTTTTTTGATCCATTGACAATATCTGTCTTTAATTGGTACATGTAAAAGGTGAGACCACTGACCTTTAAATTTGCAATATATCTTGGAGGCAGGACATAATTATAAGAATTATGTTAAGTAAATTTGTTAATTTACTTGACAAATACAATCAGTGTAACCTGGTTCTTTGTACACTCAATGAATCCCCAACAATAAAAAATAAATAAATAAATTTGCAACATACATTTACAATTAATCAAAATATGTACACCATGGAATACTATGCAGCCTTGAAGAAAGACGGAGATCTCACCTCCTTCATGTTTACATGGATGGAGCTGGAACATATTCTTCTCAGTAAAGTGTCTCAAGAATGGAAGAAAAAATATCCAATGTATTCACCCCTACTATGAAACTAACTTAGGACCTTCACATGAAGCTATAACCGAGTTTCAACCTAAGAACAGGGGGAAGGGGGAAAGCGTGGGGAGGGAGGGGGAGGCGGGTAGAGGGAGGGGGATTGAAAGGATCACACATGTGGTGCATCTTACAAAGGTACATGTGAGCCTTGGCAAATGTGGAATGTAAAAGAGGAATGTCCATTACTCTTGACAAAGTAACTAGGATAATGCCAGGAGGGCTATGTCAACTAATGAGATGCAAATGTGTCAAATATTCTATGAAACAAGTGTATGGTGCCCCATGATCATATTGATGTACACAGCTATGATTTAATAAAAAACAAAAAAAAAACAACAAATAACATCATACCATTTCATGGGTGGTACAAGTACCTTACAATAACAAAATATTCTTAATCCTGCCCTTCTATCCCTTTTATCGTGGCTGTCATCTATCTTACTTATACATAAGTATACACAATGTATATACATACATATAAACATACATAAGCATACATAATCGACTATATTGGTACCATTATAATTTTGAACTGTATATATTAAATCAAGAATAAAATTAATGTTTTTATTTTATCTTCCCTCATAGATTCTTGAAAGTCTTTCTTTATGTAGATCTCTGTTTCTGACTTATTTTTCTTCTCTATGAACAATTTATCTCAACTTGTCTTGCAAGGTAGGTATACTTGTAACAAATTCCTTCACTTTTGTCTGAAACAGTCTTTATTTCTCCTCCATTTTTTGAAACATAATTTGGCCGGGTATGGAATTCTAGGTTGGTGAGTCTTTTTCTCTTAACAATAAAATATTTCACTACACTCTTCTAGCCTGCATAATTTTTAGGGAGACGTCAATAATTTTTTTTTTTTTTGGTAGAGACAGAGTCTCACTTTTTGGCCCTCGGTAGAGTGCCGTGGCCTCACACAGCTCACAGCAACCTCCAACTCCTGGGCTTAAGGCGATTCTCTTGCCTCTGCCTCCCGAGTAGCTGGGACTACAGGCACCCGCCACAACACCCGGCTATTTTTTGGTTGCAGTTTGGCCGGGGCTGGGTTTGAACCCGCTACCCTCAGTATATGGGGCCAGCGCCTTACTGACTGAGCCATAGGCGCCACCCAATATACTTGTCTTTTTTAAAGTCTTTTTTCTCTTTGCTTTTTTCTCTTTGTTTTGGATGTTTATATTGCCATATCCTCAAACTCAGATATTCTTTTTTCTGTGTCTAGTCTACTAATGAGCCCATCAAGGATATCTTTCATTCCTGTTAGAGTATTCTTAATCTCTAGCATTTATTTTTGATTCTTAGAATTTCCATCTCATTATCCATCTGTTCTTGCACATTGTCTACTTTTTCCATTAAAGTTCTTAGCACATTAGCCATAGTTGGTTTTTATTTTTGTTTTTTTTTTTGAGAGTCTTGCATTGTCACCCTTGGTAGAGTGCCGTAGTGTCATAGCTCACAGCAACCTCAAACTCTTGGGCTCAAGCCATTCTCTTGCCTCAGCCTCCCAAGTAGCTGGGACAACAGGTGCTGACCACAATGCTTGGCTATTTTTAGAGACGGGGGTCTCACACTTGCTCAGGCTGGTCTCAAACCTGTGAACTCAGGTAATCCACCCTCCTTGGCCTCTCAAGTTTTGGGATTACAGGCATGAGCCCCCATACCTGGCCATTAGCCATAGTTTTAAAAAATTCCTGGTCTGATAATTCCAACATTCCTGCCATATCTGACCCTGTTCTAACAATGGACCTACAGGTAGCATTCAACATTGTTGACTACTTCCCTTTTGTGGGTGAAATGCTTTCTTCTCTTGATTTCTAAGATACCGTATTTTGTTTATTTTTCTCCTTTTTCTCTACCACTCTTTCTATTCTATATGACTGCAGAGTTTTCCAAGGAATGATCCTAGACTCTCTTTTCTTCTTCACGCTATAGGCACTCCTTCCCAGATGATTTCATTCATTTCTATGACTTCAAAAAGTATATATCTATAAGGCTGAACACTCCCCATCTGTTCCTCCAACCTGCAGATTTATAGCTCATGGCCCTCTCAACAATTCCATCTTCATGTATCTTCAAATCTTCCTAAAGCATTAAATAGCATCTTTATCCACCACCAAAGCTGCTCAAGACAGAAACATGTCTTTCTTAACAGTTCTCACTTCTTCATCCTCTATATCCAATCTATCAACTCTACAAGCAAAATTATCTTGAAGTCATACAATTCTCTCCATTTCTCCTACAAAACATAATAGTCAAAGGCAATACAATCTTTCACCAAAAATTGTTGTAACTTCTTACTAATGGGTCACCCTACTGAAACTCGTACCTTCTTTTAATTTGCTCCCTAATTTATTACAATGACAGTGGAATAGTGGAAAAAGCATAGGTTTTAGATCCCACCACTAGATCCTCCAAAAAATTTTGTGAAAATCTAAACTTCAGTTTTCTTAGCTATAAAATATGTAAGAAGAAACAAACAAAAAATGCAACTACTTAACTGACTGGAATGACATAAAAAATATAATTAATGAAAGTCACTTAAAGAAGTAGTCTAAGTCTTCAAAATAAAGTTCCAAGTCTTCCTCCAAAGACCCACAGATTCCAAGCCTAACATATTGATTGACAAGTAATCTTTAGGATAAAACATTGCTCTGGCTACATGGCAAATTTCTTATTTTTACCCTACATTAAGGTAAAACTATTCAAAGGGAAGTTGGAAAAAAATGTGAAGTACAGTAGATCCTCCCCTTACCGATGGTTTTGCTTTCAATAGTTTCAGTTACCTGCTGTCAACTGCAGTCTGAAAATATTAGATGTTAAGTTCCAGAAATCAACAATTCATACATTTTAAATTGCATGCTATTCTGAGTAGCATGATGAAATCTCATCCCCTCTGTCCAGCCCAAGATATGAATCATACCTTTGTCCAGTGTATCTAAGCTATATACACTACCCACCCATTAGTTACTTAATAGCCATCTTAGTTAACAGATCAAAACAACACAGTGTACATATATAGGGTTCAGTATCATCTGTAGTTTCAAGCAACCACTGAGGGTCCTGGAACAGATCCCCTGCTGATAAGGGGAGAACTACTGTACATTTTAATTTTCTTTCATTAAACTTATACAGAATATATATTCAAGTACATGCAGCTTAGGTTTTTCATAAAATTGAATAATCTGTTAAACTCCCCCAATAGTTTTAATTATTGACTTAAATAGCTGAAAAATAATTACTATAAAAGCATTGGTTAAAAGTATGTCTTTGGCTAAGCATGGTGGCTCATGCCTGTAATCCTAGGTCACAGTGTACTAGTACATAGTACCTAGTACAGGCCCATGACTGTAATCCAGTGGCAGAATCACTTGAGGTCAGGAGTTTGAGACCAGCTTGGGTAAGACAGTGGAAACCTTCTTCTCTATAAAAATAAAGAAAATAGCTGGGAATGGTGGCAGGTGCCTACAGTTGCAGCTACTTGAGAGGCTGAGGCAGGAGAATTACTTAAGGCCAAGAGTTTGAGGCTGCATGAGATATAATGATGTCACTGCACTATAGCCTGGCCAACAGAATGAGACCCTATCTCAAAAAAAAAAAAAAAAAAAGTAATTCCTTATTAATGAAATTCATAACTTATGTAATTATTCTGCTTCAATACTTGCTTTTTTCTTTGTTTTTTCAGAGGCTGCAGGGCAAGTTTTCTTAGCAAGTAAAACTTCACAAGTGGTATTATCTATAAATAAAAACATAGTTTAGTACTCTAATTATTTAACTTATCATTAACTATAAGTCCAAAGGACATGAAAATTCAAATTTAAAAAAACAAAACAAAATTTTTAAAAACCCTGATTTTAGTGACTGTGACTTTGTAATAGTTTTAGAAGGAAAACTTAATATATGTTGACTAATCTGACATCCTATAGATAGGAAACTTTCCCTGTATCTCATATCTCCTCCCTCCTGCTACAGCCCCTTTCTTCTCTTGTCCATGGGCAAGTTTCTTCAAAGAGGTGTCTACAGATCCTAACTTTACTTTCTCTCTTCCTATTTATTATCAAATGCAAAGCATCCAGTTTCATTCCTCACCAATTATCAGAATAAACTTTTCTGTCCTACCTCACCGGACCTCAATACAACAAAGATGAACATCTTCCCTCTCTGGCCTCTTTTTATGGCTCCTCTTTATTCTTGAGTCTTCCCTTTTCTTCATTCTCCAGACTCAATACAAGGCAACAAATATTTATTCAGTATATGCTACATGCCAATTTTACCTATCATATAACACCACATATTCAAATTTTCTTTATTCTTAGCACCATCACCTTGATTTAATGCACCAAAAGATTTTTCTGAGATTTCAATAACTTTTCGATTCCTCTCCCTCAGCAGTCCATTTTTCCTCCTGGTATACTTAAAATGTAAATCTAGTATCATTAGTTTAAAACTCTTCAAAGGCTTTCCATTGCCCTCCAGTGACAAAACTCAATTTCCTTAATTTAGCATATAAAGTCTTTTCTTTTAGGAGATCTCCGTATTGCCTTACATATTCCTTAACCTCATTCCAAAGGTTAGTAGAGTTGCCCCATAAAATATGGGATGCCCCTTGGGGGGGTGCCTGTGGCGCAAAGGAGTAGGGAGCCAGCCCCATATACCAGAGGTAGCGGGTTCAAACCCGGCCCTAGCCAAACACTGCAAAATAAATAAATAAATAAATAAATAAATAGGGTAGCACCTGTGGCTCAGTGAGTAGGGCGCGGGCCCCATATACCAAGGGTGGCGGGTTTGAAGCTGGCCCCAGCCAAACTGCAACAAAAAAATAGCCGGGTGTTGTCACAGGTGCCTGTAGTCCCAGATACTTGGGAGGCTAAGGCAAGAGAATCGCCTAAGCGATTGGAGGTTGCTGTGAGCTGTGACGCCATGGCACTATACCAAGGACAATAACGTGAGACTCTGTCTCAAAAAAAAAAAAAATATATATATATATACACACACACACATATGATGCCCAGTTAAATCTGAATTTCAAATAAACATGGAATAATTTTTTAGTGTATCACATACAATAATATAAGCATGTGCAATATTTGGGATATATTTATATTAAAAAATCATTTTCTTCCTGTCTGAATTAAAATTTAACTGACCATTTTGTATCTTTAATTGCTAAATCTGGCAACCCTACTGGCTATGTGCTCCTGCCATATGCATTTCCTAAGGTAAAAAGTGGTAAGTGGGTTTAAGAGTTCAGTAAGCAAGAAAACTAGTACCAAGATTTGGAAATAGGATCTTGGAGTAAGACCAGGGTATGTCTTACTTGTGATAATTCTCAGTCCTCAATCCTCATTTTACTTAATCTTCATAATTTTTGTCATAGCTAGGATCACTCCTTACCCAAAAAACATACTCCTCTACTGGCTTCTGAGGTACCATGTTCTCCTGGTTTTCTAACTGCTGTACTAAATCTCAGTTTCCTTTGCTGGATACTTCTCCTGTTCCCTAATTCTAAATGTTGGAGTTTCCTATTTCCATTCTTTTTATATATCTCCTTTCTATTTATTTTTACTCCCTATGTAATTTCATCTAATTTGATAGCTTTAAAATATCTATATGCTAACTCCAAATACATACCCACAATGCCAGCCTCTTCTCTGAACTCCAGATTTCTGCATCACAAATTACTTTCATGGCATCTCTAGTTAAAGGCTAACAGCCTCTCAATTTTTTAATATTTTATTGAAGTATATCATATATACAGTAATAATCACAAATATTGTGTATACATGTATTCATTCATATAACCACCACCTAGATTGAGATATAAAACATTTCCAGAATTTTCCCATGTGTTCTTTCCAGTTGGCATCCCTTTTCCTAGGACTATCACTATTCTGATATCTATTACCCAGAATACTCTTATCTGTTCTTGAACTTCATATATATGAAATTTTATAGTATACACGTTTGTGTGTATTCTTTTACATAACATTATGTGTATGGGAAGACAAATCAAATTTAATATATTCAAACAAAACATACTTAACAATTCTCCCAACTTGCTCTGCTCTACAGTGCTTCTGTATCAATAAATAACACCATGCACTTCATTGTTCAAGCCAAAAATTTAATACTCATCCTTGACTTCTGTTTTTGTCTCTTACTAATATCTAGCCTAATCAGAAAATCCTGGCACATCTGCCTTTAAAATTTTCAAATCAACCACTGCTGCCACTTGGTCTAAGACACCATTATCTGACAACTGTAATAGTTTAACAAGGTCTCCTTGATTCCATTCCTGCTGCCTTCTCCACATGGCAGCCAGTGTAAGAGTTCTAAAATATATATCTGAGACTTTAGGATATAGAAAAATAATGCCTCTTAGAACCTTACAACCATAGAAATATTGAACACAGAAACAAAGAACCCAAGGGCTCTTGGAAACCTAGAGTTTCTGCAGCTTAATTTTCTGTTCTAGAGAGATGCAGACAGAACAGGTGAAAAACATCATTCCCCAGATAGATTATTTTCCATCTCACTATACATATAACTACCTTAAGGTAGTATTATCCAATGCTATAGTCACCAGCCTGTGGGGCTATTTAAATAAGTTAATTAAAATGAAATGAAATGGAAAATTAAAAAATTAAATATGTATCTGACCATGTTATCCCTCTGCTTTAAGATGATCTAGGCTATGTTTCTCAGAATATTTAGAATGAAACCACTAGTCCTTACCATGGCATACCAGACTCTACTTTGTACCATCTGATTAGCTCTCAGACCACAATTTAAAGCATTCAACTCACTCACTTTGCTGCACACAGACTAATATCTTTCCTCTTCTTCAAATATGCTAAGTACGTTCCAATTTCATAAAGTTTTTGCTTGTTGCTTCCTTTATTTATTTATTTATTTATTTTTTTTTTTGTAGAGACAGAGTCTCACTTTATGGCCCTCGGTAGAGTGCCGTGGCCTCACACAGCTCATAGCAACCTCCAACTCCTGGGCTTAAGCGATTCTCTTGCCTCAGCCTCCCGAGTAGCTGGGACCACAGGCGCCCGCCACAACGCCCGGCTATTTTTTGGTTGCAGTTTGGCCGGGGCTGGGTTTGAACCCGCCACCCTCGGTATATGGGGCCGGCACCCTACCAACTGAGCCACAGGTGCCGCCCTTATTTATTTATTTTTATTGTTAAATCATAGTGGTGTACATTAGTGCAATCAAGGGGTACAATGTGCTGGTTTCATATACAATTTGAAAAATTCTCATGAAACTGTTCAACGTAGACTTCATGGCATTTTCTTAGTTATTGTAGGTAAACATTTGTATTCTGCCTTTAGTTTCGCCTGTACCCATTCTAAGATGCACCGTATGTGTGGCCCCACCCATTACCCTTCCTTCACCATAACCTCCCCCCTCCCTTCCCCTTCCTTGGCCCTTTCCTCATAGTCTTGTGCTATAGTTGGGTTATAGCCTTCATGTGAAAGCTATAATTTAGCTTCATAGTAGGGCTGAGTACATTGGATACTTTTTCTTCCATTCCTGAGATACTTTGCTAAGAATATGTTCCAGCTCCATCCATGTAAACATGAAAGAGGTAAAGTCTCCATCTTTCTTTAAGGCTGCATAATATTCCATGGTATACATGTACCACAATTGGCTAGTCCATTCATGGGTCGATGGGCACTTGGGCTTCTTCCATGACTTAGCAATTATGAATTGGGCTGCAATAAATATTCTGGTACAGATGTCTTTATTATATTGTGATTTTTGGTCTTCTGAGTATAAACCTAGTAAAGGAATTACAGGATCGAATGGCAAGTCTATTTGTAGGTCTCTATTCTCCAAACATCCTTCCAGAAGGAACATATTAGTGTGCATTCCCACCAGCAGTGTAGAAGTGTGCCCTTTTCTCCACATCCACGCCAACATCTCTGCTTTTGGGATTTTGTTATGTGGGCTACTCTTACTGGGGTTAGGTGATAACTCAAAGTAGTTTTGATTTGCATTTCTCTGATGATTAAGGATGATGAGCTTTTTTTCATGTGTTTGCAGATCGTGCGTGTGTCTTCTTTAGAGAAGTTTCTCTTCAAGTCTCTTGCCCACCCTCAGATGGGATCACGTGCTCTTTTCTTTTCAGTATGTTTGAGTTCTCTGTGGATTCTGGTTATTAGACCTTTATCGGAGGTATAACCTGCAAATATTTTCTCCCATTCTGAGGGCTGTCTGCTTGCTTTACTTACTGTGTTTTGGCTGTGCAGAAGCTTTTTAGTTTGATCAGGTCCCAGTAGTGTATATTTGATACTGCTTCAATTGCCTGGGGAGTCCTCCTCATAAAATATTCATTCAGGCCGATTCCTTCAAGAGTTTTCCCTGCACTTTCTTCAACCATTTTTATAGTTTCAAGTCTTAAGTTTAAATCTTTTATCCAGTGAGAGTCTATCTTAGTTAATGGTGAAAGGTGTGGGTCCAGTTTCAACCTTCTACAGGTTGCCAGCCAGTTCACCCAGCACCATTTGTTAAATAGGGAATCTTTTCCCCACTAACTGTTTTTAATTGGCTTGTCAAAGACCAAATAACAGTAAGTAGCTGGATTCATCTCTTGGTTCTCTATTCTGTTACAGAAATCCACTTCTCTGTTTTTGTGCTAATACCATGCTGTTTTGATCACTATCAATTTATAGTACAGTCTCAGGTCTGGTAGTGTGATTCCTCCTGCTGTGTTTTTATTGCTGAGTAATGTTTTGGCTATTCGAGGTTTTATCTGATTCCATATAAAACGAAGTATTATTTTTTCAAGATCTTTAAAATATGACAATGGAGCTTTAATAGGAATTGCATTAAAATTATATATTGCTTTGGGTAGTATAGACATTTTAACAATGTTGATTCTTCCCAGCCATAAGCATGGTATGTTTTTCCATTTGTTAACATCTTCAGCTATGTCTTTTCTTAGAGTTTCATAGTTCTCTTTGTAGAGATCTTTCACGTCCTTTGTTAGGTATACTCACAAATATTTCATCTTCTTTGGCACTACTGTGAAAGGAATAGAGTCCTTGACTGTGTTTTCGGCTTGGCTATTGTTGGTACATACAAAAGCTACAGATTTATGGGTGTTGATTTCGTAGCCTGAGACATTGCTGTATTCCTTGATCACTTCTAAAAGTTTCATAGTAGAATCCCTAGTGTTTTCCAGATATATGATCATATCATCTGCAAAGAGCGAAAGTTTGATCTCTTTGACCCTATGTGGAAACCCTTGATCGCCTTTTCTTCCCTAATTGCAATGGCTAAAACTTCCATTACAATGTTAAAGAGCAATGGAGACAATGGGCAACCTTGCCTGGTTCCTGATCTAAGTGGAATGATTTCAATTTAACTCCATTCAATACGATATTGGCTGTGGGTTGGCTGTAGATGGCCTCTATCAGTTTAAGAAATGTCCCTTCTATACCAATTTTCTTAAGTGTTCTGATCACGAAGCGATGCTGGATATTATCAAAAGCTTTTTCTGCATCAATTGAAAGAATCATATGGTCCTTATTTTTTAGTTTGTTTATGTGCTGAATTACATTTACAGATTTACGTATATTGAACCAGCCTTGAGACCCTGGGATAAATCCCACTTGGTCGTGGTGTATAATTTTTTTGATGTGTTGTTGAATTCTGTTTGTTAGGATCTTATTGAGTATTTTAGCATCAATATTCATTAGTGATATTGGTTACAATTTTCTTTTGTTGTTGGCTCTATCCCTGGTTTGGGGATCAAGGTGATGTTTGCTTTGTAGAATGTGTTGCGTAATATTCCTTCTTTTTCTATATTTTGGAAGAGGTTTAGTAATATAGGTACTAGTTCTTCTTTAAATGTTTGGTAGAATTCTGACGTAAAGCCATCTGGTCCTGGGCTTTTCTTTTTAGGGAGATTTTGTATAGTTGCTGCTATTTCAGAACTTGATATAGGCCTGTTCAAATTTTCCGCTTCATCCTGGCTAAGTCTTGGTAGGTGGCGTACTTCTAGGTATTGGTCAATTTTTTTCATATTTTCATATTTCTGAGCGTAGAGTTTCTTGTAGTATTTGTTAAAGATGTTTTGAATTTCTGAGGGTTCACTGCCTTTGCAGTATCCCAGAGGTTCTGGTATTTCGTGTCTTGATTGTTGTTTTTTTCCAAAAATTTGGTGATTTCCTTCTTAATCTCGTCTATAACCCATCAATCCTTCAGCATAAAGTTGTTTGGCTTCCATGTTTTTGTATGGGTTATGCAGGTTCCTGTTGTTATTGACTTCAACTTTTATTCCATCATAGTCTGAGAAGATGCAAGAAATAATTTCTATTTTTTAAAATTTGCTGAGGTTAGATTTGTGGCCTTGGATGTGGTCGATTTTGGAGTACGTTCCATGGGCTAATGAGAAGAATGTGTATTCAGTTTTGTTGGGATGAAATGTTCTGTAGATGTCTGTTAAGTCCAGATGTTGAATGGTTAAGTTGACGTTTAAATCTAAGATTTCTTTGCTTAGCTTCTTTTTGGAGGCTCTAAGCAGCACTGGTAAAACAGTGTTAAAGTCTCCAACTACTATGGAACTGGAGGAAATCAAGTTGCTCATGTCTGTTAGAGTTTCTCTTATACATTGAGGTGCGTTCTGGTTGGGTGCATAAATATTAATAATTGAAATCTCATCATATTGAGTATTACCTTTAACAAATATGAAGTGTCCGTCCTTATCCTTCCTTATTTTCGTTGGTTTAAAGCCTATTGCATCTGCAAATAAGATTGCAACACTTGCTTTTTTCTGCTTTCCATTTGCCTGGAGTACAGATGACCATCCCTTCACCTTGAGTCTATATTTGTCTTTTAATGTAAGATGCGATTCTTGTATGCAGCAGATATCTGGCTTCAGTTTTTGTATGCAGTCAGCCAATCTGTGCCTCTTTAGAGGACAATTTAAACCATTCACATTAATTGAGAATATTGATAAGCCTTTCGAGGGTCCAGTGGACATTTTTAATCCTTTTGCGATTGTGGAAGTTGGAATTTGATCAAAATTTTCTGGGTGGGTTTACTTTTGTGGTGGAGGTTTACGCTGGTCTTTATGGAGGATAGGTCCGAGAATATCCTGGAGAGCTGGTTTAGTTATGGCAAATTTCTTTAACTTGTGAATGTCATTGAAATATTTAATTTCTTTGTCATAAATGAAACTCAGTTTAGCTGGGTACAGGATCCTGGGTTGAAAGTTATTTTGTTTTAGGAGATTAAAAGTCGGTGACCATCCTCTTCTAGCTTGAAAGTTTTCAGCAGAGAGATCTGCAGTTATTCTAATATTCTTCCCCTTGTAGGTGATGGTTTTCTTTTGTCTGGATGCTTTCAGAATTTTCTCCTTCACTTTAGTGACATTGATTATGATGTGTCTGGGGGATGTCTTATTTGGGCTGAGTCATGCTGGAGTTCCGAAACTGTCTGCTATCTGAATTTCAGAATCTCTTGGCATGTCTGGAAAGTTCTCCTTCATAATTTCATAGAAAAGAGACTCTGCGACTTGTGAAGCCACTTCGTTGCTTTCGGGGATCACTATAAGGCGAATATTAGTTTTCTTTGAATTATCCCAGAGCTCTCTGAGAGAGTGATCTGTTTTTGCCCTCCATTTCTCTTTCTCTTTGAGAGTTTGGGAGCATTCGAAAGCTTTGTCTTCAATGTCAGAAATCCTTTCTTCTGCTTACTCCATTCTGTTACTGAGGGATTCTACTGTGTTTCTCAGATCTTTGAGGGCTGCAACTTCTTGTCTCGATGTGTCAAAATCTTTGGTCATTCGGTCTTTGAATTCATTGAATTCTTGAGATATCTTTTGGGTTACCACTTGGAATTCTAATTCAATCTTATTTGTTATCCAGATTCTGAATTCGATTTCTGACATCTCAGCTATTTGTTTGTGCATGGGATCTTGTGCTGTGTCTGTCCCATTGATCCTTAGGGGAGTTGATCTACTCTGATTATTCATATTGCCAGAGTTTTTCTGTTGATTTCACCTCATGATTGTTTTTTGCCATTGCCTCTGGCCGTCTTCAGAGTTGGGGAGGTGTCTCTCCAAGATTAGACCCCAGTGGGATCCCTCTATTGTTGCTGGATCTTTGTAGGGAGTGACCATGTGTAGTTCCTCTGGGGATGCCCCAGCCAGGGAGCTCTGGTTGTGGAAGCAGCTCCAGAATGTGACACACCCAGATCCAGCAACAGGGTGGAAGGTGGTGCATATGGTTCTGGGAATGCCTGGCACCCAGTGACTTTTGCACAGAGAACCTAAGGCTCCAGCAGTCTCTGTCTGGGAGAAGGGCTCTGTGCAGAGGCAGTAAGGGCTCTGGAGGGCACGCAGCTACCAGAGTCCCTGGCCAGCCGAGCGGGCTCGTGTGGAGGCAGGGAGGGTACAGGAGAGAGGATGCAGGGTTGCACAGCTCCCGCAGCTCCTGGTCAGGGCATGCGGAGGCCCGCCTGGAGAAGTCATGGGTCGGGGGTCACGGCACAGCTCTTATGGAGGTCCAGGCAGCGCCAAGCCCAGAAGTTTGAGGTTGCTATGAGCTGTGATGCCCCGGCAGTCTATCCAGGGCAACAGTCCGAGGCTCCAGTGTGCCAAAACTGATCTCACTCTGCCCCTGAGGGTGAAGGCTGAAAGGCATTTTTAGGCTTTAGACTGCTCAGTCACTAGGTTATTAGCTCCCGCTGGATCCTTGCTCTGCAACCCTGAGGGCAGAGCTTGCTGGGGCAGTTCTCTCACAATGGCTCACTGCAGCCTACAGCCGAACACTATTAGCTCCGTCCGGCTCAGCGGCTCAGTCTGGGACCCTAGACAATGTCCAAAGTTCTTTGCACTCCTGCTAAAGCTCTCCCCAAGGCAGTTCAACTGAGTGCCAAGTCCAAAAACACTGAAACAGTTCACAGGTAAGGCCTTTCCGGTTTGCAGTCTCACTGCTGCTTGTACTTACAGCTGCCAGCGGGATTAGGTCAATCGAGCACACGTATCCACTTGCCAGTTTTCCACCGTTTTTGTCCTCCTCTTGGGGTCTAGAAGTCCCTTGCTGACTCCCTGTATCCTCAAAGGGATGATTATAGGCAGATCCCACCAGCCAGCGATGCCTGGAGTCTTATCTCCCCAGACTCACCGTGCCTTGTTGCAGGAAAGCTGTTACTCGGCCACCATCTTGTTCCACCCTCTTTTGGATCTTTGATCTGATCAATCAAACTAGATATTCATAGGACAAGGATTTATTTTGTGATCTACCTCAGAGATGAGATGATGTCTATCTATACTTGCCATTTTCCTCAGAGGCTAAGCACTGAGGAAGTTAGTCTGCTCCCCCGAGAAATCACTGTTCCAATGCACCAAAGAACTATGCAGGTTGACAGCTAGCTTTACCACTTGCTCAGCCCTTCCAGCCTCCTCCCCTCAGTTCCCTTCCCATCTTCCCAAGGTGTGAGTTTGCTCAACGTGGGAATGTGCTCTACTTGGGTAGGCCAAGCCCTAAATCACAGAGAACTGTGCGGGAAGACAAAGACACTTTCCCAAACCCTAGCGATTTGTGACCGCAGGGTTCTTTGTCCATCAAACAGGAAGCGACAACGGCCTTGTTGCTTCGTTTGCTTGGCATGTTCTGCTCCCACATTTTCACATGGCCAACTCTCTCACTGTATTTAGGCTCTGCATAAATGTCACCTCCTCAGAAATCTGATTACCCTATCTAAAACAGCATGCCTGGTCAGACTAGTCATATTGTCTCTATTTAACCTGCTTTATTTCCCTTCTTACTATTATTTCTACCTAATGTTATGCTACATATATTTTTGTCTGTTTATAATCTGCTTTTTTCTACTATAACATAAGCTCTGTTAGGGCAAGTACTTTGCCATGTTTCTCAACAACTAAAACAGAGTGTCACATTGTAGGTACTTAATAAATATCTGCTGAGTGAATGAATTAACGAATGGTGAATTGTATGCCTCTAAAATATACAAGAGGGCAGAAGGCAGGTATATATAAAGGTCTTAACCTCAGAGGAAATTCTATACCAAGAGAAAATTTGGAAACCATGACTATTATAGGACACCTATACTTATCAGGTAGTGGATTAAAAAGAGATTAGATGCTAGCAGCTAGCCTTGGAAAATGACCACATTTAATGATTAATAATAGTAGATAAAATTTACAAGGAGCTTGAGCAAGAGTTGCCTGAGAATTTCTTCTTTGTTTGTCTAGATTACTACCCTACAGAATCCTTGAGGGCAGGAACACAAATATTTCTTAATTTCTTTTTCTTTCTTTTTTTTGACACAGAGTCTCACTGTGTAGACTCCTGATGCCCTGGGTAGAGTGCCATGGTGTCATAGCTCACAGAAAGCTCAAACTGTTGGGCTTGAGAAATTCTCTTGCCTCAGCCTCCTGAGTAGGTAGGGCTACAAGCATGTGCCACCAAGCCCGGTCTTGACATCCTGAGCTTTAAGCAATCCACCTGCCTTGGCCTCCCAGTGTTCTAGGATTATAGGTGTGAGCCAATTCACCTACCCTATTTCTCAATTTCTTGACACTTAGTAAAGAGCTTGGCCCACAACTGGAACACAGTTGGACTTATTGAATTAGGAAATGTTGCCTGTGCATGGTGACTCATGCCTATAGTCCTAGCACTTTGGGAGGCTGAGGTGAGAGGACTGCTTGAGTTCCAGAATTTGAGACCAGTAATATATCAAGACCATGTCTCACAAAAAATAATAAAAAAATTATCCAAGCATGGTGACTCGTGCCTGTAGTCCTAAGCTGTTTGGGAGGCTGAGGTGGAAGGATGACTTGAACCCAGGATGTCAAGGTTACAGTGAGCTATGATCAGGCCATTACAGCCTGGGTGACAGTAAGATCCTGTCTCTAACAAAAAAATTTAAAAAGAAAAAGAAATGTGTAAAAAAATACCTATAGAGCAAGATGCATTTAATTTTATTTTTTAATTCAATTAACAAATAAAAGAATAAAAAAGCACACATAATTCCAGAACTGCTACCCTTCTTATCCCCAAGCTTTATATAATAGATAATATTTTCTGTAGCTAAAGTAAAACTTTTTATTGGGCAAGACCTAGGAAAAAACATGGTTGTTTTCTGGTGCCCTTACCACATTCTCTTTATTACTTCTCAACATATTGTTCACATATTCCCTTACTCCTTAATCTATAAAACAAATTTTCTCTCTAATTTTCAGCCTCCAGAATAGAAAACTCTACTCCTTCTAAGGAGCTATACTTTTATAAGTTTAGTTTTTATCACTGGACTAATTTTACTTAGAGCAGAATTTATCTTAGTCCTTTTTATACCGACAATTCCTAGTATAATGCTTGGCATTCAGTAAATGCTCATTTAAGATTTCTTTTTTTTTTTAACCTGGCTTATTGTACCCTCAATGAATCCCCAACAATAAAACAATAAAAAAAAAGATTTATTTTTATTTTTTATTTATTTTTATTTTTTGTAGAGACAGAGTCTCACTTTGTTGCCCTCGGTAGAGTGTCGTGGCGTCACATAGCTCACAGCAACCTCCAACTCCTGGGCTTAGGCGATTCTCTTGCCTCAGCCTCCTGAGTAGCTGGGACTACAGGAGCCCGCCACAACATCCAGCTATTTTTTTGTTGCAGTTTGGCTGGGGCTGGGTTTGAACCTGCCACCCTTGGTATATGGGGCCGGCGCCCTACCCATTGAGCCACAGGCACCACCCTCATTTAAGATTTCCTAAAGTGAAGAAGCATTATGCAAACAAATACATTTTTCATTCATATAAACATTTACAACCATCAAGAGCAAAAGCAGAAATTCTTCAAGTTTACTCTCAAATGGATGCCATAAAATTTGTTGGAAAGGAATAAAGAAAAAAGAAACCTAGCACATGGCAAAGGTTAATAGGGATGTAAATGTCTTGCTAAATTTACTCTAATCGTAAACTGAATAATAGAGGGTCAATGATGTAAGTCACTTTGCTGATCTCTTTCTTTTTCAATTATCACACATAACTATAATATATTTGTTCCTATCTGTAATATATATCTTCTTCTCTAAGACTGAAACTTGTAAGGGCAGGAAAAGTGTACCATTTCCCATTGGTATACATAGCAATGCCTACTACATTCTCACTAAATGTTTATTAAATGGATAAATAATGCATGCTGTGGAAATAGTTAAGACCTACTTTTTAACTCCACATATCTTCATTCCTTAAATACAACCAAGCCAAAAAGGACCCAGTTTCCTGAACTATCAATTTTGTTAACACATGCTTCACTGCAGCAAGTATAAAGAAAAACAGATTCATGAAAATAATTAGTTTCACTACTTATTACCTGATTCTGAATTTGAAGTACACTTTGGTTTTGGAGAAATACTGTGGTCTGCTAAAGTCATCCCTCTATAAAAAGAACAGATCTTTCAGTAACTTTTGAGAATCTTCAAATAATATTATACTTAAAGACATTTATATATAATTAATTATCCTGTAAAAAATATAATTGGTTAGAAAAATGTTACCATATCTATATGAACAAATAGTTTAATAAGAAGGTGATATTTTCTACATTTATCAGGTGTGACAATATGTATAGAGGATGAGGCATAGTGTTTAGAATCAGACAGACCTCAATTTAAACCCTAAATCTGGGCTGGGTGGAGTGGCTCACTCCTATAATCCTAGCACTCTGGGAAGCCAACGCAGGTAGATTTCTTCCAATGCAGGTGGATTGTTTGAGCTCAGGAGTTTGATACCAGCCCAAGGAAGAGCAAGATCCTGTCTCTACTAAAAACAGAAAAAGAACCAGCCAGTGTAGTGGCTCAAGCCTGTAGTCCCAGCTACTCGAAAGTCTGAGGCAAGAGGATTACTTGAGCCAAAGAGTCTCAGGTTGCTGTGAGATATGATGACACCATGACACTCTACCCAGGGCAGTGGAGTGAGATCCTGTCTCAAAAAACCAAAACAAAACCCCAAATCTGTCATTCACACTTCAGTGGCTAACAAGCTATTTAACCTGTTTTGAGTTTTGGCTGCCTCATTTATGCCAAAGGGACAGCAATCTGATTTCCCAAGATTCTTGTGGTAAGAACTTCTATTAACATGAAAGATAATGTTTTTCTTCTCTTTTTTCTTTTTGCACTTCCACAAATTAGACTGCCCCCAATTCTATCCAAATACGGAGAAAAGGAGTATCTATTACAAGAAGAAAAAATACCAAAGGATCAAGCTTTACTTTTGACTACTAAAATGAGATTTCTGAGTCCTGAGCAAGACAACAGAGTCAAAAACCAAATGTGAGAAGCTCCTAATCTGCTAATTGAACAACTGAATTCAGTAAGCAAAAAATTTTATTCTTTGATATTTCCCTTTTAAATCGCTTCTCAGCCTTTTGGTTAAGATCATATTTCCCTTTAAATTCACCCTATCAAAATAGTACTTTCTTGCCTCTGAATGAACTTTCAGGTGGATTCCTTTTTACTAATGCTTTTCTAGCATTCTCTAGTAATATAGTAGAACGTTCATAGCTGACCACCTTCCTACACTTACCACGTCCTTACATTGACCTAATTTTCATAGACTGGACATGCACCAAATATACATACCAGTTCAGTAGGCCTAGTTCCTATGTTGACCATCTCCAAATGTTGGCCAGTTTGTTACAGCCCCTTGAGTGCAACAACTTACAGAGGTTCTACTGTAGTTCTTTTTAGGTAACAAAAAGCCCAGTGTAATATCATAGCTTCAAAATCTTCTTATTTAATTTGTATTTTTTTCCTTTTCCCAACTTGGACTTGATTTATATTTACAACACGCAGTGTAGGGCAGCAAGCATCTTTGGTTTCTTACCTATTTCTTGTTCTTCTCTCTTGCCTATTTAGTAGCTACTCTTTGTGTTCCTCTGGCAGCAGATTAGAGGAAAGGTGTTGAAGAAATGGACAGAAAAGGTCTTTCTTGATCGTGATTGATACCATTACATGACATTGTTACCTTTTGGGTATAACAGATAACCAAAGGCCATCTCTTTTAAACATGGAAGTATTTTGAAGGATTCCTTGGAGATTCTCCTGTCACTGGGGCTCTCTCACTTGTTACTACTTACGATATCCTTAGCTTTTACATCTGATGATAGAATTCCCAGCCTCTTTTGATTGAGGTTGTTTTGCCCTTTGCAGGAAGTCATACTGGGCATGATATCTTTCAAAATGATATATAGCTCTTTTCTGTGAGATCCATGCCTGATCTATATGCATTATACATAAACCTTTGTCATGCCAAACACTGAGAGTACATCTACCTTCCTCTTTACTCTGCCATTCCAAAGCACCTAAAAGACCCTTTTGCTTTTAGACTTTTCACGTACAAGTCAGAAACCAAATCCCAGGGAACATATGTTAAACCTTCCAAATGTTTCTCTTGGAGCTTCCTCTCTTGTGTTGCAAAGACAAATCTCCTCCCTCTTTGCAAGTGATACCAATAATTCTTATCAAAGAAATAAGCATTGTTGATCTTTTCATTTTTGTGATGTATTCTTATCCTTTTCTTAAATACTTAGGATATGAGTAACAGGCTAATGCTTGCAGAATTGGGTTTTGATCTCACCTTTTACAAATTCTACATAGACAGGTCTACTCAGAACCATAGGAGCACTTTTGTTTTTTTTTTTTTTTTAGAGACAGAGTCTCACTTTACTGCCCTTGGTAGAGTGCCGTGGCCTCACACAGCTCACAGCAACCTCCAACTCCTGGGCTTAAGCGATTCTCTTGCCTCAGCCTCCCGAGCAGCTGGGACTACAGGCGCCCACCACAACGCCCGGCTAAGCACTTTTGTTTTTATCTATGAAGCCACTGCCCAAACTCTTAAGACAAGATAATCACATTTAACATTTTTCTACATTCTTTAAGTCCCTATTAATGCACATAAGACACAACCACAGAGCTATTGAATGTCTGTCCTCTCCAAAACTCATGTTGAAACTTAATATACAATGTGGTAGTATTGAGGGCCTTTAAGAAGTGATCGGGTCATTAAGGGCTCTGCCCTTAAGAATGAGAAATGAATTAGTCCACTCATGGATTAATGAAGTAATGGATTAATGGATTATTATAGGAGTGGCATTAATGGCTTTATAAGAGGAGAAAAGAGACCTGAGCTACCATGCTCAGCCCCCTTGCTATGTGATGCCTCCTACATGAGACTCTGCAGAGTCCTCACCAGCAAGAAGGTCCTCACCAGATGCAGCCCTTTGACCTCAGATTTCTCATCCTCCATAACCATCAGAAATACATTTCTTTTCTTTATAAATTATCTAGTTTCTAGTACTCTGTCATAAACAACAAAAATGGACTAAGACAGGAATATAATAAAGAAAATACTCAGGATGTAAACAAAAATACGAAGTCAGACAATTAAGTTCACAAACTCACCCTAGAAAAAATGCTACATACCTCATTGCTGAATATCACTAGTCACTAGATGGTGCACAGGAGTACTTAAAAAATGACTGTGGTGATACTCAGCAATGAGGTATGTAGCACTTTTTCGCAAGTTCAAGTTTATGAACTTAATTGTCATACTTTGTAAGACAACAGCTCAGATATCCATTCCAGCAAAATGTTCCAAAATTGCTTAAAGGGTAGACTAGGCAATGGCATCAGTACATAGCATCTCAAAGGAGTACCTCAAAAATGACCATAGTTATATTCAGGAATCAGGTATGTAACACTTTTTCTAGGATGAGTTTGTGAACTATTTAACCTCACGGATCCCTCTACCACTGGACCTTCCATCATTGAGCATTATTAGAAAGAAAAAAGGGACAAAGAGTTAGGGAACAAGCAGTTAGACAGTGGGAACTGACTTCCCTCTCTCTCAAGCCCCAAATCTGGAGATGACAATAATAGGTAGGAAGACATTAGAAGAAGTGAAGATAAAGCCAAAAGTTAGTGCCCAACTCCCTCTTTAGAATTCTAGGAGATGTCCACACAAATGAAAACTGAACATTAAAATAAAAACTTGGGATGTTCAGGCAGAGAGGGGAATCTTAGTTAGTTTTCTTGGGATCCCCTAAATGCCTGTGCATTGTGATCAAATTCTTAAGGTTTCATACACCAAGGACAATGCAGGAAGTGATCAAAGGTCAACCCAAAATACCTGGTAGTGGAGTGCTGTGGTGAGGTGACTCTGTCACAAAGGTTGCCAAAAGGCAGCCTAGTCAAAGACTTGATAGAGGACTTCAATAAAAATCAAAGAGTTTGGGGGAGCAACAAAAGCTAAGGCGAGAGAAAATCAGCAATGGAGGACCCAGTGTCCTAAATAAGGCCTTAAATTTACCAGTAAATGACTTTATCAGTGGAGCCCAGTCCAAGTACAGAACCAATCTAGGAACTGGCAGCATAAATCAGTACAAATTCAGTCAGCTTATGTATCCCAGATACCCTCAGGGTGCAACCTCATCCTTCTCTCACCCTTGCTACAAGGTCTGTCCCTATGCCTTTACACCTCTAGCATGACTATTTGTCCAGCAGTATGTTTCTGAGAGTGAAAGGATGCTCTACTAAGAATTATGTCAGAACAGCACAGATTTACTAGGACTGTCTCAAGCAAATCAAAAGGCATGATCACCCAGCTACATGCCATTCTCTGGAATACAGAAAGGGAGGAAACTTAGCATTCACCCAAATGGGACTGGAAGAAACTGAATGATAGTTAAGTTTAATTCATTATTTCCAAGCTAAATACAGGAGAAGGGTGATGAGGGCCTATGAGAAGTTTAGACCAGTTATGTTTCTAAAATAAAGCTATATTTTCTACACATACACAGGTGGTAGGTTAACATTTTAAAGAATGGACAGCACTTAGGGGAGATAGGAAACAGGATCAGATACACATTATAAGTGTTCTATTTGCTTCATTTCAATATATAGGAACAACAATGTAAATCAAATTCCTTTTCTCCATTAGCTACTATGTTGAAGATATAGGGTTTTAACTTTGTGAATGTGCTACTTAATTAAAGAGAATGCCAAATATCTGACAGGGGTTGGGAGACTGCAGTCTTAAGGAAACTTGTGGCCGTTGTGGTCCATACGTGCGGTCTTTTGACTGAATCCCAATTTCACACAACAAATCCTTTTGTTGTTAATAAAAGAAATGCATTATATAACAGATCAATAAATCAAAAAGTTGGTTTTTTGGGTGGCGCCTGTGGCTCAGCGGGTAGGGCGCCGGTCCCATATGCCGGAGGTGGCGGGTTCAAACCCAGCCCCGGCCAAATTAAAAAAAAAAAAAAAGTTGGTTTTTTGAAAAGGTCAATAAAATAGATAAACCTTTGGCTAATGTAACCAGGAAAAAAAGAGTAAAATCTCTAATTTCATCAATCAGAAATGACAAAGACGAAATAACAGCAGACTTCTCAGAAATTCAAAAAAATCCTTTATGAATATTACAAGAAAATGTATTCTCAGAAATATGAAAATCTGAAGGAAATTGATCAATACTTGGAAGCACGTCACCTTTCAAGACTTAGCCAGAATCAAGTGGAAATGTTGAACAGGCCAATATCAAGCTCTGAAATAGCATCAACCATATGGAATCTCCCTAGAAAGAAAATCCCAGGACCAGATGGATTCACGTCAGAATTCTACCAAACCTTTAAAGAGGAACTAGTAACTATATTACCCAACCTGTTCCAAAATATAGAAAAAGAAGGAAGACTACCCAACACGTTCTATGAAGCAAACAACTCCCTGATCCCCAAACCAGGAGAAGTCCCAACAAGAAAAGAAAATTATAGACCAATATCACTAATGAATATTGATGCAAAAATATTCAACAAGATCCTAACAAACAGAATCCAGCAACACATCAAACAAATTATACATCATGACCAAGTCGGTTTTATCCCAGGATCTCAAGGCTGGTTCGATATATGTAAATCCATAAGTATAATTCAGCATATAAACAAATTAAAAAACAAAGACCTTATGATTCTCTCAATCGATGCAGAAAAAGCTTTTGATAATATCCAGCATCCCTTCATGATCAGAACACTTAAGAAAACTGGTGTAGAAGGGACATTTCTTAAACTGATAGAGGCCATCTACAGCAAACCCACAGCCAATATCGTATTGAATGGAGTTAAACTGAAATCATTTCCACTCAGATCAGGAACTAGACAAGGCTGCCCATTGTCTCCACTGCTCTTTAACATTGTAATGGAAGTTTTAGCCATCGCAATTAGGGAAGAAAAGGCGAACAAGGGTATTCATATAGGGTCAGAAGAGATCAAACTTTTGCTCTTCGCAGATGATATGACTGTATATCTGGAAAACACCAGGGATTCTACTACAAAACTCTTAGAAGTGATCAAGGAATACAGCAGCATCTCAGGTTACAAAATCAACATTCATAAATCGGTAGCCTTTATATATACCAACAATAGTCAAGCTGAAAAAACAGTTAAGGACTCTATTCCATTCACAGTAGTGCCAAAGAAGATGAAATATTTGGGAGTTTATCTAACAAAGGATGTGAAAGATCTCTATAAAGAGAACTATGAAACTCTAAGAAAAGAAATAGCTGAAAATGTTAACAAATGGAAAAACATGCCATGCTCAAGGCTGGGAAGAATCAACATTGTTAAAATGTCCATACTACCCAAAGCAATATACAATTTTAATGCAATCCCTATTAAAGCTCCACTGTCATACTTTAAAGATCTTGAAAAAATAATACTTTGTTTTATATGGAATCAGAAAAAACCTCGAATAGCCAAGACATTACTCAGAAATAAAAACAAAGCAGGAGTAATCACGCTACTGGACCTCAGACTATACTATAAATCGATAATGATCAAAACAGCATGGTAATGGCACAAAAACAGAGAGGCAGATGTATGGAACAGAATAGAGAACCAAGAGATTAACTCAGCTACTTACCATTATTTGATCTTTGACAAGCCAATTAAAGACATTCAGTGGGGAAAAGATTCCCTATTTAACAAATGGTGCTGGGTGAACTGGCTGGCAACCTGTAGAAGACTGAAACTGGACCCACACCATTAACTAAGACAGACTCTCACTGGTTTAAGATTTAAACTTAAGACATGAAACTATAAAAATACTAAAAGAGAGTGTAAGGAAAACCCTTGCAAAAATTGGTCTGGGCAAGTATTTTATGAGGATGACTCCCCGGGCAATTGAAGCACCTTCAAAAACTACACTACTGGGTCCTGATCAAACTAAAAAGCTTCTGCACAGCCAAGAACACAGTAAGTAAAGCAAGCAAACAGCCCTCAGAATGGGAGAAGATATTTGTAGGTTATGTCTCCGACAAAGGTTTAACAACCCGAATCTACAGAGAACTCAAATGTATAAGCAAGAATAGAACAAGTGATCCCATCGCAGACTGGGCAAGGGACTTGAAGAGAAACTTCTCTGAAGAAGACAGGCGCATGGCCTACAGACATATGAAAAAATGCTCATCAGTGTTAATCATCAGAGAAATGCAAATCAAAACTACTTTGAGATATCATCTAACTCCAGTAAGATTAGCCCATATCACAAAATCCCAAGACCAGAGATGTTGGCATGGATGTGGAGAAAAGGGAACACTTCTACACTGCTGTTGGGAAGTGTAGAAATTAATACATTCCTTTTGGAAAGATGTTTGGAGAACACTTAGAGATCTAAAAATAGATCTGCCATTTGATCCTACAATTTCTCTACTATGTATCCAGAAGACCAAAAATCACATTATAACAAAGAATTTGTACCAGAATGTTTATTGCAGCCCAATTCATAATTGCTAAGTCATGGAAGAAGCCCAAGTGTCCATCGACCCACAAATGGATTAATAAATTGTGTTATATGTACACCATGGAATATTATACAGCCTTAAAGAAAGATGGAGACTTTATCTCTTTCAAGTTTACGTGGATGGAGCTGGAACATATTCTTCTTAGTAAAGTATCTCAAGAATGGAAGAAAAAGTATCCAATGTACTCATCCCTACTATGAAACTAATTTATGGCTTTCACATGAAAGCTACAACCCAGTTACAACCTAAGAATAGGCGGAATGGGGAAAATGAGGGGAGGGAGGAGGTGGGAAGAGGAAGGGGGATTGGTGGGATTACACCTGCGGTGCATCTTACAAGGGTATATGTGAAACTTAGTAAATGTGGAATGTAAATGTCTTAGCACAATAACTAAGAAAATGCCAGGAAGGCTACGTTAACCAGTGTGATGAAAATGTGTCAAACGGTCTATGAAACCAATGTTTGGTGCCCCATGATCACATTAATGTACACAGCTGTGATTTAATAAAAAAAAAATGCTATGGAAAAATAAATAAATAAATAAAATTATAGATCTACTATTAAGTTAAAATGGTGAAATCAAACACAGAAACAAAAACAAAACTGTGGAATCAGCCTTGAATGCCTTCTCTCATATCCCACCATTCAGTCCATTAACAGATACTGTTAGTTCTACTTTCACAATATTTTCAAAATTTGACCACATCTCACCATCTCTACTCTTATCATTCTGATTCATACTCCAATATTTTTGCCTATATTAGGGCAATAGTCTCCTAACTATAATCATTCTATTTTCTTCTTCCCCTAATTTCTTGGCTATTCTCATCACGGCAGCCAGGGTGATTCCACTGAAACATAAGTCATATCATTCTTCAAAGGCGTCCCAACTCACCTCCTTAGCCTACAATGCTTTATATGGTCTGGCTTCCTGCTGCTTCTCTCACTTCATCTCCTACCTCTCTCCATTCTAGGGGCCCTGGACTTCTTGCCTCATGGCCTTTCTCTAGCTATTCCTTCTACCTGAAACAGTGAGCCACCTAGCTTGTTCTATGTATTTCTTTAGGTTTGACTCAAATACTATCTTTCAATGATGACTTTCCTAACCAAATGCATAAAAGAGAAAATCTCCATGTCAATATTCCCTAGGTTCTACCTTGCTTTATATTTCTCCACAGCATTCTGGAGAATTCATCAATAACATTCATCAATATATGACACAGCATAGATCTCATATTTATTTGTTCATTGTCCATTTCCTCCAACTAGAATGTGGACAGTCAGGGCAGAGATATTATTTTCAATCAACCTGTTCACTCCCATATATCTGGCAATTAGAACAGTCTTGAGACATGGTGATTCCTCAACAAATACAGAATGAATAAACACCTGATTGTGGACTCACAATTAAACTTGCCATATAACTATTAGAATACAAGATTCTAAAAAGCACAATAAATTTAAAATTTTAGTTCTTACTTTTTTTTATGGAACTTTTGATAATCTTCTGAAGAAGTATCTAGGAGAGGAAATTTTAAAAAATCTGTTAGAAATATAATACAATGACAAACTAGGGGCTAAAATTACTCTAGGTGAAAATAAATATTTCTCCCAATACATGGTGACAGTGAAGTTTATTTTATAATTTTTTTTTGACAGAGTCTCACTCTGTCACCCTGGGTAGAGTGCCAGTGGCATCCTAGCTCATAGCAACCTCAAACTCTTGCGCTCAAGTGACTCTCTGGCCTCAGCCTCCTGAGTAGCTGGCTCTACAGGGGCCTACCACAACACATGGCTAATTTTTCCATCTTTAGTAGAGATAGTGTCTCCCTCTTGCTCAGGCTGGTCTTGAACTCCTGACCTCAAGTGATCCTCCCACCTCAGCTTCCCATTGCAGTAGGATTACCAGCATGAACCACCATACCTGGCCCATAATTTTACTTTTTATATATTTTTATGTCTGTCACTTAAATTAGATAAAAGTATTTTCAAAATACCTAAGGAAAAAAAGATACAAAATTGTATGAGATACACAAATCAGTTGCCTTGTATTTGGATAGTTCTTTATAATTTTTGAGGTCTTTTTATATCTGCTATCTTACTTAATTCTTACAATAATCCTGTCAGGCAAATACACCAATTTCTTATCTTCATTTCATTTCTTCATTTCATTTCATTTCAGAGACAGGGCCTAACTTTGTTGCCCAGGCTAAAGTACAGTGGTGTCATCATAGCTCATTATAAACTCAAACTCCTAGGCTCAAGTCATCTTCCTGCCTCAGCCTCCCAATTACTTGGGAATACAGGTACCTACATACTTGGCTAAGAGTGGTGGGGGAAAGACAACTAGTAATATATGTAACTTTGGAAAATTAGTATTTTGGCTGGTCACAAAAAAGAACTGTACATAAATACTGTAATCTATTTAATAAATATGTTTCTCACAAGGGTCTGGGTTTAAAACTTCCAAAACTACTTTAATTATCTGCTAGAAATAAATAAATAAATAATGAAAGTATCAGATTTTGGCTCATGGAATAAAGTTAAGTATCTATGAGTTCACATTAGTATAACACAAAATCAAACAAATGGCAGAAAAGAGTTCTTCCTTTACAGTAGAATTCCAGTCAATAAATGTAGCATGAAAGAGTAGACTATAAAATCATCATTAGACAAACACTATAGTAATAAGGGTTGCAGTTGACTAGTTCCACTGATGGCTGCTAAAATTAGTGAACTAAATTTGAGAAGAAACAGAATTTATAATCTCAAACTACCTTTCTCTAAATTATTTATTAACTACAAAGAGAAAAATAGTAACTTTACCTTGGAGAAATGAAGCAGACACTATCTTAACTAAGTAACAAAATTTAACAACACTAGTAATACAAAATAATGACATCATAAAGCCCATGATCTGATCTGATGCACTGATGAGAGCAAAACATCAATTCCATAGTATTTTTACTAAAAATTTCATGATCTAATTACAATCATGAGAAAACACCAACACAAATCCAACCTGAGGGAAATTAAACAAAATAACGGATCGGTAATCATCAAAAGTATCAATATTATGAAAGATTAGGGAATTAGTAATTAGGATTACTATTACAGACTGTGGGAGATTACGGAAAATAATAATTAAACTCAATGAGGGATCCAGTATAGGATGCTGAAACAAAAGAAAAAACATTAATGGGGGGTGGAGCAAAATGGTGGCCGAGTAACAGCTTCCCTACAACTGGGCACGGTGAGTCTGGGGAGATAAGACTCCAGGCATCTCTGGCTGGTGGGATCCACCTATAATCATCCCTTTGAGTATACAGGAAGTCAGCAAGGGACTTCTGGACCCCAAGAGGAGGACAAAAACAGTGGAAAACCGGAAAGTGGTTGCATGTGTTTGATCGACCTAAACCACCAGCAGCCGTAAGTACAAGCAGCAATGAGACTACAAACTGGAAAGGCCTTACCTGTGAACTGTTTCCGTGTTTTTGGACTTGGCACTCAGTTGAACTGCCTTGGGGAGAGCTTTAGCAGGAGTGCAAAGAACTTTGGGCATTGTCTAGGGTCCCAGACTGAGCCGCACAGAGCTAATGGTATTCGGCTGTGGGCCGCAGGGAGCCGTTGTGAGAGAACTGCCCCGGGCAAGCTCCGCCCTCAGGGTCGCAGAGCAAGGATCCAGCAGGAGCTAGTAACCTAGTGACTGAGGCCTTACAGCCTTCACCCTCAGGGGCAGAGTGAGACCGGTTTGGGCACACTGGAGCCTCGGGCTGTTGTCCTGGGTAGAGTGCCATGATGTCACAACTCATAGCAACCTCAAACTCCTGGACTTGGCGCTGCCTGGACCTTCATAAGAGCTGTGCCACGACCCCCGACCCATGACCAGTGCCCACCAGGCCTCCACAAGCCCTGACCAGGAACTGCGGGAGCCGCACAACCCTGCATCCTCCCTCCTGAACCCTCCCTGCTTCCACACCAGCCCGCTCGTCTGGCCAGGAACTCTGGTAACCGCATGCCCTCCAGAGCCCTCCCTGCCTCTGTGCAGAGCCCTTCTCCCAGACAGAGACTGCTGGAGCCTTGAGCTCTCTGTGCCACAGTCACTGGGCGCCAGGCACTCCAGAACCATGCGCACCACCTCCCACCCTGCTGCTAGATCCAGGTGTATCACACTCCGGAGCTGCTTCCACAATCAGAACTCCCTGGCCGGGGCAGCCCCAGAGGAACTACACTGGGTCACTCCCTACAAAGATCCAGCAACAATAGAGAGATCCTGCTGGGGTCTAATCTTGGAGAGACACCTCCCCAACTCTGAGGACGGCCAGAGGCAATGGTGAAAAACAATCATGAGGTGAAATCAACAGAAAAACTCTGGCAATATGAATAATCAGAGTAGATCAACTCCCCCAAGGATCAATGAGACAGACACAGCACAAGATCCCATGCACAAACAAATAGCTGAGATATCAAAAATCGAATTCAGAATCTGGATAGCAAATAAGATTGAATTACAATTCCAAGCACTTACCCAAAAGATATCTCAAGAATTCAATGAATTCAAAGACCAAATGACCAAAGATTTTGACACATTGAGACAAGAAGTTGCAGCCCTCAAAGATCTGAGAAACACAGTAGAATCCCTCAGTAACAGAATGGAGTAAGCAGAAGAAAGGATTTCTGACATTGAAGACAAAGCTTTCGAATGCTCCCAAACTCTCAAAGAGAAAGAGAAATGGATGGCAAAAACAGATCACTCTCTCAGAGAGCTCTGGGATAATTCAAAGAAAACTAATATTCACCTTATAGTGATCCCCGAAAGCAACGAAGTGGCTTCACAAGGCACAGAGTCTCTTCTCTATGAAATTATGAAGGAGAACTTTCCAGACATGCCAAGAGATTCTGAAATTCAGATAGCAGACAGTTTCAGAACTCCAGCACGACTCAACCCAAATAAGACACCCCATCCCCCAGACACATCATAATCAATGTCACTAAAGTGAAGGAGAAAATTCTGAAAGCATCCAGACAAAAGAAAACCATCACCTACAAGGGCAAGAATATTAGAATAACTGCTGAAACCTTTCAAGCTAGAAGAGGATGGTCATCAACTTTTAATCTCCTAAAACAAAATAACTTTCAACCCAGGATCCTGTACCCAGCTAAACTGAGCTTTGTTTATGACGGAGAAATTAAATATTTCAATGACATTCACATGTTGAAGAAATTTGCCATAACTAAACCAGCTCTCCAGGTTATTCTCAGACCAGCATAAACCTCCACCACAAAAGTATGGTCTCCATAAAGACCGGCATAAACCTCCACCACAAAAGTATGTTCTCCATAAAGACCAGCGTAAACCTCCACCACAAAAGTAAACCCACCCAGAAAATTTTGATCAAATTCCAACTTCCACAGTTGCAAAAGGATCAAAAATGTCCACCGGACCCACGAAAAACTTATCAATATTCTCAATTAATGTGAATGGTTTAAATTGTCCTCTAAAGAGGCACAGGTTGGCTGACTGCATACAAAAATTCAAGCCAGATATCTGCTGCATACAAGAATCGCATCTTACATTAAAAGACAAATATAGACTCAAGGTGAAGGGATGGTCATCTATATACTTCAGGCAAAATACAGAAAAAGAAGGAATACTACCCAACACATTCTACAAAGCAAACATCACCTTGATCCCCAAACCAGGGAAAGACCCACCAAGAAAAGAAAATTATAGACCAATATCACTAATGAATATTGATGCTAAAATACTCAATAAGATCCTAACAAACAGAATCCAACAACACATCAAAAAAATTATACACCACGACCAAGTGGGATTTATCCCAGTGTCTCAAGGCTGGTTCAACATACGTAAATCTATAAATGTAATTCAGCACATAAACAAACTAAAAAATAAGGACCATATGATTCTCTCAATCGATGCAGAAAAGCTTTTGATGATATCCAGCATCCCTTCATGATCAGAACACTTAAGAAAATTGGTATAGAAGGGACATTTATTAAACTATAGAGACCAGCTACAGCAAACCCACAGCCAATATCGTATTGAATGGAGTTAAATTGAAATCATTTCCACTTAGATCAGTAACCAGGCAAGGTTGCACATTGTCTCCACTGCTCTTTAACATTGTAATGGAAGTTTTAGCCATTGCAATTAGGGAAGAAAAGGCGATCAAGGGTTTCCACACAGGGTCAAAGAGATCAAACTTTCGCTGTTCGCACATGATATGATTGTATATCTGGAAAACAGTAGGGATGCTACTACGAAACTTTTAGCAGTGATCAAGGAATACAGCAATGTCTCAGGATACAAAATCAACACCCATAAATCTGTAGCCTTTACATATACCAACAATAGCCAAGCCTAAAAAACAGTCAAGGACTCTATTGCTTTCACAGTAGTGCCAAAGAAGATGAAATATTTGGGAGTATACCTAACAAAGGATGTGAAAGATCTCTACAAAGAGAATTATGAAACTTTAAGAAAAGAAATAGCTGAAGATGTTAACAAATGGAAAAACATACCATTCTCACGGCTGGGAAGAATCAACATTGTTAAAATGTCTATACTACCCAAAGTAATATATAATTTTAATGCAATTCCTATTAAAGCTCCATTGTCATATTTTAAAGATCTTGAAAAAATAATACTTCGTTTTATATGGAATCAGAAAAAACCTCAAATAGCCAAAACATTACTCAGCAGTAAAAATATAGCAGGAGTAATCACGCTACCAGACCTGAGACTGTACTATAAATCAACAGTGATCAAAACAGCATGGTATTGGCACAAAAACAGAGAAGTAGATGTCTAGAACAGAATACAGAACCAAGAGATGAATCCAGCTACTTACCGTTATTTGATATTTGACAATTCAATTAAAAACAGTCAGTGGGGAAAGGATTCCCTATTTAACAAATGGTGCTGGGTTAACCGGCTAGCAACCTGTAGAAGGTTGAAACTGGACCCACACCTTTCACCATTAACTAAGATAGACTCTCACTGGATAAAAGATTTAAACTTAAGACATGAAACTATAAAAATGGTTGAAGAAAGTGCAGGGAAAACTCTTGAAGGAATCGGCCTGGGTGAATATTTTATGAGGAGGACTCCCCAGGCAATTGAAGCAGTATCAAAAATACACTACTGGGACCTGATCAAACTAAAAAGCTTCTGCACAGCCAAGAACATAGTAAGTAAAGCAAGCAGACAGCCCTCAGAATGGAGAAAATATTTGCAGGTTATACCTCTGATAAAGGTCTAATAACCAGAATCCACAGAGAACTGAAACATACTGAAAAGAAAAGAACACGTGATCCCAACTGAGGGTGGGCAAGGGACTTGAAGAGACACTTCTCTACAGAAGACAGACACACGATCTACAAACACATGAAAAAAAGCTCATCATCCTTAATCATCAGAGAAATGCAAATCAAAACTACTTTGAGTTATCACCTAACCCCAGTCAGAGTTGCCCACATAACAAAATCCCCAAACCAGAGATGTTGGCATGGATGTGGAGAAAAGGGCACACTTCTACACTGCTGGTGGGAATGCACACTAATATGTTCCTTCTGGAAGGATGTTTGGAGAATACTTAGAAACCTAAAAATAGACCTGCCATTCGATCCTATAATTCCTTTACTAGGTTTATACTCAGAAGACCAAAAAATCACAATATAACAAAGACATCTGTACCACAATATTTATTGCAGCCCAATTCATAATTGCTAAGTCATGGAAGAAGCCCAAGTGTACATCGACCCACGAATGGACTAGCCAATTGTGGTACATGTATACCATGGAATATTACGCAGCCTTAAAGAAAGATGGAGACTTTACCTCTTTCACGTTTACATGGATGGAGCTGGAACATATTCTTCTTAGCAAAGTATCTCAGGAATGGAAGAAAAAGTATCCAATGTACTCAGCCCTACTATGAAGCTAAATTATAGCTTTCACATGAAGGCTATAACCCAACTATAGCACAAGACTATGAGGAAAGGGCCAAGGAAGGGGAAGGGAGGGGGGAGGTTAGAGTGGAGGGAGGGTAATGGGTGGTGCCACACCTACGGTGCATCTTAGAATGGATACAGGTGAAACTTACTAAAGGCAGAATACAAATGTCTACATACAATAACTAAGAAAATGCCATAAAGGCTACGTTGAACAGTTTGATGAGAACATTTCAGATTGTATATGAAACCAGCACATTGTACCCCTTGATTGCACTAATGTACACAGCTATGAGTTAAGAATAAAAAAAAAAAAAAAAGGCAGACTGGAAAAATAACTGTAAAAAAAAAAGAAAAGAAAAAACATTAATGGAAAAACTGGTAAAATTTTAATAAGGTCTATAGTTTAGCAGGTAGTTTTATACCAACATTAACATGCATATCCTGGGCTTGGTGCTAGGATATGCATGATAGCTCAGTGTTTAGGGTGCCGGCCACATGCACCAGGGCTGGTGGGTTGGAGCCCAGCACATGCCTGCTAAACAACGACAACAACAAAAAATAGTCAGGCGTTGTGGCAGATGCCTGTAGTCCCAGCTACTTGGGAGGCTGAGGCAAGAGAATTGCAATTGCTTAAGCCAGAGAGTTTGAGATAACTGTGACACCATGGCCCTCTACCAAGTGTGACATAGTGAGATCCTGTCTCAAAAAAAAAAAAGCATATCCTGGTTCTGATCATTGTACTAAGGTTTCTAAGATATCGTTAGAGAAAGCAGTTGGGTGAGACATTTATGGGAATCCTCTGTACTTATTTTGCAATTTTTATGTTTAAAATTAGTTCAGAATATAAAGTTATAAAAAGTAAACCCAACCAGGAACAGTGACACCTGCCTGTAGTCCTAGCTACTTGAGAGGCTAAGGTTGGAAGATCACATGAGTTCAGAAGTTTGTATTCAGCCTGAGAAACATGGCCAGACCTTATCTCTTAAAAATGTTTGTTAAATTTTTTTTAAAAAGCAAACCTATATGTACTCAAGCTACTCTTAGATATAATTTGTAGCCCAAGGCAATCCAACTGATAAACGTAGCTTAGAATTCACTCAAGAGAAAAAATATTGTGTTTTTCCAACATATATAAGGAATGTTCCCCTGTGCTGTGAAACTCACTTAAAATTGCTGAGAGATTTGAAAACTGTGGCACCTTCTCTATTGTTACTGCTTTACTGGTATCCAGAAGAGTGGAATTCTTCCACTGCATATGGTCTTTCAAGTTGAGACAGTCCCAGTCTGAAAAAGCAAAGAGGAAATGGCATTAAACTCTAAACAGTAGCCTACAAGGGTTACTTTCTCCACCCACCTCCTCAACTTAGGGCACCAGCCTCTACCAACCTATGGTAACTGAACGTTTTGACTGGACAGAGCAAAAAGATAAGACTTGATGGCATCAAGATAGTAAATAACCTATGGCCTATTCTATTTCTGTAACCAGGCCTTCCTTTGATTTTTGCTTCATAAAGATAATTGACCTAAGGGACAAACAGACATGTGAGCTGATTCTCATATGTTATGTGTAAGTTTTAGCTATGTTCCATTAAAAATCACATCACTAAATAACATACAGTTGGCTTTTCTTATCTGTAGGTTCTACAACTATGGATGCAACCAGTCACAAAGCAAAAACACTTGGAAGAAAAACCGCATCTTTACTAAACATACAGACTTTTGTTCCTTGTCATTATTCCCCCAAAGAATATAATTCAACAACTATTTACATAACATTTACACTGCATTAGATATTAAAAGTAACCTAGACAGGATTTAAAGAATAAAGAAGGATATGTATTGGTTCTATGCAAATCCTATGCCATATTGGCCAGGTGTTGTGGTCAAGATTGTAATCCTAGTACACTGGAAGCCCTGAGACAGGCAGATTGTGTGCACTCAGGAACAAGCCTGATCAAAAGCGAGACCTTGTCTGTACTAAACATAGAAAAATTAGCTGGGCTTTGGGCTGGGCACCTCTAGTCCCAGCTACTGGGGAAACTGAGGCAAGAGGATTGCTTGAGCCCAAAAGTTTGAGGTTGCTGTGAGCTATAATGGTGCCACAGCACTCTACCCATTAAAAAAAAAAAAAAAAAACAGAAAAATTCTATGCCATTTTATATGGGAGACTTGAGCATTCATGGATTTTATTATCTGAGGGAAGGCCCTGGAACCAATCTCCCAGAGATACAGAGGGATGACTGTACTTAAATTGCTATTACTTGGTATCAGTTTTAACCTTCCTATTGACTTCCCACTATGTAATAATGAGGCTATTCCCTCTTAATATATTACCCTATATTAAATACCTCTCCCATTGTTCCCAAACTGTTATATAACATATTCAGTTAGACCAATATTCAGTGTAGATATCATCATGACAAAATGCCATAAAAATGCCATTTACTCTGGCGGTATATATACTATGACCATCTTTTGTTCTTCCTAGAGTTAATAAGTCTTTTTTTCTTATTTCCATAGTTTTCTGTGTATTTCTCATGTATTTAATCCCCAACTCTACCATGTTGTTTATTCCATTCTGTTTATTCCAATCCCTGGTGTTCTGAATTTTCACAATGTTGTGCCTTGGTGTTTTTCATCTATTGCACTAGGCGTAGTATTGTCCTTTTAACCTGGAAATTAATATTTTTTAGCTCCAGAAAATGTTCTTGAATTATCTTTGATAATATTCTTCTGTTTTACTTCATTATGTTTTTCTGGAACTCTATTACTTGATACCAGATTTCATGTACTGTTTCTCCATCTTTTTTCTCCAAATTTCTATCTTTTAAAATATTTTTTCCTCTTTCTTTACTTTTTTCTCTGGGAAAGCTCCTCAACTTTATCTTCTAATCCTTCTACTGAGTTTTCCATTCTGATATTACTTGTAGTTATTCTTGAAATATTTTCTATTTTATATTATCCTATTCTTATTTAATGGATACAATATATATTTTATCTCAATGAAGACCTTTTTTTCATTATTTCCATCTCCTAGCATTGTTTCTATTTCTTCTTGGTTCTTCATCTTTGGGGATTTTATTATAGTTAGAACACTTAACATGGGTGCTACCCTCTTAACTTTTAAATGTACAATATAATACTATTAACCATAAGAATAGTGTTGTACATCAGATGTTTAGAATTTACTCATATTATATAACTGAAATTTAACATCCATTGAACAGCAATTCCAAATTTTCCCATCCTTCCAGATCCTGTCAACCACCATCCTATTCTCTGCTTCTGGGAGTCTATATTAAATACCCCATGTAAGTAGAATTATATAGTATCTAACCTTCTGTGACTGCCTTATTTCATTTAGCATAATGTCCTCAAAGTTCATCTATTTGTTGCAAATGCAAGAATTTCTTTTTCAAAAGCTGAATAATATTCCTTTGTATATATGTATCATGTTTTTTTTAATCTATTAATCTGTCAATGGACATTTAGGTTGTTTCCATATCTTGGCTACTGTGAATAATGCTGCAATGAACATTGCAGTAGCAATATCATTTCAAGATCCTGATTTTAATTATTTTGGATAAACATCCAGAAGAGAGATTTGCTGGACCACTTGGTGGTTATATCTTTAACTTTTAGAGAAACTTCCATTCTATTTTCCATAATTGCTGCACATTTTACATTTCCATCAAAGGTGTTCAAGGGTTTCAATTTATCCAGGTCCTTGCTAACATTTGTTATCTTTTCTTTCTGGTTTTTGATAATAGACATCCTAAGAGGTATGAGGTGATGTCTTATTGTGATTTTGATTTACACTATCCTGATGATTAGTGATGTTAAACATTTTAACATAGATGTTAACCACTTCTATATCTTCTTCATAGAAATGTCTATTCACGTTCATTGTCCATTTTTAATCAAGTTTTTTTTGGTTTGTTCTTTGCTATTGAGTTATAGGAGTTCCTTATGTATTTTAAATATTCATCCTTTTATCAGATAGATGGTTTGCTGCCTGTTTCTATCTTCAGTTAAACCAGTGTTTGATTTACATGTTTAGGTGTTCTGATTTGGGGTACAGTATCTACAATTGTTACATCTTCCTTGTGATATTGGACTTTTTATTATTATACATTGTCCTTCTTTGTCTCTTGTGATGGTTTTAAAGTATATCTTGCCTGATACAAATATAGCCACCCCACTCCCTTTTTAGTTATCATATGTATAGAATATCTTTTTCAATCTCTTCATTTTTAGTGTGTATGTATCCTTAAATTTGATGTAAGTCTTTTGTAGATAGCATACAGTTAGATATTGTTCTTTTATACATTCAGTCGCTCTGTCTTTTGATTAGGAAAGTTTAATCTGTTTCTATTATTATTACTGTTTTTAAGAGACAGTCTTGCTCCATCATACAGGCTGGAGTGCACTGACACAATCATAGCTCACTGCAGCCTTGAACTCTGGGACTCAAGTGATCCTTCCATCTCACCTATCATCACATGCCTTAAGGTAATTACAGTAATCTCTCTGATAACTGCACCCATGGATATTGTCTCTAAATTTTCCTACTGGCTTAAATGTGGCTGGCCCAGGCTTGCCTAAGATACAAGAGCCCCTCAACTAGTTTCTGGATTTCTCACAAACAGAATTGGTGCATGTACTGTTGTTGAAATAGTGTGTCTATGAGGAGCATGAAACTCCAGGGCTTCCTATTCCAACATCTTGCTGATGCTACTGTTTTGTTTTGATTTCTTTTTTTTTATGTTAGAGGCTTACCTCAGAAGTCTGGTAATCCTTAACTCTTTGCACATATTTAAAAGGCTTGTGGAATCACTATAACCTGAGTGGGGCTTATCAAATAGTTGTTTTCACTGCATAGTGTTCTGACTGGTGGATAAGTAAGGAGCATAGGAGAAGAGGAAGGTAGCCTATCAAAAGTCCCTCGGCTCAGCCTCAGTGGCCTGCTCCTTCTTTGGTTGCATTTCTCTTTGCGCTGGATCACACCCTTCAGAAGCAGGTCAGGGATTTCCATTGCCAGCTATGGACCCAGCCTCAGAGCCATGAGATGAACTAGGCATGTTTCTGCCCTACAAAGGTTTGAAGTGATCAGTCGGGTATATTTTGCCACCCCTGTACATCTTTGCTGTCTTTCCATCCAGCTCAAGGACTGCAATTTCTGGAGCAGTAGTAGGATATGTGACAGGAATGTCAAATTCAATATCAAACTTGTATTTAAGGAGGTCATGGATATACCAGCATTTTCCAAACCACCTGAATGAGACTGATATTCCTCCTTCAGTCACTGCACCCACAACTCCCAATCTCAGGGTCCAGCATTAGTCTTCAGCACTGGGATGTCAGACACCACACACCAGGTAACTTCATCTGCCATTGTGGACCAGAGCGCAAGAGAAATCTTCATTTTTTTAAAGATAAGATCTTCCTTTGTCATCCAGGCTAGAATGCAGTGGCACAATCAAAACTTACTACAGCCTCAATCTCCTGGGCTCAAGTGATGCTCATGCCTCAGCCTCCTGGGTAGCTAGTACTATAGGCGCACACACTACCACGCCCATATAACATTTTATTTTTTGTAGAGACAGGGTCTTACTATGTTGCCCAGCTGGTCTCAAACTCCTGGCCTCAAGCAATCCTCCAGCCTTAGCCTCCCAAAGTGTTAGGATTACAGGCATGAGCCACTTTACCCAGCATATGCTTTCTTCTAATTCTTGTTGTCCTTTTAGGCTTATAACTTCAAAAGGAGGTAAGCCATTTTCTGCCTTTGCAGAAAGGTATAAATAAAGGCATGTGTTCAATCTTCCATCATTAACCAAAGTCTATATTTACACATATAATAAGTCTAAGTAAGTCTTTTCTTTATTTTTTTTTCTAAGTAAGTTTCAATAGAGAAAATTCAAGTAGGGACTTGGCCTAAATAACATTTACGTTATTTGCTGAAAAGTAAGAGAAATACAGAAAATAAAAGATAGTCCATAGTTCAAGAGATCAAATATTCATCATGTGCAAAAAAAAAAAAAATTGTTTTTTTTGGGCCAGGGCCAGGTTTGTACCCGCCACCTCCGGTATAGGGGACCAGCACTTAAGCCACAGGCACCACCCGTATTGTGTGCAAAATTAATAACTGGATATACATTACATGTAAATGCTTAATGACATTTGTTCATCCTTTGATCCAATGGGTATTAGTCAGTGGAAGGAGATAGTGACAAAGAAAAGAAGTATGCCTTCTCAAAAGACACCTTTATTCATTGGAGATTTGTGGAGGCACAATTTCTATAGTACAGCAATTTAAGACTGCAATTATTTTCTTACCTAAATAATCTGATCCTCTGAACAGTTCAGGTGAAGGGAAGCTACTTAAACTCTCTTCAGAACTCTTGTATCCTATATAAGGGTCCGTGATTGAATAACTCAGAAGAGAACTGGAAATGTCATGCTGCAAACTTAATCCTATAGGATAAAAAAGCAAAAATGAGTACAATTTTTTGATAGAAAAAAAAAGACTTGAAATTATTAAAATTCAAATCTGTAGACATATATGTACTTAGCTGTATACTGAAAATTTAAAAGTGCTCCCACATACAACTGAAAGGGCATAATATTTAACCATTTTAATTTGAATCTTAGAAAGTAGCTCTATTTTTGATGTTGATAATATACATTATAATCCTCTTCCATTGTTTTTCTCTTCCCCTCATTGTTTTTCAAAGTTTTACTTTTATAACTTACTCCCCCCTCTAATTTGGTTCAGTTTTAAGTCAAAACTCAAAAACTCAAGTTTTATAAGTAACCTACTAATTGCAAGCTAAATAGTTGAGGAGAGAAAAGCATTATTCTAGTTATTCCATCTAAAAAACAATGAACCTAAACATAGGCAAACAGATTAAAGGAACTGAACAGACAGCCCAAAAATAAACTCACACATACAGAAGCAACTGACTTTTGATTTAAGATGTAAAGGCAATGCAATGGAGAAAGGATAGTCTTTTGAACAAAACATGGAACAACTAGATAACCACATAACAACAGCAATGACAAAAAACCACCTAGCATGCATATCTTCCATCATATAAAATTTAACTGTAAATAGATCATAGACCTAAATGTAAATCCTAAAACTACAAAATTGCTGGAAAAAACACAGGAGAAAAGTTGTGACATTGAGGTAAAGATTCCTTCATATAACACTAAAAAGAAAATTCATAAAACAACAGCAAAGATAAACTGGACTTTACCAAAATTTAAAACTTATCTTCAAGAGACTAAGATTAAAAGACAACCCAGAGAAGGGAGAAAACATTTGCAAATGTGCTAAATCCAGAATATAAAGAACTCTGAAAACTCAGTAACATGAAAACGTACATCTCAATAAGAAAATGGGCAAAATATTTGAACAAGAATCTGCCCATATTCAGAGGTCTTTTTTTTTTTTTTTTTTCCCAGACAGAGTCTGACTCTGTGTTCTGGGTAGAGTACTGTGGCATCATAGCTCACAGCAACCTCCAACTCGGGCTCAAGTGATCCCCTTACTTGAGCCTCCTGAGTAGCTGACACAACTCTCTTTTTAGTAGAGATGGGACTCACTCTTACTCCAGCTGGTCTCTGAACTCCTGAGCTCAAAAGATCCACCCGCCCTTGCGTTCCAGAGTGCTAAGATTACAGGCGTGAGCCACCACGCTCAGCCAATTCAGAGGTCTTAAAGTCATGCAACAAGTGGACTAGAATGAAGAACTGTCTAATAGTGGGGATAGAGCACAGTATTAAAATTTGAGCAGAACCAGAAGATTTAAAAGGGGAAAACACATTCTGTTATATTTAGTAAGTATTTATTAAACATACTTCAAATATGACAAGATAGAGGTCAACACTGACAGAAAACGGTATGGGGAGGATCAAATGGGATTATTTTTCTGAAAACCTTCTATCCCCTGCTCTGGAGCTGACTTATGCCTATCTCTGCTCATCCATTACCCACCTGAGACAATTCTTTATCCTTCCTCCTTTGACCTGACCACAACTTTTTCTTCTATTCCATCTACCTTTTCTCCTCCTACTTGGCTTTCTCCTTCAGCCAAATTGATTGGCCCAATCTACTAACCTCCTCCACCTCCTCAGCTTTTAGAGGTAGGCTGTCCCTCTGAGCATCCTTTTTTTTTTCCTCCTCTGAGAATCCTTTGCTTCCATTACTCCAACTGCCTGAGAGTGCCCTGACCCTGTACTTCATTTTACTCTCCTCACTCTGCCTTCATCCTTCCCACTCATATATTTCTATATCTTTCTTGCGTTCTACTCCTTAAACTTTCATGAATAGCCCTCACAGCAAAGCTACCCATTCTACTATGCCCCAGAACTCAAGATAAGCTCAGAAATAAAAAGCCCTGAACTCACCACCTGTGTAGTTGGGCAGAGAAAATAACATATACATATTCATGTTATCTCAATGGGAAAATGTTTCTAGTGTCACAAGTTAGAAATTTAAGTGCATTTAAAAGTTACATGTTTGTCTAGCACTTTGGAAGGCCAAGGCAGGAGAATCGCTTGAATCTAGGAGTTCAAGAACAGCTTGGGCAATAGCAAGACCCTGTCTCTAAAAAAATTTAAAAATTACTCAGTCATGGTGATGTCCACATGTAGTCCCAGCTATTCAGGAGGCTGAAGCAGGAGTTTGAGGTTACATTGAGTTAAGATGACTTCGTGACACTCTGGCCCAGGCAAGAAAGACAGCCCCTGTCTCAAAAACCAAAAATTCTTTATACTATCTCAACACTTCAGTGACAGCATGGCTGGATAAAGAATTCTAGGCTAGTATATTTAAGAGACTAATGCCACTTTTTGATACATGACAGCTTTTAAACCTTACTATTCCCTCCTCCCCTTCTACCCCACATCTGGGTGAGGTGACATGAAAGCCTTGGTGCTCCACCTTTTGGCAATAGTAGCAAGTTCAAACATACACATAGGAAATCTCAACCAGGTCCTACCCTCTAACTATCACCAATAACATAGGCCAATCTTCTTTCCCTACACTCCCAAGTCATTTTTGGTCCTACTTGGAAACCACCTTTCTCCCCAGAAAGCTTTATTATATGAATAATAAACCTTTCTGTACCCTCAGTATGTGGATAGCATTATCAGTCTTAAAATCCAAATCAAATTTTGAATGGGTATCTATCTTGCCTCTGCAAAATCAGTTCTCTTCAGAATTTTAAATGCATTTTTTCCATGTTCTAGTTCCTGGAGTTGTTCTTCAGAAGTCCAATGCCATTCATATTTTTTAATGCATTATCTGAAGAGCCATTCATATTTTTGGTTGCTTAATTGCAACTAATTTTTTTCTCTGAATAAAACTGAAGGATTCTTCTTTTTATCTTGGATTTTTAAAAATTATATAATACACCTTAGTATGGGACTTTTCCATTTATTGTGATGGACACAATTAGTTTGCCCTGTCCAAATCCGGCTCTCCACATCTGTTTATACCGTTTATAATCTAAAAGTAGTGCATGTCAGTACAGTAGGCCTAGTTCCTCATTTTACCACCTTTGTAATGTTGACCAGTGTGTCACAGTCCCTTGGGTGGTCAGCTTACAGAGATTCTACTGTATATACTTATGACCACTTTTAATTCTAAAACAATTTCTAGTTTTATGTGTTTAATAATTTTCTGTTTACTTTATAATGTCTGCAACTACTATATTTCAGATGTTACAATTCTTGGACTTGCCTTCTAAGTATTTTTTCTTTTTAAAATAATAGCTTTATTAAAATTTAATCAACATACCATAAATCTCACCCTTTTTATATACTTACAGAGTTGTGCCACCACTTCCACTACTTTGATTTTTTATCATCTCTTTGATGTTTGTTCAACTTTCTGGAATATTTCCTTAAATCTATCATCCAATTCTATAGAATATTATCTGATTTCATATTTTTATTTTTTTTAAATTCTTTTTGTTCTCTGAATGCTCCTTTTTATAGTAACCTGCACTTGTTACATGGATACCATATTTTTTCATCTCCCTGAGAATCTAAAAAACTTTCAAAATACAATAGAACCTCCATGGCTGTGGAAACTATGGATTTTTAAGAAGATTTCTTATCCTTGTATTATCTGTGTTTAAGTTTCTTTTCATATGGCATGTATCATTCATTTTAAATGTTTACTTCAACCATGGTAAATCTTGAGCATTCAAGAATGAGACACTAAAATGGAATCATGAGTGGGGCTTAGAAAGAGGTGGGCTTTACTGAGAAGTACTGAGACGGGGACCAGGCCATTGCTTCCAGAATATACTCTTCTCCTGGGCAGAGAAGGTTCCAAAAGAGGAATCCTTCAATCTTCTAGTTAGGATATATTTGCCTGAGCGGGTAAGGGACCTGGGGATTTCACAACCAAGCATACAGACTTTCATTTAATTCCCTTCCCTCTCCACAACTGCCAATTTTCAGTACAGCAACACTGCCTGAGTTCAGTCCATCTGCCTGAAATGTCTCTAGACTGCCGAGGTAGAAATAAGAGTAGCTGGGGAGAGGAGACAAGATGGCTGACTGAAGTCAGCTTTCCACAGAGGCTCCCATCCAGAAGCAGAGTTAAAGGACAAAAATGCAGCAAGTAACCTGCTGGATTTGAGCTGCCCTAAGAGAGAAGGTTGAAGAACGCACATGAACCCTGCTGAGGCGAGCTGCGACCACAAGGATACAAACAAAAGCTGAGACTTCAATCCAGAGTATCTGTTTCACGAGGGTGGAACAGAAACCAGCAGAAAACAAGACAGAATCACTTAGCTGCACCACACCAGACAGGGCCCCAGTTTCTCAGGACACAACACTGTACAGGCCCTCAACAAAGCCACAGGGGAAAAAATCAAAGGGAGTAAAACAACCATGGGGCAGAATCAGTAGAAAAACTCGAGTAACATGAATAACCAGAATAGATCAATCCCCCCAAGGAAAGATATGGCAGATGTAATTGAAGATCCCATTCATAAACAACTGGCTGAGATGTCAGAAATCGAATTCAGAATTTGGATTGCAGACAAGATTAACAAAGTGGAATTAGGAATTTGAGGAGAAATTCAAAAGTTGTCTCAAGAATTTAACGAATTTAAAGACAAAACCACCAAACACTTAGACACACTGAAGCAAGAATTTGCAGCCCTCAAAGATATGAAAAATACAGTACAATCCTTCAGCAACAGAATGGAGCAAGCAGAAGAAAGGATTTCTGACATCGAAGATAAAGCCTTTGAACGCTCCCAAACTCTCAAAGAGGAAGAGAAATGGAGAGCAAAAATGGATCATTCTCTCCAAGAGCTCTGGGATAATTCGAAGAAGGCGAATATCCGAATCATTGGAGTTCTAGAAACAGATGAAGTGGCCTCACTGGGCACAGAGGCCCTTCTGCATGAAAGTATGAAAGAGAATTTTCCAGACATGCCTAGAGATTCTGAAATTCAGATAGCGGACAGCTTCAGAACCCCAGCATGACCCAACCCCAATAAGACATCCCCCAGGCATATCATAACTTCACTAAAGTTAATACGAAGGAGAAAATTCTCAAAGCTGCCAGGAGAACGAAAACCATTACCTTCAAAGGGAAGAATGTTAGAATGACTGCAGATCTCTCTGCTGAAACTTTTCAAGCCAGAAGAGGGTGGTCACCGACTTGTAATCTCCTAAAGCAAAATAACTTTCAACCCCAGATCTTGTATCCAGCCTAAACTGAGTTTCATTTATGATGGAGAAATTAAATTCTTTAATGACATTCATATGTTGAAGAAATTTGCCATAACCAAACCAGCTCTTCAGGATATTCCCAGACCTATCCTCCATAATGACCAATCCAATCCTATACCACAAAAGTAAACTCACTCAGAAACTTCGGATCAAACTCCAACTTCCACACTGGCGAAAGGATTAAAAATGCCCACTGGACTTTTGAAAAACTCGATACCCAAAACTTCACCACACTTATCAATATTCTCCATTAATGTGAACGGCTTAAACTGTCCTCTGAAGAGGCATAGGTTAGCTGACTGGATACAAAAACTCAGGCCAGATTTTTGTTGCATACAAGAGTCACATCTTAACTTAAAAGACAAATACAGACTCAGGGTGAAATTTTTCAGGCAAATGGTAACCAGAAAAAAGCAGGAGTTGCAATTTTATTTGCAGACACAATAGGCTTTAAATCAACAAAAGTAAGGAAGGACAAAAATGGTCACTTCATATTTGTTAAGGGTAAGACTCAGTATGATGAGATTTCAATTATTAATATCTATGCACCCAACCAGAATGCACCTCAATTTATAAGAGAAACTCTAACAGACATGAGCAACTTGATTTCCTCCAACTCTATAACAGTCAGAGATTTTAACACTCCTTTGGCTGTGCTGAATCAATCCTCCAACAAAAAGCTGAGTAAAGAAATTCTAGATTTAAATCTAACCATCCACTATTTAGATTTAGCTGACATCTAAAGAACATTTCATCCCAACAAAACTGAATACACATACTTCTTTTTTTTTTCACATAAATTGGATTTAATTTTGACCAAAGTACATTATTTGAACAATAATTTTTAATTCAACTTGTTCATAAGTTGTTTAGGATATTACATCCTCATTTATAAGTGAAATATGTTTATAATTTCCCTTTATAATAATATATCTTTTCCAATTTAAATATCAGGTATATCCAGATGAAGTAGAATAATTTTGAAGTATTTCTTCTTTTTCTATTGTCTATAAGATTTGGCATGATCCGTTTTTTGAAATTAGCTTCTATTTTTATTTATAAATATTAGTTGTCTATTTTTTGAGACTTTGGGGGAAAAAAAGAAGTTAACTGATGACTCCATACTGAACCTCAGAGTCAAAGCATTCTATGATACACATACTCTTATCTGACAATGTGAATCTTACTTTTTTTGCATTATTGTTATTATTACTGCTCAATATTTCATTGCGGCAATTATCTGATTTCTTTTCCGAATGTATTTATCTTCCTTCATTCTTTTTTTTTTATTAAATCATAACTGTATACATTGATATGATCATGGGGCATCATACACTCGCTTCATAGACCATTTGACACATTTTTATCACAATGGTTAACATAGCCTTTCCGGCATTATCTCAGTTACTGTGCCAAAACATTTACATTCTACATTTACCAAGTTTCGCAAATACCCCTGTAAGATGCACCACAGGTGTGATCCCACCAATCCCCCTCCTACTACCCACCCACCCCCTTTCCCACTTCACCTTATTGTTGGGTTGTAACTGGGTTATTGCTTTCATGTGAGAGCCCCAAATTAGTTTCATAGTTGGGCTGAGTACATTGGGTACTTTTTCTTCCATTCTTGAGATACTTCACTAAGAAGAATATGTTCCAGCTCCATCCATGTAAACATGAAAGAGGTAAAGTCTCCATCTTTCTTTAAGGCTGCATAGTATTCCATGGTGTACATATACCACAATTTATTAATCCATTCGTGCATCGACGGGCACTTGGGCTTTTTCCATGACTTAGCAATTATGAATTGGGCTGCAATAAACATTCTGGTACAAATATCTTTATTATGTTGTGATTTTTGGTCTTCTGGGTATATGCCCAGCAGAGGGATTATAGGATTGAATTGCAGATCTATTTTTAGATCTCTTGAGTGTTCTCCATATATCTTTCCAAAAGGAATGTATTAATTTGCATTCCCACCAGCAGTGCAGAAGTGTTCCCTTTTCTCCGCATCCACGCCAACATCTCTGTCTTGAGATTTTGTGATATAGGCTAGTCTCAGTGGAGTTAGATGATATCTCAAAGTAGTTTTGATTTGCATTTCTCTGATGATTAAAGATGATGAGCATTTTTTCATATGTCTGAAGGCTGTGCGCCTATCTTCTTCAGAGAAGTTTCTCTTCAAATCCCTTGCCCAGCCTGCGATGGGATCCCTTGTTTTTTTCTTGCTGATGCGTTTGAGTTCTCTGTGGATTCTGGTTACTAAACCTTTGTCAGAGATATACCCTGCAAATATCTTATCCCATTCTGAGGGCTGTTTGCTTGCTTTACTTACAGTGTTCCTAGCTGTGCAGAAGCTTTTTAGTTTGATCAAGTCCCAGTAGTGTATTTTTGAAACTGCTTCAATTCCCTGGGGGGTTCTCCTCATGAAATACTCACCCAGACCAATTTCTTCAAGGGTTTTCCCCGCATTCTCCTCTAGTATTTTTATAGTTTCATGTTTTAAGTTTAAATCTTTAATCCAATGAGAGTCTATCTTAGTTAATGGTGAAAGGTGTGTAGTAGAGTCCCAATTTCAGTCTTCTACAGGTTGCCAGCCAGTTCACCCAGCACCATTTGTTAAATAGGGAATCTTTTCCCCACTGAATGTTTTTAATTGGCTTGTCAAAAATCAAATAGCGGTAAGTAGCTGGATTCATCTCTTGGTTCTCTATTCTGTTCCAGATATCTACTTCTCTGTTTTTGTGCCAATACCACGCTGTTTTGATCACTATCGATTTGTAGTAAAGTCTGAGGTCTGTTAGTGAGATTCCTCCTGTTTTGTTTTTATTTCTGAGTAATGTCTTGGCTATTCAAGGTTTTTTCTGATTCCATATAAAAAAAAGTATTGTTTTTTCAAGATCTTTAAAATATGACAGTGGAACTTTAATACGCACTGCGTTGAAATTATATATTGCTTTGGGTAGTATGGACATTTTGACAATGTTGATTCTTCCCAGCCATGAGCATGGTATGTTTTTCCATTTGTTAACATTTTCAGCTATTTCTTTTCTTAGAGTTTCATACTTCTCTTTATAGAGATCTTTCACGTCTTTTGTTAGGTAAATTCCCAAATGTTTCATCTTCTGTGGCACTAGAGTGAATGGAATAGAGTCCTTAACTGCTTTTTCAACTTGACTGTTGTTGGTGTATATAAAGGCTACCGATTGATGGATGTTGATTTTGTAACCTGAGACACTGCTGTATTCCTTGATCACTTCTAGGAGTTTTGTAGTAGAGTCCCTAGTGTTTTCCAGATACACAATCATATCATCTGCGAAGAGCGAAAGTTTGATCTCTTCTGACCCTATCTGGATACCCTTGATCGCCTTTTCTTCCCTAATTGCGGTGGCTAAAACTTCCATTACAAAGTGGAAAAGCAATGGAGACAATGGGCAGCCTTGTCTGGTTCCTGATCTGAGTGGAAATGATTCCAATTTAACTCCATTCAATATGGTATTGGCTGTGGGTTTGCTGTAGAAGGCCTCTATCAGTTTAAGAAAAGTCCCTTCTAGACCAATTTTCTTGAGTGTTCTGATCATGAAGGGATGCTGGATATTATCAAAAGCTTTTTCTGCATCGATTGAGAGAATCATATGGTCTTTGTTTTTTAATTTGTTTATGTGCTGGATTACATTTATAGATTTACGTATATTGAACCAGGCTTGACACCCTGGGATAAAACCAACTTGGTCATGATGTATAATTTGTTTGATGTGTTGCTGGATTCTGTTTGTTAGGATCTTTTGAATATTTTTGCATCTATAATCATTAGTGATATCGGTCTATAATTTTTTCTTGTTGGGTCTTTTCCTGGTTTGGGGATCAGGGTGATGTTTGCTTCATAGAATGTGTTGGGTAGTCTTCCTTCTTTTTCTACCTTTTGGAACAGGTTGAGTAATATAGGTACTAATTCCTCTTTAAAGGTTTGGTAGAATTCTGACGTGAAACCCCGGGCTTTTCTTTTTAGGGAGGTTTTGTACAGTTGATGCTATTTCTGAACTTGATATGGGTCTGTTCAACATTTCCACTTGATTCTGGTTAAGTCTTGGAAGGTTGCGTGCTTCCAAGTATCGGTCAATTTCCTTCAGATTTTCATATTTCTGAGAATAAAGTTTCTTATAATATTCATTAAGGATTTTTTGGATTTCTGATGAGTCTGTTGTTATTTCGTCTTTGTTGTTTCTGATTGATGATATTAGAGATTTTACTCTTTTTTTTCTGATTAGGTTGGCCAGAGGTTTATCTATTTTATTGACCTTTTTAAAAAACCAGCTTTTTGATTTATTGATCTGTTGTATTATTCTTTTGTTTTCAATTTCATTTAATTCTACTCTAATTTTGGTTATTTTTCTTCTACTGGGTTTGGGGTTGGAATGTTCTTCCTTTTCCAGTTGCTTGAGATGTCCCATTAAGTTGTTAACTTCCTCTCTTTCCGTTCTCTTGAGGAAGGCTTGCAGTGCTATAAATTTCCCTCTTAGAACTGCCTTTGCCATGTCCCAGAGGTTCTGATAGTTTGTGTCTTCATTGTCGTTTTGTTCCAAAAAACTGGCGATTTCTTTCTTAATCTCATCTCCGACCCAGCTATCACTCAGCATAAGGTTATTTAACTTCCATGTTTTTGTATGAGTATGCAGATTCCTGTTGTTACTCAATTCAAGTTTTATTCCATGATGGTCCGAGACGATGCATGGAATAATTTCTATTCCTTTAAATTTACTGAGGTTAGACTTGTGACCTAAAATGTGGTCAATTTTGGAGGATGTTCCGTGGGCTGATGAGAAGTATGTGTATTCAGTTTTGTTGGGATGAAATGTTCTGTAGATGTCAGCTAAATCTAAATACTGGATGGTTAGGTTTAAATCTAAGATTTCCTTGCTCAGCTTCTTGCTGGAGGATCGATCCAACACTGCCAAAGGAGTGTTGAAATCTCCGACGATTATGGAGCTGGAGGAAATCAAGTCACTCATGTCTGTTAGAGTTTCTCTTATAAATTGAGGTGCATTCTGGTTGGGTGCATAGATATCAATAATTGAGATCTCATCATGTTGAGTATTACCCTTAACAAATATGAAGTGACCATTCTTGTCCTTCCTTACTTTTGATGGTTTAAAGCCTACTGTATCTGCAAATAAAATTGCAACACCTGCTTTTTTCTGATTACCATTTGCCTGAAATATGGATGACCATCCTTTCACCCTGAGTCTGTATTTGTCTTTTAAGTTGAGATGTGACTCTTTTGTATGCAACAAATATCTGGCTTGAGTTTTTGTATCCAGTCAGCTAACCTATGCCTCTTTAGAGGACAGTTTAAGCCATTCACATTGATGGAGAGTATTGATAAGTCTGGTGGAATTTTGGGTATCGAGTTTTTCAAAGGTCCAGTGGACATTTTTAATCCTTTCGCCAGTGTGGAAGTTGGAGTTTGATCCGAAGTTTCTGAGTGAGTTTACTTTTGTGGTATAGGATTGGGTTGGTCCTTGTGGAGGATAGGTCTGAGAATATCCTGAAGAGCTGGTTTACTTATGGCAAATTTTTTCAACATATAAATGTCATTGAAGTATTTAATTTCTCCATCATAGATGAAACTCAGTTTAGCTGGATACAAGATCCTGGGTTGAAAGTTATTTTGCTTTAGGAGATTAAAATTTGATGACCACTCTCTTCTGGCTTGAAAAGTTTCAGCAGAGAGATCTGCAGTTATTCTAATATTCTTACCTTTGTACGTAATAGTTTTCTTTCGCCGGGCTGCTTTGAGAATCTTCTCTTTCATGTTAACTTTAGTGAAGCTAATTATGATATGTCTGGGGGATGACTTATTGGGGTTGAATCGTGCTGGGGTTCTGAAGCTGTCTGCTATCTGAATTTCAGATTCTCTAGGCATGTCTGGAAAATTTTCTTTCATAATTTCATGCAGAGGGGCCTCTGTGCCCTTCGAGGCCACTTCATCATTCTCAGAAATCCCAATAACTCGTATATTGCTTTTTTTCAAATTATCTGAGAGCTCTCTGAGTGAGTGATTCGTTTTTGCTCTCCATTTCTCTTCCTCTTTGAGAGATTGGGAGCGTTCGAAGACTTTATCTTCAATGTCAGAAATCCTTTCTTCTGCTTGCTCCATTCTCTTGCTGAGGGATTCTACTGTATTTTTCATATCTTTGAGGGCTGTAAATTCTTGCTTCAGTGTGTCTAAATCTTTGGTGGTTTTGTCTTTAAATTCGTTAAATTCTTGAGACAACTTTTGAATTTCTCCTCGAATTCCTAATTCCATTTTATTAATCTTGTCTGCAATCCAAATTCTGAATTCGATTTCTGACATCTCAGCCAGTTGTTTATGAATGAGATCTTCAATCACATCTGCCGTATCTTTTCTTGGGGGGGTTGATCTATTCTGGTTATTCATGTTACCAGAATTTTTTCGCTGATTCCGCCCCATGGTTATTTTACTCCCTTTGATTTTTCCCCTGGGGCTTTATCAAGGGCCCGGACAGTGTTGTGGCCTGACAAACTGGGGCCCTGTCTTGTGTGGTAGAGCTAAGTGGTTCTGTCTTGTTTTCAGCTGGTTTCTGTTCAATCCTATTGCAACTTCTACTCTGGCTTGAAGTCTCAGGTGTGTGGAAAAATCAGCAATTAAGTCACCCCACCTGCCCCCCTCTGGCCCCAGTTGGAAAAGGAGAATCAAACCTTCCTACAACCGCACACCCAGGGCACCACCTGAACAGTCCTCAGTCTGTTAGCCCAGTTCAAAAGGTCCAAATCAACTGTCTCAATCAGCACCTGTCTCGGGTGGGAGAGTTCAAGAGGTCTCTCGGAACTGGATCACAGGGGCCTGGTGACTCCTCTGACACGGCTCATCCCAGTGCAGTGTGGAGTCAGGAGGAGCCACCCAGCAAACAGAGCAGTCTGGGAAGGTTGACGTCTCCTTCCCCACTTTGCCCCTCCGTCGGACCCAGTCACTGGTATCTCTGCAGATGGCTAACCCAGTTGCCTGCAGTGAACAGACACTCCAGGGGTTTGCACCTGCCTGAATCGCAAGGAAGTCTGCCAGGCGCCCGCAGACTGCCGCTATTTAGCAGGAGGAGATGGGGCCTGACATCTTTGAGTGCTTGATGCAGGTGATGGGAAGGAGGTGTTCACTCAGGCTTAGCCCCATTCCTGATGGTTGCTGTTAACAGAACAGAACAGAACAGACAACTTTGCGGGGTTCTGTCTCTGTTCCTGCCGAAATCGCCTACAGAAGACAGGCTGTTCTGAGTTCAAACGTCTTTGCTGCTAGAGGTTTCTGTCCTCTTTGCTGCTGAAGAGTTGCGTCCGATCACCTCTCTGGGTCGGCCCCGCCCTGGAAGCTTCCCGGGTTTGTGAGCAGTGTCAGGAAATCCCCCGCTCACCAGTGGCCTCCTCTGGTTGCCCAGGGAGACAGGGGGTATGGCCTTGGAATATCCAGAAGTGAGCCGTTCTGCCGTTAAAGAAAAAACGGCTGTTGCTCTGCCTCCAGGGAACTGCCGCTCTGGTGTGGGCACTCAGCCGACCCTTTTCTCCTCTGTCTCGCACCCCAGAGTCAGCACTGAGCAGCCGCAGTTTATGCTGGGTCCACACCCCTCGAGAGATCCCCCAAGAATCCGAACTCTTGGAGAACAGGCCCCCAGACCCCGAGTGGGAGTTGGGGGGAAGCTAGAGTTTCATTCAGTTTTATGCCCGGCCGTACTATTGCCCGCCGGGGAGGGCTGCTGCACCGCACCGCAGGGAAGTGCCACCAAGGCTTGATTTCCCCTCAGCACAGTGCCCTCTCCTCGCTCACGTGTCTCAGAGTCAGCGCTGACCTGACACAGCTCAGGCACTATGCACTCCCCTCGAGAAATCACCCAAGGATTCGCACTCCTGGGGGATAGGCCTCCAGACCCCGAGTGAGAGTAGGGGCGAACAGCGGGGAAGCTGGAGTTTTATTCAGTTTTAATGTTGCCCGGGAAGGCTGCTGCACCGCAACGCAGGGAAGTGCCGCCGAGGCATGACTCCCCCTCAGCCCGGTGCCCTCTCTTCGCTTGCGTGTCTCAGAGTCAGCGCTGACCGGTCGCGGCTCCGGCACTGTGCACTCCCCTCGAGAAATCACCCAAGGATCTGAACTCCTGGCGGACAGGCCCCCAGACCCCGAGTGGGAGTTGGGGGGAAGCTAGAGTTTCATTCAGTTTTATGCCTGGCCGTATTGATGCACGGGGAAGGCTGTTGCACCGCACCACAGGGAAGTGCCGCCGAGGCGTGACTCCCCCTCAGCCTGGTGCCTTCTCCTCACTCGCGTGCCTCAGAGTCAATGCTGACCAGTCGCAACTCGGGGACTGTCCACTCCCCTTGAGAAATCACTCAAGAATCCAAACTCCTGGGGGACAGGCCTCCAGACCTCAGTGGGCGGGAGGGGAGTGTTGGGGATTCAGGGTTGCCGGCAAAGGATTTTTAAAGTTTTATTCAGTTTTATGCCCGGCAGGAGAACGCCACGGCACCCCAGTAGGGGAGGTAGGTCCAGTTTTTAGAAGGTCTCTCCCGTGGAGTGTAGTGGGAGGGCCTTTAATTTCTGCCCGTTTGTTTAATTATGGGGCTCTTGAGCCGGTCTCATGGGGGAGGGGGACTCCCGTCCGCTTTGTGGTGGATTTTGTACATTTTGTTTGCGTCCTTGTGATCACAGCTTGCCTCAGCGGTGTTGATGTGCGTTCTTCAACCTTCTCTCTTGGTGTGGCTCAAGTCCACCAGGATACTTACTAAGTTCCTGTCCCTTAACTCTCCTTCTGGACGGGAGCCTCTGTTGAAAGCTGGCTTCAGTCCGCCATCTTGTCTCCCCTCCTACACATACTTCTCATCAGCCCACGGAACTTACTCCAGAATCGATCACATATTAGGTCACAAGTCTAACCTCAGCAAATTTAAAGGAATAGAAATTATTCCATGCATCTTCTCGGACCATCATGGCATAAAACTTGAGATGAGTAACAACAGGAATCTGCATACACATACAAAAACATGGAAGGTAAATAACCTTATGCTGAATGATAGCTGGGTCAGAGATGATATCAAAAAGGAAACTGGCAAATTTCTGGAACAAAACGACAATGAAGACACGAACTATCAGAACCTCTGGGACACAGCAAAGGCAGTTCTAAGAGGGAAATTTATAGCACTGCAAGCCTTCCTCAGGAGAACGGAAAAAGAGGAAGTAACCAACTTAATGGGACATCTCAAGAGACTGGAAATGGAAGAACAATCCAACCCCAAATCCAGTAAAAGAAAAGAAATAACCAAAATCAGAGCAGAACTCAATGAAATTGAAAACAAAAGAATAATACAACAGATCAATAAATCAAAAAGCTGGTTTTTTGAAAAGGTCAACAAAATAGATAAACCTTTGGCCAACCTAATCAGGAAAAAAAGAGTAAAATCTCTAATCTCATCAATCAGAAATAACACAGACGAAATAACAACAGACTCCTCAGAAATCAAAAAAATCTTTAATGAATATTACAAGAAACTATACTCTCAGAAATACGAAAATCTGAAGGAAATCGACCGTTACTTAGAAACAGGTCACCTTCCAAGACTTAATCAAAAACAAGTGGAAATGTTCAACAGGCCCATATCAAGTTCAGAAATATCATCAACCATACAAAATCTCCCCAAAAAGAAAAGCACGGGACCAGATGGTTTCACGTCAGAATTCTACCAAACCTTTAAAGAGGAATTAGTACCAATACTACTCAACCTGTTCCAAAAGGTAGAAAGAAAAGGAAGACTACCCAACACGTTCTATGAAGCAAACATCACCCTGATCCCCAAACCAGGAAAAGACCCAACAAGAAAAGAAAATTATAGACCAATATCACTAATGAATATAGATGCAAAAATATTCAACAAGATACTAACAAACAAAATCCAGCAACATATCAAACAAATCATACATCATGACCAAGTCGGTTTTATCCCAGGGTCTCAAGGCTGGTTCAATATACTTAAATCTATAAATGTAATCCAGCACATAAACAAATTAAAAAACAAAGACCATATGATTCTCTCAATCGATGCAGAAAAAGCTTTTGATAACATCCAACATCCATTCATGATTAGAACACTTAAGAAAATTGGTATAGAAGGGACATTTCTTAAACTGATAGAGGCCATCTACAGCAAACCCACAGCCAATATCATATTGAATGGAGTTAAATTAGAATCATTTCCACTCAGATCAGGAACCAGACAAGGCTACCCATTGTCTCCATTGCTCTTTAACATTGTAATGAAAGTTTTAGCCACCGCAATTAGGGAAGAAAAGGTGATCAAGGGTATCCACATAGGATCAGAAGAGATCAAACTTTCGCTCTTCGCAGATGATATGATTGTGTATCTGGAAAATACTAGGGACTGTACTACAAAACTCTTAGAAGTGATTAAGGAATACAGCAGTGTCTCAGGTTACAAAATCAACATTCATAAATCGGTAGCCTTTATATATAGCAACAATAGTCAAGTTAAAAAAACAATTAAGGACTCTATCCCATTCACACTAGTGCCAAAGAAGATGAAATACTTTGGAGTTTATCTAACAAAGGACGTGAAAGATCTATATAAAGAGAACTATGAAACTCTAAGAAAAGAGATAGCTGAGAATGTTAACAAATGGAAAAATATACCATGCTCATGGTTGGGAAGAATCAACATTGTTAAAATGTCCATACTACCCAAAGCAATATATAATTTCAACGCAATCCCCATTAAAGCTCCACTGTCATACTTTACAGATCTTGAAAAAATAATTCTTCGTTTTATATGGAATCAGAAAAAACCTTGAATAGCCAAGAAATTACTCAAAAATAAAAACAAAGCAGGAGGAATCACGCTACCAGACCTCAGACTATACTACAAATCGATAGTGATCAAAACAGCATGGTACTGGCACAAAAACAGAGAAGTAGATGTCTGGAACAGAATACAGAACCAAGAGATGAATCCAGCTACTTACCTTTATTTAATCTTTGACAAGCCAATTAAAAACATTCAGTGGGGAAAAGATTCCCTATTTAACAAATGGTGCTGGGTGAACTGGCTGGCAACCTGTAGAAGACTGAAACTGGACCCACACCTCCCACCATTAACCAAGATAGACTCTCACTGGATAAAAGATTTAACCTAAGACATGAAACTATAAAAATACTAGAAGAGAGGGTAGGGAAAACCCTTGAAGAAATTGGGTTGGGCGAGTTTTTTATGACAAGGACCCCCCGGGCAATTGAAGCTGCTTCAAAAATACACTATTGGGACTTGATCAAACTAAAAAGCTTCTTCACAGCCAAGAACGCAGTAAGTAAAGCAAGCAAACAGCCCTCAGAATGGGAGAAGATATTTGCAGGTTATGTCTCCGACAAAGGTTTAATAACCAGAATCCACAGAGAACTCAACGCATTAGCAAGAAAAGAACAAGGGATCCCATTGCAGGCTGGGCAAGGGACTTGAAGAGAAACTTCTCTGAAAAAGACAGGCACATGGCCTTCAGACATATGAAAAAATGCTCATCATCTTTAATCATCAGAGAAATGCAAATCAAAACTACTTTGAGATATCATCTAACTCCACTGAGACTAGCCTATAACACAAAATCCCAAGACCAGAGATGTTGGCGTGGATGGGGAGAAAAGGGAACACTTTTGCACTGCTGGTGGGAATGCAAATTAATACATTCCTTTTGGAAAGAGATATGGAGAACACTTAGAGATCTAAAAATAGATCTGCCATTCAATCCTGTAATCCCTCTATTGGGCATATACCCAGAAGACCAAAAATCACACCATAACAAAGATATTTGTATCAGAATATTTATGGCAGCCCTATTCATAATTGCTAAGTCATGAAAAAAGCCCAAGTGCCCATCGATCCACGAATGGATCAATAAATTGTGGTATATGTACACCATGGAATATTATGCAGCCTTAAAGAAAGATGGAGACTTTACCTCTTTCATGTTTACATGGATGTAGCTGGAACATATTCTTCTTAGTAAAGTGTCTCAAGAATGGAAGAAAAAGTACCCAATCTACTCACCCTTATTATGAAACTAATGTAGGACCTTCACATGAAAGCTATATCCCAGTTATAACGTAAGAATAGGGAGAAAGGGGAAAGGGAGGGGAGGGAGGGGGGAGGGAGGGGGAAGGAGGGGGATTAATGGGATTACACCTGCAGTGCATCTTACAAGGGTATAAGTGAATCCTAGTAAATGTGGAATGTAAAGGTCTTAGCAAAATAACTAAGAAAATGCTACAAAAGCTATGTTAACTAATGTGATGAAAATGTGTCAAACGATGTATGAACCAAGTGCATGGTGCCCCACGATCATACTAATGTACACAGCTATGGTTTAATAAAAATAAACAAAAAAGACAAATACAGACGCAGGGTGAAAGGATGGTCATCCATATTTCAGGCAAATGATAAAAAAAAAAAAAGCAGGTGTTGCAATTTTATTTGCAGATATAATAGGCTTTAAACCAACAAAAGTAAGGAAGGACAAGAATTGTCACTTCATATTTGTTAAGGGTAATACTCAATATGATGAGATCTCAATTATTAATATCTATGCACCCAACCAGAATGCACCTCAATTTATAAGAGAAACTCTAACAGACATGAGCAACTTGATTTCCTCCAGCTCCATAATAGTTGGAGATTTCAACACTCCTTTGGCAGTGTTGGATCGATCCTCCAACAAGAAGCTGAGCAAATTTTAGATTTAAACCTAACAATCCAACATTTGGATTTAGCAGACATCTACAGAACATTTCATCCCAACAAAACTGAATACACATACTTCTCATCAGCCCACAGAACTTACTCCAAAATCGATCACATCTTAGGTCACAAGTCTAACCTCAGTAAATTTAAAGGAATAGAAATTATTCCATACGTCTTCTCAGACCACCATGGAATAAAACTTGAGCTGAGTAACAACAGGAATCTGCATACTCATACAAAAACATGAAAGTTAAATAACCTTATGCTGAATGATAGCTGGGTCGGAGATGTGATTAAGAAAGAAATCGCCAATTTTTTGGAACAAAAGAACAATGAAGACACGAACTATCAGAACCTCTGGGACACGGTAAAGGCAGTTCTAAGAGGGAAATTTATAGCACTGCAAGTCTTCCTCAAGAGAACGGAAAGAGAGGAAGCTAACAATTTAATGGGACATCTCAAGCAACTGGAAAAGGAAGAGCATTCCAACCCAGTAGAAGCGACTGGAAAAGGAAGAACATTCAAACCCAGTAGAAGAAAAGAAATAACCAAAATCAGAGCAGAATTAAATGAAATTGAAAACAAAAGAGTAATACAACAGATCAATAAATCAAAAAGCTGGTTTTTTGAAAAGGTCAATAAAATAGATAAACCTTTGGCCAACCTAATCAGGAAAAAAAGAGTAAAATCTCTAATCTCATCAATCAGAAACAACAAAGACGAAATAACAACAGACCCCTCAGAAATCCAAAAAATCCTTAATGAATATTACAAGAAACTGTATTCTCAGAAATATGAAAATCTGAAGGAAATTGACCGATACTTGGAAGCACATCACCTTCCAAGACTTAGCCAGAATCAAGCGGAAATGTTGAACAGGCACATATCAAGTTCAGAAATAGCATCAACCATACAAAACCTCCCTAAAAAGAAAAGCCCGGGACCAGATGGTTTCACGTCAGAATTTTACCAAAACTTTAAAGAGGAATTAGTACCTATATTACTCAACCTGTTCCAAAAGGTAGAAAAAGAAGGAAGACTACCCAACACGTTCTATGAAGCAAACATCACCCTGATCCCCAAACCAGGAAAAGACCCAACAAGAAAAGAAAATTATAGACCAATATCACTAATGATTATAGATGCAAAAATATTCAACAAGATCCTAACAAACAGAATCCAGCAACACATCAAACAAATTATACATCATGACCAAGTCGGTTTTATCCCAGGGTCGCAAGCCTGGTTCAATATACGTAAATCTATAAATGTAATCCAGCACATAAACAAATTAAAAAACAAAGACCATATGATTCTCTCAATCGATGCAGAAAAAGCTTTTGATAATATCCAGCATCCCTTCATGATCAGAACACTTAAGAAAACTGATGTAGAAAGGACATTTCTTAAACTGATAGAGACCATCTACAGCAAACCCACAGCCAATATCATATTGAATAGAGTTAAATTGGAATCATTTCCACTCAGATCAGGAACCAGACAAGGCTGCCCAGTGTCTCCATTGCTTTTTAACATTGTAATGGAAGTTTTAGCCACTGCAATTAGGGAAGAAAAGGTGATCAAGGGTATCCACACAGGGTCAGAAGAGATCAAACTTTCACTCTTCGCAGATGATATGATAGTATATCTGGAAAACACTAGGGACTCTACTATAAAACTCTTAGAAGTGATCAAGGAATACAGCAGCGTCTCAGGTTACAAAATCAACATTCATAATTCGGTAGCCTTTATATATACCAACAAAAGTCAAGTTGAAAAAACAGTTAAGGACTCCATCCCATTCACAGTAGTGCCAAAGAAGATGAAATATTTGGGAATTTATCTAACAAAGGACATGAAAGATCTTTATAAAGAGAACTATGAAACTCTAAGAAAAGAAATAGCTGAAAATATTAACAAATGGAAAAACATACCATGCTCATGGCTGGGAAGAATCAACATTGTTAAAATGTCCATACTACCCAAAGCAATATACAATTTTAATGCAATCCCTATTAAAGCTCCACTGCCATACTTTAAAGATCTTGAAAAAACAATACTTCGTTTTATATGGAATCAGAAAAAACCTCGAATAGCCAAGACATTACTCAGAAATAAAAACAAAGCAGGAGGAATTACGCTACTAGACCTCAGACTATACTACAAATCGATAGTGATTAAAACAGCTTGGTATTGGCACAAAAACAGAGAAGTAGATGTCTGGAACAGAATAGAGAACCAAGAGATGAATCCAGCTACTTACCTTTATTTAATCTTTGACAAGCCAATTAAAAACATTCAGTGGGGAAAAGATGCCCTATTTAACAAATGGTGCTGGATGAACTGGCTGACGACCTGCAGAAGACTGAAACTGGACCCACATCTTTCACCATTAACTAAGATAGACTCTCATTGGATTAAAGATTTAAACTTAAGACATGAAACTATAAAAATACTAGAGGAGAGTACAGGGAAAACCCTTGAAGAAATCAGTCTGGGTGACTATTTTATGAGGAGGACCCCCCGGCAATTGAAGCTGCTTCAAAAATATACTATTGGGACTTGATCAAACTAAAAAGCTTCTGCACAGCCAAGAACACAGTAAGTAAAGCAAGCTAACAGCCCTCAGAATGGGAGAAGATATTTGCAGGTTATGTCTCCGACAAAGGTTTAATAACCAGAATCCACAGAGAACTCAAACGCATTAGCAAGAATAGAACAAGGGATCCCATCGCAGGCTGGGCAAGGGATTTGAAGAGAAACTTCTCTGAAGAAGACAGGCGCACCGCCTTCAGACATATGAAAAAATGCTCATCATCTTTAATCATCAGAGAAATGCAAATCAAAACTCCTTTGAGCTATCATCTAACTCCAGTGAGACTAGCCTATATCACAAAATCCCAAGACCGGAGATGTTGGCGCGGATTGGAGAAAAGGGAACACTTTTGCACTGCTGGTGGGAATGCAAATACATTCCTTTTGGAAAGAGATATGGAGAACACTTAGAGATCTAAAAATGGATCTGCCATTCAATCCTGTAATCCCTCTACTAGGCATATACCCAGAAGACCAAAAATCACATCATAATAAAGATATTTGTACCAGAATGTTTACTGCAGCCCAACTCATAATTGCTAAGCCATGGAAAAAGCCCAAGTGCCCATCGATCCACGAATGGATTAATAAATTGTGATATATGTACACCATGGAATATTCTGCAGCCTTAAAGAAAGATGGAGACTTTACCTCTTTCATGTTTACATGGATGGAGCTGGAACATACTCTTCTTAATAAAGTATCTCAAGAATGGAAGAAAAAGTACCCAATGTACTCAGCCCTACTATGAAACTAATTTAGGATTTTCACATGAAAGCTATAACCTAGTTACAACCTAAGAATAGGGGGAAGGGGGAAAGGGAGGGGAGGGAAGGGCAGGTGGGTAGAGAGAAGGGGATTGGTGGGATTACACCAGCGGTGCATCTTACAAGGGTATATGTGAAACTTGGTAAATGTGGAATGTAAGTGTCTTGGCGCAGTAACTGAGAGAATGCCAGGAAGGCTATGTTAACCAGTGTGATGAAAATGTGTCAAACGGTCTGTGAAGCTAGTGAATGATGCCCCATGATCATATCAATGTACACAGCTATGATTTAATAAAAAAACAAAAATTAAAATAAAAAAAAAAAGAAAGAAGAGTAGCTGCCTACTACAGTGTTTAGGGAAAGGATTAAAGAATCTAACTGGGCTGAGATAGGAGGATTCCTTGAGCTCAAGAGTTTGAGACCAGTCTGAGCAAGAATGAGATCCTATTGCTACTAAAAATAGAAAAAACTAGCTGAGCATGGTGGTACATGCCTGTAGTCCCAGCTACTTGGGAGGCTGAGGCAAGAGGATCGCTTGAACCAAGGAGTTTGGGGTTGCTGTGAGCTATGATGATGCCATGGCACTCTACCCAGGGCAACCAAGTGAGACTTCGTCTCAAAAAATAAAAAATAAAAAAAAAATCTCACTGCTAATTTTAAAGATTACCAAAAATCTTATTTTCAATACCATCTACACCAATTCTTTAGAAATATGATACCTTTAATTCCTGAACCTACAGACTGAATAAGTTTGCTTTTTGGTTTGTCTTTACTCTAGATGCTTAGCTTTCAGCTTTTTTTTTTTTTTTAGGTCTGTTAGGTCAATTATAATCCATTCGCCTACCTTTCAGATCGCAAACTTTCATTATCTCTTACCAGTTGAGGTCTCTTCTCTCTTTTTAAACCTTGTAATTTCAAATCTTTTGTGTACCTTTATCAATATTTTAATTGGGCCTCAGAAAGGAGAAGTAAACACGCATATTTAATCTTCCACATTAAAGATAAAATCCTTAATTATTCAACATGTTACAAAGTTACCAGATTCCAAGGAAGAATTAAAACAATTATATGTTAAATAGAATGCTGTGGGCTGCTCAGAACTTAACCAATTACAGTATTATGGGAAACAGAATTCCAAATTTCAAACATCAATCAGCAAATGAACTCTTAGAATACAAGCAGTTTATAGGTTACAGTCTATTTCCTATTTCATTAAACCTTTCACATGTCAACTTGATAAATCTAGTAACCAAGGACATTCTTATTTACAATAGAGCCTCCATAGTTGACCACATTCCTACACTGACCATCTCCTTAAGGTGACCTAATTTTCATAAAGCAGACATGTACCACATGGATGTATCAGCATAGTCCTAGTAATGCTGACCACTTCCAAATGTTGACCAGTTTTTTACAGTCCCTTGGGTGGTCAACTTACAGAAGTTCTCCTGTATTTAAATTATGATTTTAGAAGATGCTGCTTATTAAGGTTAAATGGTTTATTTTCTCTAAATAGAGTACAAAACACACTCAACAAGCATTCAAAAATGTATTATGTTCCAAGCACAGCAGAGGAAGATAAAACATAATTCTAATTCTCAATGGTTTAGGGGCAAGAGGAAAAGATAAACAAAAATAATTACACCAGTGTTTCGAGTCCTATGACAGAAGTATTCAGAGTGCTACAGAGCTACCAGGATAGAGCAAGTCATCTAGAGAAAAGAGATGTCAGGAGAGGCTTCCCTGTAAAAATGACACCTGAACTTATTTTTGAAGTACAGAGGTAACAAGGCAAAGAGGGGAGAGGAAAGAAAGAAAAGCAATTTTAGAATGCTATACTCTAGGAAGTATTCCTCTAGTCTATTTTCTAGGTCACTAGTTTTTACCTGAAACCATCCCAATATTAGACTCAATAATTAAGTTTTTAATTTGATAATAGTTTTAGTTTCCAGGTACCATAATTTTATAGCTGCCTGTTACAGATTCAATGATCTCTTGTATCTAAAAAGATATTTAAAGTTTTCTGATAGTTCCTCAGATGTTAGTTCTGTTATATTTGTTTCATTTTTTTCCATAGGGCTAGTTTTCTTCAAGGGTTTGTTCCCAGTTGCCTTATTCATATCTCTATTTGAGGATCTGTTTGTACAGCAGTGAGAATAAATTCTGAAACAGTAGCTTGCTTCTGAAGATTTTGTAAGAGTGAAAAGACATTCTGGGAACTTGCGCTTTTGTTAGGGATGCCTCCTGTATTTTCTGGACATTGCTCTAATTGCCTGGCCAGTGTCCACACTGAAAGTCTATAGAAGAATTCCCATGTCAGAGAGTCCTGTTATATCTTTATACTGGAGTTGAACATAAAATTTACTTTTTTATTCCTCTGCTATCCTTATGGCAATCTGGAAGATTACTTCACACTATCCTCTGCTTCTCAATCCAGCTTGACATTGACCCTTGGAAGCCAACCCCTGATAGTTCACTTTGTGTAGAAGTAGTTCTCAGGGTTTAATCTGGTACCAGGTACTGCTAGCTTATAATATTTTGCATTTTTTGACTTAAAGTTTGGAGCATGTCTAGAGCTACTCTTACCTCTGCAGTGGTTTTTCTTTGTTCTTTATCAATCTGATTTCATCTATTTTTAAGAATTCCTCTGTATTTCTGATGTGCTGATAGTATCCTTTGTTTACAAAAATAACTTCAATTATAACAATATGTAGATGGCTCACAAATTTCTACCTCAAGCCTTCCATATCCAGCTGCCCATCTGACATTGCTAGTCATCTTAAAGGAACTAATAAATATATTAAAAATTGAACTTATGATCTTTCCTTCAAATAGAATTTTTTTCAGTGAATGGCATCACCTTGTATTCAGTGATGCAAGGCAGAAAGAGGAGTCATCTCCAGGCCCTTCATCCTTCATTTATCAAATCCTGTCAATTTCATTACCTAAAAACAGCCATCAGATAGGCCCACTTACTTCCATATTCAGTATCACCATCCTAGTACAAGATGCTATTATTTCTCTCATAAACTGCTATAAGACCCATAACTGGTCTGCTTATATCCACTCCTGCTTCTTTTTTTCTTTCTTTTATTTTCTTTTATTTATTTATTTATGTATTTATTTATTTATTTATTTATTTTTTGGAGACAGTCTCACTTTGAGGCCCTTGGTAGAGTGCTGTGAAATCATAGCTCACAGCAACCTCAAACTCCTGGGCCCAAGTGATCTTCTTGCCTCAGCCTCCTGTGTAGCTGGGACTACAGGCACCCACTACAACACCTGCTACTTTTAGAGACAGGGTCTTACTCTTGCTCAAACTGGTCTAAAACTCCTGAGCTCAAGCAATCTGCCCACCTCAGCCTCCTAGAGTGCTAGCATTACAGGCATGAGCCACCACATCCGGCCACTCCTGCTGTCTAGTCCTTTATTCTTACTGCAGCTAAAGTGATCATAACACTCCCTATTAAAATGACTTCTACGTCTTCCTGCTGCTCCAAAGATAAACATCAATATCTTTGACATAAACTAGAAGACTACACAAGGCCTCCAACTGGTTGTCCAATCTTGTCTTAATATCATATTTCCTTGTACTCTAGTTACACTGACCTTTTGGTTTGCTAAACACATAATGCCCCTGTTAGAATATTTACACATGCTGTTCCCACTTGCCTATATTTCTCTTTTCTCATCTCTTTGCATAATTAGTTTCTATTCTTACAGATCTCAAGTCAATTGCCATTCCCTCATGGAAGCCTTCCCTAATCTCTCTAACTAAATTCAATTAATTATACTCAAGGTTATCTCTCTTTTTAGTACTTATCACAATTGTAATTTCACATTTACTGATGTGTGTTTGAAGGGCTCTGAGAATGAGATCTAGAGTACAGATAGAAGGATTAACCTTGGACTAGGGAAAAGACACTTCTTACACTGAGTTGGGAAAATGGGGAGAGACACAAATGGATGCTTATATTTGGAGGAAAGACAGAAAGTTGAAGAAGTTCTTATCTGACAGTCTTACCTGATACTAATTCACTACTTGAACTACTGTGAACCTGGAGATCAGTCACTGACTCCTAAGTGAAATAAGACAGACAGCACAAATTATAAGGTTGGCTACTTTTATAATACAGTATCACACTGATTTGGTTATTTTAAAAATGAATAACTAATGTCAACTTTGTTTATCATTTTCATATGTATTGTATATTCTTTCAGTTTATTGGTCAGATGTAATCTGATATTTAATATTAAATCTAAAAATAAATATTAAAATATAATACTATAAACATATCTAGAGAATCAATAATATACTAGTCAACTAACTACCATGGGATAAATCAATAAATAAAAGATAAAAGTGAATTATTATTTTTCTGATACCCTGAAGAGGAATGGCCTTTTTACCTCAAAATATAAAGGTAAATGAATAAGCCAAAAGAAAAGACTGATGAATCAGTCTAAAATACCAGATACAAAATTAAAGGCAAATAAACACGTATAAAAATATTTGTTGTATGTGTAAAAGTGTAACTATCTTTATTATATAGTGAGTGGACACTTCGCAAAAAAGGAATAAAAATGTTCAACTACTTGAGTATAAAACCTTAAACATGTCCCAATCCAGCAGCTTTAGCTAAAAGGAAAAAAAAATTCTAGCTTTTAAAACTGCAAAGGAAAAAAGCCTTTACAACCCTTAACTGTGAGGTACACAAAACTTCTGTAGTAGGCTATCCACTGATACCTAGAACAGAAAAACTTTGGAACTGATTTAAATCTCCCAAGTACAGAAAAATAATTATACAAATTACAGTTTAACTATAAGACAAAAAAACACTATGAAGACCCTAAAATCATATTTTTGAAAATAATTGTATAGAGAATATAAAACAAGGCAAAATTTTTTAAAAGCACAGAAAAAAGAACAGAAGGGAATATACAAAAAGGCGAAGAAACTTTTTAAAAATTCCATAAAATAAAATAAAATAAAATAAATTTCCATAAAATAAATCATCTATAAAGTACCCTTTACACTGGTAAAATATATAGCACAAGCCTTTTTGAAAAATGTCTTATGTTGAAACAGCACACTCCCAAAAACATGTGAGAGAGGAACATGTAAGCTAAAAATCTAGAACTTGACTATTAAATTTAATGCTAATGTCAGATGAGACACAAGCAATTTTTTTTTTTTTTTTTTTTTTTGTGGAGACAGAGTCTCACTTTATGGCCCTTGGTAGAGTGCCGTGGCCTCACACACTCACAGCAACCTCCAACTCCTGGGCTTAAGCGATTCTCTTGCCTCAGCCTCCCGAGTAGCTGGGACTACAGGCGCCCGCCACAACGCCCGGCTATTTTTTGGTTGCAGTTTGGCCGGGGCCGGGTTTGAACCCGCCACCCTCGGCATATGGGGCCGGCGCCCTGCTCACTGAGCCACAGGCGCTGCCCAACACAAGCAATTTTTAAAATCTGAGTTTCCCCAAATTAGTACTGTATAGCTTTAAAATATTGTACAGAATCCATATTAAATACAGTAGGTCAAGAAGTTACATTATATTACAATGCATGAATATTAGAATGGCCTTTAACATATTAAATCCTTAGTAATAAATCATGTTTCTAGTCATTAACAGAGAGTCAAATGGAAAATGTGAAAATGGCTTTAAAATGTTCAAGTGCTACTAGACATAAGTTATTAAGTAACATTTTGTATTTGTCAAATAGAACATTAGCCAGTAACATTCTAGTGAGGGGAAAAGAAAAAAGTGAAAATGCATGACTATGAATCTACCTGAATCAGAAATTCAAGCCCCTGTCAGCGTTTATAAAAATACTAGAAAGCTATGTAATTTCTACTGAAAAAAGACCCTGCTATTCTTTTCTGGAGTTGCATCAGGTACTGACGGTCTCTACACCAAGGGTATCCCAGGACCACAGTAGAAAACACATACACTCGCTGGAGCCGTCTCATCCTGTGTCTCTTCATTAGTGCTATTTTCTTCTAGGCTTTTCTCTTCCATAGCTCTCAACTGGGTGCTAACAAACAAACACCACAATTAGTTCGCACAATCTGGACTTGGATCTCCACGTCTGTTCATGCTGTGCAGAATCCCAAAGCCTCTTTAGGAAAAAGGAAGGACCAGAATACTTGCTTTTAGGTAACTTAGCAAGCTATTTTATTTTATTTTTTTTAACAGATCTTTCTGATGTCAAATTTCTGGGTCTACATACTGAGAAAAGCTAAATCGGGGTATACTATTTTCCTCATTGACTCAGAACGAGAGACTACTAGCAGAAAATGAGGATTAAAGTTTTCTGAGGCAGTCAGCAGCGTGGGGCTGTTACTCGAGGTCACGCACCTGAGCGGCTGGGAGTCGCTGCTTCCCCACCTGCTCGGCTCCACCTTCTCAGAGATCTTAGACAAGCCAGGCGCTTTGTCTTCTCTCTTCAGGCCTGAGAGAAGACGGCATGTTTCAGGGCCACAGCCCGGGAAGCCCACACCCCGGCCCGGGCAGGGTCCCTGGCCTGAGGCCTAGCCGTCCCCTCCCGCCGCCCCCGTCCTGCCCCACAGGGCAGCTCGCCAGGGCTTACGGCGGGTGAGTCTCGAGCCTGGGGCTGGCGGGGCCTCGGCCTTCCCCGCGGAGCACAGGTCTGGCGTCGGAGTCAGATTGAGCTTCTGGCCCCCCCGCTTCTTGTGCGTATAGACCCGCAGTGGCCACATTTCCGGCCCACTCAGCCCTCCTCTGAGCCCTAGACGGCCTGTCTCGCCGCCTTCTTTAAGATCAGCACTAGTGTCGGAGGCAGTTAGCGTCCAGGCGCAGGCGACCTACAGAGCAGCCTGACAGGAACAGAGCGAGAAAAAGCAGACACCTCACGACCGCAGCCGCTGGGCCTCGCCCCTAGCTCCCGCCTTTTCACCTGGGCGTGGCGGTGCAGAGGCTTCTGGGAAGACGCGGCTCCCTGCTGGCGCAGCGCAGGCTCCCTCAGCTCCTGCGTAGCTTAATGGGAAAAGCCTTTTGTCGGTTCAGAGGGTCACTCCTTTACTTTTCATTTCCTCATTAGTTGGATGGCCGCTACAGACCCCGCCGCTGTCCCTTTCAGCCCCACATAAGGCCTGAGCAATGGAGGAAAATTGGGTCTCTGAGTACAAGCAGGCTAACTGTGGTTGGCCTTGCAAAGCGGGAAGGTCAAACAGGAGTGAATGCGCATGAAGGCAACAAGAAGCTGTTACCTGAGGAATCAGGTTCAGCCCCCCAGGGTCACCAATTTACTGAGAGGCTGTGATACTTGAGAGTCCAACCAAACCTTTGGAAATCCTGGGCACTAGGAAACTTCTTGAGGACAAGCAGAGTCCCTTATCCTGTGCCCAGGAGCCACCTCCTGGACCTTTAGGCATCCTGTGATCAATGTGGAAGATTCCACAGGGTGTCCCCAGCTAGTGCCTTTGGGCTCAACTCTTCCGCTGTTGGAAAGACATAGGAATGACCTTTTTTCTGCATACACCCAGTTTGAACTATGAGGCTGCATCTCATAAGCATATTACACACATGACAATAATAATCTTCCTATTTGAAAAAACGGCAAAACATTGCACATTTAAAAATGCAGTTTGTCTAGATGAAATTACAAAAGGCTGAAAGATTTTTTTCTATGATGACTTGAAAGTGTGTGCACATAAATGCCCACAATGTATTTATAATAAAATCACGGACTTTCTGATCAAAAATCTGCTCATAGAAACAATTATGATAATCTATTTAATATGTAATTAATCATCAAAACCCACCTTTTGTAAATAACAAAGAGTAGGCATTCTTTACCTGGTTAGATACACTGCTTTGAGTCACTGAATATTTACTGAACACATTAATCTGTGTGAAGTACTGTGATAGGTCCTTGGTACAGACGGTGAATCAGAGATTATCCTTTGGGCAAGGTTCTCACAGTTTTGCTGCAGTATAAAGAAATCATCTTTCAACAGCCCTTTTTTTACTCAAATACGTAATATACTGATAGACAGTCTCTAGTTTACGAGCCAGGTCTCCTGGTTCCCCTCTCTCTCTTTGAGGACTGTTGTGAAAAAACTTGGAGTTCTTGAATGCCTAGGGATGTCCTAGGCCTAGAAATGAAAGGAATATTGAAAAATGAAAATAGGTTAAATCAAAAGCTGATCTACTCCTTGGTAGTCCTATTCCTAAGAACTCTGCCTCAGTATATTGAATTATATTCATTCAGGTGTCATCAAGTGAAGATTTATAGGAATTAATGTATAGGATTTCAAAACTGGAAATAAACTTTGGTATGATATCTTTAACCAGAAGAATCTTTGCAAGTGATCTAGTTGATGATCTAGTTGCCCCCTCATTTTGCAGCAGAGGAAACCACAGCCTAGGGAAGCTCGTTAGGACAGAAGATTGGCATAGGAGACATGGCTTGCCTGGCATTTGGCTAGTGTGCTTGTCACACTACCATTCATCCTAACACCTTGCTGGGAAAGAAGTGGGGGATACAAGAAAAGAGAGGAGCTTTAAGCCCTTGCTAGCAAGAGATGGGGAAGGGACTAGAAACAGACTTGGTCTGTATGATACTTCAGGTAGACCCAGCTTATAAAGGGGGAAGGAAATGTGTCCCCTACAAAAGGATGAGGTAGGACAGAGGCATCCCAAACTCAGTCACCTGTCTTTCCCCACTCCATCCCAAATACACAAACACCAGCGCCAGTATTCAGTCATGAGTGTTAAAAACTTCTTCCATTTCTCCCATTGTACTGCTCTCACAGCTACATCCAGAACTCTATCAGGGTTTCAGTTCAATACATGATGGGTTTGAGTAAGTTTGGAATAGTCATGGAGAAACTAACTTCCTTGGGAAAACAAATTTCAGGAAACAGCCAGTTTATGGACTTGGGATTCCCTGAAGCCCAAAGGAATAACTTTTTTTTTTCTTTTTTTTTTATGGCGTAACTCACTGAACAGTTTTGTTTGTGGTGCTATCCATGGATTCAGTTAGGAATCCAACTGAAAACCCATTTATTTTTGCCTAAAACTGGGCCTAAAACCTCAAGCAATTCAGCCTGCTGGGGGGTCTTTGAGAGACCATTAAGCAATCAAACAAGTAGGAAACTTCTCAGAGAAAAGTATGCTGGGAGCTGAGTTTTAGAGATGAATGGAGGCCAGGCACAGTGGGTCCCTCCTGTAATCCTAGCACTTAGGGAAGCCAAGGTGGGAGGATTGTTTTAGGCCAGGAGTTCAAAACCAGTCTGAGCTAAGAGCAAGACCCCATCTCTACAAAAAAATAGAAAAATTACCCAGGCATAGTGGTCATACCTATAGTCTCAGCTACTTGGGATGTGGGAGGATTGCTTGAGCCCAGGAATTTAAGGTTGCAGTGAACTATGATGATGCCACTGCAGTCTAACCTGGTTGATAGAGAGGGATCTTGTCTCAAAAAAAAAGTAGGAGTTACACAGGGGGATTAAAGGAAAGTGAATCCTAGGGAAAGGAGATTGTATGTACAAAGAAATGGAGGCACAGGAAACCAACACTTCTTAGGAGAGAGGTGGAAGAAAAGATGCTAGCTAGCCTTTGTGTGCTGAACCAGGGAATGTGAACTTTATCTTGGAAACCATGGGAAGTCACTGAAGGAATATTAAGCAGGAAAGTGGCATGACTAGATTTTCAATTTAGAAAGATTTCCCTGGCTGAAATGTGTATGGTGAAATTTGAGGAAGCTGGGGTAGAAACATGAAAACTTAAGTGCTATTAATATTCCAGCCAAGAGACATGAGTAGCTCAAACCACACTAATAGCTGTGAGAATGGAGAGGAGTAAATGACAGAAATACGGAGAAGGCAGAATCTACATAACTTAGATACCACAGAATACACCATTTCAAGAACTTGTACTCATTAAGTTCTAAATGAGTACTGTATATGAATAAGACATTATGGAAAGGCTGTTTTTAAAGGCCTTTATAGTGGAAAACTTGAATAGTTATTTGTTCTAACAATACAAAAGTGATTTAAATTTAGGACACATTTGGTGATAGCAAAGTTCCAACAGAGGCCTGGGCTTCTCTGGATGCATCATAACTTCTTGGAATTTGGGGAACCTTACAGAGGATGTTGATTGTAGAGGATGTAGAGTATGCTGGATGGTAATTTAGCTTGATACTATGTTTACCATAAGCACTAACTATGATTGATAATTTTCAAATATACTAACATGAGATTATATTATATAACCATATAAAATAGTAATTATAGACAACTTTGAGAAATGAAAAATGTTTATTTTTTACAAAAATTTTCATAAATGCATTTTATACTTGATATGCATGCTACTATAACAAAGCAACTGAAAATATTACAGTTAAGATACTTTTATGCATATTTAAAAAGTAATATTTTAATCCCCCCAATTTTAAAAAATTGAAAGTAGAATAGCAATTCTTAAAAAAACACGCATTTCCCCATGCAATCATAGCAATGACTTAACCAAAAAAATTAAAATAATCAGTCAAGGAACATTTAAAAGCCACTGTCACTTCATGAAACCCTTTCTGTTTGGGACCAAGTTTAGATATTCTTGTATTCAATGTACTTATCTATTTCCTCTGTGTTACAACCATTAATGCCTTATAACTGAAGACTTTCTCATTTGGAGCTTTGGCCTCACTTGAATGGTAATTCAATTCTTACTGCAGTTAATTGTAGACTCACAGAAAGGGCTATGTAGCACACTTGAGAATACATTCAGACTACTAAGATCCTTTTTTCATTCTATGTAAACTGTTCCTTAAAATTAAAACCAGGAATAAAATACAGCCAACTTATGATATACCAGTTTTATATATGATTATTCATCCTTTTTTTCCTGAGATATTAAGCAAGTTTGTAAGTAGTCTGTTTTCATGCAAAAAAAATATATTTTCCCATTCTTTACACTCATTTCATAGCATTTTGTATTTTAAATAACTATATCACATTTGTGCTTTATACATTTGGAAAATAAAGGCTAATTCATTTTCTTTACTGCAGAAAAATTAAAGATTTATTTGTTCTTTGATGGGTAATATAATCAATTTAAAGGCTGATTTCAAGTTGCTAAAACATTATTGTCTGTAAAAATTCCAATGGAAAGTTCTATTTTTGTTTCCTCATACTTGCAGTTTTAATTAAATTTAGAATGAAAATGTGACTTCCTTATGTGAGGGAGACACACTATGTTTAATCCTTGGACTTAGGAGTTTATGAATTCCTTATGCATGTATACAGACCGACCTAGATCTACATACTATACCTGGCCAGAGTTTCCTCTCCCATCTCGAGAGGAAGCTCAGTACGTATAAAGACATTTTTTATGGCAAAAGGCAAACAAGATTAGATATATATCCTGCTTTATAATATACATAATAGGGTTAATTTGTAAAATCTGAGAATAACTAACACATTGAATAAGAAACAGATAAAAATGCCAAATATTTAAGAACACATTTATGCTTAAGTAACTGGTTCTCTGTCATACCTCTAGACTTAAATAGGATCCAACACCCATTATGAATATGACTGTCATAAGCAAATAGGCTTTTTCTATATTGGTTAATGATAAACACACTTTTTTCTCGCCCAAAATAAAGTTGGGAAATCTGAAGAAGGACTTTTTTATTAATACATTTTGTTTCATTTCTCATTTATTAAAAAAGATTAAGTGGCATTAAACAGAGAAATAGATAAATGTACATGCAATATATTTAGGGTCCACCATTACTTTTCTCAGCACATCTGCACTAACCCAGTCATCGGCCCAAGCATGATGATTTCCACACAGATCTGGAAGTCTAGTAGAAACATTCTTAATTGAAAAAAAGGAGAAATCTTAAGTTGTTCATAATCAATCATATCTATTATGAAATATAAATAGAACCAAAATAAGTTTTAAATTATTTGCTTATATTACATTGTTCAAAATACTTTTAGAATCAAAGTCAACTATAAAATTTTATTGAGGGGAAGGACAGTGAGAAACAACTTTTTGTTGAAATGTGAGGCAACTTGTTCTTAAAATAGTATGAATATCCAATTCAGGTAACAGTTTTCACTTTTAATTAGTCAAGTATATATATTAAATATAAAAAACTAATGATATACAGATGTGGCCTTGGACATTTTAAGTATTTGTTTATTCAGAAATGCCTTTAAAAATAGTGTGCATAGAACTAGGTCATTTATTAAATGTCAAATTTATATGTGTAGGCTGGGCATAGTGGCTTACTCCTATAATCCTAGTACTTTGGGAGACCAAGGCAAGAGAATTGTTTGAGCTCAGGAGTTTGAGACCAGCCTGAGCAAGAGCAAGACGCCATCTCTACTAAAAATAGAAATATGAACCAGGCATCATGGTACAAACTGATAGTTCTAGCTACTTGGGAGGATGAGATGGGAGCATCACTTGAGCCCAGGAGTTTGAGGTTGCAGTGAGCTATAATGAGGGGTGATAGAGTGAAACTCTACCTCAAAAAATTTATAAATGTAGCAGTGGATATGGCTCAGTGCCTGTAGCTAAGTGGTTAGGGTGCTGGCCATATATACCGGGGCTGGCAGGTTCAAACCCAGCCCAGGCCTGCTAAACTATAATGACAAACTGCAACCCCAAAATAACTGGGCATTGTGGTGGCACCTGTAGTCCCAGCTACTTGGGAGGCTGAAGCAAGAGAATGTCTTAAGCCCAAGAGTTTGAGGTTTCTGTGAGCTGTGATACCACAGCACTCAACCCGAGGGTGACGTAGTGAGACTCTGTCTTAAAACAAACAAACAAACCAAACAAAAAACATAGCAGTAGATATTCAGAGAGAATACACCCAAGGAATATTTAAAAGATGGGATAAATATACAAGTGAAACTGTAGTCAACTTTTGACCAGACTCCAACAGGCCCACATGATTTTGCCATTTTTAACTGACATTTGCTATACTTCCTCCAAGGGAAAGGAGCTTCTGGACAATGTACACATAAATTTTGAATTAACACGTAATTTGTTCATATGCTTTCAGAGTTCTGTCTCTACAGAAGAAAAATACTTTCCTAGGACCATGCTTTTTTCAGATGCACAGTCCATAGCTTAGAATTTCATTGCTATCAAATGGTATCTGGGCTTTAATTATATAAAATTGTTGGCACTGTACAGGGTATATCTAAATACATTATACAAAAAAGGAGGTTTTTGTGGTTAAGCTTAGGAGCATTTAAAGATTTTAGGAATGGAATTATGCCATCAGGAGCTATTTCTCAAACTCCTGGCTTCAAAGGATCCTCCAATTTCAGCCTTTTAAAGGGCTAGAATTACAGGCAAGAGCCACTGTGCCCAGCCTCGAGATGTTTCTCCGTGATGAATTTATAAGGTTTTGTAGGAGCATTTTGAAGAGGTTCTTCAAAATTATGTTGTTGAAAAATTATTTTCTCTGGAAATAACATACTCTCCTCCCCACATCCTGCCTTGATAGTTTTGCTGAAAGAGGGTGAAATAGAATTATAGCCATATTGGGTTTAACAGGCATGGCACGGATATATTAAAAATGGAAGACTGAAAGACCCCAACAAGGAATATGGGTTAATTGCTGCCCACCCTGAGAAATAACTGAGTTTCTTCTTCCAAGTCTTCCTTAAGGGTCCATTCATTGTAGAGTCAACAGATACCTTTTAGGATTTATTATAGTAAGAAATCCATGAATAGATCTATATTATCCTTGAATCGTTTTATATGACATATTTCTAGGTAGTTCCTGGTTATTTTAATTAGATAAATAAATGGGAATATGTATTGAATGATATTTGCAAGTCATACGTTGTTATATAAATATAACATTAGTTTAAAGAATGTATGAATTTTCATTTTTATGAATATAAGTAAAAGTCAGAGAACTTTCTCACCTATGATAATATGAATTGCCATGTTTAAGGAATCTGAAGTTATGCCGAATGTGAGTTATCATGTTTTGCGTCAGCATGATTCTGTACATCTAGCTTTAATTTTTAAAGTCTGATTTCATTGTTATTTTGACAATAAGTTATTGAATGAGGTAGTCCACATTGCCTATATATTTGCTGTATCTGGTTGCTATTCCACAAATAATTAAGTACAGTATATCAGTTATATTTTTCCTTTATGTTTAATAGGAGTTTTGTGAACATTGAGAATATATTACTTTTAGTGGTACACAGTTCTTGAGAAAATATCTGGATTTTTACATTGCCATTTGTGATATTTTTAGCAGCCCATTACAATATCATTTTAATAAAAATAAAGTGTACTCGGTGATGATAGAGAAAATATTGTTAAAGACATCTTGGATCAGGAAAAGGGTCAGCCATCAAATCAAGTACTTATTCATTTTCCGCTGTGTCATTTTGACTCATTGCTTTCAAGAATAACTATAATATTGCTACACAATCCATTATAGTGAGAAGAACTTTCCTTGAACTTCACATGGAGACTGAGTAAAGCTCTTCTATTTGTTTTTTGAAGTACTCTCTCAGCTCAGGTCTCTTAGCCTTTAGTGTTGGTGTCAGCAAGCCATTTTGAACTGAGAACATGTCAGAATGGATGTGAATGGCTTTAACCTAAAAACCAAATGTAGAATACATCTTTAACAGGAATAGAATGCTGTATTTATAGTATATACGTTAAAAGTAAACAGGCATATGGGAATAGATAAATTGATATGCAAACACTATGCTAAGTAAAAATTATGTTCATAATGTTTTAGCCCATTTGACATATCTAAAAGCTACTTTTTATTCCTTTTTTTAAAAACTAATACCTTGCTCATTGGATAAAAGTGACATTTTTCCTTCCTACTCATCCACTTAGCCGTCCATTTGTCCACTTTCCATCCCTTCATCCACTAACAGAAATGAATTAGTTGTTTATTCTGTGTGTATATCTTTGAAGATACAAAGAGGAATCATGAATGCTCCTGCCCTCAGAGAGTGCACATTCATATCTATAGTACAGAGACACTGGCAATTGTCAATATGGTATACACAGCACAAAGGGCACCTAACTCAGTGATAATGGGGAGAAGGAGGAGCAGTCAGGGAAGACTGCAAATCAGGTAAGTGTTAAAGAATGAGTAATAGTTAACTAGCAAAGGTGGAGAAGTGGACAGAGAAGGGCATTATAGGCAGAGGGAACCCCAAGAACAAAGCCATGAGTGGGAAAACATGGAAGAGTGTGAAAAGAATTTCCAAGTGGTTTCTTCTTGTTGTTATATAAAATAGGAGGTAAAGGATATGAGGGATGAAGCTGGAGTAGGGGAGGGGCTGGTTTATGGAGGAGCTCAAACTTTATTCAGAAGGTACTGAACGTTTTTTAACAGAGCAATGACATGACTGAATACACATTTTAGAAAATCTCACCACAAGAAATGAGGAGATGGGTTTTTGAGAAAGCGAAGATTGGAATCAAGGCAACTAATCAGAAGGTTCCGGTTAATACATGGGAATAAAGATAAAAGCCTGCATTCAGGGTATTAGCAGAGAAAGAGACAAGTAAACAGTTCTAATAGTGATGCAAGGATGAACTGTCAAGATGTAGTTAAGTGGCAGGCAGCCTTAAGGACTGCCAAGTTTCTGGTTTGGATGGCTGCATAGAGATAGTAGTGCCATTCATGGGAGGAGGAATATAAATAACATCTGACTACAAGTTTAAAAAATGTTCTGCCATGGAATTTTTATCAAATCATTAAAGGGGGCATGGAGAAAAAAATTAAAAATAAATAAATAAATGTTTTAAAGGGGGTCATGGAAGGATCAGACTTAGTGTTCATACTATTTATTTCCACGAGGAAGATGCCAGGCCTCCTAATACAAAGCCTCTTTAGAGCACCAAATGGAGACCAGAAAAGATAGAGAGACTGATCTAGCAGGGCCTGAGCAGGGTCCCCCAGCAGAAAGGGTCAGAGTCAGTTCTCTAAGAATTTTGTGATCTGAGCTGGGACAGAATCCTGGAGTGACACCACCTCTAAGAAATTGTATCCCATTTATAATTTGGAGAAGTCCCTGATATGCCTCTTTTGTTGAGAGTTCTTACCACAAAAGGGTGCTGAATTTTGTCAAATGCTTTTTCTGTGTCTATTGAAAGGATCATACAGTCTTTGTTTTTGTATCTTTCTATGTGATGGATGAAATTCAAAGATTTGTATATGTTAAACTATGAAGCCCACTAGATCATGATGAATTATTTTTCTCATGTGCAGCTGGATTCAGTTTGCTAAGACTTTATTGAGAATCTTTGCATCTATATTGATAAGGGATATTGGTCTGTAGTTTTCTTTCTTAGTTGTGACCTTTCCTGGCTTTGATATCAAGGTAATATTGGCTTTATAAAATAAGTTAGGAAAGATTCTTTTCTTCTCAAAGAACATATATGACAAACCCACAGCCAACAACATATTGAATGGGGTAAAATTGAAAGGATTCCCTCTTGGAACTGGAACCATAAAAAGTTGCCCACGATCTCCACTTCTGTTCAACATAGTGCTGGAAGACCTAGCCTGAGCACTCAGGCAAGAGAAGCAAATCAAGGGTATCAAAATGGGGAAAGAAGATGTCAAATTATCTCTTTTTTGTTGATGACATGATCTTATAGCTAGAAAATCCCAAAGATTCAACCAAGAGATTCCTAGAATTGATAAATAAATTCAATGAAGTCTCAGACTATAAGAATAAATGTACACAAATCAGTAGCTTTCATATACTCCAACAACAGTCAAGCTGAGAATCAAATCAAAGACAATACCTTTCTCAGTAGCAACAAAGAAAATAAAATACCTAGGAGTATACTTAACAAAGGATGTGAAAGACCTCTACAAGGAGAATTATGAAATACTGAGGAAAGAAATAGCAGAGGATGTAAACAGATGAAAAAATATACTATGCTTGTGGGTTGGTAGAATCAACATTGTTAAAACGGCTATACTATCCAAAGTGATTTACAGATTCAATTTCCACTAAAATACCAACTCCATTTTTTTAAGACCTAGAAAAAATACTTCTATGCTTCATATGGAACCAGAAAAGACCCTGAATAGCCAAGGCAACCTTATATAATAATATCAAATCAGGAGCCTCACTTTACCAGACTTCAAGCTATACTATAAGACTATAGTAACCAAACAGCATGGTACTGGCACAAAACAGAGACAGAGACCTATGCCTCAGAATAGAGAACCCATAGATGAAATCATCCTCATATTCCCGTCTGATTATTGACAAAACATAAAAACATACACTAGGGAAAAGAATCTCTGTTTAATAACTGGGAAAACTGGATAGCCATATGTAAAAGACTAAAACAAGATCCGTACCTCTTACCACTCACAAAAATTAACTCACAATAAATAAAACACTTAAATAAACCCAAGGCAGAAAACTATAAGAATTCTGGAAGAAAATGTTAAAAAAAAACTCTGTATATATCAGTCTAGACAAAGAATTCATGAAGAAGATCCCAAAAGCAATTGCAGCAACAAAAATAAATAGGACCTGATCAAATTAAAAAGCTTCTGCATAGCCAAGTGCACAACCAAAAGATCAAACAGACAACCCACAGAATGGGAGAAAATATTTGGATGCTATATATTTGATAAAAGAATGATAACCAGAATCCACAAAGAATTCAAGCAAATCATCAAGAAACCACCAATTTCATTAAAAAGTGGGCAAAATATATGAACAGAAATTTTTCAAAGGAAGATATACTAATAGTGCTCAATGTCTCTAATCATTAGGGAAGTACAAAGCAAAACCACAAGGAAATAGTATCTAACTCCAGTGAGAATGGCTTGCATTAAAAAGTCTCAAAACAACAGATGCTATTATGGATGTGGAGAGAAAGGAACTCTTACTCACTGTTGGCAGGACTGCAAACTTTGCAACCTCTATGGAAAATTGCATGGAGATACCTCAAAGAACTTAAAGTAGACCTTTGGGTAACACCCAAAAAAGGTAATTTTACCAAAAAAGACACCTTCACTCAAGTGTTTATAGCAGCACAATTCAATTTGCAAAGATGTGAAAACAATCCAAATGCCCACCTATATATAAATGGATTAATAAACTATGGAGTACCATTCAGCCATAAAATATGGCAATCTAGTATTTTTTATGACAACTTGGCGGGAACTGAAAATCATTCTTCTAAGAGAAACCTCACAAGAATGGAAAAACAAACACATGCACTCAACACCAAATTGGGACTAATCAATCAACAATTCAGTGCACATATGGAAGTAAATCTCAATGAAAATTAAGCTGGGGAAAGATGGGAGGAGGGGATGGGTAAATTCACATCTATTGGGTATAGTGCACACTATCTGGGTGAAGGGCACACTTACAAGTGTAACTTTGACTCAATCAGTACCAAAAATAAGGTAAATAAAGAAAACATATACCCTCTAATAGTCTGAAAAAAATAAATCAACTATATAAATGTGGATCAAAGATAGATAAATAAAGAAAATGATTTGGGGGAAAAAAAGAAAAAAGAAATTGTATTCCAAATGACAAGTAGAACCCAATTCAAAGATTTTCTTTTGAGATAATATGCCCATATCATTAAATACTGAACAAGGCTATAAATTGCTGAAACTTTAAATAATTAATTAAAAACATATGTTAAATACAAATACACATTCCCTTGTTGTTTTGTGTAATTGCTATTTATTGAGCAACTACTGGGCATCAGGCATTGTGTTAGGCCCAGGGACACAAAGAAGAAGAAGGTATTGTCCCTGACCACATGAGGCTTACAATCTAATGAAAGATGCTGCAATATGCTACTACTATTTTGGAGACAAGCACAGAGAAGGCAGGACAAGTCAGTTGTTTCCCTAGTATCCACTCCACACTTCTTCTATGTCAGTATAACCCTGATTTTGGTTTGAGGCTGAAACAATCTATGTCAATCATGATAATCCTGTTCCCTGATTTTCCATCCTCCCTTGCAGCTAGGAGATAGCAATGAGATCTTTTTATGGATAGTAAGAAGGGAAAGTTTTGCTTTCCTAATAAAAGATTTAGACATGGATATCTCCACTCAATTCCTCCTTTCTTTCTTGAATGTGGACAATATCCAAAGTTTTGGCAGCCACTTTGTGATTATGAGGTAATAAGCCAACATACAAACAATGAAAAGTGGAAAGGCAAGAAGAGCCTAAGTCCTTGAGGACCTGCACCTACCTTGGACCACCTTCCTTCCTTCCTTCCTTTCTTTCTCTCTCACTCTCTCTCTCTTTCTTTTTTTTTTTTTGAGGCAGGGTCTCACTATGTCACCCTAGGTAGAGTGCCATGACACCAAACTCATAGCAACCTTCAACTCTTGGGTTTTAAGTGATTCTCTTGCCTCAGCCTCCCAAGTAGCTGGGACTACAGGCGTCCATCACAATGCCCAGCTGGGAGTTGTTGGAGTTGTTGGTTGGAGTTGTCATTGTGGTTTAGCAGGCCCGGGCTAGGCTCAAACCCGCCAGCTTTCGTGCACGTGGCTGGCACCTTACTCACTGAGCCATGGGTGCAAAGCCAGACCACTTATCTTTTAACTTCTTATGTGAGGGGAGAAAATTCCCCAACCTGATGAATTTAAGACACAGTCAGGTTTTTGTTAGAGCCGAATACATTTCTGGTGTACCACCTAACCCAGGCTTGGGCAGGATTAACTGAAAAAGGATGCCTGAGTTGAACTTGGAAGAATAAATAGGCTTGAGCCAACTAAAGATAACAAGGGGAAAGGGAGTGGTTACCATGTGGCCTAAGGAAAGGAGGGTACCCCAGGCTAAGGCAACATGTGCCATACCTTATCTGGGACATTACAAACACAGGCTGAAGCATGTGGCATAAATAAAGAAGAAGAAACAGATGGGACTGAAGAGATAGACTATGGCCCAATTATAAAAGATCAATATATGTATCTAAGGAGTTTGGACAAGGTTCTATAAACTATTTTTAAGCAGTGAGAGACAGAACACAATTACTCTGTAAAGAATGGATAAAAGTGGGACAAGAGTAGAAACTGGCAGATTAGCCAACAGGCAAGAAGGAGAGTGATTTGGGCTGTGAAGTTGGCTATAGATATGGAAATAGACTTTTGGGTAAAAGGGACAGGACTTAGTAATTGGTTTGGATAAGTGTTAAAGAAGGAGATATAAGAATGGTTCTAGACTAAAAGTCTAATCAGTAAGTAGAAAAAATAAGTTGAACACATTGTTTTGCCAACACTGACTTTTATAGGGCTGAAAACCTATAGTTGTTTTTTTTTCAGAAATGAATCAATGATAAAAATTTTCTGAGTTATATAATTATGATATATTTCCCATAAGACCAAACTACCCAATTGTGAACTTGCAAAAAAAGTACGAGAATTATTAATCTCCATTTGTGTCAAATACTCCATAAAGCAGATTTTATAATTTTTATTTAGCAGAGTTTTTGTTGAAGAAAGAAGGAAAGCAATAATTAATGTTAGCTTCCTTTCCTAAAATTACATTCTTGTCATTGAAAAGAGATTCTATAGGGTTTTTAAAAAATATTGTAACATTTAAACACAGCATTATAATAAAACACCATGTTTCCAATTTATGGAAATTAAAATATATATATTTATTTCTAATTTGAAGTTTAATTCAGATCAACCCAGTTTCAAAGGATGAACTCTTAAAACATTTGCTGAATGATTTAAACTTTGGATTTGGATATCTATTTGTGTGTGTGTGTGTGTGTAATTAAAGTGTCAATGGACCTCTCATTTTTCAAGAAGCAGTAAAAGGAAAAACTGATATTAGATTATGGATTAACTGAAATAATTTATGTTGAGCTTTGGATCACAACTGGGAGCATACCCTACTCAGGCACAAGGCCTGGTTTTTGCTTTCGTGCGGTCAGCTGACCGAACACACTGGCTATAGTGGGGAGAATGCCATAGACCAACAAAAGGGAAAATGAGAACAGAGAAAATCAAGAGGCAAAAGCCTTGGCTGTAGAATGAAAGGTCTCTGGGATGCCACATGACTTCCCTGTATTTGAGGTTACCATGGTGAGGACAGATTATTAGAGCAGAAACTCTGCTTAAGGCATGTAGAAAGTTAAGAACACATCTTCTCTCATTAAAAGATCTAATAAGAGCAAATGGTTAACACTGGAAGCTTAGCCAAAAGTCTCTTTTAAATGTAATCTTAAGAGCTGGCATTTTTTTCCATGAAGAGAAATGTGGATGTTACTACGCTGTTTGCCCTCGTGTCAAGCCTTTCATGACCAGCAGGGGTCGAGCAGGCCTTGTGAATACCGGGATGTCTGTGGGATCTGAGAGGCTTAGGCAAGCCTGTCTCCTTCAAAGGAAAAGCAATATTCTTAGACCCCAAAACCATATTTAGATTTCCTCATTTTGGAACTTAAGAAATTACAATTTTAATCTGTGGAAATATTTTTTATTGTAAATTAAAGCACTGTAAGAGTTTAAGATTTAAAATCGGAACATGTTTTTAGGTTATCATCAAATGAGCATACAAAATTTAAAGATTCTTGTAAACTTTACAGACGCCAACACCATACTGTAGTTGTTGGTTGTTCCCACCAATGGGGGAAATAAAATCATATGAAAAAATTATTTCAATGAAATGTTTCTTTTACAAAAAAAAATGCTTTTAAATAAAAAAAAACTTTACAAAAATCAGTATATTAATATTTTTTCATTGGAGGAATTTTTCTTTTTGAATTTTTGACTAAAGAGGATATATAGATGACATATAGAAATAGAACAAAATATGCTCATGAACTCAGTTATAATAAGTACACAACCTTACAAAGACAAAAGTCTTAGAGGGCTGCTATGTCTTCTCCTAGCACATTTTTTTATTTTTTGTTTCTTCTTCTCTATAGAGGACATGCTGGGCTGACAGATCATTGTCCCAAGGAGCCAAATCTTTCCAATGTCCTGCTAACAAGTAAGCTTTGCCTGCTGCATCCAAGAAGACAATCCCCATAAAAATAAAAATAGTGGCTTGGGAAACAGACCATGTACACATGATCTACTAGTGACAGCTAGGGTACTATTTCAACCTTATGAATGCTTGTGATTATAAGGACAACGAGCACAATCTCACTTGACATATGACCTATTTTAGTTCAGGAGGCAGGTTGTTGCAGAGCCAGCTTGAAACAAGCCTTTAGGGGTCTGCTGGTACACAGCCTGTCAGCAGGCCACACCATAAAAGGTAAGGAATCTAGGTCAGGGTCACTGTGGGTTAATTTTTATCACTGCCAAAGGGGCTGTAAGAGTATTGGGATAGTAATAGTTACCTGTTCAAAAGAATGGAGTCCACTTTCTTTTCCTAACCTCACCATATCTTCCAAAATGGCTTTCTTCAGATCCTGAATTGAACCATATGAGTAAAATTACAAGACAAGAACACATTTCACAATGGAGGTAGAGGAAACAACACACTGTGAGTAAAGTGCCACTGGAAACGGTGGGGACATGTGCCCCCCTCCATGCCCTCTCACATCTGAGGCTGACATTCCCCAGTAGCATACCAGTTACCACTTCTCTCATCAATCAGGTAAGTAAGTGCTAGAAAGGCCAAAGGAGTGACCATGAACAATAGGCTGAGGAACCACTCAATTTTTTTTAAAGCAACCCTTTGGGCAGGGCATGGTTGCTCACATCTGTAATCCTAACACTCTGGGAGGCTGAGGTGGGAGGATCAGTTGAGCTCAGAAATTCAAGACTAGGCTGGGCAAGAGAGAGACTCCCATTTCTACTTAAAAAAAAAGGAAAGGAAAGAAAATAAAGAAAGAAAAATTAGCCAGGTGTCGCAGTGAGCATCTGTAGTCCCAGCTACTTGAACTTGAACCTAATAGTTTGAGGTTGCTATGAGCTAGGCTGGCATTATGGCACTGTAGCCTGGAACAACAAAGTGAGACTCTGTTGCTAAAAAAAATAAATAAATAAATACATAAATAAAAGCAACCCTTTGGTTAGCCTGGTGAGTTGATGAGCCCAGGGCCCAGTTGGATTGGTAGGGTCTATGGCTGCTGCTGAAATGCTGAAATGGACCTTGTGATACAAGGGGCTGATGCTGCATAGCAACCCGGTGACCTCCTCCACAGAGCCCTGCAAGTGCCACTAGATGAGTTCAGGAAGTTGTGAATGGCTAATGCTCTAAGCAAGAAGAATTGTGTTACTTTTATAATTCCATGACTGCCTTTCCAAGCCCAGTAGACACAAAATCCACCTCACATTTGGAAAGACCAAGACCAGTGAATAGGAAAGCCTACTGCTCACATCTGATTCTACTGTTAACCAGCTATGTAGCCTTAAGCAAGTTACCTCCCTCCCTAGATTCTACTCCAAGCTGCAAAACAACAGAGCTGGGTAAACTGTCTGTGATCTTTCTGCTCTAAAATTCAATAGTTCATTAATCTTTCTAAGAAGAAATATGAGTTTATTCAGTAATAAGAAAAGATAAATCTCTGATTTAAGATTCCTATCCTATATATTAGAAATTCCCAACAAGTTCAAATTTCATTACTCTACAGTTTTTCTGTCCTCTTATTATGTGAAATCATAAAATGTTCAGCAACCTTTTAGAAGGAACAGCCCTGAGACACTAACCTTATTTGTGCAGAGCTCTGCATACGTCCCTCCAATTCCTCTCTTCTGGGCCCAGGAGGGCATGACTTCAGGGTCAGGCACAACAATACCCACCAAAAAGGCCTGCAGTGCTCACCAAAGGAAAACAGTTATGACAAAAGCTTTTAAAGTGTTTACTTGTAGTCCAGAATTAAAATTCTTAGGCTCTACCCTCTGCTAAAAATAAGGACATGCTTATGAAACATTTCTGCCGATCACATATTCTTGATGGCTCATTTTCTGATATATTCCCCTAACTTTATAAAAACATAAGTTTAGGAGTATTAATAATCAGTAATAGGTATCTTTCATTTTCATGCCAATCTTAAATCAGCTCGTCTTTAGGATGCTAATCAAACAACTCTATGATTCAAATTCCATGAACCAAAATATATGTTTCCCAGGATTTCCAGACCATTTTGAAGTTGCTTTATTAATATAATCCACATTCATGAAAAAATATATTTTAATTTTTAAAGCAATATTTAATTATATAACTGTAATGAGAGTTTAAAATACATTATCTTCAATATCATAGGACATATTCATGATCTTTCTGACTTCAAATCTGAATGATATCAAAGCAAAATAAGTATTAATCCCCTCTCAATAATTAATTATATAAACTATCAGGACTAGCACCATTATTTGCAACACTGTACCATTATACCCATTAATCTGTAAAGTTCATTGCATATTTAAAAATCAAAATGGTAGAAACCCTGAATCTGGCTTTAGCATCACCCTGTTCAAAGTAGCTGGAATATAAGTTAAAAAGAGTGGGAATGTTCATTACTACTACTTCAAGCAACTTATTTGGCCTAACTGCATTTTACCAAACTGTAAGTAATTAAGATTTTCCTTTAAAAAGAAATTTTCTTTCATGATTTAAAATGCAAAGGAGAATCCTGGTGTCTGATTGGAGATTAATATTTAATCGGAATTTTTCAGCAGGCCCAGTGCATGTGGGAAGGCTGAAGCCCAGGGGCCTCACCTTTAAGCTGTCCCCATGGACATAGACTTGTGCCACAGGCTGGCTCCGGATGTAGATGTTCTCAATCTTCTCAGGCGCAACATATTCCCCCTGAGCAAGTTTAAATATGTGCTTTTTCCGATCAATAATTTTAAGAGTTCCTGCCTGTAGAGTTGAACAAAACAGTTGCATAAGAAGATGGCACGCCTAGGCCTGAACCCCTCACTCCTCAGTGCCATAGTCCTTCACTACTGCCCTAAGCCAGCCTCTCCCCACAGCTGACCCTGCCCCAATTTGCTCTTTAGCCTGTTATGTCTGTTCTTACAGAGCTGCTGTGCAGCTGGAGAGATACTATGTACTGCAGGTTGATGGTACCCAAGCTCTGCTGGGCCTTGAGTGCCCTCTGTTTTTCCCCTTAGCAGTGGCCCCTGCCACCCACCACCTGCCACCCTCACATCTACTTGCAGGTGTCTTCACCTCCTCCTTCTCAGAACCCACCTCCCTTCCACCAGGGCTCTTGCTCTAATTGTCCTTTATCTTACCAGCATCTTTTGTTTCATTCCTTTAAACCATACACAGACCTCTTGCGCAGCTACTGCCTCTACTCACAAAGAGCAGCCTCTCTATCCCCGGGCATATAGCAAAGATCTGGTATGATTTGGCTACCTAGCAGCCAGATGGTACTAGAAGCCTAGGCTCCTGGAGGATCTCTGCAGTGGGCAGGTCACATTACACCCTGAGCAGTAAGTGCTGGTGCCACTGGCTTCCAGGTCCCGTGCACACCTTACTCTCCTCAACCTCTATGTGTTTCCATGATGATTAGGTGGGCTTCTCTCTTTCAGCTCAACCCTTGAGTGTTGTACTTGCCTCCCTCCCATCAGTGCACCTTGACATAACCCCAAGTTCTCTCTTTATTGGCCACTCCTATGTCTGTCCAAGCTTCTGGCTCCTCACTCACCTAGAGCCCAGCTACCCTCTGAATATGTTTGCCCCTTGGGATGTGACACACCACAAATGCAGGTCATGACCATCCTCCTCGATCCTGCCCTACCTCACGCCTGGGATGGCCTTGCTCTTTGTCTCTCCTGGGATCTCTAGCAGGCAGGATTGCCCATCCTTGTTCATAAATCCTGCTTACCTCCATCCCCTCCTCCCATCAAAACCACTTGTTGACTACTTCAACTGCATGATCCACCAAAGGCAGAGCAATCTCTTCAGAAGAGGGAAACAAGCAGGCTCTGCTTTGTCAGAACCCAGGCTGGACGTCAGGTGCCTCCCCTACACTAGCTCCTCTGGTCCTCGTGGAGCCCACTAACTGAGTGTTGTTACCCCTGTTTCACAGATAAGGGAAATGAAGATCATAAAGATCAGTTAACTCCCCCAAAGTCACACAGCGAGGGGATAGGGGAACCAGGATTGGAACCCAGGTTCTTCTGGATCAAAAGACTATGTCTTATCCTTGATCTACCTATTACTATTTCAAGATAATAAGTTTTTAAAGTTTATAAATTGTCTTTATAGACAATTTCTACCTAAGTTTAAAGAATAGATCAAACTTTGCACATTCTCTCCTAGAAAACAGGAAAAAAAAAAAAACCACTCACCAAGTCATTCAGTATGCTGACACCAAAACCATAGGATTTGTGTATTAAAGGAAAATTGCAGGTCAATTTCATTTATGAATATAAATGAAAAGGCTAAATATAATTTTTAGAAAAATAATATTAGCTGGGCACAGTGGCTCATGCCTGTAATCCTAGCACTCTGGGAGGCTGAGGCAAGTGGATTGCCTAAGCTTACAGGTTTGAGACCATCCTGAGCAAGAACGAGACCCCATCTCTAACAATAGCCAGGCGTGGTAGACGTCTGACGTCCCAGCCACTCGGAGGCTGAGGAAGGAGGATCACTCAAGCCTAAGAGTTTAAGGTTGCTGTGAATGGCACTCTACCAAGGGTGACAAAATGAAACTGTCTTAAAAAAAAAAAAAAAAAGAAAAGAAAATGTTAAAAAGGAATATCATAGTTAAGTTGAATTATGCCAAAACTGCATGATTTGCTTCACACAAGAAATACATGTATAGAAATAAGTATTTGTCTCAGAAGCTGTAACAATTTTAATAAATTTCAACAACCATTTAAATTATTAAAAAATGGACTCTCATAGACCTCTCCCTGCCTGTCTTAGGCTCTGTGCTCAAGATGCAACACTAGGTGCTTTAAATGAATTGGTTTATTTGCTCTTCACAACTCCTTGAACTATAGGTGGTTCATTCAAGTTACAAGGCATCAGGGGTTTTGTGGGACTTCAAGCTTTTATAATTTTGAGAGCCCTCTTCATGAAAAATAATATGAAATGATATGTAAGGCCTTGAAAGGGGTTGATGCAAGTGAGGATCCCTGAAGCCTAAAGCTTCCTGAGCTGACAGGGCAACCCACCCTCTGACAGGTGTCCAGGGCCCAAACACCTCTCTGGCCTCTCTCCTCCACACCTATGGGCCTTTGGCTGGAATTAGTTGCCTCACACCTCTGCTGCCTCTATTCTGCACACTGCTCTGACTGTCCTTCCTAAGCTCTCCTCTCTCCTTGGAATATGACTCAGATTCTGAGACTTTGATCCAGTAGGTGCCTATTGTCCTCTGCCTTTCCCCGGGTGAGTGTGCCCCCACCCAGCTCAAGCCAATCACATTGGGTTGGGAACTGTCTAAGGATGCATATCTTCCCTGAGCAGAGTTCTCGGCCTAGGGCACATGCTGAGGATACATCCTTGTCTGCCATAAACATGAAGGTTTCTGAGGGGAAGCACATAGATCCAAGCAGGAGTACATCCACTTACCAGGCCGCAGGGCCTCTGGGTGGTCTCATCATTCACATGCCTGGCTTATCACCTTAAAATGTCCATCCCAAATCTTAGCAACTTCCCAGAGACACAGGAGGGGTTTCTGGGGTAAGCTGCATCACTCTCAGTGTCAATGACAAAGCTTTTTTCTGGTCAAATCACTCATCTAAGTGTCTCCCATGTGCCAGGCATTGTGCTAAGTGCTTTATAGCTATACTCTCATTTCTTCCACGCAAGGATAACTGTAGACATAAACAATGTTATTATCCTTATTTTTAAAATGACAGACTGAGGCAAACTGGTTTTGGCTAAAAGGTGGGGGATATGGCCAAAGAATGTCATGAAGCCTTGCTGTCTGATTCTACAATTAAGTCAAGGTCAAGCCCAAGGGAGGGATGAGGCTTTGCTCCAGGTTGCAAGAGCAACTGCTGGCAGAGAAGAGCTCAGGCATCCTCCTATCCAGCTCCAAGCTTTTCTCTCTGCTCAGTGCCACCTCCTGGTTGGAGGCCTGCATCTTTGGGCTCATAGGCCCTGCACTTCCAGACTCCCCAGAAATACATACCCCCTGCTCTTTCGACTCCACTATCAGATTCCACTCAGTCAGATCTCTTTCTGAAAACCATTAAGCATAGGGCATTGATCTCTAAGACCCCAGCTATAAGCTCCTATACAAGTGCCTCTTCACCTTCATGAGGCAGAGAGCCTCCCAGTCTCCAGAGGTACTCCTGAGTGACTAATTGTCAGGGAGGATGTGGAGAAGATGCCTGCCTCAATAACACAGATCACACACCCTCTCACCACCAAAACATCTGTAACTCCACTGTTCTAAACATACGCACCGGCAGCCACTTCCCGATGTCTCCAGTGTGAAGCCAGCCATCACTGTCCAAGGCCTCATTTGTCCTGTCCTGATCTTTCAAGTAGCCTTTGAACACATTTGGTCCTCTCACACATATCTGTGGAGACAAATATCCATGCCTTCTCTTAGCCACAGCATAAGGAATACAATGACAGGAGGCTGTCTCCAGGCATATGCAGAATAGATACACTATCCTTCAGGAAGACCAGCACCATAGGAGCGACAGTGATGGAAACAGGACAAGGAACAGACACTAGCCATCTGAACTGCCTCCTATCTTCTCTCAAGCAGCATCCTCCCCATATTTCCTCCCTGCCGTGGTCACCCAGCCCTCTGCCTTCTCTTCTTCCTCAGGAGCCCCCCAGCCTTGTCCACATGCTGCTTTGTGTCACACTCAATGGGGTTTCATCACAGATATTGATAGCTGGTTGATTCTACCATAGATGCTTGAGTCCCCTGTTTCATGACCAGCCTTCCCATTCATTCCCATGGAATGAATGAGCATAGGCCAGCTCTATCTTCCCCGTCTACAGATCATGACAGTTAGGGGGGAAAAATGGATTTTTAACAAACTTTTAGGAATTCTAAATATTGATTTGGAATTTAGAGCAGCCCAGTCCCAGCACTAGAGGTTTGTTGCATCATAAACAGGAGAGAATATGCTGAGTTTAGTTGAGTCAAATTAATCAGTAATTTAAAATAATTTTATACATAGGTGAAAGGAAAACAATTCCATCCCAACTGTCTTTGTCTGTTTCTACTCATTATGGTAGTATCTACAGATGTGAATGTCTAAACCCTTAAGTTTACCTCGCCCTCTCCTTTGCAGGCCCAGTAGTTCAGTTCTTCGACATCAACAAGCTTGATGTGATTGCAAGGCAGTGGTGCCCCTACATGCCCTAAAACACCAGAGTAAGACGGCATTTGTTAGTGTTCAGATCAGTTGCAGCATAAAAGATGGTCCATACCCTGTAAAACCCCAGAGTGGTTAAAATGGAGAATTATGGATGGAGAGCAAGACACCTTTAGCGGGGCATTTGTCACTGGCAAGTATTGATGATAAAACAAAGTTCAGAGGAAAGCAAAGGACAACTTATACTTGGGCTTTTGTTTTATGTCTGAGTGTTAAAGGGCAAGCAAGATCCTGCAGGACTTGCCACAACTTGCATAGGGGCTTTAGGTGGTGTGGAGGGCTTATACCCACACCAATCACAGGGTCAGGATTTTTTATAACAGTGCCCACTTGGAAACATTTCTCCCATTGTCAGATTACGAGTCTTGGTTTGGAGATCATAAAATATAGAAATCATTGCTTTTCCTCTAGTCCCCAGAATATTGATTAATGTGTGTAGGAATCACCTAGAAATCTTGTTAAATTGTAGATTCTGGTTCAGTAGGTCTAGGAGAAGTCCTGAGTCTACATTTCATACAGGCACTGAGGTAATGCCGCCAGTGCGGGTGCACACACTACTTTCAGTAACAAAGGAATAGAAAACTGGGATGAAGCAACTTGCCCTCAAAAAATAAAACTCCAAATTCCTTTGGTCAAATTTACCACAAAATTACATTTTCTAAGTCATTTTCTAGTCATTGTTTGTGCTTGTTACATAGTTCACTACCAAGTTGGAGGTTTATTGACAGAAAAATGAGCCACATGCATGAAAAAGAGAAACGAATAAGACTGTACCATTTGGTTTCTCTTTGGACTCCCAAACCTTCTAAAACACTGCACACAGATACATATCCTCTTATGCCCAATACCCTTTTCAAGTTGTTATGGTAAGGATGAATAAAAAAGACAAAACTTCAATAGTTTCACATGGAAAAATTTAAAGGATGACAAAAGAGGGAGGAAAGAGAATCTGAGAAGATATAAGACCGTGACTGGTCAATATAATATGGTTTTAGGAAGAAAAACTTAATGAGTGGGACTTCTAAAGATGGTTCCTGTAGGAGATGTGCCAGTGTCAGAGTAACCAAAGAATTTATATACAAAATAGGCTTCATTTAGAGATAGAACTAAGAAAATATGCTTCTATATTTGGCTTGGACAAATATGATTTCATTTAAAATCCACCTATCATGTTTCTGCTATCTCAAGGTATTCTGAAAATCGTATTGCCTTAAGGAGCATATTTGTTGCACATGCCCATCAGCTCAAATTTTCCAGTTTGTATTTCAGCAAACTTAAGCACAAAGAGTGGCCCTAGGGTCACAGAGGAAGTGGGGTACTGAAAAATTCTTTTGCTGAGTGGTTTTATGAATCTGCCAGCGTTTGGTCTAAGTCAATGATGGTTAATCTGTTGGGTACCTACTACAGATTTGCTTTTCCCTTGCCCTGAAAGATGAATCTCCTCCGAATGAGGCTGTGGATGTGAGCTGCTCCTTTCTGAGGTTGCTGCTCCTTTCTAGACAGTAGCACAGACCATGGCTCCCAACAGTTCCTTGGCCACTATGAATCTGCTTCTCCTTTACCCAAGTTATATCCATTATAGCCTGAATCCTTCACTCCTCAATGTCTGTAAACAAGGCGGTGTAGTATCTAGAATCTGTAAACTTCAGTATACTGATATTATAAGCATTTTTCCACCTGGGATTTTATGTTCTTATCTATTACTTTTTATATAACTTCTATTTATCTATAAAAGGAATAGGAAAATAAAAAAATATGTAACAAAGAAAACAACAGATCCATAATGCTACAACCCAGACATAACTTCTATTCATGTTTCTCTATTTCTTTTGCTTTTCTCCTAAGTTTCCTGAAATCTACTCTCCATGAAGGAGTTTTAGAGCCGGCTGTTTTTATCCCACAGTAGCTGTGAACCATCCAGTCTCTAGCCCATCCCACCTGAGGTCCAGTCTCCAGGAGTGGTGAAAGTACAACCAGCTGTGCACTCAGTTTGGCCATAACCTTCATAAACCTTCAAACAAAACACAGAAACCACATTGTGGACACACATACTCCCAAGAGTTGAATGGCTGTCCTTTCCAGTCAGCTAGCTTCCCACTGAACATCTGGCTGCTCCATGATGAGAATGGCAGGAGGAAGGTACTCTGGAAGGAGATAACTCCAACTCCAGGTGAAGATGAACACAGACAACAGGGCGGCCACATTTGCTTGGAGGAAGTGCTATTTTTACCACTGACATTTAATAGGTAAGGCTATAATAGTTTGGGGTAAAGATATCTGATCTATTTTATACCATTGATTCTATTTTTCCCTTGAATTATATGCTAACGATAAACATTTATTTTTTTTTCAATTCTTTTATTTATTTATTTTTTATTCTTTATTGTTGGGGATTCATTGAGGGTACAATAAGCCAGGTTACACTGATTGCATTTGTTAGGTAAAGTCCCTCTTGCAATCATGTCTTGCCCCAGAAGGTGTGGCACACACCAAGGCCCCACCCCTCCTCCCTCCTTCCCTCTCTCTCCACTCTATTTTTTTTTTGTCTCTGTAAGATATTCCTTATTTGCATAAATACAAACAAGCAGGACTTGCTGCCTGTTTGTGGGAGAGTCTGCCTATAGAAATGATCAAGCCATGTTGGTGTTAAATAAGAGGACAATGTAAAAAGCTCATAACTTCAGAAGCATAAAAATGTAAGCATGCACCGTTATGAAACAGACATGTCTACTTAACATACAAGCCATCAGCTACAACCATGGTATGATGCCCAGCATATGTAGGAACTTAATAAATATTAATTGAATGGATACATGAAGAAACACACTTTTAGTGAAGGCAAAACCTAATGAACCAGATAACACATAACTGGGCTGTCATCCCTTCCCTGTTCCCCTTTTCTGGGTTGGGAGATATTTGGTAGGCTGAAGAAGGCAGAGATGCAATCTAGGGGTGGTATAGATTCTTCAGCATAATGACAATCCATATAAAGCTTATCTGAGCCCTTTCCCTTTGCTAAAAATTTCCAAGGGCCCAGGTAAGGTAATCTGCAGAACAGACACACCTAGGCTTTCCAGATATGGCATAGCCATCTTGGCTTTCACTGGATCTGGGCTTTTTTTATCCTCGGAGGAAGGAGCTTTTATCTCACAAAAATCTTGCCCCTGGGTATTTCTCTGTCCTTCAGAGAGTATTATAGTTTTCCTGCCCTAACATACTTCCCACTCTCCTCAGGGAAGGCCACACAATGATAATACCTGGCACCCTAGAGCTGCCCGGAGGAATCCTAGGACTGCTGGCGATGCAGGGGCTGCTCCAGTAACAATCATCCGCACACACCCACCAAGACTGGCCTGCAGGAAGAGAAAAGAACGAGAGTTTGTAATGCCTGAGATGGCCTCCAGGCCCTGTGGGCCCCAGCCAAGGTCAACATCCAACAGCTGAACCCTACCTGGATATTAGGGGTAGGATCAGAAACAAGGACTGAGGCTGTACAGCATGTGAGCTGAGGACATCCTTTCCCCTTCCTTCCAAATAATAGATCAAATCAGCTCTGCAACCCTACTCAACATATGACCAATTCTTTTATGTCTTTTGAGATAAGTGCCATTAGTCCATGGGGAATTCTATATTGGTTCTCCTTTCCTTAAAATATATAGCTCCTCCCTTACTGTCCCATCATCTACAAGCATCCAAGACAATTACTTAGAACAATTTTTCCCCACTTCCATTTTAATGGCATGGCTTTTTCTTTCATTTGTAAATCAATACCATGCTTTATTTACTATGCTCTACAGAGGACAAAGAATGCTTGAAACACTTTGTTTCTCTAAGTTGAGTACAGAGAGTTTAAATATTAATTTTCATAACTGAAAATAGAGTACCAAGAAAAAAAATGAGGAATGCTACTAATTAACTACAGATTCCTTGAGTAGTGCAGAGCTTGAAAACTTTAGTGGAGGTGCAGAAATGAGTAATTCATGATTGGTCTGGTTTGGGAGAGGTTAAAGGGACAGGAAACAGGAAAAGAAAAGATGATTCTTAGCCATACAGCTAGAACAGCATGCTGCTGGAAAGCCACCATGACTTGAACTATCAGGAGGGGAAAGAGGACCACTCACTGGAAAAGCCACCATGGAAATTAAAGGACCTCTTACTTCTCAGGGGTCCTTCCTGGTTGCCTTTTGGCAAATATAACACATCTCCAAAGGTACAAAATGGCTACTTTAACATTTCCCTGGTAGCTTAAGCTTCCATTTCACAACAAATGAGTTCTTATCTTACTTCACAAGTTATAGGTTGCTGGGATGAACTTCTCTAGTTCTCTTGTAAGGTAAAAAAAGGTCTCTGTATCTCACGTGATAATTGCTTATTCCTTTTTTTTTCCACTACAAAATAATTTATTGTAACACACAGCTTCAGCACTGGAGACTATGTACAAGCACACAACACTCCTGACTGCCTTAACTAGGGGACCCTTTTCTTCCCCCTTGCTTTGCGGACCTCTTCAATCAAATCTTTCAGGTACTGGATCTCCTTGGCCAGGGAATCTGCCTTCTCTTTCAGAGCCTCGTTCTTCTTTTCCAGTTCTCTGCATTCACCAGCAAGGGCTTCCTGCTCTGCTCTCTTCCTCTGGCGGTACCTAGTGGCTGCAGTCTTGTTTTGCTCCATTTTTTCAGCTTCTTATCTAGCTTCTCACCCTTTACTTTTGTTGCTACTATTTTCTCTCCAGGAGGGTCATAAGGTTTAGGGCGGACAGAGCCACAGAAGACACCTGGAGATAGCAGGCTCCTATTTGGAGAGCCCCTGGAGGTAGAGGGGCTATGCTCTAGGACTCTGGGCTCATACAGATGCCACTGTCATTATCTGAGGGGTGTCTTCCTCCTTTACACTGAGGAATCATAGTAATTAAGCAGTAGAGTCTGGCTTTCTATCTCCTTCAGAGATATCCACTTGGCTGCCCAGCTCTAAACTAAAGGAATGATCTGGAGTAGAGGACAGAACCCCTGGGGATAGGGGAAGAGGTTGCAAGAAGGTGAAGGGGGCAACCTGATCGGTTTTTGTTAAACCTTCTGGGAAATGGCCAATTGGGTTCACTGTCTGGGGGGGCTCCTTGTTAGTCTCCTGGACTAGGGGGGCAAAGAGATCACAGGTGTCATCCAACGTGGCCAAAAGCTCATCTGGCATGGCTTCCAGGTCATCCATACCCAACAGGGCATCAAAGTCAAACTCCTTCAGATCCATTTTCTCCAACATCCAATCTGTCCCAGAGAAGGCATCCTCCTTGCCATTGTTGGAGGCACTGACCAACCCATCCACAGCCAGCCATTCGGAGGAGCCCGCCTTAGCCTTGTCACTGGAGAACCCATGAGGTTTGAAGTGCTTGGCCACCTCCAGGTAATCATCTAAGAGATCTAGGCTTTCTTCAGCCTCCAAACCCAACTGGTCGAAGGAGGACATCAAGTCCCCCGCCAACACCTCGCTGCTCAGGAAGCTCATCTCGGTCATGTTGGGGGGATTTGCTGAAATCCAGGAATGTACTTAATTCGCAGGTGTCTTTGTTGGTTACAGCAATGCTGCTGCTGGACGCTGTGAGAAGCGCCATGGCTTAAGCCGCTGGGGGTTGCGGTTGCAGAGCCTGGTGCTGCTGCGGCTGCTGCAAAGGTCAACGCTGCCGCAGGCACTACTGCCTCTAATACGCCACGGTCGCCGCGGACCCCTCCTGTCGGAGCATAGCTGGATTGAGCCAAGGAATCTGTTTCTAAGACCTCACGGAAGGAAAATAGTGCACTACTTTTCAAGACTTCCAAGATCAAAGAGTCACGCTCTTCCTTCTGCTGCCAAAGAGCGTGGAGGGATTTGTCGGACACGCCTCGCTTCCGGCGTTGGCCCAAAGAGCCGCTTGTTCATTTTCTTACCTGAATCTTATTAAAGAAGAGTTCATCCCAGATACTGTCATTCCTGATGATTCCATTCCGGATCTCAGCCTGCTTTCGCTTTGCTGCAAATTCCAGGAGCCAGCGCTTTAACGGTGTGTTTGCCCGGCTGAAGATCTGACGGACACAAATTGGAAATGGCTGTTGGACCTGAATAGTTCACCTCCACACATGTCCCCCAGAAAGAAAACCCAGACTCATCAGTAGAGAAGCCACATTCCATTTTACCCGGCAGGAGGCCGCTGAATGTTAATACTGGCAAGGTCCAAGCATGTTGTGGAGATGGAAGTTCTGGAAAAAATCTCCCCAACTAGGGTTTTGGAGAATAGGAAGAAAACAGGAGTAAGAAGACTGGGAAAGAGTCAGGGAATACAAGAGAGGAGACAACTTCCAGGATTTGGAAAACCTGCCTGGGGCCCCAGACCTACTCCATATAAGCAGACATACAGCCCTCAGCCTGGCCAGAGACTCCCTGAGGGTTCACCTTGTCATACATCCGGTTCAACAGTCGTGGGACCACAGGGAAGATGGTGGGGTGAAGAGCCTGCATGTCATCTGAGAGGAGGCGGATGTCCCCTTGGAAGAAACCAACACGTCCTCCATGGCAGTAGACGACAGACTGGAGGGAAAGGACAGGAAGGGAGGATTCCATTAGGGTGGTCACTCCTGGCTAAAGTCCAGAGCTATCCAAAGTGCTGCCCTACATGGAGGGCACCCATGACCCCCAACCCAGCTCTGGCTGCTACCATGAGACTCTGAAGAATAGTCTCTGAGGTGAGATCCCACTACTACCTTCCCACTAGGTCTCACTCAGGCATAGGGCAAAGAAGCAGGAGATAGAATGGAATCCTGAGTCTCTGGGAGATACCAAAGCAGCCATTCTCACTGGTGTCTATCCCTTCATGCCCATTCCTACACCCTGGCCATGGGCTTCCCCGGGAATACAGGTCTCTGAAATGTATTGAACTCCATTAATGGGTCTGCTCTAGAAGAGTTCTTGGGGACATCCTAGCAACTCCGAAGGGTGTGTAGGCCCCATAAGTCCTGGAGATGCTACTGGAGTTGGCTGTGGTTAGCAGGCCAAGGGGGAACCTGGCTGGTTCCTAAAGGCACTGGGAGTACACCAAGGACCACATACATGCTCCTTTCTGTAATGCTCATAGCAGCCCTCTAGGGGAGATAGTATTCCTAATCCCCATTTTACAGGTGAGGAATGCAAAGCTCAGAAAGATAAAGTGACTTTCCCAGGTCACAAAACCAGTTAACAGTAATTGCTGGCATTCTAAGCCAGGTCTAGAAAGTAGGAAAGCATGCTCGATTGTATGAGATCTATCCACAGCAAAATGGGAAAAGGCTTAGAAGACTCGGTTTATCCATAGGCTGTTCCCCTGAATGACACAAGTGTGGGGCATGCTTTGTTCCTGGAATCACACATGGATTCCTTCCCCCACCCCTCTTCACTCCCACAAGTCCTGTCTCAGGACCAGTCTAAGGCCAGTTCCCACCTATAGCCTGAGGAGCCATGACAGTTTGATTCCCCAACTTTACTGTTTTGTTGTTTTAGAAATTCATGAATCATGAAGTTATACGTTTTCTGGCCATATATGGGGCTAGCTATACTGCACAGAGCTTGAATGGAATGGTAAAGCATGTCTGGAAAGCTCCAATACTCTCTGATGCTATCAGCTGATGTGTGTCCATGGGTAAGACAGGGCAGGCCTGGGACAATGCTTCCAGGAGGGACAGTTAGGGTGGCCAAGGTCCTCTAACTCCTGTGACCCCTGTGGTACCTTCTGAGGACAGGGCAGTTTGATCCTACTTCATGCCACCAGTGACAAGTAACACTGTGCTAGGGTTATGGGTTCTAGGCACAGATTGCGCCTCCCTGATGCCAGGGCCTTACCTGCACCATTCGCTCAAACATGTGTGCTAAAGGCAAATAGGAAATGTGCACATCCGCACAAGTGGGAGCCCACTGACTCTGTAAGAAAACAGAAGGAGCCCAGGCAAGGCCCGGTCAGTCAGGTGAGTGTCTTACCTGGATTACTCTCTCAAACATGTGAGCCAGAGGCAGGAAGGAGATGAGCACATCGTCCTGTCTCGGAAAGATCACTTTCTGCAGGTGACGGGCATGGGAGACAGAAAGGAAAGAAACACTGACAGGAAGACGACAAGAAAGTCATAAAACAATAAAGAGAAAATGGTCCTGGAGGGGCAAACAGGAAGAGAGGGAAGGGGAATGAAGACAGAGAGAGAAAGAGAGAGAGGTGAGATGAGAGAGAGAAGAAATGAAAGAGAGAAGAAAGAGAGAGGGGGGAAGGAAGAAGGGAGAGATGGGGAAGGAGAGAGGTAGGGGAAAGGTGCGGAAAGAAAAGAGAGAGAGACAGAGAGACAGGGCAGCATAGGAAGCGGAGTGTTAGGTCGCAGCGCCAGTGGGTCTAGGTTATCTGCAGAAGCAAAGAGCCAAATGAAGCACACATAAACCAGCAGAGTCGGGCTCCGCAGGGAAGTCTCCTCTTGGGAGGGCCTGCACCTCACTTGCAGTCAGTCAGCACCAGCCGGGCTCTCTCCCCTTCCTTCCCATCTCCCCTCCTTCCCACAGCCATAGCATCTCACCATATCCCATTTCTCCAGTCTCCCTGGTCCTGCACAAGGATTCAGAAGGCCTTCGCTAATCATATTTTTGAGTCCTTCTTCCAGAGAATAAGACCCAGAGAGCCCTAAGTCTATGCCAGTTGTGGCTGGGGTGCAAGCCCCGGAAAAAAGAGATAAGGCCAAGCCCCAGGTAGTTGAACCTGGCTTCCCAAGCTATGCCTGGGACTAGGACCTTAACAGAGAAAGCTAACAGGGAGCCCTGCTGTAACCACCAGCACAGGGAGGGTCCCAGGCCACATCCCACACATGTGACTGACTCTAGGAAGGGGCAGGGCCTGCAAGAGGCCTGGGCATGTTCCTTCAGGAACTCTCCTTGCTCTCCACCTTTTTGCAAGGTTGGCTTTTGGCCCAGTTTGGACAAACCCTAGGATCCCAGTTCACAGCTCCTAACCTGGGCTCAGCCACTAACCATCTCTCACAGTTTGCTACCAAAATATACAACTATTTGGTGCATGTGCTCCATAATATCATCCAGCATGAATGTGGAGAGTGATTTTCTACACAGTAGCAAAAAAGCCTAACTTCTGTAAAAATATACATTCCATTATCCTGAAGGAAACTGCAGGACATACTCACCACTTGTGCGAAAAGTGCTCCTTTCTTAGCTGGTTATAAAATGCTAACATGCTTTTGTCAGGCCAAGATAACAAAGCTTTTTTTGATTTTAAATTTACCTTTAAGTACAGCCTTATAAATTAGCAGTTGCCGTTGTTTCTCAGACTCTAGTAGTCCTTAAACACAAAATGACTGAGTTAAACCCCAAACTAGTTAAAAAACAAGCTATTGAAAATTACTTTCTAATAAAGGCACACACAAAACCATAGGTATATCAATTTTTGAAGTTAAAAAAATAAAAATATAGGTTTATATGCTTTTCTTCCTGGGATCTTAATACTCTTAGAAATCAAATAAATATCAAGTATGGGTCATTTCAGTGTTTGAGGTTAAAGGTGGCTGTAAAAGTGAGGTTGCTATAATGAGAACAGCAACTCCCATTTGCGAATGGCAGACCAGATTATATCAGGGGGAAAAAATCCTCTGAGCCTTGAGGTTGTCCTCAAGAGACACCTGCATTAGTAAGTCTACTTTATTCACCTCTGTCACTTTCAGAAAGCCTGAGAAATCAGCCACCACGTTCCCATGAGTAAGCATTGCACCTTTTGGGTTCCCTGTAAAAAGAAAGCAAGAAAGCAAATTAGTTGGACCTCAGGGGCCACTCCTTCAGAAGATTGCCCAAGTTTTCAGTCCCAGAGACTCAGGCTATCCACTCAAGCCTCTGGCCTTCATCCTCAGCCAACTTCAGACTTCTAGGCAGGTGACTGCTGCTTTGAGGACTTCCATCCTGGAGACCCTTGAAGCCCACCCTGAGGATCCTAGCAGTGTGGGATTACCTGTGGCCTGCACTATACCCTCTCCTGCCTCCCTCAGGGAGCAGTCCCCTCAGTGCTGTTCTCCGGGCCTGAGGAGGGCTACTCTCCTGAATCCAGCAATCAACTCTGCTGGCAGAATACCTCCCTGCTGCATTTGGCATCTGGAAAGGTCCCAGGCTCAGGCTAGGCTGGAGGTCCAGAGGGCTGGGGCAGCACTTCCTGCCTGCTCACCAGCAGAGATGGGACACAGGTGTAGATGATCTTGCTTGGTCTTGACACCTCTTTCACTACAACTCATGAGGCGAGGTCCTCAGGGCACTTGAGGAAGCCAGGGCTGCTAGGATGCCTCAGGAGATAGAGGCAGGTGGGGACTCATGGCATAGCAGGCTAAGGAGGCCACCATTTCATGTCAAGGTGGATATGAACCTAATGTGGCTGCTGGACAGATTTCACCTGTGAAATGAGACCATAATGCCCATTCATAGGGCTGCTATAAAGGCTAAGGATATAACATACAAAAGATGTTAAATTAATTTCCACTGAGGCAGGTGAAATTTAAACTAGGTGATTGCACAAAGGCAGCAGATATACTAGTAGTAGCTGAGAAACTCCAAAAGTTAAGGGCCAGACCACATGCTGAATTTACCCAGGAAATATCAAATAAACTAATACATCAACTTTGCAGTCATCCAGTGAGTAGAGAGTAAGAGAGTACTAAAAGTCAGTGAATTGCTCACTTTAAAATGGCTAATTTTATTCTATGTGAATTTTGCCTCAACAAAAGAGTATTTGTAAAGAGGATTTCTTTGGCAAGAGCTACAATAAGTCCTATGGCCCACCAAAAGGGGAGGAATTAAGAGTCCTCTTTCCCTACCCAAACCTGAAACACAAGCTAACAAGGACTCTATTGGGATCACTTGAGAAGCCCAAACATATTCCCTGCAGCTGGGGAACCCAGTGAGAAAGGTGAAGAAGCCTGTAGCTGCCAAAAAATAATTAATCCCATGGAACTTTTTATTACCTGAGAGTGACCAGAAAAGGCATGAGAGGAGCAGAAAAAGAGTTTTATCCAGGAGCAGAAAAAGAACCACCTCTCACTGAGCAAGTTTAAAGGAATGAATGGAAACAAAAATAAACCTGCTCCCATAATTATATCCCATGAGGCCTACTTGCTCAACTTATTGGTGACCCATTTGTCAGAGACAAGAGCTTCAGTCATGTACCCATCTATGAATTCAAGAGACTCATCCATTTGACTGAGGTGATTCTGGAGACAAAGAGGTTTGCGTGATTTTAAAAATTACATTTAAAAAATAGATGCCTGTTAAAATATCTTCCTTTCAAAAAAATTAATCAATTAAAAATACCATCACATAGAGGATGAGGAGGAAAGAAATAAAATAAGTAAATAAAATATCTTGCTTTTGAAAAGAAAAAGAGCCCTGGGGTCTGTTTTACCTCTACCCGTCCTTCTTTCATTCTGACGTCTTTCCTCAAACCAAGGGCCCACATTAAAAAATTTCCCTGAGTTGTCTCTTACATACAAATCCCATAGAGACCCTGGGCCCACAGAGTGGATTCTCAGGTTCTGCAATTATTTAAGGAACATGCCCCAAATACCAGGTATGAAATCAGAAGTGTCACAAACTATAGAGTCCTGTGCTACAGAGCTTTAGATCTGTGAGGTTGGCTGACTTGTTTGCTCCTGATATAACTTCAGGTTGGATGGTCTGAAAATCTCAAGAGAAATCTTTGTAGATAAACAATTTCTAAAGCCTCCATTCACTTCAGGCCAAAACACATACAACAGCAGTAGTTATTCGATTCTACTTAGATAAGCCCTTTTCTTCTCCAGCATGATGAGAAAATGTTCACGCCTTTTAATTTTCTTGTGGCTATGAATGTAATTTCATAAACTTCTAATGACCTACGGGATTTTAAAATATTCCCAGGAATTTTCAAATTATTTCACGTTATCTCTGGATGTGAACCCAAAAGATAAAGGAGGAGTGAATGGTGACAACAAATTCTGGGGGAAGACTGAAATGTCCAGCTGGGAGGGACAAGATGAGCCTTCAGAAAGGCTCAGCTTGCTTCTCTGGCTCAGGACAAAGATATGTCTGAGGTGATTCTGGAGACAAATTCTAAGCATGTCTGGCAGCACTTCTTTTAAACACTAGAGAAGTTTTTCAAGTTGTTCACATGGAGGAACTTCCAGGTCTTCCTAGCTAAAGCTCCGTGCAGTCAAGTTTGTAGAATCAAACTGCTGGATTTCCTCTGGTTCTCTCCTTTTCTGGCATGAAGTTAGTGAGGGGGTGCCAATGTCTCAGCAATGTGAGACCTACTGTCCATTTCCCATCTTCACTCATAAGCTCACCCACCTTGCATTTAATTTTCTCTCAAGCCACTGAAGAGAAACTTTTCAAGTTTCAGATTCTACAAATGGCATTTTGGCTTTGGCCAGTGTTCCTGGGCAGGCCTCCCACAGCTATTATGTAGAAAGGCATTTTGCTGGGTGCAGATCTGTCCTATTGGATGTTGGCACCAAGTGAGAGCAGCTGTGAGATGAAGCTGAGCTCAAGATTTCTCCCGCAGGGTTAGGAGTGGAGTTGGGAGACAGTACTGGGCCCTCTGGTTGGGGGCTCTTCTGACCACTTGTTTCTGCCTTTACACAGCCAAAGGTGAGTTACAATAGATAATGGTGACCAAAATGCTCTGGAAGTTTGATAATGCCAGTTCATCTTCCTCCTCAGGGCTCCCAAATCTTCTTTAGGATCGAGTCTTACTTTTATCAACCCTATATCCATCAAGTTTTAAAAATCAGACTTGAGGGCTAGTAAGAATAGAAATAACAACTATAATAGCAGCTCAACACTGGCATTCATACATGGTAGCTCAGTTATTTCTTGAAACAACTCTCTATGGTAGGTATTAAATGCATTATTCATTTACTACCCAAAGAAACTCAGGCTTAAGAGAAATTAACTAATTCCAAACCCACACAGCGGAACTGCTGAGATGTAACTTGACACGTATGATCACATAAGTCTTGAACAAAACAAATAGGTCATGATGGGCATTTTCTCCAGAAAGCCCACCTCTGAGTAGCTGCAGCTAATGACTCTACATGACTGGGCTTTCATGGGTATCCTCAAACAGAAGAGAAGGATGCCCCAGTTCCAATGGCCTCCATTTCCTCAGCCTCTCTGCCCCACTGCTAATGCTTAGAACTGATCTGGTGAGCTCCCTTGTGTTGAGACCCTTCCATATGATTCCAGACACGTGACCTTTCCACTCCTTTTATCCCTCTCATCCCTCCCTCCCAAGGTGACTCCTGCATCATTCACTTCAGTCACTCTCCCATCTTAGTGCTTCAGCTCCTACTCCTGAGCTTCCTCTGGAGTATCTCATTCTGCAGACCCCACCAAGCCAATCCAGCGCCCCACCTTCCCACTCCTCCCACAGTGTGGCTCTGGAGGCTGAGAGCCTCTAGTCCCAGAGGGACTTTCTTCACAGCAACTATCATATATGCCGCACTTAGACACCTCTCAACTTCAGCCAGGACCCTGACTTCTACTCCACAGATGAGGCAGAAGACATCAGAGGGTGCCCCACATCTTCCTGGCCCAGAATCCTGCCTTCCTCTTTTCCTTCCCAGCAGGTCTGCCTCTTCCTGGTGCTTGGAAGCCTCCCTCCACCCCAAAGCTCTGGGGGCTTTGCTCCATTGAGCATCAATTTCCTCTCTAGTGGCCCCTTCTACCTTGAAGGTATCACTACTAAAACAACAAACCTCCCCCCAATCCCAGAGCCACCACCAGGGCCAGTCTTGCTCTCTGCCATCCCTTCATAATAAACATAAAAAAAATTCTCTTCCAGTACAACATATACATAGAAAGAGCCCAAATAAGTGTACAGCTCAAAGGAGTTTTCCAACTTGAACCCACCTGCACAATCAGCACCTTGATCAAGAAACAAAACAGCAGCAGCACCCCATGAAACCCCCTGGTAACGCTTCCAGCTGCCATTATCCTAAAGGCACTCACTATCCTAACTTCTAAAACCACAGAGTATTTTACTGCATTTTATAATTTTATTTATTTATTTATTTATTTATTTTTTTTTTTGTGGTCTTTGGTCGGGACTGGGTTTGAACCCGCCACCTCCGGCATATGGGACCGGCGCCCTACTCACTGAGCCACAGGCGCCGCTCTGCATTTTATAATTTTATAGAAAAGAAATCATACAATCTTGCCTGGTTTCTTTCATTCAGGGTGGTGGCATAATATTCTATGGTAGACAAGTAACATTCTATTGCTGACAGGCACTTGAGGTTTCCAAATTTTGACTATGACATCATGGCCATGAAAATGACCAAGCATGCCTTTTCATGACACAGCCAAGCTTCTTGGAAGAGCTGTGCACATGCTTTGCTGGATCCATACCTTTACCTCCCATTTTCCCCTCAGTCCACTGCAACCGGTTTCTCCTCCACCCCACACCCTGTGACCAGCCTTTGCCAAGAGTGCTGGCAGGTGATTTAGTGGTGACATGTGTGGGTACAAGTACACCACAGACAATGCTGACAGATTCTGTGCTCTAGCCTCTTCAGACACTCCCACTCAGCCTCTATTTGGAACACTGACCCCATCACCCTGCTTATGCCAGTGCTCCCAGGTCCTACCTTTAGTCCTCTGTTTTCCTCACTCAACTCCTTCAGTGACATTTTCAGCATTCCTGCCAGTCCTCTGCACATGTTCTTCCTCTCCTGGGAGTATCCTTCCTCCTCCTCCACCCACCTGTCCTTTAGGACTCTGCTTAGACTGACTTCCTTTGGGAATCCTTTCTGTCCTGCTGTACTGACCTCTCAGTGGGGTACCTCATGCCCCCGAGGATGCAGGCCTTGAGGTGGTGCCCACATCATACACACATGAGCTCATGAATGCAGGGCTGTGTCTTCTCTATCCCCAGCTCCTCCACCCTCAACGCTAGGTCTGACCCATAGTGGGTGCTCAAACAATGAGCTGAATGAATGAATATACATAAATTAGAAAAAGAGTACTGAAAACACATAGTCTGAGAAGAGTGTCTTAAAAGATTCCTGTATTTTCTTCCCTACATAAGGTACATAAACTCATAAGGATACAACATCTTAACTATCATTCAAAGAAAACAATTTCTCAAACTGGACTGTTAAACTCACAAATTACCTTTTTTTGGAGGGGAGTTTCAGTTCACAGTTATTTTGAAATGAACAACCAATCTCAAACCACCCCACCAGCCATTACTGAGCACAAACGAGCTACTGCTCTCACCTTCTCTCAGGCCTTCATGGTCTGACTGGTTTATTCTAAGAATCTTCACAGGTCTTTCCACCACATGCCAACAAGGAAATATTCCCAGAATGATTCCATAAGAACCACAGGGCAAATACCAGGTTCAGATCATATTTTCCATCTTTCCCCACTGAAAGAACAGTGTGGCCTTTGATGAGGCTGGGAGCTAGGACATTCAGCTTGAGTAAAGGGAAGCTGTATCTGGGCTGTGACGGTGAGGACACACAAGGCTGATGAATGAGGATGAATGCGAGAGGCATAGCACAGGCTTAGCCTAAAGCCAACGAAGTCCAAGTGTACAGCCAGGCTGGATGATATCAGGCTAGAAGCTTGTTCACTGCCCCAGCTTTGACTGGGCACCAGTTCTTACCTTTAGAAAGAGGGGCCTGGGATGCAAAATCACAGCCTGTTTTCCAGGCTCCATTAGTTCTGCTTCCACCACACAGAGCTTGAGTAGGATGGCTAAACTTCTAATTGTGAATCCAATCTGGAAAAGCACTAGGTGTGATATTCACCCTCTCTGGTTGGGCAATAGCATATTTCTGCATTATGCACTTCCTTTCCAGATCCAGAGGTAGCATCTGTGACCAAGCGACCTGTTAAAAGCCTGCAGACACTCTTTGAAGCAAGGGTCTAAAGATAAGGCCACAGCAGTGACCTGCTCCTCCAGATCATGTCATCAAAAATTCACACTGTGAGGTTCATGACAAAAAAAAATTGTAAAGTTGTTTAAAAGCAACATAAACCTGAAAGGCATTTTTTTTAAAGACAGGGTCTCACTCTGTTGCCTGGGCTAAAGTACAGTGGCACGTGATCATAGCTCACTATAACCTCAAACTCTGGGCCCAAGTGATCCTCCTGCCTCAGCCTCCCAAGTAGCTGGGACTTCAGGTGTGCAACACTGCACCCAGCTAATTTTTCTATTTTTTGTAGAAACAGGGCCTCACTCTTGCTCAAGCTGGTCTCAAACTCCTGGTCTCAAATTATCAATCCTCCCACCTCAGTCTCCCAAGGTACAAGGATTACAGGTTTTCAAATTCTGGGTTAGCTCTGGATCTTAGTCTGTGGAGAGTGAAGTTATATCATTTATTTTCTGGCAGGTTTTTGCAGAATGTGGTGGAAATCCTCAAACCAATGGGAGTTAGTAGCAAAAATCCATTTGATTCAATAAAGTCACATTTATCACGATCCACTGACATGGACAATCCTGCACATGGTGCTGATGAAAGTTCTTCCAACTGCATCTGTGAAAGGCATGGAGAGCCCCAGCGAGAGCTGTCATCAAGGTGGGCAGTTCTCAGTCTGGAAAAAGAAGGCAGGAAACTTCTTGTCCACCTAGGGCATGGCAAGTGACTTCCCAAGTCATCAGATGAAAGGCAGCAATGGGAAGAACATGGGACTGGGAGATAACAGAACAGGGCACAGGTCCTCGTGCCTCTACTTGTTGATGGTGTCCCCTTGGAGCAGACTTGGGGGTAAGTAAGCCTGCTCACCTCACAGGCTGTGTTGATGCCCCAGCGGCACCCTTGTCCTTGTGTGTATTATGGCTCCCCCAGTAAGTCTTCCTCTGTCGGTGCCAGGCATGAAGTGTGTTATTTCTGCTGTGTCTTCTGCCTAACGGCCTTGCCCATGGCATGCCAGCCTGCAGAGAAATAGACTGTAGACTGCCCTTTCACACACCACTCCATTTTCTGCTTAGTTCCTTTTTTTTTTCCCGGAGACAAGCTCTCATTTTGTCATCGAGGCTGGAGTGCAGTGGCATGATCATCATAGCTCACTACAGCCTTGAACTCCTGGGGTCAAGCAATCCTCCTGCTTCAGCCTGCCAAGTAGCTGAGATTACAGGAGCATCATAATGCCCAGCTAAATCTTTTATTTTTGTAGAGATAGAGTCTTGCTATTTTGCCCACATTGGTCTCAAACTCCTGGCTTCCTTATCCTCTCAAAGTTCTGGAATTATAAGTGTGAGCCACCCTCCCCAGCCATCTATTTAGTACCTTTAACCACTCTCCTCACAGAGGAGAAACTCGGGACAGTGGTGGTAGTATAAGTGACTGGCTCATAGTTCCCTAGCAAGTGGTGGAGACGAGACTCAAACAAAACTCTCAGATGCCAACAAACTCCTTCCCCAGTCCCTGACATAAAGGCCAAGAAGGCGCAAAAAGTAAGAGGAGTGAGAGCTATTTCTCACAGAAAAGACCCCAGTTAGAAAAGTCCTTTCCCCAGCATGTGACCCACCTGCCCAGATCTCTGCTGGCTCAGCTTTGGAAAGTGCTAAGCCCCCACCCCTGGGCCTTGCCACACTCTCCATCTGCATCTGCCCACCTCTGTGATGCCTGGAGCTGGACACTGGGAGCAGCAAGAAGGAACCATTGTCTGGAGCCAGGCACAGGACAAGGCTCAGCCCTTTTCACAGAGGGCATCAAAGACTCCTGCAGTCACCTGCCAGGCTTCCAGGGAAGGATACAGTTGGCCATGGCTAGTGATCTGGATGCCTCTGCTTACCTGTTGTGCCGCTTGTGAAACACACAATGGAGAGGTCATCAGGCTGCGGGGGCTGCAGGGGTGAGAAGAGGAGGGTGTTGGGGAGACCCAGCATAGTCAGCGAGGGCCTATGACGTCTGGGCCCCTCAGCCCCGTGCACGTGCTGTATGTGGATGTGTGCATGTGTCAGGCACGTGTGTTTGCTCCTGTGTATAGCACTCAGCAAGGTGGGCACATGAACTCCCAGGGATGGGGAAAAGAATGTGAGGAAACCTTATTGGGATGTGGACATAGATCTATCCCACTGACCTAACATCTGGTCTTGCTGCTTCCCACCACAAGAGCAGAATTCTCTTAGATGAGTTTGGGCTGCAGTGGCCTCTACCAAAGATCTCACCTTTCTAGTGAATGTGACCCAGTTCTCTCTGCTTTCCGTTTTCTACCAACATGTGACTCAGGCACTGAGCTGCCCACTGTGTCACTAAGTCTGCTCTACATATGCCCTTGCCCTGGCACTGGGCACACAGTCCTGAGTTCTGGCCCACCAAGTCTTGCTTGTATGTGGAAGATAGCTTCTCAGATATGGTGAAATTGAGTTGAAATGGAAGGACAGGTAAGGTTTCTCCAATGAAGTGAAGGTATGCATTTTGGGAAAGGAATTAGCCTGGGCCATAGGCACAGAGGCACAAAGACACGGGCATACCAAGGCATCAGAAACAGTCCTCCAAGGCAGAAGACTGGTGTGTGAGATGTGGGCAAACACCAGGATCTACAGGTGAGGGCCCCTGGGAAGCAGGGGCTACCTGCTCAGGCATGTGCGTGAGGATGCTCATCAGGGGTGGTGAGGGGAAGGACAAGATTGAGCTAGAGGAAAGCCTGGAGGGCAGAGGCCTTGTTAGAAAGCTGAAAACCTCCACATAGACCATCCCAAGGACAGCTTTCCTCATTGTGACATGGGGATAACACACAGAAAAGTTCACAAGGACAGCAGATGCCATGAGGACACTTGGCCCAGGGATCCATTCTGGTTCTGTTTCTGCTTCTGTCCAGGCCATCCTCTGGAGCATTCACTACATTTGAAGGGAAAAAATAAGGCTTCCCAAAGAAAAAGTTACTGGAGAACCAAAGGTGGCCAGAATCAGCTGCCCTTTTTTCTCCCTCCCGAACACCTGACTCCCAACCCAGGTCCTTCCCCAGGCCCTCAGCCCACAGAAGTCCTGGTCACCCAACTTGGAATTTCCTGACTTGCTCTCAGGAGTTGCTTATTAACAAGCAGGTGCTTGTCTGGCTTCTGTACTGAGCCCCTGCTTATAGTGAGGGCTCTGGGAAGACAGGCATTACACACTGCCTCACTCAATAAGGCTCTAATGGCAGATTAGCTTACCACAGGAACATGGTGATTCTCTTGGCCACAGTCCTGAAAGAAGAACATACTGTTTTTAAATGCTCAAAAGTTCTCATCAATAAAAAAAAAAAAAGATCAAAATAAACAACTCAGCACAGTAGGCCCTGTTCCTGCACCAAGCCGAGAATCCAAGATTCTCTGCCTAGATGGGGGTTGCTGTGATACCCAGATACTACCTCAGAGGTCTCTCTTCAGATATAAGTCAAGGCTCTAGGGAAAGATGAGGGTGCCTAGAGGTCCTAGCCCACCTCCTAATTACAGATAGGGAGCCTGAGGCTCAGGGAGAGTTTAAGCATTGTGCAAATGCCAACTTTAAGATGGCATTCAGAGTTTGGGGCATGTTGGGCACATGCTCAGGACAAAGTGGCTGGGTGGACTGGACCTTCAGATGAGTAGTCAGTGCTGAGGGCTAGTGGGGGATGCCAGTATAGGTGTGGTTGCTAAAGCCTGGGAGGGGTTTAAGTGCACAGGCATTACGAGTCAGTGAGGAGCAGGCAAAGAGGCAGAGGGAGAACAGGAGGGCCCAGGAGCCCACAGCCAGTAGGGTGCAGTGCAGGTCAGCTGCTACCGAGCAGGGGCTGTGGAGGCCAGAAGGCCCTATATTGTACCAGCTGCCATCAACCTGATGTCTCTGGGGAGGCCATACGTAGACAAATCAGTTCTGCTATCACTAGAGGCCTAGGTGACATTTGCATGAACCTCTTTAAGACTCCTGGACCTCACAGCTACAGACTCTGGGCACAGACAGGCTGATGCTAGCTGGAAATAAGAAGCTCCAGAGGCTATGTGAATATCTCTGGGGAAGGTTAGCACTACCATTCACGTTTTGGTTAACTGGTGCCATGAACTGATCCAGCCACAGAGTCTGCCTCTTAGAAGAGGCCTGTGGGCATCAACCCCACTACCCACCACCAGCCCTTGCAAAGGCTGCCCTGTCTAGACACTGATACACCCTGAGGGCCCAGAAAGGCCACCTAGGGCATGAGAGGGGCAGAAAACCAGCAGCTCTGACTTGGTTGCCAGCTAGCTGGGGCTCAGCAAACAGCCTGGAACCCAGACCCTCACCTCCACAGCCTGCATGGACTTGATGACCACCCCACACTTCTGCCCTCTTTCTTTCAGGGCTTCTTCGAATGGGTCCATGAGGATAATCAGCTTGAGGCCTGGAGTTTCCTTCCTCTCCACATGCTCCAGCAGAAGCATAGCCTTCTGAGGTTTATCCACAATCACGGTGCTGATGTCCGCTGCAGGGACCACCAAGGAGAGTCAGGGCAGGTGCACACAGGCTGTGACAGTAAGCATCACAGACCAGGCAGAGGTACCTTGGGCTATGTGCCCCACAGGGTATATGTAAATAAACAGGCCATGGGTGCCATGTGTTATGTCCAGAGGAATGTGCTGTGGATCTTGGGTAGAACCAAAGGCAAAAGACCAAGAGATCTCCTGGAACAGACTCTAAGTTCTCCTTTGCTCCAGGCTCTGCTCACATCATCCCAGGTCTCCTTGAGATATTTACCCCTTCCCCCCTCCAGCATCTGTGCTATGCTGTCACAAACCTCAGGGACACCACCTGTGTGGAGGCTGGTACAGAGGCTCCTTCTGGGCAGCCTAGCCCTATGAAAGGAGCCTTTAGATGAAGTCTGACCAGTAACAGTTGTGACTCAGGAAACCAACTCTGGGGCCAAAGTATAAGCCCTAGTGTTTTCTGAGAGCAAAAGCAAAGTGCCTGTTATGAGTGTCAGACCATAACGTATAACCTGAGAGACCAAGGGCTTGGGGAATGGCTGCCAGTTATGGGAGTTGGTAGTAGTGGGCTCACCTGTATTGATGATATAGCGGATAGCCCCAGGGCCCAGGGTGTCATACAGCGGGACCACCACCATGGAATATGTGTAACAGGCCAACTCTGCAATGATCCACTGTGGAGACACACAGGTCAAGTATTGGGTGGGTTGTGGGGATAGAAAGGAGGACTAGAGGGCTGTGTTGCCCTTAGACCTAGCAGACCAGGGTCCTTGCTCTAAGCCCTGTGACTGACCCTCCATGTGTGGCAAGGAATCCACAAAGCTGATGAGTTGTGCTGCTTCACCCACAGCCTTTTAGATCATGCTTGCTCCAGGGAGTTCTAAAACTCCTGGATTTCATGTCTAAACATCCCCAAGTATGGGGCTCTTCCCCAGGTCTTTCCTTCCCATTGGCTCAAGGGGCAGCCATTTGTGGAGCTGGTGGTGGGGTATGGACAGAACCAGCTGAAGTGTCCAATCCTGATGAGGGGCAGAGTCAGGGATGGCAAGGGGAATCGTAGCACAGACCAAAAATCTTCATTTTTTCTCGTCTCAGGTCCTACAAATAATGGGAGCAGGACTGTTCCATGGTACCTGACCCCTACTCCACCGATACCTCTACATCTATTCAAAGCAGATGCTTACCTCTGGCCGATTTTGTGCAAAAACACCAATAAACTGATCCGTACATGCTTTACAATCGTGCTGGAGCAGTCCGGACCCCAGAAATTCAGCCCTGTCAGCCACCTGCACACACATGTGGGGAAATGATGTGAAAACAAGGACTCTTCAGCAGAGGAGGGAGATTTCCGGGCAGGATTCCTATAGGTCAAAGAGACCTCCCTGACTTCCTACCCAGGCATACTGAAAGTCACTCAAGGCTGCTGCCAGGAGTTTGGCAGACAGGCCAGGCAAATAAAAAAATGATCTTCTCAGATTCAGCAGGACACTTACAACCTCTCCTCATCCCACCCCTGAATGCCAGGTATATACGGGTAGACAGGGTGGGGGCTGTTCTCTGTTACTCACTTCCTGGTAGGACAGCCACTGGTAAGGCTGCTTGGGCTTCCTGAAGCCAAGACAGGGCCCATTCCCTGAAGAGAGATAAGGAAGGCTTTTGTTAGGGGGAGGGCAGGGTGTGTGTGCCACCTACATCTACCCATCAGAAGTCTGGACGTCCCATACTGTGGAGTGCCCACAGCCTAAGTGAACTGCCCCTCAGATGCCTGTCTATAACCTGCTGAAGATCAAGAGGGCCTAAAGCACACAAGTATGGCATCTCCCCAAGGATCTGGAAGGTCCAGGAATGGGGAATGCCTAGTCCCTATCAGACTTGTGTGATGGTCCCTTTTGCAGACTCCAAAGGACACAGATACTTGGGGGACCACTGGGAAGAGATGGTAGGCTGCCTCTCTGTGACTACCTTCCTCACCTGGGGACACTCAGACATCTCAGAGGCTCAGGCTTGGCAGCTCAAGGCTCACCAGGCCTATAGAGTATGAGCCAAGAGATGGCCTAAGGGCTGGAACTCAGTCCTTGGCCACATAATACAGCTGCTTCTCTGACTGGTGGAAGGAGGCTAAGAGTGGCTTCTCTCTGCTAAACCTGGGCACTGTCATATCCCTGGTATCATGTTTGGTTACCCGCCCTCGCACCCGCTTAACTCCTGCCACAGCCCCTCCTCACACACCCACTGCCCTGCTCACCTGAGATGCTAAGGCCACGGCAGAACACCTGGTACATGGTCCGAGCGTCATCATAGTAGTGGGTGAGCAGCTGAGGCATACCCCCGATCACAGATCGCCGGGCCCTGCCACTCTCCTACAAGCAAAGCACATGCCAGAGAAGCTGGCTCAGGCAGGCAGGCAGGGTTGTCATGACAGGATCCCAAGGTATGCAAGGCTGTAACAGCTGGGATGTACAACTGGTCTACATAATTGGGGCTGGAACATGCTCTGTGTGTACTCATACACATAGCCTGTACACATCTGGACTATATACAATCAAACTGTATATATCCACACCCAAACACTTAGGCCCAGTATACCAGTGTCCCATACACACACACTCAATACACAGCATTCACACACCAGGTCAGCATATACAAAATGTCCAGAATTTGCAGTTACACACCGTGGTTCATTCATACAACACAGGGGAGTGTTGAATAGAGTCAGGCTATCCCCTGGCATCAGGATCAATCTGCCAAGGTGTCCCCTATACCATCATCTGCTGCTTTTTCCTAGGTTAATACTTAACCTAACCATCTAGATGTAATCATTAGCTAAGAAAACTGCCATCCATCCTTTGCATAATAGTGTGAATTAGGACAGTGCTAAAGATACTTTCCCAGGAACAGAAGCCCAGAAGGCTAGAAGGGAGGACAGCCTGAATTATGTTAACGTGCAAAGGGGGTGGAGGGTGCGGGGGATAGGCAGTGAGTTCCTGGGCCTTCAGCACTACAAACATACAGTAGGAAGGCAGCAGACCCCTTCTGTGCTGGGGGCGAGGAGAGGAACCAAGCTTTTTCTCCCGACTCCTCCCACTCCTCCCTGCCATCCCTCCCCAGGTTCCTCAAACCCAGAACTCCCGGAACCAGAGCTCTACCTCTTCTCTGAGTATTATTTGGGCTCAGAGCCCACCATCTTCAGAACATCAGGCCTGAGGAAATATGAGAGCCACAGGCAAGCAACCAAATTCAAAACCACAGGCCACTCTTAACTGTTTAGGAGTAGAAAGTTCTGTTGGCCAGTGCTTCCCAGGCACTAAGCCCACATAAGACGTGTGAGCGAAGCTGGGGGCACATACAATCAAACCCAGTTAGCAAAAGGGCAACAGATGTGATTCAGCAAGAGATTCTGCCAGGGACAAAGGGGGCTCAACTAGGTATGTGTTTGGGAGTGGTCACTGAGTTGGGTTTCGAAGGATGCAAGGGGTTTGACAGGCAGAACAGGGAGCAGGGAATGACAGTCTCAACACAGGCAAGTGGAAACGCATGGGGGCAGAGGCACAGGTGCATCCAGGGGACTGTAGGCAAGTCATGGAGCTCTAGATGGTAGTGGTATAAGGGAAGGCCAGAGAGGCGGTGGATCAAAGCAAGGAGTCTGGACTTCAGGCTGAAGACAATGAGGACTCAGGGGAGGGTTTTAAGCCAGAGGGAGTGACATAGTCTGAATTATGTTTCCCACCCCATAGCTCCAGGCCCTATATGATCTGGGTCTCCCCCTTACCTGTCCCACCTCTTTTCCTATCACTAATGTTTCTCTTTGCCTATTCCACTGATGCCAAAATGACTTTCTTTGCTACTTGAGGATGAGGAAAAGGAGGGCTCAGTCTCCCTAGAAAAGGAGGCCTTAAGTCATCCCATGCCCCTATCCTCCCGGCTACTCATTCTATAGTCTCCACACATGGAGCCAGGCCATGCCTCACACTGTCCTCACCCCACTGTCACCCAGGTGATATACAATCCAGATGCCTGTGGCTGCCTCCTCACATTTGACACCCTTCTACACAGGGTGCCACAGCCACCCTTCTATAGCACAAATTGGCCGTGTCTCCCTAATGAAAACCCAAAATAAATTCATGCTGCCCATCCTGAGGGAAAAATGCCCAGTTAGTGGGGCTCTGTCCTTGCTGAGCTCTCCAGATGAGTTATCAAAAACTTAACCAAACATAACTATTCTTAGTGATATCTCTGCTTCATCTCACCAAATCCTTACCAGGTCTTAGGAAGCAGGTGCTGAGGCTCAGAAAGTGAAGAAATTGCCAAGGACCATAAAGCTTATAGAGGCACAGCCAGGCTTCAAACCCAGGACTGCCAGTAACCAAAGGCCATTCTTAGTACTACTTGGATAGCCCATCTCCAGCTCCTCCCCACTGTCCAGCAGGCCACACCAATCACCATTTCCCCAAGCCACCATGTGCTTTAGAACACACCTGCACCTTGGCAGACATCATTCCTTCTACTGGAAAAATGCCATTAAGATCCTGGCCCCTATCTTGACTTACATTCTCCCCTACCAGGCAAAATGTCGTCATGCTATGATTGCCAAGATACACTGTCAAGAACAAAAAGGAAGGTGCATAGCAATGGTGCTGCATGATATAATTTAAAGCAGATTGAGGGTTGTGCCTACACACTGCTAGGACAGAACAATTAATACAGGTTGCCTCAGGGGAGGAAAACAGGAGACCAAAGGAAGAAGGCAAGAGATTTTCAGGATATGTTCTTCTGTTTCTTTTGAACTGTGTAAATATATTATATATTCAAAATGAAGAGATTTAAAGTTTAAGGAAAAAAAGCAAACTCTAGAAAGGCAAAATAAATTCTCTATGCTTATGAAAGAACATATTTCACCAGTCCTTCCAGACTTAACTCAGAATACCCTGTCTACTGGGCCACTGTACTCTTTTCCCCTCAGTGGCCCCACCTGTGAGTCTGTGTGCTCTGGGTGGGCAGGGCCCAGGGATGGGCTCAGCTCTAGGTCCCAGCACCAGACCAGGACTAGGCACAGGAAGAGTTTGGAAAGGAATTTACATGGCAGCCTTTGGAGAACCTGCTTGGGCTTCCTACTTAGGTACCAGTGTGCCAAGGCCCCCTATTCAAAAAGTAGGCAAACCCGAGGCCCAGGTGAGACCGTGCCCAGAAGTAGATCCAGGGACAGGAAGAAGAATCTGGTAGCAGACCTTACCCAAGGCTGCTGCAGAGCTAGGTGGCTGGCTGCCAGGGGAAACAGAACTCCTCTGGGCCATTTGAGGTCAAATAAGCCACAAGTTTGGCTTCTACCTTTAAGATTCCTTCCTTTGCCTGGTACTTTCCACAGCTGAGCTGCTCACCTCTACTTCTTCTGACTGCATCAAGAGGTTGCAAGGTGGCTGCAAGGCCTTCGGCCGGTGAGTGAACCAGTAGGCGAGGATGGCGGCCAGTGCACCCATACTCACGAGGGTGGTGGCTGAGAGGCTGCGGAAAAACTGGCCCAAGTCACCCAGCTCAGGCAGCCGCAGTGTCCTCAGGATCTCCTGTGTCTGCATCTTCTCCAGAAGTGAGAGGACTAACTCTGTGTAGAAAACAAGAGGCAGATGAGGCAAGACACTTGACAGGCAGGCTAGGAAGGGGTCCTGGATCATAGGTGGCAGACTGACCTTGGCCAGCCCTGGCCTTATATGCTGTAGGGCAGGCCCTGGGCTAGTTGCGGTGTATAGTCTCCCGGTGCAACACAGCACATCCCAGAAGCTGGAATGGCCTTTACCAGGGAGAGGCCAAAGCAGTCACACTTGACAGACATCTGACCCAGTTTTCCTAGGACCATATGCTCAGACCCTGGGCCATAGCTGACAGCTGCTTCCATATTTTCTAGGTGCCAGTGCTCTGGTGGCCCTGGAGTATGGAGAAGAAGACGGCAGCAGAAGTGCACAGCACAGTGCCCAGGATAAGTGGGGTGGAAGAATGCAGGCTCCCCTCAACCCCTAGCTCCCAACCTTAGGCTCTGACCCTGAGGTAGAGAGGGAAGGAGAGAAGTGCAGAGCCCACAGACCAGCCTGGACAGGTCCCTCCAGGCCTCATGACATGAAGGCAATGTCTATCTGACTATATGGGCACCATGACTCTGTACCGCCACAGACTGAGTACCAGAAGGCACAGCTGGCCCCATGATTAATAGGGCCCATGTTGTCCTCTCTCATCCCTTTAGCTAATGTCCAGGGAAAAGTCAGGAGAGTGTCAGAGGAGAGCAGCCATTAAACTGGAGGGAAGAGAAAGAAACCAAGGCTCAGAAAGAAAGGGCTCAGCAAAGTGCTATGCATGCTCCTGGGAAAACCAGCCTCTCTTATGATGTCATGGATGGTGACCAGGGTGCCACATTCACCTACTACAGCCTACATGGATACAGTGGGCTTATCAGGGAGATATGGGGGATGCCTTGGGGTAGACAGTGGGAAGGTTTCTGTGAGAAGCACTGGTGACTAACTTTGGTTCAAAGAGAACAGACGCCAGGGGCCTCCTGTGTCCTCCAGTCTGTTGCCTGGTAAAGAAATGTTGGTGAAGTGAACATTCAGCAGCTGAGCTCAGGGGTTTGCACCATGCCCAGGACTGAGGAAGGTCTCTGCTGGGACCTCCTCATGTCACTGCCCAGTAGGCTAGAAGTGGTACAGGACACCTATAAGACTGCCAACCTAGAGATGGCAGGGTGGGCTCTGGGCTACCATGCACCATCCTTAGGCACCTTCCTCAGGGACCCTTAGCCTTTGGAAGCATGGCTATGGTTTCCCTTCCTGGGAAACAAGGAGAAATACAATGATGGCTACTCTGCAGCCACAGGATGTGAGCCAACAATTGCTTGACCACCAAGTGAGGGGAGACCTACTGAAATTCCAATAAATGGTATTTGTGCTAAACTATGACATTACTACATTGGAGTGAGGCCTGTGGTATGCAAAGTCATTGCACAGAGAAGGAGAGAAGAAAGTGCCTTGATTTGAATCCTTTCTCTTCGTTTATAAACAATGCAAGGTTGGGCATACCCCACCCCTCTGAACCTCCTCTTTAAAATGGAGACAGTACCACTTAGGTATGTAAAGCTTCTCGCACTTTATCTGGTACACTCACAGGACTAAAGAGATGGCTAAAGGATGTGTATGTCAGACTAAGGGGGCTGTTCAGCCCAGAAAACAAAAATGGTATCAGGGTGTACCTGGCACAGGTTGATACAAACACAGGCAGAGGTGGTTAGGCCCAGGCACTGTGGCCCCACAGAAGGAATTTATTCTCTATGGAAGGCACTGGAGGCTGTCTGAGTCCTGGGAATACTCAACCACCCATGGCTCTGAGTGCTCCCTGGGGAGCAATGAGTATGAGCCCCAGCCAAGGGGAGTATTGTCACTGAGCTTCCAAGCTGGAAATTCAGTTGTACGGGCAGCCTCTTTGAGCTGGATGTTTTGAGGCCATTCCACAGCAACAACCCACTCCTGGTGCATTGATCAAATTAAGGTTCTGCATCATCAAAGAAGAGAACCAGCTACTGACTTCAGTGAATTTACCAGGGAAAATCACTCTGGGTAGTACTCTGGACAGGCAACCAGCTGGCCTTCTTCTTCTTTTTTTTTTTTTTCTGTAGAGATGGAGTTTCACTTTATCGCCCTCGGTAGAGTGCCATGGCATCACACAGCTCACAACAACCTCCAACTCCTGGGCTTAGGTGATTCCCTTGCCTCAGCCTCCCAAGTAGCTGGGACTACAGGTGCCCGCCACAACGCCCGGCTATTTTTTTGTTGCAGTTAGGCCAGGGCCAGGTTTGAACCCGCCACCCTTGGTATATGGGGCTGGGGCCCTACTCACTGAACCACAGGCACCACCCAGCCAACTGGCCTTCTTGGGGCATTTACTTCCCTAAGCTGTAGATGGGAAGGTCAAGTCACAGCTAGGCCTATCAGACAGATGACTCACTACTTAGTGGAAAATCCAAATATATTCACCAGCTCCTGAGATGAGCTCTGAGCAGACTGACATTTCTCTTAACAAGCTGAATTGTCTCAATGATCTAAGATGCCAAGGCCCAGGAAACCCCTGCCTGGCCTCTGACAGTTTAGCTATATACCCTAAGCATTTTAGAGAGAACCCTGGAAGGATACTCACTACTACCAGTTCCTGGTCCTTGACAGTTGCTCACAGACCCTAAGCTTTGTATATTTGTGGAATTTGGTGCAATGCTGGAGTTTCACAAAGTGCAGCCTAGAATGGCCCATCCATCCACCTTGCAGATATGTCGCTGCTTTCCCCTAGCTCAGTGTTAGGCCTGCCCTCAGTCCAAACTGTGATTAGCATGAGAGCCAGAGAAGGTGCCTAACTCAGGTATGGGGAGTTAGGAAAGGCTTCTGGTAAGAAGTAAAACTGATGCTGAGACTGAGAGATAAAGAGGAAAGGTCAGTGTAACCTGGCTTATTATACCCTCAATGAATCCCCCTCAATGAATCCCCAACAATAAAAAAAAAAAAAAAAAAAAAAAAGAGGAAAGGGTGTTCCAGGCAGAGGGAAACAAATATACAAAGGCTGGAATTGGCTGGGCACGGTGACTCATGCCTGTAATCCCAGCACTTGGGAGGCTTAGGTGGGTGGATTGCCTGAGCTCACGAGTTTGAGATCAGCCTAAGCCAGAGCGAGACCCCGTGGCTAAAAAAAACCAGCCAGGTATTGTGGTGGGCACCCATAGTCCCAACTAATTGGGAGGCTGAGACAAGAAAATCACTTAAGCCCAAGAGTTTTGAGGTTGCTGTGAGCTATGATGCTATGGCACTCTACTGAGGATGACAAAGTGAGACTCCATCTCAAAAAAAAAAAAAGAAAAAGAAAAAAGGCTGGAGTTAAAAGAGTACATGGAGCACATAGGAAACTGAACATTCAGTTCAGGAAATAAAGCCTTGAGCCCATAAAATCTTGTATAAAGATCAGTGCCACTAGTCAGGAGGCTGGTCGCTCAGGTATGCTGAGCTTTCAGTAGTCACAGGGCTATCCCAGTCCCCAGGGAGTAAAAGGGGACCTGCCTAAGCTTCCTGAATTCCTGACACCTACGAAGCCCTTTTCTACACATTGCACTGTTTGATCCTCATAGCAATCCTCCACGCACTAATTCTAAGGTGAAAAAATAGAGGCTCCACTACCTTCTTCAGTAAACGAGGTACAAGCCAAGCAATCAGTAGATCCAGGACACAAATCCAAGACTATAATCTCCAAAGTCATACCCTTGTGTGGTATGGCCACCCCATCCCCTGCCAACACTGGACCCATTCCCATAAACCATCCTTTCCTTTGCATTGGTGCTGAACCCATAGAAAACCCTCAGAAGAGCCCAGGCCAAGGTTCTCCTGTCCAGGTAAGTGGAAGCGCAGGGCCACCAGAGCCTGTACAGGGGAGTCAGTCAACCAGGTCAGTCATGGGTGGGCTTCCATTCTCATGGATGGCTCCTTCTCCTGACCAAGGTGACAGAGAGCAGTAGAAAGGGCTTGGCTGCCTATTCCTTCTCATGCCCCTACATAGGATGCCCACGCCCTACATAGGATGTGTCTACAGTGGCTGCAGCTCCTCTGCCCCTGAGGCTGGACCTGTAGCTGTCCTTGGCTGGGCAGCAACCAGAGGGTCTCATTCTTCCAGGTTCACCAAACTTCTCAGACAGTCAGAACTGCTTGCATTTACCCTGATATTCCCTTTGTACCGGGGAACCACTGTACAGAGGAGCTATGAGTCCAGGTCCTCTGAGGACACTGACCTCAGAGCCAGCCTATGCCACTAAGCCCTTGGCATGAGGGAGAACAAAGCCTAGGCCTGGAGTCTGGCCTCATCTTACTTCATAAGGCCTTGGCCCCCTCTGACTTCCAGGCCTCTCTGTCAACCTGGGGAGGAGCTTGGTGGTCCCTAGGGTCCCAGCTATGACTATACCCTTGTATGCCCCAGGAGGCTCTCTCCTGGTTGCAGGGGAGAGGTGTGTGTGCAGTGGGGGGTGGTGGTGGTGTGTGCACAGCACCCAAGGGAATCAGTGGTGTTGATGTTGCCAAGTGAGCAGCCTGTGAGTGGTTGTAAATATTCACCTGGCAAGAGGACCTGGTCCTTAGCATGAACTAGCTAGCTTCCTCTTCCTCTCCTGCCAGGACAGCCCATGTATTTTCCTCCAGCACAGGCAGGTTCAAAATACCACATGGTGGCACAAGCCAGAGGACCTGGGACTTCCTCCTTCCCCATGGAGGGTGGGTAGTGAAAGCCACTGCAATCCAGGCTGGGAGAGAGCAGGAGGAAAAGCATCCAGGTGGGAAGCATGCTGGCTCTAAGTTGGTGGGGCGGCAGAGGCAAAGCCCCAGGGTACCATCCTGTGGAAGCAGTCCTGGGGCCCATGGCTTGGCTTCAAAAACCCTCTGCTGGTCTAGCCTCCTAACCCCAGCACTCTAGGCCTTTGTAATCAAGGTGGATGGCTCCACTAGGGCTATTTTATAAACATCTCTCAAACCTGGCAACTCCTCTCCACCCTCGGAGCCTCTGCCCTAGGCTAACCACTAAGTGTAGCCCAGACTCCCATTCTACCGTTCTAGGACTCCTTGCTCTAACCCATGCTTATACTGATATCAAGATATTTTCCTGATACACAGATATGACCATGTCATGCCACTGCTCAAAAACCTTACCTGACTCCCTACTGTTGTAGGACCAAGTCCAAACTCATGCTGGCACTGAAGCCCTCAATGATTCTTCCTTCCCCAGCTCCCCTCTATATCAGCCTGGGGTAGTGGTTCTTAGAATGGGGTCCTGGGCCTCTGAAAACTTCTGAGGCCTTCAGAAATAGTGGGGAAGCACAAGCCAAGCCACCCAATCATTAAAGGACATCCTCAACTCATGGTAAAGAGCTCTAAAAAGAAAATCACAGACTGTCCCAGGGCCCAGGGACCCTACCATACAAGCTTGGGAAAGGGCCCAAAGGGGAATTCTGGTGCTGAACTGACCTGGGTCCAGATCCTGACTCACACTCTTGATAGCTGTATGGCCTTGGGTAAGTCATTTCACCCCTCTGGGCCTCATCTCAAGCAAGCTCATGAACAAAGAGTGGAGTGGCAGGCAGGTAGTAAGGGAAACATTCAGTAGATAGTAGTTAGCTAAAGCAGTTACTCCATCTCTTTGCCAGCCAAAAGGGCTCAAAGACAACTTGCAAAAGTAGATGCATTCACACCCTACCTTTCCAGCAGGCTCCTGGCACTGGGGAGGCGACTGAGCTGATCCCACTAGAACCAGCCTCCCTTTATAAGGCTTGTGGGGCCCAGGGAAAGAGGTTACCACATCTTGATCAAAGAACAAAAGTGGCGAAGGCCCTGCCCCAAGTCTGCCCTCCTGGGGACAGCCGATGGTAACAGACGCCTGCTCTGATAAGCTGGGTGGTGGTAGAGGCGTTAGCAGTGGCGGTGGAGGCTCCCTGGTGGCTGTGGGAGCGGGTCTGGCAGGGACTAGAGCACAGAGCAGCTCTGTGAGGAGCTGCTGGCTCCTCAAGGCCCCCGTGGGCCCCCCCTCCATGGGCACACAGGGCGGTGCTGGCTCAGATCAGCTCAGAGCCAAGCAACCCAGCTTTAACCCTCACGCTGCCAGCATGCCAGAGCCTCAGCTCACACCCCCCTCCCCGCCTCTCCCCTCACCCCACCCTGCCTTCAGTCTCAGAGGAGAGTTTGCCAAGTGGGTTTCTTAAGGACAAAGCCTTCTTACATGACCATCTGAGACACTGATTAGGGGCCAGGGCCTTGGCTATGGGCTAGAGACCCGCGGCAAGTATGAGTGATGGGTGTGGTGGGAAGTAGTGGGGTGGGCATGCCAGATCTCTGGTGCTGAAGGAGGACTGCACCACCCTCCCAGGAGACTCCCTGTAGCCACTCCTGGTGGCTCCTCGGCACCCCACCCCCATAAGGTCACAACCAGCCTACTTGTGGAAAGGAAAGAAACTGGTCAGAGTTCCAGATAAAACATCTGCCCAGGAATGCTCTAGGGAGTGGGGACACTTCTGACTAAGGGTCAGGGTCAGCAGGTGGAAGATAGTGGCTCATCTCCTCCAACAGACTGCAGTTTAGCACCCAGCCCCTCCTTAATGCCTGCCCTGAGAGACACTGTTTCCTGGCTTGCCTGGGGATGGCCACTCGAGCAAAATCCACACTACAAGGCTGCCTGTCAGAACCAAAGCTGAGCCCTGAACTCCTGCAGCACTTCTGCCTGACTGTGACACTGAGGTTTCAGAACTCCCAGGGACTCATTCCTGTGAATTATTTCCACAGGATGAAGGTTAAGGGTTGATAATTGCTTCTACCACTCACCCCTCCATCTGGGGTGCTACAAGGAGTACTTCCTGCCTCAGCAGCCCTCACTTGGTCTCCCCCAGTCCATCCTGATTAAAACACCCAGATACCTGAGCAGCTGCCTTCAGCCCACAAAGCCCCTTCCCCTTTCTTCTTGGTAAGACCCCTACCTTTCTCCAGACACTTTCAGAGAGGTGTCTAAATAAGATGAAATCTTCCTTTAATAATTCTCAGGGCAGCTTCTGGGCAGGAAATCCAGTGTTTGGTGGGAAACCCCACAGGATACCAGAGCATGGGACTGGAGGAACAGTTCTGCCCCAGGAAGTGTGTGGCCAGTTGTCAGATTAAGAAAAGCACAGATTTCATTGTCACACCTGTGTGACCCTTACTATAGAGATGAAAATACAGCAGCCCAGACTCACCCACCATCCACTCTGTTGACACAGAGATTCAAGTTTGTCTCTGCTTTGAGACGGGGCTTTCTCTCCCCTTTCCTCTTGGGTTTTAATTAGGATCACAGAACCACAAATGACTAGGGCAGATATGAAGCAAAGAGCCTCCCTGACTCAGGAATTGCCAGGTAAGGCCCACTGCACATGCCCCATGAGATAGGGGCCCAGGGTACAGAGTTGCCAGGTTACGTGGTGGCTCACCACAGAAGCTCCCCTAGGAGCCTGATTATAGCTCTGAAGGTTCACTTAAGCCCCTTAAATGTAGAGAGAAAGGCCCAGCTAAGGTTGTCTGTGACTGACCTCTTTGCACAGCCACTTACCCCAACTAGCCTATACTCACTGTGAACACACCTCCCCTCAGCAGTCCCCACTGCACCTTCACCTCCCAGCCCATCCTCATGACAGTACCTGTCAAGAATCCCATTCACCCTAGGCCCTGGTCAGGGACTGTGGGCTTACATTCCTGAGGACAACACCAAGAAGCCAAGCTCAAACAACACTGTCAAGAACTTTAAAATATGAATAGCCTTGAGAACAGAGGAACAAAAAGAAACACAGTGTCTTTCACAAATTCTGAGATAAAGGCTGCGTCCATGAATCAGGCACAACAAAATTCTCAGAGCAAAGAGGGACAGCAGAGGCTAAAACAATGACAGCTTCCCTTTGTAAATATTTACAGGGTGTGGTGACCAGGACTGATGATGTGGATGAGCCTCGGGATACTCGCCAGGGCCATGATCACAGCACAGGCACAGGGACACCCCCTGGCCAGACCCACAGTCCAGGAGCCAAATCATCTGGCTGCAACACAATCCATTCCCTTCCCAGCCATGTCCATGTTAGGACTGCCAGTGTCCTGGCCTCAGGAGCAGTAATCTGTTTCCATTACCAGCCCAAACTGAGGACACACCACAGGTTCAACCTCAGGAAAGGGCACATGGGCTGCTCGTGGCAAGGCTATGTACTCAGAGTTCAACTACAGGTGGCTGGGGTGTGGGAGGAATGTAATGTGACCTCCTCCAGCTAGAGGCAAGCTCCTTGAAGTAGGGAGAGTCCTGCCAAGATACAGCTGGGGTCACTGAAGTTGGGGGAGCAGAGAGGATTTGCTTGACCACTGGTATCACTTAGAAGCACTGCTGGTGGTCTCCTGGGACAACTGCTTATGGAGAAGTATACAAAAAACAGAATTTGAGACACAAGTTCAGCCAGGGAGGCAGGATGGGAAGGGGAGGAGAGCCGAGCTATGGCAGGGAGAGCCTGTGAGATGTCAGGCACCTAACAGGAGCCCTTGCAAAGTGGAAGTAAGGAGGCAGAGGCCTGGCTGTACAGAAACACAGTGACCTCTTAACTAGGTCTGGGGCACTGGGGCAGGAAGCTGAGGCTGACAAGATGGCACTTAGCTGCAGAAGCAAAGTATTTACTGCTGTAAATATGCCTCAGGCCTTCATGGTCACAGCCCACAAGCTAATGGTGCCCACCAGCTCACGTAACCTAGTATCCTGGGGTTTGGGGATGTAAAAGTGCCAGAGGCAAGCTGGGACCCTCCACCCTGCCATAGGGACTACTGCTGTAGCCAGGATATGGTATGGTTCCCCTACCCTACCCACCATTGCAGGCGTCATTGATTTCTTTTGTAGATTAGACAGTAAGCAAGAAAAAATGCCTTTGCCTATGATTAAGGGTCACTTGTCTAGTAAATTCGGTAAATAGCTTAAATTTCTGGCAAACTTTACAAATAGCTTAATTTTCTGGCTTCTTCATACTCTGACAAAAGTCCTCTTCTGAATGCCACAGAAGAAACAAATCTGACTTTCCATTAATTCAGCATTTGCTGTGCTGGTCAACAAGAATCTGCCCCTCCTGAATCACCCCTCTGGCGAGGTCAAGATGCACAGCAGCTATAGCCTCAAGCTGCCCTCCCACCTGCTAGACCAAGTCCTGTGAGAGCCCATGGTGTCCAAAGAGTTAAGGCTAAGCTCGAGCAGCTCAGCCCTCAGCTGGGCAGGAGCACTGAGAACTCAGGCCTCCTTTTCAAGGCCAGGATGAATGGGGAATATGCAAATGGCCACCTCCCAAGGAGTAAGCCGGACAGGGGAGGGCCTGCTGTTGGCAGGCCTGCACTACTCCACCGGGCCTGTCACATGAAAGGGTTGTGTTCCTGCTGCTGGCTCAGGCTCCCAGCCAGGCTGGGGCTGTTCTCACCGGAAAACAAAAATGTCTTTCAGACCAAAGCAAATCGAGGCCCCAGCTGGCCCAGGAAGGCCGTTGGACATTGTTCACATTGACCCACTGTGAGCACCCCTCACTTGGATTCTCACTTTCCACCCACGGTAAGAAACCCCCCATCTTTCCAGAGGAAGCACTGTATAAGGTGGGGAGGGGGTCTTGGGGATAGGGGTGAGGGGATGCAACTGAGAAATGAGACTGGCCCCTTCCAAGGCTCTGTCAGTTTCCTTTTCAAAAACAGTAACATCTGAATCTGAGGTAGCAACCTTTTCTTGTATAAGGAAACTTCAGTAATTCTCATGGTGTTGGTAGTAAACATAGAGAAAGAAATGGTAAGAAAAATGTGCCAGTGACCAAGAAGTCCTTGCAGTGCATGGAAAGGACTTTTAAGAATGGAGGTCATGTGTGCCCTATGCCTGGTGCCCCAGGAAGCCCTCAAGCTGGGGGTGGGGTTTATGGCCCAGTGCTTGGGATCATTAACTTCTGGGACACTCCAGTGCTCACATTCCTTCAATAGAGGTACCACAACAAGATCAGACTTCAATTATTTTTGGATTTTCAAATTTTCAATAGTCAGAAATGCTGCTTCCCTGGCATCCTATGATCACCAGGAACTGTCCATTAACCATAGCACAGATCTTGTGTCCTATGTAGTATGGATGTTATGTAGAACCCCAGTAACAGAAGAAATGACACAGCAACAGCTCAAGCACACATATGATCACTTAGCCTCATGAGAGGACATTTAAGAGAAAAGCACTGGGCGGCACCTGTGGCTCAAAGAAGTAGGGTGCTGGCCCCATACGCTGGAGGTGGTGGGTTCAAACGCAGCCCTGGCCAAAAAAAAAAAAACTGTAAAAAAACAAACAAACAACAACAAAAAAACCCCTCAAACTGACAAAAGCATTTAGGAACTGATTATGAATCAATAGGAGGGTTGATGAATGCTCTGAAGATCTCCTGTAATCCAAGAGAGATAGGCCAAAGAAAACACTAAGCTCTGATGACCACCACTTTCGTCTGCCCCCTCTCCCTCTCCTTTGTACTGTGGGTTGAGGCCATACAGTATGCTCATGAAACCAAAATGCCAGGCAAGATTATAGAACTGTCCAGGGAAGAGAAGCAGGATGCAGAGAAGGTAATGAGATACTTCAGACTCAATCTAGAGAAGCAGGCTTCACAGGTGACAGACTTCCCTGCTGTCCAGGCTGTGGCAGGGAGATCAGGGACACGTGTACCCAAATCCCCCACCAGCCTACTGGCTGGGAGAAGGTCAATCCTCCATTTTTCTACAACCACCCCAAGACAGAGCCAGACTTGGGGAAGGTGATCTACAGAGTATGCATGAATTGAAGTGTCCCCCAGAGAACCACATCCAAACTATCTGCTAAAAAGTTCAGTCACCATTAACCCTGAAATTCTCTAGCCACTAAACAGAGTCCTAGGATCTATGTGGCTTCACGCAGCCACAGTTCTAGAGGAAGAAAAGAGAAGCCGAGGGTGCTGCCCTTTCCAAAGTTGAGGGGTCACTACAATCTTGGATGGGTCCCAGCTGAGTCCCCCTCCTCCATGCTAACAATTGTCTTTTTCTCATTAGCCTAAGGGTCTTGCTGTCCAGCTTCCAGCCAACTTCCCTGTCCATTTTTGCTGACTGGCTTACATCCCACCTTGCTGTTCTCTGCCCCAGCTCTAACTTTCCTGGAGCTATGTGGCCCCAGCTGCCCTGTCTGCCCAATTTCTGGTTAACCTCATGTCCCTCCCAGTGACCTTTCTCTCTATTTGGCAAGATCTGCAGTCAGTGTCTGGCATGGTCTGTAGCTAAGGCTGGAGCAAAGGAGGATGGGCAGGAGGAGCCCCAACGGGGAGTCTTAGCCCCTACAATAGTCCACAAGTTGGATGGAAAAACAGCAGGTCTGAGTCCTGCTGAGTTCCTTGGTATCCATCTCCCTCACTGGGTGGGCCAGGCTGTGTTGGGAGTGAGGCAGGGGTCCAGGCACTGGTCAGTGGGTTCTATCACAGAGCTGCCCATTCAACCTGGGTTTGCCTACTCTCTCAGTCTCTCTCTTATTCCTCCAAAAGCCATCAATCACTATGCCTGTTCCTGGCCCAAACAGGTGCCAAGCCAGAGTTGCTTACCCAGGGTCTGAGAACTGAGATGCTGATTGTTCCCTCCCTGGCCTGGCTTCCTGGTCTAAAGCCCTAGGAGGCAGAAATTGTGGGATGCAGGCCTGAACAGTCAGATGGCAAATTGGGGCCTAGCCATCCCCAGGTCTCCATGGGCACCCCCTAGCTGAATACCTGGGCTAGGTGCAGGGAGGGGAAGGGTATCTCCAGTAAGAACTGGCAAATAGGATCAGGTAGGACTTCTTGGGAGTTGAAATCCTCAGGCGCTGAGATTATTGGTTGGGCCTCATAACAGATAGCTTGGTTGACTCAGAATTTTGGTTCCAATCCACTTCCCTCTTCCCACTCTGCCTGTAACAGATTCCACTGTTCATGAGTCAGGAGCTTCACAAAGAAAGTAGTCCTGAGAATTGACCACACTTACCAGGGAGCTCCTGGAACACTCAGATGGATGATGGAGAACCACATCTGGGCATCCTGAAGGACAGCCCCAAAGGTACAAAAAAAATCTCATCCACTGCACTCCCCTCACCCCAGCAATCCTGGGGCTCAGTGGATGGTTAGTGGAAACTCTGGCCAGGTTGAGGCAGAGAATGGGGTTGTTACACCAAACCATTCAGCAAAGTGACCATATTGACTGGAGATTCCTCTATATTTGGCAGAGTAGCCATAGTCCAACAGGAGGACAGACATTGCAGCTCTAACGAAACAATATCCCACAAAGAAGACTACCATCTACAAAACCAGTCACCCCAAGGCTGTGGGAATCATTCCTTTACTCATTCATTCATTCAGCAAACACTTCTGGAGCGCCACCTTCTGTTCTGGGCTGCACTGGCTCTTAGCACTCAGGGTTCTCCAGTGAAGGATGACCTGACTGCCTACAAGCTTATACCTGTTTTCCCTCTTGCTTCTGCCATATTGGCATCATCCCCCAGCTAGTCACAGAGTAGAAACAACTCAAAGTCTGTTATTTGCTGAGTGACTTGTGGCAAGGAAATAGATTATAAAATGTATCATTATTAAAATAAATTATTCTCAGGAAATTCTTTATAGCATTTATTTGTGCAATAAACACTGATATACATTGTAAGCCCCTGTCCTCAAGGAAATCACAAAACTTGTGGAAGAGGCCAAAGACTGCAATTCAGTGGATCTTGCAACACCAGGGGATGCATGTGGCTTATGGAGCCCAGGAAGGGTGTCAACCTATTTAATACAACTACTGCCTAGAACAAAGTCAATGCTGCTTGGTCTGACATCCTAGGCCTGCAGAGTCCAGATTTGGCCAAGCAGAATTTGTCCCTCAATTTCATTCATTCCAATTTTCCTTCATACAGGTCCCTTTTTTCCTCTTACTTTCTGTATTGGAGTGTTAGAATATTGGCTCTTCCTTAAGGAAGACCTTGCACAAGTTGTTATAATTGAGGGCCTGGCCCTCAAGGCCACTTTATATGTGTCCTCTCTTTAAACTTTCCCTTGGCCAAGGACTCCCGGGCCTGAGCCCACTGACAACCCTGCTACAGGGCTCAGGCCTGGCTGATCATGCCTGGTGATCCCTCTCTGGTGTGGTCTGACTCATTTCTTTTACAAGTTGCTTCACCACTGAACCTCTCTGGGTCTTAGTGCTTCATCCAGTAAATCCAAAAATAATAGCACTGCAGTGTTGTAGGAAGACTGAAGGAAGCTTGGAGAATTATAGGATAAGGCACTTGACACATTGTAGGTGCTCACTGAAACAGTAGCTAAGTCAACATGTTTGCCACAACACTTCCCCCCATGAATACACCCCCCATGCACACATGCCCCAGTACTTCATTCAATGAATGTGCTAGGTGTTGGCTCGATACACGGTGCTGTTTCTGCTCTTCAAAAGCCTGTAACTTTCATCTTTCTTTTCAAATAATCCAGAGCCTCATGCTCACTCTACCTATGTGGGGGGAAAGTTCTAGGTCCCACATAGGGTAGAATCTGGGCCAATGTCAGCCTTCTGAAGGTCAATTTAAGGAGCCCTTAAAGTCACAAGGGGCAGAAAAGAAGCTGGAGAACATAAAGACTGGGTTCTGCTGCCCCCTGGTGTCAGTGTGCTCCTTTTATACAGGGTGGAGAGCTAGCTGAGAGAAGGCCCTGAAGTCAAAATCATCCCACAGCCGGGTTCCCTGGGCTCAAAACCCTGAAGACTCATCCCATCACAGTTCTACCTGCACACTTCGCTGGTCTGATTTGGAGTTTAGCCCACATGTGACAAATGCCCCCATTATGCTGCAGAAGCCCATCAGACATCACTGATGGGGAGGTACACATTTGAGCAGTGATTTTCAACCGGTATGCTGTGAGAGAATCTTAGACATGCCTTGAAAAATTTTAAAGATCATTAATTAAATTATTTCCAAAAGAAGTTCTCTGTTTTGATTAACATAATTTAAGTGTGCCATAGACAGGTTCAAGTATGCCATGAGATTTAAAAAAAAAAAAAGTTGAAAAACACTGGCCTAGAGGAAGGGGTGCCCTGTTAGAAATTTATCCTCTTTAACAATGTCATATAGGCAGACAGAAGCTCCAATCCCTTGCTTCCATTGTCCTCTGAGTGCCTATGGCACTGAGAGCATGTTTTCTTGCACTAGGCTCAGCATCTGAATCATGTTGGACCTATTTTACTTGTTTCTTATTTACTACTCAACGCACAAGTGAGATCTGAGCAGGCCCAGGACTCAGTGCTGGTCTTTCCAGCAGGGAACAAGACAGTCACAGCCCAGAGCACAGGGCTGCCTTCCCCAGACAGTCAGCTCCTTATTTAGGTGGCTTCTCTTTCCCCCTTTGTCATTCTTTCCCTGAGGCTCCTGAGGGAAGCCCTTGCCTGGACTTAGCTTATCTCCTCAGGTCCAGATTAGGTGGCAAAAAGCACATAACTCTATTCAAAAGTAATATTGATTGACTCCTGTTTCTGGCTAAGCAGAAAGGATCTTGTAGCTGCCATGGAAGCCCAGTAATTACAAGGCCGAGTGTGTTCTCAGGTGTGCTCACTAAAGTGTAGTTCTTAGCCCAGGAGTCTCCTCTGCCCACAAAGAAAAGTTAGGGCCCAGGCAAAGTCCCAAAGAGGGTGGACAGATAACCTAGGAATGCTCCAGTGTGTCTGGGGCAAACTTTCCAGTGAGCGCTTGTGCCAGCCTCAGCTTCTCTTCACATTGAGAAGCTTGGCCTCTGTGGAAGCAGTTGCTACACGTCTCAAGAGTTGCCCTGATTTACCACTCCAAGGCCCCTTTAGATCCTCCATGAGGCAGATCCCCCAGTTTTCCATTAGAGGAGGCATCTGACCACTTTGGGAAAGGCTCCCATAAGGAATCAGGATAGAAGGCCACTTCTGAGTCAGGGCCAGCTAACCCCACTTGCAGATAAGAGCCCCACACTAAGGGGCTTTTTTTTCCCTCATAAGCTGCTGATGAGAAAGTGACTCTGCAGCCCCCAGACTTCAGAAAGCTGTCCTTGAACCCATGCCTGGGTGGGGGCTTCCTGAGGGTAAGACGAAGAGGTCCTGGCAATGGGGAGAGGTTCTAAGACCATCTACCAGTCAGGCTATAAATGATGGCTGTTACTATCATCATCATCATCATCATCATCACTATCATCATCATTATTTTGATTATCCCTACTCCTTACCCCTTACCCCAGCTCTCGTCCTATCCTTGCCTTTTGGATGCACATAAGAACTAGAGTGGTCCTGCACAGGCTGTCACCAGACACCGGCAGACAGAAGGAGCTTAGGGAGCAGAGGGGATTAGAGAGGCCTTACTCACTCCCCTGCCCCTGTGGCCTAACTCAGGGCAATGGTGGGGGCGGGGGGAAGTGATTACCTGGCCCACCAACCCTCAAGGTTCAGGCCTGATACAACCCGGCACTTAGCATTGGTTGATCAATTAAAGCCTCAGATCAAATCTCAGTCTGCCAGATATTCATGTGACATTGGGGAAGTCAATTACCCTCTAAACCTCAGTAAATAAAGGGATAGTACATTATCCTCCTAGGATTTACTGCGAATATTAAATAACTTAACATGTAAAATTTCAGGTAAGAATTTCTAAAGGGCCAACATCCTCCCCTTCTTTGTCTCAGGAAGAACTTTACCACCTCTGACAGTGCTGTTTGTATGTGAAATAGTAATAAACACTGATATTCATAGAACATTTGCTCTGGGGTAAGCCAGGTTTAAGACCAATTTAGAGATCAAACACTTCACATAAATTATCAAGTTTAATCTGCACACAGGGTGGGGGGTGGTGAAGATCCTATAGTGGTATATGTCACACTCCGGAGGACCCCGAGGCTCAGAGAGGGGAGTGGCCTGTGTGAGTAGTAGAACTGGTAAGTGAAAGGGCCTGTGGTGAGACCCCAGGTGTGGGTGTATGGGGGGAGAATAAGGGGAGTGCTTGGTAGGGGTCCTCATAGCCTTCTAAGAGGGTGCAAGGGTGAGCCTGACTCCTGTAAAGAGTAAGGGAGGGAGCTGGAAGCCGTGGGGACACAGCCTTGGGCAGAGCTGAGGAGCCAGGTGAACCCCACACCACAGATATCTTGCACTTGAAGGGCGGGCAGGGACGGGTCGTGAGGAGGCTCCCGGCCAGAGTCAGGCAGCCCAGGTCAATCCTGGTTACATAGCTGACGTGCTGCGGGACCTCAGGGCCCAACACTCTCGGTTTCTGATCCTAGGAGATGAATGAGGACGCAATAAGTCTGTCCCTGGCCTTGGCTCAGGGCCTAATCTGATCAGCGGATAGTCCTCGCCATAAGGGGAGGAGGACGTGAAAACTGACAGGAGGTTGTGGTGAGGTCGCAGAAAGCGAGGCCCCTTATATCTGCAGACCCAGCTGCTTCCCAAACCTGCCCGGAGTCCGCGGAATTAGAGGTTGAGGGGGTACCAGGCGGCCCTGGGGACCTTGAATGGGCCGCTCGGCAGCCAGAGAGCGGGGCTCAGCGGCCGGGAGAAGTACTCCCCCACCTCAGGCTAAGACCCGCTAGCTTGCTGGAGATGGGGGTCAGGGACAGGGACAAGGCGAGACTTACCCACTAAGAGCCAGAGGGAGCCCCCAGACACGAGGAAGAAGGTCAGCATGTTGGTCGGCGGGGCCCAGCCAGGCCCGGCTCGGCCCCCCGGCCCGCAGCCCGGCAGCCCCGCAGCCTCAGCAGTAGCCGCTCCGCCGCCGCCGCCGCCGCCGGGTATTTTTAGCCCCCGCCCTCCGCTCCGCAGCTCCCGCCTCCCCGCGCCGCTGCGGAGACTGGGCAGGAGGGGGAGGGCGCGGCACGCGCTCCGCAGCCGAGCCCCACTCCCAGCGCTGCAGCCGCGCTGCGCCGCGCTGCGCCGCGCCGCGGGCTCGCCCCTCGCGGAGAGCCGCGTCGGAACCGCCGAGCCCCCGGAGGGGGAGGGGCCTGGCCGCACAGCGAACCGGCCCTCTCCGCCCTCGCCTCCCAACGTCAGGACCGGACGTTCTGGGGAAACCGGCTGGAGAGGGGCGCACAGGCGACAAGCACCAGAACGTGACACTGCGCCCACTCTGCTGCCACCCATCTCACCAACGCGTGACCCTTACCCCGCGCGCTTCGCAGCCGAGGTCTTAGGGCTGTGCAGGCTCCGCGGCATCCAGGTCGCGGTTACCTGTCATAGGAGGTGCCTGTGCGCTTGGTAACTGCTGACGCCAACGCCCCCTAGGACCCAAGTTTGCAGACATTAGGAGCCTTTGGGTGCCACGTCTGCAAATGGGTAAGGAGAGGGAGTGGGTAGGGCCTATCTAGGCTCTGGCAAAGGGGGCAGCTAAACCATCTAGTGCCCAGATCATCTGGGGACGCACAAAGTTGGGTCTGAGGCTACACAAGGTCACAGGAGGCTCTGAGTGGCAACGGGCTGTCATATGTGTTCAGTATTGATAATAGGAAGTCACAAGCAGCCACATGGAAGTACAGGTGTCTAATGAGTGTACAGACAATCATGGTCTTCATACACAACCATACATGGCACAAAAAGTTTCAAGAAGCCCCTCACAGCTACCATGAATGGCCATATAGCCACCCACAACCACAGATGCCTGCACTGCTGGGTAAGGGGTAGGACACCTTGTTTTAGTGTCTGAGATTGAAAGAAGAAAGCTCAATTGCACATTTTCTGAAAGAATAGGAGTGGGCATTGGAGTCCCCATGGACACTGCATCTGAATTTCAAGATGACCTCCGACCAGTATTCTTGCTTATTCTCCAACCTGCCTGGCCCACCGGGCCTCCAGCACCGAGGACAGCGCTCAAGAAGCCCGCCCAGGCCAGGCACTGAGTGAGAGCAGAATCCCGGAAGAAGAGGGTAGGAAACCAGAGAGCAAAAATCAGGAAGCAGAGAGTGGAAGAGCCAGGGGTCTTTTCTGACTTGCTGGATACTAGTTGTCCTGAGTGTACATGTGCTCACAGTGTAACAGCTGGGAGGTGAGTGTGTGTGGAGCCTGTATTTGTAGTACGTGTATATAAAATGTGTGTGCCCAGGCTTGTCTGTGTACACCTCTTAGGTGCAAGTATTCAAATATGGGTCTCTGAGTCACTTCCACTCTTTACAATACGACCCTCCACCTTCTTCCTCATCACAGGATCTGGAATTCTAGGAGAGCTGCTCTGTTTGAACTCAAGTACTGCCTGGCAGAGACTTTGCTGGGATCCTAAGTTTGGCAGAACTGCTCTAAGAGGGTGTCACAGAGGCTGTGTGGCAGGATTCCTCCCAGCAGAGGTTTCCTCTAAAGGTTTCTGTCAGAATCCTCCTCCCTCCCATTCTCACTGGCAGCAGACTAACTATAGACCTGCTGGTGCTCAGGAGGAGACCAGAGGGAACCACAAGCCTTGTCTGAAAAAATGTATCTCCATAGACCAGATTGGCCTAAGAAGCCGGGCAAACAATTTCGCCATAGGCCAGAGCAGCGGGCCCAGGAGCCAGGCAGCAAGCCTCAGGCCCAGCCCTCCTCTGCGGCATTCTGCTGCAGGAGCACTCTGGGTCCTTGTGCAGCTCCTGGCAGCCTCCTCTTCAGAGTGATGTCATGGGACACATTTAGCCTGGCCTCCAGCAGGATGTCGCATCCAGTTACCCTTCCTACAGATGTCTGCACTACTTGTGAATATTTTAATTCAAAAACCTGTACTAGAGCTGTGACTGATTATAGCTTAGCCAAGTATTTTTGTTTTCCTCTGAGCATGGCTTGGCTTCCCTAAGGGATGGGGACAGAAAGACCAGGTTATGATATCATGGCCAGGTTTCTTTCCTCTCCAGAACTGTTCCCTCCACTGGGTAAGGGGACTTACTCTTGCTTTTTCTGAGTTCACAAGATTTTCTACCCTCTCTGGGTCTCCATCTATGAACCATGTAAGGGATGGGCAGCTGTGATTAAGGCCTCTAGACGGCATGAGTGTGGCAGCTATGGAACTCAGCAGAGGGAACCCAGGACCAGAGACATGTGAGCCAGGCTGGGAAGCCTTTGGCTAACCCTCTTAGCCAACACAGTTAGCCACTGTAGTGGCCAGCTCTGTTCACACCTATCTCCTCCATAGATCAGTACTCTGAGAGGACCAGCTAGCAGAATTCTAATCATCTGTTTTCAGCCCTGACACAGGGTCTGGCCCAAATGCAGAGAACATTATCCCATTTGACAGAACAGGAGACAGAGATTCAGAGAGGAGAACAACTCCCTCAGGTCACACAGCAATTCTGGCATCCTGACTCCCATTTATTCATTCTTCATTCATTCACTCTTTCAGCTAATGTTCACCAGCATGTGTTCTGTGTCTGGCCCCCTCCTAGAAACTAGGGACATGCGGGAGACAAATAGAAAGCAGCAATAACAGCAATCCAATGTGGTAAGTATGCGATGAAAGTTGATCCTAGATTAACCCAGGGGAACCTCCCAGAGGAAATATTTGAGTTGGGCATCTTGGGGAAAAAGTTTGCTAGGCATCAAAGTAGAGCAAAGGATACCATTCCCAGTCCTGGCTTTGAGACTGTCATGCTATGCAGCCCAGGATAAACTTCTGCCTCTTTCTGTGTTCATTGGTACAAGGTGGGACTGATCTAGAGGTTTCTGGAAATCAAGAAACCAGAAACTTAGCCATGACTGTACTGCCTGTTCATCATCACAGTTGAATGGCCATTTTCTGGCCTTGCAAGGCCTAGTATCTGCTTTATGTCCAGTCTGCTAATGGCCATAAAAAGCCAGTCTGGGCTCAGGTTTTCTTGCACATGGGGCCATGCATCCCTGAGAGAGATGGACCCTTTGTTATTTATAGCTCCACAACATGTTTGAAAGTAACTTTCCCACATTGTAAGTACCTCTTTCTGGAAGAATTCAGAAAACTCACATTTCCAGCCTCCTTTGCAGCTAGAGGTATACAACTGACAGACTGTGCCAGGGAGACACGCTGTCATGAGCATTTGATAGAAAAGCCAGAAATGAGTGAGATAAAGTTCTGCACGTGGCATCTCTCTCACTGGCAAAGAGTGATAGCAGAAGCTATGATTCTGGGTGTGGTTTCTGGTAATTGAAATTTGAGCCTGTTTCTCAAACCTCTCATAAATTCAGGCCTTTTGGATGTAAACACATTCTTTAAAGTGCTCCTTTTCTTCTTAAAATAGTGCATATTTTATTGTTTGCAACCAAGAACTCAGACTGATCCACTCACTGTCTCACTGCTAAAGGTCTTTCCAGTCCTCTGCAAGGTATGGCTGTGGGGCCGGGCACAGAGCATGATGCATCTCCACCCCCAATACCGCATATATTATGAGATGGAAGCTCTGACTGATGGGGCTGGGTGAGCTGAGCCAAATCTTTGCTTCTCTTTATTCTGACAAACATAAATCTGGAGAGCTGAGCCAAAAAGTTGAAACTTAGCAAAGAATCTACTCAGGATAGCTACCCCATCTGGAGTAAAGACTTTGAACACATGATGAAATTGTTTGAGAGCTACAGTGTTCAACTATGTCTTTTATTGAATAGCAGTGTTTTCTCAGATTAATAAAATTGCTCAATATAAACATTTTGGAAAAGTATAAATAAATAGAGAAATTTGGAAAGTATAAAATAAAATTACTTGCAACCTCATCCCCAATAATAACCTATATACTTTTATATATTACCTATTAATAATAACAATATCCAACATTCGTGTAGTACATAGTATGTGCCAGGCATTATTTCTAAGCACTTTATGTATGGGTTATAGACTGAATTCCCACCCCACCCCCAACAATTCATATGTTAAAGTTCTATCCCTCAAAGTGACTGTATTTAGAGATAGGGCTTGCAAGGAGGTAATGAAGGACAAAAGAGGTCATGTCATGAGCAGGGTGCCCTAATCCAATAGTCCTGATAAGATGAAGAAGAGACACCAGGAGTAAAGGCCATATGAGAACCCAGAGAGAAGGCTGTCATCTACAAGCCAAGGAGAGCAGTCTCCCTTGGAAACCAACCCTACCATCATCTTGATCTTGGACTTCTAGCCTCCAAAATTGTGCGTAAATAAAGTTTTGTTGTCTAAGCCACCAATTTGTGGTATTTCATTATGGCAGCTCAAGCAAGCTAATATAATATGCTGACTCATTTAGTCCTCACATCAACCCTGTCTTTTTCCTGAGGCATAGTGTAGTTCAATAAATATTTATTAAACAAATGGATGAGTGGATGAATGAATGATGGATACTGTTTATTCAGTTACCATATACTGCTTTTTTTTTTTGTTAATTTTTTATTTTTTTTTTGTTGCTGTTGCTTGGCTGGGGCTGGGTTTGAACCCGCCATCCTCGGCATATGGGGCCGGCACCCTGCTTTTTTAAAAAAAATCTGACATGAGTATTTCCCTGTGTTAGTATCTCTTCACATTTTAAAAAATGTATACATTATAGTCATTCATGCATTCACTGATTTAACACTCATATGTTGAGTCCCCTCTATGTGCAAGGCATTGTTCTAGGTCTTGGGGATGTAGAAGTGAACAAACAAAAAGTTCCTGCCCACATGGAGTGCACTTGCTCAGTGGAAATGTCATTGCCCATCTGTCAGATATGAATCAACCCACTCATTTGGTAAGGTTTCCTTTAATTGAAAATTCTCCGATGAGCCAACCAGATAGCCACAACCAATGAGATTCTTTTTCTTTCCCCCAAAGGCCCCCCAAATAGCAGAAGTGTTCTTTCCCAGAGCCATGGATAGACAAAGATATGGCCCTTGGAAGTTATCCTGAGTTGGGAGTTAGCACTGCTCAAACTACTGGCACCCCCAGGTTCCTGAGGAGACACCTATGCATGCATCTCCTACTCACACAAGGTCAGGATTGTATGGGAAATAAACTACATTTTAAAGACTTTGAAAATGAAACAAACTTGGGGAAAATATACATGAATGTTCATGCCAACTAGGGATGGGAAAGATCTTTTTATGCATAACAAAGAAGGCAGAAACCACAAAGGAAAACTCTGGTAGATTTGAAGGTCTAACTACATGCAAATTTAAAATGTCTTCATGTTTAAAACCTTAAAGAAAGAGATAACTTGCAAAAAATGTTTATGCCACAGGCAACAGACAAAGGGTTTATTTTATATGTAACCCAAATCAATGAGAAAGAGACAAGTGAGCAAAAGATACACACAGGCAATTCAAGAAAGAAGAAATGTCACCCTTCTGTCCACCTAGGAGAAATGGAAAGCTGCTGTCTCAGTATTTTTTCTCCTTTCTCTAGAGACTGTGGTGGGGTCTGCTTCCCCAGCCGTGTCACAGGGCACCAATCCCTGTGAGAATAGGGAGGACCAGCACTCTATAAACCTTATCTCACACATCTGGAAGCCTCCCATCACTTTTCCCATCCCCTTTCCCAGACCCTTTTTTCCAGGCAGCTCCAGCCAGGCCAGATGATTTCAAACAATAATGGCAAGGGTAGAGATGATGAGAAAGTATGTATATCCGAGGGTCTGACAGCCTGCAAACCTTTTGGAAGCTTAGTTTGGCAAGATGTGTCACAAGCCTCAATTTCTTATCCTTTGACTACCGCTAGTGGGTTTACTTAGGAATTAACACAATGTGGGGAAAATCAGGACTTTTTTGTTCATAAAGATTGTCATTGCAATATTATTTAAAGCAGGGCCAAGTTGGAAACTGCCCTAATGCTCAATCACAAGGTTGAATACATTTTTGTTTATCTCTAGGATAGTGTATACTTTGCTGCCCACATTTTTTCTTTGAGCAAAAATGATGATACAGAAGATTGCACAATGACACAGAGAAATGTTCATGGCATGTGACCAAATGAAAAATGCAGGTTATAAAACAGTATATTCAGCATGATTCTAATTATACTTAAAAGCATTTATGTATTCATGGAAAAAAATGGAAGAAAGGTTAATAGCAGTTATCAGTGAGTGGTGGGATTAATTCTTCTTCGGATTTATCTGTATTTTCCAAATTTCCTACAATGATAATAAACATTTTTGTAACAAGAAAAAAACTCTATTATAAGAAGAAGCCATTTCCAGATCCCTCTCTTTGTTCAGAAAAGGCCCAGGTGCCAAAGAAGCAGAAATAGGTCTTAGGAGATCATCAGTGAAATCAGAGTGACACTGCTCCCCCGTGGGCTAAACAACAGGGTGTTCAGGGTGCCACTGCTACTGGGACCTGTCACCTCCTGACCCTGCTGTCTTTAGGCATTTTCCCCAGGGCTCTTGGGGACTTTAGAGGACCACAACTGGAGCTGCAGGGAGAGAACACAGCTGGAGGTGGCCATGATTACCTTCAAGGAGACTAATATCCGGGAAGACAACATAAAGGGAAGGAAGGGGTCGGGGCAGAGCCTGTTAGAGGTGGGGAAGGAGAAGCTAGAGGCGGGATCAGGTGTCAGGTCTGTCAACCAAGAAAAGAATTCTCAAAAGAGAATGGTGCGACCCCTGGAGGCAGGCAGGATGTGTTTCATTCTCAGAGCTCATTACAGGGAACCCCAAAATCAATGCCTACACTTGGCCTATGAGCACTCAGTCCCTTGGAAAATGAAAACACTGCTTTGGGAGGACACCATCAGAGACAGAAGAGGGATGGAGGGAACATGACACAAAGCCTTTGTGTGTGTGTGTGTCTGTGTGGTTTTTGGCCGGGGATGGGTTTGAACCCGCCACCTCCGGCATATGGGACTGACACCCTACTCCTTGAGCCACAGGCACCACCCTGACACAAAGCCTTTTAAAGGTGGGGAAAATAATACTCTTTTTTTTTTTTTTTTTAGAGACAGAGTCTCACTTTATCACCCTCCACCCTCGGTAGAGTGCTGTGGCGTCACAGCTCACAGCAACCTCCAACTCCTGGGTTTAGATGATTCTCTTGCCTCAGCCTCATGAGTAGCTGGGACTACAGGTGCCTGCCACAACACCCGACTATTTTTTATTGCAGTTTGGCCGGGGCTGGGTTTGAACCCACCACCCTCGGTATATGGGGTGCAGCGCCCTACTCACTGAGCCACAGACGCCGCCGGGGAAAATAATACTCTTTAGAAATCCGCTAGAGTGTGCCAGAAAGGTGCAGAGGGAGCCTGACAAAAGAAACAATCCCAAAGACCAGTGTCTGACCAACCAGAAAGGTCAGCAGTGTTGGGTCCCAGAAACCACTGGAGCCAGCTGTCCTGCCCTCCCTAATCCTATGGAGGAAGTTGCCCCAGGCCACCCAAAAAATCAAGAATAAGATTGAACCAAATACTGGGCTTTCTGATTCTCTCCCTAAGGCACTTTTAACTATTCCCTAGGGAGAATGTTTTTGCGTTTTAAACACATAATAGTCTCATCATAGAAATTATTTGAAACTACGTAAAAACATTCTTTGTCATCCGGGTCAATGTATGAGGTAAATATAGACACAATTCCAAAAATATGTCAATTTTGAATATAAATATAGACACGGAAATCCTAATTGAAATTATAACAGGCAGATAAATATATAAATTGAATTTCCATGAAAATAAAATAGAATCTCTCTCTAGGGTGCCAGGCTGACATGGTGTAAGCAACTATGGGCAGTACCTAAAGATTTGTTGAGTATGATGACCTCATATTTGACTCATAACAACTCTAAAATATGAGGATGCTTGGATTATCTCTCCAGCAGCTTCTTTAGAAAATGTCTACTCTTACTATGGCCTTCGTTCCATCCACAACTTTACATAGCCATGTTCACCTAGTGTGGCCTTGTCTCCTGGTCACCTGTGGTAGGTCCAGTTGAACAATAACTGGTCCTATAGCTGGACCTGTCATAGTTCTTCTATGGGAATTTTGAACTAAGACTTTAGTCCTTTTCTACAGAGAATACAAGAACATGAAAAATGTTGAGAGAAACAGAGATGAGGAACAGGGAAGAATTCATTGGTAGATTCTCTACAGGGCAGATGAAGGTGGGAAAAAATCGGTCTGAAAAAACAGACTAGAAAAAGGATCAGACTCAACTATGTTGGATCTCAAAACAAATCCCAGGTAAAGATTTTCAGCAAGCCCAGGACGGAGTCTGACATTCCCATGGCCCTCATTTCCCACTGTGCCTAAGTCTCTGATTACAGTCACCCCTGGAGGCCTGGCATTTGGACCATGTGGGATACTTTCCAATGACAGTCTAATCAATTCTCTTTTAGCCTTTAGCTGGGTTGAGTAGGTTACTGTGCTTAGGGTCAAAAGTACTAATATGCCCCATTTTACAAATGAGGAAATTGAGGCTTAGAGAGCTGAAGTAACTTGCCTGAGATCCTACAGCTGGCTTGAGATTTGAATCCAAAGCCGTCCAGCTCCCAAGTCTGTGTTCTTTCAATTATATCTATTGACAGGAAAATTGGCAAAGATCATTGTTCTGAAAGAATTCAAACTCAACCCATTTTTCCTCTGCTCTCATACCACAACAATCATCAACACAGACTTCTGTGACCAGAATTGTGACCAAATTAGGGGGATTTCTCCCAATAAGCAAGCAAGCAGTTCTGTAGCAGACACCAGCTGAGTGTCCTCCAGGTTAATTCTGACATTATCTATCTGGAAATAGTGTCACATCCCTCAGGTTGAGGGCTTAATCCCCAAGACTGGCCATGTTTCCCGCCAGACCCCAGAACAAGTCCAGACCCCAGAACATTTGACCAACTCACTTCAAGTTGGGGTTCCCACAACCCCCTCTTTGAGTCTGATTAACTTACTAGAGTGGCTCACAGAACTTAGGAAAACATTTACTTATGCTTACCAGTTTATTACAAAGGATATATTAAAGGATACAAATAAACAGCCAGAAGAAATACATAGAGCGAAGTCTGGAAGGACCTTGAGCGCAGGAGTTTCTGTTCCCGAGGAGTTGGGGTACATCACCCTCCCAGCACGTGGATGAGTTCTTATTCACCTTCCTGTCTGCCTCCACGTTTTTAGCTCTTCTGGAAGTCACTCCAACCCTGTCCTTTTGGTCTTTTATGGGGACTTAATTGGTTGGCCATGATTGAAGAATGGATAATTGTGTCAAAATATGATTGGACAAAAAGGGTATGATGTAAATGCAGCAAGCCCTGTCAGTTCAGATTCCTTTTGGCCTTTCTGTGCAGCATTCCTTTCTCTGGGCTATAGGACAGGGCCCTTTCTAGAAGGAGGATCTTATGACCCACAATCAGATGAGAGCACTGCCTTGGGCAGGTTGGAGGAGGGCAAGAGAAGGTCAGAGAGATATTCTGTCTCCTGAGGCCTAAAGCACCTCAATATTAGAACAAAAAAACGAAATAAGGGTTATGGGAGTTATGAGCCAGGAACTGCCAAAACACACACACGCACACACACACACACACATACACACACACAAAAATCATATCATAATCATATAAAGAGGAATTCACAATTCAACATCTTTTCTCAATAAAATCTCTTAAAATTAGGCATAAAGATTTCATATATTAAAAAGGAAAAAGCAAGAATTAATTCCTCGGGAAGAGGCAAGTTGAATTCAAGAGGCACTCTGTTTCTTAGTGAGAAAATATGGCAAGTCTAACCCCAGAAAACCCAGTAATATGATCCTTTGCTGTCATCCCTATCTCAGCCTTGCTGTGGTTGTGTGTGGGCAAATCCTAAAAGATAGGGAAGAGAAAATCCCCTCCTTTTGTAGAAACACCAAGACAAACCACAGGCTCTCAGTGATGACACAGCAGCAGGGAATCCACCCAAAATACCAGGGCATCCTACACTCCAACCTCACTCAAAATAATTTCCAAAAAGAAAAATTGAAATCTGTACAAGGAAAACTCCCAAATATGGAAAAGATGATAGAACATAAAACACCCAAGATGGACATGCGGGCCAAGTGTGTGACGAAGAGACAACAGTTTCTTTCACAAGGTGAATTCCCAGAGACTATGACATAGGGATGAGGGAGGTGACTTGGCCACCAATACCTATGGAAAGTCAGAGTGAAACCCACAGGGCACTCTCTCCTGATACACTGTCACCTCTTCCACTCACCATGCTGGTATCTCACCCAGGCATTCAGGGGGGCACTTAATAAAGACACTCAAAATGTTTGGAGTTGCAGAGTTTTATTTATTTTTAATTTTTAAAAACAGGATCTTGCTCTTGCTTAAACTGATCTTGAACTTCTGATCCTCCCACTCTGGCCTCGCAGAATGCTAGAATTACCAGCAGGAGCCACTGCACCTGGCTTATTGTAGAATTTAGAATGAAAAAGAAGTCCTTGAGCAGATGTAAACACTAGTAGGACTTGTTCTGAAGGAGAGTTAGAAGCAAATCACCCTGGGGCAGTACTTTTTGAGCCAGGGTCAGTGTGACCATTTTAGGAGTGGAGAGGATGGGCCTCTAATTTATACCCTTAGAAAGGATCAGGAAGGGTTTTGTCAGTAGGTGACAGACAGATAGTGGCACTTGAAGGAGTGAATCGGCTAACAGGTCCATACTTACCCAGAACCTCCTTCCCACCCACCTGCACCCCACCCCCACCCCCACCTTTTCCCTCCAGCTTCTCTCCCTGTACTGTCAGCCCCTCCTCCTCCTTGGGCCCTTCTGTTCTTATCACTATAAGCTTCAGTGGTGGGTCTTCACTGACAGAGTATGAAATTCAGGGCCTTCTGCCAGGCCAAGCCCCCAAGCCAGCTGAACCTCCTACTGTTGTTAATCACAACACCTTCCACGTCCCCTCTGCTCCTCCTGATTTTTGCTCCTACCAAGTTCCTTGTCTGGTGTTCCTCCTGTCTCACCCCTGCACAAGTCTATGTATCCACATCAGACTCCTCTTTCCAAGGCAAACAGAAATGATCCCACTGGTGGACAATCACTCATAGTCCTCTAAAAACGGGAGTGCATGCTGCTTTGTGCTTCTGCTGTGTATTCCTCAAATTTAGTTGTACGTACGTGTGTGGATGGCAGAGAGAAAGAGGAAAGACCCAGAGTAAGCACCTATAGGGTAGAAACTCCAAGGAAAGCAACTAAAAAGTTGTAAAGGAGTATTTATAAGGCGGCTAAATACTTATTAAATATGAAAAAAATATACAAAAAAGTATCAAAAAATAGAAAATAACTGGGAATAAACTTAAGTTGTATATAGGACGTAGATGAATGATGTAGATGTCAATTCTCCCCCAAGTTATGTTTATGTTTAATGAAGTCTCTCTCTCTTTTTTTTTTTTATTAATCAGGCCCAGATGAGGTTCAAATTCACCATTGCTGGTGTGGAGGGCCGGCATGCTAATCACTGAACTACAGCGCCCAGCTAATGCAGTCTCATTTTTAAACTTAATAAAATGATTCTACAGTTTAGCCAGAGCAGCCCTCCCTCCCCATCCCCAACCCCATCCCCCGGCACTCCCCTGAGCAATACCGGAGTATTTTTGATATCTGATCAGGTTCCTCATTCTCCACCATCCTCCAGATGACGTCTGATCACACTGGCCTGTCTTCAACAAGATTCTTGGTAGGTTAGTTTAGCCAGAATCCCCATTACTCTTAAGGTTTCATCTTGGCCATTTTCTATCCATTGACTCTCTCATTCTGGTCCTTGGCTACAAATTCCCTCTTTTTCTTATTTTATTAGGAGTTGAGCCAAAATCTCTTCCCCACTGCAAAATCTGTTGCAGTGGTCTCTACACTTGTTGTGCTGGTCCGGGATAAAGTCTGCCTTACCATGTTTTAAAAATAAAAAAAGACTTTAAATTTCATTTGAAGACTGTAGATGTACAATATTGGCCAAGAAACATTTATAAAAAGAGGATCATACTAAATATTAAAATGTCATAATAAATAAGTACAATGAATAACACATTTTTCTGTGGAATCAGTACAAAAATAAATCAATTGATTAGAAAGCCCAAATATTAAATAAAAATACTACATGAAATTTAAAAATTTTGCAACTCAAAAACGAGGAGCTCTTACAAATCAGCAATACAGAAAAGAAAAAGAACAAATGGCTAGTAAATCTCATGAGTAATCAAAGAAAAAGCCAAAAAGAAAATAACTGAGTACATCTTTTCTATCAATTATCAATGTTTAAAAAGTGATAATAGAGTCCATGGAAAAGGGTTTTAAGACATTGGATTCAGGTCACCCTTTAGGGGTGGAAGGACAATTTGGCAAAATATATAGAAATTTTAAGTGAGCACAGTAGACCCAGCAAGTTGACTTCTAGGAATTTATCTTCAGAAAAACTGAGCACAAACAGCTATGTATGAATATTCAAGGATGTTCAGCACGATGTTATAAGTTTATTCTCAATTATTTTCTATTTTTTGATACTTTTTTGTATATTTTTTCATATTTGATAAGTATTTAGCCGCCTTATAACATTTATATAATAATATAAAAAATTTGAGGCCACTTTAATTATCTAACAATAGAGGGTTAGAGAAATAAAGTATTGCTCTCCCACAGAACAAAAATACATGATAATGCCAGAAAATGGTTACATTTCACTAAATGAAAATGGGTTATGAAATTCAATCTTCCAACAAATATTTGTTGAGCAGCTATTACTTGTTAGTAAATAGCAGTGAATAAAGAAGGTAAAACCCCTGTTCTCATGAAGATTACATTACATTATAAAATTTCTAAGCTGGAAAGGAAGGTCTGATTCAAATTAATGAAAAGGAAGATGATGTGACTGGAAAGGAGTCAGGAAAGACAAACCCATGTGTCAGAAATAGGTAATTACCTCTGAGTCTGGGATTACGGGTACACATTTAGAAAGTTAGAAAGAAAAACGAATACTGTTATCTTTTCATTTTAAAGGAATGCAAGTGAAGACCTATGTAATAATCAGTTTCTCACAATCACAGGCTGGGGGGCAGTCAGGAGCTGGCTGCTCTGGGAATGTAGGTGAAAGTGAGTGGGGGAGGGGCCACAGCAGCTCAGAGGTGGGTGTGGGATCCAGATAACACAGCATGAGAAGTGGGAGGAAAGAAAAGTTCAGGCAAAGGAACATGTTAGAAGTCTTCCTCTAATATCCTCCCCACAAGCTGATATTATGTATCCTTATTGCAGCATCTTTCCCATGAGTAAGTGTCATCTCATCCCCAGTCATGGCCAAGACCCAGGTCCCCTGAGCAGTTAGGACAGTCAGGCTGCTCACTGGTTTGACTCAATCCTTCCATACCTGGCTTCTTTTTTCTTTTTCTTAAGTCTCTGCTGCCTTTTTGGAAATTGGGTTTCAGAATTAGTCACTAAATATTTGATCACTTGTTCCCTTTCATTCATCAAAAATGTGTTACTGTTGGCTCCTTCTAGCATTGAGCTGCTGAGTGGCCAAGATTCTTTCCTACACCCTGAGATGTAAGAGACCTGCCACTCCTATGACAGTCAATCCAGCCAAGTCCAAGGCCTTTCAGAAAAGCCTGATGTCTCCTTGTCTCACCCTCTGCTCACCCTCAGGAGCATCATGTAATCCCCTGGCAATATTCTGGCCCCTGTAACATTGACCCCTCAGGTCAACGACCCCTTTCCCTCATCACTCACTAGTGACCACTCTTCCATCCCAAACTTCTCTCCCAAAAGCCTTCCTGTGTCCTCCCAAAACTCCCGGTGATTTGCACAGACTCTCCTTATACTTCCTGCTCTGATCTGTTCAGGATGCTGCTTCTTTCAAGCCTTCGGTAGAGGCTGTTCCCCCCACCCCCCACCAGACCACACTAAGGTAAGTCAGAGAGATGGGCAGGACAGCCACTCACCCACACCCCATGGCCCCACTCCTTATATGATCCCTGTCCAGCCCTCCTATAGCTGGTAGAGCTGGTTACATGGTTTTCCCTAAAATGGAGTGCAGATGGTCTTTGGGTTTTTCATGTGGCTCCCAGAGTCGACTATGGCTAGATCTTGCTGTGATCTGTGCAGCTGATCATAGGGCTTCTTTCCCATGTGTGCATAGATTGCTGGGCTAGAGTTTGTTGTTTTCTCTTTGTGGCTTGAGTGAAGAGACAATGTGGCTCAGAAGGAGGTTAATACTTCCAAAACTGATCATGACACATGTAGTGGCTTGGAGCCATCTAACAGGGCTTCTCCCATCCCAGGCATCTGCATCAGACTAAGGCAGTCTCCAGGATGACCCAGACCTTTAAGATCCTGTTCTGCCCTCTCCTTTTAGTCCCCCATCTCTGTGACCCTGGTTCTCCCTTTCTGTCACATGTATCCCTCATAGAACAGCCTCAGGACTTCCTTGCACTCATCCTGCTCTCCCCACTGTGCAGGCCCTTGTTCCTCAACTGTCCCTGGAAACTTGACTGTCTCTCATCCTTTGCTTCCATTCCTGGCCAACCCCAACTTACTTGCTGTCCATCCCCCTAACTCCCTATCAATCCATTTCGTTAGTGCCCAGGATTTTCCCTCTCTGCCAATGCCACAGTGAACAGGGCCCAATCCTCCACTGCACTGTACCCAGCCCCAGGCCAGCCTGGACTGCTGAGCAGAGGTGTAGGTAGTTACAATGTAGAGACTGCATGCTCTGACAGAGGGACACCAAGGGCTGAGGGACTATCTGCTTACCTAGGGCCACTCCGAGTCCAAGTTCATCCCAGAACAGAGAAGAAAATGACTATGTTGTGCCCTGAATGCTCCTCTTGGACCACAGCTGTGGACCACATTGGCACTACTCCCAGCCTTGATAGGCTAACCCTTACTTGACTCCCTGTTCCCTCCAAATGCCACCCCTTTTCTGTTCCCCACTCACAACAAAACGCTTTGAAAGAGATTTTTGCATTCACTATCTCCACTTTCCCACCTCACGGTCCATCCACTGAGGCATCACTTGTTAAGGTAACTAATGACCACCGTTTTGCCAAATCCAGGGCATCCTTGTCTTTGTTCTCACCTTGCTTTATTTGCTCATCAGCTTCCAACTCATCTGTAGGGAAACCTTTTCCTGAATTATTTCTTTCTCTTGCTCACATGACAGCATAATCCCCAGGCTTTCTTTCCACCTCACTGGATGCTCCTTTGTACTCTGCTTTGCTGCTTCTCCTCAGGAACTGCCCTGCCTCTCACTGTTGGAATGCCCCGGGGCGAGTCCTCAGACCACTATTTACACTCGCTTCTCAGGTGCCCACCTCGCCTCACAGGTGCAAGTACTCTCTATACACTATACAGCTGAATTCTTATTTCCTGTGCTAATCTCTGTCCTGAACTTCAGACTCCTACATCCAGCCTTCCTCTTGGTAGCTTCCACTGGACATTTAAGTGGCTTCTCCTGTGAACATCAGTGTGGCTGTGCTATTGCAGCATCCTTCCCCCCCTCCCTCCTCTGGTAAGCAGAAACTCTGAACATGAAGACAACTGGTACACCCCTGTCCCCACTGCCACAGTGACTGGTGATTTAAATTGATTCAATCAAACTAATCAATTTGGGCAAAAGCTCAGGACTTTTTCAGGGCAGTAGTAACTTCTACTGGTCAGTGTCAGGATTGAAGCCAGTGCAGCCGTTTTGCCCCACTGAAGGAAGCCAGATCAAGGACAGACCAGCTGATGGAGAAGTGCTGATCAAACCCTGCCTGAATTTTGGACCACCTCTGGACTTTCCAGTCACCAGAGTGGATGCATTCCCCTTGATGTTTAGGCGAGTTTTACATGTGCTTTTTGTTACTTGACAAAGTTATTGGTTGTTGTGATTCAGGCAACAGCAAAAACAGAGCCCTCATATTCCCATGCCCTGCTACTCTGATCTTCTGTGGTCTTTCCCATTTCGGTTCTGGCTCTCCATCCATGCTCCAGTTCATCCCCTCCCACCTCACATCCCACGGTCAGCAGCTCCTCCCAACTCTGCTATAACAGTACCTAGGGAGGGGAATCCAGGTGCTACCCCCTGTTCCACCAGCACTCCCAGCTCCCTGTCCTGCTGTCACAGGCTCCTCACTGGTTGTCCCCCTCCGCTTTTATCCCACTGTTGTCCATTTGCCAAGCAGCCCAACATGTCTTTGAAAAACCTGAATTAGATCATGTTACTAGCCCTCAACTTGGAATAGTATCCAGGTCCTTAGTAAGCCTACAAAGCCATGAGCAATTGAGCCCTGTCTCCCTTTCTAACTCACTCTCCCCACTTCCCGCTCCCCAATCACAGAGGCTCCCTGGTCACTCCACTGCAGGCCTCGCCTCTGCTCTGTGGCACCCACATTCTTCCCATGCCATTCAGGTCTGAGCGCAGATGTCCCCTGACTGAGGGAGGCTTGGCCCCGTGGCTCAATGCCATGGTGCTCACCCAGTCAAACTCTGTCAGAGTCCCTTGTTTGACTTTATTAATAACACTTAACCACTATTTGAAGTTACCATATTTGTGTGTGTGTTTGCTTCTTTGTTACCTGTCTCTGTCCCTGTCCTCAGAACTCCTTGTTGGCAGACCCCTTGTTCCTGGCTATAGCCCTGGTCCTAACATTGTGTTTGCTCAGGATATGAATTCCAGGAAGGTCGTGGCTACCACTGAAGCAGAAGGTGATTGTGGCTTCGCCAACGCAGGACCTTCTGCCCCAATGCAGCAGAAGCCAGAGTTCTCTGCCAGGCCTCTGGGCAGAGCAAAGGTGCGGAGGCAGATGAAAGGGTTGAGGGGGGATTCCGTGAGGCTCTCAGAGACTGGGACTCCAAGGGGTTGCCTTACATCAGTTCCCAGATGTTCTATGGAAAAAAGCATCAGAGAAAAGGGGCCTGAGAAACCTCTGCAGCTGCAGTCACAGGAAGCCCCAACTGAGAGAGACCTCAGGGCAGGGTGTGTAGGGGGAGGTCTCAAGTCATTCTGAGGCCTTTGATCATTCCACATCTGCTGGGGCCTGGAGTTCGGTTTAGTAGTGACCACCTTGATCACTACGGGGCAAATGATGCCATCTGGGAGGGAGTGGGCTGTGGCAGGCCTTGGGTCAGACCCAGGACTCTGCTGGACAAGGCCACTCAGGCCCATACAGGGGTTAGGGGCTGCCACACACATTTCCTGGTACATGCTTCTTTTCTCTTTGACAAACAAATGTTGCTGCTGGGGCCTTGGCCACAGCTTCCTGCTTTCTTCTGAGATTAGAAGCCACAGTCACAGTCTTGGCGACTGCCCCACCAAACTGGTCTTGGCTGAGAGTGGGTTGAACACTTCAGTGACAGGTCTAGTCAGGTGACATCAAATTTACTCCTCCAACTCTTGCCCCAGCCTTTCTCAAAGTGGGTGCTCTATGGGCACACTCAGTGGGGCCAGCTGGATGTCTTGGAGAGAGGCAGCTCTGGCCTTGAATGGATGGCTCTAGACAGGGTAGCTCTAGACAGATCTGTACTCAGTGCTGGCATGACGAGCATTCCACAGACTGGAGATCCCATGGATACACAGCCAAGGGTCCAGATATAGGCTGATTTTTTGTCTTATCCTTCAAGAGTGAGCTCATGGGACCCTCTTTGTGGAAGCCCTCCATAAAGCCCCCTCTGCATTCCCACAGCCCTTGGACATTGTAGTTCTTCTCAATGAGGCTGCCACAGATTCCCTTGAGAGTTGCCTTGACCACCTTATTTAACATCAGTATCCCTCCCTCCTCTTCTAAACATTCCTAATTCCCTATTCTGCTGTACTTTTTCCCAAAGCATTTATCATCTTCTAACATACAACATAATTTTTAATGTTGTTCGGTTTGTTTTATGTTGGGTTTTTAAATTTTTTTTGTTTCTTTTTATGAACATATTGCTGTATTATTTCTCTCTCCCAACTGAACTTTACAAAGACAAGGATCTTTGGTTGTTTTGTTCACTCTGTGTCTTAAGCTTAGAATAGTACCTGCCAATTAGTAGGTGATCAATAAATATTAGTGGAATGAAAAAACCACAGTTATCCATTTCTTGGTGAGCACCTTGAGGGTGGGGCCTAAAGATGAGCTACCTCTCAGCATTCAGTGCAGAATTGCAGGCGAGTAGGCATCAGGAAATCACAGCCTTTGGCCTAGTGTTCAGGGCACCTATCATCCAAACTCTAGCTTTCTTCCCATCCTCATTCAACAAAGTCGAGCAGGAAGAGGTGTCTGTCTGGAAGGGTGGCCACCTAGAATGGCTTTGCCCGCTTCACTATGGGTCACTTCAAGCTGTCTATTCTTCCAACACTTGAATCACTAGCTGAATAGTACAAATGTTGCTGAAATCCCCAACCAGATACCAGTGGATAGTTGTACTTGAGGATGAATAATTCTAACATCAGCACATACGTGGGCATCATTACAAATTGTGTGTAACCATGAGGTATGGCTCTGGGGACATTCAGAAATAATCAGTGAATATTGTAGGGGCCTGGACATGTGCGGATCAGGGAAATTCCTGCAATCATTCCAATTTCTAGAATTATAGTTTGGGAGGGGTAGATTACAGATGACACATCAATGGGCAAGGGACCAATTCTTCACTAAATGATGGTGAGAAAATGGCTTTTTGGAAAACAAACAAACAAAAAAAGCCAGGTAAAACCCATTCCTAATGCTACATAACAAAATCAACTACAGCCGAATTAAAAGTTAAATGTAAAGAATGAAAACTAGGAGAAACATTTATTTGTTATTTATTTTTTACTATTTTTAGAAGAAAAGTTTAAATACTTATCCTCTCATTGAGCGGTAGAGGATGTTCTTTTTTTATTGTGAGGATTCATTGAGGGTACAGAGAACCAGGTTACACTCATTTCATTTGTTAGGTAAAGTTCCTCTTATAATTGTGTCCCACCTCCAAGAGGTGTGTCACACACCATGACCCCCCCCACTCCCCTCCCTCCTTCCTTCTATCTGCTCCCCCTTTCCCTCACCCCCCACCATGTATTAGGTCATCAATTGTCCTCATATTAGAATTGAGTACATTTAATTCTTGCTTCTCCATTCTTGTGATGCTTTACTAAGAAAAAATGTGTTTCAACTCCATCCAGGTTAATACAAAAGATGTAAAGTCTCCATCTTTTTTAATGACTGAATAATATTCCATGGTATACATATACCACAGCTTGTTAATCCGTTCCTGGATAGTAGGGCATTTAGGTTGTTTCCACAGTTTGGCAATTGTAAATTGAGCTGCAATAAACAGTCTAGTGCAAATGTCCTTCTAATAAAATGATTTCTTTCTTCTGGGTAGATGCCCAGTAATGGGACTGCAGGATCAAATGGGAGGTCTAGCTTGAGTGCTTTGAGGATTCTCCATTCTTCCTTCCAAAAGGGTTGTATTAGGCGGCGCTTGTGGCTCAGTGAGTAGGGCGTCGGTCCCATATGCCGGAGGTGGCGGGTTCAAACCCAGCCCTGGCCAAAAAAAAAAAAAAAAAAAAAAAACAAAAGGGTTGTATTAGTTTGCAGTGCCACCAGCAATGTAAGAGTTCCCTTCTCTCCACATCCATGCCAGCATCTGCAGCTTTGAGATTTTGTGATGTGGGCCATTTTCACTGGGGTTAGGTGATATCTTAGGGTGGTTTTGATTTGCATTTCTCTGATAATTAGGGACAATGAGCATTTTTCCATATGTTTGTTAGCCATTCATCTATCTTCTTTAGAGAAAGTTCTATTCATCTCTCTTGCCCATTGATAGAAGGGATTTTTGGCTTTTTTGATTAATTTGAGTTCTCTCTAGATCCTAGTTATCAAGCTTTTGTCTGATTTAAAATATGCAAATATCTTTTCCCATTCTGATAGTCGTCTAATTGCTTTGATTGTTGTCTCCTTAGCTGTACAGAAAGAAGCTATTCAATTTAAGTAAGTTCCATTTGTTTATTTTTGTTCTTGTTCCAATTGCCACTGAAGTCTTCCTCATAAAGTCTTTCCCCATTTCGATGACTTCAAGTGTTTTACCCATAGTTTCATTGAGGATTTTTATTCTTTCATGCCTTAGATTTAAACCTTTAACCTTTATCCATCTTTAATTAATTTTAGTGAGTGGAGAAAGGTGCAGGTCCAATTTCAGTCTTTTATATGTGGATATCCAGTTTTCCTAGTACCATTTATTAAATAGGCATTCTTTCCCCCAGTATATGTTCTTGTTTGGTTTATCAAAGAATAGGTGGCTGTTAAGATGTTAGTTTCATTTCATGGTTTTTCTATTCAGTTCCAGACGTGGATGTCTCTATTTTTGTGCCAATACCATGCTGTTTTGATCACTAGGGCCTTGTAGTACAGCCTAAAGTCTGATAGGCTGATGCCCTTGGCTTTGTTTTTATTACTGAGAATTGTCTTGGTTATATGGAGGGTTTTTCTGGTTCCATACAAAACAAAGAATTATTTTTTGCAAATCTTGAAAGTATGATGTTGATATTTTAATGGGGATTTAATTGAATTTGTAGATTGTTTTGAGAAGTATAGACATTTTAATAATGTTGATTCTTTCCAGCCATGAGCATGGTATGTTCTTCCACTTGTTAATATCTTCTGCTATTTCTTTTCTTAGGGTTTTATAATTTTCTTTATAGAGGTCCTTTACCTCTTTTGTTATGAGTATTCTCAGGTATTTCATTTTCTTTGAAGCTACTGGGAAGTGAATTGTATCCTTGATTAGCTTCTCATCTTAGTTGTTATTGGCATATACAAACACTTCTGATTTGTGGACATTGATTTTATATCCTGAGACATTACTGTATTTTTGATCAATTCCAGTGGTCTTGGGGTTGAGTCTTTGGGGTTCTCTAAGTATAAGATCACATCGTTGGCAAAGAGGGAGAGTTTGAACTCTGCTGCCTCCATTTGGATGCCCTTTATTTCCTTCTTTTGCCTGATTGTATTGGCTAGAACTTCCAGCACTATGTTGAATAGGAGTGGTGATAGAGGACAGCCTTGTCTTGTTCCAGTTCTATATGGAAAAGCTTTCAGTTTTACTCCATTCAGTATAATATTGGCTATGGGTTTGTCACAGATGGCTTTAATCAATTTAAGAAATGTGCTACCTATGCCTGTTTTCTTCAGAGTTCTGATTAGAAAAGGAGGATACTGAATTTTATCAAATGCTTTTTCTGCATCTGTTGAGAGGATCATATGGTCTTATTTTTGCTTCTGTTGATATGATGAATTACATTTGTGGACTTGCATGCCTGGGATGAAACCTACTTAATTGTGTGAATGATTTTTTTTAATGTGTAGCTGTAATCTATTGGCTAGGATTTTATTGAAAATTTTTGCATTATCTTTATTAATGAAATTGGTTTGAAATTCTCCATTTTAGTTGGGTATTTTCCTGGTTTTAGTATGATGTTTGCTGTGTAGGTAGAGGTTGTTCTATGAATAAAAATCAATGGAAGAATTTGTCTAAAAGAAATCAAATTTTATGGCCATATAATGAATGATTGCAGCTTTATTTATATTAGGTCATTAAATCTGAAATATCAATTTTAAATCAGAAGTTTAGTTTATTATATCTCAACAAGAAGTAGTATAATTATCAAAGCATTTACCTAAACTATCAACAAGTTTTGCCATTCTAATTGTAGCCTGTATATACCAGGAGCAAGGAAGCCTAGAAAGGAGTAGTGATGAAATCCCAAAAGGCGTTTTCCACAGCTTGTTGAGAATTGAATATATTTCCTTGCAAGATGTGGTCCAAAGCTCGAAGAAGTGGTGGTAGATCTTGTAAATATGGTGCATGGGAGTTTCCAAGTCCAACTTTTATAGTTTGAGCAGTGTTGTTTATGTGTCTTCTAAGAGGGTTGGCCTGTCCCTATTCATCAGTCTTGGCTGTTTAATCACAAGCATCCTCATCATGTCCTACTGCTTGCAGTAGATGCCTGCTGTAATCAATTGGCCAGGTTTCATGAAGCTGTAGCACATGATACCAGCACTGGACCACCAAACAAACACCATAAGCTTTTTTGATGAATATTCAGTTTTGGACCATGTTTTGCTACTTCCTCTTTATCCAACCTTTGTGCTCAACACTTGAGTTTGTCAGAAAGAATCCATTTTTCATCACAAATAACATAACAATATGGTGTAGAAATGGTTGGATGGTTGGCCTTTCTGTTGTGACAGCAAAGAAAGGCAAGCATTGAGATGATTTCTCTTCTGATGGTCATTAATCATTCAGAAACCATCTACCCAGCTTCTTCACCCTACTTATCTGTTTCAAATGGTCTAATATTGTTGGAATAATAATGTCGAACGTTGCTGCTAATTCACATATGGGTTGAGATGGGTTCGCTTCTACTATAGCTTTCAGCTCATCATTATCTACCTTAGTCTCAGGTCACCCACATGGCTCATTTTCAAGATTAAAATCACCAGAATGGAACTTCTCAAACCATCAGTGTACTGTGCATTCATTACCACTTCCTTTCCAAATACTTAGTTGATATTTTGAGCTATCTGCACTGTGTTGATTCCATGAAGGAACTCATATTCAAAAGGAGCACAATTTTTAAATTTATTCATTGTTTCACAAAAATTGCTTCAAAAAATTTGAAAGATAATCACAGGCCAAAATGTGTGTTTGAAAGAAAAAGGGTGTACCTTCACAATAAAAGAAACACACACACACACACACACACACACACACACACACCCCAGAAGTGTCAAAATGAAATGTCAGAGATATCAATTGTCAAACTTAGTCCTTAAGGAAATTGGACATTTCTTACTTAAAAACCTAATGGTAGTCCCAAACTGGAAACATACCAAATTTCTATCAAGTAAATGGTTAAACAAATTATGATAGAACCACATAATAAAATACTATTCAGCAACAAAAAGGAATGAACTGTCCACTCCTGCAACACAGAGACTAATATCAACATAATTGTGCTGACGAAAAGAAGCCAGACAAAAAAGAGAATTTACTATATGATTTCATTTATATAAAATTCTAGAAAATGTAAAGTGTGTAATGGAAAAAGGGTAGGTAGGACAAAGGTGTTACAACAAGTATGAGGAAGCTTTTGGGGGTGATGCATGTGTTATTATCTTGATTGTGGCAATGGTTTACAGATACATACAAATGTTGAAACTTATCAAATTGTACACCTCAAAATGTGCAAGTATATTGTATATCAGTTGTATATCAATAAAGCTGTTTTTAAAACTTAATGAAAGAAATGCCAAATAAAAAGGTAAATGTATTGAAAAAATTTTTGTTAAGGTATATAATAATATGTACAGATATGTGTCCAACTCAGTGAATTTTTGCACATGTATACATTTGTGTAAAAACACTCAGGATCTACAACATTTCCAATACCCCTGAAGATCCACTCATATCTCCTCTTACTCAATATCTTCCCAAAAGTAACAAGGAAACGGCCAAAATGCCAATAAATGTGTGAAAATCACCATGAATCACCATGAAGTAACATGCTGGGGTAACATTTTCTACAAATACGATGAGCATTGCTTGCCTTAATATAATATCTGAAAAACCCTTAAAAGACCTCAATGGGAAAATGGATTAAGGAAGTGAATGAAGTCAGAAGGGAAGGAACAGATGGAGAGAAGAAGGAAGGGAGATAATCATTCACTAATTCAATCAATAATAATTTGTCCGTAAATTCACTAGATGCTGAGATTATAAAGGGAATAAGACACAGTTCTCACAGTACACTAAGAAATGTAGACAAATGGCTTCTAAAAGAGGAGGATAAAGTCTACAATCCATCTGGGAGACACAGATGCTATGTAAGCTCAGAGCAGATATCTGACCAAGCCATGGAGGTTTTTCTGGAGAGAGTAGCATCTGAGCTGAAGACTGAAGAGAAAGAGGGGATATGGGAGTAGGGGAGGAAGAGGCCAGGATTTCAGAGTGAAAAACAACTGTGTAAAGGCCTGAGAGGGAGAGAAAGAAGCATGTGTTGTTCAGGCTGGGTGAACCCTGGATTCAGGGGCATGAGGAATGATGGGAGATGAGGCTGGAGCAACAAGGAGCCATGACCTTGAACATCTGGCAACAGAGAAACTCTGAAGGATTTTGAGAAGCAGGAGAGACAGATGACTACAGTTAAATTTATGAAGGATTGAGTCTTGCTTCTGGGTGGAGGAGGAACTGACAGGGCAGGACTAGAGATCAGGATTCTAGTGAGGAGGCTATAGCAGACATCCAGGTAAGAAGCCATAGGGTCAGGGGCAGGAGACAGAGCCAGGAAGAGTTTCCCCTGCAGCACTGAGGGAGTGCATGGAGGTAAAGGTGAGGTGAGTGAGCAACGTAGAAGTAAGGTACAGGGAGATGAAGGCCACCATGTGACTCAAGTGTCTGGATGGATGGTGGTGTCAGTCACTGGCTGAGAAATACTGTGAAAAGAGAAGTCTCAACATAAGAGGAAGATGGTGAGCTGGAGGCCCCTGGGGAACATTGAAGAGATGTTGGCCTGGAAGTGGTAATGAAGCTATGGGATAGTGGCTGTCCTGGTCTAAGTAGTAGAGTTCCAAGACTGTTTTGGGGGCAGGCAGAGTCACAAGTTATAGAGACAAGAAGAGAGGTTAATAAGCAGCAATATGTCTGCTGCAAAAGGCTAAGGATTCTGAAAGCATTTATTGAGATGACTGGAGTATAGGTGCATGAACCTCATTGTGTTTCAACTACAGCAAGGACCTCAAGCAGTGCTCCTTTCAGGGCAGGCTTCTTGGGTAGTGGGCTCACAGCACATACTGGAGGAGTCAAAAAAGACATATAAGGGTGGGAGAGAACAGAATGATTACCCAAACCCCAACCCACTTCCTTGTCACTTGTGGTCCCTTGGCCCTACTTCATATAACTTTCCTTATTTCCCAAGAAGTCAAGGAAAGAAGGCATAATGACAATTGGCTAAAAGGTGTATGTTGAGGAATATTATGCAGTTATATTTTCCTGGTAAATTCTCCTACCCATAGGCTTCCCGAATTCCCACAGCTGGAGTATAAGGCAGTTGGGACTTCCAGGGAGGGATGTTACCATAGAAACGCAACTAAAAAAGCTTTTTAGCTTCAAAATCCCATAGTCTTAAGGGACCAATGTCTGAAGCATGGATTCATAATGACATAGTTTGTTGTCGTCCCTGCCTCTCTTTTCCCTGATTCTTCCAAAGGAGCCCAGATGAGACCAAAGAAATGGAGGAAAACCCATACGAATTTATCAAGTATTATAGAAGCTTTGCCATAGAGATCATATTTTTTTTTAATTTTTGGCTTATTTATTTAAAAAAAAGTCAACCTTATACATAAATATAATAAAAACAACTCTAAACATTTACAAAATATCTCTACAAAATAATAATATCAAGGAAGTTAAACATAACATATAAAATTTTACTGTTAACTATTCTATATCTCTTTTATATATATATTTTTTATACCCTGCTCCCCCCAACAAAAGGATAGTGTCACATGCGCAAACCTTTTAAGTCTTGCAGTATAGTTACCCTCTGTTGTTACTGCTACATTCTAAGCATGAAGTTCTCACTGTGTGTTTCTACACCTAAATGAAAAACAGCCAGGAAGTGCACTTCTTTGATCCAAATTCTGGGTCAGTTATGGTCAAATCTTTAGCTGTGATAATATATAGCAGAAAGCTACCTAGCCACCAAAAGTAAGAACTCTCTTTTGGTTATAGTGCCTATACTAAGTGTAAAAGATTATACTTACTTTAATATTTGCAGTTTAAGTTAGATACTAGCATAATAGGTACTCTAATATCTTTCACTAAAACCAAGGAAGTAACCACACAATATTAAATTCTAAAAAGAGAATTCAGGAGATCCTTTACAAAACAAAAGTCAAAAGGAATAAAACACAAAGCTAGTCATTCACATTCTAGAGCAATTCAAGTTCTATAATTATTAAAATATACATTAAACACCTATGATAAAAAGGACACCAATAAAACTCTTAAGTTTACTTCAAAACTTAAATCATAATGTTTTGTTAAATCACTGAAATTTTTTCTTACCCAATCAATATTCTTCATCTTGATGAAAAGAGGGAGAGACAGGAGAGAAAGAGACAGTTTTGTAGCATTTTCTGCAAAGATGCTGCAGATCAGTTTACAAAAATACTTTGTGCATTTCAAGCCACTGACCTCTCTAAGAAAATACAATGCTTGCATCCAAGGCTTTACACATCAACTAAGGACTGTGGGCTGGGGGAGCTAGTTGCGGTGGGCTACAGGGTGGGGAGAGGAGGAGAGTGAACAAAGTGCAGAGCCCCCTGAACGCTAACAGGACAGAACATGTGTCTGACACAATCAGTTCTTCCAACAACTGCAACATCACCAGAGTTCCATCACTGACAAGAAAAACACAACACCATCCTCAGAGTTCTCAGAAAGCTCAAGGCTCATAGCACACTTAACTTTTCTGCTTGAAAAACAGCCAAACATTAAGTGACACTTTCATAGTAGCACTAATATAGTATAGATTTTAATTATATATGTATAGGCCTGAATCCTAACAATGATGCTTTAAATTTCAGGTTAATGTAACCTAAACAATACTGTCCTACAAAGTAAGGACAAGCACTAGTGAATTTTATTAAGCAAGACATTGGATAAACACATCATCATTTTTCTTTTTTTCAGAGACAGGGTTTCACTTTGTCGCCCTCTGTAGCAGCAAACTCCAGCTCCTGGGCTTAGGCAATTCTCTTGCCTCAGCCTCCCGAGTAGCTGGGACTATAGGTGCCTGCCACAACGCCTGGCTATTTTTTTGTTGCAGTTTGCCACCCAGGGATGGGTTCGAACCTGCCACCCTCGGTATATGGGGCTGGTGCCCTACTCACTGAACCACAGGCACTGCCCGCATCATCATTTTTCTTAATTCCCATATTTTAAAACATTTATACATATATGACCTTCAGCTTGAAGTACCCTAATATTTAGGCACATCTTGGCTTATTAATACTTTTACAGAGGTTAACTTTTCATAAACATGTTTGCATTAATGTATTATATACAGATACTTCTTGTTCTCATCTTTGAAATACCTGCATTTTATTTTTTTAGGTACTAAAATGTACATAGAAATCATATTTAATTATAAAAAGAAATTAACAGATTTCATTTCTAGAAATATGGTGGGCTAGGTTATTTGGGTTTTAAAAAATCATGAAAAACTTGGTAAGATAGGAAGTACCAGAGTCAAGACTAAGGAAAAGTTCCAGAGTACGAGAAGTGCTAGAGTAAAAACTGGGGTGGGAGTAGTGGGTAAATGCAAACCTAAAGAGATGTATAGAACACTGAAGCCATTTCTGTCCTGAAAGTATTTACCAGTTCTGTAAATGTGGACTTCAGGTCTGATGGCCTTACAGAGTGAGAAGCCTGGAGTCCAAATACAAGCTTACTTTCCTCATTAGCTTGTGATCCTAGAGACCTATATTTTCAGAGTAAGAGTGAACCAGAAATAAACCTGAAGAAGCAAATGAAGTCATCTTATCTTTAGACCTCAATTATCACCCTAAATAAATTTTCAAGGATTTTGATTTTCATCAGAACTGACAGAGCATACGAGGAAATAAAGTGCTGTGAATGAAAAGTATCAGAAGAAATAGACCCACAAAGACTTTAGATAAATTATCAAACATATATTAGAAAACAAATTATGTGTATAAGATTTAAAGAAATGGAAGAAAAGCTTGAAAATATCTGAAGGAAATGGGAAACTATGAAAAATGATCTAGCGGGCAGCGCCTGTGGCTCAAAGGAGTAGGGTGCTGACCCCATATACCAAAGGTGGTGGGTTCAAACCCAGCCTCGGCCAAAACTGCAAAAAAAAAAAAATCTAGCAATTTTGAAAAGAAGTGAAGTAGAACCCATAGCATTTGTAAAATATAATACTCCAAATTGAAACATTTTGGGGAAGGTTTACCACCATATTAGAGTCAGGTGAAGAGAGACTTAGTAAACCAAAAAAAAGGTCAGAACGTGTTATCCAAATTTCCAGATTATAGCACAGAAGGACTAAAAGAAAGAAACATAAGAGGGAAATTAGGATATATGAAGGAATGTGGAGGATCAAATGAAAAGTGCTAATACACATTTAATCAGAATTCCAGATGGAGCACAAAGTAAGAATGGAGTGGAAGAAATATTTAGAGAGAAAACAGATACTTTTTCCAAAACTGATGTACAATATCAATTGTCACACTTCAGAAACTTGACGAATCCCAAAATGAATAAATAAAAATAAAAATGAATCTACACTAAGACATATCATAGTCATATCTAAATCATCAAAGACAAATAAGACATCTTAAAAAGCAGCCGGACAATGAAGACATTAACTGAAAGGAGTAGGAATGAGATTGATAGCTGACTTTTCAATAGTAATAATAAAACTGGGAGACAGGACAATTGTTACTGAATGTGCTAAAGGAAATAAATGCCAGCAAAAAATTTTAAATCTAGAAAACAATTATATTTTCAGAAATAAAAACTGAGAGATTTCTCAACCATTTAGTTCTCACTAAGGGAAATACCAGAAGATAACACTTACAGCATTAGGAAAGTGATTCCAGATAGAAAGTTTGAGATGAAAGAAGAGCAGATAAAGTAAAAACACGTGGGGTAGTGTAGAGCTATACAAACACAACTGTATTAAACAACAATAATAATATATTTTTTGAGAGACAGACTCTGTTGCCGTGAATAAGTGCCACAGCGTCATAGCTCATAACAACCTCAAACTCTTGGGCTTGAGTCCAAGTAGCTGGGACTACAGGAACCGCCACGACGCCTGGCTAGTTTATCTATTTTTAGTAGAGATGGGGTCTCACTCTGGCTCAGGGGATCCACCCTCCTCAGCCTCCTAGAATGCTAGGATTATAGGCATGAGCCACCATTCCTGGCCAACAATAATAATCTCTTGTGGAGTTAAAGTATAGAAGGAAAATATACAAAATGAGAACAAATAAGTGAGGAAGTAGGAACAAAAGCATTTCAAACTCCTTATTTTTCCTGAGAGGAAAATAATAATTAAGCTTAGGTTTTAATAAAAATGTTGTAAATTCTAAGGAAACCACTAGAAAAATAAGAAAAGAATGCATAACTTCCAAACTAGTAAAGGGAAAAATAGTAGTTAAAAAAAAAAAGAAACTAATCTGAGAGAATGAAGAGAAAACAAACAAAAAAAAATGATCAGGCAGAAGAAATGGAAATCAGTCATAAGATAATAAATTTATCCAAGATATAATAATAATAGTATTAAATTAAAAAACAAACATTTCAGGTAAAAGTTAGAGATTGAATTAAAAGAAAAAGTCAATTATATGCTCTTTATAATAAATATACCTAAAATATAAGAGAAATTGAAAGCAAAAGACTAGAGAAAGATTGACCATGTAAACAATAACTAAAAGAAAGTGGAGCCATATAAATATAAGACAAAATGGACTTTAAAGCAAACAAAAAAAATTTAAGAAACTCAATTACAATGAATTGTTCAATTCAAAAAGATATAATAATTTAAGATTTATATGCATAACCTCAAAATATATAAGGAAAGCTGACAGAACTACAAGGATAACTAGACAAATTCACAATCATGGTGGAAGATTTTCACATACTACTCTGTGAATGACAGAATAAATGCATCAAAACTTTGAATAATACAGTGAGAAAACCTGACCAAATGAACATGTATAAAATGTTGTATCTAATAAATAAAGAATACAGAGTCTTTTAAAATATACATGGAACATTAATAAACATTGACCATATACTAAACAATAAAGTAAATCTTAACAAATTCCAAAGGGCAACATCATCTGGAGCTACACTGACCAATGCAGTATCTACTAGGAACATGCTGAACACTTGAAATGTGCTGTCTAGGGAATAAATACTGTATTTTAAATATATCATCAAAAAAGGAATGTAAAATGCCATCAATAATTTTTTATACTCATTGTGTATTGAAATGATACTATTTTGGATATACTATAGTAGGTCGAATAAAATACATTATTAAAGTTAATTTCCACCTGCTTCTTTTTGCTTTTTTCAATACAGCTACTAGAAAATTTAAAATTACATATGTAGCTTATATTTTATTAATAGCACTGAAATTACATAACACTGAAAGTATATGGTCAGAGTATATTCTTTGGCCATAATGTGATTATGTAGAAACCAGTAGTAAAATAAACAAACAAACGAAAACCCCCAAGAAGACTAGTAACCCTTAAATACTTAGGTATTAAAAAACACACTTCAAAAGTAGCCAATGTATAAAAGAAGTATTAAAATGGACATTAGAACTAAATTTAAAAAATAAAATATCAAAATGTGTAGGATATTGCTAAAGCAGTACATTGAACAAAGTTTAGAACACAGAATGTCAAAATCCAACCCACGAGTGATATCTAGCCCACACCCTGATTTTGTAAATAAACTTTTATTGGGACATGGCACTTCTATTTATTTATAGCCTGTTGCTGCTTTTCCCCTACCATGACAGAATTAAGTGGTTCTAAGAGAGATCTGCCAAGCCAAATGTATTTACGATCTGGCCCTTTACAGAAAAAAATTCTTGGTTAAAAAAAGAGCCTGAAGTACACACATTAGAAAAGAATAAAGGGTATAAAAGTAAAAAGTTAAGCATTCATATCAAGAAATTTGTCAAAGAACAGCAAAATAAATCCCAAGGAAAGTTTGTGAAAGAAAATAATAAATAGCAAAGAGTAACAAAATAGGAAACAATAACATAATAGAGAGGAGCGGCAGAGTTCAGAACTAATTTTTCAAAAAGACTAAAGCAATTAACAAATCTTTAATGAAATAATAAAGTAGAGAGAACTAACCAATATCAGGACCATCACTACTGATGTTGTAGACAATAAAAAGATGAAAATATACTTTGGAAAACCACACGCTAACAAAATTTAGAAAAATTTGACAAATTAGTATAAAATTGTAACCTCAAAATTGACTTATAAAGAAATAGAAAACATGAATAATCTTGTAAACCATAAAATAATAGATTCAATAGAAAAACTCTACCCCCTGAATGGCTTCAACAGTGAATTCTACCAAACATTCAAGGAAGATACTATTCCAATCTTATATAAGGGCGCTGGCCCCCTATGCCAGAGGTGGTGGGTTCAAACCCAGCCCCGGCCAAAAACAGCAAAAATAAATAAATAAATAAAGTTTAAAAAAAAAAACTTTTCTGAAAAATATAGAATGAGAAAACATTGCTGTGATGCCAAAATGAAACAAAGATAATATGTGAAGGTACTATCACAGGCTATTCTCATTAGAGGGAACATATGTTAATACTTTATCATCCAAACCAGGGGCATTTTGAGAGTGAAAGGAGGTTGTATTAATAATGATGCCAGAATAACAAGTGTAAACTGGAGTTAGTCCAGGTAATCCAGGACATATGGTTCCCTTAAATCTCACTCATAAACATAGATGCAAAAAATACTTTAAAAAGTTATGATATCCAAAATAGCAATACATAAAAAATAAGAAAAAGATATGATGATCACATTGGGTGTATTGGGAATACAGATTATTTTAACATTAGAAAATAAATGCGATTCACCACATTAAAAGGTTAAAGAAGAAAACACAGATCATCATCTCAATATATATGGAAAAAACATTTGATAAAATCAGCATCCATTCATGACAAAAATGTCTAGCAAAAATAGAAATGGAAAGGAAATTCCTTTATCTGATAAAAGATATCTGCAATATGGGTGGCGCCTGTGGCTCAAGGAGTAGGGCGCCGGTCCCATATGCCGGAGGTGGCGGGTTCAAACCCAGCCCCGGCCAAAAACCAAAAAAAAAAAAAAAAAAGATGTCTGCAATATTCTTAAAGGGAACACCATACTTAATGGTAAAATGATGAAATCTATCTCCTTGAGATCTGTCGCAAGATAAGGATGCTTGGTATTACTACATTGCCTATGTAGTAAGGAAAGAAAAAGTATAAAATTTAAAAAAGAAGAAGAATAGAATAAAATCTATCACTATTCACAGATGACATACTTGCTTATGTGGAAAATCAAAAGATAAAGTTTTAGTATTGACAAGAGAGTTTAGCAAGTTTGCTGGAAAAAAAAATCAATGTACAAAAACCAATTGCATTTCTCTATACCAGAAAAAGACATTTATTAATAAGATACACATTTTTTTTAAGGTACCTATTTTTCGAGACAGAGTCTCACTTTGTCACCCTCCATAGAGTGCTGTGGCCTCATAGCTCACAGCAACCTCAAACTCTTGGGCTCAAGTGATTCTCTTGCCTCAGCCTCCCAAATAGCTGGGACTACAGGTGCCCACCATAACGCCAGGCTATTATTATTATTTTTTTTTTTTTGCGGTTTTTGTCCGGGGCTGGGTTTGAACCCGCCACCTCAGGCATATGGGGCTGGCGCCCTATTCCTTTGAGCCACAGGTGCTGCCCGCAGGCTATTATTTTTTAGAGACAAGATCTCGCTCTTACTCAGGCTCATCTAGAACCAGTGAGCTCAGGCAACCCACCTGCCTTGGCCTCCCAGAGTACTAGGATTACAGGCATGAGCCACTGCACCTGGCCTAAAAGATACCATTTTAAATATAACACCAAATACCAAGTTCCTAGGAATAAATCTAACAATAGATGTGTTAAGTTCTCTACCGAGAAGTTTCTTTTTTTTTTTTCTGGCAATAGAGGGGTCTTACTAAGTTGCCCAGGCTGGTCTCAGGCTCCTGCCTTGGCCTCCGAATGTACTGGGATTATAGGTATGAGCCACTGCACCCAGACTCTACTGAGAAAAACATAAACTTTACTGAGAAACATTAAAGAAATAAAAAATGAATATGCACTGTTTATGGACCAGAAACCTCCAATTTACCAAAATTGATTTATAGAATCAATGCAATCTCAAAGTCCCAGCATTTTGGGGGGTGGAGGGAAAAATTGACAAGCTGGTTTCAATTCAAATAGATAAAGAATAGCCAAGACACTTCTGAAGTAAAAGGACAAGATGGGAGAACTCGCTTTACCAGACACAAAACGTATTTGATGTATAAAGTAATAACATTTAAGACAGTGTGATGTTAGTTCAAGGAGAAACAAACAGAGCTATAGAACAGAATAGACAGCCCAGAAAAAGACCTAGACCCACATGTCTATGAACTCTTGAAATATAACAAGGCAGCAATGCAAATCAGCAGGAAAAGAACCCTCTTTCAAAAACTGGTATGGAACAAATGAGTATTAATATGGTAACAATTAAATCAGCCCTACCTCATGTGACTCCAGACCAGTTAATGACATCCATATGAAATACAAAACTATAAAACTTTTTAGATAGTATACAAGAAAATCTCATGATCTTGAGATAGAGAAGGAATTTCTAAACAAAATACAAAAAGAATTTAACTATAAAGAAAAGATTTGACTACATTAAAGGTACAGAGCATTAGTATTCAGAATATTTAAAGAACTCCTACAAATAAAAAAAAATTGTTAATACCACAGAAAACTGCAAAATTTGAACAGGCACTCTATAATAGAGGAAATCTGAATGATCGATAAACATGAAAAAGTTCTCCCCCTCCTTGGTAATCAGGACAAGGAAAATCTGAATCATAATGAGATATCATTTATGCCTACTATTAAAAATAAAAATATATATACAGGTTGACATAAATAAAAACATCTTAGCAATTCCAGACAATTTCATGCATTGGCAAGGACGTGGAACTACAAGAATTCTCAAATATTGCTAATGGAAGTATAAATCGTACAAGTTCGTGAAATCTTTTAATATTACCTGGTAAAGTTGACTATATCTCACAACTCAGCAATTTCACCTCTGTGAGTATGTATGTGCGTGCATACATATATAACTACTATATAAGTACAAAGTTATTATCTTAAAGTCCTAGAGGTGAGAAGTCCTAAAATCAAGGTATTGATAGAGCTGCATTCCTTTTGAAAGAATCCATTTCTTTGATTTTTTCCAGCTTCTAGAAGCCTCCTGAATTCCTTAGCTCAGGGCCTCTTCCTCCATCTTTAAGACCTGTGATGAAGCATTTTCAAATCAGTCTCTCTAACTTCCTCTTTCTCTCTCTCCAATCTCTGCTTCCATTGTCAAGTCTCCTTCTTTCCATCTGATGCTCCTAATTCCCTCTTGTGAGGTCTCTTGTGATTCCATTGGGCCCACCTGGCTAATTCAGGAGACTCTTTTTCACTTTGAAATCCCTAATCGCATCTCCAAAAGCCCCCTTTGCATGTGAAAGAACATATTACAGGTTCCAGGGATTAGGACATAGACATGACATCTTTGGTGGAGGGAAGCATTGTTCTGTCCAATAAATATATGTAAGTGTATTAATGTACATGTGCATCAGGATAAAGTTCATAGCAGATTTCTTTGCAATACAAACTGGAAACAATCCAAATCTATTCACTTAGATTTAAAAACACAGGCAAAGCAAAACTATATTCTTTACAAATGCATATGTATGTTAGTGGCAAAGCTACAAACAAAACCATGGAAGCCATTATCATAAAAGACAGATTAGTAGATTAGCTCTTAGGGGAAGAGGTCATGATCAGAGGTCAAATGTGGCAACAGTTCTGGAGCTTCGTCAATTTTCTCTCTTTTTTGGCCTAAACATTGGTTAAATGGGTATTGCTTATAATTACTTGTTAAACTATGCATACCTATTTTATGCCCTTTTCTGTATTTGGGCTCTATTTTACATTTTTTAAAGTAAAATCCCATTTTTCACACTTCAAATACTGAAAAACCAAAGAGAATTAGAAAAACTTTAAGAATGAGAAGAGTAAGATATAAATCTACTTAACTGACATTTCCAAATGTCAAATGTATGGAGTATGAATTTCAAGGGGGGTCGGGGGCTGCGCCAGATACCATTGTGAGCAATAGTTTTCCAGCTACTGGAGCCATCTTAACTCTAGGCTTCCTGGTGTCTGAGCCTAGAATGTCTACTCCCCCATGCTAGGTGCCCCAACCCCTGCCCAAGCCTCATAAGGATAGGGAGCATATTGACACAGTCTCATCATGGAAGCCTCCATGCCTGGTAGACATGCTCTGAGGAATAAAAAAAGGGCTATCAGTATAGATGCACACATAGGAGGGAAGATACTGATCTCTGGGTAGATGGGGAGGCAGAGGTCCACCCAGAGAGGGGACCATGAACTGAGTCTCAAAATGAAGAGGCATTCATCAGGGTGGCAAGAGGCAAGGACTCCAGGCTGAAGAAGGCCTGGGGGTCAGGGTGGGAGGAGCCTGATATTGGTGCTTTGAGGGCCCTGTCTCTATGCTAAGAGATTTAGGCAATGGGAAACCTTGGGAAGAGTCTCTAGCTCTATTGGGAAAACAACCAGACTAGATTTTTTTTTTTTGTAATAAAATATACATAACATAAAATTCACCATTAGCCATTTTCAAATGTACAACTCAATGGCATTACACGTATTCACATTGTTGTGCAACCATCGCCACCATCCATCTCCAGAGCATTTTCATCTTTCCAAACTGAAACTTTGTACTCAATAAAGAATAATTCCTTAGTCCCTCCCATCCCCGCCTCTGGTAACTACTATGCTATTTTCTATCTCTGTGAATCTAATTATTCTAGGCACCTCATATAAGTAGAAGCATATGATACATGTCCTTTTGCATATTTAAAGTTCATCCACGTTGTCACATGTGTCAGAATTTCCTTCCTTTTTAGAAGCTGAATAACATTCCATTGCAAGTGTATATCACATTTTGTTTATCCATTCATCTATTGATGGACAATTGGATTGTTTTTACCTTTTGGCTATTGTGAATAATGCTGCAGCTATAGACAGAATATTTGTGCTGCCCACACCTCTACCCCAAATGCCTATATTAAAACATAATCCCCAGGGTTGTGGTATTTGGAAGTGGGATCTTTGGGAGGTGATTAGATCACAAGAACAGAGACCCCATGGATAGGATTAGTGACCTTACAATAGAGACCTCAGAGAACTCTCTTGTCCCTTCTGCCTTACGAGGTAATAGAGAGAAGCTGTGAACCAGGAAGTGGGCCCTTTCCAGACACTCAATCTGTTCATGGCTTGATGACTTTGGACTTTCCAGCCTCCAGAACTGTGAGAAATAAATTCCAATATTTTGTTATAGCAGCCTTATGGGCTAAGATGGCTGCTATGAACATTGGTGTGCAAATGCAGGTTGGTTGTTTCAAAGTGAGAAACTAAGATGACTTCAGTTAAGAAAACCATTTGCGGAGAGGCCAGAACAATTAACATTATCAAGGCCAGGGAGAGGCCCTCAGGCTCCAAATCCACTTCCTATCTGTTGTCAGTGACCTCATGGTCCAGTTGACATTGTCGTCTGAGCAGAAATGAAGGGTGGTCATTCCAGGCCGTGGGCTTTCTGATAGGAGATAAAATCTCCCTGTAAGCTCATGAAATATTAGACAAGTTCAGTGGAATGACAAGAATGTGGCTCAGTAGTTAAACTTGAAAAAGTTTTCTGAGTTGAAAAAGTCCATTGTAAACCTGTGAGATCCGGTATGGAAGAAAATGCTTAGAAAATGTTAGTGCTCAATGTTTAAGCAAATGTTTCAAACTAAACTGCAAACTTAGGGTAAGTTAATACTTAAGAAGCCAATGGTAGGCTTCTGTGTGCGGTGGGGAGGACCCACCAATGGGTTCCTCTCACCAACCAAAGTGAGAAGTTCTGCACTAGGGTGTTTGCCTCTTCTTGGCTTTCCTGGAATGGTCCTGGCTTTTTAAACCCAAAAGTCTTTCCATATTGGGAATCCCCTCAGACGCAGGCAAATCTCTCTTGCTCCTTGGTCTCGCAGGACCATCAGCAAAGATGTCTCTGCTGCACAAGGGGTTGGGGAGGTGGCATAGTGAGACCCATCCTGTGTGGTCTAAGCCTGTATCATGGAGCACTGGGTCCTCTAGACTTCTGGGACACTCTGTCCTTACTGCCCAATTACAAACAACCCGAGCCTGAGCTGGTGTGATCTGGAGCCCTGTTGCTTCCTCTTTCTCTGACTCCTCCTCAGGGTTCTTGATGTTTCTACTCCAGGATACTTGTCACATTTCCCCTGTTGCTGCAACTCACAGCCACTGCACAGACTGGAAGTCAAGCAGTGAGGGGTGAGCCTCATGCCTGGCATCCACAATGCCTGAGCCAGGTCTCCAGCCCTGAGATAACTCTGGAGCACTTCCTGGGGCCTAGGGAAGTGAATACAGGTTCTGCAAAGGTGGGGCCCTCTGTTATCTTCTTGTGCTGAGTCCTGATGAAAGAGAAGGTCTGGGTGAAGGGCCTTCTCTCAGAAAAGAGGGTGACAGTCCAGGAGCTGAAGGCATTAAGGTCCCAAAAGTAGTACCCTGAAGGAAGATGTGTGTGAGTCAGAAAGAGAGAGGGGCATGTGTATACATCCTTCAGGCTTTAGGACTCCTTGTAAGAAGGAGGGAGTGCACTCACTTCCCCAACAAGGATGAACCCATTGTATGACTCTTCTGAGCCCCCCTTCTCATGATCCTCCTACACCCTCCTCCTGACGAGTCTCCTTGCCTGGCAGGCAGCCTTCTCTATTAAAAATTAAAACTTTCTACCTTCCAAATATTCACTTAGGCCATGGGAAACCATATGTCCTTTCTCTACCAAACTGTGGGAGGGTAGAAGGCTTTAGGGCTGTCTGTCCAAACAGTTGTCTTCCTGGCTGAGGGAGGCACATGCTTGGATTTTTCTAGGGCAATAGGTAAAATCCTACTCAGCATCCTGTTAAACTGTCATCTAATATCGAGGGAACAGTTTGGAACAAGCAGGTGCCACTGTGGACAGCTAACTAGGAAGAAGGCAACATTGACGTTGCTGTGTCTCTCCATTAGAGCTGCCTTGTATGGTGTCTAATGTGAGGGTTTTAGAATATAACACATGGGAACACTTTCCTGTGGCATAGTGAGGCAAGTGAAGCATGCTGCTTGTCCCATAGACCCAAGGCATAGTTCCAGGAGTTGGAGGAAGGCAGGACAGGTGAGAGAAAATCTAAGCCTCAAATAGGGATGAAGGAGTCTGGGGGGACTGGAATCCCCAAATAAAAAAGACTCATTGTTTTTCCCGGGTTGGAAAGAACCCTAGGAATGTTGAGTGGGGTTTCCATAGGAAGAAAATTGGATTGTGATTCCTGGAATCTGGTCCCAGTGGATCAAGTCACTGGAGAGACAACAGCAGGGGTGATCTGAGCAGAGAAATATCTAGAAAGCCTGCTCTGACAGCGGTGGGAGAGACCAGGCCTGAGAATACAGATGGGAAGGCCTGGGCGGGTAAGGAGGTGGTGCCTTCAGGAATGGTAAGAAGTGGATGGAGCAGAGAGGCACGAGGATGCTGATGTGGGGAAGTGGGGAGAACATGGGGGATGGTGAAGACCGGGCCAGGGAGAAGCAGCAAGGTCTGGATGACCCCATTCAGGGGACAGGATAGAGAAGTAGCAGAAAAATACCCAAAGGCAGAGTCCTGAGAGAAATGGAAACCATGGCATTAAAGAAATGAACTGTAGAGTGTGGAAATCACAACCCAAGACCCAAGTTAAATGGAGAAACCTTCTAGAAATGCAACACTGGAGACAAAATGACATTTACAAAGAGTTTAATTTTTCTAGAGAAGAAAATCTGAGATACAAATTAAAATGACCTCATACCTCAAGCCCTACCCATATCCCCAACTCTGCTCAGAGGCTCGGAGAGGGCTCCATTATTAAAATAAATAACTTCAAAATAGGGTGAATAATAAATAAACTGTAGCATAAATAAACATGGTTATAAGTATCCCTGAGGCTAAATTTGAGGGGCTCAGTTCCAAAGCCAGATGTTCAACAGCTAACATCTGTAACAGACACTAAAGTCATCTCTGGAAAATCAAAATGTAATGTTCATGACGTGAGCCCTTAACTCTGAGAGTTCGAGGGCCTGGACAAAGATATGGAAGAGGTGGTCAGCAGCGACAGGTAATGATCCAGGGCTTTTAGGAAGCTATTCATCTTCCTTGAGAAGTCATCAAAATTTCCTGGTAGGATGTGCAGCTGCTGTCCTTCCTTTGAAGAAATCAGAAAGTTGGGTCAGGGGTTGGCCCCGGTAGCACAGTGGTTACAGCGCCGGCCACATGCATCAAGGGTGGAGGGTTTGAACCTGGCCCAGGCCATCTAAACAATGACAACTGCAACAAAAAGTAGCCAGGCATTGTGGCAGGCACCTGTAGTCCCAGCTACTAGAGAGGCTGGGGCAGGAGAATAGCTTAAGCCCAAGAGTTTGAGGTTGCTGTGAGCTATAAGGCCATGGCACTCTACCGAGGGTGACATAGTGAGATTCTGTCTCAAAAAAAAAGAAAGAAAGAAAGAAAGTTGGTTCAGGTGCAGAGAAGGTGAAAGGAGTGTGGCAGGTCATGCTCAGACTAGGGCAGTGACATTCCGACCCTGTTGGCAGCTTACCTGGGGTGTTTGAGTGGGGATGGGCAAGGTGTTCATGAGTCCCTGTGGACAAGACAAGAGAGGCCAGTCAGCCCTTCCAGGAAGCCGCAGGGCCTCCATGATGGGTAAGGTCCTGGGCGATGGCTCTGCCCTAGCTCTGGAGGGGTTGGTGGAGGGGAAAGGGTGAGAACTGGGACGTGGAGGTGGAAACATTGCTTCTGTTTGGGAAGGAGCAAGACCAGGGCATGCACTCTGATCTGGAGTGGGTGTTTCTGAGGACATGGAGGCCCCAGTGCCACAGGGACCCTTCTTAGACTCACATACCTCAAGCTGTTTTAGATTTTTCCTGATGGCTGAAGAACTGGAGGTATTCAAGAGTTCTGAGGTATTCAGGAAGGTAGCCAGGTTAGACTTCAGAAAGTTGGGGTTCTGCTGGGACAAAGAGTGTGTAAGATAGCGCTAGGAGGGGCTGTCCTACTCATGGCCTTGTTTTTCATTCCTTGCCTCCTTTCTGGGGTCGTCCTCACCAGTGCCTCCCACAATCTCCCCCAGCTCTCTTCTACCGGGACCCCAGGAGGACCCCCACTGCTCCAAGGGCACAGTGCCTAAGGTAGTCATGGCACATTCTGGCAAAGGCCTGTCAAGGCAGGGCCCATCCCACCTCCTGGCTGCAGGTGGGCTAGGTAAGGGGCCTCAGTGAATGGGGGAACTTTCTCACCCAGTTACTGGGGAAAAGCCCAAAGGGAAGGAGGCCACCTTTGCCAACATGAATATTACAACTTCCATACTTGGGAAAAAAACATCTACCACATGATGCAAAGGCTGGTGGAAGCGTTTGCAGTTAAGAAGCCAGATTAAGGTTAAGACTCAGGTGTGACCATCCAGGTGTACCCTACTTAAATGTGCCCAAGCCCAGCACAGTGAACAGCAATGGCAGTGACTGCTGGGGAGGTGGTGGGCCCTCAGGACTGAGTGCTGACCTTCAAAATTGCCTGTTGTTCCTGGGTTCCATTTTTCTGCAGAGGAAGAGTGAGAAGCCATGAGTGCCACTGGCCTGGGGTAGAGTAGGGCTTTTTCCTCCCCATGCCCAGCCTGGTCCCAGCTACTCACAGAGTTCAGCCGCTGCCGGATTTCATCAATGATGAATTGCCAGGTATTGTTCTGAGTCTTGGTTCCATTGGCCTTTGTGGGTACAGGGTTTTGGAGGCTGAGAGGAAGAAGGATGAGGAGAGGGAGGCAGAAGGATTTCCACATCTCTGCACTGCTAAGAGGTATTGTGGTCTTCCCTAACCCTGTGGGGATCTGAACTGGCCTAGCCCGAATCCTCTTATATAGGGCTGGGACTGGGGGTGCGGAAAGTGTTATGGTAGCGTGTGGGGAGAAGCCCCAGATGGACTGATACCCTTCTCTGATGTGGAAGCTCCATGACAAACACATTGACTTATTTATCATTTTCATCAAGATCATGAAAGCTTGACAAGAACACTCTCAAAGAGTTTCTCCTCATCATACCAAGGAAGATGAGGGCGGTAGGTGGAGGGTGCAGGTGAGAGGACAGCCTGGCTCTGTGCTCATCTGGGCCTGATTATGCTTCTGCCCAGCTGGCACCTAACTCTGCCATCCCCTGGACAGCACTGACCCTCTGCCACCCAACCTTGCTGGCCCTTTCCTTCTCTGCCTGAGAGGTAGGCAAGAGTGTGCCTGGTAACATCATCCACACAGCTGATGGTCACATGAAGTCTCACCCATTTCCTGAGAGCCTGGCCCATGGGGTTATTAGCATTTAAATCCCAACATTGCCACCTCACTATTTGGGGAACCCATTCTTTGAGAATGGGGACTGTGGGGCTCAGGGCTCTGTGCATGTGTCCCCCACCTTGGTCTTAGTTTTGTCTGACACAAATATGATAAACACATTAGGAACATGTGAGTCAAATCTTTGTATTATGTGTGGGCAAGCAGAACACGGCAGGTATTAGTACCTGCCTTGGAAGAGGTCTGGCTTCTTGCCATGTGCTTATTAACAACAGCAGGAACAGCACGGCCACCAGATATTGGAGTGGTAGGTAGTAGCCTTGTTGTCAACAGACAGAGTACCTGTAGCCCCAAACCTGGGTCCTCCTTCCTCTGTGGCCTGTGGAAGCATGACTGAGGTCATGGGCAGGCTAAATCTGATGTGTGACGCCATGAAGAGGGTGATGGGGAGCTCGTCATGGTAAATGAGGCCTGAATTTCTGCAGGTGGTGGGCACCCCAGAAAATTCCACTAGGCCCGTGAGGGTAGTGACAAGGAGGATTAGGTGTCGTCCTCCAGTTGGACTAGGCCTCAAGGGCCAGGACCTCTGATACTGCCCACTCTGTGGGGACTGAGCCAGGCTCCCAGGGATCTGCCCCCACTCTGAAACCTCTGGGCCTCTGCAGACCCCAGGGTTGGGTTCCCACAGCTCATTTCCCCTCTTGATAGCAATCAGCCCAGCCTGCAGAGGAGATTTTCCCTGAGCTGGGCTGACGCAAACCCCTGGGGCGGAATCTCTGTTTTACCGGGGGCCAAGCCTCTTCCAAGGACTCAGGCAGGACTGTGGCCTACTGGGGAAGGAAGTGGTGTCTGTGATTTCACCTGAAGCTCTGATAGAGTCAAGGCAAACCTCAAGGAGACTCCCGGGGAGACCTGGGCTTGACCCCATTCTGCTGAGAGCTCATGGAAATGCTATGGTGGGTGCACAGTTGTCCTCCACGAAGGCAGTTGGGCGGCCCCCTCTGAATCACGTTTGACTTTTGGAACATGGAACATGACTATCCATCCTCCTAGGCTCTGTGCGTGGCAGCAGGTGTTGGGTTGCAGTCAATGGGGCTGTGCAGGGACCGTGGCTGTGCTACCTCCCGTCTCCTTTGCTCTTGCCACTGGACTCCCCTCCCTGCCCATCGTAGCCCCTCCTGCGGCCCCACAGCCTGCCTCAGGGGCCTTCTATTCCGGATGCTTGCTCCCTCACTTGCTCTCTCTGGCTCCTCCTTGCATTCTGACCCCAGCCTAGCAGCCTCTCAAGGTCACCCCCACATAACTCGTCACTCCTCACACCTCTCATCCCACCTTCCCAAATCCTTGGGGGCTGACCTTACCACCCATTGCATAAAGAACACAGAAACTATTACCCTCCCCTCCATCAAATCTGTGGAATGACAGCCCCCACCATCAACCTGCGGCACCTTCCCCCCAAATGGACTGTGCCCACCCAGACAGCCTTTACTGAGGTTTCTGCTGGGAGGCACTGCCCGTGCTGGCCACCAGCCAGCTATTTCACCCACTCCCAGGCACCTCCACCAGAAAGGAGCTCAAGATTCCCTGCCTGGAAAGGTGCTTCTCTGACCCAGCGACTTCTCTGGCTGCCCCGTCTCCCTCTCTTCAGAATGAGACCTCTTCAGAGTTTTCTACTCTCCATCTCACCCCCACTCAATCCTCAGCTCACTGCCACTGGCCTCTGCCCCACCACACACAGAAACTGCTCCCCCAGATGCCCAAGGGATCTCCTTGCCAAATACACCCATGGCTACATCTTATCCTCCCCTGTGGTCCCCTCCTGCCATGCTGTATTACTTGTAAGGTCATCAAGGAACCCTCAGCCTCTGGAGCCAGACTGACTGCTTATATTTAGTCCTGGTGATGTCACTTCCTTGCTGCATTAACTCAGCCTCTCTGAGCCTCAGTTTCCTCATTTGTAAAGCGGAGTTAATAATAGTACCTGCTTCATAGGTCCCTTATAAGAATTAAACCAATTCACTCAGGTAAATAACTTAGTTCCCAGCATTACATAAGTGCTGTTTAATGGAAGTTAGCTGTTAGAGCCCTTTCTTTTATCTACCTCTGTCCATCCCTACCAGCTTTCCCCTTACCTCTCATCTAGAGGGCCCCCTGGCTCTCTCACTGACCATCCAGTTGCCTGGAGCCTTCCCATTCTACCCACTGCAACTATACTGAGCTTCCTGGGACTCAAACCTCACTTTACCCCCACCCCGGTTGAAAACCCCACAATTCCTTGGATGCTTCTAAACATGAAGCCTTAGCCCTTCATTTGGTCCCACAATCCCATTACCAGGTATCTACCCAGAAAAAAAATCATTTTATCATAAGGATGTTTGCACTCAAATGTTTATAGCAGCTCAATTCAGAATTGCAAAGATGTGGAAACAGCCTAAGTGCCATCAACCCATGAATGGATTAATAAACTGTGGTGTGTGTATACCATGGAATATTATTCATCCATAAAAAAGATGGAGACTCTACATCTTTTGTATTTACCTGGATGGAGTTGAAAAACATTCTTCTAAGCTTCAAAGAACTCAAAATAGACCTTCCATTTGATCCTGCAACCCCATTATTAGGCAGCTAGCTACCCAGGAAGAAAAAAAAAACATTTTATCATAAGGACACTTGCACTAGATTGTTTGTTGCAGCTCAATTTACAATAGCCAAGATGTGGAATCAACCTAAGTGCCATTCAATCCATGAATGAATTAATAAACTGTGGTATATGTATATCATGGAGTACTATTCAGCCTTAAAAAGAGATGGAGGCTACACATCTTTTGCATTAATCTGGATAGAGTTGGAGAACATTCTCCTTAGTAAATCATCACAAGAATGGAAAAGCAAGTATCCAATGTACTCAATACTAATATGAAGCCAGGAGATAAACTAATACACACCCATACAAGAGAAAAACTCAAACTCAAGTTGGGGGAAGGGAGAAGGAGGGAAGGGGGAGAGGGAGGAGGGAGAGGACTGGTGTGTTCTCACCTAACAGGCACAATGTAAGGGTACACGGCACACCTTCGGGGTGAGGGGCACAACTACAACAGGGACTTTTTCTAACAAATGTAGACAATATAACCCAATCATTTGTAACCTCATATTAATCTGACATTAAAAAAGAGAACATTTTCCTTAGTAAAGTATCTCAAGGATGGAAAAGCAAACATTCCAAGTACTTAATATTTGAAACTAGTAGACTACAGGCCCACATGAGAGAAAAACACAGTTAAATTCAAGAAAGAGGAAGGAGGGAGGGGGCTCAGTAAGCTCCCTCTAATGGACACAACGTAGGGGTATCTGGCACACCCCGTGGGTGAAGGCTCAACTACAACTCTGATGTAATCTGACAAATTCAAACAATGTAACATAATTGTATATATCCTTATATTGATCTGAAAATAAAATAAAATTATAGAATGTGGAAAGAAAAAAAGAAAGAAAGAAAGAAAGAAAGAAAGAAAGAAAGAAAGAAAGAAAGAAAGAAAGAAAGAAAGAAAGAAAGAAAGAAAGAAAGAAAGAAAGAAAGAAAGAAAGAAAGAAAGAAAGAAAGAAAGAAAGAACAGCACATGGACATTTCCAGAACTAAGGTTGCCAGTGTAATTAAATCAGAGCTCCTCAAATGTCACGTAAGGACATTGGCAAAAGGCAACTTCTGATTCAGAATGTCTGGCATGGGGCCTTGGGACCGGCACTTGTAACAAACTCTCAGGTGGTGCTGACCCTGCAAGGTCTGAGGACCACATGGGGGTAGCAAAGCTTTAGCTGTCTACCCAAAGCATGACCATTTCAGGGAGGGGCCAGGTCTGTTTTACTCGTGGTGGCTGTGCATATCAAGTGCCTAAGTTTGTTCAGGGAATTCTGCCTCCTGAGTATCCAAGTTGCTCCTAAGGCTGCCATGGGTGGCATCATTTGAATGATGCCTTCAAGACTCCACTTGGTTTTTGAGGATGCTCTGGGTCCAGATCTTAGGACTTCCCCTGGTCTAGGATCTGGCCATAGCTGAGCCAGAAGTATGTATTGGCCATGAGCATTATTTGCATAGCACAGCTGGAGTCACAGCTTCTTCACCTGCCTCCCCTGAAGCCACATCCTGGTCCTTGTCTTAACCTGATCTGCTTCTGTTCAGAAGCCCAAAACACTCAAATCCCCTGCTTCAGCATAAGCTCCTATCCTCCATCTCCCCACACCGATCACATCACATCATACCCAGCCCAAACTCTGGTGTTTCCATTCTGCCTCTCTTCCTCCTACCCCAGGCCTTGAAGTCATCTTGAAGAATTCTCCCCCACATCCCCAACACATTCATTCTTTTACCAAATCCTCTTGCCCTGGGCCTGTGCCAGTCTGACATACCGCACAGGGCAGAGGGACCACCCCTTCCCCAGGGGCTGCCCAGTGGGCCCCCCCACACCCATGCTCCTGGATTTCCTGTTTCCACTCCATCTGCTGTTTCTCAGGGCCTTTGGAGACTCATCTGTGGATTGTCCCCACTCCTATCCTCCCTCTGCAAACCCTGCCCACTGGCCTGCACCCACCAGATCCATGCTGGGATCCTGATCCTTGCGATACAACTGCCTCTATCAGTCACTGCCCCAGCATCCTGAGGCCCACCTTTCTCTCCTCTCTTCCTTTGCCCTCACTCCTTAGACCACGCTAATCCCATCTCCTATGTGATAAACCTCCTAGGCAAGCCCCAGTGAAGCTTCCGACTCCCAGGGAAGCATTCTCAAGGGCGCTGAGCCTAGCTCTCCGTGCTACCAGAGAGATTGCCCAGGAGATGAAGCCAGACCTCCAGCAGGGCTAAGTCCTACAATGTGGGGCATGGCCAGGCCACGCTGCTGCCAGACCAATAAAAGAAAAGCCACCTGGTGCCTGAGTGCCATCTGCCACCAAGCAGAAACAAAGTGCCAAGAAGCACCCCAAAGCTCAAGGGGTGAATCCCTGGGGGCCTGAACACCAGTATTTCAGCACTGGGGAGGGTCAAGGGATGTGCTACTTAGAGTGTGTGCTCACATGTGGATGGATCTCAGAGTGTGTGCTCACATGTGGACGGTCCTCAGGGTGTGTGCTCACATGTGGACGGTCCTCAGGGTGTGTGCTCACATGTGGATGGTCCTCAGGGTGTGTGCTCACATGTGGAGGGACCTCAGGGTGTGTGCTCACATGTGGACGGTCCTCAGGGTGTATGCTCACATGTGGATGGATCTCAGAGTGTGTGCTCACATGTGGGCGGTTCTCAGGGTGTGTGCTCACATGTGGACGGTCCTCAGGGTGTGTGCTCACATGTGGACGGTCCTCAGGGTGTGTGCTCACATGTGGATGGATCTCAGAGTGTGTGCTCACATGTGGATGGATCTCAGGGTGTGCGTTCACATGTGGACGGTCCTCAGGGTGTGTGCTCACATGTGGATGGATCTCAGGGTGTTCACATGTGGACGGTCCTCAGGGTGTGTGCTCACATGTGGATGGATCTCAGGGTGTTCACATGTGGACGGTCCTCAGGGTGTGTGCTCACATGTGGACGGTCCTCAGGGTGTGTGCTCACATGTGGATGGTTAGCTGTTTGACAAACAAACAGCTATCTGTTCCAGTGGGTCTTCCCTGGACACCCACCACCACCTTGCAGCACCAGGCAGGGTGGGCAGCAGAGGGTCAGGGCTATCCAGGGGATGGCAGGTGAAATCCTACTGGGCAGCAGACCTGTGTGACAGCAGGGTCAGGCTCCCCCATTCCCCATCAGAGGGGTCCTCTGACCTGTCTCCACTCTGCCCACCTCGTATCCTCCTTGATAAGAGGAGGAAATGTCCATTAATTGATGTTTTCTCCTGTTTCGCTGATCTCAAGTACTAGAAAGTGATGAATGAATAATAAGCCTGTGGTTTTCTATGAAGATTCCATGTGAGATAAAGATCCTTCCAACACCCACCCCCAAGCCCCCGCTTCACCCCGAGTTGTGGGCAACTGCCACATATAAGGCGGGAGGCTGTTGCCAATTCTTCAGAGCCTTACGAAGGACCAGCACAAGACAGAATGCGTCCTGCCAGCCCAAACCCGAGCAGCCTCCCCATCCTGCAACTGCACCTGCTCCTGCTGCTGCTCAGCCTTGGAGACCAAGCTGCCCAGGCTCAGGAGACGTTCTCGAAGATACCATGGGATAGTTGCCACTCCATGCTCAGAGAAATTAGGGAACATCTAAACAAGCCACCTTTGCCTTCACAGGTGAGTAGCTGGGTTAAGGTTGGCTTGGGGCAGGGAGGGGCGGCAGTGCCTCAGGCCGATAGGCCTCATGGGTTCTCTCTCTCTCTGCCCCCACAGAACTCCATCCCCTCAGAGTACCAACGGAGCCTGAAGGTAAGAGCTCAGCCCTGCATTTGGACACACCTGGTCCCCCATCTACTTCCTGCCTGGGTGACCTCAGTCTGTCATTCCACCTTCCCTAGCCTCAGTTTTCTCATCTATAAAATAGGGTTAGCAATGCCTATCTTCCACAGAGCACCCTCATGTCACCAGGTTGTCATGACAATTAGGTGACACAATGTGGATAACCTGTTCCCAGACAGCATCTGGCACTTAACAGTATTCAAAACATGGTCTCAGCAGTGGCTATAATAATGAAAACAATTTTTTAAATTATAAAATGAAAAGGCAGCCCAGGTGAACAATACCAAGGGCTTTAAGTTCAGCTTTGGGGGGCACACTCTGGACTGACAGACTAAAATTTCTGCCATGAAGGTGCCTGCTTACTTCCTGTCCCTTTAAAATATGGGTTTATGTTTCCTTCCGTCAGCCCTGACATTATCATTTACAGTTATTGCTCATAGTTCTAGTTGGCTGCAATAGTTATGTCTCCCTTTGTAAGTCACGTGTTGTGTCAAACAAGAAGTTGAAGTCTTTGCGGAATTTATTGACCATTTGTACTTCCCTTCTTTTGGGCACTCATAGTCCACATAGGGCGCCCATTTCCTCATTGGGGTCTCTGTGAATTTCTTCCTGATTTCTAGGAGCCTTTAGTTCAGTCAAGGCACGAATCTTGTTATCTGGCCTCCTAGCTACAAATGTTTCACTGACCAACTCCCATCTTCTGTAGAGATTCTTTGGGGAGATGTTTTTACCCCAGGCCCTTCACATAGCTCACGTGGAGTTTGGGGGGATTTGGGGTCTTAGGAAAGCAGGCCCTGCTGAGAGTGTGAACACACTATGCCTGTGCTCTCTGGGGCAGCTCAGAGACCTACCTGGGGCAAGAAGGAGGTAATCCAAGGATGCCCCAGAAAGTGGGCTTGGAAGGCTGTGGGGATGAGTTCAGCCTGGCCATGGGAAGGACACTCCCTAACCATCTCCCCTTACATGTATTCTTTGCCCCCTTAGAAATATGCCCTTCTGAGGTCAAACCTGGAGGAATTCCTGAAAGCTGTCATGAATTTCACGGAGAAAAAATTGGAAATTGAGAAAAATCTTCAGGTGTGTGAAGCCGGTGAGGGTTTTTCGGATTCATACCTTGGCTCTGCCCTGCCTCTGAGGAGGAGGGTAGCAGGGCCTATTCCTGTTCCAGGGGAATCTCTGACCATCTGCTCTGGTCTCTCTCCACAGGGACTCCGGCAATGCCTTCCCATGACCACGGCCACACCCCTGGTAAGCTGTTCCCCCAAATGCCCCATAGGTGGTGCCCTCAGCCATGGCCAGCCTCTCAGCTGGTCATTTCTCTACAGCCTGGACCTGCCTAATGCCACCTCCCTGGTTTCCTCATAGGTAAACCAAATCTATATCAAGGACTGGGATGACTTCCGGAGGAAATTGATGTTCTACCTGAAAATCCTTGATTATTTTTTTGATACTCAAGGGAAGCAATGAGACCAGATCTTCAGGCCAGCATCCAGCTCCCACTGAGCTGTCTCATCACAGGGTCATGGGACATCGAAAACAGCAGAGCATCTGCAGACTCTGGGACATTTCTTACACAGTCCAGGACCAGAAGCATTGCATTTTCTACTGTGGCATCAGATGAATTGTTAGTGATCTAATTTCTGAAATGTGAAGCTCTCATTTGGGTTTGTGTGATCATGTTCTCATTTTTATCCAATTAAGGCTATTTATGTATTTATTTATTTATTTATTACCTTCTGCAATGTAAAGTGTATTTATTTTAGTAGAGAAGTCATGTCCTGTTCTTTCTGAAAGAAACTCAGAAGGGGACTAAGGGGCATGTTCATTTGTACCTCAGGTGTTAAATTTGTTCCCAGGCATAAACCAGACTCTGTGAAAATAAACCAGACTCTGAATGACTGCTGTGGCCAGTGTCTCAATTTGACTCAGGTCTTAGTGACCATTTTAGAGGAAACTGGTGTTCCATGACCTTTTGGTGCACTGAGGCTGCCGTGTGGATACCGTGCAGGAGACCCCGTTCTCTCACACTGCTCTCCTGCCACCCGCACACCCAGAAAGGTGATTATGACCCAAGCAATTAAGAACACCCACAGAGCTCTTACCATGTACCAGGCAATGTTCTGAGCACTTTACCTGCGGTAGTTAACTTATTCCTCACCCCAGCTAAGAGTGTATTATCTCTATTTTATGGGAAGTTGAGGATGAGGGTGGGTAAAAGACTGCCTAGGGTCACACAGCTACCCTGTTTCCCTGAAAATAAGACAGTGTCTTATTTTAAGGTGTGCTCCCAAAGATGCGCTAGGTCTTATTTTCAGGGGACGTCTTATCTTTCCTGTAAGTAGGTCTTATCTTCAGAGGATGTCTTATTTTCGGGGAAACAGGGTAGTAAGTGGCACAGCTGGGGCTTGAATTCAGGTCTAATCACATGGCATCCCTCCCTCTAGTGGTCATTCCAGAAACTGCAGCAGCATCTCCTCTTTTTCCAGGGCCAAATTCAACAGTACATACTCCCTGACCTGAAAAATGAAGCAGGCTCTGGTGATACAAGCCACGCAGACCCAGTGACCCCACTCCTTCAGGACTCTCCAATCCTGGAGTCTTCATCCCTGTCTAGGCCCCCAGCCTCTTTCATTTGATGATTTAGCCCAGCTCCCTGCCAGCCTCCAGACCAGCCCTAGAATGTGCACCCTGGCAATTTGTATTCTACTGAAGAGCCAGATTGAGTTTTAGAAAATGCAGTTCTGACCATGTTTATCTGGTCTTTAAGTCTCCAATCCTCGGGGTCTTCTAGACCTTGGCCATAATCTAAGGCCTCCTGCCATCTATTGCCTATATTGCCCCCACAGCTGTGGGCTTCCTAGATGAACCACTGCCTTTGTTTATACCTCTAAACCAGTGCTTCTCAACCTTCCTAATGCCGCGACTCTTTAATACAGTTCCTGTGGATTGTGACCCACAGGTTGAGAACTGCTGCTCTAAACCTTTACCCTCAGCCTGACATGCCTTTACCTTGACTCAGCACAATGAGTCCCTACTTCAGAGCCCAACTCAAACACTGCCTGCCTATCTCTGGGTCATCCACAATGTTCCAGGACAGGGCTCTTCTCTGAAACAGGTAGGTAAACAGGGACTGTCTGGAAGGACAGCCTATGTGGCCTGGAGGCTAGGACATCACTGTGTGTGGCTTCAGGCTGCCAGCTGACCCTGCAGCCCCAAGAGCCTCCCTCTGATCTCCCCACCCACCACACAGTGCACCAGCTCTAGTCTGCTCAGGGAGGAGGGGAAGAGGGCCTTCTTCCTTCATTGTGCTACTGAGCATCCTCTCTGACTCTTCACAAGTCCCATGAAGGCTTCAGGAGCTGACGCCAGATTCTGGGGTCCTGATCCCCCCTTTTCTCCTTTCCACCTTGATTCATCCTTCCCCAGAGGTTATGAATAAAGAACAGCCCAGCTGCTTCATGGGACAGAGGTAGTGGAAGATGCATCTGCAACTAGCTGAAAAATACATTCCTAAATTTCTCCTCCTGGTAAATCCTGTGGTCCCATGAAAATAACTCTCTTCTCCTCTTGCCTCCGTCTTTCCCCAGACTGTCTCACTGAAGGCGATGAGGGGGCTGGGTGAGTTGAGGGGTAGAAGTGGGAGCCAGAGAGTGTTTGGTGTCGGCCTTGGCCCTGGAAGGGGTAGGGGCTGTGCTGCAGTTCCTGACGCGACCACTAGGGGGAGGTGTGCTGTGGTCAGAGAATACAGCAGGGCCCTGGTGGATGGAGCTGCAAGAGCTGGGCAGAGAAGGTATGGGTTTCCGGATTCACTGCTTACCTACTTCCCCCCCATCATTTGCCCTCCCACCCACACCTGGTGGCTGGTCAGGGCTGAGGCAGCATTTGTGTCTCCTCTTCAATGAACCACTGCTTGTCACCTCCTCTTCACTCGCCAGAGAATGGTCAGCAGTCCTCTCCCCTGCCAGTACTGTGTTACAACTGACCACTGCAGTAGATAGGAGCTAGTGGTCGGATCAGACACACCGGTGAGAGATTGAATCAGATAGGCAGGATCCATGGCAGGAGCAGGTTGCAGGTGGAAGTGATGTGTTTGAGAAGGGAGTGAACGTCTTCTGATATTTGGGGGGCTCACCATTGCCCTTCTGCTGTAGCATAGCCTACAGCCTGGAGCCAAGTTGGGACCAGGCATGACCACCAACCTGGCCCACTCAGGCTCACCCTTGACTCCAAACCTCAGACCCTGCCTGGAGTTAGCACAGCCTAGCTACAGCCCAGAACAAGTGGTGGTCAGTTCCTGGTCAGTTTGGGAGAATTTCTATGTGCTTTAGACCTCCCCAAAATTCATATGTTGAAATCTAATTCCCAAAGTGATGGCATTAAGAGATGGGGACTTGGGATGTGATTAGGTCATGAGAGCAGAGACCTCATGAGTGCGATCAGTGCCCTTTTAAATCTAAGTGGTAGTGTGCCTGTCATCCCAGCAACTTGGAAGCTGAAGCACTTGAGGCCCAGAGAGTGAGGCTATCACGTACTGGCTGCACCTGTGAATAGCCACCATACTTCAGCCTGGGAAGCATAGCAAGATCCCATCTCAAAAGGAAAAAAACAACCAAACAAACAAAAAACAGAGGCCCTACAGAGCTCCCCCACCCCTTCTGCCATGTGAAGATACATTTAGGAGATGACTGTCTATGGGGAAGCAGGCTCTCACCTGTCACCAAATCTGCCAGCACCCGATCTCGGACTTTCAGCCTCCAGAACTATCAGTAATAAATTTCTGTTGTTTATAAGCCACACAGTCTAAGGTATTTGTCATAGCAGCTTGAAAGGATGAAGACCGACTTGGTGCTTAGCCACTGCCAGGGAGAAGGCTGAGAGCACCCTGGTCCAGATGGGAGCCCGAGGGTCCTCACATCTCCCCTGTAGATAGGTCTGTAAATTTGATCTGCCTTTTCTCCCAGCTGTACACTGTCCCTCCAGCCAGATTGATAAATCCAGTTTGCACCAGGGGGCAGCAAATGCCCAATCATAAATCCCAGGATGACTATTGGGAGGTCAAAGTTCTCACCTTCCCACTGCCTCCTTAGGAAATCATATCACCTCAGTCAACAAGGAATTTTACTTTTCATTTTACCTTTAAAAATACTGTAGTTTTTCTTTGAGGGGATTTAAGATGGAAGACTATATATGCTTTTTACTGAAAAATTTGGAAATGCATAAAAATAGAGCAAAGGAAAAACTGCCAGAAAGGCAAGGGCCTAAGGAGGGCAGAACTCAGAGAGGCATGGTCACCCTTGTGGCATGATACAAATCTCCCACCCTGGCCTCAACCCACCATTTGACTAAGCAAAGCAAATGCCCTGAGGACCCCCATGGCTTCTCCAGGCCGTGGAAAGCATAGGTGAGAAAAAGGTTCAGGGCTTTTGAATCATGTACAACTGGCCTGGCACGGTATGCTGGGGGTTATACAGACAGCAATGGCCCAGTGCAGAGGTGTGGATCTCCTTGGAGGCAAAGCCACGGGATGACACATGGAGGCTTCAGAGAGAAGAAGTTCATCAAGCAGAGAAGGGGTGAAAAAGAGAAGGGTGCACAGCAGATGGACGGGAGGAAAGGGCATGCAGGTCTAAGAACACAGGGTAAACTGAAGCACGTGAGACTCTAAGCAGCTGAGAGGGCCAGAGTGTGATTGGGATCCCACGCAACCAAGATGGAGACTGGGCTCTTGGTCACTGCTTTTAACCTGGAGCCTGACCACCCAGGGCCCTGGGCACCTTGGTTTTAGCTAGTCTCTTTCCCGATCTCTCTTTCTCTGGTTCTAGGCCAGCCCCGCCTGGCCACTATAGAAAGTAAGACTGTACAACTGTGGCCTGAAGAGTAGTAGGAGCAGGGAGGGGGAAGGATACAATGGGGCCATGGCAGACCCTGTGGGTTCAACACCACCAGGGCTGAGGGAGAGAAGTGCTAGAGGAGCCAGGGACAGCCTAGCAGGTGGGTCCCTGGGCCCAGGAGGATGGCACCCATGGTGACAGCAAGGGAGAGGCAGAGGTGTTGTGGGCCAGGGTGGAGGGCAGAGGGAGTTCTCCCAGGGCAGGGGCCAGGAGTGTTCGATTTTCTCCTCAAAAACCTCAGGTCAAGCTCATAAAGGTGGAGATGAAGTGGCAAAGTTGCTGTTGCCCTCCTGGATCGAGAAAGGATCAGAATCCCCAAATAATTTGATGAGGTTTATGGGGTTACCCCCATTATACAGATAGAGAGACTGAGGCACAGAGAAATTAAAGGAATGTAATTCCAAACCTCTTAATTCTTTTTTTTTTTACCATAAAAAACATTTATTGCTCTTGTTAATTTTCAACATTACCAATACAAAGGGTGATACGATTCTGTAGTTCTCAGAACATTTTCAAGCTGATTTTCAGTATTATCAGCAATCACATCTGTTATCCTAGCTTGCAAATTTTCTAAAGATGATTTGGTTGAACATTAGCTTTCACATGTCCCCATAAAAAGAAACTCAATGGAGTTAAATCTGGCAAATGTGGAGGCCAGGAAAATGGTCCACCTTTTCCAATCCATCTCTTAGGGAATTTCTAATGTAGAAACTGTGGAGCGGCGCCTGTGGCTCAGTTGGTAAGGCGCCGGCCCCATATACCGAGGGTGGCGGGTTCAAACCCAGCCCTGGCCAAACTGCAACCAAAAAATAGCCAGGCCTTGTGGCGGGCGCCTGCAGTCCCAGGTACTTGGGAGGCTGAGGCAAGAGAATTGCTCAAGCCCAGGACAAACCTCTTAATTCTTAAGTACCAGTGGTTTAGCCAAGGGCTACCAAGTCTGACCCAGGGGCCACCTGGGGTCTTCCCTTAACTGGACTAGGTCCCCAGTGGTAACTTCTGACCCCACAGCCTCCTGCCTCCAGCCCAGCGTGGGCAGCACAGCATCAGGATTTCAGCTCCATACTCCATCTACCTAACCACCTCACATTCCCTGCCAAAAGCTTCTGCGTGCTCACCTGTCCTGTCCTCCCCAGCAGCCCCACCCCAGGGCTCAGCTCCAGAGCAGGCCCTCTGAGCTCCACTCCTGTCCCCCATGCTTCATGGAGCTCCTGGGATAGACACTGACTCACAGTTGGCCCCTGCCATGGCTGGTGGTCAAGGCCTCCTCCAGTTCCCACCCAAGCAAATGCTCGAGTTTCGCTTCCAGCCTTGGCTCATGCTGCGGCACTCTCCCCTTCCCCTCCATGAGCTCTCCCTGCTCTCCAGCACTGGTGGAATCCTGCTCTATCTCTTAGCCTCCTCTTCAGACAGGAGCCCTCAGTCCTGGCCCCACAGCACTTCCAGCAAGTGTCTTGGCTGGGACTGGGCAGGTGGGCTGTGCTGAACACTAACCAGGGCAGCAGCAGATTGGAGGCCAAGAGGTGATCCCCAAGAGGAGCTGTGTCAGGGACATCAGAGAGGGAGGCCCCCTGGGGGTGGACAGGCAGCAGGGCGGGGTCTCCTTCTCCTCCTCCTCTCATGAGCACATGCTGCTATCCTGACCTCATGGGCTGGCCAGGGCCCTCCTGAGTGTCATAATAAAACATTGGTCAGCCATAGCTATGCGTCAGAGGACCGAAGGCCTGAATCAGGGCCCTGACCCACTCACATATGACTCCCCTGCTTTCCCAGGCCAAGGGCCAGACTCAAGAAATGCTAATTCCTACAAAGCATGGCCCTGGGCCCTGGCAGCCTGGGACCACCTTGTCTCAGCCAGAATAGGGGTAGGACTAGGGGGAGGAATGACTCTCTGTCCTGGTCCTCCCAGTGGCTTTTTCCAGGGAGCCATTTCTCAATCAGCCAAGCACCCATGCAGTAGGCGGCATTTGCCTCCTGAGGCCAGATGTAGGAGGTGTTGGAGTACTGGGGAGGGGTCTGTACAGGCACATCCTCCATCAAGGAAGCCTAAACCTACATGACAACTACAGCAGGCATGGGAAGGCTCGCGAGACTGGTGCAGATCCTGGTAACCACACCCCTCCCTTTGATGGGCAGGGAGACTGAGGCTTGGAGGGGAGGCACCCAGAGGGCCAAAACAGAACATCAAAACAGAAAGCATCCCTCTGTGCAGCCCAGGGCTCATCGGGGTAGCACCTTTACATGCAAATCTTTGGCACATTCCTCCAACAGTCTGCACAATTAAGACCCCATCCATCCCCTTTATGGAGATGAGCCAGCTGGGGCGCTGAGGTGAGAAGTCACAAACCCAAGGTAGTACAGCAAGATGAGCTTCCCAAACAGGGCATGGGAAGTTCTGAAAGAGCCCTGGAAGATCCAGAAGAGTCTTGGAGGAAGCTCATTCCAGAACCACTTGTTCTTTTGAAAATAGAAACCTTGCATCTGCCATCCTGCTTCTGGCCCATCAGCTCTAGAGCTGCTGGGATAGACACTGGCTCACAGCTGGCCCCTGCTGTGGCTGGTGGCCAAGGCCTCCTCCAGCTCCCACCCAAGCAAACACTCAAGCTTAGCCTCCACCCTTGGCTCATGCTGCAGCGCTCTTCCCTTCCCTTCCACGAGCTCTCCCGTCTCTCCAGCATCTGCAGAATCCTGCTGCTCTACCTCTTAGCCTCCTATTCAGACAGGAGCCCTCAGTCCTGGGTTCTGGGCAAGGGTCTGAGGCTCCCACCCAGCACCTTGACCCAGACTCTAGCCTAGCCATGGGAGGCAGTAAGGGGTACCTTCAGGACTTCAGAAGTTGATTTTTCCTTTATGGAAACAGGGTCATGGCTCGGTGCCCGTAGCACAGTGGTTACGGCACCAACCACACACACTGAGGCTGGTGGGTTTGAACCCAGCCCAGGCCAGCTAAACAACAATGACAACTGCAACAAAAAAAATAGCTGGGCATTGTGGCAAGTACCTGTAGTCCCAGCTACTTGGGAGGCTGAGGCAAGAGAATTGCTTAAGCCTAAGAGTTTGAGGTTGCTCTTAGCTGTGATGCCACAGCACTCTACCAAGGGTGACATAGTGAGACTCTGTCTCAAAAGAAAAAAAAAAAGAAAGAAAAGAAACAGGGTCATGCTCTGTGGTTCTGGGTAGAGGGCAATGGCATCATCATAGCTCTCTGCAACCTCAAAGTCTTGGGCTCAAGCAATCCTCTTGTCTCAGTCTCCTGAGTAGCTGGGACTATAGGCATGTGCCACGGTGCCTGGCTAATTTTTCTATTTTTTGTAGCTAGGACCTCACTATTGCCCAAGCTGGTCTCAAATTCCTGGCAATCCTGTTCTCAGCCTCCCAAAGTGCTAGGATTACAGGCATGAGCCACCATGCACCCTCAGCCCTCCTTTTAATTTTTATGCAGCCCACAATGGCTCTTTCCAAGGAGGTAGACAAAGGCAATCTCTCCCAGTGGAGGCAGGGGGAAGCTTAGAGCAGAGAATCAGGGATGGGGTGCGTTCCCAGCCCTAGAGGGAGCATGTAAGGCAAACAATAGGCCAGATGGGGGCAGCGCTGTGGTGGGTGGGCCTGTTGCACCCAGGGATGTTTGTGTCCTTAAAGGACTCATCTGCCTGAGTGTGGATAATGTGTTGTTAGGTCCAGGGGAACAGTGAGGAAACCCCAGGAACCAGAGATAAAGCAGACAAGGCCCATCCTTAAAAGTTGGCCTCCCTAGGCACCACCCTGCCTGGCTTGCTGGGTGTAGCTACTCCTGGGCTAGGAGCCTCCTCATCAACAGTGACTTCCAAATGCCTTGGGCCCTCACTCTGGAGCAGCATGGCCACCACGGACTGAGTCTTCCTGGAGGTCCTTGGCCTCTCACACCTGCCATGTCCAGTCCAATCTGGGCTGACCTCCTAAACCTCTCTGCCACCGTGGGTCTCCCCCCATTGCAGCATATGGCCCTGGTGTCTACACAGCTGCCTGAGCCAGAGCCCTGAGCATTGGAGATGCCTCCTTCACCTCCATACCCACACCCCTAAGTTCTCTTAACACTTTCTTTTAACTTGCTTAACTCTCATGACCCCCTCTTGTGGCTTATTCTCCTGTGTGCCTTGGTTGGCACCCTTTAACACTATGTCTGTGAGTCTGGGCCTTGCGCTCCATGTCCCCACCCCCATGGGACTACCAGAGAGCTCTCTGAGTGCAAACAGCCTAGAAAGTTGGTCATACATGTCTAAAGCAGACGTCCTGGGAGCTTGGCTGGACAGATGCAGAGTACGCACATGGTTGAGGGTTAACCACCCTCAGGTCCTCCCAGACCAGCTGAGACTCACTAGTGTCATGAGCTTGTGGATGCTCAGAGGTGGGACCAGAACTGGAGTTTGACCAGGCAGCCTGTCCTTTTTTGAGGTGTACCTTTGGGGATCAAGAGACAGAAGATGGAGAAGGGGACAGATGGGAGCTGAAACTGCAAAGCTTCGTTGCTTCGTGTGTCTAATGTGGCCTGGAGTGTCAAGATCCTCCTCTGAAGGAAGAATAAGCCTCTGACAGTGCTGTGCCAGGGTCTCCTGAGTGTCATTCAGGGCCTCAAGGGCCCTGACTAGATGGTAGCTGGGCTCTCTACCTCTCCTCATCTGTCCAGAAAGGTGTCCTTAGGGGCCAGGGATGGGCGAGGGACAACTGTCTCTGCAAATTCCAGTAAGCCTGGCTCCTCTACCCGGAATGGGCTTCAGAAACCTCCCAAACTGGCGGTGAGAGGAGAGACAGAAATACTGTCCCTTCCCTGGGAGGATCTCCCACAATGTTTCCTGGGACAGGTGAGAATTTTCCTCTATGAGGTAGGAATGATTAACCCATTGTACAGGTGAGGAAGCTGAGGTTCCAGAGGAGGGATTTTCTTGGGCTACCCAGGGGTTGGTAGTGGCTGGGCCTGGACAAGTGCTAAAGCCTAGGGCACAGAGATCCTTGATGGCAAGATCTGCTAGGGAAATTCTGTCTTCAATCTCCACACTTCCCTGGGCCAGTCACACGCCTCTCCAGCCTCACTGCCAACATCTGGCAGGTGTTCTGCTTTACAGCTGCCCTCAGAGGACAAGCATGCTCACTTCACTTCTCTACTGGTCTGGCCAGATGATTAGCGTTTCCTGACTTTCTGACTCCCAATACAGTAGAAAATGCTAAGACAACAGGGAGGAATACGTGCTCAAATTCTGGCTCTGTAGTCACTTATTGTGTGGATTGGATCAGCCATGGAGCATTCAGATCTCAGGTCCCCAGGAAGGACAAATACTCTCACCAAGGGCCACCACGAGGAAGGATCAGATCAGCCGAGATCCCTGTGCAGGTCCCATGGGACCTCGGAACTCAGAGGCCCATTTCCCTACCCGCCTGATAACTTCCTCTTGTGGTAAGGATCCCAGGGTGGCACAGCCCATTTCCTCCAGAGCCTGTGGGATGGTTCATTTCTCCTGGCCCTGGGGAAATGGGGCCAAAGGGAGGTCACACCATCACGGTCTCTGCCTCTGCCCTACCGCCAGCCTATCGGAGCCCCTGAGTCAGCGTGGCGAGCTTGATGCTATCTTTTGTTGCCGCTTTCATGCGGTGCAATCTAGGAATGCCTGCCTGTGTCATGGTTTTTCTTGATGTCATCTTTCCATGAAAAGGATATACGGCTGCCCACAAACCTCATCACCAAACCCATGGATTTCTGTCCTGCCCGTGCTGACCTCAGCCCCATAGGCCATGTTGCTGGCACGGATCTCTCCTTGTGGCTCCTGCTCTCCTCCTTCCCTGTCCTCCTGTGGCCCTCAGCCACTCACCCAGCTATCAGGTACCAGGCCTTAAACACAGATGTGCTGGCCCTCGGCCCTTCTTCCTGAATAACCCTCCATGGCCTCAGCTGTCACATGGACATGGACCACTTCCAGATCTGTCTCCCACACAAAAAGCCTCTGAAGTTCCCAAACTTCCTGTGAGCCCTCAGATCCTGAAGACCTGCCCCTTTGTTGCTGGGGTCCCTAACTTTGTCACCTGGGCAGTGATTCTGACTCCTTTACTCACATTCAAAAGCACACTTTGGTGGCTGCAGATGTGTAATTAATCTTGTTCCTCCATCAGTGGGATTATAAGGCCCTTGAAAGCAGGACTGACCATTTTTTCATTATCCTGGTGTCCCCTTTCCCTGCTGTGAGCCTAGCAGGTTGCAGTTTGGCTGGGGCCGGGTTTGAACCTGCCACCCTTGGTATATGGGGCTGGCACCCTACTCACTGAGCCACAGGCGCTGCCCGGGAGCCTAGCAGGTTGAATGAGTGAGTGACCTCACTACATTACCAAGTCCTTTCAAGATTCTATGCCTAAATTTCTCTGGAATTTGCCTCCTCTTTGTCATATGTGCCCCTATAACCTTAGGCCTCTCTGTGCCCCAAATTCTCCTCCCTGTCCTCCCCCCTCCCTCTCTCCCATAGTCCAACTTGCTACCTGACATCCACTTGCTATCTCAGCCTGTGTTGGGAGGTGGTGTCTTCAGACGCTCTCTGATTCCTTTGGACCTCCAAGTGGGGGAAGTTGTTCCTTGGAATCCCTCAGCTCAGAAATCTATCCCAGCCTGGGCCACACCATGGGAGTGTCCATTGTAGTTTGTCTCCGTGCCAAATTGAAAGTCTCAGGAGCCAGATATGAGGGCCACCAGGAGGGTCCCGTCTACCTCCTCCCCAGTATAGGGCCTGGCACAGATAGGAAAGGCTTGTTGACTAACTGTCTGAGCTATGACAACTCATTTCCAGGAAGAATGTGACTTTCCATTCCAGAGGGGCCATAGCAGCTCTCTGCTTCCCTAACTACCAGCTTAACTGCTACCTTTTGGCTCCCCACCCCACCCTCCAGACTCTGGGATGCTGTCTGACACAGACCTCCACTCTGGGTGGCATCTACGTGTAATACATGTATCCTGTCCCCCTTCCTCCTTTTGAGAGCTCCCTGGAAGGAGGTAAGCGCAGGTCTCGCAGAGTAAGTGGAGGAAGAGCCTGGATCCGGCTGTGTCATGTTTCTACCCCAGCCTGGCTACCTGGGAATGTTCTACCACCTGGCTCAGATGCATAGGGCTGGCCTCACAGTGGGCTCCCTATCCTGGCAGGGAACACCAAGAAGCCTGTAGGACAAAGGTCTGGCTTCCCTGTGCAATAGCAGCAAAATTCCCATCACACAGTAAAACGTGCCAGGGCCGCAGACTCAGACCATAGTGCTCAAGCAATGAGTTCTATCCACTCTCTGAGGGCTTGCCCGCCTGAGCCCAGAAAAATGCCCTCACTTAGTTGGGTGCTGCACCTCAGTAGTTAGTATGCCAGCCCCATACACCAGGAGCAGTGAGTTCAAACCTCACTTGGACCTGATTAACAAAAAAATGCTCTCACTTGTATCTGATGCCATAGGCCATTGTTTTTCAACCTTTTTATCTCATGGCACACTTAAATCATGTTCATAAAAAAAATAAGAAAAGAATATACTTGCTATGCTTTGAACTTCTTTTGAAAATAACTTAATTAATGACCTTGAAAAAATTTGGCAGCATACATTAAGCTCCTCTCACAGTGCACTAGTGTGCCATGGCACACCGGTTGAAAATCACTGGTCTAGGTTGAATCAACCTCTGGGGCCCAAAAACATCACCCCCAGTGTGGGGAGCTTCTCTGGTATCAGAGGGGCAGCTTCAGAGGCCTGGAGCCTTTCATAAAGCAGGTGACAGCACTTAGGGCTCACACAGATGCACGCCGCAGGTATAGAGGTGTCCACTCACACCAGCACCGTTCTCAGAAATGGAAACGTGTGGGTTCCATTTCTCCTGTGGCCAAAATCCTCCAGGCACAGGGTGGCTTGTGCCAGATCCCTTGTGCAAGCACAAACTCATGCTGTCTTCTTCAAACTTCATTGTGAAAATTAAACACTTGACAAGGCCCCTCAAGAGCCTGTGGCTTTTTCAGAGAACAAGTTTTACTTCTACTGAAAGGCCTCTGAAGCTAGCGGGTGGTGGGAGCTGGGGCTGTGCGGGAAATGAAGCCTGGAAAACCCTGTTTGAGAAACCATTGTCCTCTGTCTCTGGAGCTCCTGGTGCCTGCTAGGGGCTATACGTAGGGGTGTGGTGCCCACCTCAGAGGGACAGCCTACCCTGCAGAGAGGGAGGCAAGGATCACATAACTACAGGGAAGAGTCACTTAGCCAGATGGCACCAGAGCCAGGAGTCAAACTCAGGGTCCTGGCTTTTTGCCCTGACCTGCCTCTGCAGCTTGTCAAATATGTCTGTAATCTTGCTGGCTGGATGTGCACACACCTGACATTCTCTCTGCTCACAGAGGGCAGGGGTCTCTGGTTGGGCAGAGCATGCAGGCTGCTCTGGGTGGGAGCTCATGTGAACCATCACAGGACTGTGCCATTTGGCTGGACTCTGCCTTACGTGGACAGTGGGGTGGGTCTATGAGACCGCCCTTCACATGCAAGCCTCTCATAGTGGCCAGAGAAGAGGTCTGGGAGAAGAGGGAGGCTGGAGTTGGAGTGAGGCACAGGGTGGGGACCACCTGCCCAAAGGCCTCCTGGGACCTCAGGCGGGATGGGGAGTCCAAACTAGTGTTTCCTGAGTCCGCCCCAGCCATTCCAGGCCAGGAAGTCCAAGCTGTGCCCAGAGGCCCCACAGAGGGAGTGGGGGTAGCCTAAGGCCACTTGGACTGCCCAGGGAAGGCTGGAGAGCACTCCAGGAGGCGAGCAACTGAGCTGTTTGTTCATGGAAAGGCTCATTAATGAAAACCCCCGAGCCTGACCACCTGGGGGAAAGGCTCACCGGTTACCATGTGTAGCTGATAAGAGCCAGGAGATTCCACAGTTCAGGTAGTTCCCCCGCCTCCCTGGCGTTTTGTGGTCACCATTAATCATTTCCTCTGTGTATATAAGAGCTCTTTTGCCAGTGAGCCCAGTACACAGAGAGAAAGGCTAAAGTTCTCAGGAGGATGTGGCTGCAGAACTTGCTTCTCCTGGGCACAGTGGCCTGTAGCATCTCTGCACCCACTGGCCCACCCAGATCTGTCACCCGGCCCTGGAAGCATGTGAATGCCATTGAGGAGGCCCTGAGACTCCTGGACAAAAGCAATGACACTGTTGCAGAGACGGTGAGTGAGGGAGTACTGGCCCCACTCACCCAGACTGGCCCTGCCTGTTGGCTTTATAACGTGACGTTTTCCTTTCTTACAGGATGAAATAGAAGTTGTCTCTGAAAGGTTTGACCCTGAGGTAAGATGATCCCCCTGACTTGGCTTTCTAGGAATCTCCAACTTAGGGTGGGTAGGGGTTCCGTTTTAGATGGCCGCTTTCAGGCTTGTCCACTTTCTCTCTAGTTAGCTGGCTGCCAGGCAAAAGGGCAGTGACTGGGAGCTCAGCAGGCCACTGTCCTTGCCTCTGTGCAGTCCCAAGAGCACCTTTATCAGCTGAGCAGCTGGGAAGATCTAGCATCTAGGGGCCACCAGAGTGGTAAAGCGAGGGCGACTTTATCGGCTAGCGGTTTGGAGCACTCACTATGTCCTAGATCAGTGCTGACTACAGAGGAGCACAGAGAGGTCTCAGAACAACCCTTGCTCTTAAGGCAGATCTGGGAATGCCCTGCCCTGCTCCTTCTCCCTGAATGGGGTGAGAGTGACATTTTTCTCTGGGGCCAGGACCCTCTGGAGGTGTCAGCTGAGGAGGGCAGACTCATGTCTGCTGTAGATTACTGGACTCAGCTTCAGACTAATTGAGAATCAGCTTGTGCCCTTCCAAGTCCTAGTCCTGAGGGTCGGGGAAGTGAATTAGCAAAGAATGATGAGGAGGGTGTCCTGTGCCCACTGTGTGCCACTGCTCACCAAGGGATGGGCATATTCCACAGGAGCCGATGTGCCTGCAGACCCGCCTGAAGCTGTACAAGCAGGGCCTTCGGGGGAGCCTCACCAGGCTCAAGGGCTCCTTGACCTTGATGGCTGACCACTACCAGGAGCACTGCCCCCCTACCCCAGTAAGTGCCTCCATCAGGGCCCCAAGTAGGAATGTCTTAGTCTAGGAGGGTGAGGACTGTGTGGGGATGGACCTCTGGCTGTGGCTGTTTAGGATCCCGAAGTACTCCTGTGTCAACAGACTATAATGATCAGCCCACATGGAGAGGGAGCAGTCAACTTGTTCATCCCTGGGAGTTAAAGCCATGGAGCTGTGAAGCCCACAGCACTCCCTAGTGGGAGCTGCTACCATGCTTGTTATTGTTGTGTTTCTCTCTAATGAGGTCAGTGGTGAGGCAAACCCAAGGAAACACAGGGCCTGGGCAAGGTCCAGAGGAAGTGCCAGGGCCCTAGTGCCACCTCCCAATAGGACTTTCCTTGGCCGGCGTGGGGTGCCTGGATTGCTTGGAAGAAGGGTGGAGACCTACCTGGAATGAACAAGGGCCCTGGGCATTCCTTTCTACAGGAAGGGAGTAAGGTCTGTGGCCTTGACTCCTGCTCCTTCTGGGTGCCTGGAGATGGCCTCAGCCGAGCTCTTCTGTCCTAACCTGGGACCCAAAAGGCCAGGGTCTGACCGCCCATCTTAGGCTGGCATATTGTCAGCCCTCCGGCTCCAGATGTCACTGGCAGAGCTGTGCACCCCTTGGGTAACAAATGGGCGGCAACAGTGTCACCTGACCCAAGTCAGTGGGCAGGCCCTGGAATGGCCTTCTAGCCTCCCGAGTTCTAAGAGCCAGTGCAGAAACACATTGGTGCTTGCCCCATGTAACCTGCTTGCCTGGACTCAAGTGTTTTTTCTTTTTCTTTCTTTTTTTTTTTTGAAGGAAACTTCCTGTGAAACCCAGATTATCACCTTCAAAAGTTTCAAAAAGAACCTGAAGGACTTTTTGTTTAATATCCCCTACGACTGCTGGAAGCCACTCCAGAAGTGAGGCGGGCGAGCTCCAGGGCATTCCATACAGACTGCTGCTCTCTCCTGGAACCAGAGCCGGAAACTCGGGATCTTTATCCCAGAGGGACAAAGGGGTGGGCTACGGCTACAGTGGGGGTGGCCTGCATCTGCCCTGGGCCACAGTGATCCTGATACCAGCACAGAAGAGAGATGGGGGATGTTTTATACTGGCAGAGATCAGTAATATTTATTTATATATTTATATTTTTAAAATATTTATTTATTTATTTATTTAAGCTTGTGCTCTTGATATTTATTCAAGATGTTTTTACCATAATAATTATTAAACGTCTGCTCTTATTTGTGTAGTTTTTTTGGTTTATTTTCATCAAGAGCAACTGCTTGTGGTGTCCTACCTCCCCATGGGGCTGGCAAGGCAGGAAAGTGTGAGGTAGCGGGGTGGGGGTTGGGTGCTGTCTCAGGGGCAAGGCTGTTGGAGCAGAGAGGAGGGACGGCCAGGCCTGAGTGCAGCCTTCTGCACACCTAGATATGCTTCCCTGGTTGTGCAAGGGCTCTGACCCCAGAGAAGTATTTGGAAATTCAAGTCAATAGCCTAATCAAAGCTTACCCCAGAGGGGGGGCATCACCCTTCCCAGAGCCCTAGGGTTTGGCCCATCTTGCCAATCAGGCCCACCCTGGCATCAGGCAAAAGACCTGTGCTCCTTAGAGGCCTTCCCCTCCCACTGAGGGCTTCAACCACACCTTAGGTAAATCAGCAAACTAACTGTTCAGGGTAAGAAAAAAACAAACCACAGGGGTCAGAGCTCAGCATAGTTACCAAACTTTCCCCCAAACAGGTGATCTTAATCTTTCAGAGTCAGAATGCAAGTTCACAATTTGTTAATACATGGCTCTAGGGCAGCATTTTTCTGAACTGGTTTTTATTTTTTACATAAAGTTTCGAATCTAATCAGGCACTTTCCCCTAAAGTCCAGCGCCTTCAGGCCAAGGGAAGAGCATCTGTCCTCTTTCTCCTGGCTTTGGATGAAGGCCTGGTTCCTGAACCTGTTCTTCTGTGTCCCTTTTGGGGACTGTGAGCAAGTGGGTGTGCCCCTCAGGTCTTAGGAGGGCAGTGGGATCAGTCCTTGACAGGTGGGCCTAGGGAACTGGTCTGTGAGGGCTTAGCTCCCACCTGGCGTTCTCTGCAGCCATCTGCTCCCCACCCTACTTGCTGTCTGCTCCTACAGCACCCGTGGACAGCACAAGTCCTGGCCAGAGACCTGCCCAACACACAGGCAGAAAGGTCATGACCAGATGTGATTACAAATACGAAGTCTTAGAGTAAGCCTGAGTTTCAGCAAAGACAAGACTCCATGAAAGGTGCTGTCGTCATTGAAAATGCATGAAAAGCACATCTTGCCAATGATAAGGTGCTCTGCGTCTTCCTCATAAGCCAGTGATGACTGATAAGAGGTTTAGCATTTCCTTAGACTCATATATATAGGTGCCCCCTCCACTGAAATGCTTCCAAGCCCACGGCTCAGAACGACTGAGAGGCACCTTCCAGTAAGACCATGCACCTATATGTGCTCCTGGCTTGTGTGCTTTGGGGGTCAGGAAGCCATTGTCCCCCAGCGAAGGCAGACATGCTGTCTCCCCACGAAAATTACACGGCCCTCTGTGCCGAGATTCAGGAAGAACTTTCAGCTGACAACAATACATACAACGTAAGTCTGGGTCTTTACCAACTGTTATTTTTCTCTCAGTGACCCTTTGTGTTTCTAACCAACTTCTCTTGCTTCCAGGGTTCCTTCAATAGTCCCCAGAATACCAGTGAGGTAAGTTGGACCTTTCAGATTACATATGCAGATGGAGAGAGGGATCACCCCAGCCTGGGCCTAGAGAAGAGATAAGAGGAAGGGACATTAGAGTTAGAAACCTGGGAGAAAGCTGCACTTTTGAGAATGGAGCCTCCACTTCAGCCAATAGTTCAGGTCCTGGGCTTTGCCAGGCTCTCTGACCACTAACCAAGTACACCCCTGGGCTCAGGGAGAGACCAGACACTCATGGCCTCCACTAATGGTTTACAACGCCCATAGGTCTCCAGTGGAAGAACCAGGATAGGGCCTGACTTTTGGTCCAGGGCTCCAACCGGCCAGGATTACCAGGGATGGATGAGGATGAGGTTGGACTCAGCTGGTACCTGGCTGTGCACAGTGATCCATCCTTTTTTCAGGAGCTCTGCTATGGAGAGTTTACAAAGAATTTCACCTCCACCCTGAAGGATCTTGTTACTAAATACAATAAAAAAGACCATCACATAGAAAAGATTTATAAGGATATGAAAGAACTCACCAGGATCTGCCCAAAGCTGAAAGTAAGTTGCTATTTGTTCTTAGGGGAACCTGAGACATAATTTCTCTGCACCACAGCCAAGGAAGGGCGCAGTGGGAAAAGGGCTTCTTATGGACCCCACTTGGCACATGCAAGGCCTCAGGTGTTACTCTTGGGCCACACAGGTGGCCCTCCTCTGGAATGGTCTCTAATCCAGAAGAAATCTGCTCACTGACATGGGTGGAAGGTGGGGAGTAGAGGGCTGGGTTTGAGGGAGTAGAGATTAAGGAACCCATGGTGGGGCACATCTGGAGAGACAACTAAGCTGCTCCTCCCTCTTTACCTATTGCTTGTAGTCTCCTCTGTGCTCCTACCCAGCTTGTTCTCATGTCCCTGTTCTGGACAGCATGGGACTTGCCCATGCCCTGCAGCCTGCCCCCTGTGCAAGGGTCTAAATGGTCCTCAGACTCTGGGCTCATCATCACCAGGAAGCCCCCGGCAGCCCCCTTCAGACAGAGACAAGCCGGAGTTGCCTCCGAGGGGGAGGGGCTTATAAGACCCATGAAACTGGAAGTACAAGAGTTTGCTTTTATTTATTCATTTAGTTCTGCCAAGAAGATGACTTAAACATGTACTTCTTGTTTAGCCAACAGACTCACCCCAGAACTGTACTATTGAGCAAAGTAATTTCTCCAAGTTCAAGGAAGCCTTGAAGAGTGTAATCACATCCATAGAAGGATGGAAATCATGTAAGAGGATCAAGCATGGCCTCTGGGACCCCATCCTCTCACAGGATTAGAGCTGCAAGAAATGTGATTGGAAGAGCCTCAGAAACAATTTACTTCTGGGGTGGGGTGGGGTAGGAGTTTGCTAGCCCTGGGTCCAGCAGACAAGACTGTGGGTGGGTAACTGAAGTGATGGTGCCTGAGGTCACCATTCTGTAACTGATGCAGCTGTATCTACTGCTTCAATAAAGCCCAGGGTGTGGAATGCTAGTGAGAGTCATGATGGAGTCCACCCCTGTTGGGGCCCCAATAGGCTGGAAGGGGTGGGGGTGATGGCTCCATCACTGAACTCCTGACCTGGAGGCCCAGCGGTCTCTCAGAAGTGTGAGCCCATCTCATCTGACTATGCTGTATCTCCAGTGCCAGTGGGCAATAGTAGGGGCTCCATCCCCTTGCTGTGCCCTCCTCCTCCCTGTTCCTTCAGAACTCAGACCCTTTCCCAAAATCCCCTCTGCAGCCGTAGTCAGCACCCACTCACCTCTACCTCCAAGACTCAGGCCCAAAGGCTCCCTGCTTTGTTCTCTGCTTTGGCTTCTGGGGAGCTCTAAATCTGATCCATCCCTGCCCCAGTCCTTCAGGCCCAGTGTGGTGCCACAGAGCTGTCAACTCTGGTAAATGGTTCGGGGGACAGAGGCTTTCAGGCTGCTTACAGAAGACTGGACACAGTGTGGGATCTGGGCAGGAGGGGGACCCAGAGAGGACAGAAATATCTCCACCTCCTGGCTTCACCTGCACCAACAAAGAGTTGTTTGACCTCGAATTAAAGCCTCTCACTTGACCTGCAAAGCCCCATCAGAGACCCTCTCGCGTCTTCATGGCATGACAGCACCCTCCCCTTGCCTGGCATTAGTAACACCCTCTCACCCACAGAGCATTGGGCTCTCGCTGAATCTGCCAGTTGCTTGCATCCTAAAGTGCTGCCAGACATAGCCACCAAGCCCTGACCCCCTACCTCTATTCAAACCTTAATCCTTATCATTTGAAGAATTTATTGGAGGTGACTTGGATTACCCCACGATCTAAATAGCTTCCTTATAATCCAAACCGCTCAGACTTGGAGCTTCTTCATAAAATCAGGACAGATGAAGATCTATTTGTTCTGGAATATAATTAGGTACCAAGCTGCAACCACAACTTGACCACGGCCAGATCTTTAGGCAGTTTGCCTCATCTGCCCATTGGCTGATCTTGCCCGGCTGTAAAGCTCTGGGCTGTGCCTGCCGCCACACAGGCCAACCACAGACTGTTCACCCCATCCTTTGCCCCCAGATCCCCAGGCCACCCCAAGGGGATGTATCAGGCTGGAGGCAGCAAGTGTACTCAAGCAAGGTTGCCAAATTATCTAAGAATGTGGAGAGTAGCCCTGTGGCTCAGGATCAAGTGTTGGGGGCTGGCACAGGACCAAGGGCCAATGGTGCTTTCAGCCCAGAAAAAACCTATGGTTTAGTCACTAGAGGCTGTGAGCTCTTGTCCTGTGGGTGGACCACATGGGTGCTCATGGCTCCCAAGGCCACTCCTCCCAATGGCAGTAGTCAGTGGGGTGCATAACTGGATGGGACAGCTGTCCTCTCAGTCTGCATGAGGTCCCCTTACCTTGAGTGCTCCTGAAAAAACCTGAGGCACCTGACAGTAGAGAGTTGGGAGCTTGCATGTACAGCCTTGTCACCTCTTGTCATGTTCAGAACAGCAGAGTGTGCGCAAGGCTGGCCTGCCATTAGCTTACCGTGTGAGTTTGGTACCTCAGTCTCTAAGGCACAGAGTCCTCAAAGGTGGGGGGAACTCCAGCCCCAGAGGCTACAACACAGCCTAAATTCAGGCTCTTTCTCAAGCTGAAGGGCCTCAGAGCATCTAGACCAGCGGTTCTCAACCTGTGGGTCACAACCCCTGTGTAACAATGTAGGATGTAAAATACATCCTACATGTCAGATATTTATATTATGATTCATAACAGTAGCAAAATTGCAGTTATGAAATAGCAATGAAAATAATTTTATGGTTGGGGGTCACCACAACATGAGGAACTGTATTAAAGGGTTGCAGTATTAGGAAGGTTGAGAACCACTGCTCTAGACCCACTCTGGGGAAAGTGAGGTCAGAGAGGTTGCCAGAGAGCTTTGGATGCCTCTTCTGGTAAACAGGGAGGTTAGGAAGGGCACAGACAAGAAAGTGGCTGCAGTACACCAAGACTGCCCTTGTCCCCCGGCAGTCTTAAGCTTTGGTCAAAGTCACCAAACAGCTACCCTGAGGGCCCCTTGAGTTTCCAGGGGCTCTTGTTCTCCCTCCAGGAAGGCTTACATCTGAACAGTGGTGCTGGGGAGGCTGCTGGGCTGGAACCAGGTGGGAGGGACATATGAGTGCTTCTCCTGAGAACTAGGCAGGCCTGAGCCCACCATTCCCTGGACACCATTGGCATTGATGCCTCTGAATCTCACAAGATGCTGGTACACTGGGTGGCTGGAGCTCTGGGTTGGGCACCAGGGCCCCAAAGCATGGGTTTGACCCCTAATTGGCTGGGAATGGCCCTGGTATGCCCTTTCCAGGGAAGAGGTGTGACCTATATCCCTCCATAAATGATGACCATGGGCAGGCCTGGCCCTGAGCAAATACTCTTGGCTCTCTAGGCCCATCTTTAGACCAGGAGAGAGTTCAGGGCTGGTTGGCCTGGGGAGGCAGGTTTGTCCACATATCAAGATCTCCATGGACAATGGAATAGCCCCGCCATCACAGGGGCCTCCCAAGAGACCACCTCAACTCTCTGTCACCTTCTGCCTCCTGTATACTCCCTCCCGCTACAGAAGTCAGTAGGATCGAGGTTGGAACCAGGAATCTGAGAGACACAGTATACAGCAGCAGTACACCTCCTCATCTGCTGGGCCCGAGAACTGGAACAGCATAGCCACATCCTCTGACTCAGAATTCACACCCTGGGAGATCACCCAGAAGGAGAGAAATGGCCAAGCTGTCACACAGAAATGGCCAAGCTGTCAGTCATGAGGTACGATAGGGGCTGTGAAGCTAACATGGCAATGTGGAGAGGTCCAGAATGGCATTGACTCTGGGTGACCCCATGTGGGCCAAAGCCTGGGAAGGAAATGGGGTGATGACTTGGGATGTGGGGTGAGCTTTCTCCATGGCTTGATATGAGGAGAAAAGCTGGGTGCCAAGGTCGGTGGGCAGCAGGTGGTCCCCCTGCTTATAGAAAATTTAAGTCTTCAGTATCCCCAGCTAAATGAAATTCTTGGTGGTGTTTTGCATTGCATCAACTGATTCCCCAAGTCAATTGTTCAGCCAAGATGCTGGTGATAAGCTTAAAATGGGGCCAGTCCCTTCAAAGGCCCACAGCACTCCTGCCTGGGCCGGAGTCAAGGTGCCTCTTTCAGCACAGACAATAGAATAGGCCAGTCTGCTCCTCACTGACAGGGAGGACAGCTCTTAGCATGAACCCGGGGGGTGCAAGTGCTATCCAGGCATCCTCAGTTGACCTCACATGTTAGTGCCCTGTGCAAGGAGACACAGGTGAGGGGCTATCCAAGTGGATAGGACTGGCCCTGGCAACCAGGTGTTCTGTGTTCCTGAACCCTTACTCCTGGTTCTAGCTATCTGCATACATATGTGGTTGGTAATTCAGGAACACGTGATTGAAGTGGAGGGCAGGGGCTGCAGGGACCACACCTAGGCTTCTGAGCAAGCTGCTGTTTGTGTTTAAAACACATGGCTGGTGCCTGGGGACACTCACACCTTATTACATGGGCTTCAGAGATGAGAAATCTGGCACTAGGGTCTCTCCCTGGCCTCAGTTTTCTTATCTGGGCAGTAGAGATGTGGCAGGGACAGAAAGGCTCCAGCCTCAGGCCAGCTCACTCCTGCACAAGGAGGCCCACGCAGTTTGCAGTCAGGAAATCCTATCACTGCCAAGCACACTGATGCTTGCCGTGTTCCTCAGAGGAGTGGGAAGGCCAGATGCTAGTGGCATGCTCATCTGCAGAGCAGGTCAGAACAGGGGCTAAGATCGGAGCTGGGTGATGAGGGGTAATCCTGCCTACTGTCAGTGTTGGAACCTCCCCACCCTCAAGGCCTGGAGAGGGCCAGGACTTCCTTAGAACCACACAGGAGGCAAGCTAGACAATCCTCAGGCCTGGCCCCTGGCCCCTTCTGGGAGTTCTGGGTCCCTAGAAGGGCTGCTGGGCACAGGCCTCATCCTCAGAAACAGCTGACTGATTCTTCTTCTGTGAGACCCTGAGCTGTGGCTGCCAGGAAAGATGCAGTTTCAAAAATTATTTTTCACTGTGGTTTAAAATAAGAGCAGCGAAACAGTTTCATGTTGGTGCCAGTGATGTTATCTTTGACCAGACCCGCTCTTTCAACCTGAGGGATAATTAATTGAAAACCTTTCTCCCTCAACTTCAAGGGAAGATCAACACAAACTTCCCTCAACACACCACCCAGACCTTCACCCAAGTGAAAAGTCAGTACTTTCTTCTGGAGATGGGAAAAGACCTTTGAAAAACTTATTTTATTTCCATTTTTATTGAGTTAGTATACAATAAGGTGTACAAATCTTCAGTGTACAGTTCAGTGAAATTTTTTTTTATACCTGCATAACCCAGAGAAACACAGAGAATGTTTTCTAGCACCACCAAAGGCTTCCTTGTGCTTCCTCTCTCCTAATCAGTGCCCTCCTCCAAGGATAGCCACCATTCCAACCTTGACCACCATAAATTTTTGCCCATTCTTGAACTTCTTTTAAGTGGAAGCATAGGCTGCTAAAGCTGTCTTTATATTTGACTTCATTCAACGTCGTGTCATTCTTTCCAGCTGTAGCACACCGGTACAGCTGCTCTTTTTTCATTGTTGTGTGATATTCCATTTAAAAATATTCTACAATTTATTTCCCCTTTCTACTGCTGAAACACATTTGAGATGTTTCCACTTTTTGGCTAATAGTGATAAAGCTTCTCTGAACATTCTTGTACTCATGTTTTAGTGAGCATGTTTGCATTTCTGTTGGCAATGCTGTGGAATTGCTGGCCCATAGCATATACATATTTTAGCTTTCACAGTTACTGCCAATTTCCCAAAGAATTTTTTTTTTTTTGAGACAGGGTCCCACTCTGCTGCCTGCCCTGGAGTACAGTGGCTTGATCATAGCTCATGACAGCCTTGAACTCCTGAACTTCTGGGATCATGCGATCCTCCTGCCTCAGCCTCCCAAGTAGCTGGGACCACAGGTGTGCACCACCATGCCCAGCTGACTTTTCAATTTTATGTAGAGATGGGGTCCTCATTATGGCCTAGGCTGCTCTTGAACTCCTAGCCTCAAGTGATCCTCCTGCCTCGGCCTCACAAAGTGCTAGGATTACAGGTGTGAGCCACTAGGCCTGGCTAAAAAATCTTTTATAAACCACATTCCTGCTGGTTTTCCTGCCTTTTGTAGATATAGTTTATCCACTAGACACTGGATCTCACCTCCCCCTTCCCATCATCACGGCCTGCTGTCCAAACACCTTCATCAATATTGGAAATTATTTTCTACATTGTTCACTCTTGGCCAATTGCCCATATCCCCACAAGTGGATTATTGGAAAATAAAATCCCAATCCTACTAGTCCAGGCTGAAGTCATACCTTATTCATAGGGCCATTGGGTTTTCCCTGGGGGAGCTGGACTTGGGCAGGCTGCAGTGAAATGTGCTCATCTTTAAGAGGAGAAATTAGCCAGTTTATCACTTGTTGGTCCCACATGCTGTCACAGGGGGTCATGTGGAGGGGCTTCCTCCACTTTTAGCACCTCATCTTTGAGGGAATTAGCACAGAAAGGCCTAGTCCAACATGGAGATAAGGATGGGGGACAGTGGTTCTTCTTGGGGTCTCAGTCCTGTAGTCCGTCCCCCACAATGTCCTAGTACATTCACTTTCCCAGCCCCTTTCAAATCTGCCTTGCCCTGATACTGGCCCTCTCACTAAGGCAGACAATCATCTCAAATGCCCCGTGGACCCTTGTCTCTAGACAGACCCCTCCTGCTTCTCAGCCACCCATTAATTCATTCCACAAATATTTACCGTGTGCCTTCAAAGTGTCAAGAACTGAATCAGGCTCTGCAGGGAACCCAACCCTTGAGGAGCTTACATTTTAGGGGATTCGTCTGGCTATGTCCCATATGGGCTGCCTTTTACGCAGCATGAACTCCAAGCCTTTGGTCTGGATGAAGACACTCCCCTACCTCTCTGGCCCTTGCAGCCCCCACAGTCACTCCCAGGCTCACTGCTCACTGCCTGTGTCCTTCATAGCCACACACTGTCTACCCCCTTTGCCCAGAATGTCCCGGTTACCTGGCTGACATATTTGCCCCCCACAGGGTAGACCAATGTCCAGTGAGAGGCAGAGAGGTCCTCCATGGGACATCCTCTTCCTCAACACCTACTCTGGGGCTTGTCTGCCCACCTCCTGGGCTATAGGGGTACACTGTTATCTGCTTCTCAGGGGACTGTGAGGGTCTCTTCTCTGGGGTACTAATCTATCCCCCAGATCTGGAGAGGGCCCCTCATGGCATGGGGGCTGGCAATGGCTATGGTCCAGGGTTTGATGAAAGGCAGCTTCTGTTGAACATTTATTTAAAAGAAATGCACATCAGCTGGGCAGGGAGGCTCACACCTACAATTCTAGCACTCTGGGAGGCCGAGGCGGGTGGATTGCCTGAGCTCAGCAGTTGGAGACCAGCCTGAGCAAGAGCAAGACCCTGTCTCTAAAAAAACAGCCAGGCATTGTGGCAGGTACCTGTTGTCCCAGCTAGCTGGGAGGCTGAGGCAAGAGGATCACTTAAGTCCAAGAGTCTCAGGTGGTTGTGAGCTATGATGACACCAAGGCAAACCCAACGAGGCGGAATGAGAGTCTGTCTCAAAAAATTAAAAAATAGAATTAAAAATAAGTACATAAATAAAATAAAAGAAATGCACAACGATTTCATGGAAGTCAGGATGGAAAGGCAATATCCAATTTCCCAAAGTACAGAAAATGCTTCTCAGAGCAGAGATCAGCAGCAGGCTGTAAGTAGGTACCAAGCACACAGCCAGGGATATTGTTATCATTATTCTTATCAACAACAGCATCTGAGAGGTGTGCCAAGAAGATGCCCTTGGGCCCAACCAGGAGCAAGGGTGGCTGAGAATCCAGCACCAGCACAGCTGCCAGCTCTTTTTCCCACTTAGTGGATTCGGGAACCATTTCAAAGGAAGCAGCAGGAGGGAGGGAAACCCAGCTCCCTGGCAGTGTGTCACACTTCCTCCAGCCCAGAGCTGGGGCAGCCCCAAGCTCTCCTGGTGGACGTCCTGGCTCCTGCCCAGGCTTCTTCCTCCGGCCAGACTGGATAAGGGTGAGGTTATGTGCTGGGGGGTGGGGCAGGGGAGGCCGGGGAAGCAGCAATTGGACTGGAGCCACAGTCAGAAACAACACAATAACAGGACAACTCATAGTCTCCCTATACCCCAGAAAGCTCTCCTCACCTGACCTCCACAGCCCTCAGGTTCCTTCTCCCACCCGGCTGTCTCTGGGGAAGTTCTGTGGGCCTCACTCAAGTCCTCAACTGAAATGGAAGCTCTGTGTCTCCCCAGAGCTAGGGGCAGGACTGTCAGTCAGTCAGACTTTAACACCCTCCTGTCATAAATCCAAGCCCTGGAGATCACACCAACCAGCACTGGAACCCCGGTAGAAAGAAGAGGAGGCTGCAAGAGCCTCAAGCCTCACCCTGGGCTATAGTCACACCAAAGGTTCTTGTACCTGTGAGGCTAAGGGACAGAACAACACAGCCTTGAGCCCTGTGACTAAACAAAAATGGCCATGGGCCTGTGTCCCCCACTTATGATGAAATCCCATAGTAGGAAGGAGCATCTTCCTTCACTTAGAATCTGCTAGGCTGAAGGTCCAGGAGTCAGGACAGACAGACACAGCAGGCCCATGACAGTGACCAGCAAATAGACACAGCGTGGGCTCCTGGCAGTAACAGACAGATGGACAAAGACTGATAAACAAACTCAGCCAAGGGACTGGAAGGGACAGTTGGAGAGATAATCTGGAGACACTTTAAGCAATAAATTGACAGGTAGAGGTAGATGGGTAGACTTTGAGCCCCTGGCAGGGACAGAGACACAGCTGCAGACTGTGGTCAGGGTAAAAGTGAGAGTTGTGTCCCTGAGCTCAGCCCCAGATTGTGCCTACTCAGAGGTTCCTCCTCTTGGTGCTGTGATCAGAGGCTTTGAGGTACTTGAGACTCCTCTTTCCAGGGATATTATGTCCCTAACCTCATGAATCACAGGAAAGATGTAGGCTGTGGCCCTCACAGTCCCTGGAGCAGACTCAAGAATCAATCCATTCTCCTGTCCCTTCCTCCAGTGCCCTGTGGAGGCTGCACTATGGTGCTGCCATGATTGTCAAAGGATGCTTAGCTGCACTTGGCCACCTTCTCTCCTCACAAGCCCCGACCTCCAAGGCCCAGAGACCTGATGGCCTAAAAAGTTTTGATCCAGAGGAAAGACTCCAGGCCAGGTGAGGATGGGGTAATAGTTGGAGAGTCTGAGGTTGATTTGAACACACGCTATCTAAGAACCCCCTGGGAAGTGGTGAGCCTTTCCTACTTTGAGGGGACCCTTGTGCTGAAACAATAATCCAGGTTGGGGTTCCCTGGGAAGCAGACTCTCAGAGAGAAATGGGCATGCCGGACTGCTTGCGGAGGAGAGGGAAGGAAGCAGGATTAAACAGAGAGAGAAACTGCATTACAACACAAACACAACAAAAGTCTCAGCTGACCCAAAGGTGAGTTCTAGAGCTGGGATGGTCTCCTTCATAGTTTTCCTACAGTGGGAAAAGGAGGTCAAGCCTTTATGGCTTCATTTTGATCAGTAATTGAATGATCTTAGGTGTGGCAATTTTCTTGGGCCAAGGAAACCCCCCAAGGAGGGCTGAAGAACCAAGAGCTGTCCTTTAGCAGTGCTTGTAAGGTGGGCCAACAGGCGTTTGACTCCTGAAGGGCGTTCTGAGCAGCACACTGTGACATCAACCACATCCACCACAGTCCACCCTGCACTGTTCAGATCCACTTCTTCATATGATCACTTTTCATCGGTTCTGGGAGCAGTTCCTTAGGGATTCCAGTGCTGTGCTGTCAACAACTGGCTGTCTAAGAAAAAAAAAAAAGAAGAAGGTCTAAACCCTGATTTGTAACATTTGAAAACTGTCATGGTGCAAATACACTCACTGCCACTGGTTTTCAAGCTACCGGTGGTTAACAACTAAAGAGCCTGGCAAAAGAGTTAGCAATGGGCTCCCAGGACCAGGCAGATAGCTCCAGCACACCAGTGATTCCAGTAGGCTTCTCTTCCTGGGGAAAACTTGGGAGAGGAAGGCTGGTAATGAACTATAGTCCCTGCTGTTGCAGCTGATGTCAGGGCCACAACTGAGACTTATCACCTCCTCCTTGACATGCATACTACCTGTTCCAGATTCCCCCTCACCCTCAGTTGGCACTAGGCTCATCCTGGTGGCTCACTGGGGAGGAGCATGACCCAATCCCTCATAGCTGAGAGGTCTGATTCCTTCTCAGGCCAGGGCTGCTGCACTTGTCCATGTACTTGTCAAACTTGGGGAGGGAGTACCAAAAGCTTGCCGGGACTCAAAAATATGACGGGAGCTGTTTTCCAAAAGGTGCCTAATTCTCCAGTCCAGATGGTATGGCCTTGTTCCAGAACCCAAGGGACATAGTATTTTTCTCACCACTGATACCTTTAAAACCACAGTACCTGATGATTCATATGGCCCACATGCCAGGGCTACTTGTATTACAGCCTGAAACTGCCACAAAGCCCTTTCTTGCTTGAGGCTCCACTCAAAGATGGCAGCTTTTGTGTCACTTTCAGGTATACAGTTCTCAGTAATATTCCCACATATGCAATAGGGTATATCCACAACCCTAAAAGGCCTGCCAAACACGTGCTTACTTCTCGGCAGGAAGCATGAGATGTAGTAACTCGTCCTATACTTTGGTGGAAATTTCCTGACATGCTCCAGACCACTGGATGCCTAACTATTTTACTGATGTGGCAGGCTCTGATGATTCATAGGGCTTATTTTCTGGGGTGCGTGTGTCTTACCATAGCCACCAATCTTATCTGATTGGCACATTATCAATAAAGTAGGCCAGTGTGATGTTCTGCTTGATGTCCAGATGATCCAGACCTCTAGGGACTGTATTATGACAGAGGGCAGGAAAGTTAAGCTTACCTTGGAGATTTGAACTATTGTTTGTTCCAAGTGAATGCAGACTATTTCTGATAGAGGTATCACCAGATCAGTGACCACACACTGTGCACTTAGCCCACGTTAATCTATTCTAGTGAAGATACCCTATCTGGCAATCACAGTGGCTGCAACTGGGGCTACTGTTTGTTGAATTGGTAGTAGCCTGCTGTCTTATTTCAGGATCTATGTGGGTTTTGCTGGTAAATTAAATTAAGATATGATGGACTCCATTTAGGTCTTTAATGGTGGCACCAGTTTCTGTCATCACCCTATCATCCTGGAACATGATACTGTTTTGGACATACTATTTTGGCTGGATGGGGAGAAGTTTTGGAGGCTTTGATCTGGCTTTCTTTACTATGATCACTCTCATCACTCAGGCCAAAGACCCCATAAAGAGTTGTGCTAATTATCAAGTATGTTTATCTGATTTTATCACCAAGTGATAAAATAATAAACAGAGGGCCTCTTATGAGCAGGACTCAGGCCAGGAATCTACTTATTCTACAGTCTGCCACAGCACCTCTGGCTACTTCACTTAGCGTGGGCCATCCTCTTTCCATACTTCTAGGAGCCTTTTTACCAATGTATTTGCACCACCTCTTGGGGCCTTGCCACAGTGACAAATACCACATCTTGGGAGAGCGCTCCCATATCCATAATCTCTTCTGTCTAAATTTCTGTTCCTTGGTCCAGAATCTGTGATCCTGAGCCGACCAGACTCGTGAGGGTTAGGTGTTACCCCCAGCCTCTATCATTTCAGAGTCCTAATTTCTCTACTGCTGTCGGTGAGGCCAGTTCTATGATAATTCCTACTGTCAGTCCTGGCCTACAGGGAATAGCCACCACTGTACTTCTTAGTGACACTGGTGCCCAGCATGTTTCTTAATTATTTGGGTATCTTTCGGGCCCTTAGGTGATCTTTCTGGCTAATTCTGGCTACTTCACTTAGTATGGGCCATCCTTTTTTCCATGCTTCTAGGAGCCATTCTAATAATGTATTTGCATCATCTCCTGGGGTCTTGCCCCAGTTTTAAATACTGTATCCTGATTATTTTGTCCAAATTTCTTTTCTTCTCCCTTAGTCCAAAATCCAGTCCTGTGCATACTCTCTCAGCTCCTACTAGTCGCTGACGGCTAGGCCTGCGTTTCCTCTGAGGTAAGTGCTTTTCTTTCTTAGCAGGTTCAGCATCTCTGGCAGGGTTGTGTTGTGACTGACTGTAGTTACTGGCTTATCAGCCCAGAGGTAAAGTGGGATCAGATCCCAGGAGAATGACAGAACATGTCCTACAGGACAGAGGTCTCTGCATTATCTTTTTATAAAGTAGCTGGCAAGTTCTAGCTTTTAATAGAGACAAATGGGCCACTTCTGTAGGCCTGGAGTGCTTAGAGCAGCATTTTATAACTGTTTTTTTAATCTCACAGCACACCTAAACCTATAGTTAAACTTCCATGGCACACTTAGTTTATGTTGACCAAAAAAGAATAAAAGAGTAAAAGAAAGAATATACTTACTGTGCTTTGAACTTCTTTTGAAAATAATTTTTAATTAATGATCTTGAAAAATCTTCACAGCACACTCAAGATCCTCTCTCTGCACACAGCACATCAGTTGGAAGTCATTGGCTTAGAGCAGGCGTCCTCAAACATTTTAAACAGGGGGCCAATTCACTGTCCCTCAGACTGTTAGAGGGCCGGACTATAGTTTAAAAAAAAAACAACAAAACTATGAACAAATTCCTATGCACACTGCACATATCTTATTTTGAAGTAAAAAACAAAACGGGAACAAATACAATTCACACCACTTCATGTGGCCTGCGGGCCACAGTTTGAGGACTCCTGGCTTAGAGGAATGTGAGAATTCAAGATTTTCAGATGAATAGAAGTCCCCACTCCCTGTGTCAGGGCCTCATTCTTTCCCAACCAGGGCTCCAGCTTTGGCACAGCAGACCTGCTTTTCTTTGGACCTTAACTACTTTGACAAATGAGTCTTGGCCTGGTTCTCAGCTTTTCTTTTCTTCCATTGTGAGAGATAAAAGCTATTTAGATGTACCAAGGAGGCCATGGCTTTTACACTTAGCTTTCATTGTCAATTAATCTAAGCGCTTCACTATCTTTTACTGATGGCCAAGCTTAGCAATTCTATTGTCCTTATAGTAATTGATTCCCCGACATTTATCAAACACCTGACACACTGCACCTGATGCTTAGAAGCTACCCCCTCCCCCCACACACACCCCACTTAAGATTCTATTGCTTTAGTTTAAGCCTCTGTCCTACTGGAACACATAGCCCAGGGAAGAGCCTCACTCTGCTGTTCTCAGGTACTCAACTTCTCAGGAGAAATGGCTACTGGGTCCCTCTTCCTTTCTAGTACTGAGTACGAGGTACCAGGAACACTTTTGTGGCAGTCATTTGTCCCTACTGACAGTGAGTAGATTCAGCACCACCTGGGATAGGGCAGGGGAGTTAGGTTGAGGTCCCGAGGGAGGTAGTTCCCATGCAGTTTGTGAAGGGAAGAAAAAGTCTTCCTCCAGGTGGCAAGGGGGCAGTGAAGAACATGCCTGTGATGGGATGTCTTAAAGCGTGCCCTTTGACCCCTCCAAGTGGCCTGATGAGAGGGGAGGCATGGCAGGGAGAATTCTGGACCCAGGAACTCATCTGTAGGGTGGCCCTATAATCATGGAGTTTCTCTTCCAAGAGGAGTTTGCAGAAGCATGTCTGGGAAAACTAGTGGTCTGAGAGGCTGTTTGTGAGGCAGCAGGTTAAGAGAAGGCAGGCACCCTGGTTGGAGGGTGCAAGCTCTGATTCAGCCTTCAGATCACACATTCCAGACTTCCAGGGTAGCCAAGGAAGAAAGACGAAGCTCTAAGGAACTCGGAAACCTAGACGGTGAGCAGAAGAGGAGGCTGCTGCAGAAGAGGCCTTTAAGGATCCGTTCTGAAGGAGAAAGAGAACCAGGACAGATGCCATCACAGAAGCTGGGGAGACAGAGTGGTCGGAAGACCTGATTCTGGAGGGAGCAGGTCAGTGCAAGGAGGGGGGAGGTGAGTGACATCTGTTGACAGGGGCCTTAGGGCAGGATGGGGGGGTACAGGATTGGGTGAGATACGCAAGAAGAGCCTGGATAGTTCAGGGAGCTGGGAGCTGGGACTTTTGGATGGACTAGATAGAGAACAGGATTCGGGGGAGAGCAGCCCCAGGCCTGAGGGTCACCTCTGCTTCCCTTTCCAAGCTTTTCCCTGGGCCTCGCTAGAGCACTGGGGACAGGAACTATCCAGGTGACAGCTCATGCCTGGGTTTTCCAAGGGGGCGGGTGCAACCAGCCCAGCCATCCATCATGGCAGCTCGAAGCTCTTCTCAGACAGAGCAACATCCAGCTATTTCAAGGGCTTTCCAGTGGGCTGCACCGGTTCTGTCCCACAGGACCTGTAGGGAAACCCCAGCTCTGGGCAAACTGCCCCCTGCCCCTGACTAAGGCCTCCAGAATCTGGGCCAGAGGCGAGGGTGGGGCACGCCACTGAGTCAGGACCGTGGTTTTCTAGCTTCCTTAGTTTGTGTCCAAACAGATCATCAGTACACCAGGAGATGACCCTGGCAGAAGTGGGGAGCTGAATCCCTTCGAGTCACCAGAGTGACTTACATTCTTTCTTTCATGCTCATGACAGACATGTGAGACAGAGGGATCATGACCCCCCTTTCACAGCTAGCATAACTGAACCTGTGAGCAGAGGACTGACCTGTTCAGGGTCGCATAGCCAGAGAGCAGCAGAGACAACACTTGAACCCACGTCTCTGAGAATCCTTATGATGTGTTCTTCCATTACCTTTCCTGTCATTTGGCACCAACTAGTGGGATAAGACACTGAAAGGGATGCCAGATCTTTGTTACACTGTGTCAGACTTGCTCACAAGCACCTGTGTGCTGGGCCTGTGTTACCTGTGGGGAGTCTACAACACAGGGGACACAGGGAGCCAGGGGCAGAGAGCCGACACCTGCCCTATGGCAGCCCCCGGAACATCCATAAATGACAGACAAGAGGGACAGCAGCCCTGTGGCTTGGCCACCAGAGCGAGGACAAGGGTGAAGCTCTTGGGGCAGCCCCAGCTTCAGGGCCTGTAGAGGGGATCTCCTCTCTGCTCTCCACAGGAAGCATGCGGTGGTGGCTGGCCACCACAGAGGTCTGGGCGTCCCCAGGGAGCAGCACCAGAGCGCCCGGCTGCCCCTACCCCTCCACCCTCTGGCTCTCTTCCCACCTCTATTGCACTGGCAGCCACACTTCTTATCACCAGAACTTGGCTTCCTGCTGCTTTTAAAGAGACATGTAGCCTACTGTCTGGCTCCACCAGCCCACTGGGCCCTTGCTCCCTATCTCCTGGGGTTTCGGCAGGCTCGTGCTTTGCTCACCACAAGGAGAGGCTCTCCTCTCCACTCAGCAGCCAGCCAGCCCAAGGACAGTCCCACAGCCCAGTGACTGGCGACATGAGCTCCTCTGAAGGACAGGCTCCTTCATTTCTTCATTCAGTACTTGCTGAGCACTTCCCGACCATGTATCAGACACTGTCCTGGGCATGGAAGCCAAGTGGGAGACAAGACAAATTGTCTGCCCTCTGGGAGCCTGCGTTGCCGTGAAGGAGACAGACAGTACAGCGGTAAACAAAAGAATTCTGGAGATAATGTTAGATAAGAGCAGTGAAGATAATAAGATGGGGATGGCATGGAGACTTTAGAGTGGTCGGTGGGAGTCTTTCCAGGTGACATTTAGCTGAGACTTGACTGACAAGGAGGAGCTGGATTTAAGTTTTCTAAGGATCCCTTGGGCAACTGCGCTGTCTAAAACTTGGGGTGGAGAGCAGTGTGGGAGGTTGCTATGATTTACCTGCCAGAGGCAATGGCCTCAACTGGAGGGCTGGGGAAAAGAGGGGAGAAGTGGTCAGGGAAGGGCACACAAGGGACAGAGGGCAGAGGATGGAGCACAGGAGGCAGCTGGGCTCAGTGCTCAAAGTCCTGGCAGGTGGAGGCTTCTCACGCCAACTTCCCTACCCTCAGCTCCTCAGAAGGCGTACTCCTTTTTGGGGACCCTGCCATAAACCCTGGGGCAGAGCTAAAAGTATCCAGAAGGAAGTGGGAACAGATGGCAATGGAGCCCTGGGGCCTGGTCCAGCCAGGCTCTATCCTTACTCACTGGGCATCCTGATTCTGGTCATAGAAGGAATTTGACTTGAGAGGCAGCAAGCAGTCTTCTGATTAGCACTCTTGCACCTTGAACTGTTGGAACTTTGAAGGGTAGATGCCATAGCACCTGTCCATCGACTGCCTGAAGATCCAGGCTGACACCAGAGGGTGATGATGCCCACTGAGGCCGTAGCGTGTTGGTCATCAGGTGCCCAAGCTGGCTCCTCCCAGTCTGGAGCAGCTTTTGAGCTCCTGGCTCTGGAGAGAGCAGAGAGGAGTGTTTAGACAAAAGCTAGTTACGTGGGGCTGAGAGAAGACAACTGCCAAGAGAAGAAACAGTCCATGGTCAACAGAGGCTCACTGTTCAACACCTGCTCACACCCTGGTTCACCACCAAGGAGAGCTCTCCTTTCCACTCAGTATCTGAGCCCAAAAGATATCAAAGCAGGCAGGCGGCCTAGGAGTGTCATGATGAAAGGGGCAGAAATGGAAGCAAAGATGGTTGTGGACATGGATGGAGCTGGAACATATTCTTAGTAAAGTATCTGAAGAATGGAAGAAAAAGTATCCAATGTACTCAGCCCTATTATGAAACTAATTTATGTCTTTCATATGAAGCTATAATCCAGTTATAACCTAAGAATATGGGGAAGGGGGAGAGGGAGGGGAGGGAGGGGGGAGGATGGGCAGAGGGAGGGTGATTGGTGGGATTACACCTGCGGTGCATCTTACAGGGGTACATGTGAAACTTAGTAAATGTAGAATGTAAATGTCTTAACACAGTAACTAAGAAAATGCCAGGAAGGCTATGTTAACCAGTGTGATGAAGATGTGTCAAACGGTCTATAAAACCAGTGTATGGTGCCCCATGATCACATTAATGTATACAGCTATGATTTAATAATAAAATAAAATAAAAATAAAGGAGAGAATTGGAAGAAAAAAAGAGATGGTTGTGGAATAAATGGCAATATCAGAGAAAAGGCAGAGGCCTATGTGAGCATTCAGTGTTGGGGCAAAAGTGATCCATTAAAGTCACTCCCATTAGCAAACCTCAGTGGCTTGGAACAGATGGAGGTCACATCCCCTTGGTTGTCTGGCACTCTGTAGTGGAATCCCACTGGTCAGAGAGTATAATAATTGTGCCATTTTCAAGAACTAGAATGTTCTGGAGTCTAAGATGAGCCCAGGGAAATATTGTTGGATCATGACAATACCAGAAGGTCACGTGGGTCAAAGGCAGATACCCAAATGTCCTGCTTCTGCACAATTTTATAGCATCTTTGAGGGATCATTTGGGACCTTGGCTTGTCTCTTGAACTATTCTATAGGCCAATGAATGTATTTGAGATTCACTTGCTAACGCCCAAACTGGCAGGTGCCCATGAACCAAATCTCCAGAATTTAATGCCAGTTCTAAAGGAAGCCCTCAACTAGAACCTCTGGACACAAAGATTTTGTTATCCAGGAGCTGTCAAAGCTGCCACATATTTACTGATTCCTCAGACCACCAAGCAGTGAACAGAGGGATAATGAAAGCTACAGCTGTTCAGGTACCTCCTGACAGTGAGCAGGTGGTGCGAGTAAGCAGGACTCAGGCTGGCCAGTCACGAGCCTCAGGAGAAGAGGGAATTGTGGGTGTGTCAAAGGAAAGGTACCTATTTTACTAAGCGCAGCCATCTCACATACCCTCCCTGGCCTGTCCATCATGGTTATAGCAGGGTCAGGCTGTCCCTCACATAAAGCAATATCACCACTGAAAATAGCTCATCACACAGTTGTCTCAGTCTCACTGGAACATTTCAGAGACATCTTCAAAATTAGTCTTATTAATGATGTAAGTGTATTATTAAATTCAAACAGTAAACAGCATATCCAGAGATGGCACTTTGGTTAGCATCCTTCCAGACACCTTGATTTCCCACTCCATAGAATCAAGTGTATACACTTATTCCCTTTACGGAAATGCTTCTACTAAACAGACCATAACCGTTTTTATTTTGTTCATTTAAGCAATTGTAATGTGCCATATACCAGCAATGTTATTCAGAATCAAATGGTTCAAAGAGCTAAGAGAAAGTTGTGATCTAATGTTATGTCAGCTGTCTTTTAATAATAGAATGTGTAGCCTCTGGAGAAACTTCTTCTCAACTCACTGGAGAACATCTTGAACCATTGACAATGATGCTGACATTTATCAAGCACTTATCAAGTGCCAGGCACTGTACCACTGAGCACTTTTGCATGTACGTTTAACTCAAACAAGCCTCCCTGAGTCTTTGTTCTTCACCTACAAAAAGGAGAATAATAATGGTACTGACCTCACAGGTAAGTAATTTGTCAACAGTCCCACAATGATTTGAGTGGCCAAGGACAGCTATGAATTTTGAGTATGTGTCTACAGAGCCAATATCTGTACTGCTGTTATGAGGAGGTCGCGGCTCTTGCTCACCTGACACCTGCAGGGCGACTGACGTGGAAAGGGTAAGCATGCAGATGGGGAACACCTGGGCCCCCAAGTGCCAGTGATACAGAAACTCATTGTCACATCAGTGTGTCAACATGGCTGAGAAATCTTTGACAAATATTAAGACCCTGATAGCAACAGTGAAAGTTTCCTGTAGGGTGAGAAAACCACGGGGGAAGAGGCTGTCTTGGCATCTCACTGGCACATTATCTCTATACAAAGGCAATTAGTCAAATCAGTTCAGAGATCCCAACTGTTCATGCTTCACCCACCTCTGTGAGAGACGGAAAGGGAAAGTGAGAGCTAGCTATGTGCTAGTGCGAAGGACTTTTACACATACTCTAATTTAATCCTCACTATCGGGCTGCGGAGTGGATGTGAAGTATAATTATCCCATTTTACACGTTCAGAGGTGAATTTCTGCTCTTCCCCTTCAGACCTGCCCCACCTGTAGCCTTCATTATCTCAGGTGATGTCAAGTCCTTCTTTTCAGCTGCTCAGAGCAAAACCCTTGGAGTCATCCTTGATTCTATTCTCTCTCATCTTCCACATCTAATCTATCAGCAACTCCGATGGCTCTCCTTCCACAACAATTCCAGAATCCCACACTCCTCACCACCCCCACTGCACCCATGATGGTTCAAGTGGCTGTTACTTTCCCTTCGAACAGACTGCAGCACATGCCTAGTTTCCCTGCCTGCTCTGTAATCTATTCTCAATTCAGTGGCCAGAGTGATCTTGCTACACTCTGGGTCAGACTCTCCAGTGGCTCCAGAGCAAAAGCCATAGCCCCTACAATGGCCTGCAAGTTCACCATCATCTGCCATCTGTCCATCACCACCTCTCTGGCTTCTTCCCTGTGACCCTCTCACCTCCCTCACTCTGCTCCAGCCACACCTGCTTTGCTGTTTCTCCTTTAACACCCCAGTCTCAGACCCTGTGAACTGGCTCTTCCCTCTGCCTGAAATGGGCTAACTCCTTTAACACCTTTGAGTCTTTGCTCAGACATTATTTTCTCAAAGAAATCTACCCTGCCCACCCTATTTAAGATGGTAGCCCCTCTACCATCACCCTAAGCACCACAGAACCCCCTTATCTCAATCTATATTTTTCTATGGCACATATCAACTTCTAAAACATGATCAGGTTCATTGTTTATTTTGTATCTCCCGCACTATGAAATACATTTATGAAGGCAGGAATATTTATCTGTTTCCTCTGCTGATCACTCTAGTGCCCTGACTAGTACCTGGCACATGGAAGATGTTGAATGAGTGAGGGTGTGAATGAATGAATTTGGCAAGGGCAAATTAGGTGTTAAGAACTGTCCTACGTCTGATAAGCAACAGGAGGCATTTTCAGGAACTGGAATCAGGGCTCTTGGACCCCATAGATCAGGCTATTTCTATCAAATACCTCTTAGGAATAATGAGGCAAAGGACCCCAAGGCAATTTGACTGGTGAAACTTTTGCATAAGCCTCTTTTGGGGGGTTTCTCCCATTCAGGACTGGGCATGCCTCCAACTGCACCTGCACCTTTAACTGGATTCAATGCATAATGGCCAGCCTGAGCAGTGGCCCTGAGTCACCAGAAAGGTATCAGTTGTGGTCAGCGCTATTGATTGAGAAGGAGAAGTATGAGAAACACCCTGAAAAGGATGTCTACCAAGTAGGGTTACAGTAATGTCTGGGACTTGCCTACCCATGTTATTTAAAAGAGCCACTTTCCCATAAACTCAGACTCCCACTTTTATGAGGGCAGTCACCTCATCTATACCCGACTGTCCTCTCAATTTCTTGTCTGTGGTTTATACATGACAAGCCTTCCTCTAAACCTGCCCTGAACACAGGGCCTGCCTTTTGCATTCCTGCGTCCTCGGGTGTCTCAAGCCATCTTCCCGAGTCCTCCACTGTGAGCAGACTGCACGCCCTGAGAAGGTGGTCTAAAGCTTTGAGGCTGAGTTACTCCTCAGCCTCCTCCTCTGACCCACATCAGCCCTTGGCACCCAGGGAGGATAGGTGGGTGGCTTCTGTCACTTCACAGGCATGGAAAGGGTTCTCAGATGCTTTCAAATATCTGGGATACTGGGCTAGTCCCTGGCCCTTCCAGAATCAAGGTAGCCTTCAGAGAAAGAGGGGTTACTTTCAAATAAACAAAGCAAATAATTGGAAACAATAAACATTCCTAATGCTCCTAAATAAACACTTAGGAAAATGCCTCCCGCTGGCAAACAAGGCACATGACTGCCCCATGCTTTGGTGGTAGGCCTCAGGTGAGCTCTCCTCGCCTCTCCGCTTGGCAGTGCCCCAACGCCAGGAGCAGGAACCTTCGTCCGAGGCACCCAGGCAAGCTCAGGAGCTGTGGTGAGGTACCACAGAAGTCTGAAAGACAGGGATAGCCTGGTGAAATTCTCACAGAGCACTAGGCTGTACTTAATTCCTCCTCCCTAAGGGAATCTGGGTGTGAATGCCACACAGGCTGACACAGCCCCTCCTTTCTACTGGGCAAGCAGCTCTGAGCTGAGTTCATGAAAGTGCTTCATGAACTACTTGCATTAATATAGTCTTTTGTCTTAAGACTTATTCTCTTCTTAATGGAAACTATCCCAGAAAGGCTATACAGCAGGTCCTCAAAGTTACTGATACCTCAGAGTACATGGATCTTCCCTTGTAGATCTTCTAGAAGCAACTCTACCCATATCTCACAGAGGTGGGGGACCTGTGGACTCAAGGGTACACGTGACCCTCCAGATCCCCAAGTATGGCCCCTCGACCGAATCCAAATTTCACAGAACAAATCCCTTTATTAAAAGAGTTCATTCTGTAAAATTCATATTTGTTCAAAAAGGCATACTTAAGGATTCAGAAGGCCACAGGTCCCAACCAAATCTCCTAGGAAGTACAGAGTGCTCAAGAGTTGGAATGATGCTGTGAGGCTCAGCAAACAAGCAGGTACACAGCGGACAAAACCAGTGCTCGGGGCCTCCCTGGCACTGGCTTGCAGCTATGGAGGCAGAGCTGTGGCACTAGAGGGGCACTTCTGTTGGCCTCCTGCAGCACAGGGGTTGGGGATTGGGGGCAGGGACCACTTTGATGACTAATAACCTAAACATGGAAAATTACAACTTCCTGAGCTAGGTCTATTGAGGTAGCCACAAAAATCTTTTATGATGTGGCCAAAAATTCCTCCTGCTACCACAGCCCTTGAAAATAGGTCAAAGTCACCTCTATGGAACTCTGAAAGCTGGGTTCATCTAACTGTATGTGTGTTGTTAAGTGGAAAACACTGGAGCTCTCCTCTCTGGCCTGAGCTCAGTCTTGGCTCATCAGTCCTGTCCTACTTGGTCCTCTTCAGAGGACTGATTGGTTGTAGAGGTCAGTCATGAAGGCTGCCCGTTGTTTGCCCCCGGAAATGTCTGTTGACACTCTCTCTGGGACAGAAGTGATTCCTCTTGTATACCAATCAAGACCTATAGGTCTGGCCTCATCTTCCAAGTTACACCTAACCCCACAGGAGGGCAAGAGGTTCATGGCTGACTGCTGTCTAGATCAGACACGCAGAGCTCTCTCCCTGAATGCTGGGCTTCCCATGGGGAGTATGGTGCAGGGGTCAGTAGCTGGCCTGGCTCTGAAGCTGCCTGCATGGCCCTGGGCTGTCTCTCTCAGCACAGAGAGAATTGGCCGATGATGGGGATAACATTCTTTGCTGCAAGTGCTACTGTGGAAGCCCTAGGAGAAGGGATGGAAAATTAAAATGGGCTTTGAAGACCAGGTGATCAGGGAGCCCCAGCTTTCTATTTCCTGTGTGTGCTCAGGCCTTGGCGGAGACAGAAACCACTAGGCTCTGAGGTCATCAACTAGTGGGGCCTCAGTGCCTGGAGGACAAGCCTCTCTCAGACTGCTGTGCCTATTCCTCTGTTTCCTTTGTTTCTGCTGCTATCAGCAGGAGTCCCTACCTCCAGGGCTGAAGATGGATGGGATCTTTAGTAAGTATGGCCATCCTTGGTCTAAGAGCCTTTCTATGAGGCCCAGGACAGGCCTGACCAGGAGATGTCCCACCTAAGTGCCTACTATCCAAGATGACCCTTACATTGCTCAGAAACCTCATCTGATCTTTGGCCCTGGCCTCAGCCTGGGTGAGGGTGGATGCTCCTGTCCTGACAGGACCCTGGGGAGCCTCCAGGCAATCCTCTATGGGGGATAAGAGATCCTGTGTCTGTGGCCTGGAGCCAGTTCTGTGCTGAGTAACAAGACTCTGCCTGAGCTGAAGGCCAAACACAATGACTCAGACAGCCTGGAATCCAGGGAAAACCGGCTCTGGCTTTTCACCCAAGAGCCCTACCCAGCTGGACATGAGCTCACCACAACTAGACAGTGTCAAGAACAGTTGGAAACTGCCTGACCCTGTAGGCAAGAGGAGGAGCAGGGGCCTGAGCCTGAAACTACCCCTGAACGTTCTTTGAAAACCCCATATCAATTCATCTAAAATTAGCTTTCAGCATCTAAATCACTTCCTGTTACAGAAACCACAGGCCCTGATGCCTAAGTCATCACCCCGCCTGCCTCAAGGGGGTAGGGACATGTGATGTAGGGGAGCTGCACACGGAAAACAGTGACAATCCAAAAGTGACACAACAGTTAGACGCCCCTCTTCCCCCACCGCAGGAAGGATGGCTAAGTAGGACCTCATAAGGCTTTTGCTGCAGGGACCAGAACAAGGGTGGCCATGCATGTGCGTGCACATACCCACACACACACACAGCCCTGCACGCACACTAGAACACACAGACCAGAGCCTTCTCCTTGCTAATGAGAGACTACCCCATGGACAGCCCAAGCACATCTCTGCTGTTCCCCCTCCGATCACAGGACTCACTAAAAGAAGAGGGTGAGGCTCAGCACCCATAACACAGTGGTTATGGTGCCAACCACATACACCAAGGCTGGCAGGTTCGAACCTAGCCTGGGCCAGCTAAACAACAATGACAACTGCAACAAAAAATAGCTGAGTGTTGTAGCGGGAGCCTGTAGTCCCAGCTACTTGGGAGGCTGAGGCAAGAGAATTGCTTAACCCCAAGAGTTGGAGGTTGCTGTGAGCTGTAATGCCACAGCACTCTACCCAGGGCAATATCTTAAGACTCTGTCTCAAAAAAAAAATTAAAAAAAAAAAAAAGAACTTGTCAACTGTTATTCTGAAGTAAATCTCAAATCTCTGTCTTCTCTATCACCTATGATTTAGCATAGAGCTCTCATTCTTACTTTTTGGTCTAATCTTCACACTGCCTCTATCCTGATCTTTCTAAAATGTAAACTTGATTTTTTCACTCTCCTCCTTGAAAACCATATATGCTTCCCTATTTCCTACTATCTGGGAAATGGTTTCCTCAGCCTAAGATATATATATATACAACGTTCTTCATGATATGGCCATATTCAAAAATAGCTTTAATCCTTTCCTTATCTCCATTTCGATACACATCCTTCCTTTTTACTCTGCAAACACTAGACTACTTGATACTCTTTGAACATGCCGTGTACTTTCACATGTCCATGCTTTGGATAGGTAGTTCCCTCTCCCTAAAATGCCATTCCTACCCTTTTTGTCCAGGCAAATGCTGTTTTCTTTTTATTGCGTGTGAATTTAACCATGAAAGCAATGCTGTTGATAAAGTATTTAAACAATGTAGATATTTATATAGTAAAAAAAGAAAGAAAATCTGGAAAAAAAAAAAAAAAAAAGAAGAGGGCAAGTATCTGGCCTGCTTGAAATACCTGCAGCTTTGTTCTGGCTTCTCTTGTAGCCCCGGTCACTTCATGCCTAATGGCCTGTGAGCAAGCTTAGTCCAGCACCTAGCACTTGGCCCTTACTTACTAGTTTAGCCAACACTTTCAAGTATTTCCTATGTGAGGAAAATAGGTGGAGGCTGGATTGGGGTTGTGGAGCAAGTCAGAGGCCATGCTCACACACCAGGAACTGAGGCTACGGGAACCATTTGAATCTCTACACTGTCCAGAGAGCCCTGTTCTTCTTCTTGCCTCACCCAGACCCCAACCTCAGGGTGGGTTGAAGGGTGCCAGCAGCTATGCACAGATAAGCAGCAGCAGCAGCAGCAGAAGGGAGACATTGATCAACTGTCACAAACTTGGAGAGCCCTAGATTGTGCCATTGAGACCATGAGACAAAGTGTGGGTGCACCGGAAATCAGGTGGCTTACTCCTTTCTAAGCTCCACAAGAACATGGATGTTTGTGTCACAAGTCTGCTGCTGTTCTCCCTCAATAGCACCTGGCATGTGGAAGACTCTCAGGAATACCTGGTGGGTGACAGAATGGAGACAGATGTTGATGAGCAGGCTGGCCCCAGTAAGCACAGAGCGTCTGCCAGCCCCCAAACAGCGCTGCACCTGTGTCCATCCAGACTCCAGGGTACTTGGGCAGTCCTCCACACACCAGCTCCCACCCTAGGCACAAGACGCAATGTACCTTTGAGGACTGTTTCTGACATGGCTGCTGGGACAGGAGTCACCTATTTGCTCCAGTAGAAGAAATCCAACTGCTCTGCCACTGGATGGCCTTGGCGGCAGTGGTTTCCTCCCCCAAGCACAATAGCTGACCTCAGTGAGGTCAGCCTCAGAGAGATAAGGACCTGGCCTGAAACAGGTGTTTTTCTACAGTGATGACAGAGTTGTGTCCATTGTGCTCCTCTCACTACTTTCTAATAAAGAGCCCCAGGCATTCCTGGGTGACTGGAATGCCTGGTGACCACATCCACCCACCTGCATAAGCCGCTGCTCAGATACTTCTGAAGTACCTCAGGTTCCCAGAAAGAGAAGACCTGTTGAACAGTAACAAGGCCCCAGCATAGGGTGCTAATGATTTTTCTTATCTCCACATTTGAGTGGGCTTTTCCAGAAGTGATGAAGAACCCCAAGTCTAAAGATGTAGAGGATCGTGGAGAGTCCTGAGCTCCCCACAGGCTACTTACGTGTAACTACTAGGGCTGGCTAGTGAGGATACCTGGCTTCCCAGCACGCAGTAGCTAGTATTGACATGGCTCTTATCTGGATAATGCTCTGGGCCAGCAGGCCACAGCTCTGCCCATGAGTTAAAGTAGGGACGGAGACCTGGGTGAGTGGTAAGCACTTTTACACAGAACAGACATAGTTTTGAAAGGCTTGCTTTAAGCTAGGCCATCTCTGGGCCCTGAGGACACAATTAAAAAGAAAATAAAACCTTTTCAATTATTGTATATTCCACTGAGGAAAATGTGTAATTATAATCCCAGATTGAAAGTATAAAACCAGAGGGGTATTAGGAAAGACTCTGTGGGTGTGCAGAGAAAGAGCATGCAAACCGCAGCCCAACTTGGAGGCCAGGTATAGGTTTGGTGGAAAGTTTACTGAAGTAGTACTCAGTAGAAATAACAGATCATGATCAAACAGGGTGTATCTCAGAAAAGAAATGTGATTATGAAAAATCTACCAATGTAATTTTCCATAATAATGGATTAGTCATTAGATAATCATTTCAACAGAAGCATCTATTTATGAGAAAAACTCTTTGTATACTAGGACTACCAGGGGCACATCCTTCATAAGGTAAAGGATACAGCAAATATGTTTAATAATTAAATATTAAAAGAAATTCCATTATAGTTGGGAAAAAGATGATACATGCTCTTAATAGTGCTACTATTTAAGTCTGACTATTGAAGTCCCAGCCAATGCATTACCATTAGGAAAATAGGTATGAGTTGTAAAAAAGTAGATAAAATTGCTGTTTTTTATTTTATTTTTTGACATTTCCTGATTTCATTTTATAAAACAAAAATAATTCGAAAAATGTCAGGAAAAAGGTTCATAATAGCTCCAACATCACACATGCTCGTGCAGAATTGTAATAATTGCAATTGTAATCTGAGACTTGCACATGATATTCTATTATAATTACTTTGACATAATTTTCTATGATATCAAAAACCCTTTGAAAACTTCTTTATAATAACTGTGTAATATCCCATCACATAAATTTCTATAGTGGATTAAATAACAAAAATACTTCTATGCATTTTTGTTCATTAGGTAATCACGGTGGTTATTTTCTTCCCCAAGAAACCTATGTGCATATCTCTAATTATTTCCTTATGGTATATTATTAGAAATGGAATTACTAGGTCAAAGAGGAATGAATTATTTTATGAATTATTAACAATTAATAATTGAAAATTAATGAATTATTAACAATACCAAAATGCTTTCCAGAAGGTTTTGTTCAATGCTAGCAATGCAGAAGAGTTCTCAGGTATCCTTGATGGTGTTGAGTATTTGCTTTAAAAATATCCCTGCCAATTTGATAAAATAATATTTAATTGATTTAAATTATATTTTAAATTAAACACACTCTTAGGGCTTATTAGTCATTATAAGTCATTATAGTCTTTAAAAGTCATTTTTAAAGAAATGTCATTAAAGTCAAAAAAGAAAGTCATTAAAGTCTTTCTCATAATGACTAATAAGCCCTAAGAGTGTGTTTAATTTAAAAGAATTGAAATAAATTTTTTACAGAAGGTAATTTATAGAGAAAGTATATTTTATAGGCCCAAATGTTCATTTTTGAATTGTTTTCCAGGAAAAGGAAATTTATTTGGCTTTTCAATAGCAAAGAACATCCCTAGCATTTAAAAAAGGGGTGAGAAGAAAATGCAATAGAAAAGAAAGTAAAGCATTATGTTATTTTTTTTCTAAATCAATTTATATGTTAAAAGAAGAATTTATAAACAAGACTAAGAGGCAAGCCACCACTAAAAAAAAAAAATATCTATATCTATATCTATATATATATGCTTGCAACAAACATGGCAGACATAAGTTTTAATATCCTTAATGTAAAAATGTCCTATTTTTAAATAGATGATGATAATTATTATTTCCTACTTTATGCTAAATGTTTTAACATAAATCTTAACTCATTTCATTCTTACAATCCCCTTGTAAGGTAGGTATTAAACCAAACTCATTTTTACAGATGAAGAAACTAAATAATAGAGATGCTGAAGTACTTGGATAATAAGCTGAAGAGCCAGAATGTAAACCCAGGCATTCTGACTTCAGAATACATGCTCTTAATCACTATCCTATATTAGCTCTCGATGATACGAGACACCACGCAGAAAATCCAGGAGTTAAGTGATGAACTCAAACATAAGAGCAACAAAGAAAACTTTAGCAGCTTTCCCAAATCCCAAATTCTACACCAATTTTGTAAAAATCAAAATTGATTGAATGATTGATGAAGGCTGAATGATTGATTCTAAAGTTCAAATGAAAGAATATTCCAGATCATTCTGAAGAGAAAGAATGGAGGAAGATATGCCCTATGTTATATCAAAACATAAAGCAGTAGGAATTAAAACTGTGGTGTGGGTACAGGGATAAACCCATAAAGCAACAGGCCAGAATGAAGAGTCCAGAAATGGACCCACATATTTATGGGATTTATGGGATAAGATAAAATCTAGGCTTGGGGATGGGTGTGAAGGCTTTTACTCTGGTTTACTCAAACAGTGAGTATTCAATGGTTAGAAGTACAAAGGATACTACGTTTCTGTGGGATGAGGATGAATGCAAGGCCTGTGGCTCCCAATTACCTTTCTTTCTCACAAAGGATCCCCCAAGTCCCACGGTCTTGGCAGCCTGCATAGAAGGAGATGTCCATGTAAGCCCCAGAAACAGCTCACACTACCAAATAAACTACTGGCTGTAAGCTGTATCATACAAGACAAATATGAAAATTTTAGGCCTTGAAAATTCCTGTGCCGGTATTTTGGGCAATGTACCCTTACCTAGCTATAGAGTCTTGGGAGTTTTCAGTTCTTGTTTACTCCAACTGTGTACAAAGAGGTCTGGGAGGATGCACCCCAAGCTGAGAACTATGGTTACTATAGAGACTGAGGGAAGGAAAGGGGATTGGGGGAGGTACCCCAAGGACACTTTATTTAACTTCACAATTTTACAATCTTAAGGCTAAATAACTTTCTTCTTTACAAAAGAATAATGTTTTCTCTTCTTGTAAGACTTTACAAGAGAATGTATTCATGTACCATTTGGATAATTAAAAAACAAAACTAATTTTTATAAAATCATGAAGAGTCAGTCAAATGAAGGCAGAAGAAGCCTGGTTTTTCTGTGGGGGGCCCTGCTGACCACAGTTGACCTGGCTCCAGATGCCCCCACTCTCCTGCTATGTCTCTGCTTAGGCCTCCTTTCCAAGTTCCTGAGGATAGAGGCGTGGGCCAGCTGTCTCCCATGTGACAGCTAAATGCCTACAAACACCGGACAGGAGGCAGGCACAAGGTATTGGATAGGTGGGGGCTAGAGGATATGGGTTCCTCTGTTGGAAGAAGTTCAAAGACAGAAAAGAGAAATGGCCACAGAAGGTCCAGCATTCAGAGTCTGTATCCCTGTCCCCATGTCCTTCCCTCCCCTCTCAGCAGCACCCTCACATCTGGGGCTCTTAGCCCAGACTTTGAGAGACTGTCCCTCAGCTCATGCTGAGTCTGGGAAAGTGGCTAGAACAGGGGCAGGGATAGGGAAGAAAGAACAATCTGGGATAACATCAGGGTCAGAAAAAGAGATGAGTAGAAGTCAAAACAGAAGAGGAGCTGGGAAAGGGCCAGAGATCTGCATCAGGAGCAGAGGTTCTGTTCACATCTGTAGGTAGTGGTGGTAGATGAAACCATTACCTACATCTTTCTCCAACATAGAGGAAAGTGGCTTTCACCCATAGGGTTAGTAACCCTAATTCCCACTTAATTAGCCAAGTCAGAGAGGAAAGAGCCTACTCTCCAGGGCAGGACAAAGAAAGTCATTCTTTCTACAGAAGAGGTACCAATGGAGATCAAGGCAGAGGGCAGAGCCCTCCCAAGGCTTGGTCCAAAGCCTTGGGCAGAGATGGCTAGAGATATTGCTGTAGCATCTGCAGGAAATGGAATACTGGGGGTGGTGTGGTTAAGAAAAATACCCTCTGGTTTTTAGATCCACTTCTAAGTGTACCAGGAAAGCTCAGACCAAAGCACCACCCTCACCTCCCTCCACCCACTCTGCCAATGACTTCAGAGAAGAGTTGTGAGAACTAAAATGCTCCATCCCAAGAAAAAGGTTTTCCTTTGAGGTTAAGGTGTGAAATGACAAATGATACAGCACCTAAAAAGGCCCTTCTAATGCTGAGACTCCCAATGTCTCTACCTCTCAGCAGAGACTGGGGAGAAGATAAGAACTTAATTAGGCTCAAACGTTATCCACCATATTAACAGAGGCAAAAATAAAGATCACACGATCCTCTCAATAGATGCAGAAAAAGCATTTGATAAAATCCAGCATCCTTTTCTAATTAGAACACTGAAGAGTATAGGCATAGGTGGCACATTTCTAAAACTGATTGAAGCTATCTATGACAAACCCACAGCCAATATTTTACTGAATGGAGTAAAACTGAAAGCTTTTCCTCTTAGAACTGGAACCAGACAAGGTTGTCCTCTGTCACCTTTACTATTCAACATAGTGCTGGAAGTTCTAGCCAATACAATTAGGCAAGACAAGGAAATCAAGGGAATCCAAATGGGAGCAGAGGAGGTCAAACTCTCCCTCTTTGCTGACAACATGATCTTATACTTAGAGAACCCAAAAGACTCAACCACAAGACTCCTAGAAGTCATCAAAAAGTACAGTAATGTTTCAGGATATAAAATCAATGTCCACAAGTCAGTTGCCTTTGTATACACCAATAGCAGTCAAGATGAGAAGCTAATTAAGGACACAACTCCCTTCACCATAGTTTCAAAGAAAATGAAATACCTAGGAATATACCTAATGAAGGAGGTGAAGGACCTCTGTAAAGAAAACTATGAAATCCTCAGAAAGGAAATAGCAGAGGATATTAACAAATGGAAGAACATGCCATGCTCATGGACGGAAAGAATCAACATTGTTAAAATGTCTATACTTCCCAAAGCAATCTACTTATTCGATGCCATTCCTATCAAAATACCAACATCGTACTTTCAAGATTTGGAAAAAATGACTCTGCGTTTTGTATGGAACCAGAAAAAACCCCGTATAGCTAAGGCAGTTCTTCGTAATAAAAATAAAGCTGGGGGCATCAGCATACCAGATTTTAATCTGTACTACAAAGCCATAGTGGTCAAGACAGCATGGTACTGGCACAAAAACAGAGACATAGACACTTGGAATCGAATTGAAAACCAAGAAATGAAACTAACATCTTACAACCACCTAATCTTCGATAAACCAAACAAGAACATACCTTGGGGGAAAGACTCCCTATTCAATAAATGGTGTTGGGACAACTGGATGTCTACATGCAAAAGACTGAAACTGGACCCACACCTTTCCCCACTCACAAAAATTGATTCAACATGGATAAAGGACTTAAATTTAAGGCATGAAACAATAAAAATCCTCAAAGAAAGCATAGGAAAAACACTGGAAGATATTGGCCTGGGGGAAGACTTCATGAAGAAGACTGCCATGGCAATTGCAACAACAACAAAAATAAACAAATGGGACTTCATTAAACTGAAAAGCTTCTGTACAGCTAAGGAGACAATAACCAAAGCAAAGAGACAACCGACACAATGGGAAAGGATATTTGCATATTTTCGATCAGACAAAAGCTTGATAACTAGGATCTATAGAGAACTCAAATTAATCCACATGAAAAAAGCCAACAATCCCATATATCAATGGGCAAGAGACATGAATAGAACTTTCTCTAAAGATGACAGATGAATGGCTAACAAACACATGAAAAAATGTTCATCATCTCTATATATTAGAGAAATGCAAATCAAAACAACCCTGAGATATCATCTAACCCCAGTGAGAATGGCCCACATCACAAAATCTCAAAACTGCAGATGCTGGCGTGGATGTGGAGAGAAGGGAACACTTTTACACTGCTGGTGGGACTGCAAACTAGTACAACCTTTCTGGAAGGAAGTATGGAGAAACCTCAAAGCACTCAAGCTAGACCTCCCATTTGATCCTGCAATCCCATTACTGGGCATCTACCCAGAAGGAAAGAAATCCTTTTATCATAAGGACACTTGTACTAGACTGTTTATTGCAGCTCAAGTTACAATTGCCAAAATGTGGAAATAGCCTAAATGCCCACCAACCCAGGAATGGATTAACAAGCTGTGGTATATGTATACCATGGAATACTATTCAGCCATTAAAAAAAAATGGAGACTTTACATCCTTTGTATTAACCTGGATGGAAGTGGAAGACATTATTCTTAGTAAGCATCACAAGAATGGAGAAGCATGAATCCTATGTACTCAATTTTGATATGAGGACAATTAATGACAATTAAGGTTATGGGGGGGAAGCAGAAAGAGGGATGGAGGGAGGGGGTGGGGCCTTGGTGTGTGTCACACTTTATGGGGGCAAGACATGATTGCAAGAGGGACTTTACCTAACAATTGCAATCAGTGTAACCTGGCTTATTGTACCCTCAATGAATCCCCAACAATAAAAAAAAAAAAGAACTTAATTAGGCTCTTAAAAGAAATAGAAAAGTTTTTATTATATCCTTTTGTAGCAGAGTGACCTGGCATTAACTGAGATACGTTCAGAAATGGGTCTATTTTCTTACTTATGACAGGGCCAAGGGGGCAAAGTTTGAAAGGGAGGGACTTCTTTGCATAATAATGTGAAGTATGAACTTTGTTATGGATAGGAAAATGCTTTTATTCCTCCTCATGGGTTTAGAATATCCAGTCTGCAAAAATGAATGGGTGACTCTGTGTGCACGTATGTACAGACGCACATGAGTATATGTATGTGTGTCTGATCTAACAGTTACCCAAGAGACAACAGGAATAATGTAAGGTATGCTTACTTTACATGGTGGTAACAGATAACTTGACAGGAACATGCCTGGAATACCTACACCCATCCACTTGGACAGTCTTGTAAGAATTTGGCAGTATTTTTCTAGATCCTCATTATCCAATAGAACTTTCTGTGATGATGGCAATATTGTATATCGGTACTGCCCAAAATAGAGGTCACTAGCTACATGTGGCTATCAAGCACTTGAAATATGGTTAAAGCAACTGAGGGCTTCTAACTTCAAATTTTATTTAATTTTAAGTAATAGGTCATAATTAATTAAATGGCCATATATGGCTAGCAGTTACTATCCTGGACAGTGCAATTCCAGATCGAATCTGTCTAGTTTATTTGCCCGCGGGTAGGTGAAGATACACAGTAGAAGTTGGTAGTGGAAAACACTATCATGAGAAACAAAGTCTTCATGTTAGGTGAAGCTAGGAGCAAGCCCCATGGCAACATAAAAAAGCTCTGGCACCTGAAATTTTCCCAAGCATTTGCTACTCAAACGCAAACCCTATATAAGGAGATTTTCAGAAAAGCCCAAGGAAAGACGTTACACTAGTGAAATGGGATGATAGGAAATAGGTATAACAAACTCAGAATTGTAGGACAGTGTGATCCTGCTGACGATATCTGGGTGAAACCATTTTCATTCCCATTAGTGAGAAGCTCCCACTTTGACAAGTGTCCAAAGGAAGCACCAGGTTGGCACCATAGTGTACAGTGTTGAAATTTGACTACCATGTTTTTGGTAGACAGAGACCCAAGAAGGCAGAAGAATGAGTTGAGGAAGGCCTCAAATTTATAGTCACTAGACTGTATGGACATCTCTTGGACTCTGTAGGCAAGGTGGTTCTTCAGATGATGCAAAAAATTATAGAAGCTTAGATGATTAGTAAACTCAGTGCTTCCTCCCTTCCCATCTATCCCCAAGACATGGGTAACAATAGAGTTGACCCTTGAACAACACAGATTTGAACTGCATGCGTCCACTTATACAAAGATTTTTTTTCAGTAAGTATACTGGAAACATTTTTGGAGATGTGGAACAATTTGAAAAAACTTGCAGATGAACTAAGTAGCCTAGAAATACCAAAAAAAATTAAGAAAAATTTAGATAGGTCATGAATGTATAAAATATATGTGGGTACTAATCTATTTTATCATTTACTACCATTAAAACATGTACAAATCTATTATCAAAAGCTAGAATTTATCAAAACTTGCACTTACGAATCATACACAGTACCATTTGCTGTTGAGAGAAATGTAAACAAATATAAAGATGCGGTATTAAATCATAACTGTATAAAATTTATAGTATATACTGTATTACTGTAATAACTTCATAGCCATCTTCTGTTGCTATTGCAGTGAGCTCAAGTGTCACAAATATCCACTTAATATGCCACGTGATGCTAATCATATCCATGTAAACAGTTCCTCTCTCCAGTAAATTGAATATCAAAATAAAAACTGATCTCTCCTAGCACTCTGGGAGGCCAAGGTAGGTGGATTACCTGAGCTTAAGAGTTCGAGACCAGCCCAAACAAGAGTGAGACCTCATCTCTAAAAATAGCCAGGTGTTGTGGTGGGCGCCTGTAGTCCCAGTTACTCAGAAGGCTGAGACAAGAGAATCATTTGAGCCCAAGAGTTTGAGGTTGCTGTGATGCCACGACACTCTACCGAGGGCAACATAGTGAGACTCTCTCTCTCTCAAAAAAAGTGAACATTTTATGAAAACTTAAAGCAAAAGAACGTGAAGAGTCTGAAGAGTCTAAAAATTATCAAACCAGCAAAGAATGGTTTGATAATTTTAGAAAGAGGTTTGGCTTTTAAAAACGTCAAGGTAACAGGTGAAGCAGCTTCTGATGACCAAAAGGAAGCAGATAAGTTCCTAGATACCATTAAGAAAATTTTTTTAGGAGAAAGAATACCTATCTCAATAGGTTTTATTGATTGTTATTATTTTAAAACATTAAAAGAGTAGAAATGTTTTTGTTACGTGGATCACTTTTATGATGTTTGAGTCATGGCTATAGGTGTGCCCATCATCCAGATAACATTCTTTGTATCCATTAGGTAGGTTTTTGCTCCTCCCCTTCTCCACCCTTCTCCCGGCTTGATTTTCACTGAGTTTTACTTCCTTCTTTTTACTAATGTGCTCATCGGTTAGTTCCAATTTAATAGCAAGGACATGTGGTATTTGTTTTTCCATTTTGAGACACTGCACTTAGGATAGTGGTCTGCAGCTCCATCCAAATTACTGCAAAAGTCATTAATTCCATTAATTCATGTTTTTTATGGCTGAATAGTCCTCCATGGACATATCACATTTATTAGTCTACTCATGGAGTGATGGGCACATGTGTTGATTCTAGACCTTTGCAATTGTGACCTTTGCGATTGTGAATTGTGCTGCAAGGAATATTCGACTGCAGGTACCTTTTTGATAAAATGACTATATTTCCCTTGAGTAGCTACCTAGAAGTGGGATTGCTGGATCAAATGGTAGGTCTACTTTTAATTCTTTGAGGAATTTCCATACTGTTTTCCATAGAGGTTGAGAGAAATGTACTAAATATAAAGATGCAGTATTAAATCATAACTGTATAAAATTTATAGTACACACTGTATTACTGTAATAACTTCATAGCCATCTTCTGTTGCTATTGCAGTGAGCTCAAGTGTTACAAGTATCCACTTAATATGCCACTACTTTGCAGCCCCATCAACAGTGTATAAGCATTCCTTCCTCTCTGAATCCATGCCAGAATCTATTGTTTTGGAGCTTTGTAATAAAAGCCATTCTAACTGGTGTTAAGAAATATCTCATTGTGGCTTTAATTTGCATTTCTCTGATGATTAGTAATGTTTTTTTCATGTATTTCTTGGCCATTTGTCTATCTTTTTTTGGAAAACCTTCTATTCAGCTCTCTTGCCAATTTTTTGATGGGATTGTTTTTTTTTTTCTTCTTCCTGATTTGTTTAAGTTCCTTGTAGATTTTGGATATTAGCCCTTTATCGGATGTATAGCTTGTGAATATTTTCTCCCATTCTATATCTATTTGCTCTGTTGATTATTTCCTTAGCTATTTTATGATAGCTTAATCAAATCCCACTTACTTAATTTGTTGTTTCTGTGATTGCCATTGGGGTCTTAGTTTTAAATTCTTTGCCTAGGCTCAATAGGTTTTTAATACAGACAAAAGTGGTCTATTCTGCAACAAAATACTAGCAAACTGAATTCAACAGCACATCAAAAAGATAATCCACCATGGTCAAATGGATTTCATCCCAGGAATGCAAGGGTGGTTCGACATATGCAAATCAATAAATGTGATTCACCACATAAGCAGAAATAAAAACAAACACCACATGATCATGTTAACGGATTCAGAAAAAGCTTTCAGGAAAATCCAGCATCCTTTCAAAAAAAAGAATCCTCAGCAAGCTAGGCATAGAAGGGACATAACTCCAAATTATAAAAACCATATATGACAAACCCACAGCCAACATCATACTGAATGGGGAAAAGTTGGAAGCATCTTTGTAAGAAATGGAACTAGACAAGGGGTGCCCACTGTCACCACTTCTATTCAACATAGTGCTGGAAGTCCTAGCCAGAGCAGTGAGGCAAGAGAAAGAAATAAAGGGTATCCAAATCAGGAAAGGGGGGAGTCAAGCTATTCCTATTCTCTGACGATATGATCTTGTATCTAGAAAACCCTAGAGTCCACCAAAATACTCCTAGAATTTATAAATAAATTTAGCAAAGTCTCAGGTTACAAAGTCTCAGGTTAAAAAAATCAATGTAAACAAATCAGTAGCATTTGGGCGGCGCCTGTGGCTCAGTGAGTAGGGCGCCGGCCCCATATGCCGAGGGTGGCGGGTTCAAAGCCAGCCCCGGCCAAACTGCAACAACAACAAAAAAAATAGCCGGGCGTTGTGGCGGGCGCCTGTAGTCCCAGCTACTCGGGAGGCTGAGGCAAGAGAATCGCGTAAGCCCAAGTTAGAGGTTGCTGTGAGCCGTGTGACGCCACGGCACTCTACCGAGGGCGGTACAGTGAGACTCTGTCTCTACAAAAAAAAAAAAAAAAAAAAAAAAAAAAAAAAAGAAATAGTAATAATAGTTAAGCTAGGGTTAAATCAAAGACTCAATGCCAAAGAAAATAAAATACTTAGGAATATACTGACCCAAGGAGAGAAATAATCTCTACCAGGAGAAACTGATGAAAGAAATCCTAGATGACACAAACAAATAGAGAAACATCCCATGCACATCAATTGGTGTAATCAACATTGTTAAAATGTCCACACTGCTCATAGCAATCCAATCAAAATATCAACATTATCTATGGTATATATCATAGAGTACTATTCAGCCATAAAACAGAGTGAAATAATATCATTGGCAGCAACATGTATGGGACTTGAGACCATTATCCTAAGTGAAGTATCTCAGGAATGGAAAAACAAACACTTTATGGTCTCACTAATAAGTGAGAACTAATAGATGGGTGCATATGGCACAAAGCAATATAAAGGACATAAGAAACCAAGAAGAGGGGAGAGTGGGAGGATGGGAATGGGATAAAACTTACCTATTAGGTACAGTGAACACTATTCTGGCGATGGGCCCTTAAGCATTTACTTACACCAAAAGCCCTTACTTTGGCATTATACAGGGTATCCATGTAACAAAAATGCTTGTACCCCCCTGAATTAATATTTTGTAATTTAAAAAAAATGCCCTGTTCTGGAAAAAAATACCAAAAGGTTTTTTTTTTAGGAGATGGGATCTTGCTTTGTCACCCAGGCTGAGGTGCAGTGGTGCACTCTGAGAGGTCAAAGACAGAAATAAAAGATTATTCCAAAACATAAAACGAAAGGAAATGAAGTCCAGGTTCTGTATTGGCAACATCGGCTTTTATTTGCACCCAGGTGTGGGTGAGCTGAGCTTGAGAAGGAAGTCAGCACGTGGATAATGGTGGATGGAGGGTTTAAAGGTCAGAAGGGTGGGAGTTGGCCCATTCACCTTTCCTAGGTGGGACATCCGATTTGGGCAGGTTGATTCTATTAGGGTGGATCCCTCCATTCTCCATTTGACTCTATCACAACATAGCTCACCACAGCCTTGAAATCCTGGGCTCAAGAGACCCTCCTGCCTCAGCTTCCTGAGTATTACAGGCATAAACCATTGTACCCAGCTCTGGACATTTATTAGTAAGGTAGAAAAGTGAGCCCCAGGACTTAAGGCAGGAAGGGATAAACTAAATCTACAGTTTTGCGCAAATTTAGTCAGGTTTATAATTAGTACTGCCCTTATCTATAAAGCTACTGACCCCCAAGCTTTGAAGGGAAAAGATAAACACCAGCTGCCAATCTTTTGTTTGTACAAAAAGGCATGGACAATGGGAATCCTTTTTCTGGAATGGTTCCATTAATGTTTTGTCCCTGGAATCAGGAAATACCTTGCTAGTAAGGGCCTGCCTTTTAAGGTATTTTTTTTTTTTAAATATTAATGTAGGGATCACGACGAAACCTGCCCTCTTCCCTTGGTTGGCTCACTGAAAGATCAACTTACAATTACAGTAGATTAATAAGGTTTATTTCCAAATACCATGTGCATGGGGGAACCACAAGAATGATTAGCCCATGTCTCAGTGATGGTCAGAGACTTTCATAGATGGCTTTTAGAAGGAAGGGGGGAGAATGTGGAAAGTATTAGTGCAACAAATGGTTGCTGGGGGGATGTGCAGATAGAGGGAAATAGATTGATTGGTAGATTAACCTGAGAGACTAACCTTGGGGCCAGGTCTATTAGCATGTAATAAGGAAGTCAGTAGCCCTCAGTAGATTCTTACTCATGTTACTCAGGTTTCAGGTAGACAGAGGAAAGTCTTCCTTCAATGCTTCCTGATCATGAATGGCCTTTAATTCAAAATGTTCTTTATGCCAAGGAGTCATACATCAGGGCAAAATTTCCTTAGCTCCTTCCTTAACAATACCTCAGCCACCCAGGATCCCATGAGTTCAATCTTGCCCTAAAGTGATCTACTTGCCACCAAACATGACATCTCTAATACTACCTCTAGATCAGGGGGTCATAAGGACCTGTAAGGTTCATTATACATGGCACACTATGGAAAGGATGTCAATGCTTTGGAAGTCAACCCCAGTAGAAAAAGCATCATGAAAGTGTGGAAGGATTACACCACTGAAGATTACATTGTTGTTATAGAACAAGCTGTGAAAGCCATCAATCCCAAAATGATAAATTTCTGCTGGAGAAAATTGTGTCCAGATATTGTTCATGACTTCATAGGATTTACAATAGAGCCAATCAAGGAAATCATGAAAGAGATTGTGGATATAGCAAAAATTTTTTTAAAAATTGGAGGGAAGTGAAAGGTTTCAAAATATGGATCTTGGAGAAATTCCAGAGCTACTAATAATAGACACTACACCATAAGAATCAATGGAAGATGACTTAATGGAGATTAGCACTTCTAAATCAGGGACAGACACTGGGGAAGAAGACTTAGAAGAAGCAACAGGGCCAGGAAACAAACTGACACTAGAAAACCTGACAGAAGGGTTCTGATTAGTCAAAACTGCTTTTGACTTATTTTACAACATAGATCCTTTTGTGATATGGGCACTAAAACTAAAGCAATAGTGGAAGAAGGATTGGCACTACATAGAAATATTTAAAAAAATATATTTTTTTAAAAAATGAAAAAACAAGAAGTCAGACAGAAATGATAATGTGTGCAGTTAAATAATTAAGTTCACAAACTCAACCTAGCAAAAGTGCTTTGAAGAAAAAACTAGATGCTGACACCAGCACATAAGTTCCCAAGGGTAGCACTTTGAAGGTGACTATAATGATATACAGAAGAGCTGGCAAACTTAATTACCAGACCTCCTATTTCTGTAAAGTTACACCAAGTGTGCCTGCCTCTTCCTCCACCTTCTCCATTTCTATCACCCCCGACATAAAGCCACCCCTTCTTCCTTCTCCTCCTGCTCAGCCTACTCAATGTGAAGATGAAGAACTTAATGAAGATCCACTTGTACTTATTAAATAGCAAAATATTTTATCTTCCTTGTGATTTTTTTAATAACATTATCTTTTTCTCTAGCTCACTTTATTATAAGAATATAGTATATTATACATTATATATAATATATTAATATATAACATATTAATATATAATTAATTATGTATATGTATAAAACATATCAAATGTGCATTAATTGACTGTTTATGTTATGGGTATGCCTTCCAGTCAATAGTCGGCTATTAGTAAAGTTTTTTGGGAGGTGAAAGTTACACGTGGATTTTCAACTGCCTGGGGAGTCAATGCTCCAACCCCCATGTTGTTCAAGGATCGACAGTATATTCTTCCTTCCATTTGTTATTTCTTTTCTTAAGGCTAATTTTTATAAGCCATGTGACAAAATTTTCTTCATCCTCCTCTGTCTTGTAAGTCCCCCAGTTAGAGTCCAGGAAGCAGAATTCCCCTTTGGAAATCTCTAATATATCTGCCGTATCTGGAATATTAACCAGGGTTCAGATTGTAGTAGCCACTAGCAAATAAATTGTCTAGTGCTGACTTTGTTACTGCTTTGGGGATGGTAGGAATTAGAAGCTATTCCAGGGAATATCCCATGAAACTGATCCAGGTTCAGGGAAGAGAAGAAATAGAGATAAAGGCAGATGGAATAAAGGAAGAAAAAGACAAGAGGAGGCATCTTGCATCATATCCATCTCACATCAACGGAAATGTACCAGTGGAGCTTCCTGAAAACAGTTCTAACCATAGTTCTTTCTGAATCAAAAGCCTTAAACACCTTCCTATAGCAACAGGAAAATACCAAAATCCTGAGCTTAGCAATCAGGCCCATGGTCACTGGACCAGCGCCTACCTACTCTACACTCCATATGCCTTTTATCTGTCCCAGATCTACTGATCCTCTTACTTCTCCTACACACATAAGGCTGATTAAGGCCTTTACATCATCATTATCAGTTCCTCCCACCACCTAGTCCACCTAACCACATCCTTCCTTTTTCCAACCACTTCTTTAAGACCCAGCTAATACTGTCCCCTTCAGGAAGACTTTCCCAACTATTCAGTAGAGAGGGAGCCTGCCCTTCTTTTATTTTATTTTATCTTTAGGATTTATCCTTTAATACATAGCGATATTAACTAAAATGCACATATTGAATAATGGTTAAGCAATCTGAACTAATCTAACTCATGGTCATAGAATCCTTCTCTGCAGACTTTCTCCTCCCCTCGTTCCACTACCTGGTGACAGCATACTTTCCAAGATAGCAACCATTCCATTGCCCAAATACTACCAACCACTCCTGTGAAATAACAAAAAACAGGTAAAGGTGTTACTTTAGACCTCTCCTTTTAACACATGTTGTTCATTTTTAAAATCAATGCTCATCATCTTTAATCATGAGAAATGCAAATCAAAACTACTTTGAGATATCATCTAACTCCAGTAAGATTAGCCCATATCACAAAATCCCAAAACCAGAGATGTTGGCGTGGATGTGGAGAAAAGGGAACACTTCTACGCTGCTTGTGGGAATGAAAATTAATACATTCCTTTTGGAAAGATGTTTGGAGAACACTTAGAGATCTAAAAATAGATCTGCCATTCAATCCTATAATTCCCCTACTAGGTATATACCCAGAAGACCAAAAATCACATTATAACTAAGATATTTGTACCAGAATGTTTATTGTAGCCCAATTCATAATTGCTAAGTCATGGAAAAAGCCAAAGTGCCCATCGATCCACGAATGGATTAATAAATTGTGGTATATGTACACCATGGAATATTATGCAGCCTTAAAGAAAGATGGAGACTTTACCTCTTTCATGTTTACATGGATGGAGCTGGAACATATTCTTCTTAGTAAAGTATCTCAAGAATGGAAGAAAAAGTATCCAATGTACTAAACCCTACTATGAAACTAATTTATGGCTTTCACATGAAAGCTATAACCCAGTTATAATCTAAGAATAGGGGGAAGGGGAGAGGGAGGGGAGGGAGAGGGGAGGATGGGCGGAGGGAGGGTGATTGGTGGGATTACACCTGTGGTGCATCTTACAAGGGTACATATGAAATGTAGTAAATATAGAATATAAATGTCTTAACACAATAACTGAGAAAATGCCAGGAAGGCTATGTTAATCAGTGTGATGAAAATGTGTCAAATGGTCTATAAAACCAGTGTATGGGGCCCCATGATCGCATTAATGTACACAGTTATGATTTAATAATAAAAAATAAATAAATAATTTTAAAAAATAACACCTTTCCCCCACTCACAAAAATTGATTCAAGATGGATAAAGGACTTAAACTTAAGGCATGAAACAATAAAAATCCTCCAAGAAAGCATAGGAAAAACACTGGAAGATATTGGCCTGGGGAAAGACTTCATGAAGAAGACTGCCATGGCAATTGCAACAACAACAAAAATAAACAAATGGGACTTCATTAAACTGAAAAGCTTCTGTACAGCTAAGGAGACAATAATCAAAGCAAAGAGACAACCTACATAATGGGAAAGGATATTTGCATATTTTCAATCAGACAAAAGCTTGATAACTAGGATCTATAGAGAACTCAAATCAATCCACATGAAAAAAGCCAACAATCCCATATATCAATGGGCAAGAGACATGAATAGAACTTTCTCTAAAGATGACAGATGAATGGCTAACAAACACATGAAAAAAATGTTCATCATCTCTATATATTAGAGAAATGCAAATCAAAACAACCCTGAGACATCATCTAACCCCAGTGAGAATGGCCCACATCACAAAATCTCAAAACTGCAGATGCTGGCGTGGATGTGGAGAGAAGGGAACACTTTTACACTGCTGGTGGGACTGCAAACTAGTACAACCTTTCTGGAAGGAAGTATGGAGAAACCTCAAAGCACTCAAGCTAGACCTCCCATTTGATCCTGCAATCCCATTACTGGGCATCTACCCAGAAGGAAAGAAATCCTTTTATCATAAGGACACTTGTACTAAACTGTTTATTGCAGCTCAAGTTACAATTGCCAAAATGTGGAAATAGCCTAAATGCCCACCAACCCAGGAATGGATTAACAAGCTGTGGTATATGTATACCATGGAATACTATTCAGCCATTAAAAAAAAATGGAGACTTTACATCCTTCGTATTAACCTGGATGGAAGTGGAAGACATTATTCTTAGTAAAGCATCACAAGAATGGAGAAGCATGAATCCTATGTACTCAATTTTGATATGAGGACAATTAATGACAATTAAGGTTATGGGGGGGAAGCAGAAAGAGGGACGGAGGGAGGGGGTGGGGCCTTGGTGTTTGTCACACTTTATGGGGGCAAGACATGATTGCAAGAGGGACTTTACGAAGATCTTTAAGGGAAGATGGCAGCCGAGTAACAGCTTCCTTGCATCTGGGCACCGTGAGTCTGGGGAGTTAGGACTCCAGGCATCTCTGGCTGGTGGGAACTGCCTATCATCACTCCTATGAAGATACAGGGAGTCAGCGAGAGACTTCTGGACCCCAAGAGGAGGACTAAAACAGTGGAAAACCGGCAAGTGGTCGCGTGTGTTCAATCCGTCTAAACCCGCCCACAACTGTAAGTTCAGTAGCAGCGAGACTGCAAACCAGAAAGGCCTTACCTGTGAACTGTTTTGATTGGACTTGGCACTGAGTTGAACTGCCTTGGGGAAGGCCTGAGCGGGAGTGCGGAGAACTTTGGCCGTTGTCTAGGGCCCCAGTCTGAGCCGCTGAGCCAGACGCAGCTAATAGTGTTTGGCGGCGGGTCACACGGATCCATTGTCAGTGATCTGCCCCGGCAAGCTCCGCCCTCAGGGTTGCAGAGCTAGAAACGGGTGGGAGCTGGTAACCCAGCAACCAAGTAGCCTAAGGGTGGGGTTTGAGCCGCCTTGCAGCCCTAACCCTCAGGGGCAGAGTGAGACTGGTTTTGGCACACTGAGTAAGTGGATAGCCACTTCAGCAGCGATTCCAGCGAGAAAGCTGGGAAAGCTTCTGCTCAGCAAGTTTACAAGTTCAAAGTGCCTTTTAAGTAGGCTGAAGAGAGATTTAGGGTGTCTACCTGCTGGGGTTTGAGAAATCAGCAGCCTCCAGTCATATCAGAACTGTGACTAACATCTCATACCCCAGAAGACCACGTGTTGCCCAGACAATATTCAATAACATATACAAACTGCTTTGTTTTTGGTTGTGTATTTTCTTCTTTTTTTTTTTTTTTGTTTGGTTGTTTTTTTGTTTGTTTATTTTGACGTTGCTGATGTTCTTTTGTTTTTTTAATTTCAGTCTTTTCCACACAGATCCCTTTTTCTTTCTCAATTTTCCTAGTTTAATTATAATTTCCCATTGCTGCCTTTTTTAATAACTTCAACTTCATTTTTGCTAGTGTTTTTACCGATATAATTTGGTTTCTCACCCAATTTTATCCCCGTAAAGTTTTCTGTTTGCTTCTTTTGGTTTGATTTATAGTATTTTTGTCTTTCCTCTCTACTTGGTGGAGGTGGGGTAATGTGTCTGATCAGGTTAGCAAAGAGCTGCTGACCTCAAGGGAACCACGCAACTGGGCACCCCCAGAAGGTGGGGTTTTTTAAGGTTGTGTCAAAGTACCCTACTGTACACCTATATTGCCCTGTCTCCCTCTTTCTGTGCCTCTCTTCTTTTTGTCAATATTCCTTATACCCACCCCCTCTCCTTTCTCTATCTTTCTTTTTTTCTTATCACTCGGTCCTCCTTTCTTTCATCCCCTTTTTTTGCTCTTCAACCTTCTCACCCTTCTGGTCCTGTAACCCTTAATCCACAGGCACAAGAACTTAAACAGCAAGAGGAAGTGAAAGGAAAATTAGGGCAAGGAAACAGATAAAAGAAATCACTCATGAGGAAGAATCAGCAGAAAACTCCAGGCAACATGAAGAACCAGTCTAGAACAACCCCACCAAGGGACCATGAGGTAGCTACTGCAGATGATTCCACCAGTATAGAAATGTTAGGAATGACAGAAAGGGAATTTAGAATACACATGTTGAAAACAATGAAAGAAATGATGGAAACAATGAAGGAAATTACTAATAAAGTGGAAAATAACCAAAAGGAAATCCAAAAACAGAATCAAATAAGAGATGAACGATATGAAGAATATAAAAAGGATATAGCAGACCTGAAGGAACTGAAACAGTCAATTAGGGAACTTAAAGATACAATGGAAAGTATCAGCAACAGGTTAGACCATGCAGAAGAAAGAATTTCAGAGGTAGAAGACAAAGTTCTTGAGATAACTCAGACAGTAAAAGAGGCAGAAAAGAAGAGAGAGAAAGCAGAACGTTCACTGTCAGAATTATGGGACTTTATGAAGCGTTCCAACATACGAGTTATAGGAATTCCAGAAGGGGAAGAAGAATGCCCCAGAGGAATGGAAGCCATACTAGAGAATATTATAAAAGAAAATTTCCCAAACATCACCAAAGAGTCTGACACACTGCTTTCAGAGGGATATCGGACCCCGGGTCGCCTCAACTCTAACCGAGCTTCTCCAAGACACATTGTGATGAACCTGTCCAAAGTCAAGACAAAAGAAAAGATTCTGCAAGCTGCCAGGAGTAAGCGCCAGTTGACCTACAGGGGCAAATCCATCAGAGTTACCGCAGACTTCTCTAATGAAACTTTCCAAGCAAGAAGACAATGGTCATCTACCTTTAATCTACTTAAACAGAACAATTTTCAGCCCAGAATTCTGTACCCTGCTAAGCTAAGCTTCAAAGTTGACAGAGAAATCAAATCATTTATGGATATACAAACATTGAGGAAATTCGCCACAACAAGACCAGCTCTACAGGAAATACTTCAACCTGTTCTGCACACTGACCACCACAATGGATCAGCAGTAAAGTAAGAACTCAGAAATCAAGGACAGAACCTAACCTCCACACTGATGCAAAAGATAAAATTAAGCAATGGACTCTCACCAAATAAGACGAATAGAATACTACCACACTTATCAATTATCTCAATAAATGTTAATGGCTTGAATTCCCCACTGAAGAGACATAGATTGGCTGACTGGATTAAAAAACACAAGCCATCCATTTGCTGTCTGCAAGAAACACACCTGGCTTCAAAAGAAAAATTAAAGCTCCGAGTCAAGGGTTGGAAGACAATTTTTCAGGCAAATGGAATTCAGAAGAAAAGAGGAGTTGCAATCTTATTTTCAGATACATGTGGATTTAAAGCAACTAAAGTCAAAAAAGACAAAGATGGTCACTTTATATTGGTCAAGGGAAAACTACAAGAAGACATTTCCATTCTAAATATTTATGCACCCAATTTAAATGCTCCCAGATTCTTGAAGCAGACCTTACTCAGTCTGAGCAATATGATATCTGATAATACCATCATAACAGGGGACTTTAACACACCTCTTACACAGCTGGACAGATCCTCTAAACAGAAATTAAACAAAGATGTAAGAGATTTAAATGAGACCCTAGAACAACTATGCTTGATAGACGCATATAGAACACTCCACCCCAAAGATAAAGAATATACATTCTTCTCATCACCCCATGGAACATTCTCCAAAATTGATCATATCCTGGGACACAAAACAAATATCAACAGAATCAAAAGAATTGAAATTTTACCTTGTATCTTTTCAGACCATAAGGCACTAAAGGTGGAACTCAACTCTAACAAAAATGCTCAAGCCCACCCAAAGGCATGGAAATTAAACAATTTTCTGTTGAATAACAGATAGGTGAAGGAAGAAATAAAACAGGAAATCATTAACTTCCTTGAGCATAACAACAATGAAGACACAAGCTACCAAAACCTGTGGGATACTGCAAAAGCAGTTTTGAGAGGAAAATTCATCGCTTTAGATGCCTACATTTGAAAAACAGAAAGAGAGCACATCAACAATCTCACAAGAGATCTTATGGAATTGGAAAAAGAAGAACAATCTAAGCCTAAACTCAGTAGAAGAAAAGAAATCTCCAAAATCAAATCAGAGATCAATGAAATTGAAAACAAAAGAATCATTCAGAAAATTAATGAAACAAGGAGTTGGTTTTTTGAAAAAATAAATAAAATAGATAAACCATTGGCCAGACTAACTAGAAATAGAAAAGTAAAATCTCTAATAACCTCAATCAGAAACGATAAAGGGGAAATAACAATTGATCCCACAGAGATACAAGAGATCATCTCTGAATACTACCAGAAACTCTATGCCCAGAAATTTGACAATGTGAAGGAAATGGATCAATATTTGGAATCACACCCTCTCCCTAGACTTAGCCAGGATGAAATTGACCTCCTGAACAGACCAATTTCAAGCACTGAGACCAAAGAAACAATAAAAAAGCTTCCAACCAAAAAATGCCCTGGTCCAGATGGCTTCACTCCAGAATTCTATCAAACCTTCAAGGAAGAGCTTATTCCTGTACTGCAGAAATTATTCCAAAAAACTGAGGAAGAAGGAATCTTCCCCAACACATTCTATGAAGCAAACATCACCCTGATACCAAAACCAGGAAAAGACCCAAACAAAAAGGAGAATTTCAGACCAATCTCACTCATGAACATAGACGCAAAAATTCTCAACAAAATCCTAGCCAATAGATTACAGCTTATCATCAAAAAAGTCATTCATCATGATCAAGTAGACTTCATCCCAGGGATGCAAGGCTGGTTTAACATACGCAAGTCTATAAACATTATCCACCATATTAACAGAGGCAAAAATAAAGATCACATGATCCTCTCAATAGATGCAGAAAAAGCATTTGATAAAATCCAGCATCCTTTTCTAATTAGAACACTGAAGAGTATAGGCATAGGTGGCACATTTCTAAAACTGATTGAAGCTATCTATGACAAACCCACAGCCAATATTTTACTGAATGGAGTAAAACTGAAAGCTTTTCCTCTTAGAACTGGAACCAGACAAGGTTGTCCTCTGTCACCTTTACTATTCAATGTAGTGCTGGTAGTTCTAGCCAATACAATTAGGCAAGACAAGGAAATCAAGGGAATCCAAATGGGAGCAGAGGAGGTCAAACTCTCCCTCTTTGCTGACAACATGATCTTATACTTAGAGAACCCAAAAGACTCAACCACAAGACTCCTAGAAGTCATCAAAAAGTACAGTAATGTTTCAGGATATAAAATCAATGTCCACAAGTCAGTTGCCTTTGTATACACCAACAGTAGTCAAGATGAGAAGCTAATTAAGGACACAACTCCCTTCACCATAGTTTCAAAGAAAATGAAATACCTAGGAATATACCTAACGAAGGAGGTGAAGGACCTCTGTAAAGAAAACTATGAAATCCTCAGAAAGGAAATAGCAGAGGATATTAACAAATGGAAGAACATACCATGCTCATGGATGGGAAGAATCAACATTGTTAAAATGTCTATACTTCCCAAAGCTATCTACCTATTCAATGCCATTCCTATCAAAGTACCTACATCGTACTTTCAAGATTTGGAAAAAATGATTCTGCGTTTTGTATGGAACCGGAAAAAAACCCTTATAGCTAAGGCAGTTCTTAGTAATAAAAATAAAGCTGGGGGCATCAGCATACCAGATTTTAATCTGTACTACAAAGCCATAGTGGTCAAGACAGCATGGTACTGGCACAAAAACAGAGACATAGACACTTGGAATCGAATTGAACACCAAGAAATGAAACTAACATCTTACAACCACCTAATCTTTGATAAACCAAACAAGAACTTACCTTGGGGGAAAGACTCCCTATTCAATAAATGGTGTTGGGAGAACTGGATGTCTACATGTAAAAGACTGAAACTGGACCCACACCTTTCCCCACTCACAAAAATTGATTCGAGATGGATAAAGGACTTAAATTTAAGGCATGAAACAATAAAAATCCTCCAAGAAAGCATAGGAAAAACACTGGAAGATATTGGCCTGGGGGAAGACTTCATGAAGAAGACTGCCATGGCAATTGCAACAACAATAAAAATAAACAAATGGGACTTCATTAAACTGAAAAGCTTCTGTACAGCTAAGGAGACAATAACCAAAGCAAAGAGACAACCGACACAATGGGAAAGGATATTTGCATATTTTCAATCAGACAAAAGCTTGATAACCAGGATCTATAGAGAACTCAAATTAATCCACATGAAAAAAGCCAACAATCCCTTATATCAATGGGCAAGAGACATGAATAGAACTTTCTCTAAAGATGACAGACGAATGGCTAACAAACACATGAAAAAATGTTCATCATCTCTATATATTAGAGAAATGCAAATCAAAACAACCCTGAGATATCATCTAACCCCAGTGAGAATGGCCCACATCACAAAATCTCAAAACTGCAGATGCTGGCGTGGATGTGGAGAGAAGGGAACACTTTTACACTGCTGGTGGGACTGCAAACTAGTACAACCTTTCTGGAAGGAAGTATGGAGAAACCTCAAAGCACTCAAGCTAGACCTCCCATTCGATCCTGCAATCCCATTACTGGGCATCTACCCAGAAGGAAAAAAATCCTTTTATCATAAGGACACTTGTATTAGACTGTTTATTGCAGCTCAATTTACCATTGCCAAAATGTGGAAACAGCCTAAATGCCCACCAACCCAGGAATGGATTAACAAGCTGTGGTATATGTATACCATGGAATACTATTCAGCTATTAAAAAAAATGGAGACTTTACATCCTTCGTATTAACCTGGATGGAAGTGGAAGACATTATTCTTAGTAAAGCATCACAAGAATGGAGAAGCATGAATCCTATGTACTCAATCTTGATATGAGGACAATTAATGACAATTAAGTTTATGGGGGGGGAAGCAGAAAGAGGGATGGAGGGAGGAGGGTGGGGCCTTAGTGTTTGTCACACTTTATGGGGGCAAGACATGATTGCAAGAGGGACTTTACCTAACAATTGCAATCAGTGTAACTGGCTTATTGTACCCTCAATGAATCCCCAACAATAAAAAAAAAAAAAAAATTAAAAAAAAAAAAAAGAGGGACTTTACCTAACAATTGCAATCAGTGTAACCTGGCTTATTGTACCCTCAATGAATCCCCAACAATAAAAAAAAAAAAAAGAAGAAATTAAAAAATAATAATAATAAAATAAAATCTAGAAAGGCTAGATGTTTCAAATAATGACTTAAGTTTTCCACTATATACACAGTAGTGCTATATAAATAACACACATGTAACAGTGGTTATAGCTGAAAGTGTCTTCTAAATAGGAACATTCTAACCTAGAATCCTTCATTTCTTCTAACTCCTCTTCAATATCAACCTAGTGGATAGGGGCACATGTGTCACTTAGAGATGATGTTATCACTTTACTTCCAAATGCCATCTCACTTCCTTTTCAGATGGTTAGCCGTCCTATGAATTTTAATACAAAGTGTAAAAAATATTAGTTTACTAACTCTACTTTTGTCATAGATTGGCAACCACTTTAATATCTACAGACTAGGTATTATAAAATTATACTTATGTGTCCAGTCTATATATAATATTTACAGTATAGCTAAGTTAAATGAAATGCATGTAACATATAAGGCAATGTATAAGCTAAAATTTTCTAGTACATACTAGCAAAATACCTTTTGCAATTTCTTCCTTCCTACTTTCTCCAACCTAATGAATAAGTACAGAGAATGTACTATTCACAGAAGTGGTTCAACAGTTCCACTTTCAAACATAATATTTCCCATCAGTTTTTAAAAGCTATTTACAAGGTGTTATTCTCCTACTTCTACTTTTAAATACATCAAGCACTTCTAAATATCTAGAAAGAGTTGATATTTCATATAAGAACTTGTCCACTATCCACACAGCAGTGTTAAATAAAATTGTACACACGTAGCAATGGTTATAATCTGAGGCATCTTCTAAATATGAACATGTTAGAAGACACCTTCAGTCTTCACTGTGCCTTCAATCCAGTGGACAGGACAGGCAGGTGTACCTTAGAGAGGATTGAACAATTTCACGTCCAAAATTCACCACAGAGAACAAGCTTCCCTATGAATTTCAACACAAAGTATACAAAATATGCTCATTTTACTAAGTACTTTGTCATACACTGGTGACCTCTTTAACATCTAGAAACCAGATATTGCAAAATTAGGACCAATTTGTCTATTGTATATACTATATATGTACATATATATAGAAAAATAAAATGCACAAACAAAAGAAAAATGGTATCTGAAAATGTCCAAGTATGCTCACACATACTACCTTTTGCAATTCCTTCCCTCCCATCTCCTCCAAACCACTGAATGACTATAATGAGTATTCTCCTGTCCTCAGAGGTGGTTTAACAATTCTATTTCTAAAACACAGCATTTACTATGAATTTTAGCAAAAATGTATTTGCAAAGTGATCTTTTATCCCCACATATAATATATAGCTTCTGAATGTCTAGATAGGCTAGATATTTCGGGTAAGGATTTAATTTGTCCACTATATATACAACGGCCTTGGATAAACTGCACCCATGTAACAATAGTTATAATTTGAAAGTGTCTTCAAAACATGAACATCTGGCCTATCCCCTTCCCTCCACCACCAACCCCGTGGGCTCAAATCTCCGGAAGACAGCCTTTACTAGGAACTTTAAGACAAAACATATTTGTTTATTAAGTCCTCTTTTGTCTTTTTTTTTTTTTTTTTTTTGTGGTTTTTGGCCAGGGCTAGGTTTGAACCCACCACCTCCAGCATATGGGACCGGCGCCCTACTCCTTGAGCCACAGGCGCCGCCCAAGTCCTCTTTTGTCATACCCCAGCAACCTCTTTAACATCTAGAAAGATAGATGTAAATTCAGACTTGTTTGTCCCTTGTATTCACTGTGTACCCAGATAAGTAACAAAATGCACAGACTCAGGAGGAGGGTCAATTTTGCCTCGCTGTACGCCCACTGGCAGTGAGCTCCTCCCTCTCCTCCCTTTCCCTCTGAACTCCTGCTCCAACACCTTATGTGCTTCTCAAGAGGTGGTTTGGCCATTACCCCCCAAACACCTTTCATGTGAACTTTAACAAAAAGATATTTACAAAACACGCAACTACCTCTACTTTTAACATGTATCAGGCATTTCAGAATATCTACAAAGACTAGATATTTCAATAAAGTACTTTTGTCAACTACATATGAGATAGTGAGGAATCAGATGCACACACAATGGTTAGAATATGAAACTGTCTTCTACAGATGACCAATCTGGCATCTGTTCCTCCTCAAGGTCTTTTGCTCCATGGCCTTTAACCCAGAGAACAGACAGGTGTCACCTCCAGAGGTGGTCTAACAACTCTATTTCAAAATATCATTTCCAGAAGACATTTTTTTTTTTTAAGCAAATGGGCATTTACAAGATGTGTGAATTTCTAGCTCCACTTTATCACATGTCGGCAATCTCTTTACATCTAGAAGGGCTAGATGTAACAAACATTTTCTTTTAAAAGGTTGGCAGTTTATAAGAGGTTTCTTTTATTCCTTTACCATTGTTTGTTCTTTTCAGAGGATAAATTTCACACATTTTTAAAATTAAATCATAGCTGTGTACATTAAGGCAATTATGGGGTACAATGTGCTGGTTTTATATACATTTTGAAATACTTTCATCAAGCTGGTTAACATAGCCTCCACTTCATTTTCTTAGTTATTGTGTTAAGACATTTATATTCTACACTTAGTACACTTAACATGTACCCATGTAAAATGCACCATAGGTATGGTCCCATCATGGATTAGAAGGCTCAACGTTTTAATATTAAGAATTAAATACTCCCCAAATTGATCTACAGATTCTTTGTTAGAAAACCAGATGGATTTTTTTGATATAAATTGATGAGTGAGCCTAAAATTCGTAAGAAGTCAAACTCAGTGTAGAAAAATAATCTCTAAAAAGATAAACAAATTTGGAAGACTCAGACTTCCCAATATCAAACTGACAGCAAAGTTACAGTAATCTATACCCCATAATTGCATTAATGTACACAGCTATGAATTAATTAAAAAAATTAATAAAAGGTTGGTGGAGAAGTTGAGAGGAGCTTTTTCATATTATAGGCACAGGCCTTCTATAACCATCTGGTAAATCTTCCCAAAGTGTGGTGGGCATTTCCAAATGGCCAGATGTGGGATATTATTTCTCTTCTGATATCAAGATCTCTCAGCATGAGACCAACCGCCAAATGGCCTGTTATCCATTCACTCACTGTCATCCTGGGTTACCTTCAAGTGCTGGTAAGGCTTTTGTCTGTCTTTGTCAGGACTAAGTAGGGCTCATCCCACTGGGACAGAGTGGTCACACCAGGACCTAGAGCTATGGGGTCCAAAGCCCAAAGAGGTGACTGAGTTTGCATGCATAGACCCATCTTCTTGGGACCACCTTTCTTCTTCTTGGCCCACCACACCCACTGCCACTCAAAGGTGCTGAGTCCCAGAGGCTTGGCAGGGGCTTCACCTAGGGTGGGCAGGGCTTGGCCAGGAGACCTGGTGGCCAGCAGAGTCTGACCTCAGAGAGGCCACTGAGTCATCAGGTCACCAAAGCAGGGTTGGGAGAGTCATTGGTGGCTGCTTCCAGGATGGTTGGAGGGCAGCCATAGCACTCCTGGTGTTCTCAGGGCAGAGGCCATAGCCCTTTGGGGGGTGGTGGTGGTGGGGGTTACAGCTCACCACCTGTCCAGAGCAGGAGCTGGAGGGCCCTGCGGGAGCATAATACTATGCTCTCTGCCAGAATTTGCTTTCCCTTCTTTTCACTCATCTATGTTTCTAGAGAAATTTTTTCTTTTGTTATAATACTTAACTCTTCAAGTGGCTAATATCCCCTATTAGATATAGCCCTTCATAGGAATGGGCTGTGCTTTCATTATCTCTGAATTTCCCATAGCACCCAGGACAGAGCCAGGCAAAAAGGGGCCAGTCAGTGTGCTTCGGTTCATTTCAACAAATGCATTCTGAGTACTAACTCTGTAAGATCAAGAACCAGGCCAAGTGTTCCTGCTAGAGCTGATACAGATAACTGAGAGGTGGCTCTAGTTTTTAGTACATTTAGTACATTTATTCCACCTTTAGACACAGATAGACCAGTGCCCATTTCCTCTAACTCTCCAAGGCCAGAGAATCTCCCTTTGATAAAAGAGACAATTCCCTATAACAATCCTAACTCTTCCCTTCATCGTCACTCCCAATCCTTGGTATACCTCAGAAGCCTATAAGCATTCAAGGTGGATAGATATAATTTATTACAAAATCTCCCTCAATTCCTAGTAATGGACAATCCAGGCCTCACTTTGTAATGAACAGGAAACAACAACAACAAAAATCAAAATGTTAGGCAAACAAAAATATTTAGTGGTTCAAAAGAAGTAACCCAACCTGAGTAATAAGTTTTTCAATATAAGTCGGAAGGACGTTGTGTCAAGAAGAACAAAATCATCAGGGAAAAAGTTTGAAGAGAAAAAATTTATTGCAGAATTGCAATTTTAAAATCCTAATGGAAGCAGTAAACAACATACTATCTACTACAGAAAACAGAATCAGTGAATTAATGAGTAAATCTGAGAGAATTTCTCTGACGAACTGAAGAAAAAACATACTGAGATTATGAGATCTAAAAGAAAACTCCAAATAAAGTAAAATAAGTATAAAAGATATTTTCAAAGGGCAGAACTGAATAGATGATAACCTAACAATCAAAGAAATACCTGAATATAACTTCCCTGAGATGTGCAGGCTTATAGATGCCAAGGATAGCCAATTGACAACTCATGTGAGGTAATCACTCTCACTGAGTAAATGAATAAATAATTAAGAATATTTCAGATATTAATAAATGCTTTGAAGAAAAAATAAAACAACATAGGAGAATGATTTGGTGACAGAGTGGCTACTTTAGATTGGGTAGTCAGGGAAGAATTATCTGAGGAGGTGACCAATTGCAGTTAGTCCTGAATAAAAAAACAGTATTAGTCATGAAAAGAAGACATTTAAGTAAAGGGACTAACTAGTGCAAAGGCCCTCAGGCAAAACCAAGCCTGTTAAGGAACATAAGGCCAGTATGTCTAGAGCACAGTGAACAAAGAGGAGATGACAGAAGATGAAGCTGAACAGGTATGCTGGAGGCAGATTACATGTTTAAGGCATGGTAAGAAGGGCAAGTGTGAGGAAAGTCAAAGAGAGCTTTAGATTGGACAACATTAACTTTGGCTGCTGAGTAGATTGTTGTAAGGTAAAAGCAGAGGCAAAGACACCTATTAGGAACTTATTTCAGTAGTCTATGCAAGGGATGATGTTAAACTTGGACTTGGGCTTTGGCATTGGATATGAACACAAGCAAATGAATTAAAAACAGATGGGCAAATATCCACGAAATAAGAAGAGATCAGTTAGAAACAAAAATTGACTAAATGAAATCAGAGTTATTTTGCTATAATAATATACAAAATAAAGAAAAATATTCATAAATATTTCTGGGCTGAATAACAGTTTACAAAATAAAACAACAAGAAAGAAATAAAGGAAATTTAAGAAAAATTTGGTAAAAACAATAATTATAAGGAATACATTTAATACACTTCTTTCAAGCTGTAACAGATCAAGCAGACAAAGATATAGAGAATTTGACAATGAATAATTACTTAAGTTGTGCCAGTGCCATACTGTTTTGGTTACTATAGCCTTTTAGTATAGCTTGAAGTCTGGTAAAGTGATACCTCCTACTTTATTCTTATTATGTAGATTGCAGTGGCTATTCAGGGTCTTCTCTGGTCCCACATTAAGTGCAGAACTATTTTTTCTAGATCTGCAAAAACATGGCATTTGTATTTTAATTGGACTTGCACTGAATCCGTAAATCACTTTGGATAGTATAGCCATTTTAACATCTTAAATATTCTGATCCATGAGCATGATATACTTTTCCATCTGTTTACATCCTCTGCAATTTCTCTCCTCAGAGTTTCATAATTCTCCGTACAGAGGTCTTTCATCTCCTTTGTTAAGTATATTCCTAGGTATTTTATTTTATTTGCTACTACTGTGAAAGGTATTGTGTCTTTGATTTGATTTTCAGCTTTTGACTGTTGTTGGCATATTTGAAAGCTACTGATTTGTGTACATTGATTTTGTAACCTGAGATTTTGCTAAATTTATTTATCAATTCCAGAGGTTTTTAATTGAATCTTTGGGGTTTTCTAGCTATAAGATCATATCATCAGCAAAGAGAAATAGTTTGACTTCTTCTTTCCCCATATAGATCCCCTTGATTTTCTTCTTTCTCTTACCTAACTGCTCTGGCGAGAACTTCCAGCAGTATGTTGAATAAAAGTGATGAAAGTGGGGGAAAAAAGTGGTGAATGTGGGCAAGCTCATCTGGTTCTAGTCTAAGTGTAAACTCTTTCAATTTTTCTCCATTAAATATGATGCTGGCTGTGGATTTGTTGTATATAACTTTTATAATTTTGAAGAATGTCCCATCTATATCAATTTTGTTGAGTGTATCGTGAAAGGGTGCTGAATTTTGTCAAAAGCTTTTTTCTACATGGATTGAAAGGATCATGGGATCTTTGTTTTTGCATCTATTTATGTGGTGAATTACATTTATAGATTTGTGTATGCTGACCCATCCTTGCATCTGTGGTATGAAGCCCACCTAGTCACAGTGAGTTACTTTTTGATGTGCTGCTGAATTCAGTTTGCTAATTTTTTTTTTTTTTTTTTGAGACAGAGTCTCACTATGTTGCCTTTGGCAGAGTTCTGTGGTGTCACAGATCACAGCAACCTCAAACTCTTGGGCTTAAGTTATTCTCTTGCCTCAGGCCTTCCAAATAGCTGGGATTACAGGCACCTGCCACAATGCCCAGCTATTTTTTTTTGTTGTTGTTGTTGTAGTTGTCATTATTGTTTAGCAGGCCTGGGCTGGGCTCGAACCTGCCTACCTCGGTGTATGTGGCCAGCACTACTCACTGAGCTATGGGCATTGAGGCAGTTTGCTAAAATTTTATTGAGAATTTTGCATCGATATTCATGAAGAATATTGGACCTATAGATCAGAACAGAGAACTCAGAGATGAAATCATCCTCATATTCTCATCTAGTGTTTTGACAAAACAGATAAAGACATACACTGGGTAAAAGAATCCCTGTTCAAGAAATGGTGCTGGGAAAATAGGATAGCTATGTATAAAAGACTGAAACAGGATCCACATCTCTCACTATTCAAAAAAAATAACTTACAGGCTTAAATCTATAAGGCTTAATACTATAAGAAGAAAATGTTGGGAAAAGTTCCTATAGCTGTAAGCCTAGGCAAAGTCTTCATGAAGAACCCAAAAGCAACCACAGCAACAACAAAACTAAATAAATGGGCCTTAATCAAATTTAAAAGCTTCTTCACGGCCAAGGACACAATCCAAAGGGAAAACAGACAACCCACAGAATGGGAGAAAATATTTCAATGTTATACATCTGATAAAGGATGGATAACCAGAATTTACAGAGAACTCAAGCAAATCAGCAAGAAACATGAACATGGGCAAAAGACATGAACAAAAACTTTTCAAACGAAGATATACTAATTGCAAACAAACTCATTAAAAATGCTCGATGACTCTAATCATTAGGGAAATCCAAATCATAACCACAATGAGATATCACCTAACTCCATTGAGAATGGCTCATACATATGAAAAAGTCCCCAGCCCAACAGATGCCAGCATGGATGTGAAGAGAAAGGAATTTTTATATGCTGTTGGTTGGATTGCAAACTAGAACAACCTCTACAGAAAATTGTATGGAGATACCTTGAAGAACTTAAAATAGATCTACTATTTGATCCAGCAATTCCATTTCTGGGTATAAACCCAAAGGGGGAAAAAGGTCATTTTATTAAAAGGACACTTGCATTCAAATGTTTATAGCAGCAAAATTCACAATCACAAAGCCATGGAAACAGCCTGAGTGCCCACCAATCTGTGAATGGATTAATAAAATGTGGTATATGCATACTGTGGAGTATTACCCAGCCATAAAAAAATACTGATCTAGTATCTTTTATAACAACCTGGATGAAACTGGAAACCATTATTCTAAGTTGAAATATCACAAGAATGGAAAAACAAAGCTCATATACTTAATACCAAGTTGAAACTAATTAATCAACACTTAAGTGCACATATGGAAGTAAATCTCAGTGAAAATGAAGCTGGGAGAAGGGAAGAAGAAAAGATGGGTAAATGCATACCCATTGGATACAGTACACATTATCTAGGTCAAGGACACACTTATAAATTTGACTCAATCTGTACAAAAAATAAAGTATGTGAACAAAACACACTTTTGATTATGAGTAATCAAAAGGCTAAAATCTAAGAAAGGCAGGTGCTTCTGATGAGAAAGTCATGTGAGCACTGGTTCATTTGTGGCAGAATACAAAAGGAAGAAATGCTGGGCACCACGTATCTCTTCATATTCTGAAATTAAAAAAAATAATTATTACTAAATTTGGCTTTATAGAGGTAGTAAACACTATCTACCTTAAACATTGGATATATTCTGCTCAAAAAGTCATAAAAATAATCTCAAAAAAATTCTCAAAGCAGAAATTTTCTTGCCCACATTATTTGACCATAATGCTAAAACAATAGAAATAAAGAACAAAAGAAAAAAAGACTCAATTATCTTAAAAAATTTTTAAAGCCTCTAAATAACTTTAGGTCAAAGAGATAATAAAACCTCAAATAAAGCCAGGTGTGGTAACTCACGCCTGTAATCCTAGCACTCGGGGAGGGTAAGGTGGGTGGATTGCCTGAACTCACGAGTTCTAGACCAGCCTGAGCCAGATTGAGACCTTGTCTCTAAACATAGCCGGACATTATGGTAGGCACCTGTAGTCCTAGCTGCTTGGGAGGCTGAGGCAAGAGAATTTCTTGAGCCCAAGAAAGAGTTTGACATTGCTGTGAGCTATGACTCCATAGCACTCTACTGAGAGCAGCAAAGTGAGACTTCATCTCCAAAAATAAAAAAAAAAACAAAAAAACTTCAAATAAATATAAGTGAACATCAATTAGCATTGTACACAGTACGAGCATATGGAATGGATCACAGAAAACATTTCTTAAAACATGAAGAATTCCAGGATGAAGAAAATTGGGAAGAGTATTGCTCATATCCTAACAAGAACAGGAGCCAAATAAACTACAAAATCATAATTTCTCCCAAACCCTTCAGAGAACTGAGGTTATGAGTAATCAAAAGGCTAAAATCTAAGAAAGGCAGGTGCCTCTGATGAGAAAGTCCTGTGAGCACTGGTTCATTTGTGGCAGAATACAAAAGGAAGAAATGCTGGGCACCACAGAAACAGGTAGAAAGAATTCATATACATTTTTTTTTTTTTAAACAAACTGCTAGAGGCAAAGTGTGGGCTAATGTGAGACTGTGGAACTCCTGGGAGTCATAGACACAAAGAAAATTCACACCTCTCATATTTTCTTCACAGACCTTCACTGGGTGCTCACAGAAACACTGATGCTCTGTCTCAGGGGATTTCTCATTGATCCTGACCCTTCTCTCCAAGAGAAATTTTTCCTTGTATCATTGATCAGTATTGACCAGAAGAGAGTATTTTGCCCTTCCCACGGTGGTAGAACACCTCTCTAATGATCTGGGGCCAGGTCATTTCCTGCCCCTTCAATAGGGGTGACAGAGTTTGTGTTCTCTTTAATACTGAGGCGGGACAGGAACCCTCACTGGTCCCCACCACTGAGCCAGTAAGCATGAGTCGGAAGCAACAGAATATCACTGCTGGGGGAGAGGCAAGGGTACATCAAGAAACCTCCCTCTGAGGTGCAGGTACTTAGGGAAGTCTGAAAAATTCAGGTAGAACAGAAACATTGAAAAACAAACAACTCTAGAAACTCAGCCTCTACCCTAAGCACAATGTTTTGAAGCATAATGAAAGCAACCATAACAACAACAACAAAATCCCAAACCAAGGTTACATACTAACTTTTTTCTGGACGTGTACATAGCTCTTCTCCTAGGCTTAGTGGAATTTCAGTGGAAATAGGAAATCATAAGAGAGAGTCAAATGAAAATGCTAGAAATAAAGAATACAGTAAAGATCCAAAGAATGCCTTTGACAAGCTCTTTGTGGACTCAAAATAGCCAACAAAAGAATCAGGAAACTTGAAGATAGTGCAATAGAAATGACTCAAATTTAAACATAAAGAGGAGTAAAACAAAACAAAACCCAGAACCTAGTCTCCAGGATCTGTAAGACAATACCAAATTGTCTAACATACGTGTAATTACAATCCCAGAGTGAGGAAATGGATATATAAGATGAAAAATTTAAAGTGAGATTAGCTAAGAATTTTCAGAAAATAATGAAAGACAAAAACTACAGATCCAAGAAGCACAGAGATCACAATTAGGACAAATGCCCCCCCACCCCCCCACAACCCCCCCACACAAATTTCACTTAAATAAATCAAACTGCTGAAGACAAAAGACAAATAGAAAATCTTGACAACAATAAGAGAAAAAGGAAACGTTATACATAGAGAAACAAAGACAAGAATTATACCAGACACATTCAGAAACTACGTAATCCAGAAGACAATGGAGTAGAATCTTTAAATGACTGAAGAAAATAAAAAAAAAAAATCTATCAACCCAGAGTTTTATACTGAGTGAAACAATCGTTTATGCTGAAGGAGATCAGTGTGGAGGGAGACAGGTAAAAAAATTAAATTAAATTAAAAAGTGAAGAGGGAAAATCTTTCTAAAAAACAGACTTTATCTTTTTGAGCAGTTTTAGATTCACAGCAAGATTAAGGAAGTACAGACTTCTCATATACTTCTGCCCCTATACATGTACAAACACCCTCACAACTGAGGTCTTATGCTACAGTGGCACATGTGTTAAATTACTGGACCTATACTGACACATCATTGTCACTCAAAGTCCATAGTATACATTAGGATTCACTCTTGGTGTTGTACATGCTATGGGTTTTGAGAAATAGCATAATAACTTGTATCTACCTTTGTAGAATCATACAGAATAATTTCACTGTCCTAAAAATTATCTGTGCTCTGCATATATTCCTTTCTCCTTCCCAACTAAAACCTGATCCTTTCATTGTCTCCACAGTTTTGTCTTTTTCCAGAATGTCATATAGTTGGAGTCATATATAATGCAGCTTTCTCAGATTGGCTCCTTTCACTTAGCAATATGCATTTAGTATTCCCCCAGGTCTTTTTGAGGCTTAATAGTTCATTTCTTTTTTTAACATTGAATAATATTCCATTGTCTGGATGTACTGTTTTATTTAACCAGCCTTATATCTACTACAAAGGATATCTTAGTTGCTTCTAAGTTTTGGCAGCTATGAATAACGCTGCTATAAACATCTGTATGCAGGTTTTTGTACATATGTAAGTTTTTAGCTAATTTGGGCAAAATCCAAGAGCTCAATTGCTGGATTACATGGTAAGAGTATGTTTAGTTTTGTAGAAAACTGCCAAACCATCTTCCAAACTGACCATGAAATAGTTATTGTCATAATTTTGATCTATCATATTTGTTTTCTATCTGTTGCCTTTGTTCTTTGTTCCTATTTCTGTCTTCTACTCTGTTTCTGCCTTTTGTTTTAATTGAGACTTTTATATGATTCCATGTTCTTTCCTATCTTGGCATACATTATACTTCTTTTTCTACTTTTTTTTTTTTGGTGGTTGCCCTAGAGTTTGAAATATACATGTACAACTAACTAAAATCCATTCTCAACATGACTACATGACTTTCACTGCAGTGCAAGTACCTAATCATAACAAAGTATTTCTAATTCCTCCCTCCCATATCTTATATCATTGCTACCATTCATTTCACATATTCATAAGCATACATAAGTATACGCACCTGTACACCCATACCCAAACATACACACATGCATGATTAAATACATTGTTGCCATTATTATTTTGAACAAACTGTTATCTATTAACATCAAATGAGAAAGATAAGTTTATTTTACCTTTACTTACCCCTTCTCTGATGTTCTTCCTTTATGTAGATCTAAGTTTCTGACCTGCATCATTGTTCTTCTCCCTGAAAAACTTCTTTTTAACATTTCCTTCAAGACAGCTGTATGGGTAACAGATTCCCTCAATTTTTGTCTGGGAAAGTCTTTACCTCACTTTCATTTCTGAAGAATAATTTTGAGAGAAAATGCCTTTTGGTAAAGGCATTTACCAATTTGAGCATTGAGAGACAAACAGGCAGATACAGAAAGTCACAATTTACCAAATGCCTTTGGGTATTTACCAGTTTACTTTCTGTATCTGCCTGTTTGTCTCTCAATGCTTTAAATATTTCACTCCACTTGTTCTTAATTGTATGATTTCTCAGGAGATGTCAGATATAATTCTTAAGTTTGCTCCTATATAGGTAATTTTTTTCCCTCTCTGTCTTCTTTTACAATTTTTTCTTTATCTTTGACTTTCTGCAGTTTGAATATGCTATGTCTAGGTATAAGCTTTTGTTGTTGTTGTTGTTGTTTGAGTTATTTCTCCTTTTAATTTACATAACCTGTTTGGCGTTCTCTGATTCCTGGATCTGTGATCTGATATCTGACATGAATCTAAGGGAAATTCTGTCATTACTCTGTTTCTTTCTTAGTTTCTTCTTCTGGTATTACCATTACATGTATACATATTTTTTTAGTGGCTGTCCTATGGTTGCCTTTTTTTTTTCAAGATGCACTTAAATTTTGTTTACTAATTATTGAATACCCTTTTTTAAAAAAAATTTCAGATTAACATAAGTTACAAACAATTAGGTTACATTGTTTGCATTTGTGAAAGTCCCTGTAGTAGTTGTGCCCTTCACCCCCAAACTTTTGAATATTCTTTTTTTGAAGTCTTTTTTTCTCTTTGTTTTTTATTTTGATAAATTTCTTTTGGCATATCTTCAATTTCACTGTTTCTTTTCTTATCTGTGTCCAGTAGACTGATGAACCTAACCAAAGGCATTCTCCAATTTATACTGTTACTTTATTTCAGTTACTATATTTTTATCCCTAGTATTGTCTTTTGATTCTTACTTAGAGTTTCCATTTTCTGCTTACTTTACCCATCTGTTCTTGCGCATTGTCTATTTTACCATTAGAACCCTTGGCATATTAATTATAGTTGTTTAAAATTTCTGTTCTAATAATTCCAACATCTTTGCCATATCTGGGTCTGATTCTAATGCTTGCTCTGTGTCTTCAAACCGTGTTCTTTGCCTTTAGTATGCCTTATAATTTTGTTGAAAGATGGGTATGATGTACTAGGCAGAAGACATTGTGGTAAATAGGCTTTTGGTAATGTAGTGGTGAGGTATGGGGGGAAGGGAAGTAGTCTATAGACCTATGATTAGATCTCAGCCTTTTGGTGACCCTATGCTGCTAAACTGTGAACTTCACAGGTACTTTTCAGCATTCTTCCTTACAGGATGATTGTAGTGAGATGGAGCAAAAGCAGTCCTAAGAGGGAAATTTATTGCTTTAGATGCTTACATCTGAAAAACAGAAAGAGAGCAAATCAACAACCTAATGAATCACTTCATGGAAATAGAAAAGGAAACTCAATCCAACCCCAAACCTACCAGAAGAAAAGAAATAACCAAAATTAAATCAGAAATAAATGAAACTAAAAACAAAAGAATCATTCAGAAAATTAATGAAACAAAAAGTTGATTCTTTGAAAAGATAAGCAAAATCAATAAACCTTTGATCAGATTAACTAGAAACAGAAAAATAAAATCTCTAATAACCACAATCAGAAATGAAAAAGAGGAAATAACAACAGATACCACAGAGATACAAGATATTACCTCTGAATACTATAAGAAACTTTATGCCCAGAAATTTGACAATGCGGAGGAAATGAACCAATACCTGGAATCATACCACCTCCCTAGACTTTACCAGAAAGAAATAGATCTCTTTAACGGAGCAATATCAAGCACTGAAATTGAGGAAACAATAAAAAAATTCCAACAATAAAAAGTCCTGGACCTGATGGTTTCACACCAGAATTCTATCAAACCTTCAAAGAAGAGTTTGTACCCATACTGTAGAAGCTATTCCAAAATATTGAGAAGGAAGGAATCTTTCCCAACATGTCCTATAAAGCAAATATCACCGTGATGCCAAAACCAGGAAAGGACCCAACTAAAAAGGAGAACTACAGACCAATTTCACTAATGAATATTGATGCAAAAATGCTCAATAAGATCTTAACTGATGGATTACAGCTACATTATAGCAGCTTTACTCATAATTGTCAAAACCCAAAGACAAGCAAGATGTCCTCTAATATATGAATGGATAAACAAACTGTGGTAAATCCACACAATGAAATATATTTGGCAAATAAAGAAATAAACCATCAAGCTAAAAAAGACATAGAGAGATTTTATAAAGCTAAACGAAAGAAGCCAATTAGAGAAGCTTACATAATTTATTACTCCAACTACAAGACATTTTTGAATAGGCAAAACCATAAAGAGAATAAAAAGATAAGTGGTTGCCAGGAGTTTGGGGGCAGAGGAAATGATGACTACTAGGATAGGAAGTTTGGGGGCAGTGAAACTGTTCTGCATGACATTCTAATGGTATATACGTGACATACATTTTTCAAAACCCATAGAACTGTACAACACAAACAGTTAATGATAATGTGAACTGTGGACTTTAATTAATAATAATATATCAATATATGTTCATCAGTTATAACAAGTATACCACACTAATGCAAGATTTTAACAACAGGGAAAATTGTATGGTTGAAGAGGGTAAATGTATTTTCTGTTTAGTTTTTTATAAATCTAAAATTTCTCTTAAAAATAGCGTATATGGATCTCATAACAGTAAAACAATGGGAAAGGATATAGCATTGAAATAAAAATCAAAAGAAAGCTGGAGTGGCTATATTAATATCAGATAAATTAGATATCAGAACAAGAAATACTACCATGTGTATAAACAGGGACATTACATGATAATAAAGCAGTATATTAACCAATGAGACATAACAATCATATTTGTGTATGTATATAACAAAGAGTTTCAAACTACATGAAACAAAAACAATAGACCTGAAGAAAAATGGATAAATCCACAATTATAACTACTAATTCTCAGTAAACTATAGAACAAATAAGTAAGGATATAGATGATCTGAACAACATTGTCAAACAACTTGACCTAGTTGATATTTATAGAACACTCTATAGAATAGTGGACTATGGGCAGTGCCTGTGACTCAGTGGGTAGGGCGTCAGCCTCATATACCAGCTGTGATGCCACAGCACTCTACCGCAGGCGATAAAGCGAGACTGTTATCTTACAAAAAACAAACAAACAAACAAAAAGAATAGTGGACTACACATTCTTTCTAAGTGAACATGAAACATTCATCAAAATAAACCATATTCTTGGTTTATTTATTCCTCAACAAATGTAAAAGAATGAAATCATGTAAGATATATTCTCTGACCACAACAGAATAAAATTAGAATAACAGAAATATCTGGAAAATCCCTAAATATTTGTCAATTAAGCAACATGTTTCTAAATAACTCATGAGTCAAAGTGGAAGTCATAAAGGAAATTAGAAAATATTCTGAGTTGAATTTACATGAAAACACAACATATCAAAATCTGATGACCTTGACCAAATGATCAAGGTTTACTTCACCATTAATAAGTAATAAGCCCCTAAAATTATGCAACAAGATGGCACATTCCTCTCTCAACTCCATAACTTTCGTTTAATCATAAGAAAACATCAGGAAAACCTAAATTAATGACCATTCTATAAAATATATGATCAGTATTCTTCATAATTGTCAGGGTCTTTGAAAAGAAGGAAGGAATAAATGAAGGAGACAATGACTAAATGCTCTATGGTTTCTTGAATTGGATTCTAGTATAGAAAAGGGACATTAGTTAGAGAAGTTGGTTAAATCTGAATAAAGTCTATATCTTAATGTAATAGTAATATATCAATGTTAATTTCTTATCTATAAAAAATGTACCATGGTTATGTAACTTGTTAACATTAGGGGAAGTTGTGAAATTTACACAGGAACTCTACTAGCTTTACAACTATTACATCAATCTAAAATTATCTCATTGTAAAAAGTTCTTTTTCAATTTTTCACATGATACAATCAAAGCAGTGGTATGAGGAAATGTTACATAATTAAATTCTTTTATTAAAATGGAACAAAAGTTTCCAATTAATAACCTAACTTCCCATTCTAAGAGTATAGAAAAAGAACAAATTAAATGAAAAGCAAGCAGAAGGAAAAAAAATTATGTAGTAAGAGAAGAAATCAAAGAAACTAGTAACAGAGAAAAGACAGCAAATTTACAAAACCAAAAGTTAATTTCTTGAAAAAAATAATGAAACATAAACTTCTAGTCAGACCAATACTGAACAGAGAAGACATAAATTACATATACACATATTAGGAATAAAAGAAAGACTATCACTATGAACTTTTCTGACATCAATAAATTCAGCAACTTGGGTGAAATGGAAAAATCCCTTGAAAGACAAAAATTACCAAAAGCTAATTCAAGAAGAAATAGATAACCTGAATAATCCTGTACTTATTAAGGTATATTCCAACAAAGAAGACTCCAGCACAAATGGGTTCATTGGTAAATTACACAAAACATTTAAGTAAGAAATACTAACAATTCTATACAAATCCTTCTGGAAAAAAGAAAAGAACGGAACACTTCTTTTCTGAGGTGAGCATTACCCTGATAACAACAGCAGAGAAAGACAAAATAGGAAAAGACAACTACAGAGCAATATCTCTCATGTAAATAGACTTGAAAATATGCAACAAATAAATGTTAGCAAATTGAATCCCTCAAGATATCTGATGAATAAGATATCATGGCCAAATGAAATTTATCCTGTAAATGCAGGGTGAGTTCAATATTTAAGACTCAATTAATGTAGTTCATAACATCAACAGACTGAAGAAGGGAGGAAAAAGCATACGATTAATTATATGAGTAGATAAAGGAAGTATAAAAAGAAAGGATTATATGAATAGATAAAGGAAGAACATTTGAGAAAATTCAACTTTCTTTCATCATCAGTGCTCTTAAGAAAAAAAGGAAGAGAAAGGACTATTCATAACAAGAAAAAAGTCATCTATAAAACTGTTAGTTTATATCACCCTTCATGGTAAGAAACTGACTACTGTACTTTCTCCCTAAGATTGAAAATGAAACAAAAAAATCTACCTTCCCTATTTCTATTCACTCTAATACTGTAAGTCTCAGCCAGTGCAATAAGTTAAGAAAATTAATGTAAAAGGCATACAGATTGGAAATGAAGAAATAAAATGATCTCTACTTGCAGACATGTTTGTATTCATTAAAAAAGCTGTAAAGAATTTACAACAAAACTGCTAGAATAAACTAATAGTCAATCCAAGTCACATCAAAGAAAGTAAAAATTTAAAAATCAATTGTATTTCTACATATTAACAATGAACAATTGGAAATTTAAAATGAAAAAACACTACCACTTAGCCCCAAAACAGAGAGTACTTAAGTATAAACGTAACCAAATATGTGAAGAATCTGAATGCTAAAAATTATAGTAACAAAAAAAAAAAGACAAAAAATCATACAAGACCTACATAACAGAGACTCTGTTTATGGATTGTAAGGCTCAATATTGCTAAGATGTTAATTCTCCCTTATTTGATTTATAGATTTAATACAATCAAAATCAAAATCCCAGCATATAAAAAAATTAGTTGTGCTTAATATACTGGCAATGAACATCTGAAAAGGAAATTAAGAAAACAATTCCACTTAAAATACTATCAAAAAGAAAAAAAAAATTTAGGAATAAGCTTAACCAAGGAGGTGCAAGACTTGTACACTGAAAAAAAAAATGCTGCATTAAATTGAAGATCTAAATAAATTGAGAGGGATCCTGTGTTCACAACTGTAAGACAATATTGTTAAAATGGCAATATTCCCCCAAAGTGCAACATAGATTCAATGCAAAAATCAAAATGCCAATTGCCTTCTTTATGGACATGGAAAAACTAATCCTAAAACTCATATGGAATTGCAAAGCAACCAAAATAGCCAAAACAATCTTCAAAATGAACAAAGTTGAAGGACTCACACTTCCACATTTCCATTCTACTACAAAGCTACAGTAATGTACGGTATGCATGGTACTGGCCTAATGATAGATTTACAGATCAATGGAATAGAACTGAGAATCCAGAAATTAATTCATACATTTATGGTCAACTGATTTTTGACAAGCACATCAAGAATATTCAATAGGGGAAAGAATAGTATCTTTAACAAATGGTGCTGTAATATATGCCTGCAAAAGAATGAACTTGATCTCTTATCTTGTGGAAAATTAAATATGATCAAAGACTTAAATAGAAAACTCTTAGGAAAACACATAGAAGTAATTCTTTATGACATTAGATTTGACAATGGTTAGATATGACATCTAAAATTCTTTTGCAGGTCTGTGCTGATTTTGTGACACAGGGATAAAGGGAGGACTGTGGACAGAGAGGGAGAGGGAGAAGCCGTGCCCCACAGTACAGAGCAGCAGCAGCAGTGGCAGGAACAATAGGGCTCACACCCCTGGAGATATTTTGGAGAGACACTCCCCACCTCTCTTGGCAACCGGTGGCAGCCACTTGTGGAACATATCTGGGCCAGAAAGGCAGGCCCTGTGAGTAAAGGGTACACCTGAGTAGATATCTGCCTGGGCAGGGCACAGAGGGGATGGAGACTAGAATACATGCACACACAGATATGGAATACTCCCAGGGAGGGGCTGAGTCAGAAGTACTGCTTTAGTGAGCCTAAGAAGCACCCAGCCCCCAAGGGATCGTAGCTGAGACAAAAGCAGGTGGGGCAACTGCACCAGCCCAGGGAGAGGCAAGAATTGAGAATTAAATGTGAGCTTTAATCGCACCCACCCCAACACAGAGTGCAGCTGAGACAGAGACCCCAGCCTTCTGAGAACTGACACAATGGCAGAGGCACAGAGCAGGCTGAGCCACAGTTTCCGTGAACTCAAACAGAGCCTGGCCAGCAGGGGAATATAGCTGAAACAGAATCGCTAATTCTGCCAGAATAGAAGTAGCAGCAATATCAATCTGGGGTGGGGCTAGAACTGAGTGAACTGCCCCAGCTTCCATTAAGCACCCGAGGTTGTCAGGCTTCAGCTCCCCCTGCCAACTGGTGGCAGAGGGCAGCAGTCTGGCCAAGCAGACACAGATCTCCCTTTGACTCAGGCAGGTGCATACCCCTGGAGCATCTGCTCATGGGAGGGAATTGGGTCACAGCCTTGTGGGGTTACCACTGACCGGGTGTGACAGAGGTGAAAGGTGGGGAAGGAGGCGTCAACCTTCCTGGACTAATTCATTAGCTGGGTGGGTCCTTCTGACTCCATGGAGCACTGGAGCGTGTCATACTTCAGTTGCCAGCAGACTCCTGCTTTCCAATTGCTGGAGACCTTTTGAACTCTCCCACTTGAGACTGGGTGCTGACTGGGACAATTGATTTGAAACTCTTGACCTGGGCCAATCACCCCAGGACTAGCCAAAGTGATACCCTGGGTATGTGGTTGTGGAAAGGTTTGATTTTCCTTTTCCAGTTGTTGCCTGTGGGGAAGGGGTGACTTAGTTGTTGGTATTTCTCCACAGCTGAGACTTCAACCCAGAGTTACTGATTCACTAGGAGTGGACAGAGACCAGCTGAAAACAAGACAGAGCCACTTAGGCCCATCACACCAAGCAGGTCCCCAGGTTCTCAGGCCATAGCACTATACAGGTCCTTTGCAAAGCTCTAGGGGAAAAGGTACAGACACCAGTCCCAGCTCTTGGGCAAAGAGCTGGTTAATCCCTACTCCAGGAGCCCCCAACCCAACTTACCTTATCTGCTCATCTAGCCAATGGTGTAAAATAATCATAGGGCAGAATCAGCAAAAAAAAAAAAAAAAAAAAAACTCCATCAACATGAATAATCAGAGTACATCAACTCCCCCAAGGAATGATATGGCGGATACAACTGAAGATCCCATTCATAAACAAATGGCTGAGATGTCAGAAATTGAATTCAGAATTTGGATGGCAAATAAAATTAATAGAATGGAGGTAAAGTTGGAATTAGAAATTCAAGGAGCATTTCAAAAGTTGTCTCAATGGTAGCTCCTGTGGCTCAGTGAGTAGGGTGCCAGCCCCATATACCAAGGGTGGCAGGTTCGAACCTGGCCCTGGCCAAACTGCAACAAAAAATAGCTGGGTGTGTGGCAGGTTCCTGTAGTCCCAGTTACTTGGGAGGCTGAGGCAAGAGAATCGCCTAAGCTGAGGAGTTGGAGGTTGCTATGAGCTGTAATACCATGGCACTCTACTCAGGGTGACAAAGTGAGACCTGTCTCTAAAAAAATAAAAAATAAAAATAAAAACATAAATTAAAATAAAAAGTTGTCTCAAGAATTCAACGAATTCAAAGACAAAAATCACCAAATATTTTGACACATTGAGATAAGAACTTGCAGCCCTCAAAGATCTGAGAAATACAGTAGAATCCCTCAGTAACAGAATGGAGCAGGCAGAGGAAAGGATTTCTGATACTGAAGAGAAAGCTTTTCAATGCTCCCAAACACTCAAAGAGGAAGAGAAGTGGAGAGCAAAAATGGATCATTCTCTCAGAGAGCTCTGGGATAATTTGAAAAAAATTAATATTTGCCTTATAGGAATTCCAGAAGGTGATGAGATGTCTTCAAAAGGCCCAGATGCTCTACTCCATGAAATAATCAAAGAGAACTTCTCAGACATGCCAAGAGATTCTGAAATTCAGATAGCAGACAATTTCAGAACCCCAGCACAACTCAATCCAAATAAGACATCACCCAGACACATTATAATTAACTTCGCCAAGGTTAATATGAAGGAGAAAATTCTGCAAGCAGCAGGATGTAAGAAAGCTATAACCTACAAGGGGAAGAATATTAGAATGACTGCAGATCTCTCTGCTGAAACCTTTCAAGCTAGAAGAGGGTGGTCATTGAATTTTAATCTCCTAAAACAAAATAATTTTCAACCCAGAATCCTGTATCCAGCTAAACTGAGTTTCATTTATGATGGAGAAATTAAATACTTTAATGACACACACATGTTGAAGAAATTTGCCATAACTAAACTAGCTTTCCAGGATATTCTCAGACCTATCCTCCATAACGACCAGCACAATCCTCTACCACCAAAGTCAACTCACTCAGAAATTTTTGACCAAACTCCAACTTCCACAGTGGTGAAAGGATTAAAAGTGTTTACTGGACTTTAAAAAAACTTGATACCCAAAATACTACCAGGTACCCAAAATACTACCAGGCTTATCAATATTCTCCATTAATATGAATGGCTTAAATTGCCCTCTAAAAAGCCACAGGTTGGCTGACTGGACACAAAAACTCAGGCCACATATCTGCTGCATACAAGAATCTCATCTTACCTTAAAAGATAAATATAGACTCAGGGTGAAGGGAGGGTCACCTATATTTCAGGCAAATGGAAATCAGAAAAAAGCAGGTGTTGCAATTTTACTCGCAGATACAATAGGCTTTAAACCAACACAAGTAAGGAAAGATAAGGATGGTCACTTCATATTTGTTAAGGGTAACAATCAACATGATGAGATTTCAATTATTAACATTTATGCACCCATCCAGAATGTGCCTCAATTTATAAGAGAGACTCTAACAGACATGAGCAACTTGATTTCCTCCAGCACCATAATAGTCGGAGAGATTTTAACAGTCTTTTGGCAGTGCTGGATAGATCCTCCAATAAGAGACTCAGCAAAGAAAATTTTGATTTACATTTACAATTCAACAAGTGGATTTAACGGACATCTACAGAACATTTCATCCTAACAAAACTAAATATACATTCTTCTCATCAGCCCATGGAACATCCTCCAAAATTGATCACATCTTAGGTCACAAGTCTAATCTCAGCAAAATTAAAGGAATAGAAATTATTCCTTGCATCTTCTCGGAATGGAATATAAGTTGAACTCAGTAACAACAGAAATCTGCATACTCATACAAAACATGGAAACTAAATAACCTTATGCTGAATGATAGCTGGGTCAAAGACAAGATTAAGAAGGGAATTACCAAACTTTTGGAAAAAAATGATAATGAAGACACGAATTACCAGAACCTCCGGGATACTGCAAAGGCAGTCCTAAAAGGGAAACTTATAGCACTGCAATCCTTCTTCAGCAGAATGGAAAGAGACGAAGTTAACAACTTAATGGGACATCTCAAGCAACTGGAAAAGAAAGAACATTCCAACCCCAAAACCAGTATAAGAAAAGAAATAACCAAAATTAGAGCAGAATTAAATAAAATTGAAAACAAAAGGATTGTACAATAGATCAGGGGTCCTCAAACTTTTTAAATAGGGGGCCAGTTCACTGTGCCTCAGACTGTTGGAGAGCTGGACTATAGTTTAAAAAAAAAAAAACTATGAACAAATCCCTATGCACACTGCACATATCTCATTTTGAAGTAAAAAAACAAAACAGGAACAAATATAATCACACGGCCTCATGTGGCCCGCGGGCCAAAGTTTGAGGACCCCTGTAATAGATCAATAAATATAAATGTTGTTTTTTTAAAAAGGTGAATAAAATAGATAGACCTTTGGCTAACCTAACCAGGAAAAACAGAGTAAAATCTCTAATTAAATCAATCATAAATGGCAAAGACGAAATAACAATAGACTCCTCAGAAATTCAAAAAATACTTTTTTTTGCAGTTTTTGGCTGGGGCTAGGTTTGAACCCACCACCTCCAGAATATGGGGCTGGTGCCCAACCCCTTTGAGCCACAGACGCCGCCCATTCTTAATGAATATTACAAGAAACTCTATTCTCAGAAATATGAAAATTTGAAGGAAATAGACCAATACTTGGAAGCATGCCACCTTCCTAGACTTAGCCAGAATGAAGTGAAAATGTTCAACAGGCCTATATCAAGTTCTGAAATAGCATCAACTATACAAAATCTCCCTAAAAAGAAAAGCCCAGGACCAGATGGCTTCACATCAGAATTCTACCAAACCTTTAAAGAGGAACTAGTACCTATATTACTTAACCTTTTCCAAAATATAGAAAAGTAAGGAATACTGCCCAACACATTCAATGAAGAAAATATCACCTTGATCCCCAAACCAGGAAAAGACCCCAAAAGAAAAGAATATTATAGATCAATATCACTAATGAAAATTGATATAAAAATATTCAACAAGATCCAAACCAACAGAATCCAGCAACACATCAAACAAATTATACACCATGACCAAATGGGTTTTATCCCTGGGTCTCAAGGCTGGTTCAATATATGTAAATTTATAAATATAATTGATCACATAAACAAATTAAAAAACAAAGACCATATGATTCTCTCGATTGATGTAGAAAAAGCTTTTGATAATATCCAGCATCCCTTCATGATCAGAACACTTAAGAAAATCGGTATAGAAGGGACATTTCTTAAACTGATAGAGGCCACCTACAGCAAGCCCACAGCCAACATCATATTGAATGGAATAAAATTGAAATCATTTCCACTCAGATCAGGAACCAGGCAAGGTTGCCCATTGTCTCCATTGCTTTTCAACATTGTATGAAGTCTTAGCCATCATAATTAGGCAAGAAAAGGTGATCAAGGGTATCCATATAGAGTCACAGATCAAACTTTCATTTTTTGCAGATGATATGATTGTATATCAGGAAAACACCAGTGATTTTACTGCAAAACTCTTAGAAGTGATCAACGAATACAGCAGTATCTCAGGTTACAAAATCAACACTCATAAATCGGTAGCCTTTATATATACCAACAATAGTCAAACTGAAAAAACAGTCAAGGACTCTATTCCGTTCACAACAGTGCCAAAAAAGATGAAATATTTGGGAATTTACCTAACAAAGGACGTGAAAGATATCTATAAAGAGAACTATGAAACTCTAAGAAAAGAAATAGCTGGAGAGATTACAGATGGCGGCCAAGTAACAGCTTCCCTGCAACTGGGAACAGCAAGTCTGGGGAGACAAGACTCCAGGCACCTCTGGCCGGTGGGATATGCCTATAATCATCCCCTTGAGGATACAGGGAGCCAGCAAGGGACTTCTGGACCCCAAGAGGAGGACAAAAACAGCGGAAAACTGGCAAGTGGTTGCGTGTGCTCGATTGACCTAATCATGCTGGCAACCATAAGTACAAGCAGCAGTGAGACTGCAAACCAGAAAGGCCTTACCTGTGAACTGTTTTGCTGTTCTTGGACTTGGCACTCAGTTGAACTGCCTTGGGGAGAGCTTGAGCAGGAGTGTGGAGAACTTTGGGCATTGTCTGGGGCCCCAGACTGAGCCACTGAGCTTGGCGCAGGAAGCCATTGTGAAAGAACTGCCCCGGCAAGCTCCGCCCTCAGGATATCAGAACAAGGATTGGGCGGGTCAAAGTAACCTACTGACTGAGCAGCCTAAAGGCAGGGACTGAGCTGCCTTACAGCCTTAATCCTTAGGGGCAGAGCGAGATGGTTTTGGCACACTGGAGCCCTGGGCTGTTGCCCTGGGTAGAGTGCCCTAATGTCACAGCTCATAGCAACCTCAAACTCCTGGGCTTGGCGCCACCCAGACCTCCATAAGAGCTGTGCAGCGATCCCCGACCGGTGACCCATACCCACCGGGCCTCCACATTCCCTAACCAGGAACTGCGGGAGCCACGCATCCCTGTGTCCTCCTCCTGTGTCCTCCAAGCTTCCACACTAGCCCGTTCATCTGGACAGGGACTCTGGTAGCTGCGTGCCCTTTGGATTCCTCCCTGCCTCTGCGCAGAGCCCTTCTCCTGGCCAGAGACTGCTGGAGCCTTGGGCTCTCTGTGCCAAAGTCACTGGGCACCTGGCACTCCTAGAACCGTGCGCACCACCCCCAGCCCTGTTGCTGGATCCGGGTGTGTCACAAACCGGAGCTGCTTCTATAACCAGAACTCCATAGCTAGAGCAGCCCCAGAGGAACTACACAGTGTCACTCCCTACCAAGATCCAGCAACAATAGAGTGATCCTGCTGGGGTCTAATCTTGGAGAGACACCTCCCCAACTCTGAGGACAGCCAGAGGCAACGGTGAAAAACAACCATGAGGCGAAATCAACAGAAAAACTCTGGCAATATAAATAATCAGAGTAGATCAACTCCCCCAAGGATCAATGGGGCAGAAACAGCACAAGACCCCATGCACAAACAAATAGCTGAGATGTCAGAAATTGAATTCAGGATCTGGATAGCAAATAAGATCGAATTAGAATTCCAAAAGTTATCTCAAGAATTCAACGGATTCAAAGACCAAATGACCAAAGATTTCGACACATTGAGACAAGAAGTTGCATCCCTCAAAGATCTGAGAAACACAGTAGAATCCCTCAGTAACAGAATGGAGCAAGCAGAAGAAAGGATTTCTGACATTGAAGACAAAGCTTTTGAACGCTCCCAAACCCTCAAAGAAGAAGAGAAATGGAGAGCAAAAACAGACCACTCTCTCAGAGAGCTCTCGGATAATTTGAAGAAAATCAATATTCATCTTATAGGGATCCCCAAAAGTGACAAAGTGGCTTCACAAGGCACAGAGTCTCTTCTCCATGACATTATGAAGGAGAACTTTCCAGACATGCCAAGAGATTCCGAAATTCAGATAGCAGACAGTTTCAGAACTCCAGCACGACTCAACTCAAATAAGACATCCCCCAAATCATAATCAATTTCACTAAAGTTAATATGAAGGAGAAAATTCTGAAAGCTGCCAGATGAAAGAAAACCATTACCTACAAGGGGAAGAATATCAGAATAACTGCAGATCTCTCTGCTGAAACCTTTCAAGCTAGAAGAGGATGGTCATCGACTTTTAATCTCCTAAAACAAAATAACTTTCAACCCAGGATCCTGTACCCAGCTAAACTGAGCTTCATTTATGACGGAGAAATTAAATACTTCAAAGACATTCACATGTTGAAGAAATTTGCTATAACTAAATAAGCTCTCCAGGATATTCTCAGACCTATCCTCCATAAAGACCAGTGTAATTCTCCACCACAAAAGTAAACCCACACAAAAAATCTTTGATAAAATTCCAACTTCCACAGTCACGAAAGGATTAAAAATGTCCACCAGTCTCTCGAAAGGCTTATCAATACTCTCAATTAATGCGAATGGTTTAAACTGTCCTCTAAAGAGGCATAGGTTGGCGGACTGGATACAAAAACTCAAGCCAGATATCTGCTGCATCCAAGAATCGCATCTTACATTAAAAGACAGATATAGACTCAAGGTGAAGGGATGGTCATCTATACTCCATGCAAATGGAAAACAGAAAAAAGCAGGCGTTGCAATCCTATTCACAGACGCAATAGGCTTTAAACCAACCAAAATAATTAAGGATAAGGATGGACACTTCATATTTGTTAAAGGTAATACTCAATATGATGAGATCTCAATTATTAATATTTATGCACCCAACCACCATGCACCTCAATTTATAAGAGAAACTCTAACAGGCATGAGCAACTCGATTTCCTCAACTTCCATAGTAGTTGGAGATTTTAACACCTCTTTAGCTGTCCTGGATAGATCCTCCAAAAAGAAGATAAGCAAAGAAATTTTAGATTTAAACTCAACCATTCAACATCTGGACTTAACAGACATCTACAGAACATTTCATCCCAAAAAAACTGAATACACATTCTTCTCATCAGCCCACAGAACATACTCCAAAATCGACCACATCCTAGGACACAAATCTAACCTCAGCAAATTTAAAAAAACAGAAATTATTCCTTGCATCTTCTCAGACCATCATGGAATAAAAGTTGAACTAAATAACAACAGGAACCTGCATACCCATACAAAAACATGGAAGCTAAACAACCTTATGCTGAAGGATACATGGGTTACAGATGAGATTAAGAAGGAAATCACCATATTTTTGGAACAAAACAACAATCAAGACATGGATTACCAGAACCTCTGGGATACTGCAAGGGCAGTCCTAAGAGGGAAATTTATAGCACTGCAAGCCTTCCTCAAGAGAACGTAAAGAGAGGAAGTCAATAACTTCATGGCACATCTCAAGCAACTGGAGAAAGAAGAATACTTCAACCCCAAACGCAGCAGAAGAAAAGAAATAACCAAAACCAGAGCAGAATTAAATGAAATTGAAAACAAAAGAATTATACAACAGATCAATAAATCCAAAAGCTGGTTTTTTGGAAAGATCAATAAAATAGATAAACCTTTGGCCAACCTAACCAGGAAAAAAAGAGTAAAATCTCTAATTTCATCAATCAGAAATGGTAATGATGAAATAACAACAGACCGCTCAGAAATCAAAAAATCCTTAATGAATACTACAAGAAACTCTACTCTCACAAATATGAAAATCTGAAAGAAATCGACCAATACCTGGAAGCACGCCACCTACCAAGACTTAGCCAGAACGAAGTGGAAATGTTGAACAGGCCTATATCAAGTTCTGAAATAGCATCAACTATACAAAATCTCCCTAAAAAGAAAAGCCCAGGACCAGATGGCTTTACGTCAGAATTCTACCAAACATTTAAAGAAGAACTAGTACCTATACTACTAAACCTCTTCCAAAATATAGAAAAAGAAGGAATATTACCCAGCACATTCTATGAAGCAAACATCACCTTGATCCCCAAACCAGGGAAAGACCCAACAAGAAAAGAAAATTATAGAACAATATCACTAATGAATATAGATGCTAAAATACTCAATTAGATCTTAACAAACAGAATCCAACAACACATCAAAAAAATTATACACCATGACCAAGTGGGATTTATCCCAGGGTCTCAAGGCTGGTTCAATATATGTAAATCTATAAATGTAATTCAACACATAAACAAACTTAAAAATAAAGACCATATGATTCTTTCAATTGATGCAGAAAAAGCTTTTGATAATATCCAGCATCCCTTCATGATCAGAACACTAAAGAAAATTGGTATAGAAGGGACATTTCTTAAACTAATAGAGGCCATCTACAAACCCACAGCCAGTATCGTATTGAATGGAGTTAAATTGAAATCATTTCCACCTAGATCAGGAACCAGGCAAGGTTGCCAATTGTCTCCATTGCTCTTTAACATTGTAATGTAAGTTTTAGCCATTGCAATTAGGGAAGAAAAGGCGATGAATGGTATCCACATAGGGTCAGAAGAGATCAAACTTTCACTCTTCGCAGATGATATGATCATATATCTGGAAAACACTAGGGATTATACTACAAAACTTTTAGAAGTGATCAAGGAATATAGCAATGTCTCAGGCTACAAAATCAACCCATAAATCTGTAGTCTTTATATATACCAACAATAACCAAGCCGAACAAACAGTCAAGGACTCTATTCCTTTCACAGTAGTGCCAAAGAAGATGAAATATTTGGGAGTATACCTAACAAAGGACGTGAAAGGTCTCTACAAAGAGAACTATGAAACTCTAAGAAAAGAAATAGCCGAAGATGTTAACAGATGGAAAAACATACCATGCTCATGGCTGGGAAGAATCAACATTGTTAAAATGTCCATTCTGCCCAAAGCAATATATAATTTTAATGCAATTCCTATTAAAGCTCCATTGTCATATTTTAAAGATCTGGAAAAAATAATACTTCGTTTTATATAGAATCAGAAAAAACCTAGAATAGCCAAGACATTACTGAGCAATAAGAACAAAGCAGGAGGAATCACGCTACCAGACCTGAGACTGTACTATAAATCAATAGTGATCAAAACAGCATGGTATTGGCACAAAAGCAGAGAAGTAGATGTCTGGAACAGAATAGAGAACCAAGAGATGGATCCAGATACTTACCGTTATTTGATCTTTGACAAGCCAATTAAAAACATTCAGTGGGAAAAGATTCCCTATTTAACAAATGGTGCTGGGTAAACTGGCTGGCAACCTGTAGAAGATTGAAACTGGACCCACACCTTTCACCATTAACTAAGATAGACTCTCACTGGATAAAAGATTTAAACTTAAGACGTGAAACTATAAAAATACTTGAAGAAAATACAGGGAAAACTCTTGAAGGAATCGGCCTGGGTGAATATTTTATGAGGAGGACTCCACAGGCAATTGAAGCAGTATCAAAAATACACTACTGGGACCTGATCAAACTAAAAAGCTTCTGTACAGCCAAGAACATAGTGAGTAAAGCAAGCAGACAGCCCTCAGAATGGGAGAAAATATTTGCAGGTTATACCTCTGATAAAGGTCTAATAACCAGAATCCACAGAGAACTCAAATGTATTAACAAGAAAAGAACACGTGACCCCATCTCAGGGTGGGCAAGGGACTTGAAGAGAAACTTCTCTAAAGAAGACCGACGCAAGGTCTACAGACACATGAAAAAAAGCTCATCATCCTTAATCATCAGAGAAATGCAAATCAAAACTACTCTGAGATATCACCTAACCCCAGTAAGAGTAGCCCACATAACAAAATCCCAAAACCAGAAATGTTGGCGTGGATGTGGAGGAAAGGGCACACTTCTACACTGCTGGTGGGAATGCCCACTAATACGTTCCTTCTGGAAGGATGTTTGGAGGATACTTAGAGACCTAAAAATAGACCTGCCATTCGGTCCTATAATTTCTTTACTAGGTCTATACCCAGAAGACCAAAAGTCACAATATAACCAAGACATCTGTACCAGAATGTTTATTGCAGCCCAATTCATAATTGCTAAGTCATGGAAGAAGCCCAAGTGCCCATCGACCCACGAATGGACTAGCAAACTGTGGTACATGTATACCATGGAATACTATGCAGCCTTAAAGAAAGATGGAGACTTTACCTCTTTCATGTTTACATGGATGGAGCTGGAACATATTCTTCTTAGCAAAGTATCTCAGGAATGGAAGAAAAAGTATCCAATGTACTCAGCCCTACTATGAGGCTAAATTATAGCTTTCACATGAAGACTATAACCCAACTATAGCACAAGACTATGGGGAAAGGGCCAAGGAAGGGGAAGGGAGGGGGGAGGTTTTGGTGGAGGGAGAGTAATGTGTGGGGCCACATCTATGGTGCATCTTAGAATGGGTACAGGCGATTGCAGTAATGTACACAGCTATGATTTAACAATAAAAAAAAAAAGAACCAAAAAAAAAAAAGAAAAAAGAAATAGCTAAAGATGTTAACAAATGGAAAAACATACCATGCTCATGGCTGGGAAGAATCAACATTGTTAAAATGTTGAATTATACATTGTAATTAAATTGTATATGTTAAAATATACAATTTTAATGCAATCCCTATTAAAACTCCACTGTCATACTTTAAAGACCTCGAAAAAATAATACTTCATTTTATATGGAATCAGAAAAAACCTTGAACAGCCAAGATATTACTCAGAAATAAAAACAAATCAGGAGGAATCACGCTACCAGACCTCAGATTATACTATAAATCGATAGTGGTCAGAACTGCATGGTACTGGCACAAAAACAGAGATGTATGGAATGGAATAGAGAACCAAGAGATGAATCCAGCTACTTACCATTATTTGATTTTGATAAACTAATTAAAAACAGTGAGGAAAAGATTCCCTATTTAACAAATAGTGCTGGGTGAGCTGGCTGGCAACCTGTAGAAGACTGAAACTGGACCCACACTTTTCACCATTAACTAAGATAAATTCTCACCAGATTAAAGATTTAAACTTAAGACATGAAACTATAAAAATACTAGAAGAAAGTGCAGGGAAAATGCTTGAAGAAATCGGCCTGGGGGAATATTTTATGAGGAAGACCCCCAGGGCAATTGATGCAACACCAAAAAGGCATTACTGGGATCTGATCAAAGTAAAAACCTTCTACACAGCCAAAAACATGGTAAGTAAAACAAGCAGACAATCCTCAGAATGGGAGAAGATGTTTGCAGGTTATGTCTCCAAGAAAGGTTTAATAACCAGAATCAACAGAGAACTCAAATGTATTAGCAAGAAAAGAACACGTGATCCCATCTCAGGGTGGGCAAGGGACTTGAAGAGAAACTTCTCTGAAGAAGACAGGCACACAGACTACAGACATATGAAAAAATGTTCATCATCCTTAATCATCAGAGAAATGCAAATCAAAACCACTTTGAGATACCATCTAACCCCAGTCAGATTAGCCCACATCACAAAATCCTAAAACCAGCGATGTTGGCATTGTGGAGAAAAGGGAATACTTCTGCACTGCTGGAGGGAATGCAAACTAATAAGTTCCTTTTGGAAGAAGTTTGGAGAACACTTAGAGATCTAAAAATAGATCTGCCATTTGATCCTTTGATTTCTCTACTAGGTATATATCCAGAAGACCAAAAATAATTTTATAACAAAGATATTTGTACCAGAATGTTTATTGCAGCCCAGCCCAATTCATAATTGCTAAGTCATCAAAGAAGCCCAAGTGCCCATCAACCCATGAATGGATTAATAAATTGTGGTATATGTACACCATGAAATATTACACAGCCTTAAAGAAAGATGGAGACTTTACCTCTTTCATGTTTACATGGATGGAGCTGGAACATATTCTTCTTAGCAAAGTATCTCAAGAATGGAAGAAAAGGTATCCAATGTACTCAGCCCTACTATGAAACCAATTTATAGCTTTCATATAAAAGCTATAACCTAACTATAGCCCAAGAAGAAAGGGAACGAGGGGATGGGGGAGGATGGGTTGAGGGAGGGCAATTGGTGGGAATACAACTACAGTGCATTTTACAAGGGTATATGTTAAATTTACTAAGTGTAGAGTATAAATATCTTAACACAATAACTAAGAAAATGCGGGAAAGGCTATGTTAACCAGTTTGATGAAAATATTTCAAATGGTATATAAAACCAGCACATTGTACCCCATAATTGCATTAATGTACACAGCTATGATTTAATTAAAAAAAAAGTCTATGAGATACTGAAAGAGCAGCGTTAAAAGGGAAATGCAAAGCCTTAAATGCTTACATGAAAAAGAAAGGTCACAAGTTAACAACCTCAAGGAACTAGAAAAAGAAGAACAAACCAAACTCAAAGCTAGCAGAAGAAAAGAAATACCAAAGCTCAAAGCAGAACCAAACCACATGGAAAATAAGAAACAACGAAGGATCAAGGAAACAAAAAGTTGGTTCTTTGAAAAGATAAAATCAATAGAGCTCTAGCTAGAAGTAGAAAAGAAAGGACTGAAGTAAGCTCAATTAGAAGTGAAAAGGGGGGGCTAGAATGTGAAGGATCATGGCACCTCCGGGTGCCCAGAAAGGCGGAGACTAGGCGGATGACAGGCTGCGGGGCGCTCCTGGCCGGCCGCGGTGTTAGCGGCAGCCCCAGCGGCTGTAGCGTTAGCTTCGCTGCCGCTGCCAGCAGGCAGGGGAGGGAAGGTGGAGCCCGCTCTGGAGGGCGGACTGCGGGGCCAGAGTTCCAGCCCAGCCTGGGCGGGCCGCTCCGGCGGTGCTCCGCTGCTCCCAGACAGCGCCCTCCATCTGGGCTGCCACTGTGACAGCTGCCAAGAGAAGAAGGGGTCCTACCCAATGCGTGCAGGGCCCCAGACCAATATGCCACTGCAACTCCAGAGGGACCCACTCCCTGCCTCCTGCCTCGCTGGGGGCCTGCACTGGATTTGCGGATATACAGGATGGCTAAACATTAATGGAAAAAGAAGCATATCTTCTTTCATTGTGGAGACAGGTTTGGCAGATGGCGAGCCTAAATGAACTTGGATTTTGCCATATTCATAAGTTGCTGAAGTTCAAGAGACAAGTTGGTTGATGTTTCCTGCTGTTGGGGTGATGGACAGATTGCAATTATTTAACAGGTTATATAACGGTTGATTGCAAGCTCTTCATTCAAGATAATCTTCCTAAAGACCAACAGCTCAAGATAATATGCTCCATATTTAACCATATTTGGTTACTGCTCAAATACCCTGCATTAAAAGCTTCTTGGTGATAGCAAAGATGTCCTTGGGCCATCAAATGTTATAGAAAACAGAGAGGAAGCTCAACTTTTGACTCCAGGAAAGATGAGTAAAAGCCAAGGGAGAGAAGCTTATCCAACATCAACCAAAGATTTGCATCAGTGTCTCTTAGTCCGGCAAGTCCTCATAGCCAGGGTTTAGAAGGAAGGAAGATATTTCTCAAAATAAAGATGAGTCTTCACTTTCTATTGTTGCTGTCCACTGGCCTAGTCAGAGACATGGAGGCAGACACTGCAGACAAAATTAATGATTTATTAAGGGATGGCTGGTGCTCGCTCAGGCACAGCAGCAATTGGCTGTTCTTATTCACTTTCTTTTATACCCAAAATCACCAGATAGAAATAATCCAAGAAGAAGGAAGACAAAAGACAAAGATTCCTTATCAGAGTTAATCCAACAAAGTACCCACACACATTTCTAAACCAAGAATATCTTGTTTAGAGATAAACAACAATGGAGATGAACCACAAAGGGCTGGGTTATCTGTTCTTTTTGCCTACTTCTCTATATGATTAACTGGAAGTTTTTGTGTAAATAGAGGTAGGGGATTAAGTGCAACGGTCCATTGCCTGAGGCAGATGCTCTGTCTCCAGCTACGTCTTGGTGAGAGCCCTCCAGGATATTCTTTCCTTTAAGGTGTGACTGCCTGCATTTTTCAGCAAAGCTGCTTATGTGAGCCCGGGGAGAATATCCCCCAAAACTCACCCTTAGCCCAAGTACTGGAAATGTCCCTTCTCAGGGTCTCGTGACTTTAAGGAGCACAAATGAGACTGATTCACCTTACAAGGGTGCAGTGGACTGTGCCCCTTCATTCTATGTCAAAGAATAAGTCTGAATCTAAACTTTATACTGGCTTGGAGAAGGACAGCTCAACTTCAAACAAGCTTACTAAAAAAGAATTTCTTAAGGCACAAAAGAAAAATTACCAAGAAGAAAAGAACAGAGCTATAAAGGAGTTACTCAGTATGATCACAGATCCTTCGTTATTGCTGTGGCTGATTGGTTGAAGATTTGTGATGCTCTAAAGAGCTGGACAAGGTAGTGCTGTGTGTTGAAACCTGGGGTGCTAGTGATCTATGAAACAAACCAAAAAAATGGACAGTGGGTACAAACAGTCCTTCTGAATGCCTGTGAAATCATTGAGCATCCATCAAAAAAGAATGGCTTTTTTTTTTCAAACTTTTCCATCCTTTGGAACAATCTATTTGGGCAGTGAATGATCCAAAGGGTGAAGCAGTTGGATCCATAACTCAGCCCCTCCCTAGCAGTTACTTGTTCATCTAAGCTCCTTCAGAGTCCGATGGAAGGTGCTGGATGGATGCTTTGGAGTTGGCTTTGAAATGTTCTAATCATCTTAAACATAAAATGATCAGGGAAGGAAAGGAACATGACCTGAGTATTTCATCAGATAGCACACATGTGACTTTGTATGGCTTATTACGTGCTAACAATCTCCACAGCGGTGACAGCTTTCAGTTAAATGATAGTGAAATTGAATGACAACATTTTAAGGACCAAGATATATATTCTGATAAATCTGATAAAGAAAATGATGAGTCTGACAAGGAGGTGATGGGGAAAAGTCAAAAAAGTGACACCGATACATCAGAAAGGCAAGATGACTCATATATTGAACCTGAGCCTGTTGAGCCTTTAAAGGAGACTCCTTGCACTGAGCAGAGCCACAAGGAACTTAGAGAGGCAAGTGAGGCTTCTCCAATAGAAACTGTGCCTGAAGAAAACAGAAGCCTTATCTGGTCACTGCTGAAACAAGTACATCCTGGCATGGACCTGTCCAGGGTGGTTTTGCCTACATTTATTTTGGAACCCTATTCTTTCCTAGCTAAACTTTCAGATTACTACTACCATGCAGATTTCCTTTCTGAGGCTTCTCTTGAAGAAAGTCCTTATTTCTGTTTGAAGAAATAGTGAAATGGTATTTCTCAGGATTCTATAAAAAAAACATAGAGACTAAAGAAACCTTATAATTCTATCCTTGGTGAGACTTTTCACTGTTTATAGATTCATCCCAGAAGAAATAGCACAACTTTTTACATTGCTGAACAGGTGTCCCATCATCCACCAATATATGCCTTTTATGTTACTAACTGAAAAGATGGATTTGCCTTAGTGGTAGTATCTCGGCTTAATTCCAAGTTTTATGAACACTTATTATCTGTAATATTAGAGGGAGAGCACAATTAACTTTCTCTAAAAGAGATAAAGATTATATGATGACAATGCCATATGCTCCTTGCAAAAGAATTCTTTATGGCACAATGACACTGGAGCCTGGAAGAACAGTCAATATTACATGTCAAAAACCTGGATACAGTACAATACTTAAATTTAAACTAAACCCATTTTTAGAGAGCAGTGATTGTGTCAATTAAATATCAGGGAAACTTAAATTGGGAAAAGAAGTCTTACCTGCTTTGGAAATCCACTGGGATAGTGAAGTTTTTATTAATGACAAAAAGACTAATAATTCAGAAGTTTTCTAGAATCCAACACCTGACATTAAGCAACAGAAATTAATAAGGCACACTGTAAAATTTGAAGAACAGGGAGATTTTGAATCAGAAAAACTCTGGCAGCAGGTAACTCAAGCTATAAATGCCAAAGACAAGACCGAAGCTACTCAAGAGATGTATGTTTTAGAAGAAGCTCAAAGATAAGCTGCCAGAGATAGAAAAACAAAAAATGAGGAATGGACTTACAAGTTATTTGAACTTGATCCAATCACAGGAGAATGGCATTACAAGTTTGCAGATACCCAACCATGGGACCTACTTAATGATATGATACAATTTGAAAAAGATGGTATTATCTTGACCAAAGTGAAACATCATATTCCAATGTTAGTGTCCCAAAAATGTGAAACATAAGCCAACCAGGCAACAGAAGAAAATAGCAAAAGGATATTCTTCCCCAGAACCTAACATCCAAGACTCATCTGGAAGCAAAGCTCAATCATTAAAACCAAGTACAAGAAGAAAGAAAGGGCTAGAATTGGGAGACATTCAAAGTTCCATCAATTCTATAAAACAAATACAAGATGAAATTAAAAGAAATATTATAGCTCTTCAAAATCATTTAGTTTCAAGCACACCTGCTATGGATTATTCTGCAGCATAAAGACTACCTCATCATTTTCTTCTTGATTTTGCTTCATCATAATAAACGTCATGTTTAAATAGGAAAAAAAGAAGTGAAAAAGGGAACATTACAACTGATGACACAGTAATAGAAAATATTGTCTGTCTATTATGAAAACCTCTATGCACAAAACTAGAAAATGTAAAGGAAATGAACATTTTTGGAAATCCATGACCTCCCAAGCTTGAATCAGAAAGAAATAGAAATCCTAAACAGACCCATAATGAGTAACAAGATTGAAACAATAATAAAAACTCTCCCAACAACAACAAAAAAACCCACAGATCAGATGATTTACAGCCAAATTCTACCAGACTTACAGAGAATTGGCTCTGAAACTGTTTCATTCTACTGAAACTGTTCCATAACACTGAGAAGGAGGGAATCCTCCCTAACTCATTCTAACAAAGCTAGTTTCACCCTGATACCAAAGCCTGGAAAGGACACAGCAACAATAACAAAAGAAAACTACAGGCCAATATCACTTAGAAAGATAGACCCAAAAATCCTGAACAAAATTCTATCAAACTGAATTCAATAGCACATCAAAAAATAATCTACCATGAAAAAGTGGGATTCTTCCAGGCAGTACCTGTGGCTCAAAGGAGTAGGGCACCGGCCCCATATGCCAGAGGTGGTGGGTTCAAAAACTGGCCCTGGCCAAAAACTGCAAAAAAAAAAAAAAAAAGTAGGATTCTTCCCAGGAATATAAGGATGGTTCATAGATACAAATCAATAAATGTGATATTTTTTCCTTTCTTTTAGAGATAGAGTCTCACTTTGTCGCCCATGGTAGAGTGCCATGGCATCATGGCACAGCAACCTCCAGCTCTTGGGCTTAGGCAAGTCTCTTGCCTCACCCTCCGGAGTAGCTGGGACTACAGGTGCCCACCATGACACCCGGTTATTTTTTTGTTGCAGTTTGGCTGGGAGATGGGTTTGAACCCGCCACCCTTGGTATATGGGGCCGGCACCCTACTCACTGAGCCACAGGCACTGCCCCAATAAGTGTGATTTTTAAAACAAAGATCATATGATCATCTCAATAGATGCAGAAAAAGCATTTAATAAAATCTAGCATTCCTTCATGATAAAAATCCTCAACAATCTAGCCATAGAAGGCACATATCTCAAAATAATGAAAGCCATATATGACAAACCCAATTTCTACCAAATGAGGAAAAGCCAAAATCATTTCCTCTAATAACTAAAAAGAAAAGATAAGGATGCTCGACATAGCAACTTCTATTCAACATAGTACTGGAAGTCCTAGCAGGAGCAATCAGGGCATCCAAATCAGGAAAGAAGATTCCAAACTATCCCTGTTTGCCAGTAATACAATCCTATATTTAGAAAACCCTAAACCCCCACTCCAAAATTTCTAGAATTGATGAATAAATTCAGTAAAGTTTCAGGTTAGAAAATCAACGTGCACGAGTCAACAGCATTTCAAATATACAAATAATAGGCAAGGTGAGCATCAAATAAATAGCTCAATACCATTTATAGTAGCTACAAAGAAATAAAATATCTAGGAATATACTTAACCAAGGAGGTGAAAGATCTCCACAAGAAGAACTACAAAATACCAATGAAAGAAATCATAGATGACACAAACAAATGGAAAAACATTCTATACTCATGGATCGGAAGAATTAACATTTGTAAAATATCCATACTGCCCAATGTGAATTACAAATTCAGTGCAATTCCCATCGAAATTCCAATGTCCTGACACACAGAGTAAGCTCAGGAACTTGGTATTTCTAAGAGATATCATGTCTGCTATCAAGTCAGCAAAGCCAATATATACTCATCAGCACCATACAACCTTTAGTCTGGAGCAACTTACAGAATTGAGAGTAGAGTTTATAAAGATCATGTGCCCAGACAGGGTTACCATAATGAACCTGGCTTCAAGGTTCCACCTTGATGAATCAGTAATAATGACTTGGTTCAAGAACCAGTATATCAGATGGAGGAAGGGGCAAGAGCAGCAGCAACAGGCTCAGCCAAGGGTGGTACCAGGAGCATCAGACCAGACTATTTCAGGGAAGGAAGAGGAGACCCCCTTGCCCATAAGTGCTGAAAACACTCATCCAATGAGTCTTGGAATTTCAGATAAATCTTACCATGATTCACATGAGCTTTCTGGTATCGAGAAGCCTGGTGCTTCTGTGTGGAATCTATCAGGGGACTCTCAGCCTTTTGATATTCAACAGATATCTCTGGGGGATTCTAATCCTTCTTGGGCCTCCATTCCCTATGAAATAGATGAATTAATAAAGATGCTTTGAGCCCCTCCCCCCCAAAAAGAAAGAAATAGATGAATTTGTGAAACTATATGACCTACCTGGGGAAGAAGATCCTAGCATGCTAGATCCATATCTTTTCCCAGTGCACTTCTATTGAGGGGCTATGGTCACCGATCTTGAGTGTAACTCTTACTGTATCTACAGCTCCTGAAAAAGATTTGTGATCCAAATCCTGACCAACCAAGAGGCATTTCCAAACACTTGAATGAGTTGACTCAATCTAAACAGATCAGAGTCAAAGGATGTATCTTTTTCTTTAAGAAGAAAAAAAATCCCTCACTTTTCATTATTGCCTGCATATTCTGTGTTCCATTTGAGTGCCTCCTCACCCATATTTCAGTATTAAAGACAGTTAGCAGCCCGGTCTGTCTCCCTGTTGTTCCCTTTGTGCTGGACAGGAGCAGGTACAGCTGGAGCTGGGTGGTGCCACCCTGCTGCCTCCTGCCTGCCAGGGCCATGGCTCTCTTTCAGTCCTATTGCTGCCAAACATGTCACCCAGGAGCTCTCAGGGCATCCTCCAATGTGGCCACGAGACTACAGCACTCTGGGGGCTTGAAGAAACTTCCTGTACTGCCTTAATGACCCTGGCATTGTGATGAAACACTTTGCCTCCACGTCTGAGTGAATCTTCTCAATAACCACAGGAGATAATGATACTTGAATTGAATAATTAATCTCAAAGCTCTTGAGGTTAATTGAGTTTGATAGCCAGCTCTTCCATACAATAGGTGTGGAATTTTAAAATAAAGATTTGGAGGTGAACGAACATGTGGTTACCATGGAGATTTGAGACACAGCTGGTGAAGAGCAATTCTGAAGCCTGAGGATGTCATTTTACAGAGGTTCTGACTACTGGCCTGCTTACTTTTAAGTGTTGATGATTTGCAAAACCTCCAGAACTGGAGTAACTGGAAGAAAGAATTCATATATTATGGGGATGTGAAAGGGCCCAAAAGCTTTCCTTTTGTGATTCTGGGTAACAGAATTGACATAAGTGAATGGCAGGTGTCTATAGAAGAAGCCCAGATCTAGTGCAGGGATAACGGTGACTATCCTTACTTTGAAACAAGTGCAAAAGGTCCCACAGATGTTGCAGCAGCCTTTCAGGAAGAGTTCTTGCTATAAGACATAGGTCAGATGACTTGATTTAGACAGACACCATCAATCTTCACTGAAAGCCCAAGCCTAGCTCATCTTATTGTGATTATTAAAGAGATTGTTTATACATTATAACTGACTCATAGGTATACACAAAATAAACACCTGGGAGCAGAGAGGATTAGCATTTGCAGCAGTATGTCATCTACTAATAAAAGTAAACTAATTCATATTGCTACTTCATTAGTTGGTGGGGGAAGGGACACATCCACTCACTAAGGAATCTATTTGCTCAATAAAAGCAATTTACATTTATAAATTGTCATGGAGTCTAATAATGTTTCTTTAATTTAAATATGTAAATTACAGAGCTAATGAATGAGATATACAAGATTTTAATTATAATTGAAGCAAAAAAAACATAACTTAAAAAAAATTCCAATGGAAAGTAAGAGCAGAGAGAGGGAAAGAGGGAGGGGAGTCGGGCCTTGGTGTGTGCCACACCTTTTGGGGGCAAGACACGATTGCAAGAGGGACTTTGCCTAACAAATGTAATCAGTATAACCTGGTTTATTGTACCCTCAATGAATCCCCAACAATACAAATAAAAAATAAAAATAAATAAATAAATAAAAATTCCAAAAATCTCACAGATCTAGAAAAAAAACGATCCTAACTTTTTTATGGAATCGCATAAAAAAGACTCTGAATAGCCACGGCAATCCTAGCAAAAAGAACAAATCTGGAGGTATCTTATTACCTGACTCCAAATTATACTATAAGGCTATAGTAACCAAAACAGCGTAATACTGGTATAAAGGTAAATACAGAGATCAATGAAAAGGAATAGAAAACCAAGCCCAGAAATAAAAACCTATAGCTATGACCAATTGACTTTTGACGAAGCAGACAAAAACACACTCTGGAGAAAGGAAGCCCTATTTTATAAATGGTGCTGAAAAAACTGGATAGCCACATGAAGAAAAATGACATTGGAGCCCTATCTCTTAACATATGGAAAAAATAACTCACTATGGATTCAAGACAAATAAAAGACCTGAAGCCATAAAAATTCTGGAAGAAAAGGTAGGAAAAACTCTTCTATAAATTGGCCTACGCAAATAATTTAGGATGCCAAAAGCAAATATAATAATACAAAAATAATAAATGGGACTTAATTAAAACATTTATGTACAGCAAAGGAAATAATCAACAGAGTAAATAGACAACCTACAGAAGGAGATAAAATATTCACAAACTATACATCTAATGAAGGACTAATCTACAAATAACTAAAACAAATCAGAGGGCAGCACCTGTGGCTCAAAGGAGTAGGGCCCCAGCCCCATATGCCAGAGGTGGCGGGTTCAAACCCAGCCCTGGCCAAACACTTCAAAAAAATAAAATAAAAATCAGAAAGAACAAATCAAAAAGTAGGCAAAACTCATGAACAGATTCTCCTCAAAGATAGAAAAAGGCCAGTAAACATATAATAAATGCTCAATATCACTAATAGTAAGGGAAATTCAAATTAAAACCACAATGAGATACCCTCTTACCCTTATCAGAATTGCCATTATTAAAAAGTCAAAAACACTGCAATGTACATGGAACACTATTCACTGTTGGTGGGAATATAAACTTGTAGAATCGCTATGGAAAGCATTATGGAGATTCCTCAAAGAATCAAAAATAGACCTACCAAATTCAATCCAGCAATCCCACTAGTGAGTATCTTCTCAAAGGAAAATAAGTCATTTTATTAAAAAGACACCTGCACTCGAATGTTTACTGCAGCAGAATTCACAACAGCAAAGATATGGAATCAACCTGAGTGGCTATCAACTGGTGAGTAGATAAAAAATGTGATAAATGTGGTATATACCATGGAGTACTACTCAGCCATAAATAGGAATAAAATAACATCTTATGCAGCAACTTGGATGGAACTGGAGACAATTATCCTAGGTATCTCAGACATGGAAAAAACAGGTAACTTGTGTTCTCACTTTAGTGGAAAAAATAATGGACATGGGAAACAATGAAGGGGAGGTGAGAGATCAAAATCTGCCTAACAAGTACAATGTACACTATTCTGGTGACTGGTACAAGGATATACAAGTTATTCATGTAAAGCAAAACACTTGTATCCCCTAATTTTTTTTTTTTTTTTTTGAGAAAGAGTCTCACTATGTCACCCTGAGTAGAGTGCCATAGCGATAGCGTCACAGCTCACAGCAACCTCAAACTCTTGGGCTTAAGCAATTCTCTTGCCTCAGCCTCCCAAGTAGCTGGGACTACAGGTGCCCATCACAATGCCCAGCTATTTTTTTCTTGTAGTTGTCATTGTTATTTAGCAGGCCCAGGCTGGGTTCAAACTCACTAGCCCCAGTGTATGTGGCAGCGCCCTAACCACTGATATGGGTGCCAAGCCTCCCCTAAATTTTCTGAAATAAAAAACTGATAAATTAGACAAGGCATATATTGAGAGAAAATATTTATAAAACACATAAATGACAAAAACTTTTATATAGAACATATAAAGAATTCTATAAATTTGATAACAGGAAAATAAATAACCTAATTTTTAAAATAGGCAAAAGAGTTGAATAGACACTTCACCAAAGAAAATATGTATATACAAGCACATAAGCACATGAAAAAATATTCAATATCATTTATCACTAGGGAAATGGAAATTAAAATCATAATGAAATAACACTATGCACTTATTAGAATGACTTAAATGAAAAATAGAATGATAATATCAAGTGCTTGCAAGATTGTGGAACAATTTAAATTCTCTTGCATATGGCTGTGGAAATTCAAAATCATTTTAGAAAATAGTTTGGGAAGTTTTTTAAATATAAATATATAACATTCATAATATGAACCAGTAATCCTACTGATGGACTTTACCTAAGAGATGAAAACTTATGTTCACACAAAAACTTGCTTGTAAATATTTATAATAATTTATAATCACTAAAAACTGGAAGCAATCCAAGTGCCCATTGATACATGAAAGGATTAATAAAATATGGCATACACATATTATGGAGTACTACTCAGCCATAAAGAAAAATGGGGAGCTAGCATCTTTTGTGACGACCTTGGTGGAACTGGAGACCATTCTTTGAAGTGAAGCATTATTGGAATGGACAAAGAAATCCATGTATTCATTAACAAGTTGGAACTGATCAGTCAATGCTTAAGTGCACGTATGGAAATAAATCTCAATGAAAATCAAGGTGGGGGTGGCGCCTGTGGCTCAGTCAGTAAGGCGCCGGCCCCATATACGGAGGGTGGTGGGTTCAAACCCGGCCCCGGCCAAACTGCAACCAAAAAAATAGCCGGGCGTTGTGGCGGGCGCCTGTAGTCCCAGCTACTCGGGAGGCTGAGGCAAGAGAATCGCTTAAGCCCAGGAGTTGGAGGTTGCTGTGAGCTGTGTGAGGCCACGGCACTCTACCGAGGGCCATAAAGTGAGACTCTGTCTCTACAAAAAAAAAAAAAAAAAGAAAGAAAATCAAGGTGGGAGAGGAGGACGTGGGGATGGGCAAATTCATAACTGTTGAGCATGGTGCATACTGTCTGGATAGGAGGCACAATTATAACTTTGACTCAATTTGTGCAAAAAAACAAAGTATATAAACAAAATATGTGTACACCCTAATATTCTGAAAGAAAAAAGAAAAGAAAAACAAATTTAAAAAAATCCATATCCCCTTCAACTTGTTAATGGATAGACAAATGGCAGTATCTCTATACAACAGAATACTAGTCATGAATTAAAATCAACAAGCCCTACTCAACATGGATAAATATAAAATCCATTACAAAAGATGCCAGACTCAATGAGGTACATTCTATGTGATTCCATTTACATGAACCTCTGGCAAAGGCAAAATTGGAGAGATGGAAAACAGATCTGTGTATGCCAAGGATTAGAATTGGCAGGAATGGCTGAGTCTGAAAAGGAATCACCAAAAAATTTAGGGGGTGATGGAATTGTTTTGTGGAACTATGGTGTTGGATACATGATTCTGCACATTTGTCAAATATTATAGCACCGTATACCACAATGAGTAAATTTTACTTTATGAAAATTTTAAAACAACTAGAATATGTATGGAGTGAACAATGGGATTAAGACTATGACAAATTAATCTAATTTAATCAAATGTATATTTATTGCTTAATTACTATATTACACATAAATGATATAACTGTACTGAAAGAGATGGGGAAGAAAGGAACTGACCTAAGTAATTCAGAAAATGATGCTTTGACTGGACACTGTACTGAGGAAGACAAAAAGAACTATACACACACTCCAGTATAAGTGATAAAATTTGTGTAACCTGGCTTATTGTAACCTCAATGAATCCCCAATAATAAAAAAAAAAAGACCCTTATGTCCATTAACAGGTGAACAAATTTTAGTTTATCTACACAATGAAAACAAGATTCAATAAAAAGGAATAGAACTATTGATGTGTATAACCACGTAGATAAATTGAAAATTCATTCTGCTGAGGGAAAGAAGCTAGTCAAAGAAAGAAGACTTATTATATAATTCCACTAATACAACATTTGTAAAAATGCACCTAACATATAGTGACAGAAAGCTGACTGATTAGGTTGGAGGCAAAGATGGATTACACCTAATACGAAGAAATATTTGAGGGTGATGGATATGTTTGTTATCTTGATTGTGCTGATAGTTTCACAGGCACATGCATATATTCAAAATAATCAAATTTTATACTTTTTTATGCTTTAAGATACTTCGGTTATAACTCACAAAGTTGTTTACGGTAATTTCTTAACCAATGTGTTTTGCTCTTATTTTCATTTTTATGTGCCTACATAAATAATGTATCATACAAATTATCTAATTGAGAATAAAAGTTACTTTAATAAATATGAAGTAAACAATTAAAAAAAATTTGTTTCTCAAAGGTGCTGAACTAAAATTCTGAAATTATATCATTTGTATACTAGAGTTGAACAAATTTATATACTGCAGGTATTAAGAATCAGGTTTCTTATCATTTGAAAAACAGGTTAAAATAAGTAAAGGGAAGGACTAAGCTGAACCCTGTGGTGTTGGACTAGAGTTGGAGTTCTCAACAGACACTCATTTTGTTTACATAGATACCTTTTATGTGTGTGTAGACACAAAAATATAGACGTATGCTTGGGAAAGTATATTTATAAATATATTCTCTAGGAGGGAGACAAGATGGCGGACTGAAGCCAGCTTTCAACAGAGGCTCCCGTCCAGAAGGAGAGTTAAGGGACAGGAATTTAGTAAGTATCCTGGTGGACTTGAGCCTCACCAAGAGAGAAGGTTGAAGAACGCACATCAACACCGCTGAGGCAAGCTGTGATCACAAGGACGCAAACAAAAGGTACAAAATCCACCACCAAGTGGACGGGAGTCCCCCTCCCCCATGAGACCGGCTCAAGAGCCCCACAATTGAACAAGCGGGCAGAAATTAAAGGCCCTCCCACTACACTCCAGGGAGAGACCTTCTAAAAACTGGACCTACCTCCCCTACTGGGGTGCCATGGCGTTCTCCTGCCGGGCATAAAACTGAATAAAACTTTGGGAATCCTTTGCCGGCAACCCTGAATCCCCGGTGCTCCCCTCCCGCCCACTGAGGTCTGGAGGCCTGTCCCCCAGGAATTCGGATCCTTGGGTGATTTCTCAAGGGGAGTGGACAGTCCCCGAGTTGCGACTGGTCAGCATTGACTCTGAGGCGCGCGAGTGAGGAGAGGGCACCGGGCTGAAGGGGAGTCACGCCTTGGCGGCACTTCCCTGCGGTGCAGTGCAGCAACCCTCCCCGGGCAACATTACGGGGCAGGAACAAGACTGAATAAGACTCTAGCTTCCCCACTGAGAGCTGAAAACCCCTACTCTCACTCGGGGTCTGAGGGCCTATCCCCCAGGAGTTCGGATCCTTGGGTGATTTCTCAAGGGGAGTGCACAGTGCCTGAGCTGCGCCAGGTCAGCGCTGACTCTGGGACACGTGAGCGAAGAGAGGGCACTCTGCTGAGGGGAAATCAAGCCTTGGCGGCACTTCCCTGCGGTGCAGTCCAGGAGCCCTCCCCGGGCCGTAGTGTTGCGTAAAACTGAATGAAACTCTAGCTTCCCCCCCCCCACTCCCAATCGGGATCTGGGGGCCCATCCCCCAAGAGTTCTGATTCTTGGGGGATCTCTTGAGGGGTGTGGACCCAGCACAAACTGCGGCCACTCAGTGCTGACTCTGGGGCGTGGGACAGAGGAGAAAAGGGTCGCCTGAGTGCCCACACCAGAGCAGCAGTTCCCTGGAGGTAGATCAACAGCCGTTTTTTCTTTAACGGCAGAACGCCCACTTCTGGATATTCTGAGGCCACACCCCCTGTCTCCCTGGGCAACCAGAGGAGGCCACCGGTGAGCGGGGGGATTTCCTGACACGGCTCACAAACCCGGGAAGCTTCCAGGGCGGGGCCGACCCAGAGAGGTGTTCGAACGCAAATCTCCTCCAGCAGCAAAGACGTTTGAACTCAAAACAGCCCGTCTTCTGTAGGCGATTTCGACAGGAACAGAGACAGAACCCCGCAAAGTTGTCTGTTCTATTCTGTTCTGTTCTGTTCTGTTCTGTTACCAGCATCCATCAGGGACGGGGCTAAGCCTGAGTGAACACCTCCTTCCCATCACCTGCATCAAACACTCAAAGATGTCAGGCCCCATCTCCTCCTGCTAGATAGCGGCAGTCTGTGGGGGCCTGGCAGACTTCCTTGTGATTCAGGCAGGTGCAAACCCCTGGAGTGTCTGTTCACTGCAGGCAACTGGGTTAGCCATCTGCAGAGATACCAGTGACTGGGTCCGATGGAGGGGCAAAGTGGGGAAGGAGACGTCAACCTTCCTAGACTGCTCTGTTTGCTGGGTGGCTCCTCCTGACTCCACGCTGCACTGGGGTGAGCTGTCTCAGAGGAGTCACCAGGCCCCTGTGATCCAGTTCCCAGAGACCTCTTGAACTCTCCCACCCGAAACAAGTGCCGATTGAGACAGCTGATTTGGACCTTTTGAACTGGGCTAATAGACTGAGGACTTTTCAGGCGGTGCCCTGGGTGTGCAATTGTAGGAAGGTTTGATTCTCCTTTTCCAACTGGGGCCAGAGGTGGGCAGGCGGGGTGACTTAATTGCTGATTTTTCCACACAGCTGAGACTTCAAGCCAGAGTAGAAGTTGCAATAGGATCGAACAGAAACCAGCAGAAAGCAAGACAGAACCACTTTGCTCCACCACACCAGACAGGGCCCCAGTTTCTCAGGCCACAACATTGTACGGCCCCTCTATAAAGCCCCAGGAGAAAAACCAAAGGGAGTAAAATAACGATGGGGTGGAATCAGTGGAAAAACTCTGGTAACATGAATAACCAGAATAGATCAACCCCCCCAAGAAAAGATACGGCAGATGTGATTGAAGATCCCATTCATAAACAACTGGCTGAGATGTCAGAAATCGAATTCAGAATTTGGATTGCAGACAAGATTAATAAAATGGAATTAGGAATTCGAGGAGAAATTCAAAAATTGTCTCAAGAATTTAACGAATTTAAAGACAAAACCACCAAAGACTTAGACACACTGAAGCAAGAACTTACAGCCCTCAAAGATATGAAAAATACAGTAGAATCCCTCAGTAACAGAATGGAGCAAGCAGAAGAAAGGATTTCTGACATTGAAGATAAAGTCTTCGAACGCTCCCAATCTCTCAAAGAGGAAGAGAAATGGAGAGCAAAAACGGATCACTCACTCAGAGAACTCTCAGATAATTCAAAAAAAAAGCAACATAAGGATTATAGGAATTTCTGAGAACGATGAAGTCGCCTCCGAGGGCACAGAGGCCCTTCTGCATGAAATTATGAAAGAAAATTTTCCAGACATGCCTAGAGAATCTGAAATTCAGATAGCAGACAGCTTCAGAACCCCAGCACGATTCAACCCCAATAAGTCATCCCCCAGACATATCATAATTAGCTTCACTAAAGTTAACATGAAAGAGAAGATTCTCAAAGCAGCCCGGCGAAAGAAAACTATAACGTACAAAGGTAAGAATATTAGAATAACTGCAGATCTCTCTGCTGAAACTTTTCAAGCCAAAAGAGGCTGGTCATCAACTTTTAATCTCCTAAAGCAAAAAAACTTTCAACCCAGGATCTTGTATCCAGCTAAACTGAGTTTCATCTATGATGGAGAAATTAAATACTTCAATGACATTCATATGTTGAAAAAATTTGCCATAAGTAAACCAGCTCTTCAGGATGTTCTCAGACCTCTCCTCCACAATGACAAACCCAATCCTATACCACAAAAGTAAACTCACTCAGAAACTTCGGATCAAACTCCAACTTCCACACTGGCGAAAGGATTAAAAATGTCCACTGGACCTTTGAAAAACTCGATACCCAAAATTCCACCAGACTTATCAATACTCTCCATCAATGTGAATGGCTTAAACTGTCCTCTAAAGAGACATAGGTTAGCTGACTGGCTACAAAAACTCAAGCCAGATATTTGTTGCATACAAGAGTCACATCTCAACTTAAAAGACAAATACAGACTCAGGGTGAAAGGATGGTCATCCATATTTCAGGCAAATGGTAATCAGAAAAAAGCAGGTGTTGCAATTTTATTTGCAGATACAGTAGGCTTTAAACCATCAAAAGTAAGGAAGGACAAGAATGGTCACTTCATATTTGTTAAGGGTAATACTCAATATGATGAGATCTCAATTATTAATATCTATGCACCCAACCAGAATGCACCTCAATTTATAAGAGAAATTCTAACAGACATGAGTAACTTGATTTCCTCCAGCTCCATAATCGTCGGAGATTTCAACACTCCCTTGGCAGTGATGGATCGATCCTCCAGAAAGAAGCTGAGCAAAGAAATCTTAGATTTAAACCTAACCATCCAATATTTAGATTTAGCAGACATCTACAGAACATTTCATCCCAACAAAACTGAATACACATACTTCTCATCAGCCCACAGAACTTACTCCAAAATTGACCACATTTTAGGTCACAAGTCTAACCTCAGTAAATTTAAAGGAATAGAAATTATTCCATGCATCTTCTCGGACCATCATGGAATAAAACTTGAATTGAGTAACAACAGGAATCTGCATACCCATACAAAAACATGGAAGTTAAATAACCTTATGCTGAATGATAGCTGGGTCAGAGATGAGATTAAGAAAGAAATCGCCAATTTTTTGGAACAAAACGACAATGAAGACACAAACTATCAGAACCTCTGGGACACTGCAAAGGCAGTTCTAAGAGGGAAATTTATAGCACTGCAAGCCTTCCTCAAGAGAACGGAAAGAGAGGAAGTTAACAACTTAATGGGACATCTCACGCAACTGGAAAAGGAAGAACATTCCAACCCCAAACCCAGTAGAAGAAAAGAAATAACCAAAATTAGAGCAGAATTAAATGAAATTGAAAACAAAAGAATAATACAACAGATCAATAAATCAAAAAGCTGGTTTTTTGAAAAGGTCAATAAAATAGATAAACCTCTGGCCAACCTAATCAGGAAAAAAAGAGTAAAATCTCTAATATCATCAATCAGAAACAACAAAGACGAAATAACCACAGACTCATCAGAAATCCAAAAAAATCCTTAATGAGTATTACAAGAAACTTTATTGTCAGAAATACGAAAATCTGAAGGAAATAGACCGATACTTGGAAGCACGCCACCTTCCAAGACTTAACCAGAATCAAGTGGAAATGTTGAACAGACCCATATCAAGTTCAGAAATAGCATCAACTATACAAAACCTCCCTAAAAAGAAAAGCCCGGGACCAGATGGTTTCACGTCAGAATTCTACCAAACCTTTAAAGAGGAATTAGTACCTATATTACTCAACCTGTTCCAAAATGTAGAAAAAGAAGGAAGACTACCTAACACGTTCTATGAAGCAAACATCACCCTGATCCCCAAACCAGGAAAAGACCCAACAAGAAAAGAAAACTATAGACCAATATCACTAATGAATATAGATGCAAAAATATTCAACAAGATCCTAACAAACAGAATTCAGCAACACATCAAACAAATTATACATCATGACCAAGTTGGTTTTATCCCGGGGTGTCAAGCCTGGTTCAATATACGTAAATCTATAAATGTAATTCAGCACATAAACAAATTAAAAAACAAAGACCATATGATTCTCTCAATTGATGCAGAAAAAGCTTTTGATAATATCCAGCATCCCTTCATGATCAGAACACTCAAGAAAATTGGTCTAGAAGGGACTTTTCTTAAACTGATAGAGGCTATCTACAGCAAACCCACAGCCAATATCATATTGAATGGAGTTAAATTGGAATCATTTCCACTCAGATCAGGAACCAGACAAGGCTGCCCATTGTCTCCATTGCTTTTCAACATTGTAATGGAAGTTTTAGCCACCGCAATTAGGGAAGAAAAGGCGATCAAGGGTATCCATATAGGGTCAGAAGAAATCAAACTTTCGCTCTTCGCAGATGATATGATTGTGTATCTGGAAAACACTAGGGACTCTACTACAAAACTCCTAGAAGTGATCAAGGAATACAGCAGCGTCTCAGGTTACAAAATCAACATTCATAAATCGGTAGCCTTTATATACACCAACAACAGTTAAATTGAAAAAGCAGTTAAGGACTCTATCCCATTCACAGTAGTGCCAAAGAAGATGAAATATTTGGGAATTTACCTAACAAAAGACATGAAAGATCTCTATAAAGAGAACTATGAAACTCTAAGAAAAGAAATAGCTGAAAATGTTAACAAATGGAAAAACATACCATGCTCATGGCTGGGAAGAATCAACATTATCAAAATGTCCATACTACCCAAAGCAATATATAATTTCAACGCACTCCCTATTAAAGCTCCACTGTCATATTTTAAAGATCTTGAAAAAACATTACTTTGTTTTATATGGAATCAGAAAAAACCTCGAATAGCCAAGACATTAGTCAGAAATAAAAACAAAACAGGAGGAATCACACTACCAGACCTCAGACTTTACTACAAATCGATAGTGATCAAAACAGCATGGTATTGGCACAAAAACAGAGAAGTAGATATCTGGAACAGAATAGAGAACCAAGAGATGAATCCAGCTACTTACCGCTATTTGATTTTTGACAAGCCAATTAAAAACATTCAGTGGGGAAAAGATTCCCTATTTAACAAATGGTGCTGGGAGAACTGGCTGGCAACCTGCAGAAGACTGAAATTGGACCCACACCTTTCACCATTAACTAAGATAGACTCTCATTGGATTAAAGATTTAAACTTAAAACATGAAACTATAAAAATACTAGAGGAGAATGCAGGGAAAACCCTTGAAGAAATTGGTCTGGGTGAGTTTTTCATGAGGAGAACCCCCCGGGCAATTGAAGCAGCTTCAAAAATACACTACTGGGACTTGATCAAACTAAAAAGCTTCTGCACAGCTAAGAACACAGTAAGCAGAGCAAGCAGACAGCCCTCAGAATGGGAGAAGATATTTGCAGGGTATATCTCTGACAAAGGTTTAATAACCAGAATCCACAGAGAACTCAAACGCATCAGCAAGAAAAAAACAAGGGATCCCATCGCAGGCTGGGCAAGGGATTTGAAGAGAAACTTCTCTGAAGAAGACAGGCGCAAGGCCTTCAGACATATGAAAAAATGCTCATCATCTTTAATCATCAGAGAAATGCAAATCAAAACTACTTTGAGATATCATCTAACTCCAATGAGACTAGCCTATATCACAAAATCTCAAGACCAGAGATGTTGGCGTGGATGCGGAGAAAAGGGAACACTTCTGCACTGCTGGTGGGAATGCAAATTAATACATTCCTTTTGGAAAGATATATGGAGAACACTCAGAGATCTAAAAATAGATCTGCCATTCAATCCTGTAATTCCTTTGCTGGGCATATACCCAGAAGACCAAAAATCACAACATAACAAAGATATTTGTACCAGAATGTTTATTGCAGCCCAATTCATAATAGCTAAGTCATGGAAAAAGCCCAAGTGCCCATCGATCCACGAATGGATTAATAAATTGTGGTATATGTATACCATGGAATACTATGCAGCCTTAAAGAAAGATGGAGACTTTACTTCTTTTATGTTTACATGGATGGAGCTGGAACATATTCTTCTTAGTAAAGTATCCCAAGAATGGAAGAAAAAGTACCCAATGTACACAGCCCTACTATGAAACTAATTTGGGACTCTCACATGAAAGCTATAACCCAGCTACAACTTAACAATAGGGGGAAGTGGAAAGGGTGTGGGTGGGTAGAGGGAGGGGGATCGGTGGGATCACACCTGTGGTGCATCTTACAGGGATATTTGCGAAACTTGGTAAATATAGAATGTAAATGTTTTGGCACAGTAACTGAGATAACGCCAGAAAGGCTATGTTAACCACTGTGATAAAAATGTGTCAAATGGTTTATGAAGCAAGTGTATGATGCCCCATGATCATATCAATGTATACAGTTATGATTTAATAAAAAAAATAAATAAATAAATATATTCTCTAATTCTATCTACTGAAAATCACCTGAAATGGTGACATCTAATAGCAATAAGCACAATGAGTTCCCATATCTTTGTTTCCAAATACCATTCATCAACAAAAAGAACCAGAAGTCCTAGGAGAGGCAAGGAAACTATTAATATAAGTCTGGAACATCTTTTGGTGATAAAAAATAACAAAGTGCTAAAAAAAAAAAAAAAAAAATAAGAGGGCATATTGAAAGGTCACAGGAAGCTATCTGAAAAAGTTCCAAATGGACAAAGTTCAAACAATTTGAGCAATGAAATAAAATCAATAACAAAAATGTTGTTATAGCAGAGCACAGAGATTAAAATAAATAAATAACAATAACCCTAAGTTTATGGTGATTGCTATGGTTTGAATGTTTTTCTTTCCTCCAAAAATTTATGTTGAAACTTAATCCAACCTCCCCCCTAAAAAGAAACTTAAGCTCCAATGCATACAACAGGGGTTGGAAGGCGGGGTTTGAGGGGAGGTGTTGAGGTGGTTAATCCACTCTCAGGAATGGATTAACGCTGCTATCAAAAGGGCTTGTGGGAATGGGTTCTCTTTCTGCCACGAGAGGACACAGTGTTCATCCCTTTGCCCTCTGCCTTCTACCATGCCAGGAGTACTAAAAAAGCTTCTCACCAGATGCCAGTGCATTGATCTTGGTCTTCCCAGCCTCCAGAAACATATTTCTGAAGGAATATCTTCCAGGTTCCTCCGTGTTGTTGTGAGAAACAAATTTCTGTTCTTTATAAATTACCCAGTCTCAGGTATTATGTTATAGCAGCATGATGTACTAAGACAGAGATACACAAAAATGATTAAATAAGCAAATAAATGGGGAAGGAGAGACAAATGTTTCTGACATAATTAAAGAATTCCAATTAGTATAGAAGGCATGAGGGAAATGGAAAATTGCCTTTAGAACACAACAGTAATAACTGTTACAGGTAAGATCCACTGATGGATGCTCAAATTAGTCAGTGCAAGTTAAATCAAAAACGGGGTATTTGCATAGTCCTGAAGTATTTTACTAAATACAAATAGTTATAAAGAGAGAGAGAGAAAAAAAAAACGCTTTGTCAGTGGATTCTGGCAGCCATCATCATAACCAAGTGATCAAAGTTAACACCCACAGAAACCCATAACAACATCATGTACTCCTGATATGGAGAACCAAGAAGAGGAAAATACCACCATCATAGTCTCCCCAATAATACATAACTCCAATCTAATCAGGAGAAAACACCAGACAAACCCCAAATGAAAGACACAAGATAACTAGGATTATTCGAAATTGTCAAGGTCATAAAAGATACGGAATGATTAAGGAGCCATCACAGACTGGATGTGGCTAAAAGGATACAATAATTACATGCAATGTGGTATCCTGTACCGGATCACAGAACAAGAAAAGGATATCAGCCAAAAAAATCTGAATAAATTCTTCAGTTTTGTCAATAATATTGTACCAAAGTTAAAGTCTTTTTTTAATTCATTTTTTTAATTGGCAGATGAAAATTATATATATATATATATTTATCACATATAATGTGACATTCTGAAATAGGTACATACTGTGAAATGGCTGAATCAAGCTGTCTCAAAGAAAAAGTTGTAAATGAAAAGGAAAAGTTTTTGAAGAAAATTAAAAGCACTACTCTGGTATATTGATGATAAGAAAGCAAAACTGCTTTATTGCTGATATGGAGAAAGTTTTAGAGGTCTAGATATAAGATCAAACCAGGAACAACTTTCCAGTAAGCCAAAGCTCAATTTAGAGCAAGGCTCTAACTCTCTTCCATTATACAAAGGCTGAGATAGGTCACAAAATGCAGGAAAAAAAAAGTTTGAAGTTAGCAGAAGTTGGTTAATGAGGTTTAAGGAAGGAAGCTATGTTGGTAACATAAAAGTAGAGTGAAGCAGCAAGTGTTTATGTAGAAGCTGCAGCAAGTTATCTAAAACATAGCTAAGATCATTGATGAAGGTGGCTACACTAAAAAACAGATTTTCAATGTAGACAAAAAGCTTTCTATTGGGAGAAGTTACCATCCAAGACTTTCATAACTAATGAGAAGTCTATAACCAGCTTCAAAAATTCAAAATACAGACTGACTCTTGTCAGGGGCTAACATAGCTGGTGACTTTAAGTTGAAGTCAATGCTCATTTACATTCTGAAATCCCAGGGCCTTTAGACATGATGCTATCGCATACTTAATAGACTGAAGTATGGTATAAACATAACTTTTACAAGCACTGGGAAACCAAAAAGTTCATATGACTTCTTTTGTTGTGATATTCACTTTATTGGGATGGTCTGGGACTTAACTTGGAATATCTCTGAGGTATGCCTGTATTTCTGTTAAGTGTGAAATATGGCATTTAGAAATGAAAGAATTTAGTTTGGTCACTGTTGAGATGTGATTAAAAATGTTGTAAAGTGGAACAGTGGAAGTGATATGCATTTTTGTTTAATGACTTTGCCTCTTCCATCCCTTGACTATTTTCAAAGAAGGCACTGCTCTCAAGGAATTACCTAGTAAGGGCAAAGTGAATATTGGTTAAAAAAAAAAAAAATACTATGAGGCTGGGTACAGTGGCTCACGCCTGTAATCCCAGCACTTTGGGGGACTGAGGCAAGAAAATTACTTGAGCTTAGGAGTTTGAGACCAGCTTGGATAACATAATGAGAACCCTGGAATTGATGGCATGTACCTGTAGTCCCAGCTACATGGGAGGGTGACATGGGAGGATAGCTTGAGTGCTTGAGCCCTGGAGTTTGAGGCTGCAGTGAACTATAACCATGTCAATGCCCCCCAAATGATGACAGAGTGAGACCCTATCTCAAAAAGAAAAAACTAAAGGAAAGAAGAAAGGGAGGGAGGGAGGGGAAAATGGTGGTGAAAGGAGGGAGGAAGGAAGAAAAGGAAAAGGAAAAAAAAGAAAAAAGCAGGGCATAGAAACTCATGCCTCCAGCATTTTTGTAGGACAAGCTGGGAGGATTACTGGATTGCTTCAGGCCAGAATTTCAAGAGAAGCCTAGACAACATAGTGAGACCCCCATCTCTGCATACCATTTTAAAAATTAGCCAGGTATAGTGGCACATACCTGTAGTTTAGCTACTTGGGAGACTGAGGTAGGAGAATCACTTGAGCCCAGGGGTTGGATATGATCCCAATGAGCTGGGATTGTATCACTACATTCTAGCCTGGGCAACAGAATGATACCTTATTGCAAAAAAAAAAAAAAAAAAAAACCTGCCATCCCTTTCTCACTGCAGTAGACACCTTCCAAACCCTGCTCCCCAGTCTCAGCTCTGGAAGTATATTTTCTACCTTTTTCTTATTTACCTTTTTATTAATACATAATAGATGTACATATGCGATAATTTAATACATTTGTATAATTCGTAAAGATCAAATCAGTGTAATTGGAATACTCATCACCATAAATATTTCTAAAAAAAAAGAAAACATCATGAAAAATGGTAGTTTTATGTAGTATATTTAAATATGGGCAATTCTTTTCAGCTATTTTTTTTTTTTTTTTGTAGAGACAGAGTCTCACCCTATGGCCCTCGGTAGAGTGCCATGGCATCACACAACTCACAGCAACCTCCAACTGCTGGGCTTAAGCGATTCTCTTGCCTCAGTCTCCCGAGTAGGTGGGACTACAGGCGCCCGCCACAGCACCCAGCTATTTTTTGGTTGTAGTTCAGCTGGGGCTGGGCTTGAACCTGCCACCCTCGGTATATGGGGCCAGCGCCTTACCGACTGAGCCACAGGCGCCGCCCCTTTTCAGCTATTTTTAACATTCATCCCTAGGATATATCATCTGCTAAAAAGAAAAGCAAATTTAAACAGCTGAACAAGTTCAGGTTTGTGACATTGATGATTTTAAATGTACAGGGTACTACAGAATAAAGAAAATCTCTCTACATACATTCCTGAGAACCACCACCACCAACAATCACCATTTATTACTACAATGTAACTAGAAAACAGATGAGATTACACATTTCAATGTTCTTGTCAGTGGATAAACAAACATCAGATGTCAGCACAGTGCTCCAGAGACATCTATGGAAAGAAACAACCTGGGACTACAGAGAGTGTAAGGAATGCAGCGGGGTTTTAAGGTGGAGATACACAAGCATCATCAGGTTCTTGTTTCCAGAAGAGCTTCACTGTAGAAGACCAGACAATTCAAGGGAAGGAGAAGCAAGAGTTAAGCTTCGAACACTCTGTAACTATAAGAAACACCTGCGATGTAACAGCTTGATAACACTTTGGTGATAAGGGCCTGGGGAAGGGATTTGGCTCGCCTTAACAAGAGAGCATGCACACATCAGTGCTTGGCAGTCTTCACACCTGTGATATAAATAGCCACGGGACCATTTCAATAAGTAGCTGCAGGAGAGGTTAGTCCAGATTCATTATCTCACGGACCTGCTTACTCTCTTTTGCTCCGCCTGCTTGGAGGGTGCCCTTCTAGGAAGACTGTTTCTCTCCCTCCAAGACTGTTTCTCTCTCTCTCTCCCGCTAAGACGAATTGCCCTCTGGCACCTAAGGGGACTTGATCACGAGCAACTTAGCACAGCAGTCCGCATCCTGACAGTTTCATAGGCCAGGCTGGAGACCTGGCATCCCAGGCCCCAACACTTCACCCTTAGTGAAAAAGATGAGCGAATGTCTGAGATTAGTGGATCAGAGCCCCTCTTATAAACACAAGAGCTTATAAGGTATGCTAAACCACAAGAGGCAGTATAGGGAAAGCACCATTTCTAGAGTGAAGGAGGAACCATAAAAAAATGAAATACAGACCAGATCTTAGTACCATGGTTATTATTGGTTGTGTTTATGAAGATTAAAATAAAGAAAGAAAACAAGTTTGAAAGCAGAATGAAAGTGAAAACCGAAGTCACATGTTATCAATTCAGAGGCTCCCGTCCAGAAGGAGAGTTAAAGGGCAGAAATTTAGCAAGTAACCTGGCACATTAGAGCTGCACCAAGAGAGAGGGTTGAAGAAGGCACATCAACCCTGCTGAGGCAAGCTGCTACCCCAAAGATCCAAACAAAAGGTACAAAATCCATCACCAAGCAGATGGGAGCCCCTTCCCCATGAGAACCCTATAAACAAACAAGCAGAGTTCAAAAGTGCTCCCATTATACTCCATGGGAGAGACCCTCTAAAAACTGGACCTACTTCCCCTACTAGGGTGCCACGGTGCTCTCCTGCCAGGTATAAAACTGTAAAACTGTATATATTCTCTACCTGCAGTTCTGAGCTCCCAACAGTCCCCTCTACTCTCACTCTGAGGTCTGGAGGCCTGTCCCCCAGGAGTCAAGATTCTTGGGTGATTTCTCGAGGGGTGTGGACAGGGCCTGGACAGCTGCTGGTCAGTGCTGACTCTGTGGCACAGGAGTGAGGAGAGGATGGTTGGCTGAGAGGGAACCACGCCAGAGCAGCGGTGCCCCAAGGCACAGAGCAGCAGCCATTTTGGCGACAATTGGGCACACCCCTGGATATTCTGGAGTCACACCCCCTGTATCTCTGGGCAATCAGAGGAGGCCAGGCATCTTCTCAGGTGGCAACCACCAGCAGAACAGATCTGGGATGGAAACACAAGCCAGGGGAATTTAGCTGGGACAGAAACAAATTCCACAAAATTATTCTGTTCTGTCAGTAACGTCACTCGGGGGCAGGGCTGGAACTGAGTGAACACCCCCAGCCTCCATCAAGTGCCTGAGATTGTCAGGCCTCGCCTTCCCCTGCCAGATAGAGGCAGAGAGCAGCAGCCTGGCTGAGGAGACATAGATTTCCTTGTGATTCAGGCAGGTACAACCCCCTGGAGTATCTGCTCATTGCAGGCAACTGGGTCACACCCCTGCGGGGTTATCAGTGACTGGGTGTGACAGAGGTGCAAGGTGGGGAAAGAGGCATCAACCTTCCCAGACTAATCTATTTGCTGGGGTCCTGACCTCACAGAGCACTGGAGCAAGTTATATTTGAGTTGTCAGCAGACCCCTGCGATGTAGTTGCCAGAGACCTTTTAAACTCTTCCACCTGAAACAGGTGCTGACTGAGACAATTGATTTGGACCTTTTGAACTGAGCCAATCACCCGAGGACTATTCAAGTGGTACTCTGGGTGTGTGGTTGTAGGAAGGTTTGATATTCCTTTTCCAGTTGTTGCCTGTGGGGGACAGGGTGACTTAACTGCTGGTATTTTTCCACAGATGAGACTTTCAGAGTAACTATTTCACTAGGGTTGGACAGAGACCAGATGAAAATAAGACAGAGCCACTTAGCCCCACCACACCAAACAGGTCCCCAGTTTCTGAGGCCGTAGCACTGTACAGGTCCTCGGCAAAGCTCCAGGAGTAAAGTCAAATGGTATAAAATAATCATGGGGCAGAATCAGCAGAAAAACTCTGGTAACATGAATAACCAGAGTAGATCAACCCCCCCAAAGGAAAGACATGGCAGATGTAACTGAAGAGCCCATTCATATACAGATGGCCAAGATGTCAGAAATCAAATTCAGAATTTGGATTGCAAATAAGATTAATAGAATGGGGAAAATTTGGAATTAGAAATTCGAGGAGCAATTCAAAAGTTGGAATTAGAAATTCAAGGAGAAATTCAAAAGTTTTCTCAAGAATTCAATGAATTTAAAGACAAAACCACCAAAGATTTTGAAACATCGAAGCAAGAATTTGCAGTCCTCAAAGATCTGAAAAACACAGTAGAATCCCTCCCCAGTAACAGAGTGGAGCAAACAGAAGAAAGGATTTCTGACATTGAAGACAAAGCTTTTGAACACTCCCAAACTCTCAAAGAGGAAGAGAAATGGAGAGCAAAAATGGAATTCTCTCAGAGAGCTCTGGGATAATTTGAAGAAGACTAATGTCTGCCTCATTGGAATGCCTGAAAGTAATGAAGTGGCTTCACAAGGCACAGAGGCCCTTCTCCATGAAATTATGAAAGAGAATTTTCCAGACAAGCTAAGAGATTCTGAAATTCAGATAGCAGATAGTTTCAGAACCCCAACACGACTCAACCTGAATAAGACATCCCCCAGGCACATCATAATTAACTTCACTAAAGTTAATATGAAGGAGAAAATTCTGAAAGCAGCCAGACATAAGAAATCCATTACCTACAAAGGGAAGAATATTAGAATGACTGCAGATATCTCTGCTGAAACTTTTCAAGCCAGAAGAGGGTAGTCATTGACTTTTAATCTCCTAAAACAAAATAACTTTCAACCCCAGATCCTGTATCCAGCTAAATTGAGTTTCATTTATGATGGAGAAATTAAATACTTTAATGACATTTATATGTTGAAGAAATTTGCCATAACCAAACCAGCTCCTCAGGATATTCTCAGACCTAGCCCCCATAATGACCAGCCTAATCCTCTACCACAAAAGTAAACTCACACAAAAACTTTTGATCAAACTTCAACTTCCACAGTGGTGAAAGGACTAAAAATGTCCACTGGACTTTCAAAAAACTCAATACCCAGGGCTGTGCCTGTGGCTAAAAAGGTTAGGGCGCTGGTCCCATATGCTGAAGGTCGTGGGTTCAAACCCAGCCCCGGCCAAAAACAAACAAACAAACAAAAAAAAAAAAAACTCAATACCCCAAATTTTACCAGAATTATCAATATTCTCCATTAATGTGAATGGCTTAAACTGTCCTCTAAAGAGGCACAGGTTGGATAACTGGATACAAAAACTCAGGCCAGATATTAGCTGCATACAAGAATCACATCTTACCTTAAAAGATAAATATAGACTCAGGGTGAAAGGATGGTTGTCCTTATTTCAGGCAAATGTTGATCAGAAAAAAGCAGGTGTTGCAATTCTATCTGCAGACACAATAGGCTTTAAACCAACAAAAGTAAGGAAGGATAAGAATGGTCACTTCATATTTCAAAGGGTAATACTCAATATGATGATATTTCAATTATAAATATTTATGCATCCAACTAGAATGCGCCTCAATTTCTAAGAGAAACTCTAACAGACATAAGCAACTCAATTTCCTCCAGCTCCATAATAGTCAGAGATTTTAACCCTCCTTTGACAGTGTTGGATAGATCCTCTAATAAGAAGCTAAGCAAAGAAATTTTAGATTTAAACCTAACCATCCAACATTGGGACTTAGCAGACATCTACAGAACATTTTATCCAAACAAAACTGAATACACATAGTTCTCATCAGCCCATGGAACTTACTCTAAAATCGATCACATCTTAGGTCACAAGGCAAACCTCAGTAAATTTAAAGGAATAGTAATTATTCCTTGCATCTTCTTGGACCACCATGGAATAAAAGGTGAACTCAGTAACGATAGGAATTGGCATACTCATACAAAAACATGGAAGTTAAATAACTCTATGCTGAATGATAGTTGGGTCATAGACAAGATAAAAAAGGAAACTGCCAAATTTTTAGAACAAAACGACAATGAAGACAGAAATTATCAGAACCTCTGAGATACCACAAAGGCAGTCCTAAGAGGGAAATTTATAGCACTGCAAGCCTTCCTCAAGAGAACGGAAAGACAGGAAGTTAACAACTTAATGGGCCATCTCAAGCAACTGGAAAAGGAAGAACATTCCAACCCCAAACCCAGTAGAAGAAAAGAAATAACCAAAATTAGAGCAGAATTAAATGAAATTGAAAACAAAAGAATTATACAACAGATCAATAAATCAAAAAGTTGGTTTTTGAAAAGGTCAGTAAAATAGATAAACCTTTGGATAACCTAATCAGAAAAAAGAAGAGTAAAATCTCTAATTTCATCAATCAGAAATGACAAAGATGAAATAACAACAGATTCCTCAGAAATTCAAAAAATTTCTTTTTTTTTTTTTTTGTAGAGACAAAGTCTCACTTTATGGCCCTGGGTAGAGTGCCGTGGCCTCACACAGCTCACAGCAACCTCCAACTCCTGGGCTTACGCGATTCTCTTGCCTCAGCCTCCCGAGTAGCTGGGACTACAGGCACCCACCACAACGCCCGGCTATTTTTTGGTTGCAGTTTGGCAGGGGCCGGGTTTGAACCCGCCACCCTCGGCATATGGGGCCAGTGCCTTACCGACTGAGCCATAGGCGCCGCCCTCAAAAAATTTCTTAATAAATATTACAAGAAATTTTATCCTCAGAAATATGAAAATCTGAAGAGAATTGACCAATACTTGGAAGCATGTCATCTTCCAAGACTTAGCCAAAATCAAGTGGAAAGGATGAACAGGCCTATGTCAAGTTCTGAAATAGCATCAACCACACAAAATCTCCCTAAAAAGGAAAGCCTGGGACCAGATGGCTTCACATCAGAATTCTACCAAACCTTTAAAGAGGAACTAGTACTTATATTACTCAACCAGTTCCAAAATACAGAAAAAGAAAGAAGACTACCCAACACGTTCTATGAAGCAAACAGCACCCTGATCCCCAGACCAGGAAAAGACCCAACAAGAAAAAAAAATTATAGACCAATATCACTAATGAATGTTGATGCAAAAATATTCAACAAGATCCCAACAAACAGAATCCAGCAACACATCAAACAAATGATACATCATGACCAAGTCGATTTTATCCTAGGGTCTCAAGGCTGGTTCAATATACGTAAATCTATAAATATAATTGATCACATAAACAAATTAAAAAACAAAGACCATATAATTCTCTCAATTGATGCAGAAAAAGCTTTTGATAATACCCAGCATCCCTTCATGATCAGAACACTTAAGAAAATTGGTATAGAAGGGACATTTCTTAAACCGATAGAGGCCATCTACAGCAAGCCCACAGCCAATATTGTATTGAATGGAGTTAAATTGAAATCATTTCCACTCAGATTAGGAACCAGACAAGGTTGCCCATTGTCTCCACTGCTCACTAACATTGTAATGGAAGTTTTAGCCATCGCCATTAGGGAAGAAAAGGCGATCAAGGGTATCCATATAGGGTCAGAAGAGATCAAACTTTCGCTCTTCGCAGATGGTATGATTGTATATCTGGAAAACACCAGGGATTCTACTACAAAATTCTTAGAAGTGATCAAGGAATACAGCAGCGTCTCAGGTTACAAAATCAACATTCATAAATCGGTAGCCTTTATATATATACCAAAATAGTCAAGCTGAAAAAACAGTTAAGGACTCTATTCCATTCACAGTAGTGCTAAAGAAGATTAAATATTTGGGAGTTTACCTAACAAAGAACGTGAAAGATATCTATAAAGAGAACTATGACACTCTAAGAAAAGAAATAGCTAAAAATGTTAACAAATGGAAAAACATACCATGTTCATGGCTGGGAAGAATCAACATTGTTAAAATGTCCATACTACCCAAAGCAATATACAATTTTAATGTAATCCCCAGTAAAGCTCCACTTTCACACTTTAAAGATCTTGAAAAAAATAATACTTCATTTTATATGGACTCAGAAAAAAACCTCGAATAGCCAAGACATTAGTCAGAAATAAAAACAAAGCAGGAGGAATCACGCTACCGGACCTCCAACTATCCTATAAATCGATAGTGATCAAAACAGCATGGTTCTGGCACAAAAACAGAGAGGTAGATATATGGAACAGAATAGAGAACTAAGAGATGAACCCATCTACTTACCGTTATTTGATCTTTGACAAGCCAATTAAAAACATTCAGTGGGGAAACGATTCCCTATTTAACAAATGGTGCTGGGTGAACTGTCTGGCAACCTGTAGAAGACTGAAACTGGACCCACACCTTTCACCATTAACTAAGATAGACTCTCACTGGATTAAAGATTTAAACTTAAGACACGAAACTGTAAAAATACTAGAAGAGAGTGCAGGGAAAACTCTTGAAGAAATTGGTCCGGGCGAATGTTTTATAAAGAGGACCGCCCGGGCAACTGAAGCAGCTTCAAAAATACACTATTGGGGACCTGATCAAACTAAAAAGCTTCTGCACAGCTAAGAACACAATAAGTAAAGCCCTCAGAATGGGAGAAGATATTTGCAGGTTATGTCTCCGACAAAGGTTTAGTAACCAGAATCTACAGAGAACTCAAATGTATAAGCAAGAAAAGAACAAGTGATCCCATCGCAGGCTGGGCAAGGGACTGGAAGAGAAATTTCTCTGAAGAAGACAGGTGTACGGCCTACAGACATATGAAAAAATGCTCATCATCCTTAATCATCAGAGAAATGCAAATCAAAAGTACTTTGAGATATCACCTAACTCCAGTAAGATTAGCCCATATCACAAAATCCCAAGACCAGCGACGTTGGCGTGGATGTGGAGAAAAGGGAACACTTCTACACTGCTGGTGGGAATGAAAATTAATACATTCCTTTTGGAAAGATGTTTGGAGAACACTTAGAGATCTAAAAATAGATCTGCCATTCAATCCTATAATCCCCCTACTAGGTATATACCCAGAAGACCAAAAATCACATTATAACTAAGATAGTTGTACCAGAATGTTTATTTCAGCCCTATTCATAATTGCTAAGTCATGGAAAAAATTGCAAGTGCCCATTGATCCAAAAATGGATTAATAAATTGTGGTATATGTACACCATGGAATATTATGCAGCCTTAAAGAAATATGGAGACTTTACCTCTTTCATGTTTACATGGATGGAGCTGGAACATATTCTTCTTAGTAAAGTATCTCAAGAATGGAAGAAAAAGTATCCAATGTACTCAGCCCTACTATGAAACTAATTTATGGCTTTCATATAAAAGCTGTAACCCAGTTATAACCTAAGAATATGGGGAAAGGGGAGAGGGGGCAGAGGGAGGGGAGGGAGGGGGGAGGATGGGGAGAGGGAGAGTGATTGGTGGGACTACACCTGCGGTGCATCTTACAAGGGTACATGTGAAACTTACTAAATGTAGAATATAAATGTCTTAACACAATAACTAAGAAAATGCCAGGAAAGCTATGTTAACCAATGGGATGAAAATATGTCAAATGGTCTATAAAACCAGTGTGTGGTTCCCCACGATTGCATTAATGTACACAGCTATGATTTAATAATAAAATTAAAAATTGACAATTACAGAGTTACTTTGGCTAAAAAAAAAAAATTGCTAGCTCTGGGTACATGTAAAATTTACTAGGTATAGAATATAAATGTCTTAACACAATAACTAAGAAAATGCCGTGAAGACTATGTTAACCAGTTTGATGAAAACATTTCAAATTGTATACTAAACCAGCACATTGTACCCCATGATTGCATTAATGTCAACAGCTATGATTTAATAAAAAAGAAAAAAGAAAAAAGAAAAAAATTGCTAGCTCTATCAGGTACAACACATAAACAAAGAAACAAAAAACATGAGAAAAAAGAAAAAAAGCAGCAGGATCCATGTAGGAGATCCCCTGTCAGAGTCCCACCTGAGAGCAGCATCCACTGAGACCCGTGGAAACTGGTGGTGATCAACTGAAGAAATATAGAGTTAGATGCAATGGTAAAGAAAGACAAGAGACAGAGTAGAATTAAAAGCTGGAGCCAGGGGTCCATTGCCCATTGTGGGATTCCAGCAATGGCCCAGAGTGTTTGCTCCACTCTGATTTTATTGAAGTCTATTTGCCCAGAGGGTAAGATGAGGGAGGGAACAAAGACACCAGCAGTTTCTCTGATTGAGCAATCAGCTCCGATTATTATTATTATTTTAACCTTAAGAGTAGCCTTCACGGCTATGTCGAAGAGTTTGATGAGAATATTTCAGATTGTATATGAAACCAGCACATTGTACCCCTTGATTGCACTAATGTACACAGCTATGATTTAACAATAAATAAAGAAAGAAAAGAAAAGAAAAATAAAATAAAATAAGAAAAGAGTAGCATTCAGTAATCTGGAAATCTGAGCCTTGGATTGGGAGAGCCTCCTGCTTGAGGTCACACACACAGATTTCTAGGGAGGTGTTAAGCTCCACTAAGTTCTCTGTGGAGTAAAATGCCACCAGCATTAATCTCCTCTGAGGGATGGGTGGGAGGAAGGCATTTTCCTCCCATCACCACCACAGAGTATTTTCCTCTGCTATAAGGGATATAAGCTCTTCTGTCCATATCTCAGAGCTTGAGCTACTCCCTTGGTCTCTGCCCCAGGCAACTGCAAATCTCCATTATGGGTATCTGCTTTGCTTGTTTGACTGGCAGGAAATGCCCTAGAAGATGTATCTTTTTCTAGGACTTGCCAGACTTTTCTATGACCATTATTCTCAGAGTACTCACAGACCCAGCAGGGTGTTTGTTAGCTGTATCCCCAGCAGACCAGAATTTCAGAAAAGGCAAGAAGCTTGCTAGCAATGGCTAGCTTAAATATAAACTAGCTGACTTTTCTTTGTTCCAATTCACTCAGCTTACTTTTTAGTTTTCCTCTTTTCCCCTTCTTTCCCAAGAATCGGGTCTTCAGTCCCTATTTTCCCAGAAATCCCCCATCCAACTAATGTCAGTTCTTGAAAGAGAGAAAGGAGAAAAAATAGAAGAGGAAAAAATTATCAAAAAGGATACAATTTTTCAAAGCTAAAACTCCCCACATGTTGAATGTGCTTGAAGTGCCAACCAAGGAAAATGAGTTAAAAAGAAAAAAAAAACTAAACACATTAATACTAAAATGCCTTTTTGAAATCTCTAATCTAAAGACAAAGAAAAGATCTTACCAGTTTCACAGAAAAAGTAAGTGTTCTTCAAAGAAGCAAGACTCACACTGGTTTCGGTTTTTCCATCAACGACACTAGAAGCAATCAATGTTCTGAGGCAGAACTACCTTCCATTATGACAAACTTGAAATAGGGCTAACAAATAAAAAAGCCAGGAACAGGAAAATGAAGGTCTCCAGAGAGATTATTTTAAAGGAACTCATAAGAACTCATTATGATAGGCTTAAAAATTAAAAATTAACGAAGCTCATACTTTTGCTTCTGCCCTCAAAAAAGTGAATGCTACAGGACTGCCCACCTCAACACATACATAGAGAATGAAACAAAAATTAAACACATTTTTTTTTTTTTTCAGAAACTGGATAAAAAGCAGAGCAGGAATGATCTATGAAAAGGGAAACAAGTTGAGCCCTGTTTTTCTTCATGAAGACAAATTCTTAACATCACTGTAAGGAGGAGTAACTAAACAGAGCTCAGGAATCTTGCTAAGTTGAGGAGACATAGATCAGGGTCTAGGGATGCCAAGGCTACAAGACCAAAGAGGAGGAAGCTACACACACAAAAAGGATCCTGAAATCTGCCAATGGGTCTCCTTTAGTTTTTGGCTGAATGCCATTCTGTGCATACACAAGGTGAAAGTCCTTTTAATTAAAATGTTTAGGCCATTTCCACTAAGTGCATAAATAGTTTGATTTTGGTTTAAATCTATCACTTAGCTATTCTGTTTGTTCAGTATTTTCTTAATTCCTTTTTCCCTTCTTTTCTGCCTCATTTAAATTGAGTATTCTTCTTGTTCCATTTTATCCTATTGATTTATTTACTGTAATTTGTTTTATTTTTATAATTATTGCTTTGGGGTTTATAAAATGCATCTTTAACTTATCACAGTCTAATTTTATGTAACGTTACACTTAAGAACTTTATAACATTGTACCATTTTCTTCTCCTGTTTGTGCTATTATAGTAATTCATTTTTCTTCAACATGTCATAAACCACATAGTACCATGTTATTATTTTTACTTTAAACAGTTATTTTTTTATTAATATAAAATCATAGCTGTGTACATTAATGCGATCATGGGGCACCATACATTGGTTTTATAAACAGTTTGACACATTTTCTAAGAAAATGCTAGGAAGGCTATATTAACAGGTGTGATGAAAATGTGTTAAATAGTTATCTTTTAAAAAATAATGGGGCGGCACCTGTGGCTCAACAGGGTAGGGCGCCGACCCCATATGCTGCAGGTGGCGGGTTCAAACCCGGTCCCAGCCAAAAACTGCAATAAATAAATAAATAAATAAATAAATAAATTGAGGAAATCAGACAAAAGCTTGATAAGTAGGATCTATAGAGAACTCAAATTAATCCACATGAAAAAAGCCAACAATCCCATATATCAATGGGCAAGAGACATGAATAGAACCTTCTCTAAAGAAGACAGACGAATGGCTAACAAACACATGAAAAAATGTTCATCATCTCTATATATTAGAGAAATGCAAATCAAAACCACCCTGAGATACCATCTAACCCCCAGTGAGAATGGCCCACATCACAAAATCTTAAAACTGCAGATGCTGGCGTGGATGTGGAGAGAAGGGAACACTTTTACACTGCTGGTGGGACTGCAAACTAGTACAACCTTTCTGGAAGGAAGTATGGAGAAACCTCAAAGCACTCAAGCTAGACCTCCCATTTGATCCTGCAATCCCATTACTGGGCATCTACCCAGAAGGAAAAAATCCTTTTATCATAAGGACACTTGTACTAGACTGCTTATTGCAGCTCAATTTACAATCGCGAAAACATGGAAACAGCCTAAATGCCCACCAACCCAGGAATGGATTAACAAGCTGTGGTATATGTATACCATGGAATACTATTCAGCCATTAAAAAAAAATGGAGACTTTACATCCTTCATATTAACCTGGATGGAAGTGGAACACATTATTCTTAGTAAAGCATCACAAGAATGGAGAAGCATGACTCCTATGTGCTCAATTTTGATATGAAGACAATTAATGACAATTAAGGTCATGGTGGGGAGGAAAAGCAGAGAGAGGGAAGGAAGGAGAGGGGTAGGGCCTTGGTGTGTGTCACACCTTCTGGGGGCAAGACATGATTGCAAGAGGGACTTTGCCTAACAAATGCAATCAGTGTAACCTGGCTCATTGTACCCTCAATGAATCCCCAACAATTAAAAAAAAGAAAAAAATAATGAGGAAAAATCTTTTATATACATCCACATAATTACCATTTCTAGAAGTCTTTATTCCTGTGTATGTACAGGCAGTCCCTGGGTTGCAAATGAGATAAGTTCTGTAGGTTTGTTCTTAAGTTGAATTTGTTAAGTTGTAACAGGTACATTTACCTATTATACGTAATAGCCTATATTCATAAGTGTGAGTCATACATCCATCAGAGGTTTGAAACTCGGGGACTTACTATAGTAGCCTCTGTTCATAAGTTGGAGTTGTACTAAGATGTTTGTAACTTGGAGACCTCCTTTACAACTTTCCACCTGGTATAATTTTCTTTCTGCCTGAAGAACTTTTTTTATGTTTTCTTATAGAAGTCTGGTGATGAGTACTCTTAGTTTATGTTTGTCTTAAAAGTCTTTATTCCACCATTTGTTTTTCAAATATAATTTCATGGAGTATAAAATTCTAGGTTGACTTGTTTTTCTTTTTTGTATTCTTTTTTTTTGTTGAGACAGAGCCTCAAGCTGTCACCCTGAGTAGAGTGCTGTAGCATCACAGCTCACAGCAACCTCCAACCCCTGGGCTCAAGCGATTCTCCTGCCTCCATCTCCCAAGTAGCTGTGACTACAGGCACTTGCCACAGTGCCTGGCTATTTTTTGGTTGCAGCCCTCATTGTTTGGTGGGCCCGGGCTGGATTCAAACCTGCCCGTTCAGATGCACGTGGCTGGTGCCTTAGCCACTTGAGCCACAGGTGCCGAGCCTCCTTTTTATATTCTTTATGATAAATCCTTGTCATGAGTATGACTATATGTTAAGACACAGGTCTTTCTAGTGAATAATTGAACTTAAGTATTAATAGTTATGGGAGCCACAACACAACAGCACAGGGTTGAGTTTAGGTTTTTATCCAGTTTATCCATAGTTTATTTTTATTTTATTTTATTTTGTTTTTGAGACAGAGCCTCAAGCTGTCACCCTGGGTAGAGTGTTGTGGCATCACAGCTCACAGCAACCTCCAACTCCTGGGCTCAAGTGCTTCTCCTGTCTCTGCCTCCCAAGTAGCTGGGACTATAGGCACCTGCCACAATGCCCAACTATTTTTTGGTTGCAGCCATCATTGTTGTTTGGCGGGCCCAGGCTGGATTCCAACCCGCCAGCTCAGGTGTATGTGGCTGGTGCCTTAGCTGCTTGAGCCATAGGCACCAAGCCTATCCATAGTTCATTATCACTGCCTTTTATTTTTATTTTTTTATTTTGTTTGAGACAGAGTCTCACTGTGTCCCCCTGAGTAGAATGCTATGATATCATAGCTCCCAGCAACCTTAAACTGTTGGGCTTAAGCAATCCTCTTGTCTCAGCCTCCCCAGTAGCTGGTGTCTACAATAATGCCTAGTTAGCTTTTCTATTTTTAGTAGAAACCGGTCTTACTCTTGCTTAGGCTGGACTCTAACGCCTGAGCACAGGCAATCCACCTGCCTCAGCCTCCCAGTGTGCTAGGATAATAGGCATGAGCCACCATGCTGAGGTTATTATTATTTTTTTTTATTTCAGGTTAATATGAGGGTACAATGATTAGGTTACATAGTTTGATTTTGTAAGGTTAAAGTGCGTTGTAGTTGTGTCCTTCACCCAGGAAGTGTGTCATATACCCGTGAAATGTACACATTGGGTAGGAATTTATCCAACTCCTTCTCGCCCTCCCCACTACTCAAATTTAATCTCATGTGAGATGTAGTTGTTAATCCTTGTCTCTGCTTGCTTTTGGTTAAATTTATTCTTCTGTTCTAATTTCCTAGGGTAAAAGATTAATTGTTGACTTGAGATTTTTCTTCTTCTTCTTTTTTTTTTTTTTTTTGCAGTTTTTGGCTAGGGCTGGGTTTGAACCAGCCACCTCTGGCAAATGGGGCCAGCGCCCTACTCCTTTGAGCCAGAGGCATCTCCTGAGACTTTTCTTCTTTTTAAATATAGGTATTTACATCCATAAATTTACTGTATGTACCACTCTTGCTATATCCTCTAAATTTTAGAACATTGTATTTTCATTTTTCCCTCATCTCAAAATATTTTCTAATTTTCTTTGTGACTCCTTCTTTAACCCACTTGTTATTTAGGAATATGTTACTAAATTTTCACATATTTGTAAATCTCCCAAATTTCCTTCATTGTCAATTTCCAATTTATTTCTTTGCAGTTGGAAAACATACTTTGTATAATTTCAATTCTTTAAATTTATTCAGACTTACTTTATAACCTGACATGTAGTTTATCCTGACTAAAGAATGTTCCATTATGTATTTGAGAAGAATGTGTATTCTGCTGTTCTGTAGAGTGTTCTATAGATATCTATTAGACTAGGTGATTTATAGTGTTGTTCAAATCTACTCTTTCCTCATTGATCTTCTACCAAATGTTGTATCTATTTTTGAAAGTAAGATTGACATCTATTATTGTTGAAATTTCTGTTTCCCTTTAATTCTGACAGCTTCTGCTTCACATATTTTTTAAGCTCTGCTTATAGGTGCATATTTGTTTGTAATTGCTGTATCTTCCTGATAGACTGACCTTTTATTATAAAATGTCCTTCTTTGTCTTGAGTAATAATCTTTGTCCCAAAGTATATTTTATCTGGAGTAGATTGGAAGGAATATGGCTGACTACAGGCCGCTTTCACCAGAGGCTCCTGTGCAGAGGGAGAGATATTGTACAGAAATTAACTCAGTGAAGCCAAAGGTGGGGAGCTGAGCATAGAAAGAACATAGACAAATGCACGCCATTTCTGCTGACAAAGAAGATAGACAAATGAATGTCATTTCTGCTGACACAAGCTGAAGACTACAAAGACCAAATATGAAGCCCGTCACTAAGAGTACGGGAAATCCCTCCCCAAAGCAGGAGGCCGGCTTGGTCTACCTTTCCCCATGGGAGAGTGCTGTTAAACCCTAGTCCTCCTTTTCCAGAGATGTCCTGCCTGTGAGCATAGACATCATCCTGCCTGGCATAAAAGGAAACAAATATTTTCCCCTCTATTCTGAACACAGAGTCCACCCTTCCCCCCGTCATCTAGCTGTCTGAAGGTCTAGGCCTGCACAGCCCAAAGTGTTTAGCAATTCCCTGAGAGACCTGGGCATTATGTGGACCACTGGACAGCAGCATGGAAACAGTGACTTATGGAGGAGCAGAAGGCATATGGGGAGAGAAGGACACCAGGGGAGAGAGGGATGCATGAAGACAGTGCCCGGCAGGTGCGGAGGTACCGACACGGACACCCCAGTTCTGACTTTGGTGGGCAAACTTTCCTGATTCCCTTACCCACTGGAGTGGACTAAGCTCCAGCCCCTGGGGTTTGCCAGATACAACTGCCTGTGGATTCCTACTATCCAGCCACGTGAGATCCTTTGAAATCTTTCTCGTGAGTAGTGATTGTACTGCCTGGGACAATCTGATTAGAACTTTTGACCTGGACTGTCTACCCAGCGACCCTCTGAGGTTGAGTGGTGGTTGTTTTTTAGTGAGAGGGACAGATTCTCCTCCTTCAGCTCTTGCCAGTGGGGGGGGGGGGCAGAGTGCCACAGGTGTCTGTATCTTTCCCCAACCGAGATTCCAGCCTAATATCTTGACTCATTAGGATTGGGTAGAGGCAGGCTGACATCAAGACAGAGCCAGCTTGCCTTATCTCACCACGCAGGTCCTCAGAGTCTCTGGCTGCAGCTCTGAAAGGGACCTTTGTAAGGCTGTCAGGGAAAAGCTATAATCACAAGCCCTACCTCATTGGGAAAGGGCTGGTTAGTTCCAGTTCCTGGGACCTCTAATCTAATCTCACCCCATGAGTTTTAATTGCCAAATTGCAGAAAATACTAATGGGGAGGAACCAGTGGAAGAACTCTGGCAGCATGAAAAATTAGAGTAGATCAACTCCCCCAAGGGATGACAAAGAAGATACAACAGAAGATACATTGATAGAGAAATGGCTGAATTGTCAGAAATAGAATTCAGAATATGGATGGAACTAAGATGAATAGAGTGGAAGAAAAGATGGAAATAGAAATTGAAAAATAAGTTCTAAAGTTGTCTAAAGAAATTAATGAATTCAAAGACAAAGTCACTAAGGATATGGACATAATGAGAAAGGATACAGCAAAGCTAAAAGAAGTGAAAAAGTATTCAATGAGTTTCAAAATACAGGAGAATCTATCAATAGAGTTGAGCAGGCAGAAGAAAGGCTCTTAGAAATTCAAGACAAGGCTTTTGAACAATCCCAAGCACTCACAAAGGCAGAAAAAAGAAGAACAAGAACAGAACATTCCCTGAGAGAGTGGTGGGATCATTCCAAAAATTCAAACATCCAAATATAGAGATTCCTGAAGGAGAATATGATGGTCCTAAAGGCATAGATGCTCTACTCCAAGATATTATGGAGGAGAATATCCCAAGCATTGCAAGAGATACAGTAGTTTCAGAACCCCAGCATGACTCAATCCAAATAAATCATCTCCTAGACACATGGCAATTAACTTTGCCAAAGTTAACATGAAGGAGAAAATCCTGCAAGCAACAAGGCATAAGAAAAGCATTACCTACCCTGGAAAAATATGAGGATAACCACAGATCTTTTACCCCAAAATATCTATCTTTTCAAGCCAGAAGAGGATAGTCATTGACCTTCAACCTTCTAAAACAAAACAACTTTCATCACAGGATCCTGTATCCAGCTAAACTGAGTTTCATTTGTGATGGAGAAATCAAATACTTTATTGACATCCATATGTTGAGGAAATTTGCCATAACTAGACCAGCTCTCCAGGAAATACTCATACCCATTTTCCATAATGACCAACACAATGATCTACCACCAAAATAAACTCACCTAGAATTTAAAGAACAAAACCTAACTGTCACAATGGTGAAAGGGTTAAAAATATGCACTGGACCTTTGAAAAACAAGATGGCCAAAACACTACCCTACCTATCAATTCTCTCAATTAATGTGAATGGCTTAAATTCTCCTCTAAAGAGGCACAGGTTGGCTGACTGGATTCAAAAACTCAGGCCAAGTATCTGATGCCTACAAGAGACTTACCTTACCTCAAAGGATAAAAAAAGACTCAGGGTGAAGGGATGGATATCTATAATACAGGCAAATGGAAATCAGAAAAAAAGCAGAGGTTGCAATCTTATTTGGAGATACAATTTGATTTAAAGCAACAAAAATAAGGAATGATGAGGATGGACACTGCATATTTGTCAAGGGAAACACTCAACCTGAAGATATTTCAATAATTAACATTCACTATTTTAATGCTTCTCAATTTATAAAACAAACCCTAACAGATAGAACAATTTGATACCTTCTTGCACTACAATACCTGGAGATTTTAACACCCCTTTGGCAGTTCTGGATAGATCCTCCAGGAAGAAACTAAACAAAGACACATGGACTTCAACTTGACCCTAGAACAAGTGGACTTAACAGACATTTATAGAAAATTTCATCCTTATAAAACTAAATACACATTCTTCTCATCAGCCCATGGATCATCCTCTAAAACTGATCATATCTTGGGACACAAGTCTAACCTCAACAAATTTAAAAGAATAGAAATTATTCCTTATATCTTCTTGGGCCATCATGGAATAAAAGTTGAACTCAACAGCAACAGAAATCTTCATAGTCAAACAAAGTCATGGTAACTAAATAACCTTAGGCTGAATGACAGCTAGGTCAAAGACAATATTAAGAAGGAAATAATCAGTTTTTTTGGAACAAAATGATAATGAAGACACAGACTATCAAAACTTGTGTGTTACTGCAAAGGCAGTCCCACAAGGGAAATTTATAGCATTAACTAAAAGCCTTCATCAAGAAAACAGAAAGTGAGCAAGTCAAAAACCTAATAGGCCATCTTAACCAACTGGAAAAGGAAGATCAATCCAACCCCAAACCCAGCAGAAGAAAAGAAATAACCAAAATTAGAGCAGAATTATATGAAATTGAAAACAAAAGAATCATTCAGAAGATCAATGAAACAAAAAGTTGGTTCTTTGAAAAGATTAATAAAATTGATAAACCTTTGGCTAGACTAACCAGAAACAGAAAATTAAATCTCTAACAACTATAATCAGAAACAATAAAGGGGAAATAATAGTAGATACCACAGAAATTTTAAAAAATCCTCAATGATTACTACAAAAAACTCTATTCTGAAAAGTATTAAAATGTGGAGGAGGTGGACCAATACCTGGAAGCATGATGCCACCTTCCTAAACTCAACCAGAAAGAATTAGAAATTTTGAATAGACCTATACCAAGCACTCAAATAGCATCAACTACACAAAATGTGCCAAAAAAGAAAAGTCCAGGACCAGATTATTTCACATCAGAATTCTACCAAACTTTCAAAGAAGAATTAGTACCTATATTACATAACCTTTTCCAAAATATAGAAAAGGAAGGAATCCTCCACAACACATTCTATGAAGTAAATATCACCTTGATCCCCAAACCAAGAAGGGACCCAACAAAGAAAGAAACTATAGACCAATATCATTAATGAATATCAATGCAAAACTACTCAATAAGATCCCAGCAAACTGAATTAAATGACACATAAAAAAATCATACACCACGATCAAGTTGGTTTTATCCCAGGGCTAAAGGTTCGTTCAAATATATCACATAAATTAAATAAAAAACAAAGACCATGAGATTCTATCAATTTATATAGAAAAGGCTTTTGATGATATCCAGCATCCTTTCATGACTAGAACACTTAAGAAAATAGGCTTAGATGGGACATTTCTTAATAGAGGACATCTACAGCAAACTCACAGCCAATGTCATATTCAATAGAGCAAAATTGAAAACATTTCCACTCAGATGTGGAACTAGACAAGGATACCCATTGTTGCCACTGCTATTCAACATAGTGCTGGAAGTCCTAGCCATCGCAATCAAGCAAGAGAAAGAGATCAAGGGTATTCAAATGGAGACAGAGGAGGTCAAACTCTTGCTCTTTGTGGATGCTGTGATTTTATACCTGGAAAACCCCAGGGACTCAGCTACAGAGCTCTTTAGAAGTGGTCAAAGAATATAGCAGTGCTTCAAGATACAAAATCAATACTTACAAATCAGTAGCTTTTATATATACCAACAATAGTCAAGCCAAAAATATAGTCAAAGACTCTATTCCTTTTACAGTAGTGCCAAAGAAGATGAAATGTCTTGGAATATATATAACAAAGGACATGAAAGATCTCTATAAAGATAATTATGAAACCCTGAGAAAAGAAATAGCAGAAAACAAATGGAAAAACATACCATGCTCATGGTTGGGAATAATAAACATTGTTAAAATGTCCACACTACCCAAAGCAATATAAAGATTTAATCCAATCCTCATCAAAGCACCAATGTCATACTTTAAAGAACTTGAAAAAAAATAGTACTACATTTTATATGGAATCAGAATAAAAAACAAATAGCCAATACAATACTTAGAGATAAGAACAAATCTGGTGATATCACACTACCAGACTTTAGGTTATACTACAAATCTATAGTGATCAAAATAGCATGGTACTGGCACAAAAATAGAGATATAGATACATGGAACAGAATAAAGAATCTAGAGATGAACCCAGCCATATATCATCATTTGATCTTTGATAAGCCTAAAACATGCATTGGGGAAAAGAATCCCTATTTAACAAATGGTGCTGAAAGAACTGGCTAACAACCTGTAGAAGACTGAAATTGGACCCACACCTCTCACCACGTAAGTAACATAACTCTATAAACACCCTTGAAGGGGTTTGTGTGTGCACCATGTGAACCATTTCATCTTTCCTTCCCAAAGATAACCCTTACACTGAATTTGCACTTACCCATTCTTTATGCTCCTCAGGCAACAAAGGTCATCAAAGTTGAATAAATTCAGCATTTATAATTAAATTACTTCTTTGAATTATCCAGGGGTTCTAATCATTGATCTTATTAATCATATTAATTTTATGAGATAAAGCATTTAGAGTTTGAAGCAAATAAGTTTTAAATAAATGTTTGACTGTTATATGTTTCATGAGCCATTAAACAAAATTTCTTGAATAAAAAAAACCTTTGTTCCAAGCTCGGCACCCATAGCTCAATGAGTAGGGAGCCAACCACATACATGGGGGCTAGCAGTTTCGAGCCCAGCCTGGGCCTGCTAAAAAGAATGACAACTGCAACCAAAAAATAGCCAGGCGTTGTCGTGGGCACCTGCAGTCCCAGCTACTTTGGAAAGTTGAGGCAAGAGAATCACTTAAGCGCAAGAGTTTGAGGTTGCTGGGAGCTGTGACACCACAGCACTCTACCGAGGGCAGCATAATAAGATTCTGTCTCAAAAAAAAAACAACAAAAAACCTTTGTTCCAGTATAACTCCATTCCTTCCCCTCTCCTTTTACTATTATTGTCATCCAGATTACATCTTTATATATTATAAGCCATAAACAGTTACATAATCATTGCTTTATGTAGTTGTCTTTTAAGTGGCATAGAAGAGTTACAAATAAATGTATGTGTATGTATATATGTGTGTGTGTGTGTATATATATATATATATACACCATTTTTTATATTTACCTGCATAGTTACCTTTACCAGTGCTCTTTATTCTTTGTGTGAATTCAAGTTACTATTTAATGTCCTGTCATTTCAACCGAAAGAACTCCCCTTAATAGTTCTCATAGTATAGATCTATTAGTGAAGAACCCTCTGTTTTTGTTTATCTAGGAATAGTTCATTTTCACCCTAATTTCTGAAGAATAGCTTTGCTGAAAACAGAATACTTGACATTCTTTTCCTTTAAGCACTATGAATGCATTATCCCACTGCTTTCTGGAATCCATGGTTTCTAAATAGAAACCACCTGTTGACCTGATTGAAGATCCCTGGTTTCTGTGTTCTCTGGCTTTCAATAGTTTGACTATGATGTGTCTCTGAGCTTCTTAGATATGCAGATTAGTGTTTTTCATCAAATTTATAGTTTCTTGCCCTTATATCATCAAATATTCCTTTTGCCCTTTTCTTTCTCTCCTCTTCTTATAGGGCTGCCCTTATGCATATGTTGGTATTCTTGATGGTTTTCCATAAGGCTGTAAGGCTCTGCTTATTTTTGTTCATTATTTTTAATTTCTGTTCCTCACACTAGGTAATCTTACTTGACCTGTCTTAAAGTTCACTGATCCCTTCTTCTGTCAGTTCAAATCTGATGATGAGCCCATTTGAAGAATTTTACATTTCAGTTGTACTTTTCAACTTCAGTATTTCATTTGGTTTTTTAAATAATTTCTATCTCTTATTGATATTGATTGTCTTCTGTTTCTATTTAGTAAGAAATCATTCTCATACTTTAATTCTTTGGACATACTATCTTTCATTTTTTGAAAATGTTTGTATTTTCATAGAGCTGTTTTATATTTTATAAAAAGCTGGTTTAGGCTCGCCGCCCATAGCACAGTGGTTACGGCACCACCCATGTACACTGAGGGTGGCAAGTTTGAACTCAGCCTGGGCCAGCTAAACAACTGCAACAACAACAACAAAAATAGCCAGGTGTTGTGGCGGGCACCTATAGTCCCAGCTACTTCAGAGGTTGAGGCAAGAGAATCAGTTAAGCTCAAGAGTTTGAGGTGGCTGTGATGTGACACCATGGCACTCTACCAAGGGTGACATAGTGAGACTCTGTCTCAAAAAAAAAAACAGCTGGTTTAATGTCTTTGCGTAGTAAGTTCAATTTCTAGGCACCCAGACTGTTTTCTTCCTATTTATAAGAGCTATGCTTTCCTGTTTCTTTGCGTCTTTGGTTGACAATTGGTCATTTTAAATAATATGATATGGAAACTCTGGTAATAAGATTTGCCATTTTCCTGCTACTTGTAATTTATTATTGCTACTTGGTGGTGGTGGTGGTGGTTGTTACTGAAAAGGAAGATGATGTTTGTTTGTTTAACAATTTTGTTGGACTAAATCTGTAAAGTATTTTTTGTCTTCTGTGTCAACTTAAATCTCTGCTCAAGTTAGCTCAGTGGTCACTTAATGATTACACGGAGATTTCTTAGATACCTTGAACCCCTAAGTTTCCCCGTCTTTGTAGGGGGATTATATATTGGAGTATGCCTTCAATACTCTGGCAAGTATTTTCAACACTCAAAGGGAATACTGGTCAAAAACAACCTAATTCAGTTTTGTTGAAAGAGGAACTCCTCAGGACCTGTTAACCTTATTCTTCTTTTCCATCTCCATCTCTCTGTACTACACTCTGGTTGACACTTCACACAGTCTTCCAAGTCACTCATTCTGTCTTTAGCCATGCATAATCTGTGTATCAGCCAGAGACCAGTTAGAAAAACAAAAACTGCACCATGAAATTAAAGAGAAAAAAATAGAAACCAGACCATGAAATCAAAGAAAATTCACTATAGGAAATTAAAAGGCAGAAAGGGAACAGTGAGATAAAGACAGCAATCTAACTTCTAAAAGCAGTTCCCACTCCTACAACTAGAGGAAAAAAGAGAAGAGGTATAATTCTTTTTTTTTTTTTTTTTTGTAGAAACAGAGTCTCACTTTACTGCCCTCGGTAGAGTGCCGTGGCGTCACACGGCTCACAGCAACCTCCAGCTCTTGGGCTTATGTGATTCTCTTGCCTCAGCCTCCTAAGCAGCTAGGACTACAGGTGCCTGCCACAACGCACGGCTATTTTTTGGTTGCAGTTTGTCCGGGGCTGGGTTTGAACCCGCCACCCTCGGTATATGGGGCTGGCGCCCTGCTCACTGAGCCACAGGCGCCGCCCGAAGAGGTATAATTCTTAAATCTAGGACCTTAGTCAGGGGTTCCTAATCTTTTTTTCTCTGCCATACACTGGAAGAATAAGAGTTGTCTTGGGCCATACATTAAATACATAAGCACTAATGAAAGCTGATTAGCAAAAAAAAAAGATCTGCATACCTTTTGTGATATCTAACACCACAGATAAGCAAAGCAAGTCCTTGCAAAATCAGCACGCGGCCTACTGGCTTCCGGTTGGACCCCAATTTAAACCTAGGGACCCTAGAGAGCTAGAATTCTAGACCCTAGATCTCTGAGATACTTCTGGAGCTGGAAAAGAAGAAACCAAGTTTTCTGGACTCAAACCTCTGGGAAAAGAGCTCCGAGTCAATGTTATTGCTATCTATAAATGGATACAATTAAGCTCCTTCTGAAAGATGGGGGCAAAACCAGAAACTGAAAACAACTACCACTGCTGGAGTCCAGAACTGCTGCTGGACTGACACTGACAGGAACAGTAAGCAAAAAACGGGAAATGACCTGGTCATTTCTTTCTCCTGCTGCAATTCAGCCTGCCTCTAGTGCCCCCAATTGGCAGAACTGGACAGGAATCTGGTTGATAAGAGAGAACCATAGTGTGCCAGGTTCTTGTTCCAGTAGCACAAATCAGATTGTAGGAGAGTAAGCCTAGTTCCAAGAAATGACAGCTTAATAACCAGTATGTCCTCCTATTTATCCAATCCAGTGCATTTTCAATTTAGAGAACTGTTTTTTTACTTCTACAAAATATATTTGGTTCTTCAAACCTGTATGGCCAGCTCGGCACCCGATTAATTAATTAAGGACATTAATTAAGCACATTAATTAAGGCACCAGCCATGTGCACCCAAGCTGGCGGGTTCAAACCTGGCCTAAACAACAATGACAACTGCAATTAAAAAATAACCAGGCATTGTGGCGGGCACCTGTAGTCCCAGCTACTTGGGAGGCTGAGGCAAGAGAATCACTTAAGCCCAAGAGTCTGAGGTTGCTGTGAGCTGACACTCTACCCAGGGCAATAGCTTGAGACTGTCTCAAAACAAACAAACAACAACAACAACAACAAAATCCTGCCTCGGGGCCTATGGCTCAAGCAGCTAAGGCACCAGCCACATATACCTGAGCTGGCAGTTTGAATCCAGCCCGGGCCTGCCAAACAACAATGATGGCTCCAACAAAAAAAAAAAAAAGGCAGGGCATTGTGGTGGGTGCCTGTAGTCCCAGCTACTTGGGAGTCTGAGGCAAGAGAATCTCTTGAGCCCAGGAGTTGGAGGTTGCTGTGAGCTGTGATGCCACAGCACTCTACCCAGGGTGACAGCTTGAGGCTCTGTCTCAAAAAAAAAAAAAAACCTATATAGCCTTTTTTTTTTTTTTTTTTTTTTTGAGAGAGAGTGTCCCTCTGTTGCCCTGAGCAAAGTACTGTGGCATAATATCTCACAGCAACCTCAACCTCTTGGGCTTAAGCGATCCTCTTGCCTCAGCCTCCCAAGTAGCTAGGACTATAGGTACTACTATGCCCAGCTAATTTTTCTATTTTTAGTAGAGATGGGATCTTGCTCTTGCTCAGACTGGTCTCAAATGCCTGAGCGCAAGTAATCCACCCACCACAGCCTCCCAGAGTGCTAGGATTATAGGCATAAGCCACCACATCTGGCCATTGCATGGCCTTTTTGATGAACTGTGTTGCTTTCTTGTATTTTCTACTTCATCTTTTATGTGTTTAATCATTTTAAATATATTTCTTTTATGGGCCTCTACTAACTGAAGTTCTTAGACATATAATTCTAAAATATAATTCTCTTTTCTATTATTTGTGCTGACATTTAGGATAAATTATTTTTATTAGGATTGTGAACTCATGTTCAGCAGGGCCTTTGTGGCCTGGATCTAGCATATGTCCCTTCAGAGAAGATTTGCATTTACTTTTGTCAGGCACCCTACACATATTATCTCCAGGCATATATTCATGTTAATTTCTGTGTTTGGAAAGTGAGAGGAAGACAATGTGCTAGGGAGAATGGAGAATAACAGATTACCTTCACCTTTTCATCATATAGTATTTGGCTTCATCAAAAAGGATATATTCTTTCAGAACCTGGACCAGTTCTTTTTCCACAGAAATCAAGCCAGTCATATGCCCTTCAAAATAGAGAGAAGAGTCAGTCAGAACAAGACAGATGACTTCCAAACTTGCTTCACATGGAGCTCCAGTGAAATGCAGGTTCCCTGAGCCAGAAAAGGGTCAGTTCTTTTTGGATCATTAGGTCTTGAAACTAAGTAGGTTGGATGCTCATGTGGTTCTAACCTCTGGCTTCAAAAAGAGAGAGATAGAAACTCCAATATGGATATTCAAGATTTCAACCCACACAGTATATTCAATCTTCAGGAAGGAATCTACATCTCACCCTTTCAGCTCAAGAAAAATTTTGTCATGTGGAGCATACAAACCCTGAGGGCTAAAACTACTTCACACATAGGGATGAACTCTGAAGTTTCAGATGAGGAGGAAAAGAGAAGGCTGGACTCTCATGTCACAGAATGTATTCTGCCCACAATCCCTGCCCACATTCCCAAAAACTATTTGAACACTCCTTGAGGACTTGAGAACATCTTTACTTCACAAAAAAGATACATACCACATATACTTGTTTCTCAGAAAAGCCTTTGGGCTGTTGGGATTCAGTCCCTTAATAAAAAAGGAAAAGTATTGATGTCTGGAAACTCCTTTTTCACTGTCCCCTATGAATGAAAACATGTACATCAGACTGTCCCATCCTTCTGGAGAACAGGTGGGCCGGGTCTGATGTTGGGAGCTAAGGATCATTTGTAGAAAATACTACCTATCCTGGCCTATGACAACAGGTGTGAAAATTTGTCCATATGCAGCCCAGGGGACTGAGTCAAGCCATCACCAACATGGACATCTGCAGTTGCACAGTTCCAGAGGTCAGCATCTGCAAGGCATTTAGTAACATTCATTGGACCACTAGAGTTTTTTTTAATGACTAATATAAGGGTTTTGATACACAAATACAAGGACATGTATAAACATGACGCAAACCAAAATAACTTACACTGTAAAAGCTTAAAGTAACCTCTTAAATTATATACTCCTTAGAAGACCAACAGAAGAGGGGCACAACCAGCTAGGAGATAGTCAGAACTAGGTCAAAGAATATTTTAATGCCAGGATGACCAACATGAGCTAACTGCTGGGAACCATAAGTTAAGCCTACTATGAATAATTCAGTCTAAAACCAAAGTGATCAAAGGGGAGCACACAGTTCATAACAAAGTCAAGTTCAATCAGTTAACTGGAGTCTATAATCTATCAAAGTATATGACTAGCAAAAATGGCAAAACTCAACAAGAAAAATAGGCTAGAGCAGACAAAAAAATAAATCTAAATTTAAAGATTACTCAGTTGTCTCTATTTAAATTTTGTCCCAACATCAACAGGGTAGGGTATGTCCCTACCTCTAAATTTTCAGATCCCACTGGGAGAATAAGCAAGAACATAAGTATGCACATAACAGAAAAAGCTGTACATCTAGACTCAGGAGACACACAACAGTTATTTACCTTTTGAAGGAAAACTTTCTTCATTAGTAAAATGAGATATTTGGATATCATGATCTTTAAGTTCATCTCTAGTTCCAAAGAGGAGCCACAGTATTTGTCAAAATCTGCCTTAAATAATAAAAATAATATTGGTAACATTTTGATCAACAATAGGCCACATATAAAATTATGGTTCCTTAAGAGTATAATACAGTATTTTTAGTGTACCTTTTGTATGTTTAGATACACACATACTATTGTGTTACAACTGCCTAGAGTATTTAGTACAGTAACATCAGCAACATGCTATAGAGGGTGGTAACCTAGATGGTATAGTCTAGGAAACTCTGAATCTACTGGTAAATTCATGTGCACTTCTTTAAGGGATAAAATCCCTTAAATTTCATATGATTCTCAGGAGGGTTTATTATTCCACAACGTTAAGTCACTGTAACTGTGTTTTTTCTCTCACAGGCCCTATTTGTGATAATCCATTAATAATTTGTGACACCTATTCTAGATGTTAGTCCAGGCAGGTATACCCACTAGAAAGCTGGATACAAGAATCTAGACTAGCGCTCAAGTGAAAGAGTTCTCTTTGGTACTCAAAAAGATTTGAGTGCAAAAAAAAAGACAATTTAATAAGTCATAAGCCTATATATGGCTGTTAAAGCAGAGGAAGATCCTTCCTCCTACAGTATGCAGCACTACTGGGAAGGGAGCCAGACACTAGACCAGGAAACATACAAAGAAGGTAAGGAGCCTAGAAGGGAGGTTAGAAGTGAAAGTGGAACAAAGAATCATGAGGTGTTTCACAGGAAGAAAAAACTCTGTAGAAAGTGTCTTCTGGGTTTGGCCACCAGGAGGACCCAGACACTTCACCAGACAACTTGAGGGAATTAGTTGGGAGAGACGAGAACCAAAAAATAAAAAAGGGAGGTAAGAGGAACTTAAGAAGGCAGGCAAGACAGCAGCTATGAGCCCATCGGTTACAAGAGGTGTCCTGGGGTTATTACTCTTGGGAGTTTCTGTTGGCTGCAGACTTATGAAGAGAAAGAAGGAGACAGATTTTTCTAAGAGAGTAAGAGCAAGGCAGACAGACCTCCTGGCAGCTTGCTGATCCTCCATGTTATAAATGCACTTTCAGAAAGTCACTGAAAAGTCCCTTAAAAACATAAAACTTTGTGTTTGCCAAATACTCATGGACTCTTGCTAGCACTTACCTTCTCATAACTCCCAAATGCTTTACCAAAGTACACTGGGTGCCCAAAAAATGTACACACGTTTTAAGAAAGGAAAAAATTATATTCAATTTTGTGATCCTCCAGTTGTTTGACCTCTGGAATTACAAGAAGTGATCAATGTGACTTGTATTCATCTTTTGTTATTAGTTCATGTTATAATTTTAATGGGCACAAATTCATCAATAAAGTTGCCAAAATCTACTCTTGACCAAGAGATGATCTTAATTTTTTAATAACTTCAGTTTACTGATACTTATTTTGCAGGATGCTCCTGTGACTAGTATTGTTTTTAAAAAATTCTCAAGACCATTTCCAAATTTGGGTAAAACTAAGAAAAATTCATGAATCCATTTTAGAGAATCCAAATTACTGATAGTGAGTGCTATTTAAAACTACTTCAGATGAAATTTCCACAAAATTTAAGTGGTTGGACTATGTAAGAGGCAAGTCAGTGGCCACTTCTTTGTACATCAGATATATTCACAGAAAATAACTTTTCTCCAAGTAAAAATTCAAAATCTAAAGATACTTTACTTGGTTTTCATATTTCCATCTCTCAGACATCTATAATCTTTTTTTTTTTTTTTTGTAGAGACAGAGTCTCACTGTACCGCCCTCGGGTAGAGTGCCCTGGCGTCACACGGCTCACAGCAACCTCTAACTCTTGGGCTTATGCGATTCTCTTGCCTCAGCCTCCCGAGCATCTGGGACTACAGGCGCCTGCCACAACGCCCGGCTAGACACCTATAATCTCTTTAATAACTATTTGATAAATAATTCTCCCACAATAATTGACACTCATCCAGTGATTTGTACATTTCTGATTTCTTTTTTGTTCAAGTATATTCATATCTCTTGCTAAAGTTTTACTTTAATCAAATATACTCTTAGAGTTCCTTTCTCTCACCTGTTAAAAGCAAAGAGGCCTTTGATTATGCAACTTTGTTTTTTTGTTTGTTTGTTTTTGAGACAGCCTCAACCTGTCGCCCTGGGTAGATTGCCAGTGGCATCACAGCTCACAGCAACCTCCAGTTCCTGGGCTCAAGCGATTCTCCTGCCTCTGCCTCCCAGGTAACTGGGACTACAGGCACCCGCCACAATGCCCGGCTATGTTTTGGTTATAGTTGTCAACGTTCTTTGGCGGGCCCAGACTAGATTTGAAACTGCTGGCTCAGGTGTATGTGGCTGGCACCTTAGCTGCAGGCGCCGAGCCTATTATGCAACTTTGTATCATAATCATTTTTATTGTAGATATAACTTTTTCTACTTAGTTCAAAATATAATCCCGCACAGATAAATTTCATAAAAATTTGTAATCTATTAGCACCAAAATGCTTTCTACTTCAGGGTATTTATTTTGTCAATTGATTTTTCTTTTTTCTTTTTTTGCTTTTTGCCTGTGATATTAATAGTATATCTGCTTAGATGTTACATCTTTTAATATTTGACAAATATCCTTAATGTGTGAAGTGCCTTAACTATATTTGATCTTAATGCCTCTCAGGATTCATATGTGTCTTCAATGTACTTTTTAGAATAAGGATAATAGTCCATCTGCTCAGTAAATTCACAAAAAATTATATAGCCTTTGTACAATACTAAAATGATTATATTTAAATTCATAAAAGCATTTTTACATATTAATGTCATAAACTTATTTGGCATAACCATTTTTAAAATGGCTGTTACATCTTTATATACACACCTGCTAAATTTGTTTTGTTAGATCAATGGTCTCAAAGATACTTCATGTCAATAGCTTTTTCTTTTCTTTCTTTTTTTTATTGTTGGAGATTCATTGAGGGTACAAGAAATCAGGTATCTTTTTCTAATTTATTAGTAATTTCATAAGATAGTCCATATCCTTTTAAAAGTTCATTTCAATAAAATTTTTAGTGTTATAACCTTCTTATAATCATACATATTTAATCTAGTGTTACCTTATAAACAGACTTAATAATTTGACACAATTGTTCATGATAGATTATAACTGATGTCCAAAGTGTAAGGAAAAGTATTTGCTTTTTTTATTCTTAAGCCTTTCAGATCTAACATTTCGTAGTGGTATATGTGTTTTCTCAAAATTCATATGTTAAAGTCCTAACCCAATATGTGACTCTATTGGAGATAGAGTCTTAAAGATATAATTAAAGTAAAATGAGGTCATATGGGTGAGGCTTAATCCAATATAACTATTGTCTTTATAAGAGATTAGTACAGACAACACAGAGACCAAGGGGTGACCATATGAGTCAAGAAGAGAGGCCTCAGAAGAATACAACCTGTTACCACCTTGATCTTGGACTTCCAGCCTCCAGCACTATAAGAAAACAAATTTCCATTGTTTAATCCATCCAGTCTGTGGTATTTTGTTCGTCAGCACAAACACATTAATACACATGATTAATTTGAGTTTTATTAGACAAATAAGGCACAAATTAGACAAATGAGACACAAATTCCTTTTTATGATTAGCTACATGAATACAATGACTAAGTTCAACTAAATTAAGAAATGCAGTATCCGGGTTTTCAACTTTCAGAAGCAACTCACCATGGATAGTAAAACAAGGAAGTGTAACTGACTGAAGCTGGGAGGTGAAATTATATGTCATAGTTAATTTTATGTGTCAGCTTGGCTAGACTGTGGTGATCAATTGGTCAAATGCTAGTTTCACTCTTTATCTCATATACCAGAATGTCAGAAGTACCATCATAGGTTTACCAAACAAAAAAGTTTATGTTGCTAGGCAAATGAGAGGCTATAAATAATATATAAATATCAAGAAGTAGCAAAGGCAGGGGGGATTATGGGGGATCGTGAATAGGAACTAAAAAATCATCTCTCATATTTCCAAAGTGAAGTCAGGCACAGTGACTCATACCAGTAGTCCCAGCTTCTCAGGAGGCTGAGGCAAGAAGACTGCTTGAGCCCAGGATATCATGTTTTAAGTGAGCTGTTTGTGCCACTGCCCTCCAGATCCTATCTCAAAAAAAAAAGAAAGAAAATCCCCCCAAAAACAAAAACACTTAAACTTCTAAAGTGAAAAGATTAAGAAACCACACTTAGGGCGGCGCCTGTGGCTCCGTGAGTAGGGCGCCAGCCCCATATGCCGAGGGTGGCGGGTTCAAACCCAGCCCCGGCCAAACTGCAACCAAAAAATAGCCGGGCGTTGTGGCGGGCGCCTGTAGTCCCAGCTGCTCGGGAGGCTGAGGCAAGAGAATCGCGTAAGCCCAAGGGTTAAGAGGTTGCTGTGAGCCGTGTGACGCCACGGCACTCTACCCGAGGGCGGTACAGTGAGACTCTGTCTCTACAAAAAAAAAAAAAGAAACCACACTTAATAAGCAGTTGACTTATAGTCTGAAAACAAAGATAACTGAAAGAGGTTCTAGGCAGGGAGACTAGGAACAGGAGTAGTAGAGTGGTACAGAATTATTCATGGTAAGTTTCTCTGTCCTTTATTTTTTAAACCATGTGCCTGTATTTTAAACTGGGATAGCAGAGAGAGCAAATTCCTACTTGTGCTTCAAGACACAGCTCTGAAGAGGGGCCAACTCGCCTGGTCAAAGTTCACACTCACTCTACCATGCTCCTCTAGCAGTAGGTTCTGTGTTACCACATTTCACACCTGTATTTATGAGTCTCTTCATTTGGTCTGAGTTCTTTAAAGGTAAAGACAGTATTTTATTTATCTTTGCTTTCCCATCAGATCTTTAATAACTGTTGAAGGAATGAAAATATAAATTTTTCTTTTCTTTTAAAGCAAAGGTTTTGGGAAGCTCCCAGATCAGGGTTTGATTCCCAGGTCTTCCACTTACCAGCAACTAGACTTCATGTGACCTCAGATATATCATCTAACCTTTCTGAGCTTCATTTTCTTCCTTAACTATTCTGAAGAGTCGTTTCATGTGATAACAGACTATCACATCCCTGGCACAATACCAAATTCCTACTGAAACACTCAACAACTCTGTGCTGCCACAGTGAACGTGTTAATACCATGCTAAGTAAATAAGTTAATAAGGATTGCTAAAACCAGTGTCCTATCTCTAAGGCAGAAATTATCCCATCTCTGTTTCTAGGACTATGCTGAGAATAATGGACAGACACCAACACAGAGCAGATTCCTTAGTGGCTGATTTTATGTTTAATGCAGGAAATGCTCAAGATCAATATGGAATATTTCATTATACCAGATAACAAAGGGAGATATCAAATACAAGGTTTTCTGTGTTGGTATTTTATTTTACACAAGAGAGAATTGTAAAAAAAAATAAAATAAAATGGAAGACTTCAACTTCCAGCCAAGATGGAGTTGCTCGTGGCAGACCAACTTTCATACCTTCCACCTGAAAAAAAAAAAAAAAAAAAAAGCTGGATAAAATCTCTTAAAAATCTGTTTGTTTTTTTGTAGAGAGAGTGTCACTGTACTGCCCTTGGGTAGAGTGCCGTGGCGTCACACGGCTCACAGCAACCTCTAACTCTTGGGCTTACGCGATTCTCTTGCCTCAGCCTCCCGAGCAGCCGGGACTACAGGCGCCCGCCACAACGCCCAGCTATTTTTTTGTTGCAGTTTGCCCGGGGCTGGGTTTGAACCCGCCACCCTCAGCATATGGGGCCGGTGCCCTACTCACTGAGCCACAGGCACCACCCTTAAAAATCTGTTTTAAGTCACTAACAAATTGCTGAAGCAAAAAGAGCTTGAACATTAAGATCCAGGGGAAGGATAAATCTCATGTTGGTGAGCCAAAAAGTCTGCTTTTATCTTTAAATCATTTACTGATTCTAGGTATGGGGTAATAATAAGGGTCCACAGCACTGTGCAACTGCTGAGAGGCAGAGAAACCAACAGAACTTTAGCCAGTATCAGAAGGCACTGAAAAACAAAAATTAAACTGTAGCTTGTCAGAATATTGAGTAAGAGGGAGGGGTGGAGAACTTGGCCAAACACTTAGCCTGTTTACCCATTAAGACATTTTCTGAATTCTGAAGCTGTGCAGATGGAAAGTTAAAAAGCTGAGCAGAAAATTGCTTAGATTCAAAAATTCAAATTCTCTGAAAAGGTGAATACATGTTTTGGGAAGAGTCTAGGTACAGAGAATACAAGAATTAGTGTTGAAGAACTTCCAGTGGGGACAGATCCAGTGACCTGAACACTCTAAGCTCTCAACTAAAAACCCCCTAGAGGACCACTTCCTATAAGGGAGAAAAGGAGATTAAACTGAATGTAGTCTTACAAAAACTAAAACCCAGCTTACTTAAGTCAGCTAAGGCCCTAATTAGATTAATGTAGTCATTCTCCATTCTTCCCAGGAAAGGTTGAGATATTTGTCTAAAAGGTTATCACTATCCAGAGCCTGTACAATTTGTTATACACAGTGTTTATCATTTGATAAAAAATTACCAGGCATGCCAGCAGAGTGGACCAAATAACCAGAAATCAAGGGTTGTGGGTGAATGACAATAGAGAGCTGTAGAAATACTAAACCATGGAGTTATCAAACAAGAACTTTCAAGTAATTGATTTATTAGTCCAAGAAAAATAGAGAAAACAAAAGATAAATTCCCCCAGAGAATTAAAATCCATTAAAAAGAGATGAATGGATATGCTAGAACTGAAAAGTATAACAAAGGAAATGAGGAGTTCAACAGATGGGGTTAGCAGTAGAATATATAAATAAATTGGAAGACAGATCAATAGAAAATATTTAGTCTGAATCGCAAGGGGGAAAAAAGCCTGAGAGACACAAAAGAGAGAGCAGGAGATACATGAAACACAGTGAAAAGTTCTAACATCCAAATTATTAGTGTCAGAAAGAGGGAGAAAAAGAGATAGAAGTCATACTTAAAATTAAATGCCTGAGAAATTTTCGAAACTGATCTAAGGCATCAACCCACAAATTCCAAGACGCTCTGTAAAAGCCAAGCAGAAAAATAAGTACTCTAAGTACATTACAGTAAAACTATTGAAAACCAAGATGAAAAATAAAAATCTTTAAAGTAGCCAACAGGGAAGTGATGAGAGAAAAATTATTTTCAAAAGAACCATGAAGCTGACTAAGCCAGAAAAACAATTGAATTACATCTTTTAAAGTCTTTAAAAGGACCACACCTACAGTCCATCTTGTAAGGGTACATGTGAAACTTACTAAATGTAGAATATAATGTCTTAACACAATAACTAAGAAAATGCCATGAAGGCTATGTTAACCAGTGTGATGAAAATATTTCAAATTGGGCAGCGCCTGGCTCAAGGAGTAGGGTGCCAGTCCCATATGCCGGAGGTGGCAGGTTCAAACCCAGCCCTGGCCAAAAACCACAAAAAAAGAAAAGAAAATATTTCAAATTGTATATAAAATCAGCACATTGTACCCCATGATTACATTAATGTACACAACTATGATTTGATTTAAAAATAATAATGATAATAAAAAAAGGACACAACTCTTGGATTTTAGCTAAAAAAAAAAAAATGTTGCCTAAATGTATTTATTAGTAAGCTACAAGACAGCTATATATTTATACCAAAATATAGCACATATATAAAAAATATGACAGATTAAGAGACATGGATAGAATATGATATAACTTGCATTTAGTCAGAGTTCCAAAAGAAACACAGACAATATTGGAAAAGAAAATGGTTTTAAAATTTTCTAACACTGATTAAAGATACCATTGTACAGATTCAAGAAGCCCCCCAAAAATCTCAAACAGGAAAAAGAAACCACAAACAACGTAGTGTGCTAGTCACTTTTCTGTTGTTTCTCAGTTACTTCTCGTCCTGTTATACTGGAGCTGTGACTCTGCAGACTACATTTCCCAGATTCCTTTGTCAGCTGGCTTCCTGTTAGAGTCTACAAATGGAAGCCACTAGAGGGAGATGAGATAGCAGTAGATAGATTACAGTTGCCTTAGACCTGGAGGTTTTTTTAGTACAAGAGTCAGTGTTGTATATTAAGCCCCTGAGATTTAGAGTAACCATAGCAAAACTAAAACCGGGGAAAAAAATTAAAAGCAGACCCTTAACAATTCATATCATATAAAAAGATAAAACTACTGGAAAGAGACTATAATGTATCCAGAAGAGAACACAGGAAAGGTCTTCATGATAATGAGGTATAGAAGGATTTCTTACATGACACATAAAAAGCATAAGTAAAAAGGTTGATACATTTTACATAAAAATTAAGAACTTCTGTTTATCAAAAGAGAGAACCAAAAGAGTGAAAAGACAAATGATAAAACAGAATATATTTGCAAAACATATACCCAACAGTTTGTGTACATAATGTATTAAAAATTCCTGTGAGAAAGACTTGAAGGAAAAAAACCTAATAACTAATAAACACACAAAAAGCTGTTCAACATCAATAATGTTAAAATAGATAATAGATGTATTCTTACTCAGACAGAGTAAGAATACCAAAATACCATATGCTAAGTTAAATAAAACATTTATTTCTCACTGTTCCAGAGACTGGAAAATCCAAAATCAAATGTCTGAAAGCCCACTTCCTGCCTCTTGGGCAGTTACCTTCTTGCTGTGCCTTCACATGGTAGGAAGAGAGCTGAAGTATTCTCTGGGGTCTCTTTTAAAAAGGCACTAATTGATAGGGTAAAGTGGCTCACACCTATAATCCTAGCACTCTGGGAGGATAAGATGGGTGGATTGCTTGAGCTCAGGAGTTCTAGACCAGCCTGAGCAAGAACAAGACCCTGCCCCTTCTCAAAATAGAAAAACTGAGGCAAGAGGATCGCTTGAGCCCAAGAGTTTGTGGTTGCTGTGAGCTATGATGCCATGACACTCTTCCAAGAGCAACAAAGTCAGACTTTGTCTCAAAAAAGAAAAAAAAATACAAAGAAGAAAAAGGCACTAATCCCATTCATGAGAACTATGTTCTCATAACCTAATCACCTCCAAAGGCCCCCACATATTGTATCACAATATTGGGTGCAGGATTTCAATATATGAATTGGAGGGATGGGGGACACAAACATTTAGTCTATAACATGTACCAAGCTAGCTAAAATGCAAAAGTATGAAAATACCAGATATTGAAAGTTAGGGTAACAAGAACTCACATTCACTTGTGGTGAGAATGTGTACAAGTATAACCATTCTTGAATACATTATATGGTGAAGCTGAAGACTCACCTACTAAGATTTCACATTTCTACTCCTTAGATTTATATCCCATAGAAATATGTATTTATGTGTACCAGGAATTATGTATAAAAAGCTTATCACAGTATTATTTATAGTATACAAAGACTGAAACCAACTCCAACATCAAAGGTATATGGGCAGAATTAGCATGCAGTCCCACAATATATAACAAAACTGAATCAACTATAAAAAAATGAAAACACACTACAGCTACACAGCAACAAATATGGATAAATCTTAAAAATAATGTTGAACAACAGAAGTCGTACACCCAAGCACACACACTCTGATTTCATTAGTAACAAGTTCTAAATCACAGGAAACAGAAGAACTACTGATTGTAGAGATTTCATCACAAGTGGTAAAACTACACATTGAGCAAAGATGGCCACAGATCACCAAACAATGGTTACCTCCCAAGTGCTGGGGGCAGAGAAGATGTGATACAGGAAGGGCTTGCAAGAGGCTCCTGAGGTGTTCATGTGCAAATGTTCTCTTCTCTGACTTGGATGCTGATGACACCGGTGTGCCTGCTCACCTTCACATCCCTTAAAGCAGTGGTTCTCAACCTTTCTAATGCCTCCTAATGCCACGACCCTTTAATACAGTTCCTCATGTTGTGGTGACCCCCAACCATAAAATTATTTTCCTTGCTACTTCATAACTGCAATTTTGCTACTGTTACGAATTGCAATGTAAATATCTGACATGCAGCATGTATTTTCATTGTTACAAAGGGGCCACAACCCACAGGTTGAGAACCACTGCTTTGAAGTATACTTCTGTGTCATGTCATGAATAATTCTGTATGCATATCTCAAAATTTTTAAATACATTTCAAATCACAACAGCATTATAATCATGAACATACATGCTCTCTAGGTTTTCTAGGAGACAAAGAGAGACTGTTTACCCTACTTTCCTTAAGTACACTGAATCTTGGAAGAGATACAAGTATTGAAACCAGGTCTAGAATCCAACACCAGGGTTTTGCCATTAAAACACTGTCTCAAAAAAAAAAAAAAAAAAAAATTCCTTATCCAGACTCTTCCAACACAGAGGAATGCATAGGAAAAGATGAACTTCGTAAAAGTTCCCAGTCTTAAAAAATACTCCAAAAGATGCTTTTTAAGGCTTCTGGCAGGGACATTTTATTTTTTGGTTAAAGCCACAATGGACAGAGATGCCATAAAAACAAACATGTAAACAAGGTATCAGAACTTTGGTTTACTGAAACATCTCACACCTAAAACATCTGAGGTACAAAGGCACTTAGCTAGGTGCTAGACAGCCTCATTCTGCTGCAGCCACTCTGACCCTAGCCTCTGGGCCAGAGATGGCACAGGCTGACTGGAGAGGCTGAGACCCTGGTCACCTAGGACCTGTCCCAGTACGGTCTCCCTCCACTCTAGACAAACACTGATTCCTCCAAAGACACGCCTGAGAAACTGGTACAAAGTTGTCTGTCACGCTGAACTTGAAGATGACATGGGCTGAGAGGCCAGGAAGGGGAAGCACAGAAAGGGACGTCAGTCAACTTCTGTTGATCCACAAGGCCTCAAGAACTCTTGTCCTCGTTCGTGGAACCACTTATTGGAGACTGTGAACAGAAAGCAAGTATGTTACCATTTTATTGGTCAGTTCAGCAGCCAAAATAATGACTCTTTTATATGACTGTGCATTGTGCCCTGGGAATCAGACAAGAGTAAGACAGTCTCAGGCTTCAAGCTGCTTATGAATTGTCGCGGAAGATGCATGTGTAAACAGATTATTGTACAAAATTTTCCCAGGGACACAGATATATGTGTGCAGGTTGCCATAGGAATGTAGCATCTAACCATGAGAGGGAAGAAGAAATCCCAGGGCTAGAAATAAAGCTGAACAGAAGTTACCCTGGAGAGGAGATGAATACACCCAGATGGCTCTTTACCAAGAAGGTCCTAGGAAGTGGGAACAGGATGAGAAAGTCAAAGCAGAAAGCACCCTAGCATGAGTCAAGGATCTCAAGAAGCCTGATGTTACTGGGAGGTAGCAGGTGGAACTAAGAGGTAGGTGTGAGGAAGCCTATTAGCACTGTGGAAGGCTTGGACATCACCCTCAGGTGCTGGGCACAAGAACACTGTCTGCCACCTGAAACCATGTCTTCAAACACACAAGAACCATAATTCCATTTCTCAAGCACACTCTCTCATAATGAATAAAAAATATATTTCAATGTGCTATTGAAGTCATCAAGTTTTTAAAATATAATGTATCTTTCAATAATACACATATTTCATTTAAAAAATCAAGTTGTCTGCAAGGCTTAAAATGATCAACAGCCATCTCCTACTTTTTCCTACCCCAGTCCCTACTCCCAGAGAAACTTCTCTAGCTGTTCCTTCTGATAGTTAACCTCATTCTTCTAGATAACGTGCTTATAGTTCTATTTCTTGACTTTCAACTTGGAAATCTCTCATTTTACCCTTTGAAATACACACTTATTCCCTCCTGTCTTCCCAATATAGTTTTGTCACAACTTTTAAATTAACATTCAGTGTTTACATTATCATGTTACGTAAAAGTTACCCCTGAGCCATCTAGTACATTATACTTCTATGTCCTTTCTTTTACAACTTTTTTCTCCTGAAGTCAGCAACTGTCTCATTTTCCTTTTCATTTGCTTAATTTTCTGTGAACCTACTGCTATGCATCTCTTTGCCATCACTTCCTGTCGCATCCGGGCTCAAGACTCTCCATGGCTTCCCACAGCTGCTCCCAGGATAAGGTTCAAGCTTCAGCCTCAAGTCCCAGCCTTGTCTCTTGGCCCCTGTGCCACAGGCCTCCCCTTCTTCAAGAGACAAGGGCAGCCAGCTGTCACACTATAAGGCCAGCTTTAGTGTGTGCCTCATTCTATATAGACCTTGACTGCCTGGGACACTCTTTCCCCTGCTTTCAGCTCTCCCTTCTGCACTACGGTGCTATGAAGCTTTTCTCAAAGCTTCCTCAGCTTTCTGGGCATCTCTGAGTGTTCCCAAACAGCTGTCTTGGCACATAACCAGCTGGGTGGACAGCTACATGGCTGGATAGCACTACCATTGGCCGAAAGAAAATCTCAGAGAGAAGATAGTTTTGGCTTTGTGCAAATTGGGCAGCAATTTCCCAGCTCAGAATGTAAAGCCAAACATCAAAGCCCAGGCTGAGGTCACCAAACCCTACAACGCCCCTTAAGCCACTTACCCCACTTGCAGCCCACGAGCACAGGGCAGGCAGCATGTCTTGTTCGGTAGTCACCTTCTCCACTCCGCAGGAGGTTGTACCAGAATACAGCTGTACCCTGGGAAAGAGACAGACTGTCAGAATATATTCTTAGAGACCAGTGCTTGGGACCTGACCTCAAGGACCACAGAACCCCCACCCTGAGCAGAAACACCCCCACTTTCCCATGTATAGGGGATAGAGATTTGGGACTCCAGTAAGGGAGGTTTCCCAGAAAGCCCTTTCCTTTCACAGTAGTCTAGAAACCCACTTGTCCCTGAAGGCACTTCGCTCCCCACTCTTGCTCCCCAGGTAAAAGCTGGGATCACAAAGTCAGAGCCAGGTAGAAGGGGGCTAAGGCACATGATAGTGACAGTCAAGCAGGCCAGGGAACAGGATAGGGGATAAGGCTGAGATCAGCTTCCATCTCTGACCTACAAGAATTAGAACTTACCTTCTTAGGCCAAATTGCAGCCCCCAGATCAGGGAAGACAGTGGCACCACCAGCTTCTACATCACTCATCTGGGAACATAAGGCATAGAGTTTGGCCCTTCTACCCAAGACTCTCAGAGCAACTGCGTCCTAGGGATTGTGTTATTAACATGCCACAAAGGACATGACCAAGTGTACAGATCACCCTGCTGTGAGCATGAGTGACACTGCTTAGAAGCTCTGCTCCATGGCCAGGCCCGCTTTCAGTAAAGGCTCCTCCCATACCTGCTTAATTTATGTGTTTCATTAAGACAGTCTCTACATATTTGGTGCTCAAAAGCTGAAGTCTGCAGGAGAGCCACATCCAGGCTGCCCTCAGATGAGAACAACCTGAGTCTGTACTCATAAAATGCCTGTGAGCACCACCCCCCCATGAGTCCCTATCTAGTATGGGCCTTGCCTAAGCCATGGTGCCCAGTGAATTGCACTGATGGGCAGCTGCCTACTGCTTTCAGCACCGTGCATGGTCCTGGTAGGGCTCTGTCTGGCTCCAGTAGCTTGCTGTCTAGTCAGACCCTCGCCTTCCCAGAACAGCCCCTCCCAGGAGCCATCTGAGTGGACAGGTGGGACACTGGATCTCCAGAGGCTCTGTTTTCCTCCAACGGTGAGCCCTTGAACAAAACAGAATCCAAGTTCCACAGCAGCAAGGCTACTATCATGCCCACAGACTGCATCTCAATTCATGCCCAAAGCACCTCTCCTTTCACATCCAAAACTCTCACTTCAAGTTTTTTGTCCATAATAAAAATTGGGGCTAAAAAATATTTCCACAGGACACATAATAGACAGACTGGAGGGTGCTCAACAGACACGTGGAATTATAATTAAAAAATAATAAAAATAAAAAACTCTGATGGCTTCTCACAGCCCTAGGGATAAAACCCAGATTCTGTCTTTAAACCCCAAGGCCTGTCAAGCTCACTAGCCTCTACTACCAGACACACGGACTTTTTTCTATTTTTCCAACATCCCAAGCTCCTTTTTTTTAAAGGCCCAGGCAAATTCTCTCCTCTGCCAGAAACTATGTTCCGCCAGCTAATTTCCACTCTATCTTCAAGTCTCGACTGACATGTTACTTCCCAAGGGAGGCCTCCTCTGAACGCCAAGACTGGGCTACTCCTTCATAGCACCTGTCTCCATGACAACTAAATAATCATCTCTCTTGTGGTTAAAGTAAGTTTCCCATATTAGACTTAAGCACCACAAGAGAGAGAATGTATCCTGTACCGGCATGTCCACAGCACAGTCCCCAGCACACAATAAAAACTTAAAAGGAAAAAATGGATATGGCCCTATCTCTTAAGTTATCTGATAACCTCTACACCTCTTTAGGGCTGGCTCTCTCAGAAGAGGGGAGAGGAAACTGTTCCTCATGTGAAGCTAAATCTAATAGCCTATGAATGGAGCAGAGGCAGCAGGTGGGAATCAGGCCACCAAGCTTTGGGGAAAACATAGGCAGCTCTCAACAAGGAGAGCTAAGACTATCTCTTTGCTTTGATCCCAAGAAGGGAACCCTCTAGGCACCCATCTGAAAAGTCCAGTCCCATCAAAAAGGAGCCAGAATATGCTACAGCATGGATGAAAATTGAGGACATATGTAGCAGGTGCAAAAAGACAAGTATGCTGTGATTGTGTTACGTGAGTTTATACAATGTAAGTAATTGAAACCATAGAGACAGAAGATAGAATGGTGGTTGCCAAGACTCGGGGGTGGGGTGAGGGGATCTGGGATTTCTGTTTAATCAGTATAGAGTTTCAGTTTTACAAGATAAAGAGATGGAGATAGGTGTCAGCAATGCTTGTGCACTGTGAATGTATTTAATACCACTGAACTGTACACTTAAAAATGGTCAAGATGATAAATTTTATGTTGTGTGTATTTTACCACAGTTTTTAAAATTGGCAAAAATAAAACAGCTAGGGATGTGAAAGTTCTATCATGAGGTGGAGATCACATGAATGGGAACAAAAGTCAACTCTGTCTTCTCCAGCCAAGAAGGGAACTGAGGGCCAGAAAAACTTGGCCATAACTCAACAGCTGGTGGTCATCAGCCCTGACTGGGTTGGGATCTAAGATAGCTTTCTGGACCCAGGGTCCCCTTAGGGCCCACCAGCACACATCATACTCACGTAGTTTAAGAATGTGGCCACACGATTGCCCGTCCCTAAACGCTTGAAAGCATCTCGCTCATGGTTCTATAAAATTAAGTGAGAGTAAACAGGAGGTCCTGGACCCAATACTTACGTAGTTAAGAAATGTGGCTACCCTATTTCCCTCCGTTTTGAGGCCGCTGTCAAAAGGTCTCTGCAACAGACAACAACTTTCATCCAAGTTTGCAACCAACTTCACCCACTGCCCACTGGACTAGGGTAAAAAGGGACCGGGGAAGGTAGTAAGTATGTATTCCGTAAATCAGTCTGTAACGTGTGCCAAGGCTACAAAAGAAATACTGGCCAGGGTATGAGGTTGGCAGGAAGAGGAAAGGCACCAGGAATAATTTTTGCAAAGACTCAGTGAGGCCCTTTGCTTGAGAATCAAGGCAAAGAATGACAGGGTTTGGACAGGGTTGGGGAGACCCACGTCTGCAGGGGAAAAAGCCTGGGCACAGGCTCCGTGGTTCCAGACTTGGGCTTTGACAGTAACAAAGAGTTTCCTGGAGCGAGGTGGAGGTCAGTATGGGACTGGGAGGGGGAAGGAGGTGTGGGGTGAGGAGGGCTGCTGATATGGAGGCTGAAGTGCTCCTAGAAGCTCTAGCCTCCTCAGGGCCCTTAGAAAGTACCCACAATTCAAAAAAAAAAGAAAGTACCCACAATTTTCACCTTACCCTGGAGAAGTCAAAGTGAGGCTCATACTGTCCTCCCACTCCATAATTAGCCACCTGGTGGAAGTAACAGAAGTGGACCTTGTTAGCAGCATGACTAGCCCTGTAGCAGCCTGTCTCTTCAGGGAGATCATCTCTCCAGGCTTGAAAACAAGAACCCCCAAGAGCAGCCTTTCTAACATCGAGGAAAACCATGCCCTTCCATGCAGAGCAAATATCGCAAACATGTCTACACTGTGAGCAAAAGTAAGGCTGCAGCATACATGAGGTTTCCCCAACAGAACAAGATGAGCAAACTGCGGAGAAGCTCTAGCCCTTCACTGACACTCACTCAGACAGCAGCAGAGGCAGCCAGCCCTTCTTGAGGAAGACCCCAGCCTAGGCCCTATTTTGGGGGGAGATAACCCAGAGGAAAGTCAATAACATACTCAAGACTGGAATGGGGGTTAACACTAGTTTTGGAGCTACCAATGCCTGGCAGTGCTCTTGTTATCTCTGCCTGCATGAAGTACTTCTACATCCAAGTGAAGCAGGACACAGGTGGCTGGCTGTCAGATGGCCAAGAATTGCTGCACTACCTCAGCACCCACAGCGTGAGCCTTGACACATGGTAAGACCTGAGCCACCCCAGCTACAGCAACCATCAGGTATCATTAATTGGATTAGAAATTACAAATGCCGGGGCAGCACCTGTGGTTCAGTTGGTAAGGCGCCGGCCCCATATACCAAGGGTGGCAGGTTCAAACCCGCCCCCGCCAAACTGCAACCAAAAAATAGCCGGGTGTTGTGGCGGGCGCCTGTAGTCCCAGCTACTCGGGAGGCTGAGGCAAGAGAATCGCTTAAGCCCAGGAATTGGAGGTTGCTGTGAGCTGTGTGAGGCCCCGGCACTCTACTGAGGGCCATAAAGTGAGACTCTGTCTCTACAAAAAAAAAAAAAGAAATTACAAATGCCTTTGTGAAAAGACTGTCTGCACAACATAAAGTCCTAAATCACACTGATTATTTTAACTTCAGTAGATGGAGTGAGACACAAGGTTCAAGATGAAGTGCAGAATCTGATATGGAAGCTGAGGGATCAAGTGGCACCAGCAGTGTCATTCTGGGAACAGTAGGCTATTGTGTCTTCCTGGAACCACAGAAACCTCTGGGCTTTGCCATTAGTTCTCAGAAAGTGGATATTTTTTATATATTCTTTTTGGAAATTCTAACAATTAGGTGAGAAATGCTACAAAGTGGGCAATAACAGAGATCTCCAGAAATGTGAGAGAGAAAGGGAGGGCGGGCTTCACAAGAGAAGAAATCCTGTTGGAGCACAACAGGATTTGCCAAACATGAAGAAGTGCACAACTTGGGCAGCATGATTTTCAGTGTCTACCAAAATAACAATTTTGATATAAAGGATCAGTAGATGAAAATATGCGGTTGTCCCCTGCTTCAGGCTTCAAGGTTCCTGCACCAAAATTATTGGGAATCCTGTCAACAGTGCAAAGAGGCCTGGTTCAGCAGGATACCCTAAGGCTTGAGGCAAACCTAAGGTGCATCAAAGCTAACAAAGTGCTCAAGTAGGAAGCTTGTGTGCTGCACCCGCAGCTGATCAGGCGCTCCTGGGAGGGCGAGACGAGCAGAGCTGCCGGGCGCCGGAGCTGAGGCTAGTGCCACACGCAGTGCTGCTAGCTTTCCACAGAGGCTCCTGTCCAGAAGGAGAGTTAAAGGACAGAAATTTAGCAAGTAACCTGGTGGATTAGAGCTGCACCAAGAGAGAAGGTTGAAGAACGCACATCAACCAAACTGAGGCAAGCTGCGACCCCAAGGATACAAACAAAAGGTACAAAATCCATCACCAAGCGAACGGGAGTCCCCTCCCCCATGAGAATGACTCGGAGTGCCCCACAAACAAACGAGCAGAGTTCAAAGGTCCTCCCACTACACTCCACGGGAGAGACCCTCTAAAAACTGGACCTACCTCCCCTACTAGGGTGCCACGGAGTTCTCCTGCCAGGCATAAAACTATATAGAACTGTATATGTTCTCTACCTGCAATTCTGAGCTCCCAGCACTCCCCTCCACTCTCACTCTGAGGTCTGGAGGCCTGTGCCCCAGGAATCCAGATTCTTGGGTGATTTCTCGAGGGGTGTGGACAGGGCCTAGGCAGCTGCTGGTCAGTGCTGATTCTGTGGCATGGGAATGAGGAGAGGACAGTCAGCTGAGAGGGAACCACACTGGAGCGGCAGTGCCCTGAGACGCACAGCAGCAGCCACTTTTGGCAACAATAGGGCTCACTCCCAGATATTCTGAAGCCAGACTCCCTGTCTTCCTGGGCAACCAGAGGAGGCCGGGCATCTTCTCAGGTGGCAACCACCGAGGAACAGATCTGGGATGGAAACGCAGGCCTCGTAAGTAAAGGGTTTGCCTGAGGCGGTACTGGCCTGGGTGGAGCACGGGGACTAGAAACGCACACGCAGAGCTGAGAAGTTCCCAGGGCGGGGCTGACCCAGAGGACCACTTTACTGAGCCTAAGATGAACCCGGCCCTCAGGGAATCATCAGCCTATAGACAAAGGACGGCAGGAGACTAGAACTGACAGCTAACTGAACACAAACCTGCAGGAGCAAAGACAGGGCCTGCGGCGCAGGCTCTGGGAACACAAAACAGCTTCTCCTCTGCAGGGGAATTTAGCAGGGTCAGAAACAAATTCCCGCAAAATTGTTCTGTTCTGTTCTGACAGTAACATCAATCAGGGGCAGGGCTGGAACTGAGTAAACATCCCCCAGCTTCCATCAAGCACCCAAGGTTCTCAGGCCTCACCTCCCCCTGCTGGATAGAGGCAGAGCACAGTGGCCTGGCTGACCAGAAATAGATTTCCTTGTGATTCAGGCAAATGCAAATAGCTGGAATATCTGTTCACTAGAGGCAACTGGGTCACAGCCCTGAGGGGCTATCAGTGACTGGGTGTGACAGAGGTTCAAGGTGGGGAAGGAGGCATCAACCTTCCAGACTAATCTATTTGCTGGATGGGTCTTCCTGACTCCACGGAGCACCGGAGCAAGCCATATCTGAGTTGTCACCAGACCCCTGCAATTCAGTTGCCAGAGACCTTTTAAACTCTCCCACCTGAGACAGGTGCTGACTGAGACAATTGATTTGGACCTTTTGAACTGAGCCAATCGCCCGAGGACTAGTCAAGTGGTGCCCTGGGTATGTGGTTGTAGGAAGGTTTGATTTTCCTTTTCCAATTGTTGCCTGTAGGGGGCAGGGTGACTTAATTGCTGGTATTTCTCCACAGCTGAGACTTCAACCCAGAGTAACTGTTTCACTAGGGTCGAACAGAGACCAGCTGAAAACAAGACAGAACCACTTAGCCCCACCACACCAAACAGGTCCCCAGTTTCTCAGGCCATAACACTGTATGGGTCCTTGACAAAGCTCCATGGGGCGGAATCAGTGGGAAAACTCTGGTAACATGAATAACCAGAATAGATCAACCCCCCCCCCCAAGGAAAGATATGGCATATGTAACTGAAGATCCCATTCATAAATAGCTGGCCAGATGTCAGAAATCGAATTCAGAATTTGGATTGCAAACAAGATTAATAGAATGGAGGAAAATTTGGAATTAGAAATTCGAGGAACAATTCAAAAGTTGGAATTAGCAATTCTAGGAGAAATTCAAAAGTTGTCTCAAGAATTTAACGAATTTAAAGACAAAACCACCAAAGATTTTGATGCACTGAAGCAAGAATTTGCAGCCCTCAAAGATCTGAAAAATACAGTAGAATCCCTCAGTAACAGAGTGAAGCAAGCAGAAGAAAGGATTTCTGACATTGAAGACAAAGCCTTTGAACGCTCCCAAATCTCAAAGAGGAAGAGAAATGGAGAGCAAAAATGGATCATTTTCTCAGAGAGCTCTGGGATAATTTGAAGAAGGCTAATATCTGCCTCATTGGAATCCCTAAAAGTGCCTCGCAAGGCACAGAGGCCCTTCTCCATGAAATTATAAAAGAGAATGTTTCAGACACGCCAAGAAATTCTGAAATTCAGATAGCAGACAGTTTCAGAACCCCAGCACAACTCAATCCAAATAAGACATACCCCGGCATATCATACTTAACTTCACTAAAGCTAATATGAAGGAGAAAATTCTGAAAGCAGCCAGACATAAGAAATCCATTACCACAAAGAGAGGAATATTAGAATGACTGCAGATATCTCTGCTGAAACTTTTCAAGCCAGAAGAGGGTGGTCATCGACTTTTAATCTCCTAAAGCAAAATAACTTTCAACCCCGAATCCTGTATCCAGCTAAACTGAGTTTCATTCATGATGCAGGAATTAAATACTTTAATGACATTCACATGTTGAAGAAATTTGCCATAACCAAAGGAGCTCTTCAGGATATTCTCAGACCTATCCTCCATAATGACCAGACCAATCAATCCTCTACCACAAAAGTAAACTCACTCCGAAACTTTTGATCAAACTCCAACTTCCACAGTGGCGAAAGGATTAAAAATGTCTACTGGACTTTCAAAAAACTAGATACCCGGGCGGCGCCTGTGGCTCAGTTTGTAGGGCGCTGGCCCCTTATACTGAGGGTGGTGGGTTCAAACCAAGCCCCGGCCAAACTGCAACAAAAAAATAGCCGGGCGTTGTGGCAGGTGCCTATAGTCCCAGCTGCTCAGAAGGCTGAGGCAAGAGAATCACGTAAGCCCAAGATCTGGAGGTTGCTGTGAGCTGTGTGACACCATGGCACTCTACCGAGGGCAATAAAGTGAGACTCTGTCTCTACAAAAAAAAAACAAAACTAGATACCCAAAATTTTACCAGACTTATCAATATTCTCCATTAATGTGAACGGCTTAAACTGTCCTCTAAAGAGGCACAGGTTAGCTGACTGGATACAAAAACTCAGTCCAGATATTTGCTGCATACAAGAATCACATCTTACCTTAAAAGATAAATATAGACTGAGGGTAAAAGGATGGTTGCCATATTTTAGGCAAATGGTAATCAGAAAAAAGCAGGTGTTGCAATTCTATTTGTAGACACAATATGCTTTAAACCAACAAAAGTAAGGAAGGATAAGAATTGTCACTTCATATTTGTAATAATCAATATGATGAGATTTCAATTATTAATATCTATGCACCCAACCTGAATGCATCTCAATTTATAACAGAAATGCTAACAGACGTGAGCAACTTGATTTCCTACAGCTCCAGAATAGTCAGGGATTTCAACGCTCCTTTGCCAGTGTTGGATAGATCCTCCAACAAGAAGCTGAGCAAAGAAATCTTAGATTTAAACCTAACCATCCAACATTGGGATTTAGCAGACATCTACAGAACATTTCATCCCAACAAAACTGAATACACATACTTCTCATCAGCCCACGGAACATACTCTAAAATCGATCACATATTAGGTCACAAGTCTAACCTCAGTAAATTCAAAGGAATAGAAATTATTCCTTGCATCTTCTCGGACCACCATGGAATAAAAGTTGAACTCAGTAACAACAGGAATCTGCATACTCATACAAAAACATGGAAGTTAAATAACCTTATGCTGAATGATAGCTGGGTCAGAGATGAGATTAAGAAGGAAATTGCCAAATTTTTGGAACAAAACAACAATGAAGACACAAATTATCAGAACCTCTGGGATACCGCAAAGGCAGTCCTAAGAGGGAAATTTATAGCACTGCAAGCCTTCCTCAAGAGAACGGAAAGACAGGAAGTTAACAACTTAATGGGCCATCTCAAGCAACTGGAAAAGGAAGAACATTCCAACCCCAAACCCAGTAGAAGAAAAGAAATAACCAAAATTAGAGCAGAATTAAATGAAATTGAAAACAAAAGAATTATACAACAGATCAATAAATCAAAAGGTTGGTTTTTTTGAAAAGGTCAATAAAATAGATAAACCTTTGGCTAACCTAACCAAGAAAAAAAGAGTAAAATCTCTAATTTCATCAATCAGAAACAACAAAGACGAAATAACAACAGACTCCTCAGAAATCAAAAAAATCCTTAATGAATATTACAAGAAAATTTATTCTCAAAAATATGAAAATCTGAAGTAAATTGACCAATACCTGGAAGCATGTCACCTTCCAAGACGTAGCCAGAATCAAGTGGAAATGTTGAACAGGCCAATATCAAGTTCTGAAATAGCATGAACCATGCAAAATCTCCATAAAAAGAAAAGCCCGGGACCAGATGGCTTCACGTCAGAATTCTACCAAACCTTTAAAGAGGAACTAGTACCTATATTACTCAACGTGTTCCAAAACGTAGAAAAAGAAGGAAGACTACCCAACACGTTCTATGAAGCAAACATCACCCTGATCCCCAAACCAGGAAAAGACCCAACAAAAAAAGAAATTTATAGACCAATATCACTAATGAATATAGATGCAAAAGTATTCAACAAGATCCTAACAAACAGAATCCAGCAACACATCAAACAAATTTTACATCACAACCAAGTCGGTTTTATCCCAGGGTCTCAAGGCTGGTTCAATACATATAAATCTATAGGTGTAATTCAGCATATAAACAAATTAAAAAACAAAGACCATATGATTCTCTCAATTGATGCAGAAAAAGCTTTTGATAATATCCAGCATCCCTTCACGATCAGAACACTTAAGAAAACTGGTATAGAAGGGACATTTCTCAAACCGATAGAGGCCATCTACAGCAAACCCACAGCCAATATTGTATTGAATGGAGTTAAATTAAATCATTTCCACTCAGATCAGGAACCAGACAAGGCTGCCCATTGTCTCCACTGCTCTTTAACATTGTAATGGAAGTTTTACCCATCACAATTATGGAAGAAAAGGCGATCAAGGGTATCCATATAGGGTCGAAGAGATCAAACTTTCGCTCTTCGCAGATGATACGACTATATATCTGGAAAACACCAGGGATTCTACTACAAAACTCTTAGAAATGATCAAGGAATACAGCAGCGTCTCAGGTTAGAAAATCAACATTCATAAATCCATAGCCTTTATATATATACCAATAATAGTCAAGCTGAAAAAACAGCAAAGGACTCTATTCCATTCACAGTAGTGCCAAAGAAGATGAAATATTTGGGAGTTTATCTAACAAAGGACGTGAAAGATCTCTATAAAGAGAACTATGAAACTCTAAGAAAATGAGGCGGCGCCTGTGGCTCAGTGAGCAGGGCACCGGCCCCATATGCCGAGGGTGGCAGGTTCAAACCCAGCCCCGGCCGAACTGCAACAAAAAAATAGCCGGGTGTTGTGGCGGGCGCCTGTAGTCCCAGCTACTCAGGAGGCTGAGGCAAGAGAATCACCTAAGCCCAGGAGTTGGAGGTTGCTGTGAGCTGTGTGATGCCACGGCACTCTACCAAGGGCAATAAAGTGAAACTCTGTCTCCACAAAAAAAAAAAAAAAAAGAAATAGCTGAAAATGTTAACAAATGGAAAAACATACCATGCTCACGGCTGGGAAGAATCAACATTGTTAAAATGTCCATACTACCCAAAGCAATATACAATTTTAATGCAATCCCTATTAAAGCTCCACTGTCATACTTTAAAGATCTTGAAAAAATAATACTTTGTTTTATATGGAATCAGAAAAAACCTCGAATAGCCAAGACATTACTCAGAAATGAAAACAAAGCAGGAGGAATCATGCTACCAGACCTCAGACTATACTATAAATTGATAGTGATCAAAACAGCATGGTACTGGCACAAAAACAAAGAAGTAGATGTCTGGAACAGAATAGAGAACCAAGAGATGAATCCAGCTACTTACCGTTATTTGATCTTTGACAAGCCAATTAAAAACATTCAGTGGGGAAAAGATTCCCTATTTAACAAATGGTGCTGGGTGAACTGGCTGGCAACCTGTAGAAGACTGAAACTGGACCCACACCTTTCACCATTAACTAAGATAGACTCTCATTGGATTAAAGATTTAAACTTAAGACATGAAACTATAAAAATACTAGAAGACAGTGCAGGGAAAACCCTTGAAGAAATCAGTCTGGGCGAGGATTTTATGAGGAGGACCCACCCGGGCAATTGAAGCAGCTTCAAAAATATACTACTGGGACCTGATGAAACTAAAAAGCTTCTGCACAGCCAAGAACACAGTAAGTAAAGCAAGCAGACAGCCCTCAGAATGGGAGAAGATATTTGCAGGTTATGTCTCTGACAAAGGTTTCATAACCAGAATCCACAGAGAACTCAAACGTATAAGCAAGAAAAGAACAAGTGATCCCATCGCAGGTTGGGCAAGGGACTTGAAGAGAAACTTCTCTGAAGAAGACAGGCACACGGCCTACAGACATATGAACAAATGCTCATCATCCTTAATCATCAGAGAAATGCAAATCAAAACTACTTTAAGATATCATCTAACTCCAGTAAGATTAGCCCATATCACAAAATCCCAAGACCAGAGATGTTGGCGTGCATGTGGAGAAAAGGGAACACTTCTACGCTGCTGGTGGGAATGAAAATTAATACATTCCTTTTGGAAAGATGTTTGGAGAACACTTAGAGATCTAAAAATAGATCTGCCATTCAATCCTATAATTCCCCTACTAGGTATATACCCAGAAGACCAAAAATCACATTATAACTAAGATATTTGTACTAGAATGTTTATTGCAGCCCAATTCATAATTGCTAAGTCATGGAAAAAATTGCAAGTGCCCATTGATCCACAAATGGATTAATAAATTGTGGTATATGTACACCATGGAATATTATGCAGCCTTAAAGAAAGATGGAGACTTTACCTCTTTCATGTTTACATGGATGGAGCTGGAACATATTCTTCTTAGTAAAGTATCTCAAGAATGGAAGAAAAAGTATCCAATGTACTCAGCCCTACTATGAAACTAATTTATAGCTTTCACATGAAAGCTATAACCCAGTTATAACCTAAAAATAGGGGGAAGGGGGAAAGAGAGGGGAAGGAGAGGGGAGGATGGGCAGAGGGAGGGTGATTGGTGGGACTACACCTGCGGTGCATCTTACAAGGGTACATGTGAAACTTAGTAAATGTAGAATATAAATGTCTCAACACAATAACTGAGAAAATGCCAGGAAGGCTATGTTAACCAGTATGATGAAAATGTGTCAAACGGTCTATAAAACCATTGTATGGTGCCCCATGATAGCATTAATGTACACAGCTATGATTTAACAACTAAAAAAAAAAAACTAACAAAGTGCTGTTACAAATGCTTTTACAAATATAAATTTTCTTTGGATCCATTCTAGTAGAGAACTTGAAGAACATTTTAAACATGGCAGTGACTACCACACACAAGCGCTCAGGGAAATTCAATCCCTGCTTGTTGCTAGAGCTGCAAAGTATGCCTACATTTTCTAATATTTCCATTTATTGGATGGGTTGTTTAAACTTTCAGATCCCTGGTAGTGGAAGAAGCCACACTACTATAGCTGGCTCAACTTTTAACAGTTGGGAGAATTATGATCCTGATCCTGGTGCTGAAGCCATTATACCTAAACCCTTTTTTTTTTTTTTTTTTTTTTTGTAGAGACAGAGTCTCACTTTATGGCCCTTGGTAGAGTGCCGTGGCATCATACAGCTCACAGTAACCTCCAGCTCCTGGGCTCAAGCGATTCTCTTGCCTCAGCCTCCCGAGCAGCTGGGACTACAGGCACCCGCCACAACACCCAGCCATCTTTTTGTGGCAGTTTGGCCGGGGCTGGGTTTGAACCCGCCACCCACGGCATATGGGGCCGGCGCCCTACTCACTGAGCCACAGGCGCCGCCCATACCTAAACTCTTGAATACTGTCCCTAAGTAAGTATAAATATCATGGTAACATCTGGATTTGCAACAGTAGGATTCATGGTCCACGCATTCTGAAGCCCCAAGACTCACACCTTTAATAACAAGCAACTGTACATCAAAACTGATTCCTTTGAGAAGGTATTCATTTCGATCTTTAGACTTGTTACAAGAGTAGATTCAGTCATTTGTAAGACCTGTGTTTTTATGATGCTAAAGCCAGAATGAAAGCAAAAGGAAAAACAGTTAGAAATCAATTTTCTGGTGAGGCTGAGACATCTTCCAGCCTCAATCTTAGAGAATCCTACAGGTGTAGCACTTCTTCCCTTATCAGACAGGCCCTCGTCCAATTCACCAGAAAGCCTTAATTGCCCTTTTCTTCCAAATGGTCTATAAGCAGGGGTCCTCAAACTACAGCCCATGGGCCACATGCAGTGGTGTGATTGTATTTGTTTCCATTTTGTTTTTTTACTTCAAAATAAAATATATGCAGTGTGCATAGGAATTTGTTCATAGTTGTTTTTTTTTAAACTATAGTCCGGCCCTCCAGTGGTCTGAGGGACAGTGAACTGGCCCCCTGTTTAAAAGTTTGAGGACCCCTGGTCTATAGCAAACATATCGACTACAGCTGAAAGAGTACTGACAGATCCACCACCAGCTGCTTTCCAGATGCCAATGGCATTCCCAAGGGTCCCCTGGTGTCAGAGCTGTTGCCAGTGGCAAGGCATCTGTCACACTGTGAGTAGTCTATGTGGAGCAGGCACTTAGGGACAGTTGCTGAAATCCAGGTTCCTGTTCCCTGATTGTGAAGGATCAAAGCTTTCAACACTGCTGTCTGGCAAAGGAAATGCCAAGGCAGTCCCTAGAAGAATGCAAACAGAGATGGCGTCTCAGCCACTGACCATAAAAGCCCCTCCACGGAGAGGTCTGGCATTCAGATTCCAGTCACTTGAGCTACAAAACAACAAGAGACCAGTTAAGATGAACTCAGGGTTGTGGCAGAGAAGCCGGTTCATAGCCAAGAAGCTGCTGTCTTCCACGGTTGAGAGTAAGGCAGGGGGACAGAGAGAGAAGCTGGGAAGGTAGCCAGGGGAGCGGCAGAGGCACAGGTGCTGCCTCCTCGGCCCCTCGCGCCAGGGTGTGGAATCAGCCAATCAAGCAGGCTGTTGTCCTTATCAGGGCCATAGGCGTTTGGAACACCAGCTCTGATGTGGGGGAAGCAGTGGCAGATGTTTAAAAAGAAAGCTGCCTCAAGAAGATATGACTCAAGATAATGCCAAAGGATGTATCTAGTCCACCAGGAGGCTCCCGAGAGGCTGGTGCTCTCCTACACACGAGCAGGGGGAGATGTGACACAGGTCCTCTGCGGTTGTGCCTATCTGCAGAACTTATTTAAAAATTACAGAACACAGAGTTGAACTGAAAAAATTATACAAAAATCTTCAAAATACTGTTTGCAAAGTAGTTGGCATGTTTTTCAAAACTCTGGTGGGAAAACAACAACAACAACAAAAACCTCTGTGGACTTCACACAAATCCATGAAGATGATCTCCAAAATTGATTTTCCAATTGCCAGTGCAGCTAAAGAGAAACAAGTGAATGCTCATTTGTGTTGGTGTGTTCAGGCAAAAGTCCAGAGAATCTTTTCCAAATGATCTTCAGTCAATATCCTAATGAGATCTCTGGTTGACAAGACACAAACACCAAGCCTAAAGGTAAAGGTTGCTACCTTTAAATACTCAAAAACTACAACCAAACAGATCCAGGGAACTCTATAAAGATGCCAGCAGAACTTCCCTGATGGTGTCCCAGGTCAGCAGTCTACAGCAGAACCCAGAAGTTCTTAAGTCCAAAAGAGAGCATGGCTAGATAGAGCTCCATCCTGCTTCTTTTGGTGCACCTTCTTTGCAATCAACAAACCTTCAGATGAAATAGTTAGCAAAAAAGTGCAGATGAAAGTCACAGCTCTGGACAGGGAGATGTGAATGGCATGATCAAAAGGTGTGAAACCTTGACCTTGAAGAAGCCAAAAACTTTTCCCAAGGAACAAAGGAAAATATTTCCACTGGCCTGATCTGAGAGGATTGCTGCAAGTGCTTAAAAGAGAGATGTATGTCAGTGCAGAGCTGAGGGAAGCCTGCCGCCACTTGGTTTACGTGACGCTGATTCCAAGGAACAAATCAAATGTCATCATTTCTTCAGATAACAGAGAAGTGAGATCTGGCCAGGATGACTGGGACCCTGAAGAATTGATGGACAATTATGGTATCCTGGGTGCTCCACATTTCACATCAAGGAAATGGTACTGGGAGGTAGATGTGACCAATAAACGTTCTTGAATCCTGGGTGTATATGTTAAACACGGTCTCCCATTCAATGAGAAGGTTCGTAACACAGCAAATGTACGTTATCAACCTAGAAATGGCTACTGGGTTATAGGGTTAAAACATATATCTCAATATATTGCTTTTCACGATTCTAGCCCTTTTGGTCCTTTACCCCTCTCCCTGACTGTCCCTCCTAATTGTATTGGGGTTTTCCTAGACTATGCCACTGGCACTGTCTCATTTTTCAATGTCACAGACCATGGGTCTCTCATCTATAGATTCTGTATACGTTTTCAACATCGTATTAATCCATATTTCAATACTACAGCATGTCAAGTCCGCATGACTCTCTGCTGACCGAGTACCTAAACCTTATTGCATACTTGGCCACTTCTCCGCAGCACCTCTTGCTTGCCTGGGTGCATGTCATACACCTGAACTCATTGGTGCTATTTTAACCATCATTTCCTTGCCATCTTCCTTCTTTCCATTTGAACATCCTTTTCTTAGCAATAAGATGTACAAACTGCCTCATGCTATGTTCTTCTGAATATTTTCCTTACATGTCATGGCAAATTTGATTCATTATTTTCCATACTCCCAATGAAAAATGACTGAGACATAATAAAGTATGACAATGTTGAGATAATACTCCTGCCAAATCCTCATAACCCAATTCTCTCTGACACTGACTAAGAAGAAAAAGGAAAACTTTTCAACAACCTTTCTATATTATTGTGCTCACTAAAGAATGAGCTTTCCTAGCATGTACCTTATTCAACAAAGAGTTAAGGAGAAACTGTCATCAACAGCATATGCTCCAAATAGATATTTCATATCTAGAGTATCTTGAGTTCAAATCCTGTCTCTCCATACACTAGCAGTGTAATCATGATTAATATATTCATATGGCTGTGTTTATTTTCTCAAAATAATTTTGGCATTGAAGGTGTCAGCTGAAGTATTGGTGTTCTACTGCATAGTAGAATGATTAGAGTTAACAATAACATGTCGCATGTTTCAAAATAGCTAGAAGAGAGGATTTGCAATGTGCTAATCTGTAAGAAATGACAAGTGTTTAAAGTGCTGGATATACTAATTACCAAGATTTGATATTTACACAGTGTATACTTGTATGGAAAAACCACACTGTACCCCATAAATATGTAGAATTATCATATGTCAATTAAAAACAAAATAAATGTTTTGGATCATTAAAAAAAAAAAAAAAGAGAGCATGGCTAGTGAAAATTTGAACTCAATGCCTAGGAGAATACCTAATTAAGGAGCTTTACCCCAAATCTTTCAGCATGGTGCTGCCATTTTTCTTCACAATCACCTTTGAAATAAAGGAAGGAAGCCAAAGTCCCAACAGGAATTATTTTGACGAGAACATTCCACCTTCACCTGCTGACAGGTCCAGGCCTCTCACTTACTTCTACCAACATATAACAGTGTTGGGTGCCCCATTTCTCCTGCTTCTTTGTGTGTCCTGACCAAAAATCACAGAGTGGCAGGTTTTTCCCAGCAGGCTTGAACATTCCCACGCAGTGATAAAGGTAACTAAGTTATTGCCCAAAACACTGAAAGAAACTAGCCCCACTCTGAGCCAAATTCCTTAAAGCCTCACATAAAGGGCATACTCTGACCCCTTTGCTGCAGACAGACATAGATAGAACACCCCTGTTCTCTCACTATCTCTGGTGAGTACTACTGCAGCACACACTCTGAAAGTTCTCCTAATACATGCTTTGGACTGTCACCAAGCATTTAGTGCTTCTTTCTTTTGAATCCCAAGTGGCCCCATCTCAGGATGGTTTGGGAGAGTTCCTTGTGGAAACTCCTCTGGCACCACTTTGGGGGCAATCCTAGCCACAGGTTCAGTGGGACAAAACACACAAACAAATGCATTTGTCTATGACATGGAACCATGACCTCTGAAGATACTTTTAAGCTCTCTTGGAGGTGAGAGAGCTTAAAAGTATCTGGAACAATTCAGTTGAGTTTCTGTAGTCAGAAGACATGAATGAGTCTGCCACACCCACCATCAGTCCCTAGCTCCCAGCATACTTAGGTACACAGTAGATGTTCAATGGATATTTGTTGAACACTAACTATTGAATGCCAGTGACTTAATTTTGGTTTCCCAACATGTGATCACTCCATATTCACAGCATCAGGCAATTACATGATTGACTAGGCAAGTCTCCCTTCACCTGTTCCTGGGCACCCTGGGAGTCCATCTAGCCAGAAATACCCATCTCCCAACTCTCATGATCCATACCTGCAACAATTCTGCAGTTTTTACTGTTAATCCAGTGATGTGCTGCATCCGATGATTTACTCGGGCCACTACAGGGTCGTCATCCTCCTCCAGCCAGGAGCTGGGCCAAAAGAAAAGAACGGAAAAAAGTTGATGGGGAGGGCAGGCTTAGACAACATTCTGCATTCTCACTGCCAGCACTAACAGGCAGTACAGCAGGAGTGCCAGAGAAGGTGAAGAAGTGTCAGAGGCAGGCATAGCCAAGCCACCCTCCCTTGAGTAGGACCTGGGAAGCCCTCAGGAACTTGAGCTCTTTCTCCTCCTCTTCCCCTTCCTCCTCCACTAGCACCATCACCTTTGCGTACCTTTTGGAAACCCTGTAGCTGGCGACAGTGAGGACACCTGTCTTGGGATCACGAACAGTGGCTCGTGCAAGCTGGAACAAAGGAAGAGAAGGCCTTGAGTACTTTCCCAGGGAGCACTGAAACCAGATTTGCTGCCATGTTAGCAGGGAAAGAGGCTTTGCAGGCAGTGGCTTTAGCCAAGGACCCATGATCCTGCAGACCAGGTCAGGGCAGAACTCTGAGGCCTCCACATTTCCAATGTGCTATCAGACCCTGTCTGGCCACTGCCCTGCTCAGCCAGTGCTCATTCGTCCTCCACAAGGTCTGTGCTGCCTGCAGAACTATGCCTATGGAGTGTGCTTTGTCTATCTACACAGCTGCCTGGCCAGGCCCACATACCAGCCCCTCCAGAGAACAGCCTGAGCTTCGCTGCTCCCACCACATTCAGAGTGCACCATCATCCCTGAGCCTCAACCTTGTGTACTTCTCTCAACTTAGTAAACTTCCACAATCCTTCTGAACCTCAGTGGCTCCTCCACCAAGAAACCCATTCACACTCCTGCTGCACAACCTCACACCAGGTGCCCACTGCCGCAAAGAGCAAAGACAGAAGGCCCAGTTTTCATTCCTTGGGACCCTGACAAAATCAGGTGATAAATCTAAGTTAAAATAAATGAACTGCTGTCTGGAAGCCATCCACTCTCACATACATGCTCATGCATATACACACCTCTCACCTACCTCATCTCCCCCACGTCCCCACAGACAGGCTTAATGATAGTCCCAGGAGGACCATGCTGCCCAGAGACAGGCCCCATGGCAAAGGCTCACATGCTTCAGCAGTGGACTAGCCTAATGACCTTACATGGTGGAGCCACAAGCCCAGACACTCCTACCCTAACAGCACTTCTCTTTAATTTCAGTAAATATTTGATGAGTGCCTACTAGGGGCCTGGCACCTCATCCTGGTCATGAGACATGATCCCTGCCCTCATACAGCTCTGTCAAGTGGCAAAAGCAAAAAACTAGCCAGGTAACTTCAGGATGACATAGGTCAACCTAATGTCCTCCAGGAGCTTGCTTATAATAGGGTCAAAAGTGGCTTCCCAGAGGAGGGGACCTCCTAGCTGAGACTGAAAGGTAAACGTGAGCTAGCCAAATCAGGGAACATTACAGGCACAGGGAAGGTGCAGCAGTGCAGAGGCCCAGGGATAAGAGTGTGGCCCTGGCTGTGGATTAGCAGTTACGGGAAGTAGTAAGAGATGAGAGTAGAATGGAGACAACTGGGACTGGGGTCTAGATGCCACCCTGTGGCCAATGAGAAATGCAAAAGGCTTTATAGGGGAGGGGCACTCACTTGGAATGTAGGAAGGATCACTATGAACACCATACGGAGAGTTGACTAAAGAGGGGCTGGAGTGGGAATTGGGAGGTTGGTTAGGAAGCCAGGCAGAAGTCAAGGTGAGAGATGACAGCAGCCTGGGCTGGGGGTAGAGGAAGGGATGGAGGGAGGTTGGTGCACCAGAAGGTCAGTGAGGGGTGAAATCAACCGACCTGGACACTAGCAAGATGGCCAGCACACCCAGGACAGACGGCTTCCCTCACCTCCCCTCTGTGGGCCCTTCCTGAGCTCCAGCTCGCATCAGTCCCTCTCTGATGACAGTGGCAGCTAAAACAAGACCCCACCAGAACATCTGAGCCTCAGAGAAACCACAGAGAAGCTCTGGGCAGCTGTGTTTGGCCCCTGCAGATAGACAGGGCAATTCTAAAAGCAGGCCAGGGACCCACAGGCAGCTGCCAGGCATTCCCCACAGGCCAAGTTAAGCTCATTGGCCCAACTTCAAAGGCAGAACAGCATCTGTCCCTCACAGGCTCCGGAAAGGAGAGGTCAGCTCATTGTGGCCAGTCTGTCTGGCTGTTCACATGGCTTCTATTCAAAGACAAGTTTTCCCAACAATCCCTCCCTGGCCCCTGCCATACACACAAGTGCAAAGGTGTATACACACAAAGGTTCTCAGTGTCTGGGACTGAAGGCAATCTGAAGGTATGCAATCTCTCAGGAAATTCTGGCACCACAGTGGCTCCCTCACCTGGAAACTAGCAAAGGAGTTTGGTTCACTGAAGGACTTTGTTTTTTTGGTTTGTTGTTTTTTTTGTAGAGATAGAGTCTCACTTTATGGCCCTCTGTAGAGTGCTGTGGTCTCACACAGGTTACAGCAACCTCCAACTCCTGGGCTTAAGCAATTCTCTTGCCTCAGCCTCCCGAGTAGCTGGGACTACAGGTGCCCGCCACAATGCCCGGCTATCACTGAAGGACTTTGGAGCGGACCCAGGGAGTGGAAAAGGGGGTCCTGGTCCCCATTCTCCAACACACTGGCTAGAGCCAGGGGTCCTCAAACTCCACATGAGGTGGTGTGACTGTATTTGTTCCCTTTTTTTTTTTTTTTTTACTTCAAAATAAGATATGTCCCAATGTGCATAGGAATTTGTTCATTTTTTTTTAAAACTATAGTCCAGCCCTCCAGTGGTCTGAGGGACAGTGAACTGGCCCCATGTTTAAAAAGTTTGAGGACCTCTGGTCCCATCTGCCACATTAATGATACCAATAACTGACTCTAAGTTCTAGATATCCTCAGGCCAATGTTGTTCCAAAATGAAGTCCAGGGGGCAGGATAGGACCTATTTGAGGCCTCTCAATAAGCGTTGGGCCTCCCGGCCACCTTGGCCACTACAATGCTATTAGGAGCAGAGCAATAGAGAATCCAGCTAAATCTTGTCCCCAGCCATCAGTGATGAGAGCAGGGTGAGGATATGGCAGCAAGTAGTTCTTTGAAAGATGTCAAATAGGAACAAATGGGAATATGATAAAGATGAACTAGAAAAAGAACAATTTTATAACAGGACACATATACAAAATCAACAGCCAACTGCATACTTAGCAATGAAATACCAGAGGAATTTCCAGGAAATTCAGGATTGAGACAACGATGCCTATTGTATCAATGCTCCAGAAGTCTGGGCAGTTTAATACGACAACAAAAACAAAGGAACTCTAAGTACTGGGAAGGAGAAAACAAAATTTTCCTTATTGGCAGATGATAATACTATCACGCAACCCAAGAGAACTGGCTCAAAATCAAAATTGAAAAGGTAGTTCAGCCACAAGCTGTGACCTGTACAGTCTCAATTTCCTCATGGGTAAAACTAATATAGTGACATGGCCACTTAAAAGACAAAGCAGCAAATGTACGTTAGGCACTTAGAACAATCGCACTTATGAACTCAGTAAATATTAGCTACTACTATGAAATATTTTTAAATAGTTTAGCATATAATATGATAATGTAACCAGTTAAAATATAATGAGGAAGTAACAAAGTTTCATAACAAGGAAACTGCCTAGGAATAAACTTGAGAAATATGTAAGGCTGATACAAAGAAAACTTTATAAGATGGAAATAAACGGAGAATGAAAAACCGTATATCATAAAGATGTACATTCTCCTCCAAGTCCATCACTTCACTTGCAGACCTAGTCAGGGGCTGCACAGCACCCAGCTGCACAGCACGCTGTGAAATCTTCCCTACAAACTCACCCACACACCAGTCTCCCAACCAGGTGAAGTGACATTTCTCACTGCGGGCCTGCCTGTCTCCTGAGGTGACCTTCTATCATGGTACTTGGCTATCTGCATTAGTTCCCCCATTTTTCTTCCCCACAGACTATGAACCCACAAGGTCAGACTGAGTCTTCAGTATCTTGTACCTCTACAGCAGACTCATACCAGATATGAGTAAAAACTATCTGGGTACACAAACAAACTTCCTCATCGTGCCAGGGGCAGACAGGAAAGAGGATCTGCCCCTTCAGTGTGACTAGAAGGACCCGCAAAGACACCTACTTTGGGTTTTGCAATCTCCTTGATCCTCTCGATTTCCTCGTCTGACATGACATCATAGTACCTGACGATGTGTGGGCTGTCCCACTCGTCCTCCTCTTTGAAGGGGGCGATGAGCAGCTGTGGAGCCCTGTTGCCATGGTGGTACCTACAGAAGAGCCTCTTTTGCCTCCGGGGTGTCTGGGGAACACAGAAGCACAGATCCTGAGCTGAGTAAGCCCCAACCCTCAGTCCCAGTCTGCAGTACAGACACTAGTCTCTCACTGCATAGCCAGCAGCTGCTCCCGCCCACTCTTCCACAGGAGAAAACAACAGGTCCTCAGCTTGACTGGCATGAAATGACACTCCGCAAGTCACGCAATTTTTCTTCTCACCCAAGATCACTTCACACCCACAAATCCTCTGGCAGAGGGTAATTCCTAACCCCTCCCACAGAGATTTGAATAGCTTTGAAGGGCTGGGGCAGAGAGGAGCCAGTGGGAGCCAGGCAGACATGGGCATGAAGAGGCTGAGAGCTGCCTCACTTCTGCACTTCCCTGAAAAAGCACTGGGATCCCATGGCTCCCAAAGGCCAGTGACACTCAGTATGGTGGTCACCTGCCATGTCTTTACCAAACAGACTTACTCTCCACTTACACCATGACTTACTTCCCTTGGGGCACAAGGCACTCCTCCCATCATTTCCTTCACAACAAAGAGTCAAGTAGAAGCTGGGTGTGTTGGGGTAAGGAAGGGAGCTCAAAACTCTGCCTGAGGCACCCTGTCCTACTCCTCAGAGAACACCTCCATGTCAGCCCAGCAGATGCTAAGAAAAACTGGAGTGGGGAAAGTGAGAAAGCTACGTCCTCCCCAAACCATTCCCAGAGCCAGAGTCCAGGTCCACAGCCTGAGTGTCCTGACCCTGTCTCATGTCTCACCAATTTGACACCCTCCCCACGGCAGAGGCTCTCATACACCTCCCTCTCAGGCAGGTAGTCCGCAGGCCTCTCATAGATGCCTTCCTGGGTTGCCAGCTCAGCCTTTGTCTTATTTGATAACACTTTTTCTCTTTCTTCCTCCAACAAGTGCTCAAAGTACCGCAGATTCCCTCCAGCTCGTTCATGGCTTGGATCTAGAAAAAGCAAAGAACAAGAAGGAAAAGGAAACCACAAACATCTGTTAGGTCATTTAAGCAAATTATTCCGTAAGCAGTCTCTCTCCCAGCAGCTCGCTTGCATGCTGCATTCAGCCTTTCACAGCTCCTCAACAGAGTGTGCTGGTCACAGCCAAAAAGCCAACAGAGGCTCTCCTCACCTTGGCCACAGAGGAGAAAGGAGCATCACCAGAGGGGACACTTAGCCAGCCATCGAAGGGCTTCCTTCTCAGGCTTCCCTGGTGGTCTCAAGGGCCCACAGAATCAGTCCAGACTGCTTCCTCCTCATAACTTGGCCAGGTGTCCTTTACAGCCCTTTCCCAGAGTGCATCCATTACAGCTGGCCACAGCTCAAACGCAAGCTGAAACACCAGCAAAAAGAACAGCTGCATGACACTACCACACCTCTGTCTTGTGGACTTCACAATACCCAAAGAAATGTATATGGCAAGGATTTCTGTGCCACTCCTCTGGTAAGGAAGCTGAGGCCCAGAGTTCAGAGACTTAGGTTAATGTTACATAGAACAAGAATCCAGTGTTCTGACTCCCTGTCCAAAGCTCTTGCTAACTCATTTGACAGAATCTGCAAAGCTCTTTTCACATTAGACATTTATAAGCTAGCCGACATCACACTTAGGGACCCATGAAAACAGCAGCATAAGAAAGTCTTCTCTGGTCTGTGAAATTCCAGACAATGATGCTCCCAGGCATTAGTAATAAAGAGGTCTAACAGATGAGCTTTAAAGGCACAGTGCTTTGGGGCGGCGCCTATGGCTCAAGGAGTAGGGTGCCAGCCCCATATGCTGGAGGTGGCAGGTTCAAACCTGGCCCCGGCCAAAAACCGTAACAACAAAAAGAAAAGGCACAGTGCTTTTGGCCTTCTGCAGTCCAACATCACAGACACAAAAAGCACCGATACCATGACAAGTCCTACAGTTAGACCTCAGCTCGGTCACTGCAGCAACCCCTAAAATAACTTGCCTCTCGAGTTGTTCCTGATGCATTGAAGTCTCCTCCCTGCACAGTACAGATATGCCAGAGCACTGGGTCCTTACTTTAAAAAGGGAGCATGTAGCGCCATGGGTACCACAGGCCTGAGAGTATCCACTGGTGATTGGGCAAAAACTAAGGCTGGGACTGGTGAGTAAGGAGCTAGCTGGCACCTGGACTAGACCTGAAGTCAGAAAGGCACTAGCCAAACGACAGGGAAAACTGACTCAATTCCAGAAAAGAGGTCAGGTAGTGACCAGCAGAGTACAGCTCCTCTGCTAGCTGCCTAGCCCGACCAGAATCCCCTTACCGAGGGAGAGCAGGCGGCGGGTGAGCTCCAGGGCACGGTGCAGGTCACCCAGCTGGAAGACAGCGTAGCTGAGGTAGTCCAGCACCTGAGACTTGGTTGTGGTGGCCTCTTCCCCAGCATCAAGCTGCTTGAGCACCTGCTCCATCCATAGCACCGTGTGATAATAGTCCCCTTCGTTGTAGGCCGAGCGGCCCATCCCAAAGCAGTCATCTGCATTCAGCACTGCCTGGTACTTAGTTCCTACAGCAGGAGAGGAAAAGAGTGTCTGGGTTAGAGAGGGAAATTCCCACTAAGGAAAAGCCTGGGCTACTGCAACAGAGTATTATCCAAGGAGAGCCCCACGGGCTTTAGACAACATACCCTAAAGGGCCATTGCCATGGTGAGCACAGACAGATCAGCCCTGGTCCGGGATGGGGTTCACAGCCAATCTCCTAGCCTTAGACTCTCCTTCTCCTATGTGGAAAGTGACCTCATTATGGGGGAACCCAGGAAGCCCACCAAGAAGTAGTGTTGAGGAAGGGTATGAAGGCCCTGTGGGCCACAAAGAAGATGTCTGGTGGGCAGCTGCACATGAGTCTGCAGAGGTATTGCAATAATTTGAGGCCTGTTTTGCTTATCTGTGGGGTTGGATATCATGAAAATTGTGTACAGACCTTTTTTATTTTTTATTTTTTTGCTTATCAGCTTTCATTAGTGTTTATATTTTTGATCCGTGGCTAATACGACTCTTCTTCCAATGTGCCACAGGGAGAACAAAAGATTGGACACCATAGGATAGAAAAAATAGCTGAATATTATGTATACATGATCTATGTGTTTGTGACTTAATACAAAAAATAAAAAAGAAAAATTAGTTGAATATAAAAAACACAATTCAGGTGACAGCTAAGCCACGGATGAAGATAATCATGGGAAGACTGAGGATATAAGGGAGAAGGTGGCTAAGGCTAGGGCTATAGCGGGAACCTTCCCAGAAAGGACAGAGAGTAAGAAACATTGAGAAAGAAATAAGAGACAGAAGAAGAGAGGGAGTGGGAGCAGCTCTGCAAGTCTTGGGACCATGGGTCATGTGTCACAGGTGGAGTGCTGGAAAGCAACCAAGAAGACAGTTTCAAGCCAATAACAAGTGGCAGCTTTAGGGAGATGGAGGATTACAGGTGGACTCAGTTGGGTTGGACTAATGTGTATTCCTCAGAGAACAGTGAAAAAGCAGATCCTGTGGAGAGCAAGGAGGGGCTGTGACTCTACCTAGAAAACGCGAGTCTCCCCACAACACTGCTAATAGCAATCTGGGCATGGCTGACATCAAAGAACTGCCTCAGAGTGGGCTCTTTCTGCCTCACATTCAAAATGGGCCTCTTTCGGGAATGAAAGTTCTGTTGCTGTAGGCTGGCTGCTTCAGAGACCAAGATCTGCTCACCCTAGTGGCTCAGGAACCAACAATGTCAGATAGGAAGTCGGGAAGAATAAACACAAGATGGAGTTCATAGGCAGGCCAGGGATTAAGAGGTTTCTGGGGCCCTTTCGCTTCTCCACAGATCTCCTGCAGCCCTGTGAGCCCAGGAACCTGCACTGACAGAGGCAGGATACCACAGCTGACTGAAGGGGGCTGGAGCCACACAAAGCTAGGTCTGTGTGGGCCTCACCATGGCACCACCAGCTGTGTGACTACAGGCACGTTACCTAGCCTCTCCAAATCTTAGCCCCTACCTCTAAATAGAGATAACACCCTCAGTTTTAGAGAACCGCACCAAGAACTTGAGGAGATGACATAGGAAGAAGTCTCCTATGATCCTCAAGATGCTAATGACCAGAAGCTATTATCAATACATTTCCCACATGCCAAGAACATTAAGAATGGCTCCACGGCACTCAGCATCCACCCCAGAAGCCAACTTGAACATCTACTCCCTGGAGAGTGACGGCTGAGGGCTGAAGGGCACTGAGACATGGAGCAGCCCAGCTGATGTGAGCAAAGGTGTTCCTGCAGAGGCAGTGGGGTGGACAAAGGAGCTGAGTGATGGGAAAGCTGAGTACAAGGTGTTAGGAGGCCAGGGAAATGGGGTTGTGCAGGACTTTAAAGACCACACACAGGAAGAGTTTGGGTTTCGCTCTGAAAGTTAAGTGCTGGGAGCAGGAACTCATGTGAACAGATGTGTGCTGAAGACCACATGGAAGATGGTTTTAAGGAATGAGCTAGAGGTATGAGGCAAGTCCATTATTGCAATAATCCAATTGAGAAAGAAGTGATTGTGAGGCTGGAGTGGCAGATAAGTACAGAAGACGTGAGAGACGGACAATCTACAGGTCCGAAGATTTTGGTGAGGGATCAGTGAACAGACACTATGGGATGGGGAGTGCACGGGAAGCAGAGAGGGAGCGTAGATTACTCTATCCAGTAGTCCAACCAGGAGGGGAGAAGACACGGATCCACAGCAGAGACTCACAAGAGCCTGGAGTCCTAAGGGAGGCACGTCCGTACAATGAACAAGAACAGAGCCTGGGTGTGAGCAGAGAGGGAGAGCCCAGAGAGATGGACAGAGATTGTAACCAAGGGGATGAAGGACACAGGGCAGAGAATCCAGAGAGCAGCCTTGGACAAAAGGAAACTGGAAGGTAGGAGATGGAAGTGGGTCTGGATGTAGAGCTGTGTGGCCCTCTGGGGGCAGAGGCAGAGGGGGTCCTGAGCAGCAGCCTCAGCTTTCCCTGACTCACAGGAAGAGAGGGCCTCAGCTAATAATGCTAACTAGCAGAGGGAGGTGGCTGTCACGGGAATGGAAGACTGGCACCAACTGGAAACCCACAACAGGATCACCACCAGGGGTGACAGTGCACCTGAGCGTAGAGATCATAAGTTGGTGGTGGCTCCAACCTGCCTATTCATGGAAGAGACACATGCTGGAGGCAAAGAATGGAGCGGTGAATTACCTGGAAGCTCCCCTCTGGAAATTGTGTCTGGGTCCAGCCTGTATGTGTCCTGCAGTCTCATCAGGGCTTTGGCAGCCCCCATCTCGTCCTCATCAGTAGGAAAGAACTGCCGCTGCACTGAGAGGTTGGCGATGAAACCTTCCAAACAAGAGCGAGAACAGGAGTGAGCCCTGATCCAGGGAAGAATTCTACCTGGAACCAAAAAGGCAGCTGCTAGGAAAGTCTCTGGCTAGTGGCACATTCCTGACCCTTCCCTCAAAGGTGGTTTTCCCTTCCACCAGAAAGTCCTCTCTGATGGCTCTAGTCCAGGGAGACATCCTTCCTATTCCTCACTGTACCTACTGCCTGTGCTGCTCATTTGGAACTGAACAGAGACAGCCCCTACATTGGTTAACATTTGGGAGTCTAGAAGTCTTGGCTCCAGAGCACTCAGGCAGACCTGGTGGAGACAGAAGGAAAGGAGGATGGAGCGACAACTCAGAGGGGCAATGATGAACTCAAGGAGGATTTATCAACCACTCAGTGGAAAATGAATCCCATGGAAAACTTTAATACAGGATTATTGAGCTTGCCAGTAAATCCGGACTTCCAGCCCACATCTCAGGATGAGGAGCCCAAAGGACAAAGGCAATCAGTTCATGGAGCCCAGCCAGCCTCATTACTGACCACAGTCCAGGAGGGTGATGGTGACAGTACTGGAAGTGTTTGGAACTGTCCTTGACCCTCAGATTACCAGCTCAGGGACCATCTGGCCAGGCCAGGCACCAAGGTAGGACTATACCAGCCCAGCATGGTCCCCCGAGAGACCACAATGGGCTTTGTTCTGCTGTGTAGGGCACTCCCACCATTCAGACCTACAATGAGTTTAGGTCATGACCTCCCCAATCATGGTGCTCAAGACTACAACCTAGAGTCTGGGAGAGCCCACAGCCACTGGAGTACTTTTCTAGGATGCAAGCCCTGGCTGTGAAGTAAGATATGCACCTTCTACAATCCCAGGACTTCAGGTGGCCACCACCCCATGCTGTCTCAGGGCCTTTGATTCTGCCTGTGAGCTGAGGGGGAACTTCAAGGCCATTCCTTCCCTAGCCTCTTCCCAAGAGCAGCAATACCCATTACCACCACCTCTCAGGAATTCAGGCCCAAACATCCACTGTTAGCCAGTTGGACCCAGGGACCAAGAAGTCACAACTCTGTCTTCCTCACAGCTGCATGATCTGGGACTCTAACAAGTTTAGAATCTAGGAAAAAGAAAACATGCCTCCAGAAAAAGCCACACTGTCAGCATGCCCCATTCATTTCAGGGGCAAGAACTCAAAATCACAGATGAAAATAACCTATTGCTCTCTGGGCCTGTTCTATCTCTTTCCAGGTAATTATAAGGTTTTCTAAAGGCTTCAGATTTGATTTGGGGTTGGAGTGTGTGAGGGAGAACAACACTGAAGAGTAGGCACATGGGCAGGATTAGACTACTGCAGCACAGCCCATTCTAAACTATAGGCCCAGGCTGGGAAGCACGGATCCGGGAAAGGCAGCCATGGTGTCTGGAGGCACTGAACTCACTGGGCACAGCTCCAGCCTGACTGAGCTTACCAATCCCTCCCCGGAGGCCACTCTACCCCCAAGCTCAATTCAGTCTGGCCACATGGACTAAAATGTCTCAGCCAGAGAGACAGCCAGTCTGAAGTTAATCAGCACTTGCAACTCGGGGGGGGGAAAAAAGGCAGTGAGGAGCCAAGGGCATGCCTGTAGTCCCAGCCTCTCAGGAGGGCAAGGCAGGAGCATTGCTTGAGCTCAGGAGTTCAAGGCTGTAGTGCTCTATGACTGCACCTCTGAATAGCCATTGTACTCTAGCCTGGGTAACAGAGCAAGACCCTGTCTCTTTAAAAAAGAAGGGTGGTAACTGGCTTATTGTACCCTCAATGAATCCCCACAATAAAAAAAAAAGAAAAAAAAAAAAAGAATTATAGGTTTGGTACAGCAGAGTGTATAGGGATTATAAAGGAGTTTATGGCTCTCAGATCTTGTACAAATGGATAGATTCGATTCCCATCTGAATCAATTTTTTCCTTCCTTTTTCACTGGTAGAATTGGGATGTTACATGGTGAGGTGTTAAAAATGAATCCTTTCTGCTGTAAAAGGGAGTCTATTATAGGTGTCAGTTCTCATACTGCATTTCCTGAGAGAAGATATTCAGCTACTGAGGGAAAAGATTTTTTGTTTGTTTGTTTTTTAAGGAAAGGCTTACAGGTCTGCACTGAGTATTTGTCAGATATTATTTACAGGTTTTACCCAAAGACTGTGTGGGACACCCTCTAGAACAGTCTCATTAAGGGAATTAAGTCAGAATGGGTTTCCATTAAAGACAGTAAGAAGTTTGGAGTTTCATCTGAGGGCAGAAAAATAAAAATACTATTTTTATTACATTATAAGGCAGCATTCAATTTACATAACAGGTCTCTATCAAAAATGCTTGCTGCTGAAGAATCAGATATTGGAAAAGCATGGTGAGTTTTAAGAGGACCTAGAGATATAGGAGTAACCTCAGAGATAATGAAATAGGTTGTCGAGAGACTCCATTAGCTTGAATAGAATCAAAGGTGAGAGGTAGAGATAATTCTTCTGATCAAATGATAGGAAATGTCACACCAGTGTCAATCAAAAATTCCAGTTCCTCATCCTCTACTTTAAGGTTAATGGTGGGATCTGGGGGTGGGACTGAGGATCAGCTGTCCCTGTCAATCAACTGGATATTGTTGAAGGAGCTAAGAAAATTTCACCCCAAAATATTATTCCTTGGTATAAAGATTAATTTGAATTAAAGGCTATTCATAATCAGAGAACTTTAAAAAAAAAAAAAAAAAAAAAAAAAGAAGGGTGGTCACTGAGTCCAGTGAGCTCAACCAGCAAATCTTGTTGAGAGGAAAGTGGTAGAGCACAGGAAAGTACTAACACAGTAAAAACACCAAACACAGTTAAAAGCTTTAAGAAAGACCATATTCTAGGGTGGCACCTGTGGCTCAGTGAGTAGGGCAGCAGTCCCATATACTGAGGGTGGCGGGTTCAAACCGAGCCCTGGCCAAACTGCAACCCCCTCCAAAAGATAATAATAATAAAATAAAGTAAATAAGAGAGTTAAAAAAAATTTTTTTTAAAAAGTTCATATTCTAATCTGTAAATTTCACTTCTAGGAATTTATCTTTAAAAAAATAATCAGAGGTATGCACAAATATGTAAAAAATTGCCGATAATTTAGAAATAATCCCATGCCCAATGATTTGCCAAGTTTGACACAATACTGTCCAATCATTAAAATCAAGTAGCAGAAGAACACTGAATGCCATGTGGAAAGGCTGGGAAATTGAGGAAAAGAGCTTATGCTTATGTCACAAATCCACCAACAGACATGATGTACTTGTAAAAGATATGAAAGAAATGAATTTAGAGGCCTATGCTCATCTAGGCCATTTGGGGCCAGTTTGCCTTGGTCCCACCACCCAGCCCACTTGATTCATTTTTTATTAATTGATTTTCTCCCTTTGAAGCAAATGAGTTTGCATCCCCAGGTATGCAGGTATGGTTCCTTTTTTTTTTTTTTAATGTATATGCATATGCAGAAAAACTGTATTTAGTAGTATATATCACTGGGCAATTGAAATAAGAATTATAATTTTCTTATGTGAATTTTTTTTGTTTTCTAACTTTGCATAAATACATATATTTCTACAGTATAATTAGATAGCTGGGAGCAGTTGCTCACACTTGTAATCCTGGCACTTTGGGAGGAGGCCAAGGCAGGAGGATCACTTGAGCTCAGGTGTCTGAGACCAGCTTGAACAACAGCAAGAACCCATCTCTACTAAAAATAGAAAAATTAGCCTAGCACAGTGCCACAGGTGGTCTTAGCTATTTGGGAGGCAAGACAGAAGAATCACTTGAGCCTAGGAGTTTGAAGTTGCAGTGACCTATGATGACAAGCTACACTCTAGCCCAGGCATCAGAGTGAGACCTGTCTCAAAAAACAAACAAAAAAATAAACAACAAGGATAGCCAATTGCCAGGTTCCCACAGAGAAGGGAGAGAATCTAAGACCTCTTTTTACACAGCACTTGCCCACCAACCCAAGACAGGCTTAGATGCAACACCCAGGCTTAAACACGCAAATATAGGGCCTCACTCAAGCATCTGTTCACTATCCCTCACCTGCAGCTGAGTCCTGCAGGACAAGGTCTTCCAGTGCAGGCCAGTCTGTATTGAGCCTCTTCACCAGTTTGTAGGCATTCACAGGGTGAGCCAGATAGCCCTCAGGGTCAGCAGCCGACTTGCTGGTCAGGGCTTCCATCTTGTTGGCCCAGCTATGGAACCAGAGGACCAGGAAGACTAACATGGCCACCCGCATGGGTCTTGACCTATGTTAATTTCTCTGGTGAGATCCAGCACCCTTTCCATCAAGAGGTAATAAAAAATGGGTATAATAACTCCCAGATATCCATTAATCTAGATAAGAACTGGGAAGCCCAATTTAAGCATAAAGGTCTTATAATAGGAAAAAAAAAACTGACTCCTTAGTGCATGTACCAGGTACTTGGCTACGGTGGAGGACTGGCATGAAGTAACTCCAGGCCAGCTCCACACCACCCTCTCAAGGGCTTCCCCTTACAAGCACCCTGAATGGCTTCCTTTGGAGGAAGAGTGGAAAAAAGCTGACTCAGGGTGGGTATTAGGACTCGGGACACTGGATACCTCTTAATCTTGGAGAGCTTGGCTTCCTCCACAAGGATGTACTCTTTTAGAGACTGCACCAGGTCCTTCTCTGCATAAATCAGGTCAGTCATGTGTCCTGCAAGGTAAAGAAGAAAGAGCCCATAAGAAATGAATGAGGGCTGTCTAGGCCCCTCCCTTAGGGCACAGAATACCAGTGTAGAAGCAAGTCCCCCAAGCCAAGAGCATGTCACCTCTCTGGGGGTCGTGGAGACTTGGGGTTAAGGAGGCTCTGAGCATTCACATGGTCCTGGCCCCCAACTTCAGGAAGAGAGAGGCAAATGCACCAGGGGGATGTTTGGGATAAGTGCACTGGGGGACACTCAAGAAGCAGCCCACTGTTACCCAGATGGTCATGTCACTGGGGGCTCATCACATGGAAAAAAGCTTTCAATCTTCAGATCAGAGAAGAGCTGCATCGTCAGGACACAGGGTCTGCTGCTCAGAACCACTCTGTTGTCTAGGGGCAGAGAGGTCAAAAAGGCCAGAGAGGCCAAGTGCAGCCTGTGTTTCCCAGGGAGAAGGACCTAATTCCGAGTTGGCTCCCAAATTATCCACATCATCAGCATCTCAGCAGGGAAAACAGCAATTCTGCAAGCTCCACTCACTCCAGAGCTGGTCAAAACCAGTGGATAAAGGCATCCCATTCTGAATGAGAATAAGCATCAGGCAGTGACATCCCCTGGCATTTGAGCTAAGGTATGGTCAGGAAGATGACAGTTCTGTTGGCACATACCAACAGAGGTGAAGAATTCAGCCTGCACGCTACTCAGAACACCAAACCAGGCCATCAGCAACATGGACCCCTGGAGCTTCATGATCACAGGGAACATGGTCTGCAAGATAGTCAGTGACATTCACTGGATCAACATAGTAAGGAAGAGCAATTTAGGTTAAAAGACACATACACATGTGCATATATACACACACATTCACACATGCAAAAATCCTCACCCAGTACACAGAAGCTAAGGAGGACATTCAGAATCACCAGCAAAAAGAACACAGAGTGTGGAACCAGTGATACATACTCAATTCTGGTCCCTGCTCTGGGAGGCCATATGCCCTATGTACAGGGCGCATCCTCTCAATTCCTGGCAACCACCTGCACCATGAGAGGGCCAAATCATGGTAGGGTATAGTCAGCTCTGGTTCCAATCATCTGTTAGTCCAAAATTCTGGCCCACTTTCTTCTCAGTTCACAAATTGCCATTTGTTTCTATCTTACCTTCCAACACACGTGCCAACACAGTGCCAGGATCTGGGGAGTCAGCCTCTGCCTACAAGGAGGTAATAGTACAGGAGAGATGACGACAGAGAATTTGACATGATACGCCCCAGGGGACCCAACCCCAAATTGAGGTACACAAAAGGTAGCCAGAGAGGAATAGCGCTGAACCCCGTCAATCTGTGTCTGCTAGAGAGAGTGAGCCGTCAGGGGTGGTGCTCCTGGGCAGACACTGCTCTTCCTGTAGTGAGGTTTCTTGGCAGACATTGTCCTCACTGGCCAGTCCCCGACTCATTCACAAATATTTACAGAAGACCCATGCCAGGCACTGAGCTAGGCACTCAGGATATAAAAATAAATCAGCTACACATGGCCAAAAGCTCAGGCTGGGCTGCTGACATGAAAAGGCCAGCTGCTGTGTTCTCATAAGCTTAGAAATAGGCAGACCCAGCCCTGAGGGCAGCAGGCACAAGCTGAGGCAAGCTCAGCACACAACAGAAACTCCAGACATCATCTCCAGCTCAGTTGTGCAGTCCAGATTGTCCTGGAAGACCGGCACCCATCTGTATCCCAGCTCTGCCAGTCTTTCCTCTTCCTGCTCTACTTCAGCCAAATCCCACTGGAGTGCTCAAATGGAAATTTACTACAAGCAAACAAAGGAAATACAAAAAGGTAAGCCTCTCTATTCCTTTCAAATAACTTTGCTCATACCATCCATGGCCATACCTCAGACAGTACTCAGGAGAAAGCAACCAGGTTTCTTCATTACATGAATACTAGCTGTAATTTCTCTGGAATGTGTTGTCTGGAGGCAGAGCCTCAAAGAATCACAGACTGGGGTATTGGGAAATGACTTACCAAGAGTCTGCAAAGTCCTTCTCTGGCAAGAGAGGGGGATGACGACTCTGCTGGCCCAAAAAGTGCGGCACCCCCAAGCAGCTGCCAGACTGCCACATCGACCCTTCCATCTCAGGCAAGGGTATCTTGGAGTCCCACCCATTTCTCATGATCCTGTACCCCTGAACTCAAAAGGCTGCATACCAAAGGCCATCTAATTAGAGCCAAGTTTGGAGAAGGCAGCATACAGGTAGGACTGTGCCCCAGAACATGGGAAAGGTCAACTTCTACCCCATCTGATATCTGCACCGAGCTTGCTTACAACAGAGTAGGCAAGACTATGTGTTCCAGCCCACTGCTCCCACAAAGTGTCCAGCGCTGCCAAAAGCCTTCCAGTGCAGAATAGGTCTGGGTATGGACAATGTCAGACTCCCTTCTATGGGGAACAAAATGGCACCAAGCCTGAGCAGAAAACAGTATTAAGTTTTACTACATATCTGGAATGTATTCCCAAAGTTCAGAACAATGTTTGTCCAACATCAGATATACAATAAATAATACTTCACCACAGACTTGTTCAAATTAGCAAACTACAGCAACAGAAGATTTTTCTTTTTTTTTTTTTTGTAGAGACAGAGTCTCACTTTATGGCCCTCGGTAGAGTGCCATGGCATCACACAGCTCACAGCAACCTCCAACTCCTGGGCTTAAGTGATTCTCTTGCCTCAGCCTCCCAAGTAGCTGGGACTACAGGCGCCCTCCACAACGCCCAGCTATTTTTTGGTTGCAGTTCAGCCGGGGCCGGGTTTGAACCCACCACCCTCAGTATATGGGGCTGGCGCCCTACCAACTGAGCCACAGGCGCCACCCGCAACAGAAGATTTTATATTTTTCCATATAATAGGTCATTCCAGGGCATGTAAGGATAAATGTGTATAAACATGGAGCGATCAAAGAGGTATCTATAGATAAGTGAGAAAAGCAGCTGCAAGCGATATGTATTCTATAATTCCATTTTTGTAAAAAAATTAATCTGTGTATATATACATATTATATATCCAAGAAAAGAGTTGTACATCTAGTTGTATCTTGGTGACTTTATTTTTCTTTCTAGGTTTATTTGTTTTTCTAATCTTTCTACAAGGAAATTTATAAAATATTTTATAATACCCTTAAAGCATAAAGGAAACAAAGCTGGCATGTCTCAAACAGACTCCTCAGAGGTCCTGGCAGCCCCAGAGTTGGACCCCCACAGAGAGGTCCTGCCCAGCCTGCCAAAAACCTAGTGACAGTGATTCACCCACCAGGCAACTGGCATTGTTTCTAAGCACAGAGAAATTCCAAGACATACAACCAGAGGTCCCCATGAAGCCTGCTCTTTGGAAAGGACATTTACAACCTGGCCAAACAGCCATGGAAACACACTTCCAGCTGCAAACCAGCAGCGTTCTTAGCTTCTCCCCTTACCTCATCAGGCAGGACCCTCTGCCAAGCTCCCAGCTGTAACCCAAATGGAACAGCTTGAGTTTTAGCAATGTATTTAACAGCCTAGAGACAGAACATGGGCTTGCTGAGAACAAACAGGTCTTGCTTGGCATTGAACAAGAAGCTGCCTGCCTTCTGTGAAAGGGCAAAAAATGCCTGAACAGGGCTCCCAGGGCCCCACTGCAGTCTGTGACCAACTGCAGGGTGACAAAGCTGAGAAGACCTGCGCGCTCAACCTACGAGGAGCTGACCCACCAAAGCCCATGGATGTCCTCTCAGGCTCACAGCTGCTGTCATGGCTCACATCACAAGGAAGAGAGGCACCCTATGCTCCTTACCTGATGTCACTCGTCAGCCATCACACTGATCTGATCCACCCTAATCCTCCAGCAGTCATCCGGCCCCCACCACACTGTCCTTACCACATTTCATCTGTCTTCCCTCCCACCACTGCTCTATAAAGTGGCCAATGCTAGTATGGGTTACAGAAGGCCCCCTGTGGCTCTCCACTCCACAGGATAAAGTCCGAACTCCTTAGGCCTCCTTAGCCACAGGCCCTTGTGACTCTGTGCAACCTGGCCCTGCTACCTTCTGCATCAGCCTCTCACAACTCAAAGACTTAGTGTGAGAAATATTTTCCTTCACCAAGAACCTAACAAAGCCCAGATGTTCATCCACACCTACCCTTACACTTTCTCTATCTGGTACCCAAACATGCTGACTTCCAGTCCCCACAGAGGTACCATCAACATCACAAAGTCTCTTGCTTCAGTGCCCAAACAGTGAAATAGCAGTTAAAGTCAACATGGAAAAGCCAGGGTGTGTTTTTAGTCATGGTCTTGGCAGCGACTTGATAGTCTGGGTAAGACTAACTCATAAGAAGAGCTTAAACACAAAAACTAAATCCATACACCACTCTGCTGGATGCATCTATGTACTGCCTGGTACTGTCCTGTTCTCACCCGGCTCCCAGGCCCCAGGCCACCTGCTGTACCTCAGCCCAGTAGAGACTGTGCAGGCCTTGCCGGAAGCTCTGGTCCTCCCATGACTTCCAGACTCCAGGGTAGTACCACACTGCCCTCCCCAGCGGCCAAAGGGCCAAGTAGTACAATCAAGGAGAAAGGGGATGGTTAACTCTTCATGAGGCAACTCTGACCAAAGAAGGGCAGAAGATGAAAGATCTGCAAAAAATGTCTTTCTCAGCTCAGTGCCCATAGCACAGTGGTTACGGCGCTGGCCACATACACCAAGGCTGGCGGGTTCGAACTCAGACTGGGTCAGCTAAACAACAATGACAACTGCAACAAAAAAATAGCTAGGCGTTGTGGCAGACACCTGTAGTCCCAGCTACTTGGGAGGCTGAGGCAAGAGAATCACTTAAGCCCAAGAGTTTGAGGTTGCTGTGAGCCATGATACCACAGCACTCCACCAAAGGTGACATAGTAAGACTCTGTCTCAAAAAAAAAAAATTTTCTTTCTCCAGGCCTCCCATAAGAAACTGTTCCAAACATAGTTTCCACAGAGGCTTATGCACAGATGTCTGGAATGGCAGCATGGCCAGCTTGCTAAATCATCACCTTGAACTTGCTTTCCAATCTTCTCTTTCTTCACCTTGGCAGCCTTGAAATTATACCTTTTAGTAATACATTAAGTGCTTAAGCTTTGCCTCAGGCACTGTTTTCTGGGAACCTAGTCTAAGATAACCACTATTTATGTTCCAAAAATCTTCATTTCTACCATCTAATTCTCACCAAAACCTTGTAAGCTAGATAACCATCTCTACTTCAGATACAACATAGATATAAAAAACAGATAACTAGGGGGTGGTGCCTGTGGCTCAGTGGGTAGGGCACCAGCCCCATATACCGAGGGTGGCGGGTTCGAACCCAGCCCCAGCCAAACTGAAACAAAAAATAGCCAGGCATTGTGGCGGGCACCTGTTGTCCCAGCTACTTGGGAGGCTGAGGCAAGAGAATTGCCTAAGCCCAAGAGGGGAGGTTGCTGTGACTGTGACACCATGGCACTCTACTGAGGGTGACAAAGTGAGACTCTGTCTCAAAAAAACAAAAACAAAAACAGATAACTGAGGCTAAGAGAGGTTTTCCCACACACCTGACAGAAAATCAGTGACAGAACTAAGACTCAAACCCAAAATGCACTCTCTAGGATGCTGCCAACCAATCCTATCAGTAATATCTATTACCTTACAGCACAAGGGCCTACCAACCAGGGGTGCCATACTTTGCCCTGGCAGCACATGCCTCAGGACTTTATCATGGGTTACCTCAAATGTTCACAAAGCAGGCTGACATTCCTGGCTGGATGACACCAGAACAACATGGACCCAGAAAACACGGAACATGGTGCCCTGAGTTCAGGTGGGCAGTCACCTACTGCGGGCATCACAGCACTCACAAATAACCAACTGGCCAAGCCCAGGGCAAAGCAGTACAGTCTATTGGGTAGGTATACCTGCCCTGGGGTCAGACAGACCCAGAGTTAAATCCCAGCTCCACTACCACTTCCTGGCTTTATAACCTTGGACAAGTTATAGACTTTGCTGAGCCTTAGTTTCTCCATCTCTATAATGGAGATAATAGGTGTTCATGGGGCTTCTGTGAGGATTGAATGAGATAAAGGATATCAGTGGGTAGCCCAGCATCAGGCACACTTTATGCCAATCATCAGCACCTAGGGCACCGGAGAAAAACCAGTGGACCTGAAGCAGCAGCTGCCCAGCCCGAGTCAGCTGATTCCTGAGTGAGGAAGAAGGTCCAGTCTAGGAGACAGTAAAGATGCAAACAATGCAGAAATTGAGCAATCTCCATGTCCCAGGACAGCCAGAAGAGATGAAACATTTCATTTAGGAGAGACTGGATTCAGGTGCAATGCACCACACAGACCATCAGGGGATAACCCTGGAACTGGTCAATCACAAGGACTTGCAATAGGCAGGCAACTAAACCAATACTCTAGGATCTCATGTATTTCTGTGACTCTGACCTGCTCTTTCTAGGCTCCTATAAATATCAGGCCTCAGGATCTCCACCACACCCTGGTCCTCAGGAGGGCCAGGTACAGAACAGGCTACACTCTAGCAAACACTTCTTGAAAGGTCTAGAGCAGATGCTGGACTGTGACTAGGCTCAGACATTCCATCTCAGCTGGAGAACACACTACCCAAATACTTAACCCTCTACCCTGCAAGACACCAACTGAACAAAATTCTCATCTAGGGCTCCAACAAGTCTAGTCCAGACTTTCACTCTCCTCTGCTCTTTCTGAGAATAAAACTGTCCTTCTATCCCTCATTCTACACCTCCACCATAAAAACCACATACCATGGGACCCACCAGCTCTCTCTGCTCTAGGATAGGTGGATGTCCCACCATAGAGCACTTCAAAAGTCAACTGCTAGATATGAGCAATTTTTTCAAAGTTTAACTCTCACTTGCATGTCCCTGCGTCACAACTTCTCCTGCCAAACTCCATCTGCAGAAAATTAAACACTTGACAGATCCCAAGAGCCAGGAACACACCCACCAGCCCTCTGCACACTATCAGCCAGCGTGGCCACACCTCGGCCAAGGCCCTACATCCAGCCTCAGTCCCTCCAAGGATATGGGAAGGCAGACTAAAAAAAGGAGGCTTTCTCAGAAAGTGAGAAGACCCTGGATTCCCTCACCTCACTCATTCCACAGAGCTGCACCCACACAGTCTCTCCTTTTGATGAACACTCACAGCCAGGGATCCTCCCCAGCACTTGGCCAGATGCCAGTATGAAGCAGTAATCTCAGAGAGATTATGAGCTACCCACAGGCAAGAACAGCACCTCAGCCACCTCCTCCCTCATTCCAGCCCAGGCATACCCTCCGTAGAAGCCAAACACACAGGAGGTTCTCAAGGAATGAGTGAAGACCTGCTGTAACAAGTGGCAAGGTAAGCACTCTCCCAGGTACCCCTTTACGGAGCAAAGGGACTATCATGAGCCATAGACAATTAGCTTAATTGTCACCATGTCTGCCTGCTGAGCTCCCAGAAAACGAGGGTGGTCCAGTATGACAGCATCTTTGGAATGAGGCCCCCAGCCAACTCACTCCATCTTTGCTACGTGGCTTAATTGGCTGGCCACACGGTTGACCCTCTTGGCTGTGTGAGAACAAGAATGCCCTAGAAGAAAAAAATCCAAAGCCCAAACGTTCTGTGAGTGGGGAGAAGCAAACAGAGAGCCCTGAAGCTCAGAACCACAGAGAAAGGCTGCACCCTGGACACTTCAGGGCAGTTTAAGCACAAACCAAAGGAAATCCTGGTTCATTTAACAGAGAACTAAATTATAGGACCTGTTGTCTCAGACGTGATACAAGCTGAGAAGGAGCAGCAGCTTGCAAAAATGTCCTGTAAATCCTTAGGTGGACAATGGATCTCTGCAAAGTCTGGAACATTTAAGAATGCCCCAAAATGATATCCTCTAACCCTTCCTCTTAGGGCCAGGATCTCCTGCAAGACAACTGGGGCTATAAGGCCCCAGTCAGGGGTGTTCAACCTTTTGGCTTCTCTGCACCACACTAGAATTATCTTAGACCACATCTTAAATACACAAATACTAACCAAAGTTGAGCCAAAAAAAAAGAGTCAACTGCATAACTTTCAAGGTATCTACCACCACAGATAGGCAAAAAAGGCCTCACGTAATCAACTTGGGGCCTGCAGGCTGCAGGTTGGACATGCCTGATGGGTGTCACCCAGGCAAAAGACAACAGGCTTAACCTGGGGAGAGACCCCAGTGCTCTCCTGCACCATCTTACACTGTCAGATTGAAGTTGGCAGCGGCTGCCCAGCAATGCCTGACGCAGGAAGATCACTGGGCACCTTCCATGCACTCACAGGACAAGGCACTGCCCTCCCACTCTGCGCTCGTGTGGACAGGTTTCACGGGCAGCTATCCCTTAAATGTTCCCTCCCCATCACCTCTCTTCCCCTGGAGCGCCACAGAGCATGATGTCAGCCAAGGTCTGCTCTCACATAAGCTGTTCCTGTGTCCACGTCTCCTCCTGCCAGCCTTCATCTGACCCCTCCAGCTCACGTCCCACCTTCTCCGGGAAGTCCTCCCGCCTGAGGCATCCAGTCCTCCACCACGTCTCACGGCCCTGCTCCCTTCCAACACAGCACTCACCGCACTGCTCTGGGCCCGGCCTTTGGGGTCTTCTGTCCTGCTGTCCCACCGGGCTAGCAACTCCCTCAGTTTCGGGCGCGCGGTCCGCCTATTGTTGGTTAACTAGTCGTCACTGGTGTCTGCAGCTGCTGAGGAGAAACAGCGCAGGTTCTATGGGGAGGTTCCGACCCCACAGCCTCCCAATGGGCACCAAACTGGACCCTGCCTGGCTAAGTCCTCGGGAGGGAGGAGCGTGGGCCTCGCTCACATCCAGCGGTCTCTCGGGGCCAGGCCTGGGCCGACGCCCACACCCCGAGCGCGGGCGGCCCCGGGGTCAGACCCCCCTTCCCAGGAAGCCTGACAGGGAGGGGCGGCCAAGTTCCCAGCCCCGCCCGGCCCGGCCGCCGCGGAGACCGGCAGGAAGGGCGCCGCTGCTGCCCTCACCATCCGGAGTTCGGGAAGGACGCAGACGGCGGGACGGGACCCCAGACCGGTGCAGAAACAGCACGGGGGCGCGGGGCTGCGGCCCGGACCGCGCTGAGGGCGGCGGGCGGCGCGACCCCGGCTTCGGTCCCCAGCTCGTGGCCCCGCGCGGGCAGAACGCACCACCCGGCGACCCCAGCCCGCAACCCAGCCCCGCGGCCGCCCAGGCGCAGAGCCGGCAGGGAACTCACCTGGACACGCGCCGCTCCCGGCGTTTCCAGAACCTCCCGCGGCTGTGCCCGGCCGGCCCGGCGCCTCCTCCCCTGCGGCTCCGCCTCCCGCTGCGGCCGGCTCCGCCCGCTTGAGCCGCCGCCACGTCCCGTCCGCGCGTCCCTGGGGCCGGAGGGGGCCGTGGCCCGGCTCTCCGAGAACTCAGGCCCAGGGCGCCGGCGACCTCTACGAAGGCCCAGGCCGCCCGGGAGCGGGGACGGGAGCCCCAGCGGCAGCCGGAGCGGGCCTCGGGCCAGGCGGGAGCCAGCCACCCGCGCCTTCATGCCACCCGCCGCTGGCCGCACGTACGCCGTGCTCCACCTGTGGGACTCGGCCGGACCTCCTCTCCGGGCCCCACGGCGCGAGAGTGTCCGCGGGTGCTGGGCTCCCTCCTTGCTCCAGCACATGCCCGTGTGCGTCGGAGGCCCGGCTGGGCACACGAGCCCCTTTGACGTGCCCTCTCCCCTCCAACCGGGATTACCACCACCAGGTTGCAGGAGGCTGCCATCACCCAGAGAGAAGCCAGCTAGCAGGGGAGGGGGCAGATCAGCAGAAAAGGCTAGCGACCTGGGGCCTAGCCCCTGGAGAAGCCCATTCTCAGGGCCCAGCTCTCAGAGGTTGAGACAGTCCTGGTAGTTGAGGAGGGGGGCGAGGGTTGATGAGAAGGGAGCCCATCAAAAAACTTGGTCGGGGGGAGCAGCGTGGAGCCAACGGGGACCAACTCTTGGTTTCCCCAAACCCTTATAACAGCCCCCAAAGAGTGGACACCTCGAGTCCAGAGGGAATGAAGACAAGGATGTGACAAACCTCAGCTTGAGCCGGAGGCTGCCCTGGAGGCCAAGCAGGTTCCCACGCCTGCTCTGTGAACCTTCCTCCTCATGAATGAGGAGAAACTAGGTCTGAGAATCTCATCAGGGAGCGAAGCCCAGAGCGGGAGATGCCCAGCCCAGCGTGGATACTCCCCGTGGCACACTGGCCAGGCAGGCGGCCCAGACCTGAAGAGCAACAGAAATACACACAGACACATAAAATGCGGACGAGCCCCTGTTCTGCCTGCATCAGCCAACAACCAGAGCTCAGCTAAACCACACAGAGACTTTCCTGGTTCTGCTACATCCTTTTATGCCACAGAAGCCTTGCTCTGTCACCCAGATCTCCCCATCCTCTCCCCCTTCTCAGGAGCTTGCCCCCTGGATTATTCCTTCTCTGAATGTTCAACCTCCCCCCTCAGTTGGATCTTTCCTGTTGACCTATAAATATGTTCAGGCCTCTACTATAGAGACAGAATACTTCACTGGACACTGACTTCTGGATGTCTGTCTCCTCTGTCTATTTGTCCTGGCCTCTCTCCCATCCCTCAGACCCAGCAGCAAGCCAGCCAACAACACCAAAACAGGTCTCCATAAGCTCTCTATAACCCCCAAATCTCTAAATTCAACAGTTGATCTTCAGTCCTCATCTGCCAAGTCCCTGAGCAGTGTTTGACACCCCAGCAGTGACACTCACTTCCCTTGGTTTCCCAGGCTGCTTCCTCAGCAGTCTCCTCTGCCCACTTCAGTAAAGGTTAGGGGTCCCTTAAAGCTCAGGCCTAGGCTGTCTATTTTCCTCTTCTCTTTCTACAATTTTTAGCTACACACAGATGACTCACAAATTTCTCTTTACCCTTGTCCTCACTCCTGAGTTCCAGATTCATATGAGTGACTAGCCAGCCTACATCTCCATAAGCACCTCAGTGGCATAAGCACCTCAGTGGCAACCCTGAGTCCCTATTTCCCAACTTCCCCCCACTCCATACCCATATTCCCTGCTGCACCAAGGGAACTACCTCCCATCAGTTACCTGATGAGGAGCTTGAGAGTCACACTTAGCATTTCCCTCTTCCTCACCCCCACACCCATCCATCTTCCAAGTATGTTCAACTCTACAACCTAAATCTCTCTCTAATCCATGCATATCTCTCCATACTCTTTCATATGAATGATGGCAACACTTTCCTGACTGGCTGCCCCTCCATTTTTATTCCTTCCTATCTCTCCTCCACACTGCAACCATAAGGATCTCCTCCAAATGCAGACCTGAGCCCATCCCTTGCAGCTGAGAAAATTGCACTGATATTAAGGAAAATCCTAAAAGTGGTCTATAAGGCCCTGCATGGTTTGGCCCCTACTCAATTCTCTGGCCACACTGACCTTCCTCCAGTCCCTCTAACTCAGTGGTTCTCAACCTTCCTAATGCCACGACCCTTTAATACAGTTCCTCATGTTATGGTGACCCCCAACCATAATGGTCATTACCCCTCCCCACCTCACCCCTTACCTGACCTTTACACATGCTATTCTTTCTGTCCCCCTCCCCAATTAAATCTTTCAGAATCCTTCAGATCCCTTTAGAGGTAAAGAGATTTTCTCATATCACTGACCAGTTCAAAACCTCCCGTTAAACTTCTCACGTCCCTGTCTGCTTCATGACACTGGCCACAGTTGATAGAGCTGAATGATTGCTCAGTTAACATCTTCCCCCACTGGCCCTGGAGCTCCAAGGGTATGTAAACTGTGCGCATCTTTGTCCAGCACCATGTTCTCAGCATCTACCAGAACTAGACTCAATATTATTTGCACAGTACATGAAGGGATGCATCTCTCTCCTCACTACCTTGCTCCACACAGTAGACTTTGGTAGCTAAAGGTATGAGTAAGGCCTCCACGGGGGCCCTGGAAGCTCAGGACCCTATCACCAGGCAGATACCCGCCTAGGGGGTATCTGAGGCCTTGAGTGGAGGCAGGACCTGCTGAGGCTCACGTTCCTTGGTCTTCTGCCTTGAAGAAGGTGGCCATTCATCTATTTGTATATACCTGTATCTCTACTGGTCCTAGATAGATGCCATCTCTGACCTTGGCCTTGGTAGTCTCACTTCCTCCACCCAGCCCTCCACATAAGGCCCTCACACTCCATGTGGGCTCCTGAGGTGTTCATTTCCCAAGGCTGCTGTAACATGTTGCTACCAACTAGGCAGCTAAAATCAACAGAATTGTATTCTCTCTCTGTTCTGGAGGCCAGACATCTGAAATCAAAATGTTGATAGGGCTGTGCTCCTTTGAAATCCTCTAGGGGAGAATCCTTCCTTGCCTCTGCCCGCTTCTGGTGGCTGCATGCCACTAACTCTACCTCCAGCTCCTCATAGCCTTCCCCTCATTATCTACGTCTTCTCCTCCTTTGTTCCTTATAAAGATAATTGTCATTGGATATGGGGTCAACCCTGGTATTCCAGGATGATTTCATCTCATGACCTATAAATCTACAAAATCCCTTTTTCCAGATCAGGTGATATGCACAGGGTCCAGGTATTAGGACAGGGGTGTATCTTTTGGGAAGGGTGCACCTTTCAGCCCATTATGCGTGACACATCCTCATGCCCTGCAGGTCTGCTGGACCTGTGCCAATTCATCACTCTCAGTTCTGAATCCATAGCCTAGGCACGCTCCAGACATACAGAGTCAACAGCCCCTTGTTGTGGCCACTCAGTAAACAAATTCATTATCTTCTGTAGGATCCCCCCAGGGTCTCCTACTTTTTTCTCTGTCCTAACTAAGAAACACAAAAAAAGTGCCTTGACTACTCTATGACCCAGCCAGCTGTATGTTTTTTCCTACAGGCTTAAACCCCACACTAGGGCCTTTAACATTCCCAGGCACTGATAAAGGTGTTTAGGGTATTATCCAAAACACTGGCAGAAACCAGCTTGGGTTACTAACCAGAGCTCTACCTTCAGGAACAGCCATGGCCCAGCAGATGACAATACAGCTGCTGCTCATTCCAGGGTGGGTGACTACGCTAGGGGGTGCCTGGCACAGAAATACTTGGACCAGGACTGAGCTTTTTGACATCTGTGTGGACGCCAAGCACCACAAGGAAAAGCCAGGCTGCAAAGACAACTTGCATGATTAGTGCACTCCTTGGAAGAAGAGAGCCTGCTCCTCCACCGAGACCAGCCTGAAGCCCATAAGGATAATTCCTACCTCTATGACTTCAACTGGGACCCCGATGGAGTGATGAAGCCTGCCTGCAAACGACATTTCATCCATGACACCTGCCTCTACAAGTACTCCCATGACTTGGGGCACTGGATACAGCAGGTGGACTGGAGCTGAGGAAAAGAGTGGGTCCTGAACGTGCCCCTGTGCAGAATACTGTGAGCGCTGCTGGGAGGATTGTCGCTCCTCGTACACCTGCAAGAGCAACTGGCACAAGGGCTGGAAATGGACCTTGGGGTTTAGCCAGTGCCCAGTGAAAGCTGTCTGCTACCCCTTCCATTTCTACTTCCCCACATATGCTGCTCTGTGCAGTGAAAACTCCTACAGAGTTGGCAATGACAGTGAGGGAGAGGCGGTTGTATCCACATGTGGTATGGCCTGAACCAGGAAAGGTGGTGAGGTTCTATACTGAGGCCATGAGTGGGGCTGGGCTCCGTGGGGCCTGGTTTCCCCTGCTCAACCTGGCCCTAATGCTCCTCTTGCTGATCTCCTGACCTCTCTTTGCCTTCTGTTACCTGGACATCTCTGCCCCTTTTGGCACCATAGCTCCCAGCTATTCCATTCCTGCTCGATGGTGGTACCTCTGACAGCTAGTATAAATGAACCAAACTCAAGAGAGAAAGAAAAAAAGAAAGAAGGAAGGGAGGAACGGAGGGAGGGAAGGAGGGAAACTAGCCTGGCCCTGGATCAACTTTCTTAAGCCCTCATATAAACTTCATACCCCAAGTTCCTCATGGCAGAACATCCTGTTTCACTGCCTGCCTCAAGGATGCTCTGCAGCCCCTCTGTAAGTTCTCCTGATAAATGGTTTGGATGGACCACTCAGGCATTTAGTGTGCCTTTCTTTGGAATCTCAACTGGCCTCATTTAAGATAGTTTGGGACAGTCCCTTGTGGGAACTCCCCTGCCACAGCTTTCAGGACATCTCCAGCCATAGGTTTGGCTAGGACAAAACACCTCCCCATACCCCATTCCACACTTCCCAAACTGCTTCTGCTCCAGAATTTCCTATATGTCAGGAAATGATATTGCCATGTTCTTCCTACTCCATCCCGCCACTGGAATCTCAGCTGGTGGATCTCTCTCCATTCACTTCTCTCCATCTCTGCTGTCACAGATCACATTCAGAACACCACCACCTCTCACCTGGATAATCCATCCTGGCTCATTGCTTCCACTCAGCTTCCTTGATCCTTACTCCAGTTCATAATGTGATTTGGTTGTGTCATTTCCAAATACAGAACCCCTCAAGGGTATTCCATGGACCGAAGCATAGACAGAATTCTCACCAAGGCTACCAATCTCCTTTATCCAGCTCTGCTGGCCTCTCTTTCTTTTATTTATTTATTTATTTTTTTTTTTTTTTGAGACTAGATCTTGCTGTTACCCAGCCTCAAGTGCAGTGGTAGGATCATAGCCCACTGCAACCTCAAACTCCTGGGCTCAGACAATCCTCCTGCCTCAGGCTATTGAAGGTGCTATTCCTCTTGCATGGAAAACTCTCTTCTCAAAGTTGTTTCTTTCAAAATCTTTCTCTAGGCCCAGCCTAAGCTGGGTCTTGTTACAGGCTCATAGCTCATCATGGATTAATTCTATGCATGCTACCTGACATCATTCAACATCTACTCCTTCACCATTTTGCCCTTCTGAGGATGAGGACTGCCTCTGTTCTATGCATTACTTAATCTCCAGCTCTAGGGTAGAGCCTGGCACCCAGAGCCTGGCCAGGAAGTAGTGAACAAAAAAAATATGAATGAATTAGTGGACACCGTCTGCTATTATGGCTTCTAGAAGTCCTCACTGAGAATGTGTGTCACTTAATGAATCCACAACCATCTTGTTCAGCCACACATTATAGCATGTTACAGACATTCACACCCTGCCCTCCAAATCCATTGCATGAACAAAGCCATACCGTAATAGCTATTCTGTAATGGCTCTGTTGTGTTGATTTATGCATTCACTCAACAAACATTTGCTGATCATTAGTTGAGGCTCGGGCTGAGAATTCAGGGACCACAAATATCAAAGAGGCTCTTTCTAGTGTGGAAAACTGGTAGGTTAGCAGGGGCCCACACAAATTATTTCAGGAGGGAAAAGTCTAAGCCTTTCCAGCTGGTGACGCCCCCTAGTAGGAGGCCTGCCTGCCTATACCTAGTCTTAGAGATTCTCCTCAAGATTGACATCAAGCATGGCCTGTGCCCTTTGACCCCAGCATAGCCAGGACACTGCCAAATGAGGCTCTACCCACCCCCTCCCCAAGCTATCCCTAAGCAACATCACTGGCCAATGATTCTTTGAAGCAGGCTGGTCTTGTCTGCCCACCCCACCTCCCAAGGGAAGGGCTTGGTGTGTCCCCAGAAGGGATGGCAAAACATCTGTGCTGGGTAGACAGGTAACTGAACAGATAGGAGGGTAGGGGCCACCCCAGCCCACCCTAAACCTGCCCCAGCTTCCCCAGCATGCCCTGCCTGGGAAAGGAGAGGGAATAAGCTCCACTGCTTGGTGCTGAAACTTCCCTGAATGCTGATGACTCTTGCAGGCCCTGGCAACCACTGTAGCAGCTGGAGACTTGGTCAGGGTTTATGAGCCACCTGGTCCTCCATGAAATTTCCCAGGGGAGGGCCCCCACAATCAACCAGTATTCCAGAGGGCATTGTATATATTGACACACATCTGTACTTTTCAGTACATTCAGCACACAGCTGTCCCCTGGACCCTGGATCCAATCCTGGACCCATCCCTTAGGATCTAAGCAAAGACTGGGTGTGTTCTCCTTGGTTAGCCCTTTGACTCAAGGCCAGAGACAGAGGGCAGGAGGTGCAGCTTGAACGGAGCCACCTAGTGGTGGCCCTGCTGCTTTACAGAAACAGAACCCACTCCCTGGTCTGGTCTTACCGCCCGGTGTGGAACCCTGGGGAAGAGAAATAGAGTCTGGCAGAAACTGCCCGGCTTTGGCAGGACCATGTGGGTTCCTAGAGAGTGCACCCCTCAGTCCCTGAACTCATTCAGTGTGTGTAAAAGCCAAAGTAAGCCCCGACAATGGCTACAAGTCTCCTGCCAGTTTGTTTCACCCAAGGACCCCTGCAACCTGAGACAGCAGAGCCATCCCAGGCTAAGCCAGAGGTAGAGAACCTGAGGCCCTAAGGCCACATGTGACCTTCTAGGTTCTGAAGTGTGGCCTTTTGACTGAATTCAATTTTTTTTTTTTTTTTTTTTTAGAGACAAAGTCTCACTTTGTCGCCCTTGGTAGAGTGCTATGACATCACAGCCAGCTCTTGGGCTTAGGCGATTCTCTTGCCTCAGCCTCCCAAGTAGCTGGGACTATAGGTGCCTGCCACAATGCCCAGCTATTTTTTGTTGCAGTTTGGCCAGGGCCAGGGCTGGGGCCCCTTGGGATATGGGGTCAGCGCCCTATTCGCTGAGCAACAGGTGCCACCTGAATCCAAATTTTATAGAACAAATCCTTTTATTTTTATCAATACATTTTGTTCACCTTTTATATTTTTAATTTTTTAATGAACATATTTAAAATACCAAAGAATAAAAAAAGTTTCAACATCCTCCCAGGTTGACTGGCATAATTAGAACAATAGTAAGCCATAAGGGTCAACTTGATGGCTGCTTTGCTCCTAATTTCTAAGTTCCCCTGCTTGACTGGCACCACTACAGCACAAGGCTGTTTGGCAAAAGTTTATGGAATTCGAGTCTACCAGTCTTTTATCAGCTTTTGACAATGTTGCAGTGTTTCTGTCTGAAGTGGAATTTGTGAATAGTTGCATAGTTCCACAGTATTTTTTAATTCTGTTTGGTTAACAGCCCATCATGTCAAAGAAGGCTAAGAGAATTCTAGAAGAAACCAGATTTTTTAAATGAGGATGGGGAAGTGCAATATCATCTTGTTTCTGCTAAAGATAAGATGATTTGCTTGCTTTGTGATAATACAATAGCAACATTAAAGAAATTCAGTGCTCATCAGGAAGAGGCACAAAAAGTTGTATTGCAGAAATTAAAAGATGAAAAGCAAACACAAAGATAATTCTTTCAAGCAGCACTGGAAATAATGCCACTGAAGCAATTTATAAAGTAGCATATATACTCAGGGGGAAAGCGAAGTCATTCAGTGATATAGAAATTGGGAAAGAATGCATTGTCAAAGTTCTAGGACGCTTGGACCTCAAAAATGTTTCAAAATACAAACAATGCCTCTTTGAAGGAGAACCATAAATGATCAGCAGCATGATTTAGCCTTCAACCTAACAGAATAACTTCATGTAATACTTCCAAAGGAAAATATATATTATTCAATCACCTTGGATGTATCCACTGATACTACTGACTTGGCACAGGTTTTATACTTCATTCAGGCCATAACAGATTTTCTTTGCTATGAAGAGTTACTTGCTTTGGACACTCTAGCAGATAGAGTATGGGGAATAGATCTCTTCAGTAACTTTCAAGATAAATGTTGTGAAGTTGGACTGAATTTGGTAAATTTAGTGAGTTTATGTAGAGGCAGTGCACTTTCCATGACAGGAAAACATGAAGGGTTTATTGCACAGATTAAAAAAAAAATTAACAAGACAGCACCTGTGGCTCAAAGGAGTAGGGCACTGGCCCCATATGCTGGAGATGGTGGGTTCAAACCCAGCCCTGGCCAAAAACTGCAAAAAAAAAAATTTTTAACAGATCCAGATACACCCATTTCTTTTCATTGTATCTTGTACCAGCAAAATCTCTGTGCTAAAGCTATTTTAAGTGACATTTTGCAAATTATAAGTATTATTAACTATTGTCCTGGAACTGTAACATGGCATGGTCAGTTTTATATCATGCTAAAGTTGAACAATGAGCTGAATGTATATCATTCTAAAATACATTAGCTATCACAGGGGCAGGTGTTATCCAAAATTTTATCTCTGCAAGAACAGACAGGTAAATCTTATGAAGACCAGAATTATTGAAAAATTACCATAGGAATGTAGTATTTCTGTGTGATATGTCAAATCAAAATGACTTGAATATTCTTTGCAAGGTAAAACTAAGTCTATATATGATATGTGGCAAAAAAAAAAATCCAAGCATTAAAAAAAAAGCTATCTTTTTTCAAAACATTTCTTCAAAAGAAAATTTTGGATGAACATTTTCCCCAATTAGCAAATGTCACTGATGAGCAGAATGATATATGTAAATCATGTGAAGAATATACAGGGGCGGTGCCTGTGGCTCAAGGAGTAGGGTGCTGGCCCCATATACCGGAGGTGGCTGGTTCAAACCCGGCCCCAGCCAAACTGCAACAAAAAAAATAGCTGGGTGTTGTGGCGGGCGCCTGTAGTCCCAGCTACCCAGCTACTGAGGCAAGAGAATCGCCTAAGCCCAAGAGCTGGAGGTTGCTGTGAGCTGTGACGCCACAGCACTCTACTGAGGGCCACAGAGTGAGACGCTGTCTAAGGAAAAAAAAAAAAAGAAAGAATATACAGCTGTTAGAGACCTATTATGGAGAATACAATGAAAATTTCACTGACTTTGAAAATCATAGCATCACATGCAAATTAGCATTTCAGCCTCACCTAGTTGATATTACCAAGTCACCTAAACAACTACGGATGGAATTGATAGAACTCTCAGTAGATGATATTTTAAAGTCATTGTTTAATCCTAAGAAGATCCAATTGAAATATGGAAAAATGCAGAATACTCATGCCTTTGGCAACATGCGTGTAAAATTACTTTTCAACCACTTATTTCTTCAAATCTACATTTTCCTACTGAGATGCCCTCAAGTTCACAAATGACTGATACCCATCCAAAGGATCAGCTGAAACTGCAGACCTCCGTGCTGCAACCAAATACTCAAATGTTTTCCAACAAAAAGCAGACACACAAAGTCATTAAAAGGTTAATTAACTTTAAAATTAACAAGTTGTTTTCTTTTTTTTCAATTATTAGGTACATAGTAGTTAGATTTTTACAAAATAATATTCCTTTTTACATATACTCTGTATCTAATTGAAATTTCTTGAACGTGGCCTTATTTGATTACAACTAAACTAATGCGGCCTCCCAGCCCCTTCCTCACCCTGAGCTAAGCTGTCATTACATGCATTGCATTCAGAAACTGTAATCACACAGCAATACGCATGGCAGGCCCCCATGGTATAGAGAGTTAGCTTAGACTTCAGCTTCCCTCCTCACTACACCTCCATCTTGGACAAAAGGCTTTGGACTGGTACAAATGCCCAGCAGGGCCAGGAGTTAGGCAGGTATATTGTTTACAAGCAGGGCCAGGAGTTAGGCAGGTATATTGTTTACAAATACTGATATTTTGATGCATAAAATGTAAAACTCGCTTTTTAAAATATTATTTAAGTTGGGCGGCGCCTGTGGCTCAGTGAGTAGGGCGCTGGCCCCATATGCCGAGGGTGGTGGGTTCAAACCCAGCCCCGGCCAAACTGCAACAACAAAAAAATAGCTGGGCGTTGTGGCGGGCACCTGTAGTCCCAGCTGCTTGGGAGGCTGAGGCAAGAGAATTACATAAGCCCAGGAGCTGGAGGTTGCTGTGAGCCGTGTGATGCCACGGCACTCTACCGAGGGCAGTAAAGTGAGACTCTGTCTCTACAAAAAAAAAAAAAAATATATATATATATATTATTTAAGTTATGGCCCAGCAGCCCCCCATCTTTCTTCCCTCACCTCTAAGCCTGTATTGGGGCTGGGTGGGGATTAGGGAAGGGTGAAGATGAGGTGAGGATTGAGGGTGGCGCCTGTGGCCCAAGGAGTAGGGCGCCGGCTCCATATACCAGGGGTGGGTGTTCAAGCCTGGCCCTGGCCAAAACTGAAAAAAAAAAAAAAAAAAGACAGCTATTGAGCATCTGATTTAACTACTATTTAAAAAGCTGTGGCTCAGTGAGTAGGGCGCCGGCCCCATATGCCGAGGGTGGCAGGTTTGGACCCAGCCCTGGCCAAACTGCAACAGAAAAATAGCCGGGCGTTGTGGCGGGCGCCTGTAGTCCCAGCTGTTCGGGAGGCTGAGGCAAGAGAATCGCGTAAGCCCAAGAGTTAGAGGTTGCTGTGAGCCGTGTGACGCCACAGCACTCTACCCGAGGGCGGTACAGTGAGACTCTGTCTCTACAAAAAAAAAAAATAAATAAAATAAAAAGCTGAAAGTTCAGTGGTTCTAATATTTTTTCCAGTAGAGCAAAGGGTGGGAGAGTAGTAAGAGTAAAGCTGCAGATGTCCACGGGGCAGATCACCTGGGACCACGAGGACCACAAAAAAGGATTTGGATGTGATGCTAAGGGCAGGGAGCAGACATCCCAGAACAAAGGCAAGAGAGGAGCAGGATCAGATTTTGGATCTACAAAGAGCACCTTATCCACTGTGGAGGAGAGAGGGAGAAAGAGGAACAGAGCCTGACTAGGGAGGGGCTGGTGCAATTAGGTGACAGCTGATAATAACCTGAACTGGGGGTGGGGAGTGGGGGGTGGCGGCAATGCATATAGAGAGATGTGGACAGACTTAAGAATTAATGAGGGGGGTGGCGCCTGTGGCTCAGTGCATAGGGCGCCGGCCCCATATACCAAGGATGGCGTGTTTAAACCTGGTCCCAGCCAAACTGCAATAAAAAAATAGCCAGGCGTTGTGGCAGGTGCCTATGGTCTCAGCTATTCGGGAGGCTGAGGCAAGAGAATCACCTAAGCCCTGGAGTTGGATGTTGCTGTGACCTGTGATACCATGGCACTCTACCGAGGGCCATAAAGTGAGACTCTGTCTCTACAATAAAAAAAAAAAAAAAGAATTAATGAGGAAAGGCGGTGCCTGTGGCTCAGAGGAGTAGGGTGCCGGCCCCATATGCTGGAGGTGGTGGGTTCAAACCCAGCCCCGGCCAAAAACTGCAAAAAGTAATAATAATGTAATAAATAAAATAATTAATGAGGAAGTAAAATGGCAAGTGCTATGTTCATTCATTCCTTTGTTTGACAAATATTGATTAAATGCCTTACTCCCCATTTTTAGCTCCCTTTGGGGGCTGAGGTCCTACTTCTCATCCAGGCTCCTTTAGCCCTGTCACCCTAGAGCAAGCTGTGGGAAAGGAAATCAGTGACAGCCTCCAGGCAGTACAAGAATGGGGAGTAAAATGTTAGCTACCTCCAGAGAACACACCAGCACCCTTCTAGGTTTCAGGCTGACATGGAATCCTAAGCACAGCGTCTGGTTTCCTCAATTGCTAGAGTCCATCCATTGTAAGGTAACCACCCATTCAATGACAGCTTCAGCACTAACTCCCCTTGTACCACCCTTCCTCTCTCAGCTCCTCATTTCCCCCTCCTATTTTTAAATGAATGCACTTCATCTTGCTGTATTGAAACATGCTTTTAAGGCACTTTACATCCTTTTAAGAGTGAGACTGGTACCATCGAATCCATCTACGGATGACCATGGACCAATCAAATGCACAAATAGCATATGTACTGGGCAAGCCTGGGACTCCATTCCTATCACGGACATGGTAGATTTGCATATTCATTACAACAAGTTTCCAGTAGACGGAAATAAAGTAATTGAAAAAGGAGTGTCTTTTGCTAATGTAAAAAATATCACCACATGGGCTATCAGTGGCTAGCCCCAGTCCCAATCTAGTGCCACATAACCAAAGGAACCTAAGTCACTAGTGTGGCTGAGGCCTGCTCACACCTGCTTCAAGGACCCCGGTGGCCTCTCTTCTGCCCTAAAAACTGTCCTGCTGGTATCAGCTCTAGTTGTAGCTCTGACTCTTTCCCTGTCCCTTCAGTAGACAGCACCATCTGAACTTGTTGGTCAGCCCTGCCCTCTGCCCCTGCAGCACACTGCCCCAGGGCTCTTACCCATGACAAGGAGGCTCTCTCATTCCTCTAGAGCAGTGGTTCTCAACCTTCCTAATGCCTACTTCAGCAACGAAAATAATTTTATGGTTGGGGGTCACCACAACGTGAGGAACTGTATTAAAGAGTCATGGCATTAGGAAGGTTGAGAACCATTGCTCTAGAGAGACTGACAATCTCACATCACATCAAACATATTCCAATACATCCACATCCCACATAAGTACATTTTATACTAAACCTTATAAGAACATGGCTGATCTTTAGTTGACGGGTTTCTATGATAATACTGTTACATTTGCTATTTAGTATTTAGTATTGATATCTTCCTTTTTGAGGTTTTCTACACTTTTTATTTCTCAGATATTTGCATAAACCTGATTTTCTCTGGACTCCCTCCCAGGGTGTGAGCAGATATTTGTGTCCCAGAGCAATGATATTTCCGGCCTTTGCGGAGGATCCTTTGGGGGACTTCTCAACTGCTCCCTTCTTGACCCTAGCCGTAGCTGCAAAAACAAGGATGGCCACCAGAGGGCGCGTGGAGCCCACTATAGGACACGGTTAAAGGCGTAGCATCCGCCTTGCTCAAAAAACCACTCCTGCCCAATTCAGTGCCTCACCCTTCCAACCTGCCAAGGTTTAACTGATACCCCTGTCTAGACTTGTATAAATATGAGCAATTGGGCCAGATCTGGTGGTTCACACCTGTAATCCTAGCACTGTGGAAGGCCGAGGCAGGTGGATTGCTTGAGCTCAGGAGTTCGAGACAAGCCTGAGCAATGGCCAGACTCTGTCTCTACTAAAAATAGAAAAACTGAGATAAGAGGATCTCTTGAGCCCAAGAACTTGAGGTTGGTGTGAACTGTAATGCCATGGCACTTTAGTCAGAGCGCCAGAGTAAGACTCTGTCTCAAAAACAAAACAAAACAAAACAAAAAGAAGCAAAGAAACATGAGCAACTGGGCAGACGGAGATATTTTCCAGGCCCTAAGGAGTGACCTCTAGAAGTGGAGAAGGCAGGAAGAATGTTGGGAAGGCCTGAAATCCTTTGCTCAGCCTGTGGTGATCAGGGCCCTTCAAAGCCAGCCAAGTTGACCTGCAGCCCTGGGGCAGCATAAAGCCATAGGAGCCAGAAGTCCTAAAGAAAATCCAAGGACCAGTGTGCAGTGAAGTTAGGAAAGGAGATGGGAAGGACATTGACAGGACTCTGGACATACACAGAATATCCTGGCTCCATTAACATGGTGACTAATGATGTTGGGCACCTTTTCTTGTGTTTACTGGTTATTTCTTGTGACACGTCTGTTCAAGTCTTTGTCCATTTTTCTATTGGGTTTTCTGCATTTTTCTCAATGAATTTTAGGAGTCTATATATTTTCTGGAGGTGAGTTCTTTGTTGCATATATGTATTACAAACATTCCCTTTTAATCTGTGGTTTAATTTCATTCTTTAATAGTGTCTTTTCCAAGGCAGGTAGATTGCCTGAGATTATGAGTTCAAGACCAGCCTAAGCCAGAGCGACTCCCTATCTCTGAAAAATAGCCAGGCATTGTGGCAGGTGCCTGTAGTCCCAGCTACTTGGGAGGCTGAGGCAAGAGAATCAATCACTTAAGTTCAAGAATTTGAGGTTGCTGTGAGCTGTGACCGCACAGCACTCTACTGAGGGTGACAAAGACTCTGTCTCAAATATATATATATATATAAAATGTCTTTTGACAAATAAAAGTTCTTAATTTTTACCAATCAAATTTGTTAGTCTTTTATACTTTGATCAGTACTTTCCATATCCCTTTTAAGAAATATTTGCCTACCATGCTTCTACGGTTTTCTTAAGAGGCCTGGTTGTTTCATACTTAAATCTATAATCCATTTTGAATCAATTTCGTATGTTTTGTAATGAGGAATCAAGGTTCAAATGCATGTCCAATCAACCCGAAACTATTTACTGAAAAGATCATCCTTACCTCACGGAAATGTAGTGGTGCTTTTGTTGTATGTCAGTGGACTAGATATATGGGAGTTTTTCTATCATTTTTTCTTCACTTCGCCTCTTAATTAAGCATTCTTTTTTATTCTTCTAGCATTTTTCCTAGAGATTTCAATAAGTGAACTTAACTTATTATAGTCCATATTAAATGAGAACTTAAAACTTTCATAGTTGTCTAAACAATGTAAGAAACTTAACGATAGTTTAACTCTATTTAACCCCCTTCATAGTACACATTTAAATTCTACTTATGTACTTTAATATGCCATCATTTTAAACAGTCAATATTCACTTATTTTACCTGTATCTTTGTCCTCTCTGATGTCATTCATTCCTTCCTACAATTGTTTCCTTATGGGATTATTTTCTTTTAGCCTAACAAAATTTGTTCAAAATTTCTTACAGTGAAGTTCTGCTAGTGACAAATTCAGCATTGGTTTGTCAGACATTTCTTTATTTTACCTTCATTTTAAAGGATATTTTCAGATTTCATGATGAAGACTTTAGCAACAATTGCAACGACAACTAAAATAAACAAATAGGACTTAATTAAGCTGAAAAACTTCTGCACAGCTAAGGACACAACAAGTAAAGCAAAAAGACAACCTTCAGAATGGGAAAAGATATTTGTATGGTGTGAATCTAGCAAAGAGTTGATAACTAAAATCTACAGAGAATTCAAATTAACAGATAAAGAGCAAACAATCCCATTTACCACAGGACAAGAGATATGAACAGAACCTTCTCTGAGGAAGATAGATGAATGGCTAACAAACATGAAAAAATGCTCATCATCCCTAATCATCAGAGAAATGCTGATCAAAACCACCCTGAGATATCATCCAACTCCAGTGAGAAAAGCCCACATCACAAAGTCTCAAAGCAGATGCTGGCATGGATGTGGAGAGAAGTGAACACCGTTACACTGTTGGTGGGACTGCAAACTAATACAACCTCTTCGGAAGGAAGCATGGAGAATTCTCAAAGAATTCAATTTAGACCTCACATTTTATCCTGAAATCTACCTAGAAGAAAAAAAATTATTTTATCATAAGGACATTTGCAGTTGATTGTTGCAGCTCAGTTTATAATTGCCAAAAGGTGGAAACAACTTAAATGCCCACCAACCCAAGAATGGATTAACAAACTGGTATATGTATACCATGGAATACTATTCAGCCATTTAAAAAAATGGAGACTTTACATCTTTTTGTTAACCTGGATAGTGTTGAAACACATTCTTTCTAGTATAGTATCACAAAAATGGAGAAGCAAGAACTCAATGTACTCAGTTCTAATATGAAGGCAGTAGATGATCTAATACATACCCACATAAGAGGAAAAACTCAAATCAATTCAAGATGGGGGGCAGGAGAACAAGAGAGTAGGAAGAGAGGAGAAGGGAGGGGGATGAGTGTGCTTGCACTTAATAGGCACAATGTTAGGGTGTACGGCACACCTCTTAGGGGTGAGACACAATTATAAGAGACTCTACCTAATAAATGCAAACATTGTAACCTAATTCTTTTGTACTCTGAAATTAACCTGAAACAATAATTAAAAAAATGATATTTTCACTGAGTACAGAATGTATGTTGGTGGGGTTTTTCTTTTTTCTATAACTTAAGGATGTCATTTCACTGTCCACATTTCTGTTAAAAAGAGATTTGACAATCTTTTTTTTTTTTTTTGAGACAGAGTCTCACCTTGTCGCCCTAGGTAGAGTGCCATGGTGTCACAACTCACAGCAACCTCCAGCTCTTGGGCCCAGGTGATTCTCTTGCCTCAGCCTCCCGAGTAGCTGGGACTACAGGCGCTCGCCACAACGCCCGGCTATTGAGATTTGACAATCTTATTCACTGAAAATAATATGCCTGATTACCCCACTCTGCATTTAAGATTTTCCTTTGTTTTTCAGCAGTTCGACTATAATCTGCTGACATGTTCTCTTTGTATTTATCCTACTCAAGATTTGTGTTTTTCTTTTTAGCTTTTTGAATCTATGGGGGTATGTCTTTTATTGATTTTTAGAAAATTCTTGATCATTACCTCTTCTAATATTGGTGTCATTCTTTGTCTCATTTCCTTCTTGGATACTAATTATACAAATGTTAATCTGTTTGACAATGTCTCACGTTTCTGTTATTCTATCTTCCATTTTTTTTCTTTTTCTTTTTTTTGTTGTTGTTTGTTTGTTTTTTGGCTGGGGCCGGGTTTGAACCCACCACCTCCAGTATATGGGGCCAGTGCCCTACTCCTCTGAGCCACAGGTGCTGCCCTTCTTTTATTTTGTTTTCATCTGTGTGCTTTAGATTGGATATTTTCTAGTTTACTTATCCTATCTTCTGCTATGTCCACTTTGCTGTTATATTATGCTGCTACATTGTGAGTTCTTAATTTCGGGTATTATATTTTTCTGTTCTATATGTGCATTGGATTATTTTTATATATCTTATAATTCTATTTTTAAGTTCTCCAGCTTTTGTTCTGGTTTTTTTTTTTTTTACCTTCCCTCTATTTTATCAAATATTTTCATAATAATTATTTGAAGGCCCTCATTTCTGAAATACCTGTGGGTCTGTTTCCATTGTCTGCTTTTTCTCTTGATTTTCTGTCTTTTGGTCCTACTTTTTAGCAGGTCTAATAATTTTCTATTGGATGATACACCTTTTTGATGAAAAGTTGGAAAGGCTCTTAGGTTATGTTATAATCATCCAGAAAAAGAGGATTAAGCATCTTTTGGCAGGCAGGTAGTTTACTGAATGATCAGTTTCTGCCTTTCAAGGCTTGATTGTTATGCTGTATTTTGACTATTGCAGTTCACCTAGAGCAGGCGTCCTCAAACTTTTTAAACAGGGGGCCAATTCACTGTCCCTCAGACTGTTGGAGGGTTGGACTATAGTTTTAAAAAAAAAAACTATGAACAAATTCCTATGCACACTGCACATATCATATTTTGAAGTAAAAAACAAAAGGGAACAAATACAATTCACACCACCTCATGTGGCCTGCGGGCCGTAGTTTGAGGACCCCTGACCTAGAGCATAACTCTTATTTCTAGGATGTTACCTGCCTGGAGTCTCAGCCAAGAGTCCTTTGGTAAAGCTAGATATTTACCAAAGTCTCTCTACCTTTATAAATTTGAATGCCAATTTGTCTCCCCAATGCTTTATGGCTGCTAAAATTTTCTCTGTTCTATAGCCTCCAAGCTATTGAAAAGTAGGCCAGTATGGCCAGGTGTGGTGGCTCAGACCTGTAATCCCAAGACTCTGGGAGGCCCAGGTAGGAGAATTGCTTGAGGCCAGCAATTTGAGACCAGCCTGAGCAAGGGAGAGAAATTAGCCATGTGTGGTGTTACACACCTGTAGCCCCAGCTACTTGGGAAGATTCCTTAAGCCTAGGAGTTTGAGGTTGCAGAGAGCTGTGGTGAAACCACTGCATTCTAGCCTAGGCTACAGAGCAAGACCCTGTCTCAAAAATTAAATTAAATTAAAATGAATAATAAAAAATTAAAGCAAGCCAGCTTGGCACCTGTGGCTCAAGTGGCTAAGGCACCAGCCACGTACACCTGAGCTGGCAGGTTCAAATCCAGCCCAGGGCCCACCAAACAACAATGACGGCTGCAACCAAAAAATAGCTGGGCGTTGTGGCGGGTGCCTGTAGTCCCAGCTACTTGGGAGGTGGAGGCAAGAGAATCGCTTGAGCCCAGGAGTTGGAGGTTGCTGTGAGCTGTGATGACACCGTACTCTACCCAGGGCAACAGCTTGAGGCTCTGTCAAAAAAAAAAAAAAAAAAAAATGAAAGCAAGCCAATAAATTCAGAGGAATTTGTATACAATTGTTAAGCCCCTTGTCTATTTTTTCCTCCTTTCTGTAATTTTCCTTCTTAATTTCCAACCTCTTTGGCATCCCTGAGCTCTGATCTCTGTAGCCTCAGTCTAGTAAGATTGATACTTTCCTCCCCACCTCTCTCCTCCTCCTCTCTTCCTGTCTCTTTTTTTTTCTTTTTTTTTTTTTTAGAGACAGAGTCTCACTGTACTGCCCTCGGGTAGAGTGTCATGAGGTCACACAGCTCACAGCAACCTCCAACTCTTGGGCTTACGCGATTCTCCTGTCTCAGCCTCCGGAACAGCTGGGACTACAGGCGCCTGCCACAACGCCCGGCTATTTTTTTGTTGCAGTTTGGCCGGGGCCGGGTTTGAACCCGCCACCCTCGGTATATGGGGCCGGCGCCCTACTCACTGAGCCACAGGCGCCACCTTCCTGTCTCTCTCAGTCTCGCCTCTCACCCCCTCTCCTTTTCCTCTCTCTCTTTTCTCCTCTCTGTCTTCGTTTCTCTCCTCCTTGGTGCTGCTCTGCAGCATCCCTCCCTCTCTAATAAAAACCTTTCGTACAAGCCTTGGTGGTCTGTGAGATCTTTGCCGCTCCTGGGAGCTCCCTATCCTCTTCTCGCACTACCGGCACCACCGCATCGGCTTGTGTCCATCCACCAAAGCTCTCTAACCAGCACCCAACACCGGCCTCATCCAAACTTGAAATGATGGATTTTCTTCTGCAAGACAAAGGAGTTGAAATTCTGAAGGCCCCTGGGCAGACTTCCTGATGCCAAGAGTCACCATTACCCACAACCTCCCTCAATATTGGCAGCCCCTTGTTAGTTACACCACACCTGCCCCAGCCATGTGGCCCCTCCTTTGAAAGCAGGAGAGATGGATTTGAGGCAGCTTTCCTGTTCTTTTAACAAGATGCCTGTCTTTCCATTAAACATTCCTTTCTTCCTTGGGAAAAAAAAAAAAAAAAGATCGATACTTTCTGCTTAGTCCTTATTCCCTCATGAAACAATGTGTGAAATGCCCCAAGGGAAAAAGCCAGGGTAAAGTGGAACTCTGTAAACATTATTCCCTATTCTCAAGGGTCATGACCCCTCAATTCTTACCTGTATTGGTAGTTCTCAAATGTCTTCAATTAGCTGTTTTATGTATTTTGTCCAGTGTTTATTGTTATTTGGGGCAGGAAGTTTATTTAGCCTGACACAATCCACCATAGCAGCCAGAAGTGAAAGTTTCATTCAGTCCAATTCTGACACCAGATTAGGAAAAACTGGAAAGAGGTATTCTCAATTGACCCAGCTGCTTTCAACTGAAGCTCAGACTCTTAGATGCTTGTAGTATCAGATCCACATCTTAAATTAGGGTTCCCTATGTTCCTTATGCTTACAATTTTTAAACTTTTCTTGGGTGTAAGCCATGACTGAGCAATTGATAATGAACTTACCTCCCACTGTAAACAACCATAAAAATAGATAAAATATAGCAACTAATTGCAAGCATTGAATATCAGTAGTCTCTGGCCTTGAGATAAGGGAAACACACAAAGTATTTTCCAAACTATGGAGGGAAGTGGCATCTGAACAGAGCAGTGGTGTTACTGTGTGGAGGAAGCAAAGATCATAGATAGAAATGCAGCCATGATGGAAATTTATGGGACCGAGTATCAAAGAAGAGGAAGCTACACAGAGAAGGAGCTCTAAAAAGCCACACAGAGGTCCTCTCAAGGCTCTTTTTAAGCCTTATATGTAGGGGAAGATTCCATGAAGCCAGGAAGACAAAAATTCTCTGGATCTGGGGACTTATCGAGGATTCCAGTAGTTCACAACAGTGTTGAAACTGTTCTGATCAGTTGGTATGGAAAGACTTCTAAACACCCTGACATTCAATTAAAACTCTAGAAAATCCACACCTTAAATAGGGCTGCTCTATAGTATGTGTTACTTTAGATTTGCCCTAACAAAGCCTAAAACCAAGCTTTAACAGAATCATACCGAGCCTGTTGTATATTCAGTAAAGGAGACAGAATAATTTAAGCTCTCAACAGTTAAATATTCATAATTACCAACATATATTCAAATATTACTAGACATATGAAGAAGCAGAAAAATATGATCCATAAGCAGGAGAAAAAACATAGTCAATACAAATAGATCCAGAAGTACACAGATATTGGAATTAGCAAGTGAAGATTTTTATTTTTTTCCTCATATTTGTTATTGTCACTTTATGGATTGCCAGAGTCGTACGTATAAAAGTCAAGAATCTCTAAGATAGACCAGCTGACTGAGAAGTGAGAATTCGTCTCTGTTTTCTTTACCAAGTACCATTTGTCTACAAATGAGGATTTTTAAATAGCTATCATAAATATGTTCAGAAATTTTAAATTACAAGATGGACATAATAAATGAATAAATGAGTCATCTCAGCAGAAATGACAATTATAAAAAAGAACTAAATGGAAATTATAGAGCTGAAAAATACAATATACAAAATGAAAAATATACTAGATGGACATACAAGCAGACTAGACACCTCGGAATAAAAGATCAGTGAACTTGAAGTCAAGTCTATAGAATATATCTAAATGGAAGCAGAAGAAAGGACTGAAAAAAAAAAATGAGGTGATTTTGAAATGATCTCAAGCAATATAATATATATAATATTTGAGTCCCAGAAGGAAAGGGGAGAGAGATTGGGGCAAAAAAAAAAAAAAAAAAATGTTTTAAATAGTGACTGAAATTCTATATTAGATTTTAAAAATTAACTCACCATTCCACAAAGCCCAGGGTTACACAATCCCAAGGAGGATAAATACAAAGGAAACCACAACCAGGCATATCATAGTCAAATATCTTAAAACCAAAGAGAGCATTTTTTTTTTTGCATTTTTCGGCCAGGGCCATGTTTGAATCCACCACCTCTGGTATATGGGGCCAGCACCCTACTCCTTTGAGCCACAAGTGCTGCCCAACCAAAGAGAATATTTTAAAGAAAGAACATGAACCCATTACATAAGAGGAGGAAGGGTAAGAATTACCATTACTACCAGGAGTAATGCAAGCCAGAAAACAATGGAATGATATATTAAGTATGAAATATGCCACAGGGGAAAATAAATCTAGTATTCTACAACCAGAGAAATCAGCTTTAAAAAGCAAATGCAAAATAAAGATATTTTTGGATTAAAAAAAAACTTTCTCATGGGAGTCTTATGCATAATAAAACAAAAAAGCTGAGAGAATTCATCAGTGCATCTGCACTATAGGAAATGTTAAAGGAAATTCTTAAGGCTGAAAGGAAATGATACCTGTTGGAAATTCAGCTCTAAATAAAGAAACAAAGACTACCATGAAATATAACAAGTAAATAGAAAATATGTTTTCTTGTTTTTTAAATTACTTAAAAGATAACTGACTGTTTAAAGTGAAAGTAATTACTATTCATTATAGAGTTTATGGCATATGTAGAGATAAATACATAACAATATTAGCAAAAGGAGGGAGAGGTAAATTTAGGCATATTATTGTAAGGTTCTTAAATTATAGAAAAAGCAGTATTTATCCTTTTGTTGTTTTCTTTTTCCTTTTCATTAGCTTCTTTTCTAATTATAAACACAATAACATTTATTTATATAAAATTAAAACACATAAACTAGCTGGGTATAGTGGCTCATGCCTGTAATCCTAGCACTCTAGGAGGCCATGATGGGTGGATTGCTTGAACTCAGGATTAGAGACCAGCCTGAGCCAGAGCAAGACCCTGTCTCTAAAAATAGCTAGGAGTTATGGCAGGTGCCTATAGTCTTAGCTACTTGGAAGGCTGAGGCAGGAGAGTTGCCTGAGGCCAAGGAGTTTGAGGTTGCTGTGAGCTATGATGCTACAGCACTCTACAGGGGCAACAAAGTGAGACTCTGCCTCAAACAAAAACAAAAACACATAATCTAGAAAAAGTAAATGTCCAAAAATATCATTCTCAGAAAGAAAAACTACCAGTAGTTTGCAGTGTATTCTCTTTTTTAAAAATCTATAAGTAAAAGGAAAACATATGTAAAGTATTTATCTTGATGAAAAAGTTGTTTCTTACCCCAAATTTCTTAGTCTGTTTAGTGTTGATATAACAGAATACCACAGAGTAATTTATAAAAAAAAAAAGAAAGAAAGAAAAGAAATTTATTCCTCACAGTTCTGGAGGCTAAGAAGTGCATTTATCAAGGTGCCAGCATCTTTTGAAGGACTTCTTGCTGCACCATCCCGAGAGAGAGAGAGAAAGGAAAGAAGGCCAAACTCATTCTCTACAGAGATGCCATTCCCATAATAAGGAACCCACTCCCGTTGGCATTAGTCCATTCTCAAAGGCAGAGGCCTTATGACATAATTGCCTCTTAAACACTATCCTCCCTCTCAACACTTCTGCATTGGGGATTAAGTTCCCAACACATGAACTTTGGGGGACACATATCAATGATAAGATCAAGATTATAAAAATATTAACCCAATGGAGTCAAAACACATTCTTCTTAGTAAAGTATCGCAAGAGTGGAAAAGCAAGTATCCAATGCACTAATACTAATAGGAAGCCAGTAGAGGATCTCACATATGCCCACACAAGAAGAAAACTCAACTGAATTCAAGCTGGAGGGAGAGGAGGGGGAAGGACAAAAGGGGAGGGGAATTGGTGTGCTCCCACCTAATGGGCACAATGTAAGGATATATGGCACACCTCCTGGGTGCAAGACACTACTGCAACAGGAATTTTACCTAACAAATGCATAAACATTGTAACCTAATCGTCTGTACCCTCATATTAATCTGAAATATAAAACAAACATTAACCCATATTTTCTGCCAGCCCTTTTTTTAGTTTAAACATATGGATAGTTTATGAAGACATTCACACTGGAAAATAAATAAATAATAATTAATAATTATAATTATTATAATTATTATAATTAATAATTAATAAATTATTAATCCATTTGGAATTCATTTTATAGTGTGGAAAAGCATATAATATATAGGTGTAGAGAGCAGGCTGTGAGATGGCAGAGCCCTCACAGTCTGGGGAACATTCAGAGAATGAACCCCCAACTGTTTCTCCTCTGTTCCAGAAATAGCCATATTCCTTTCTTCATGCTCCATCTGCCAGAAGTTACATAGACCTTTCTTTGTTTGGTTAACTATGCAGAGATCCTTGAGATCTCTCCCTTCTTTCTCCTTGTCATATGCTAACAAAGTTAAGTAGTAACCACAAAGTCACATAGTTCTTCCTTTGTTTTGTCAACTATGCTGAGATCCTTGTGATCTTGTCCTTCTTACTTCTTGTCATATGTTAATGAAGTTGAGCAGAAACCATTAACAAGATGGTTTGTCTTTGTTAAAGTCATTTACATTTTCCTATTGTACCCTAAGACCAAAACTATGTCTTTTGTTTTGCTATTTCCCCATTTTGTCTATGCTACTTCCCCCTGGACAACCCTGTAGAGATACCATAAAACAAAGCTGATTTTGTGCTTTGGGACTGGCTGTAGCCATCAGCTCAGTCAGTCCTCTGGGTCCCATCCTTTGTTTCCGTGTCTTCTCTTGTGCTGTATTTTCCTCATTCCCCACCAATTCCACTCTGGTTCACTCCCCTTTGCCACCCTGGTTCGTGACATATAGGGTTATAATCTTATTTTTTCTGTATATAAAACAAATGCCCCCAGCTTATTTATTAAATAAACTACCTTTTATCCCCTAAATTAAGGTGTTTTATCATATGCCGTATACTCTCTTTTGTTCCATTGATATATTTGTCTTTTCCTATGTTAGTCTCATGCTTTCAATTATTTTAGCTTTATTGCATACTTGATATACAGGGTGGCCATAAAGTTCATGTGCAATTTAAAATAGTTGTCTTTATGGCCATCCTGTATATCGGGCAAATCTCACCATATTAGTCTTTTAATTCAATTTTTGGGTTTTCTTTCATATTTCCTTTTTCAGTTGCTCTTTAGAATCACTTTGCCAATCCCTTCCCTCTAAATGAATTTTGATTGGAATTGCATTTATTTTCTAGGAACATGGCTATGCCTCCATATATTTTGCCTTCTTTTTTCTTTCTTTTTTTTTTTTTTTTTGCAGTTTTTGGCCGGGGCTGAGTTTGAACCCGCCACCTCCAGAATATGGGGCCAGTGCCCTGTCCTTCGAGCCACAGGTGCCACCCTATTTTGTTTTCTTTTAAATCTACCTTAGATCAAAGTTTATAGGTCCTCAATTTGCCCTAAATTCATTTCTAGGTATTATCCATGGCTTACTATTATTGTGAATGGTAAATTATTTTCATTACTTTTTCTAATTAATTATGATTGAACATGCTTAAAAGTTATTACAATTACACAGATACAACTTGTTTTACTCTGCTCCATACAACTGGATCCCTCTATTAATCATAATAATTTTTCAATTGATTCTCTTGAATGTTATGGAGGGATGATTATAATATCATTTGCAAATGCTCATTTTGACTTTCTATTATCTATTTCCTTTACTTATCCCTTATTTCTTTTTTTCACCTTATTACCCTAGTTAAAGTGCGCAGAGCAATACTGAAAAATAGTAGTGAAAAGGACATTGTTTGGATTATCACATTAATAGAACTTTCTAGACTGCTAAGTCTAATGCTGGTTTTCAGTTTTTGATTTATGTTCTTTAAAATGTTAAGAACATTCTCTTTTCTTCTTTTGGTGTGAGTGGCAGATAAATTTTACCTTTTGAGATGATCATAAGTTTCCTTTCTTCCTTTTAATCTGTTAATCATTAGATTTTATTTTATTTTATTTTAGAGACAAGATCTTGCTCTGTTGTCCAGACTGGAGTGCAGTGGTGTAATCAAAGCTCACTGCAGCCTCAGTCCCCTGGGCTCAAGTGATCTTCATGCTTCACTCTCCAGAGTAGCTGGGATTACAGAAGCAAGTAAGCTGCCATATCTCACTAATTTTTACATTTTTTGTAGCGATGAGAATCTAGCTGTGTTACCTAGGCTGGTCTTGAACCCCTGGCCTCAGGCAATCCTCCTGTTTTGACTTCCCAAAGTACTGGAATTGTACCAGTCATTAGATTTTATAATGTTAAGTCAAAATTATAATTTCAGAAAAAAATCCCCCAAATTGATAAAAGTGTTTTAAGATACTATGGGAGCCAATTTGCTCCCATAGTTATGGATGTCATTCATATATTGACAAATCAGATGGGTCCACCATTTTCTTAAAGGTGCTATATTGTTGTTAAGATAATAGATTTTCACAAGGATTGTGAAAGCTGTCCATCTCTCTCTGGCTTTGAATCGCCGTGGTTCTCTGAAGGAGAATGCTTGGGCTCCTTCTGTGAGCCAACAATGCTTCATGCTTGAATGCCCCATGTCACAGCTCTTTGCGGTCAGGTTGTCTTAATCCTAGTCACAGCTACTTCACAGAGCCTGCTGGTCCTAGATTGCTGGGAGGGCCCTTTCCAACACTCACTGCTTCTCCACCCCAAACCCACCATGTTCTCTTCCTCTTCCCTGAGATGAGCCAACTTCTTGTTTGACTCTCAGCACATATAAGTTCTTATTATACATTCTCTAGGAGTAATCCTTGCTTCTTAGAGCAGCCCAGGCATGGCCACTGTTCTTTAGGCAAGTCTACTGTCCCATTAATATGGTGATCTCACAAAAAGCAAATGATTTTGTCAAGGCATCCTCTTGGTTGGGGCTCAAATAGTATGAATGCTCTTGCCATTGTGGGGGTGGGGAATGAGAGAGGCACAGTGTGAGGATTTCAGCCCCACCCCCACTGAGAGTTCTGTCAACCACACCCCACTGCTGAGCCTGTGTCTGGACAGCTATGGGCTTAGCTTTGGGAGAGGAAGTGGGAAAAGATTTTGAAGACTGTTAGAAGCCAAGAAAATGGCCACCCAGGACATGAGGGTGACTCACAGGCTCTACTCCCATCCATTCTCCCAGCCATCACAGGCCTATATCTGGGACTTCTGACTCTAATCCCTGTGGCCCCCTGCACCTGGATTCCCAGGCCTCTGGGCCAGCTGGCAGTTACTGGACTCTGGCAGCATAGGTCTGCCCCATTCTCCCAGCAACATAGGCGGCCAGGCTCACACCAGGTGGCCACAGCTGGCCCATCTTATGGCCAGACCCGGAGGTGAGGTCAGCCTGAACTGAACTACCATCCTGTGACTCAGTCACCACTGGCACTACTGGGCAGCACTGTGCAGGACACTTCACCAAGACCAATCTAAAGGAGCTGGCACTATAGGGCAGAAGGCAAGTCATAAGTGATAGAAAGGATGGGGCTAGGAAGGTGTCCTGAGGAAGCCTCCAGCCCTGCTGCCAGTCCGTGTCACAGCCCCCAAGCCCTTTGAGAGCAAGTGACAGCAGCATGATCTATACCAATGAGAACATCATGAAGACAGGGGTTCTGGAGTTTCATCCTGAGAAGTAGAGCAGGAGGCCTGGAATTAAATCTTTGAAGTTATTTCCATATAAGGCTATACATTTTAAATGTGTATTATAAAGCCTTAGATGTTCAACAGTGAGACCTAAGACAGTGCCTGACACAAAAGAGGCTCTCAAAAATATCTGTTGAATACATGAACAAAGCATAAATAACATATTCATTATTCTTAAAACACTATTTTCATATTTCTTCCATTTTTTGTTTTACTGGGAGCCTAGAAATATGGAAGCAGCCTGGGCCTCTCCAGCCCTGGGTGCCATCTCTAGTGGTCAGGCCTGAGACCAGACTGTCCTGGCCAGGCCACTGCTATGTGTGAGTGTCTGTGGATATGTAGGCTCAGTGGGGGCTAAAGCTGGGTCATAAGCCTACATCCTAGGTGACAGATAAGTAGAGGAGCCCCAGTAACTGGGTTTCTGTGCTCCATCCCCACTTGACTCCTCTCTGTCATCCCTCACTTTAGGTAGAGCCTTACCTGCCCCCCAAACCCCATAGCGCTGATTCGCTCTTGCCTAGGCTGAGAAGGGAAGGGGCCTGCACAGTCAGGCCATGGCCAAGAGTCTCTGGGGCCTGGAATGAGCACACAGTCCAGCTGCTCTCTGGAAGAGGTGATAGGTAACTTTTCCTCACAGAGACCATTGTCGCTGGGCTAAGGGAAGCGTCCAATTATGAGGGGAAGCTGGATACCTGAGAAGCCTAGCTTGGGCCTTTTTGGGGGGTTTACAGGTAGAATGGCGCTTGATGCTGGGGGGAGGCTGGGTGATCACAGGCAGGCTGCCTGCAGCCTCTGGACCAAATGAGAAATGAGAGAGGTGAAAGGACAGGGTCCCCTCCAGGCAGGGGTGAGGCTGTAAGCTCCTTTCCTGAGGCCCCTGTTGCACAACACTTCATCACATGGGCCTCACTGCCACCACCAACAGCCTGTTCTGTCACTTCCCTGCCAGGGCTGGGCTGAGCCGCCTCTGTCTCCCACCTGTCTGCTACCTCCCCGCTGTGTGAGATGCCATTCCTCCCAACACCCTTTTACTCCCAGGCCCCAGGGCCAGGGCCTCCCTGGGCCCAGCTGGGTAAACCTGCCCCTGCCCTGACACCTGGCAGCCCCTTTGTTGTGTCCTAGAGAAGACCTGCTTTCTGTATGAAAACAGAGACAGAGCAGGTCTGACAGGGGTGCTGCTGGGGATTGCAGGTGCGGCTGAGACACATCTAGTCCCTGGTGCAAGGGACGTGGCACAAAGCCACCGACACAGAGAGTAAACTCCAGACCTACCACTTGAAACTGCGTGAGCTTAGGGTGGTCACTCACCCTCCCAAGGCTCAGTTTCCCGAAGGGAATTGAGTCTGCTCTCTGTCTGCCCCAGGATCTGGCTCAAGGCCAGTAACCAGCCTTCATTGGCAGAATCAGCTTTGTCCCTATTTGGATCTTCAGAGAGTGGATCCTCCCAGAGCCCCAGCCTCTCATCCCCAGAGAGGTGTGGCTGCTTAAAGAGTCCCCAACATACACCTAAGTCTCGTTGACCAGGTCTAGGCAGGATGCCCAGCAGAAACTCAGAAAGTGTTTGCTAAGGGACTGAATGACACAAAACCAGAGCTGGGAAGTTTCCTCTGTCACAGGCACACCCTCCTCTCTATGCTCTGCTCAGCCAAAGGCTAGCTTTGTTCCCTCCTTGACTGAGTCCTGTCCTCCCAGGCTATGCAGTGTATCAGCCCAGCCACCTCCCAGGCCACACCATCCCTGACCTTCCTTCTGGATATTGGGTGGTTGCCTGTGCCCCGGCTGCCTCCACCCCTTTCAGAGTCCCCAATCCCTGCCTAGAGTGGGCCTACCTTGGCTCTCTATCACTTGAAGGCCTGGTTGTAGCCCTGCAGGAGACCCACACAATCCATCCCCATCCAGCTCTGCCCTTCCACAGACTGCTGTCCTCTCCGCCATATGGACTCCTGGGCTCCTGTCCTGGACCAGCAGGTTCCTGGGCCCAAGGCCATGGGTCCTAGACCTGGGCCAGACAGCCCCCAATGAAGTGAGGGCTTCTAAAATTCTCTCTGGCTGTCCTCTGGGGCCCTGGAGTGGTCAATATTATGGACTGAGCACTCTAAGAAGAGAAGACTCCCTATCAAGGATTTGGATTCCCTTGGAATCCAAGCTATTGGCCTTGAAGAAGGGTTGTATTGGCCCCAAGAAGCTGAATGGGGCAGGTTCTACCAGAGACCTGTGGCCACTGGACTGGGGAGGAACAAGTTTGCATCTGAGCTCTCTGGCTAGCCCCCTCACAGGAAGGCAGCCTCAAGGATGGACTGCTCCATCAGCTTCATTCTACTTCCCCACTTTAAGGATACACGCAACTCTGGGAAGTCTTTTGCTTTGTCCCTGGAGTTGACCTTGCCCTCAACCTGACGTTGTTCCTGTTCCAACCCTTCCCTCCCCTCACCCTAAGCTCGGGCCCAAGGGCATCTCCCAAGGGTGTTTGTTCCTGCTGGAGCCTGCCAGCCTTGCCTGCCCATCGAGGAAAGAGTGCTGTGGTTTCTCCTGACCTTGGACAGACCTGGCTGCATATAGAAGGCCTTAGCATTGTGCCCTGAGACACTGGGTGTGGCCTCCAAGGCAGCAGGAGCAGAAATCCTCACCATCCTAAGCCCCCTCATGCCCTCCCTGCCTCTCTCTGGGTCATGTCCAAGGGATGAGCTAAGATAAAATTTCCCACAATGATAGTGTTGTTAAAAGCAAATGTTTTTGAACAACTTTTATGTGCCAGGTTCTCTGTTGGGTGCTAGGGAAACATAAATAAATAAGACAGGCACAGCCCTGTCCTCACAGATGCCTCGACCCCAGCTCTCAGCAGGACATGGCATATGGAGAGTACTCAATACATATTTGTTGAATAAATGAAGAATGCATGAAATGAGCAGTCTGATTATACCCAGCAGCACAGATGCCTGGAGGGTGTACAGTAATATGTGAAGGCCAGAGGTGAGTTGTGATCTGGCCACCACCCATCCCCAGCCTGGAGAAGAATCCCAGACCCTGTAGCTGCCCTGTGACTTTGTACCCTAGCAAAATAAGATCTCAGCAACACAGCAATCCTCCAGGACTAAGGCCATTAAAGGTGGAAAGGAATTCTGAGTGCCGTTTGGAATAAGTTTAGGGGAAGAGTTAGAGAAGCCATAGGAGCTGCAGCTTATCTGACCTGCTGTCCAGAACCCAGGGTGCCCCAGAAGTGAGTCCAGTGTGGCCCCCGAACAAGGGCTACCCCTAGCCTCCAGGAGCACAGCAAGGCCCACGCCTCTCTCTTGTGGGAATGTGCTGTTAGAAGTGGGCTGCAAGTCAAGGATGTCATCAAGTTCTGTCGAGTCATGGTAGTCATCAAGAACCTATGTGAGGAGGCTTGGTGCCTGTGGCTCAAGTGGCTAAGGTGCCAGCCACATACACCTGAGCTGGTGGGTTTGAATCCAGCCCAGGCCTGCCAAACAACAATGACAGCTACAACCAAAAAACAGCCGGGCACCTGTATTCCCAGCTACTTGGGAGGCGGAGGCAGGAGAATTGCTTGAGCAGAGTTTGAGGTTGCTGTGAGCTGTGATGCCACCGCACTCTACCCAGGACAACAGCTTGAGGCTCTGTCTCAAAAACAAAACAAAACAAAACAAAACAAAACCCTCTTATCCCCAGAGAGGTGTGGCAGCTTAAAGAGTCCCCACCATACACCTAAGTCTCGATGACTGGCATAGACCTGGACATCGGGCATCACTCCAAGCTGCCCAGACACTGCACAATGAAATGAGAAAGTTTTTATACCAGACTCGAAGATTATGCCAGATTCTCCCTACCCCTGATCTCTAACCTTGTGAGAGAAGCCTTTGGAGACGGATTACACTGCCCAGAGACTGAAGAGCCAGGAAAGTAAGTGGGTAATGAAGGAATTTCAGGATGGGGGTGGAAAGTATAGCCAGTCCTGGGGATGTGTAAATTGAGAGAAACAAGCAATGTCTGAGGCGAGGTCTCAGGAATCCACCGTGAGGTACACTGAGTAGAAGCTCCCCCAGCTAACCTCTGCACTGTTGATATTCACTACGACTCTTGGAGTCCAGATGAGGGGTCTCCAATCACAAACCATGCTGTACCCCTAGCCCTCCAGATAGCAAATAATAAGTGATTGTTGCCCCCAGTCTCTACACCATTTAATGGGATCTAAGTCCTGGGGAGCTTTTGGCCTACAGATGTCAGAGATCATCCAGAGACCAACTCTCCTGCTGGCCCTTCCACCTCTGTACATTTGGGGCACAGGTCTATGTAGGGCTGAGCAGAAATCTCTTCTACCATAAAGTATCAAGAGCCCAGTAGCTGATGCTCTGTGGATCCAGACCTGTCCCCCAAACACATCACACTCCCCATACAAGCCACTGCTACACACACCATTTATGTGGTTTTTCTCCCAGCTGAAAAGATAGCAGCTCCTCACCTTCCAGAGAGGCATCTGCATTCTACCGCGAAGGGCCCCTCCCTTCCTTGGACTGCCCCAGCTGTGCATCTTGGGGGTGTTAGCCAGCCCACACTTCTCATCCTACAAGCTGTGAGAATACTGGGAGCAGAGCCCTTATCAGAGCTTGGCTAAGAGGGTGCACAGAGTTGTTAAGAACTTTGGCTAAATTAGGGACAACTCTTCAGGATCTGGAGAGGCAAACGGTGTCTACCTGGTTGTAACCAACAAAAGTGCCCAGAGAACCAGCGGTGATAGGTGGGGCCCTGGCCAAGCTATGGTACCTGCAGAGGCTGTTCAAGGACATCCCTGGAGGACAATGGTTGAGAGTGAAGACTTTGGGGAGAAGGGCCCTAAGTAAAGGGCTTCTCATATTTCCACTCCCCTCTACATCAGACAGCCACTACCCACGCCATTCTTTCAGCTCCTTTCCTGGAGAAACAAAGCTCCTTTCGAAGGAGGAGGGGAGAGGGGACTGTGCAGATGATGGCTGGGAAGAGCTGGCCGCAAGAGAAGAGCCGCGTGTCCTGGGGAAGCAGGGACACCGGGAAAGACAGCATGCTGCTTCTAGACGCAAGTCAGGGTCGCCTCCTCCAGACAGCCTTCCTGGCCTCCGCAAACTAGTTCCAATGCTTTCTATTTCTCCCCCCGACCCATACTTGGCGCTGCCTGCTCTCATCCTGGGTCGGTGTCGCTGGCCTAGGCCTGCTCAGGCCCAGGGTTCCGAGCTCAGTGCGCGCCGTTCAGCGAGCTCCTTACAGCGAGAGATGAGGCCGCAGGTTCGCCTGCCAGGACCTTGAGGTATCCGAGCTAGGCGCAGCCCCATCCCCCATTTGAGCCTCCCCTATCCCTCCTCTGCCTGGGGCACCGCCCCCATAGATGTGACTTCAAAGGGCCTGTGTTTGCGCTTTCGCGGAGGTTTTGGGTACGCGTTCCGCAGACCCGAGGCCCGGGCAGAATCCGAGACATCAGGGCGTCCCCACCCGAGGGGGGGCCTCTGAGCACTGGGTAGGAGTGCGGGGATGCGGGTGTCTGGGGCTGCGGAGCAGGTCCTGAGAGCCCCCCGAAGTGGGAGGGTCGGGCCGGCAGCGGGGCCAATCCGGGAGCGCAGGGAGCCGGGCGGGGGCCGGGCGGAGCAGGGCTGGGGGCGGGCGGGCCGGGGGCGGGGCGCGGCGACCGGGCGGCGGCAGAGGCGGCGACGGCTCCTCAGTGTCCGGCTCAGGCTCCGGCTGCGGCTCTCGCCCGCGATGCCCCACTCCGTGACCCTGCGCGGGCCTTCGCCCTGGGGCTTCCGCCTGGTGGGCGGCCGGGACTTCAGCGCGCCCCTCACCATCTCGCGGGTGAGTCCGCCGGCAGCGGGGCGGCAGGGCGGTCCCGGGTCTGAGACCAGGTCCCAGGGATCCCTTCCCCCGGGACCCAGATCCCCGACGTGTCAGAGGCTTGAACGCGGAGAGTTGGCCCGAGTGTCCCGCAAGCTGTGGAGCCGGCTTCCAGGCAGGGCAGAGCCGCCCCAGCCCCTTCCCCTTCCTGCTGGGCCTGCCTGCCCCATCCCGCGGGGAATCTCCCCAAGAATCCGCACACTAGCCTCCCCTCCGGCCTTGTTTAGGGGGAGTCACCATGGGCCAGAGAAGGACCCACAGACACGCTCCAGGGGTCCAGACAGATCTACAGAGGCACAGAAACTCTCCTCAGACCCCAATCTTCCTGAAGATTTGGGACAAAAATGACTGAAAGCCCTCTTCCCCCATCAAGGGTCCCCGCCAGCAGAGCTGGATGACCCCAGGGAGATCTAAGGTCATCTCTCAATCTGAGAAGAGAAGGAGACTCTGGGCTTTAGTCAGCCTCTCATTCATGACCTCAGTCACCCTAAGGGAAGTGACCAGGAGGAATTTTTGGCTTCCAGGGGAAAGGGAGACTTGCCTATGAGGTTGTGAGACACTGCTCCACAAGACAACACAAAGCCAGGGCCAGGATAACCTCAGCCCAGCTCCTCAAGTTTCCTAGGGCCATGCCTTGCCCCAGGCTTTGGACTGAGGGGGAAGAGGAGAGGATACAACCCTTAGGGGGCGACTAGTCTGAGGACAGAGGAGCAGAGAAGGGGGCTCAGACCCTGTCAGAGGTGGTGCCCAGTCTAGGGGAGACAGGAGCCTAGCCCAGATGAGGTGTCCCTTTGTCTGGAAGGGCAGAAGAGGGAACTCAGATCTTGTCCCTGGGGGGCCCCATCCTAGGAAATGAAAGAGAAAGAATTCAGGCCCTGCCTGTGGTGGCTCCCAGTCTGGAGGGAGCAGAGGAAGCAATCTGGACCGTCTGAAGGCCATCTCTTGCTCCCCCACAGGCTGCTCTGGTCTTTGGGGGCCTGTGCCAGAGGAGATGAGAACCACCTTCCCCCACCCTACTGCCACCTCTCAACATGAGGGCTGGGCCAAGCTGGCTGGGCTTTCAGAGACTTCCTTCCAATTCTGGCGAAGGGGTGGGCACCCAGTGGAGCATGGAATCATGGAATCCCATATTGGGGGCCAGGGTGACAGGCAGGCCCAGCTGTTCTAGGAGGCTTTCCACATCTGCCCTCACCTGCCAGGTCCCTGGGGCCAAATGAGGTGGGCCTGCAACACATCCGGGAACCTTTCATCTCCCACTTTCTTGAGGGATGTGTGCATGTGCGAACCTCTCCGTCTGCCTGTGTGTCCACTGAGGGCGCTGGGGGGGGCTCTAGGCAGGCCAGCCAGGCACCCTGGGCGTGAGGCCGCTGACAGGCTCAGTGGCGAGAGGGAGCTGAGACATCTGTTGCCCACGCGGCTGCCTGCCTGCTGAGGGAAGGCCTTACAGGCCTCCACACGTCACAGTGGCCGCTGCAGCAGCGGCCTTGTTTGAAGCTGATTGGGGATGCAGGTCCCTGGCAGGCAGACAGTCTGGGAGAGGGCTTGCCAGGAAGACCCCCCTTTATCCCCCAAAGTCACACAGCAGCAGCTCAGAGCAAAGGAGCCAGGATGGCTGAGACTGGGTTTGGGTGGGATCTGGGGAGATGTACAGGGCTGGAGAGGCACAGGCCACAGCTTGCCTAGCAGGTACCTCAGGGGCAGGTCTACAGGGACTAATAATATGTGGGAGTGTCTTCACCAAGGGGGCTCAAGAACCAGCCCCTCCCATGCTTGCAGGGCCTTCCCTACTCAGGATCCAGGCAGGAGGCAGGCTGCCAGGTAGGGTTGGGGACTTGCAGTCTTGGCCCATGAAGCCCCAGGGATCCCCTAGGAGCACCATCCAGGGCTTCTTCCCCACAAACTAATGATATCTGGCCTTGGCCGAGCATCTGTGCCATGCCAGGCCCCACCCTGATGGGTGTTGGTACCAGCGTCTCCCCAGCAGCCACCCATTTTTGGAATGAGCACCGCTGTATACTCAGCCTCCTATGGGGCCTTTACATAGCCTGATCATCTCAGGTGGCCCTTACAGCAGCCCTTAGAAGTAAGGACTCCCTTTGGCCTCATATTATCAGTAGGGACATAGAGAGAGAGAGTTTAAGGTAATGTACCCAGAGAAGCAGAGTGGGGACAGGACCTGTGACTATATGAGACAATATAGAACCTGACTCTGACTGGCTCCGAGCCCACCACAGTGTCTGGGCTGGGTGGAGCAGGGGCTGGGAATGTAGCTGCTATAGGTGAGTGGCTGATTCATGTCCCAGCCTCCCACCTGACCTCACTGTTCCTATCTCCTTTCCTTCTGTCTGTTTACCCTGCACTTAAGCAGCTAGAGGGATCAGCCTGAATTCAACTTTGTCTTATGACTTCTCTGCTAAAAACCCTCCATGGTTCCCAACAATGCAGGAGAAACGCCAGCTTCCCACCTGGGCATACAAGGCTCTGCAAGATCTGGTCCCTACCTCTTCTCTGACTTCCTATCTTCCACTCTCCCCTACTAACCATGCTCAGGCCACTCAGGCTCCTTTCTACTCTCCCTCCAGATGAGCTGTTAGACATGCTGCTCCTTCCACCTGGAACACTCTCTCTCCCCTTATGAAGAAAGGGCACCATGGTTAAGAATGGAGGTTTGAGGGCAGCGCCTGTGGCTCAGTGAGTAGGGCGCCGGCCCCATATGCCGAGGGTGGCGGGTTCGGACCCAGCCCCGGCCAAACTGCAACAGAAAAATAGCTGGGCGTTGTGGCGCGCGCCTGTAGTCCCAGCTGCTCGGGAGGCTGAGGCAAGAGAATTGCGTAAGCCCAAGAGTTAGAGGTTGCTGTGAGCCGTGTGACGCCACGGCACTCTACCCGAGGGCGGCACAGTGAGACTCTGTCTCTACAAAAAAAAAAAAAAGAATGGAGGTTTGAATTTGGAATCAGTTGGCCTGGAGAGAAATTCTGACTCAGCTATTTATCAGTTAAGAAGGCGGTATCCATAAGTGATACTATACTTCTCTGGACCTCAGTTTCCTCATCTAGGAAATGAGCTTGCCTTGAGGATTAATGAGACAATGCATGTAAAGGTGGCTGGGAGAGTTATGGTTTCCTGGCCTCACACCCTCTCTGACCAGAACTCTCCTAGCCAAGTAGAGCTGACAGCATCCCAGCCATCCCTGCTTTCAAGAAACTTCCTCCACCCACAGAAGTCGGAATGCACCCCTTGTGCTGGCTGAATCATCCTGTAGCTTGCCCCTCCCTCCCAGAAGACAACTCCTCTCCAGTGTGAGGACTAGGACAAGGTGTCCTTCCTACAAGGCTCTTTTTATCTGTAAAATAGGGAAGAGAATAGACTCTGCCTCACCCATGGTTGAGAGGGTGCTGTGAGCTAATTAAGGGTAAGGTGCTGAACCAGGCCCAGGGATAGGGCAGGTGTCTATGAATGGGGCCTTGCAGGAAGGAGGGATGGTGTCAACAGAACATGTCCCCCAGGACAGGCTTGTACATACATGTGCCCAGCCCTACAAGTGAACATTAATGGTGAGCTGGTTGGCTGAGGGTGTCATGCTTCAGAAGAGAAACATTCAGCTTGGGCAGTGCCTACTCCAGGCCCCCAGCCAAAGAGCTGCCAGCACCTCAGGTTTGTCCACTCACTACTGGGAACTAGTTGAGCTGAGCCTCGTGGGGCTTCCAAGAGCTCCCACCTCCACCAACAGGAAGGAGGCCACTGGCAGCAGCTGGGAACTGGCTGGCAAGGCTGAGTAACAGTGAGGGTGTCTCAAGTCTATTTCTAAAGGCTGGGACAGCGTGAAGGGTACCTTCTGGCCTGAATTTTCCCCTTGGTTGCTTATTCAGATCTCTGTGAGTCTAGCTCTACCTGCCTCACATGACCTTCATCAAATGACCGACATTGTAAGTTTCCAGGTATAAATACTGCTTGACCTTATGGGGTCAGTAGTGGCACGGAGGTAGCCTGAATGCCTGTCCTGCTAGGGAAGTGAAGGTAGAGTTCTGACCCTGGAGACGGCAGGCTGGCAGCTGCCACTTGCCTAGAGAAGGGATGTTCAAACCGCCCATTTTAATCATAATGGGGTATTAACATTCACAGTGTAGGAACACAGAAGTGGTAATGTGGGCACATAGGGTACTGTGAGAGCCCAGAGGAAGTAGCCTCTGTGCTAAAACCTAAAGGATGAGGGTTTGGGAGTCAAAGGAAAGAATGTTCCAGGTAGAGGGAAGAGCATTTGCAAAAGTGTGGAGCTGAGATACCTGGTGCCTGTGGCATTCAGAATATCTGGATGGAGTATGGTAGTAGAGGTGAATGTGGGGTGGGGGTGAGAGCTGAGAGCAAATAAGTAGGAAGGCAGGCTCACTAAGGTCAAGGGGCTGCTATGCAGTTTGGCTGGATGGGACATTGTCTGTGTAGGGTATTTGTGACATGTCCATGCTTTGTATGTATCTGTGAGTACATATATCCCTGGGTGTCTCTATGTCCCTTGCATGTCCTTGGGTACACATGCAGGCTGAAAGAGTGACATCCACTTGTCCCAGCCCAGAGGAAGACCTGCTAATATTACCCTCATACCCAACCAGGCCCCTAGGTGCTGGAGTGGGAGTGTTTAGAGCAGAGGCTGTAGAAGGACCACAGGGGCCCTCAACCAGCCTCTTGGCTTGCCCAGCCATGGGTCATGCTGGCAGCGAGGTCATGCTGGCTTGCTCACCCATGGGTCACACTCACCAGCTTCTGAGGTTGGGGAGGTCTAGAGCAGAGCCTGCAGCGAAGCCACATAATGACTGTGCCCAACCATCTGGCTTATCCACCACAGGTCCATGCAGGTAGCAAGGCTGCGCTGGCTGCCCTGTGCCCAGGAGACCTGATCCAGGCCATCAATGGTGAGAGCACAGAGCTCATGACACACCTGGAGGCACAGAACCGAATCAAGGGCTGCCATGACCACCTCACACTCTCCGTGAGCAGGTGCGCACGGGGCAAGCTGGGCTGGGAGGAGGAGGGGACAGTTGTGGGCAGCCAGCATCCTGGTGAGCTGGGCCTCACACATCCCTCTGCCGGCTCCTGGGCACCCCAACCAGGCACAGTGTCCCAAGGAGTAGTACCTTCATGGGAGACTGCCAGGTACTGTTTAGAGCCAGGGGTAGCTTAAGAAGGGAAGAAGGCCTTAAACTCCAGGCTAGAAGTGTGTGGGGCCCTGATGGCAAGTCCTGTAGCAGCTATAATGAGACCTTGAGTAGCCTCTGGGGTGTTTGTTTCCGTCCTTTCCATTCCCCTGAGTGACAAGCTTAATGACCATTTCTAAGCAGTTGCTTATCTGACATCTCATTTAACCCTCAAACCAACTTAAAAAAAAAAAAAGATAAACATAACATATCCCACTTTCCAGATGAGAAAACTGAGGCTCAGGAATGTTGGAGGGTGCTTAAAGTCACACAGCAAGGGAATGGAGAAGCCAAATTTGATCTCAGGTCTCTCTCACTCCTAAAGATTCCAGTCCCTCTACATGGCTGCTGACCAATCTTGCCAGTTCCACAGCTTCAATGCTTCAGCTGTCCCCACCATGGCCCACACCTCTGTCCCAGTTGAATTTGGATTTGGGCAGGCTTCCTGCCATGGACTGCATAGTGCTGTGCAGCCTATCATGGAGGAGAGGGTAGGGGTCATCAAGCCCCATCTATGCCCCCATCATAGGTGGTTGTAGTATAGAAAGTCCACTTGAGGCTCCCTCAGCCTTGCTCAGGTCCTGGGTCTTTATTCAGCTCTGACAATCAGGTGACCTAATCCTAGCTGAGTGATATTTCCCCGCCCCCCACCTCACCCAGATCCACAGAAGTCAGACATAACTGCTCGCCTCTGCACATTTACTGTTAACAGGGACTTTCCATGACCCCCTGTGGAAGTGTGTGGGGAAAGCCTTCTCAAACCATAACACGCTAGCCGTGCCTTGGAGCTGGCAAGGCAGGAGGTGATCCATTGGCTCAGAGCCATTAAATACTGTGCAAAGGCTTATGAGGTAGTCCTTGTATATGCCTCGCTCATGTCCAGGTCTGGATCAGAGTAAGGACCCCTGGCTGTTCCCTCAGCACTGAGTGGACCCAGCTGCCAGTCCAGGGCCTTGTATGCTCTCCCTGGCACATGGTAAGGATGCTCCCAGCCTTGGAGTTCAGCACAGCTGGTCCTCATCCAGACTCTGAGATCTTAGGTACCCAGATGACCTCTGCCAGCCTGAGTTTCCCTCCCCATAAAACAAGATCACATTCATCACTCTCTCCCAGACTGAGGTACAGGCTGGATGGGAGAAATGTCAGCACTGCTCTGCCCACAAGTAGCCTCTGAGGCCTCCCACTTGGCTGGGTTCCTGGGCCCTGACTCACCTCCGGCTTTGACTCTGTGTGGCTAAACAAGGGCAGCCCTAGTGGTAATGGGGAAGGGGGAAGGGTGCAGTTAAAAGGGGCCTGAGTCAGGAGATTCCCAGAGAGAATGATGTCAGGGCAGCGTGGTGGGGTGAAGGTCTTCTTTCCTTCCTTCCTCCCCTGCTCATTTGTTCCAAACCAGGCATAGACAGAGCTAGAGGCCCACTGACCTTTCCACTCTGGGCATTTCAGCTCCAGCATGCCACTTGGCCACGGAGCAGGTAAGAATGCATTCTCTACTGTCACAGAGCTGGGTTCCAATCCTAGCTTTGCACTTAAAAATTGTGCTGTGCTCCAACAAATGATTTAATTTCTGATTCTCAGTTATCTCATCTACAAAGTGGGGATTATACTAGGTTTTACATTTTTTAAGTTGGTTTGAGAGATGTTGCTTTGAAATGGTCATCAAGCTGATCACTCAGGGAAGGGAAAAGGACAATCTTGTGATCTAGGCATTGAATGATGATGATGTGCCAGGTCTGCTCAGTCAAAGTGACAACCTGAGTTCTGCCCTCCGTCTCCCATCACTAACCCTCACACAGGATGATGCTGGGGGATTAAGATATGGGGCCCACCTGACCCTCTGGACCAACACTTCTTCTCCTGGACAACTTCCTACCTGCAAGGTCTCTGACTCTGCTCCCTATCTGGCCTGCTATGCCAGGACCTATGCCTGGGCCCGAAGACACCTCCATATACACACAACATGGGGCTTTGCAGAGGATCAGTCTGGTGAGCCAGCTGGAGCCAGCTACTCTGTGCTCCTACTCCCAGGTCCCTACCTGACCTCTTTTGTACAGAGGGCTCTAATTCCCCACAGACTTCCAACAGAATGAAAAGTGTAGTAAAGGCCCAGCCTCCCCACTAGGCTTATTCTTTCAGGAGGCCAAAGCCAGGCATTCAGCAATCCAAGCTAAACCATACTTCCTGGGCATGTTCTAAAGGTCCAGAACCCTCCTGTCATCAATTCTAGCCCTGGTGTGACTGATAGTATCTGTTGCCCATCACATGTGGTCCCAGATGCCTTTGCACAGCCTATTTTTAGTTAATGTCATTTTGTTTAAAGATAGGAAATGGAGCTACCTGCTCATCTTTCCTAAAGATAGGAAATGGGGGCTGTCATGTGACTAAGCCCTTCGATCCAGTCTGGTGCCCTGAGTAACGGTTGTGGCTCTGGGCACTTTGTTCCCTTTGACCCTTTACTTCATAACTTTGTTCCCTTTGACCCATAACTTCAGAGAAATAGACTCATGAGATGGTCCAGGTATGTCCCAGCAGAGTCCTGAGTAGGTGGAGGCCACAGTTAGAGCTATGAGTTAGACCAGTAACTTGGGAGCCTGGTTGAGGCTACTAGAGACAGAGACCACAGGGAAGGGGATGTCCTGGGACAGCAGAGCCCTGATGCTGAGGCCGTGAAGCCTGTGGAGTAGAGAGGTAGCCTGCAGGGGGCTAAGATGAGGAGGGACAGAGTGAGTTTAGACTACAGGTGTAGACAGATTATTAAAACTCTCAGCTGAGAAGGGGAGGGGGCAGGGATGAGCTGCTGGGCCAGTGATGAGACCTCAGGAAGCCCCAGGAGGCCTCTTCAGTTGGGTTGGGAGACATTATTCCCCTTTGTTCTAACCAGCCTCTCTTCCAGCCACCTACCATTGCGGGGTCTATGCACCCAGGGGGCCTGCCTTCTCACATGGCTACTGAGCAGCAGGGCTGAGCCCCAGGTCTGTAGCCTCTCGGCCTGCCTGCCCTGCTTATGGCAGGTTTACGATGTTTTTCTCCCTCCTGAGTGGTGTTTGGCTTTTGGTTTCTATGGCGAAGCAGGAATTTCCTAATGGCCTGTTTCCCATTTGGGCTGGGCAGACATCGGTGATGACTCTGCCGATGACTCTGCCGGCAGCAGCAGCAGGAGGGGAGGCACACCCCTCAGAGCCTCCGTTTCACCTCCCCCAGAGCCTGTGGACACTTGACCCCAGACCCCACCAGAGGCTGTGGATGCCCAAGGGATGAGTGGATCAGCTTCTACTGATCAGTGCATAAGACCTGGCTTTCTCTGCTGTGAGCTGGGATTCTTTAAGCTGAGCTTCGGTAGGCCCCAAAGAGGGCAAAAGAGTAGAGAAGCTGCAGGGCTTCTGCTGCCTTCTCTAGGAACCAGACCAAGGAGGGACGGTGAGGAAGGGAGCATACAGCTTGCACCAGGAGGATGGAAGATCTAGGATGTGGCTTCTTGTCATAACATTCACCATAATGGTGCAGGGGAAAGCATTGAAGTAGTGTCCTTCTACCTGCAGGCCAGGTCCTGGGTGTCTCTAAGCCTAGAGCCTGCCCCCTCTGGGTCCTGGCCCCCAGGCATGATGGGCATGGTGGGCAGACACAACTGACCATCCCAATTCATGCCACAGGCCTGAGGGCAGGAGCTGGCCCAGTACCCCTGAAGACAGCAAGGCTCAGGCACACAGGATTCACATCGACCCTGAGGCCCAGGTATGTATAGATTGCTTAACCTGGGCTGGCTCAGAGATGGCCTGGGGCAGAAAGACCAGGATTGGTCTGCAGGATCCTCTGCATTGGATTTCCTCACTGTGGCTCTCAGATACCCAGAACAGAGACTGAAGCAGAAGTCTTCTCCAGCAATGTTCCTAATTATCCCATGTTTCTCAGGTGATGAGCGCCTGCTGTTGGCTCTTTCTCTACCCCAATCTAGATTCTAGAAAGAGGACTTGTAATGGGCAGGAATTTGCTGGGTCTTGGCTTAGGGCTACCACTCACCCACCTAGAGTTTACTTTGTTGCCCAGTGATGCCAGACCAGGAAGAAGTCACCAGGCTTGGGTTGGGGAAGGTTGGTCACTCTTCAGGTTGTGGAGTGACCTCAGGATATGGGACACTTTTCTGCCTCATCCCACCCTTGAGTGCCCCATTCAAGCCTGAAGTTCTCTCCTAACCATCCTGTGATTGTATCTAGCAGACCTCAGGCTGCAAGCATGTCTGCTCAGTCACTTTTGGGTACATGACAGGAGTCATAGCTATGGTCCTATCCTCAAGAAGAGGGAGGGAGCCAGGCTGCTGTAGGGCCTCATTTTGCCATGAGCATGAGGCATACCAAGTGATCAAACCTGAGGCATCCAGAGCCAGCTTGATATCTGTGGGCCACAGAGATTGGGCAAGATGGAGACTGGGCTTGTCTGTGATAGAGTCAGAACCATGGGGCCCAGCATGTGAGACCATGGCCTCCTGGTCTGCTTTTGTCCACTCTCTTGACATGAAAGAAAAGGGTCCAGGGCAGGGAGATGAGGCTTGGCTGAACCAGTGAGAAGGGCTCAGCTGGGGGCCTGAGTTTTGGAATTTGAAACTCAGCTGTATTGATTTCTCTAGTTTCTATCCTGGTTTCTCCCTTAGCACCTACCCCAGTCCCATTTTGCTCAGACATTTGTTCCCTCCCTTGCTCAGCCAGCATCCCTGAGGCCAGATACTTACGGCATGCCAAGGACAGCCCATCCTAGCAAGGGAACAGCACTTTTAAGTTCTGGGATAGGGGAAGCCAGGGGTTGAAGGAGCTAAGAGTAAGCATATGACTCAGATAAGGGGTCAGAGAGGGCTTCCTGGAGGAGGGGGTATCCAAGCTCAGCCCTGAAGGCCTAGGAAAATCAGGCCAAGTGGCATGGGGAGAGGAAGTGTGCTCAGGAAGCAAATACAAAGGTTGTCTGCCATAGGTTCAGAGAACAGAAAGGTCAAGGGGAAGGGAGGGCAAGGTCAGAGGAGTGAGAGGGCAGGGATGAAGCAGGACTTCATGAAGGGGTGGAGCAGAACTTCTCCATGGGGCTACATTTGTGTATTAGAAGTTTGCTTTGGTAGTTCCATGGTACTAAGGCCCTAGGGCCAGGGATAAACAGGCAGGTGTTGGCATAGACTATAAGCCCAGCTTGACATGGCCATCAGCTAGTTTAGGTCCCCAGCTTACATGCATGGAGCTTACCTTGGAGGTGGCAGTGCCAGGATGGACAGGACGGGGGCCTGAGTTTTGGAATTTGAAACTCATCTGTATTCATTTCTGTAGGAGAGACTCAGTACCAGTGCGCCTATGGGGCTGGGGCCCACAGAGCAGCTCTCCCTGCCCCCATGCTTATCCTCACTGAGTCCTTCGAAGACCAGGCTGCCAGTGGCTCAAGCTAGAGGGGGAGGGATTTTTTCCACAGGCAATAGGCAGCCCCTCAGCTGCTGCCCCACTTTTGTACTTAAAAGGTCATGGGCTCTATGGGTGGTGACAAAAACACCCCACCCAGCCCCTGTAGGGCTGAGTCTTCACTAACGTAGACACAGGGCCCATTGTCCCCATGCTGCTCCCACCCTCTGCCTGCCAGGGGCATTTGGCAGGGGGTTGGGGGAGCTAGCTGGTGCCATCAGAAAAGGAGGAAACTACCCTTGGCCCATGGACCAGCATAAGGTGCCCCTGGCACACAGACCCAAGTGGGATGGGACAGGGCCAACTGGTGCTTCAGGTTCACCTTCCCTGGGGATGCCAGAGGAGACCCTCCTTCTTTTTGGCCTTATTTGGGAGGACAGGAGGCACTTGGCCCAGGTCAGGGTGGAAGAAGAGTGATGATAAGGAAAGGTTTCCTGGAGTGGGTAGCACTGAAGCTCAGAACCAAGTGATGGGTAGCAGTAAGCCAGTAGGAGCAGGCAGTCCTTGTGCACTCAGCCTATCCTCTCCAGACTGGCAGAGAGCTGGAACTTAGCCTCTGAGAAATGCTACTTGCCTCTATCCAAGGTAAGTGTCCCAGATCTGATCTTAGTCAAGTGGGGGCTGATGAGCAATCAGATAGTTTAACTCTCCCTCCTCCCCCCCCCCCCATTCTGCTGAAAAACCCACTGAGGCTTCAACAAACAAGTCAGCCTGTAGTACTTAGAAGCAGGGAGCATGTGGTACAAAGTAGTACAAAGTACACTGCTGCACAGAGGGGAGAAATCTAGGAATGAGTGCTCAGGAAATCCCAGGGCAGCCATTCATCTCATGGGTCATTCCCATGTGCCAGGCCATATGCTAAGTGCTCTGTATGCAAATGTTTTTTAAATCCCCACAAGGAACTTGATCTAGAAACCATCACATTCCTTAGTTCACACCAAAGACCTAAGCCTGAGACTCACACCAAAACTGAGGTCACCACTTGTGTCCTAATCACTGAATTCAGACCTAGAGAGTCTGCTGCATGGGTGGCCATGGGAGGGGCGATGGCTCTGATGACCCTGCAATAGACTCCCACACCCTGCTGGGTGTGGGTGAGTGAGGGCCTCTTCTCAGTACCCCTTCTCACTGAAGCTTCCTCCTGAGTCCCGGCCCCACCCCCACCAACCACAGCCCATCTGGTCCCCATTAGAGGCCAGCCCTGCCTGCCTGCCCAACAGACGCATGTGTGAGAGTACTCAGGTTTCTTAGGGGATTTTGTTGGGCCTGATGGGGATGGGGGTCTTCCTGTTGTTGCTGTTACTGCTGTTTCTGCTCCATTGATGGGGGCTTTATCTGTTGGGGTAAAGGAAATGGGGAGCCCATACCCAACTGCTGGCCTACTCACTCCCCAAGCTCCTGTCCAGAATAAAGCAGGGGGAAGTACAGCATAGCCCTACAGGATAACTATGCCTCAGGACTAGAGGCTGGCTGAGTGCAAACCAAGTTTCTTTCTTGCTGGGGAGGGCAACCATTCCTCCCCACCCAGTCTGTCTGTTCAGAGAGCAGAGCAGAGGTTTACATGTCACCTCCCAAGCTGAGGCCGAGACCCACACACATCATGGCTTGGGCTTAAGCCTCATCCTAAATCAAGTTGCTCTGGATGCCAGCCAGTCTCAGCCATGGAGGCCACCATAGCCATCCCACGGTGTCCAGTGTTGGCTCTAAGTTATATCACCACATGTATGTGATTAGTCATGTGTAGGTGAGCTGGTTGGCGCATGCATGTTGTCCTTACACATATGTATATCTTTAAACATACTTGTGAGAGTGTGCATACCCCGTTCACATCACTGATAGTGTGCTTGTGTGTGCTTTCAAGGTGAGGGCAGAACAACTCTGGACTCAGCAGGGACAAAGATCCCACTTCACACTCATACCCACACCCATAGAGACACTGCCCTCTCCTTATGAGCTGAGGGGGCATGCTCAGGAGACTTCCCAAAATGTTTCAGCCATGGGTACCAGGCTGGCCATGGAATACTGGGGACAGGGGACCTTGAGTCTTGATCCAGCCTCTGCCCTTCACCTGCAGTGCCTACAGAGGGCTACCCATTGTGGCCTAGGAAGCAGGAAATGGATGTGCAGTGCAGGCCCCAAAGAGGCTGACCTCACAGCAGCACTCTTGAGTCTCAGCCTGCCCCCAAGGGCCTTTGGACACTCAACAATTAAGACCTCTTCCTGGCTGCAGGATAGGAGCAACACCTTGTTTTCCCAGCCAGGACCCAGCATGGTCATGGCAAGTGGGAAGGCTAAGCACCCCTGAGACCACCCCTTTCAGGAAGCCACACACTTTGGTACAGCCACACTGGCCTTAAAGGCTTCTTAGGATAGGCCTGCCCCAACATTATCCCTCACAGACACTGGTAGTCAGAGCCACCACTGGAGCTCATGGCCCAGTTTCAATCTCAGGTGCTCAGGTTTTCATGTCAGACTTTCCAAAGGCATTTCTATTTCTGCAGGGGCTGAACCAGACCTGAGGCTCAGCTCTTCCCTATAAGCCCCTTCCCTGGCTGGGCATCATAGCTCTGTGAGGCCAGAACAGAGGTAGCCAACTTACATCCACTACCTGGCATAGCTGGGTGGAGGTGGAGTGAACAAGGAATGGCCAGAAGCCAGAGGGTCTCCCAGGGCCTTAGGACTCTCTCTCATAGGATGGCAGTCCAACCACCAGCAGGCGGCCCTCAAGCACCGGGATCGGGCCCGAAGATGGCAGACCATACCTGGGATCTCCATATGGGCAGCCCCCTCGCTTTCCCGTCCCTCATAACTGCAACAGCAGTGAGGCCACCCTGCCAGCCCAGATGAGCGCGCTACACGTGTCTCCACCCCCCAGGTAGTACGGAGTCCTGGCTTTTGGAGCCACACCCAGATCCCGTCCTTAATCTCTGATCCCTTAAATATCACTGAAGTCCCATCCTGACCCTGAGACTTGATTCTTGGGTCTCAGCTGGTTGCACTCTGACTCACAAAGCCTAACCAACCCGGGTGCTCCTGCGGTGAAGGCTACAACTGCAACCATGTCCCTTCTCCATCTTTCTCCCACCCAGCGCCGACCCAGCCAGAGGCCTCCCGTGGAGCCGGGACTGCAGAGTGGACCTGGGCTCGGAGGTGTACAGGATGCTGCGGGAGCCCGCCGAGCCCGCAGCCGCCGAGCCCAAGCAGTCAGGCTCCTTCCGCTACTTGCAGGGCATGCTAGAGGCCGGTGAGGGCGGTAAGACTACCGCCACCTGACCCCACCTGCCTTCCGGCTCCAAGCGGTTCCCGGAACCACCCTCACCCATCCCAGCCCCAGCCACATGCACCCCCTAGTGACGGCAGGTTTCGACTGCCACTCATCTGCACCTCTAGGTCTCCACGGTCGTCCCCGTGCCCATACCCTCGCAGTGCCTGCGCCTTCTGATTCCTTTTCCACCCCCACCCCCATCACTGCGCCTACGCCGGCCAAAACCACTCCCCAGTTTAGACCTGATGGCGCCGGAAGCGGGGTCCAACCGAACACCCCGCAGAAATGGAGTTCTGACCTCCTCGCCCGGCTCATGCCACCTACGCTTTGGGTTTCAGGGGAACGGCCTGGGCCTGGCGGGCCCCGGAACCTCAAGCCCGCGGCTGGCAAGCTGGGTACTCCGCTGAGTGGCCTGCAGGGGCTGCCCGAGTGCACGCGCTGCGGCCACGGCATCGTGTGAGTACCCTCTCCCCCGCCCGGCTGGGTCTGCAGTTCTCTAGGCCCTGGATGGGGACGTGCTGGTGAACCCGACAGTCACCCCCACGCTATCCTCTCCGGTTCCTGCTATCAGGGGCACCATCGTCAAGGCGCGGGACAAGCTCTACCACCCCGAGTGCTTTATGTGCAGCGACTGCGGCCTGAACCTCAAGCAGCGCGGTTACTTCTTCCTGGATGAGCGGCTCTACTGCGAGAGCCACGCCAAGGCGCGGGTCAAGCCTCCCGAGGGCTACGACGTGGTAGCGGTGTATCCCAACGCCAAGGTGGAACTCGTCTAAGCCGGGATACCAGCCCCGCCCCTGCTTTTTAACGTACCCTCGCGGCCCATGTAAATATGTGTCTCTCCCCGCCTTTCTAATAAAATCCCTCTGCTGGGCCTTGAACCTGTTAGTGTCCTGGCCTGCCACCCCCCAGCGCGGGCTCTGACACTCGAGTGCAATAACATCTGTTCAGGTGCCAGGCATGTCCCGCGCACTGGGTGCAATGTTGAGCAAAACAGGCACCCTGCTGCCCTTAAGGGGGCCACAGCCTGAGTGGATGGCAGCCCTCACTCACAAGGGACAGCTCTATTAATAGAAGGCGAGGTCTAGGGTACTGCAACGCGATGTCAAGAGGTCAGCGAAGGTGTCAGCTGAGAACCAAGAGATGAGGAAGGCAAGAACTTTACCAGGTGAGGAACCGTGTATGCAAAGCTGAGCACAGTCAATAAGGGCCCCAGTGGTCATCAGAATAGCGGGGGCAGCCCCTAGCAGCCTAGCGACACGTCACTCCGCAGGCAGGAGAACGTGGCTGGGAGAGGAGATTCTGGGACTACCGCAGGTCATAAGCACTTTCTAGTATTCCTTCGCCCGCCTCCTTCGCCGCCGCCACCTACTTGATTCTTCCAGACCTCTTCTTCCCTTCTTTCTCTCCCTCCACTAGGGGGCACGCTTAATTTTCCATAGAGAGAAGAGGTTTTAGAAAAGAACACTTGCCAGGGCTGCTTTCCGCTCCAAGATCCTCCCTCCTATCTCCAAAGTGGAGGAGTTAAGCTCCAACCCTCCTAGGTGGCGCCGCGGTTTCCGCACAGCGGGTCTGCCTTGGGCCTTTTCACGCCTTGGTTGCACACATGGTACAAATTCACACTGTATAAATGGTATCAGAGTTGGCGAATTGTGGTTGTTCCTGGACTCTGGGTCGGGTGGGTCTACCCTCTAGCTTGCTTGCTCTGGACAAGAAAATGGCTCATTTTATTTATCCACCCCAAGCAATGTACCTTTGTGCTATTTTTAATTTTGTGTTATCACAAACCACAAAAGACTTATCAATTTACATTCTCACCATCAGCATGGGACAGTGATCAACTCCAGCTCTTGTCAATACAAGATACTTTTTTGTTTATTTTTGCCTGTCTGATAAGTGAAATGTGGTAACTGTTTTAATGTGCATTTCTCTGATTACCAGTGATGAGCAGTCATTCAGCACAGTTATGGTGTGTTTGTTGGATGCCCAAAGCAGACAGAACAGCAGGGAACAGAGTGGACCTCACTCTCCAGGAGTAGTTAACTCTCTAAGTTATCTCTTGTGTGAATTACCCTAAACCCTTCACTCCTTTTTCTGAGGTTTAACTTCTTGGGGGTAGGGCAGGGTATTGAGAATGATGGGGATTTTTATTTTCTTTAAATTTCTTACATTCAATTGTTAGGTTTTCTATAATAAACATATCATCTTTATAATGAGATAGCTGCTATGAAAGGAAATTTTTATATTTAACTTCTTTTTTATTTTTTTGAGACAGAGTCTCACTACGTCGCCCTTGGTAGAGTACCATGGTGTCCCAGCTCACAGCAACCTCAAACTCCTGGGCTTAAGCGATTCTCTTGCTTCAGCCTCCCAAGTGGGAGGGACTACAGGGGTCTGCCACAATGCCTGGCTATTTTTTGGTTGTTTGGCAGGCCCAAGCTGGATTCTAACCCGCCAGCTCTGGTGTATGTGGCTGGCACCCTAGCTGCTGAGCTACAGGTGCCTAGCCCTTCATTTTTTTTTTTTTTCTTTTTCTTTTTTGAGACAGAGTCTCACTATTTCGCCCTTGGTAGAGTGCCTTGGCGCCACAGCTCACAGCAACCTCAAACTCTTGGGCGTAAGCGATTCTCTTGCCTCAGCCTCCTGAGTACCTGGGACTACAGGCGCCCACGACAAGGCCAGAAATTTTTTGTTTGTTTTGCAGGTTTTTGCCGGGGCTGGGCTTGAACCAGCCACCTCCAGCATATGGGGCCGGCGGCCTACTCCTTTGAGTCACAGGCGCCGCCCTGGAATTTTTTTTTTTGTTATAGTTGTCATTGTGGTTTAGCTGGCGGGGGCAGGATTCTAACTCACCACCCTCAGCGTATGTGGCTGGCGCTGTGCTACAGGCGCAGAGCCTCGGAGCCCTTCTTTTTAATGATTGATAGGAACTTTCTATGTTCTTGTAATAATTTTTGTTTCAGGAATCCATTCCTCTGATCTATTTTCCTAAGCATATGACAATATCACATTGGTTTAGTTACTGCCCTGTTGGAGTATAACAGTCATCCCTCTTCCTTGTTCTTCATTTATAAGCATGTCAAAGCTATTCTTGCATGTTTCCAACTGTGAGAAGTTTACACTCCTGTGTCAGGCTCTGAGGAAACAAACCCCTTTGAACCATGACAGTTGTCTTGAATCTAGATATTCACATGGGGAGAAATGGCATACAGTCCTTTCCTCCAGGAGAGGACTGTGATCTGTACTTATCCTGTATCTGTTCAGATGTTGTGTACGTCTTCTTGTAAATTTTTATTTCCGTTTTCTTCACAGATCTTTTGTTCTTGCTTAGATTTGTTCTAGGGATTCCTTCTAGGCTCCTTCTGCCGCCTCCTCCATTTCCTGAGAGAGGACAGTCCAGGCGCTAGCAGGTGCCCCCAGAGAAGGGAGGCGAGGAGGGCTGGGCTGGAGTCCTGGGCCTGCAGGTGACCCCGGACCGCGTCCCTCCCTTGTCTCCTTCTGCTCCGCGAAGGGTCAGACTGTGAGCAGCCAAGGAAAGCAGGACTGGCCGGGACTGATGGCAGTGCGGTGAGCACTCACATTCTCGCCTGCTCCCTGTGGCCACACCCGAATAGGGCGGGGCAGTGGAAGACTCCGCCCTTCCCTCTCCGCCCAGCCTCGCCCGGGCTTGGTCCAGGCCGGATCATAGGCGGGAGTGGAGGGGGCTGACCGACAGCCAGGGAAGCCATTAGGCACCAGAGCGAGTGGAAAAATACCGAGAGCCATGGGCACAGGCCCTCGTCCCTAATCCACACTCACCCAGAGAGACTCGGCTCCCGCGCCCACCGCCTTAGCACATCCACCAGCCGCTGGTACTCACTCATCTTAATGCCCGGACAGGATGTAACCCCTTGGCCCTACGGGGCCTCCCTCTCTGGCACGGTCGGTTCCCCCAAGACCAGCAGCTCCACCTCCTCAGGGCCGCAGCAACCAGAGCAGCTCCTGCCTGGACCTGCTGACCAAAAGGGATAGGGGCGTGGGGGTCGGGGCGGGTAACAGCAGCTAAGGGAAGTGGCCCCAAAGCTGCCAGTCTGACTTTTCCTTTTCATGCTTCAAGACCCAGTCTCTACCTTGTGCCCCAGCTCACCTCTTCTGCCCAGAGCTCCTCTTCTGACTAGGCCCAAGTGTAGTGGATCACGAAAAGCTTGAGACAGGCTCCTTGTAGGACAAGGTCTCTGGGGCCCAGGATCCCAGTCCTGAGGAAGGGGACAGAAGAGTCTCTCTCCAGGAGGGGAAGCCAGATGCAGGATCCCCAACCCAGAGTGCCCCAGCCCACCTGGCCCAGAACTAACTGTAGCTGTTTTGTCTCCATCCCAGGTCCTTCTCCCAAAGGTTTTCAAACCAGAGACCCTCACCTCCCCCAACCATTCCATCCTACTCATCACTGTGTCTAGGGTTCCACCTCCTAAGCATTTTTAGAGCCCATTTCAGGGCAACTAAAGGAATCTCTCATTCCCTTGTTTTAACCCTTCCATGGTCCCCAGGGCTCTCACAATGGGTTCCTTGACCACTGCCTAGTATTTAAGGCTTCTCTGACAATAAGCTTCTGACCACTTTGTCTCACTTCCTCTGCTACATCAGACAGTTCAGCATTCTCTGAGTTATTCTGCCTTCTCCATACCCTGTAGCCCTTCTCTCAAGCTCAAAATGCCCCTTTTTCTTTCTTCTTCACCCAGCAAACTCCTACTAACTCTTTAAGGCCCAGTTCCACTGTCCCCTCCCTTAGAGCAAAACTTTGGCCCTCCCACCCGAGGCAAAGCCAGTAGTTCCCATCCACATGCCCTCCACTCCACCCCTTCCATTTTTGCCTGATTCCTCTGGCACAACCTGTTATTTTCTTGATCAGATTCTGGCCTAGACCTACCTCTGTCCCACCCAGACCTTAGACCAGGAATTGGAAGGTTCAAGGGCCCTGGGGCCAGCACCCGCCCTCATGCTCGTTCCCTGCTCCCACACACAGGGCCTCTCTGCTTCCCACCACCTTTCTCCCCACTTCCCACTCCAGGTTCCTATAAGCATCCTGCCTAAACCCACAAGGGGCAGAAATCCTGGAGGGCAACTGCCTCCCTCCTGCATCCTCAACCTCAACTCATTCATTCAACTAAATGTTTGTAAAGACCTACTATGTACCAGGCATTTTCCTGCATACTAGGATAACATTTTGAGCAAACATAAGTACAGAATATAAGCAGTGCTATCAAGGAAATACAGAAGGTATTACAGTAGGGAATAAGGGATTCCTACACATAAGGAATCTGGAAAGACCTCACAGATAAGGTGACATTTGAGCAGAGGCCTGAGGCGGTTAAGAGAGCATCTGTGTGGTAACTGGGAGAATTAAATTCCAAGCAGAGGGAACAGCAAATGCAAAGGCTCAGGTAAGGCAGGGGGAGGAGGCATGTGCTCGCTGTGTTCCAAGAACAACCAGAAGTGGCTGGAGTTGTGTAAGTGAGGTGGCTGGTACTAATAGATGAGGTCAGGAAGATGTAGGGGTAGGAAGGCCGACCATGTTGACCCTTGTCAGCCATTGTTCTGCAGTGAGCAGGTTATGCAAACCTACCCCCAAAGGCTAGGGGAGCTGAGAGGCTAGAGAAAGCAGCTGTCAAATCCAGTTTCTCAGAAAAAAAACGCCCACATTTCAATAGGGACTTACAAATAGAAGCAATATCTCAGGTGGCATCTCTGGCAGCTATGAGATAGTGGACCCCTAATACCTGCCCTCCAGAAAGTATTCTTTAAATAGTGACCTCTTAGGGTCATACAGCTGGGCACACCTTCAGACTTTCTTGCAAAGACTTGTGACCACTGAAGAGTTGAGATAGGCATCTTTATAAGTCCCTATTCTACAGGTATTGTTTAAAAATCGTACTGCGAAACACTGTGGTATGGGGGAGGGTCAGACATCGGTCATCCTGGCAGCTATTTGGCATCACTGTTGCCGTGCAACAGGCTATTTTTCGACAGTCATGGTAAGGACTTTGGCTTTTACACCGAGATGGGAAGCCAGAGGAGGGACATGACCTGGAATTATGTTTTAACCAGGATCACTTTAGCTGCTGTATGGAGAATGGACCCTAAGGAGCAAAGGTGGAAGCAATGAGACGAATTAGCAGGCATGCCTGCATTCATCCCTAACTAATTCCTAACCAGCCCACTTTCCACTGCCTTTGCAGCTTCAGCCCCAATCTGGGCCCCCACCATGTCCTGCGTGGGTAGTGTAAGAGTTTCTGCCTAGCCTCCCTGTCTCCTGTCTGGCCCTTAATCCTTTCCCCACATGACAGTGAAGGGAGGATTTTAAAATGCAGTTCTATGTCACTCTTGTCTGTTAAAGCTTCTGTGGCTTCTCATTGCCTTGGGACAAAGTCTGAATTCCAAATCCTAGCTCACAAACCCTGATGAGGTCCAGCCCTTGCTGACCTCTGTGGACAGCCCTGCCCCATGTCCCCATAATTCTGGAATTATGCTGATCTATAAGTTCAGCTTCATTAGGCTCTCCTGAAACTCTTGTAAGTTTCCTTTACCTTCCCAGAAAGCTGGAAAAAAGCAAACCCAGCCCCTCTAGAGGGCACAGTAGCATGGCCCTGGGCTCACACCTGTGAACAACTGAACTGGATGGGAGTGTAGGGGACAGGATATGACCTGCACCATGAAGCCCAGCAGCCTGGGTTATAGGTCCCAAGAGTCCCTGTGCCCAGTCTGGGGAGCACCTGGCCTCCCGCTCCACCTCTGGTTCCTCCTGTTCTGTTATGTGCACTCCAGTGCTGTCCTGGACAACTCATTCTTATCTAAGGTGACAGACAGCTTCTTGGCCTTGCACCCCAAGTCGATCCCTAACTTGCTCTTCATAATCCTGTGTAGCTTCCTGGTTTATCATTTTCCCACACCATCATCTGTATTTCTAACAATATTCCCTCAGCACCTCTGAATGGAGGTGGAACTTCTAAAAGAATCTCTCTAATAAGCAACCAGTGTCCTGTGCCCTTCCTACCACAAGTGGGAAACTCTAATTTCCCATGGACACCAAACCTCACCTTTGCTAGTGACTGACAGGACCCATTTGTAGCGAGAAGGCAGAGACTAGAAATTCCAGGAGAGACTGCCAGAGGCCTCGCTGATCCTACAGAGTCTGGGGTCAGCTCCAGCCGTGCCATCTCAGAAACCCCACTACCTAGCCTGTGGCAGGGTCCGGCTACCCTGCTAGACCCTGTGAGCTAAGCTCAGAGGCTCATGCCCCCCACAGACATGCACCAGCTTCTTCACCAACATGGCTGCAATGCAGGGGCTGCTCTCCAGAGCATTCTTGATTTGTAGGCAAGTTTTCATGGCAAGCTGAAGCACAGCCACAGACTCAGAGGAAGGGAAGTTAGATAATAACTTTAATGGGAGCAAATGTGTTCCAGGCCTCCATCCCCAAGCCCTTAGTGAACTGACTTATTCTTTTTTTTTTTTTGTAGAGACAGAGTCTCACTTTATGGCCCTCGGTAGAGTGCCATGGCCTCACACAGCTCACAGCAACCTCCAACTTCTGGGCTTAAGCGATTCTCTTGCCTCAGCCTCCCGAGTAGCTGGGACTACAGGCGCCCGCCACAACGCCCGGCTATTTTTTGGTTGCAGTTTGGCTGGGGCCGGGTTTGAACCCGCCACCCTCGGCATATGGGGCCAGCGCCCTACCGACTGAGCCACAGGCGCCGCCCGACTTATTCTTTTTTTTTTTGTTTGTTTTTTTGTTTTTATTTTTGGCCGGGGCTGGGCTTGAACTCGCCACTTCCGGCATATGGGACCGGCGCCCTACCCGTTGAGCCACAGGCGCCGCCCGACTTATTCTTTTTTAATCTCATATCAACCTGAAAAAAGTATGATTATTACCCCCATTTTATGAATGAGTTCAGAAAGGTTGAGAAACAAGCTAATCTCAGTAGCACGTGCATGTACCCATCGTCCCTGGAGAGCATTGCTGGCCCTACTAATGGTCTGGTGACTCTGGCCATTTCTGAAGGGCGCTTTCTTATCTCAGCTTGGCAAGGTCCCCAGACGGCCCAGAGTGCAAGCTCAGTCTTAGCAACTTCTTACGCAGCCCCTCCATAGGGAATGGAATAGTGGAAGCTAGGCCGAGTCAAGGTGACTCAGCCTTCTGGATACCCTGAAGCTTTGGATGTGAGGGGGGACAAGGCCAGTCCTCACAGCACCTGCTCACCAACTCTGGCATGCATGAACCACCCCCATGCCTATGCACTTGCTGCTCCGGAGCTCATGATCCTGGCAAATGGGCCATCCCCCTGCTCACCTCACCAGCTCCTCAGTGGTTCCTGGAAGTGCTGAGAGACAGCCTGGAGCAGCCCCCTCCCAGCCCCCAGGGCTCTTTCTCTGATTGTTGGAGCCTGCCTCATCACCCAGAAAGAGGAACACTTTTACTTCTCAGCCCTGGTCCTCCTCCATCATGCCAAACCTTCTCAGCATGTCCCTGTCCGCTCTCCAGGATGCATCTGAGGCAACAGCCTCCCCAAGACTCTGGCCTGCTTCCTGTCTGGATGCTCATTCTCAAGAGCAGCTCAGGTTGTTTGGGCTGCCTAATAGCTAGATCCTCTCCTTCTATGTTCTCATCTTGGCCCCGTTGGACTTGGTCTGGGAAGACAATGATCAGGGCCACTCTGGCCCTTGACTCCTCCCCTATAGGCTCAGTCTTAAGCAAACTGTCCTGGTAGGGCCCCACACAAATCCTTCAACTTCACAGTTCCTGAAGTCATCTCCACAGCAGATTTCTGCTTATCCCTATTGGGTATCCAGATTTCTCATTGTTTTTGTGGGCCAGTCCTGCTTCCTGGTAACTATATCCATGCCTAGGGCCTCAGGAACTCTACAGTTATGACCACTCCCAAATATATGTCCCTAATCCAGACCTAAATATTCCCTACTTCTAGAACTTAGACATTCCAAAGATGTATTCGCCAATTTCACACAGCTGTAAACAACCTGATACCACATTCTTTTTCTTCTTTCTTTTTCTTAGCTTCTAAACATTAATTTTAGCTATTTCAAAACATGATTTAGTAAGAAATGTTTAGCAAGCATCTATTATGATTGTAAAACTGTGGAAATCAGCATTATTTGTATGTGAGCAGCTGTACAAAACATCAATTCTTCTTTTGACAAAAGGTAGTAAAAATTCCAAAAAACAAAGGAGAGACTACAAAGTACATGTTTACTAATTTAGTGCCATAATTCTTTGGAATCTCTCAAGCAGCTGGAAGGAGGATGTGAAAGAGGTGAGGATGTTGTAAATGTAAGGAAGGGTGTGTCTTCACTTGTGGCCCCATTTTTGCTCTAAGGCAACACAGGGCCTAGAAGAGAAGAACATTGCTGAGGCTACAGATGAAAACAAAAGCTTTCAGTTCAAAGGATAAAGGAGGCTCTCAAGAGCAAGAGAATCGGTGTATCCAGAAGGCTGGAGTCAGTCTTATGATCTAGGGAGTTTCTTCTTAGCACTCAAGTCCTTTTAAATTTCCTTCAAGTGTTTTATCCAGGCTTGGGATGTCATAGTTCTGAGCCAGACACATTCCTACCACTCTGCCCAGGGTAATTCCACGCAGGAACTGGAGCATAATATTAGAGCGAGGACAAGGAAGGCAGAAGGGTGCCTGCAGCTCCATGGGCTGGTCTGAACCTCTGCACTTACGCTGGCTTCCCTTCTGCCTTGGTTTATATTCCCGGTCACTTACTACTGTTCCTGTAGATTCATTCCCAAATAAATCACACACACACACCTTGACTCAGGCTCTGTCTTCAGGAAGAAACCCAGGCTAAAACAGTTGCTATCAGGAGTGGCCCTAGACCTGCAAGGAAGGGATCATTCACCTCTAAGAGATAAGGACTCCATTGCCGCTGGAAAGGGGACAGTAATAACCCCTGGCATACAGTAGCATCACTTACCAAGACCCTTATCCATGGTAGGTTAGATTGAGATCCAAGTGGAAGGTGAAGCATTGTTTTGTTTCAACTGGGGCAGCTTTATACCCCCATCCCTCCAGGAGACATTTAGCAATATCTGGAGACTTTTCCTTTTTTTTTTTTTTTGAGACAATCTCATTCCATCACCTTGGGTAGAGTGCTATGGCATCCTCATAGTTCACAGCAACCTCAAACTCCTGGATTCTAGCCATCCTCTTGCCTTAGCCTCTCCAGTAGCTGGGACTACAAGTGCCTGCCATGACACCTACCTAGGGACATTTTTTATTATCACAACTAGGGGAATGTGCTACTGGAGTCTAGTGGGTAGAGGCCAGAGATGCTGCTAAACATGCCAAAATGCACAGGATAGTCCCCCACAACAAAGAATTTCTTGCCCCAAATTGCATAGTGGCAAAGATGGGAAAGCCTGATTATGGTTTTTAGAACATATGAGAAGAATGGTGATTATCAGAATTGTAGAGTTGACTGGCTTTTGTTAATTGCTTGAGAAGCCCCAAACAAAGAAGACGACAAGCTCAGTCAGCCAGCTATTAAATCAAGGCTCCCTGTGAAAGCCAGGAGGCCTCCATGGCAGCCTGAAAGAGATCTTTATTTCCTGCAGGCACGAGGCAGATCGTACTGGAAATCAAGCCCAGTATTTAATTGTAAGGGTGGGGGAGCCACAAAAAAAGGCTCTATGCACAGCTTTGATGGGTCTCCCATGACAAAGTCATGACCCTGATAGGAAACACACAAAACCCTGGAACACAGAATGGGATCATTTGTGATCCCTATACAATCTGCAGACCCAGCAAGGCTGTGCAGAGAGCCTTTTTTGTGGCTCTTCCACCCTTACAATTAAATACTGGGCTTGATTTCCAGGACAATCTGCCTCCTGCCTGCAGGAAATAAAGATCTCTTTCATCCCCACTGACACTAGAGATTCCTCACCTTTACGCTTTGTGTTGTCTTAGTGAGGAGAGTGTGCTGTGACTTTCCTTGTGAAGATAGTTTGGTGGCAGGTTCTCTGCTCTTACATGACAACTACAATCTAACATTCTCATCCTCCTGAGCTTTTGACTCCTTCAATACTCTGCCAAGCAAGTTCTGGCATCTTTACATCATTTCTGAAATGTCCTTTGGCCTCTAATCCGGGACTAGAGAAGTAAACACACTTGGGCAAAACCTCCAAAGAGGTAGGTTCTTCAGCCCATCAATTTCATCTGCCTCATGAACCCCAAGACTCAGGCTCTAGCCCCAGGCTAGCTCACACAATAGCAGAAGGACCTCAGATCTGGGCACTGAGCAAACAAAATGTGGCATTTGGAAGGAGGCATAGTTCCTGCTTTGGGTACCCTGCCAGATCCGAGCGCCAAATAGAGCGTTCCCCTCCTCCGTCCCTCCCTCTGTTCCTGGACTGGGGGCGGGCCCTTCTGCCAACAGAAGTCCTTCCAGTCTGAAAAGGGTCTGGCAGCCTGCCCAGATAAAAGGACTGAGAGGAGAGCTAGGGGATCAAAATCAGAACCCGGGCGAGGTGACAGCAGCGCCCCCATGACTGTGCTTCTGCAATAGGCAGGCAGGCTCTGTGTTGAAATATTCTGTAGACGCCCCAGAAGGAACTCAGGACGATCCGGGACAACTGGTAGCCCCAGACGCTGCCCTCGGTCTGGGTCTATCTCTGACGCTTGGTAACCTTGCTAATCCCTTCCAGACTCTGGGCTTGTTCCCCCTCTTTAAGGTGAGGCTCCTGGCAGTCCTGAGGACGCTTCTCCGGGCGCCGTAGGCTGGGGATTGAATCGAGCACTCCTAGGACTGGTGGGGAGTGAGCTCCCTGCCGGCTGGTGCCAGCTACTTGCTCAGGGTGCCAGGAGAAAGGGCGCGCTCCTGTCTCCCCGCTGCCCTCAGGAGTTTCCCGGAAACCGGCTGCCTTGCGGAGCTGGGCCGCGCTCCGCGTGTGGTCGCCTAAACTCCGGATCCGAAAGGGCAGCGGAGGGAACCCTGCCCGGGGCAAGGGCTGGGGCCACGCGGATAGAGAAGGCCGAGGGCCGACCTTTCCAAGACCTTGCTCTCCGACCTCCCACGTGGGGCCCAGGTCCCGGGAATCAGCGCTTGGGCTATCAGGAAACAACTCAGTGCTCGGGAGCAGAGCTTCCTCCCGCGCTCGCAGGCGGCACAGCTGAACCAGCCTGAAGCCCCGGCTGGGTCTGCAGCTGGGCGCACCGGAGCACCAGGCGGGGACAGCGAGAAGCCCCGCCCCCGCCGACCCGGCCGCCCTGCCCTCTCCAGCGACTAGCCTGGGATGGGGGTGTGGTCCCGAGTCTGCTGTGGCATCGAGCTTTGCTCGGAGCTCCTGGGAACGCTCCAACACCCGCGGCCGGTTTCCCCGGGAACGGTCTCCGGCAGCGCGCCCCAGTCTGCCGGACACCCGGGAACGTTCTGACACGTGGGAGATGCCCCAGACGCAAGACACTGTCCGGAGAACACCCTTACCACCCCTTACTGCAAGCTGCAGAGTAGTGGCGGGAAGCATGCGGGACTACGACGAGGCGACCGCCTTCCTTGGCGAGTGGGGACCCTTCCAGCGCCTCATCTTCTTCCTGCTCAGCGCCAGCATCATCCCCAACGGCTTCAATGGTATGTCGGTAGTGTTCCTGGCGGGGACCCCGGAGCACCACTGCCGGGTGCCGAGCACCGCAAACCTGAGCAGCGCCTGGCGCAACCACAGTATCCCCGTGCGGCTGCAGGAAGGTCGCGAGGTGCCCCACAGCTGCCGCCGCTACCGGCTCGCCACCATCGCCAACTTCTCAGCGCTCGGGCTGGAGCCGGGGCGCGACGTGGACCTGGAGCAGCTGGAGCAGGAGAACTGCCTGGATGGCTGGGAGTTCAGCCAGGACGTCTACCTGTCCACCATCGTGACCGAGGTGGGTGCGAGTCCCCACTGGGGCAGAGGCAGGGACGGGAAGTGAGCGACCCTCTGTGTCAGCCCCCTGAGACTCACTCCCTGCAGGGCCTGAGCCAGCGGCTCACCCCCTCAAACCTGCCTGGTTGTGCGTCTAGTAACAGGTGTGCACCCTCCAGGGCACAGCTCACTCGAGGCTTATTCCTGAATCGTCTCTGTCCAGAAAAGAGAAAGGGAGTTGTCACCAACTGTCTTTTCCCTTCAGAGTTTCACAATAGATGAAATTTCTCAAGAGCCTAGATGCTGCCCTTAGGGAAGCCCAACCCCAGGCTGCCCAAAGTACTGCCTGAGTCACCTTCCTACCAGGGATGGGAGGAGGGGGTGTGAGCGACTCTGTTGAGCTGAGATGCAGACCCAGAGAAAGGCCTTGTTACTGGGCAGGGCAGCGGCAGGTCTGGCCTGTACCCTGGCCATAGACTTCTGGAGGTACCAGGATGTGCACTGCTCTGCCCCATACCTTCTTGGCATAGCTTGGGGTCCTGACTTGAGGCCCCAATTTCTCCAAAAAGAATCAAAGGGCCACCTGGTGCTTGTTGGGTGGAAGGAAGAACAGAAGGCATAACCCTGGACCCAAGGCACTGGTGGGAAGGCGAACTCATGAAGACTTCTCTGAACACAGGGCCAGTTGGTGAGCAGGGGCTCTGGCTGGTGCTGCTACCCCCTTAGCATCCTAAGGGGTTGGTGGCAAGGCTTCTAAGTTCCAAGAATCAGGACACACTCCCCCAATCCTCAACCCCCCATTTTTCCTACTTCATATCTGGTAAAGACCAGGAGATGCTGGCTCAGATCACCCCCTCATTTTCAGGGGGAAAATCCTCTCAGACTAGTTTCCTACTATTGATCAGGCAGGTAGGATTTCCTGACTTCTAGACCCTCCTCTGCTCTATGTTCCTCCCAAGAGAAACCTAAGAGTGGCCTCTGCTGGTCCTTTATCCCTTTCCTTCAGTGCAATGTGGCAATCATCAGACATTGTGTCTGGCCTTGTACTGGCACCAGGGTGTAAACTTCTGAGGCATGGAGTCTGCTCTCAGGAGCTCAGATGCCTGTGGAGCACACTGGCTGTGTTAGAGAGGGCTAACACCAACCCCGGTTAGTATTAGAGTTCCGGAACCAAATTTCAAATCTTTGCTTGATTGCTATGTGACTTGAGATAAATAAATTACCCTCTCTATGGGACAATAAGGTAAGAAAACGCTCCAAGAAGGAGTGATAAAATTTGAGCTGAGTCTGAAATTGTAAGTAGGACCTATCTAGGCAAAGGGCATGGCAGATTCTGGGAATGGAACTCCCATAGATCAGAGTGGCTGGAGTTCAAAGGATGACAGATGAATCTAGAAATGTCCGAACTGGCTAGTTCTTAGTGGACCTTGTGTGTACATTGAGGGGTTGACTTTCCTAGTGAGGACAGCAAGGAAATAGTAGGGTTCTAAGCAAGGCTAGATGCATGTTTTTAGAAAGAGCTTACTCTAGCTGCTCTGAAAAGCAAAAAGACCAGTAAGGAAGCTGTGGAAGTCACCTCTGCAATAGAATGGTGGCCAGCCAGGCATGGTGGCTGAGAAGTCTGTAGGACCTGTGGAAAGTGGGCTCAGCCTGTGGACCTCCTTCAGACACTCCTTCCCATCAGTATCAGCACTGTGCCTGTCCTGTACCCTGAGGTGGCTGTGTTTCTCTGGCTTTGACCCTCTAGCAGGGCTGCTAATGCTCACCCGTTCCTACATATTGCCTGGCCTGGGAGCATCTAAGACTGGGGCCAGATCATCCTACCTTAATTACTTGAAGTGTCATCAGCACTTGAGATGGAAGATAAGTCCACTGGCTGCAGCCCTTCCTGACATCTGGACCCATCTGTTTGCTTTCCCCTTGTTCACCTCAGGATGGGGTGAGGGGGAGATAGTGGCCTCCAAATCTATAGCTACCCAAGTTTGCCCATGTGTTTACAGGGACACCTGCAGAGATGTATGTATTCACAAACTCACACAGACACCAGGATTTGCCTTTTTCAGCAGGCTTTCCCTTCCTTACTTCCTTTTTGGGTGGTGGAAATGACATAAAAGGCAGCTGGGCAGTAATGGTTAGGAGTGAGAGGGAGGGAAGCCAGCATCAAGGTGAGCAGCATGGGGGTGGCTCTCCCCAGAGGGGTGGTCACACAAGGAATTCTGCAGTCAGACTGATTTGAGGGCCAGTTTTGACTCTACCACCAACCACCTGGCTGACTTGATGCAGGGTTACATCACTGTTCAAAGTCTCAGTTTCCTTATCTATAAATTGAGGATACAAGCATATTCGTAGATGCCTGGCATCACTAATCCCTAGGGTATGCAAATAAAAACCACAATGAGATACCACCTCATCCCTTTAAGGATGGCTACTATCAAAAAATAGAAAATAACAAGTGTTGGTAAGGATGTGGGAAAATTGGAATCCTTGTGCATTGCTGATGGGAATGTAAGATGGTGAGATCATTATGGAAAATGGTATGATGGTCCCTCAAAAAAACTAAAAATAGAAATACCCATGTTCATATCGTATTATTCCACATTAGTCAAAGGTAAAAGCAACTTCAAAGTTCATCAGTAAATCAATGTTAAACATAATGTGATATATACATACAATGGAATATTATTCAACTTGAAAAGGGAAGTAAATTCAGACACATAATCACATACTACAACATGGATGGGCCGTGAGGATATTATGCTTAGTGAAATAAGTCAGTCAAAGAAAGACAAATATTGTATCATTTTACTTATATGAGTTGTGAGGAGTAGTCAGTGGTAGAAAGTAGAAGGTGGTTTCCAAGGACTGGAAGAAGGGAGGAATGGGGAGCTGTTGTTAAATGGGCATAGAGTTTCAGTTTTGTAAGATGGAAAGAGTTCTGGAGATTGATTATACAGCAATGTGAATGCTATTGAACTATACTCTTAAAAGTAACTAAGATGGTCCAGGCAGGGTGGCTTACACCTATAATCCTAGTACTTTGGGAGGCTGAAATGGGAGGATCACTTGAAGCTATGAGTTTGAGACCAGCCTGGGCAGCATAGAAAGATACTGTCTCACAGAAAGAAAGAGAGAAAGATGGCTCAGCATCCATAGCACAGTGGTTACCATGCCAGCCACATACACTGGCGGGTTAGAACCCAGCCTGGGGCAGCTAAACAACAATGACAGCTGCAACAAAAAATAGCCAGGCATTGTGGTGGGCGGCTGTAATCCCAGCTACTTGGGAGGCTGAGGCAAGAGAATCATTTAAACCCAGGAGTTTGAGGTTGCTGTGAGCTGTGATACCACAGCACTCTACCGAGGGTGACATAGTGAGACTCTGTCTCAAAAAAAAAAGAGAGAGAGAGAGAGAGAGAAAGAAAGGGGGGAGGGAGGGAAGGAGGGAGGAAGGAAGAAAGGAAGGAAGGAAGGAGCCAGGTGTAGTGTCATTCATTTATAGTCCCAGCTGCTTAGGAGGCTGAGGCAGGAGGGTCACCTGAACTCTAGCTTTGAGCTCAAGGCTGCAGTGAGCTACAAACATCACTGCATACCAGCCTGAGTGGAAAAAAAAAAAAAGTGATTGATTTTAGGTTGTGCGTATTTTGTCACAATTTTTCATGGGGATAATAAGAGTGCCCACATCATCTGAGTTGTTGGGAGATTTCAGTAAGATCATGCTCTCTGCTCCATCACTTGGTGGCCAACACAGAGTCATAGGTGTGTGGTGAGGAGTGGTGGGGGCAGGACCTCAACACCCTCCTTGCCTTCGGCGCAAAGAACAGGACGTAGGTCCAAATCCATGCTGACTTGGCCAGAGCCAGTGTTAAGAATGGCCTTAGTCTCCCAGAATTCCCTCTAGGATTATAGGCATGAGCTACTGCACCCATCCTGCATCTGTAGTTTTTAACCACAGTTTTACCAAGTATTCCCGAGGCTGCAGCAAGGCACCCTCCTAGCAGCCTTACTTTGTGCTTCTTTTTTTAATGGGGTCTCACACTGTCACCCAGGCTGGGGTGCAGTGGCATGATCATTGCTCACAGCAACCTAAAACTCTTGGGCTCAAGCTATTCTCCTGCCTCAGCCTCCCAAGTAGCTGGGGATACAGGTATGTACCACCACACCTGACTAAATTTCCCCCCCCTTTTTTTAGAGACAGTGTTCTCACTATGTTGCCCAGACTAGCCTTGAACTCCTGGCCTCCAGCCATTCTCCCACCTCAGCCTCCTGAGCTTCTGGGATTATAGGCATGAACTACCACACTCAGCTTCTGTACTTCTCTAGAAGCTCTGTATACCTCTATTTTCACATATACACAAAAATACATTGTATATATATGTTCGTATTGTGTAACCATACATCTGTGTGCTTTCTCCATTAATGTGTAAGCTTAAAGAGAAGGGATCCGTCCTATTTGTTACTATATGCCTCTCCTCTAACAAAATGCCTAGCAGGCAAAGTGTCCAGAATATATTTGCTGAATAAATGAAGGTCATTTATCTAAAAAAAAAAAAAAAAAGAATGGCCTTAGTTCCCTGACAAGATCAGGCTCAAGACCACTAGGCAGATTCTCTGCATCCTGGCTGATGCAATACAGGTATTTCTGCCTTGCACCTGGGCCAGTATCTCCTGATGGGCATTCCCTTAAGGACAGAGAAGCCTGCCTAAACTCTGTGCCCCTAACCCTTCCACAGCCAAGAACCCAAGGATGGAATGTTTTCCTCTGGAAATGCCTTTCGTATACCAAGAGGTAGGATCTGGTGTCTGGGTTGGGATTTTAGTGAGTCCATTTGCCTGTGTATGCATACATGTATGTAGTTTAAGATAGTTTTTACTACAGGACCTGATGGTGTTGTCCAGTTTATTTGTCCTATGGAGTTGTAAGAATCAAATTATTTTTTAATTTTATTCTAAATTAACTTTTGATTTTGAGAAATTTTATGAAGATAGTTCAGAATGTTAATATATACTCTTCCTTTTTTTTTGCTTTGTTTTGAGACAGAGTCTCCCTATGTCACCCTTGGTAGGGTGCTGTGGTGTCTCTGCTCACAGCAACCTCAAACTCTTGGTCTTAAGTGATTCTCTTGCCTCAGCCTCCCAAGTAGCTGGGACTATACATGCCTCTCACAATGCCCTGCTATTTTTTTGTTGCAATCGTCATTGTTGTTTTAGCAGGCCCAGGCAGGTTCAAACCCGCCAGCCCCGGTGTATATGGCTGGCGCCCTAACCATTGAGCTACGGGCATCGAGCCAATAGATACTCTTCACTAAGCTTCCTCCTGATGTTAATAATTCAAATACCCGTAATCCCTTTATCAAAACCAGGAAGTTAACATTGGTTACGAAAGTGTTAACTAAACTACAGACCCTGTTCAAATTCCACCAGTTTTTCTACTAATGTCCTTTTTCTCTTTTAGGATTCAAATCAGAATTCCATACTGTATTTACTTGTCATGTTTTAGTCTCCAATCTCTGACTGTTCCTCAGTCTTTACTTATCTTTCATGACCTTGATTTTTTTATGAGTTTTTTAATGAATGTCCCTCAATTTGGTTTGTGTGATTTTTCTCGTATTTAGATTGAGTTATGCACTTTTGGCTAAAATATTACAGATGATATATCCTTAGGCCGTCATAACAGAGGGCACACGATGTCAATATATCTTATTACTGGTGACCTTAACCTTGACCATTTGGTTAAGTTGGTGTCTGCTAGATTTCTCCACTATCTAGTTATTATGTTTCCCTCCATAATTAATAAATACCTTAAGGGAGATGCTTCTCGATTATACAAAATCCTCTATCTCTTCACATTTTTACCAACTGATTTTAACATTCATCTCTAGACTTGACTGAAACAACCATAACTATGTATTACTATGGTGTTTGTCTAATGATGACTTTGCATTTCCCACATTCCTTCTACATTTATGAATTGAACTTCATGCAAATTTATTTTATGCCATAGTTATAATCTAATACTATCCGTATTTATTTTGTTGTTCTAGTTGTTCCAGCTGGAAGCAAGTTATTTTTCCTTTTAATAATAAAATCCATGGCTCGGCTCCTGTAACATATTGGTTATGGCACCAGCTACATACACCAAGGTTGGCAGGTTTGAACCCGGCCTGGGGCAGCTAAACAACAATGACAACTGCAACAAAAAAATAACTGGCCATTGTGGCAGGCGCCTATAGTCCCAGCTACTTGGGAGGCTGAGGCAAGAGGATCGCTTAAGCCCAAGAGTTTGAGGTTGCTGGGAACTGTGACGCCACAGCACTCTATAAGACGACATAGTGAGACTCTGTCTCAAAAATGATAATAATAATAATGAAAATAAAATCCAGGGTAAGGTTTTTCATCTGTCTCTAATGCCAGGCCTGGGAGCATGGGGCAGGCGTATCTAGTAGTGAAGATTTCCCTAGGGCTGCAGCTGGGCAGAAACAGGAGTAGGGGCTGGTGGGGTCTGGGTTGGGATTGAAACATCTTTCTTCCTCCTCCTCCTCCTCCTCTTCTTCTTCTTCTTCTTCTTCTTCCTCTTCACCACTTCATTCAAATTAATACGAGGGTACAATTGTTCTCACTTCCAGGGTAAAGTTCCATTTGTAGAAGAGCCCCTCACCCAGGGGGCGTGTTACCCACCCTCACACTGTGCACATTAGCTGAGATTCCACCTCCTGCCCTCCCTCCTGCCATATGTCCTCCTCCCTCCCCCCTTCCCTCTATCCCCGAATTGGACTATAATAGTGTTTTATTGTTCTTAGGAACATGTAATTATTTATATATTGATTTCATATTAGTATAGAGTACACTGGATATTTATTTTTCCATTCTTGAGATACTTTACTAAGAAGAATATATTTCAACTCCATCCAAGTTAATGTAAAAGATATAAAGTCTCCATCTTTTTAATGGCTGAATAATATTCTATGGTATACATACAAAAGATTGAAACTTCTATTGGGAGAAGAAGGGGCACCAAGCATCCCAGCCTATCTAATGATGAGGTACTTGTCACTGAGACCTTCCATAGTGGTCAGACCTCAGTCTCCATGGGCCTGGCCCTTCACTGCGCCAAGACCCCAGTGAGCAGAGCCCATACCTGTGAGCAAGTTGAGAGGCCTTCTGCTCTGAGGCTAATGGAGTGGGAAGGGCAGCAAGTGCCCTACTAGGAGGCTTTGCTTCATCAGCAGGACCACAGGGCAAACACAGAGGTGAGCCTGGCTCCTGGCCAGGGTCTAAGCATGGGCTGACCTTGGCCTCAAGTATTTTCTCTTTTCCCATGGACCCTCATTAGGTAGCCTGACCCCATCAGACCATGAGCTGGGAAAAGTTAAGGCAGTCACCTCTGAGATGGACATCAATTTTTCTAGGTCTCATGCTCCAGAGGCCCTGGGGGAACCTTGTCTTCTGAGGACTGGCCTTCTTAGCAGGCCACAGTTGTGTGAGACAGGGCTGTTGCCACACTATATACACTTCTGTCCTTTTCTGCAGCTGGCTGCATCATCTAGGAGCCTATGGGTAGAGGTGCTGGTGGCTATGCCCTTAGGCAGGTAGAGCCTCTAACGAAGGGCCTGGACCTCTGCTAGCCTTGTGCCACCTTTCCTGGGACCCAGAGTCAGAGCGTGGACACCAGTACCCAAAGGTGGGCCAGAAATATGGAGGAACAATGAAGGCCTCATCCCTGCTAACAGCAAGCTGCTGGGAAGCACTGTAAAGTCCCACATAGTGGTCAGGCACGTGCTAGGTTCCCAGCAGTGAGCAAGGGAATAATGGGACAGACTAAACCTAGCACGTGCCTGGCCACTGTGTGGGACATTATCCAGCTGCTCTTAAGGATGTGTCTCCTCCCCCAGGGGTGGGTGGGCTCTGACAAAGGAGAAAACTTCAGGTGATAGGCAGAGACATTGCTTACTGGCACAGAGACTTGCAGCTTGGTTGTCAAGATAGTCTGGATATTAATCTTAACTGTGCTCAGCCAAGTCCACAGTCAGAAAAGCCCTCTGGAATCTGGCAGATTCCAAAGTGGGTAAAGTGTGAGGGCCTCTGTCTCCAGCCACTACCCTTGAGACTTTTATTCCCAGTCAAGGCTTTAGAAAGCAGATCTTGCCAAAAAAATAAACAGATGGAAGAGACTCAGGGGCTTCCCCCAGATCTGGCCAGGCCCTGCTTCCCTGTTTGTTTATCAGCTGCCACACCCCAAAATGTTTGCCTGTTGCCTCTCAGCTGTGTGTTCCTCTGACAACAGACACCAGGATCTCAGACTGTGTCTTTGTTCAGAGCTGCTTCACCTGCACCTCCTGCCAAGCTTCTGGATAAATAGACTTTGTCCGTTTCTCTTGGTGGGCAGCAACAGAACCCTCAAACAGAGTGTCTTGGCAGAGCTGGTCAGAAGGAGCTGCTGGTGCCTTGGGCCTCTAGAAGGATTGTAATTCCTCCCTTATAATAGGCTGCATTCAATTTATGTTTAAGGCTAACGCAGATCTGCTTTGCTATCTAAAGCATCCTCCTGAACCCAAAAGGAAGGCAAGGATCCCCATTTGCACCAAAGATGGTGTGGAAAGAATGGGTCCTAGGGAAAGGCTGGATTGACCCACATGCTCTGGCAAGACCCCAGATACCCTAAGGCTGGTAGTTCCTGCTCAGTGTTTGCAAGACCAGGAGGCAGGTTTACAGTGGCACCTTCCTGAGCCTTCCGTTAGTGCTAAAGGGCTGGCACAGACCCCATGCCACTTGCTCATGTCCTTAGAGTGGAGCCTGGTAGAGCTGTGGTGGCTCTAATGCCAGGATTCAAGAGGCCACGCTAAGTCCCTGAGTGCCCCTTCTGCTCCCATTCCCATCTTTCACTCAAACTCACTTTGGTTCAGCCTCCAATGACCAAAGACCTCTTCACTGAATTCTTTTCTTTTTTTTTTTTTGAGACAGAGTCCAAATTTATTGCCCTCAGTAGAGTGCTGTGGTGTCACAGCTCACAGCAACCTCCAGCTCTTGGGCTTAGGCGATTCTCTTGCCTCAGACTCCCGAGTAGCACCCACCACAACACCCAGCTATTTTTTTGTTACAGTTTGGTCAGGGCTGGGCTTGAACCCACCACCCTCGGTATATGGAGCTGGTGCCCTACTCACTGAGCCACAGGTGCCGCCCCTCTTCACTGAATTCTTTAAAGAAAGAACAATACTGAGAACATTTTAAGGTTTAGAAGCCTCCTGGCTCAGTTATTTATAAATGAAAATATAAGTAGAAGAATTAATAGCACAAAGAACTCAATCCACAAAATGAGAGAAAATATTTGCAAATTATGTATCTGATAAAGGACTTGTATCCAGAATATACTAATTTTAAAAACTCTTACAATTCAACAATAAAAGACAACCTGATTTTAAAATAGGCACAATCATTTGCCCATTTGGGAGAATAGACATTTTTCCAAAGGTATACAAATAAATAAGCACTTGAAAAAATTCTCAGACTTTGAAAATGGCTGTGTGAGGAGCTCCACAGACCTGCCCCCATAACTGGTGAAATAGTATCACCAACAAAATTATCTTTTAGAAATGAGATAAAGACATTCTAAAATATACAAAAACTGAATTTGTTTCTAGCAGAGTTGTCCTACAAGAAATACTAAAGAAAGCTCTTCAGGAATAAATTAAACTAAAAAATTGCACAACTTACACATTAAAGACTATAAAATGTCATTGAAAGAAATTTTAAAAGATCTAAACAAAGAAAAATCCCATATTTTGTTCATGGAGCAGATTTGTATTGTTAAGATGGCAATACTCTCCAAGTTGATCTGCAGATTCAATGCAGAATATATTCAGCATCATTAGTCACTTGAGAAATGCAAATCAAAACCACAATGAGAGGGCGGCACCTGTGGCTCAAAGGAGTACAGCGCTGGCCCCATATACTGGAGGGGCCGGCCAAAAAAGTGCAAACAACAACAACAACAACAAAAATAAACCCACAATGAGATACCTCTTCTTTTCTTTAAACTTCAAACTAATCTGGGGTTAGATACCCCTCTTACCCATTGGGATAGCTAAAATTAAAAAGAGGCTGGGCGTGGTGGTTCACACCTGTAATCCAGCACTCTAGGAGGCCAAGGCAGGTGGATTGCTTGAGCTCAGTTGTTTGAGATCAGCCTGAACAAGAGCAAAATCCTGTCTCTACTAAAAATAGAAAAACTAACCAGGTATAGCAGTGCACACCTATAGTCCCAATTGCTTGGGGAGGCTGAGGCAAAAGGATCCCTTGAGCCCAAGAATTTGAGGTTACTTTGAGCTATGTTGATGCCATGCCACTCTCCCAGGGTGAGAGAGTGAGGCTTTGTCTTGAAAATAAATGAATAAATTAATTAAATTTAAAAGACATTATAACAAGTGTTGATAGAGATGTGGAGGAATTGAAACCCTCATTCTTTGTTTTTGGGATTATAAAATGGTATAGCTACTTTGGAAAGCAGATTGGGAGCTCCTCAAAAGGTTAAGCATAGGTTTGCCGATATGACCCAACAATTCTACTACTGTGTATATACCCAAGAGAAATAAAACCATATGTCCACACAAAATCTTATATATGAATATTCACAGCAGCACTATTCATAGTAGTCAAAAAATATATAAACAACCAACATATCTATCAATCAATGAACAGATAAATAAAATGTGGTGTAACCATACTATGGAATATTATTCAACCATAAAAAGAAATGAAGTATTGATCCATGAACCTAGAAAACATTATCCTAAATGAAAAAAGCTGATCACAAAAGACCACATAATGGTGTGCTTCCATTTATATGAAATGTCCAGAACAGGCAAATTCATAGATTTGTAAAGTATATTAGTGGATGTCACGGGCTGGGAGAAGAGAATGGGGAGTAATTGCTAATGGGTGTGAGATTTCTTTCACGGATAAAAAAAAATCTAAAATTTGGGTGGCGCCTGTGGCTCAGTGAGTAGGTCGCCAGCCCCATATACCGAGGGTGGTAGGTTCAAACCCAGCCTCAGCCGAACTGCAACCAAGAAATAGCCGGGCGTTGTGGCGGGCGCCTGTGGTCCCAGCTGCTTGGGAGGCTGAGGCAGGAGAATCGCGGAAGCCGAAGAGCTAGAGGTTGCTGTGAGTCCTGTGACATCATGGCACTCTACCAAGGGCGGTAAAGTGAGACTCTGTCGCTACAAAAAAAAAAAAATCTAAAATTAAATAATGTGGCCCAGTGCAGTGGTTTATGCCTGTAATCCCAGCACTTTGGGAGGCCAAAGCAAGAAGATTGCATGAGGCCAGGAGTTCAAGACCAGCCTGAGCACCATAGCAAGACCTCATCTCTATAAAAAATAGAAAAATTTGGAGGGCATGGTGGCACATGTCTATAGTCCCAGCTACTTGGAAGACTGAGCCCAAGGATTTGAGGTTGCAGTGAGCTATGATGATGCTACTAAACTCAAGACTGGAAGAGTAAGACCCTTTGGAAGGAAGGAAGGAAGGGAGGAAGGAGGAGAAGGAAGGGAGGGAGGAGAAACAAATAGGAAGAAATAAAAGAAATAAAATTAGAAAATGCTGGTGGTGGCTCAGCACCTGTGGCTCAAGCAGCTAAGGTGCCAGCCACATACACCTGAGCTGGTGGGTTCAAATCCAGCCTGGGCCCACCAAACAACAATGACAGCTGCAACCAAAAAATAGCCAGGTGTTGTGGCAGGCACCTGTAGTCCCAGCTACTTGGGAGATGGAGGCAGGAGAATCGTTCAAGCCCAGGAGTTTGTGGTTGCTGTGAGCTGTGATGCCATATCACTCTACCCAGGGTGACAGCTTGAGGCTCTGTCTCAAAAAAAAAAAGAAAAAGAAAGAAAATGCTGGTGGTTGCACAATTCTGGGAGTATCCTTTACTACATTTTAAAATAGTAACTTTATGGTATGTAAACTGTATCCCAACAAAGCTGTGATAAGCAAAAAGAATTCAATAGGCAGAGTTTTTTGTTGTTGTTTTTGTTTTTACAGATGGTCAAGAAATTCTCAGCTTTAAATCACAATGCAGTTATAAAGATGGAACTAGGGTAGATGTATATTCTACCAATATTATTAACTAACTAATACTTGTTTCTTTCCCCTGAAATGAAGGATGCCTATGAGAAGCCACAATAGTAAGCTATTTATTCTTAAATGGACCGTTGCTAATTTTTCATGCGCAATCATCTCTAGGATTGAAGTCTATTTATAAAGGGATTTTATACCTCGTGGTAAGAGCTTTTCTAGTTTTTAGTAATGGGATGGAAGAACTTTTACTTAGCGTCTCTGTTGCCTGGTCAGGTTTAAATGTAACCTGCTTTGCTTACTCATGCACGCCGTTCCAAGTCATGGTTTTGTCTAGGACAGAGGCACAAGACTAAGCAACTGCCCTGTAATGAGGCCTGAAATATGTCAGACACTCTGCTGACATTTCCTGTCCGATGTGCACAGCAAATCCAGGAGGGAGTATTACTGTCACCTCTCTGAAGATGAAGAAGCAAGCTGACAGAGGTGAATGAGTGACCTAAAGACACAGAGGCAGATGTGGCAGAATCCAAGAATGCCTGTGCTCTTTGCTCAATCCCAGGCTGCCTTCCAGAGTTGTCAGTTCCATGCAGGTCAGAGGAGCCACACTTATCTCTATGATCCTTTACAGCTTTGCTAAAAGCTAAAACTCCCAGACTTTGGCTATTTGGAGAGTTCAAGGTTGAGGGTGATTTTCAATTCTTTTTTTTTTTTTTTTTTTTTAGAGAGACAGAGTCTCACTTTATGGCCCTCGGTAGAGTGTCGTGGCCTCACACAGCTCACAGCAACCTCCAACTCCTGGGCTTAAGCAATTCTCTTGCCTCAGCCTCCCAAGCAGCTGGGACTACAGGTACCCGCCACAACGCCCGGCTATTTTTTGGTTGCAGTTTGGCCAGGGCCGGGTTTGAACCCGCCACCCTCGGTATATGGGGCCGGCGCTTTACAGACTGAGCCACAGGAGCCACCCGAGGGTGATTTTCAAAGTACAGTGTGTGATACTCCCCAGACCCAGAACTACACATTTTCCAAACTGATTTTCTGTTATCCCTAATTGTTCAACATTCATTCATCAACAGTTAACAAACTGCTTAACAAGCCTCCACTGTGTGCCTAGACTGTGGGAATATTAGTCATCTAAAATATGACTGATACACATTATTCGGGTTTTAGAACTCTGTCCATATGTTGAAGGACAATGAGGAGAGGGTGCCTCTTTTCCTCTCTAGGCAGAGAACAAGGGCCAAGTGGCCCAGAACAGAGCCTGCCCCACCCAGGACTGCTGGCCTCATGCATGCACATGTGCACATCTGATCTGTCCTGTAAAGTATGCTTGGCCTTGAGCTTTGTGAGGGCAGGGACCATGTCTTTCCTGTGCCTCACACAGAGCCTGGCCTGGAGCAGGTGCTCAATGCCAGTGATAAATGATTAAGCAATTCATTTAGTTAATTCACTAGGAAAACTTGGGCTGGTTGCTTCATTGCTCTCTGCCTTTGTTTCCTCATTTGTAAAACGAGGATGGCAGGGATTCCCATCTCACATGGCGACTCTGAGACTCTGTGAATAATACAAGGCACTCAGTGAGTGCCCCCCACACTGCAGTTGTCATTCCTGTTATTGTTACGGGTGGGAGGTGTGACAGGCACATTCTTCTATGCTGAGAGTGACCATCCATGCCTGATTACCTTGTGACCAGGATTTTTGTTTCTTAAAGCAGAGCTGGAGGCCACATAGCCCAACTGGTCTGAGCCCTGAGGGTGGGATTGACACAGTAACCCTGGGAGGGCACATCCAGTACCCTCCCCCTGTGCAGCTTGGGTGAGGCCAGCTGGTTGCCACATTCCCCCTCTCTGTGGGGGGTGGGAGGTAAGCTATGTTTTAAAAATATTAGTGTTGACTGGGAAACACAACCCCAAAACAGTGCCAGCCAGCTCCTCACTAACCAGGATATCCACCATTGGCCTCTGAGTTGACAATGTATGTGTATTCTTATTTGCCTGTGTGTACCCTAGTACCCAGGGACCCATGAGAACAGTTTTTGTCCTATCAAGGAAAAGATTATCTCTCACTGGCCCTACCATGTCACCATTAACCACAGGGAGTTCTCAGAGCCTCGGCTATTGGGGGCCCTAAGACACGTCTCTCAATCCCCTAGGGACTGGGGCCAGCACGGCCTGGCCTCCTTAGAAACAGCTCTTTCTGGTAAAGGGTCTCTCTTCGAGTTGGCAGCTGATTTAACAGACTCCAACCCTATAAGCCCCAGCTGGAACTTTTTCTGCCAATCCTGTGTCCTAAGACCAGGCCCCTCACAGCTTTCCAAAAAAAATCCTTGGGCACAATAACTCCGCAAGGGAGACCCCAGCCCTACAGCCAACCCAGGGAGCCATGAGGTCTAGCTACCTTCCCTTGCTAGGTGTGAGCAGCATCTCCAAAGGCAGATAGCACCTCTCATGGGCTTGGAATGAATGGCCACTGCATGCACAGGGCCCTCTCCTGTGCAACATGATGCTGTCAGGGCTTCTTGGGACCCTTTTCAGAGAGGGAAGTGGACCTAGAGCCGTGGCTGCACAGCCTCCAAAAAGGAGAGCAATGGGGTGCTGACCCTCCCCTGTCCTTTCCCAGTACCCCAGTTCAGGACTCCTGCCTCTGCTGCATACTCCCAAAAACCAGACTTAACACGCCACCAGGGCCGGCTTCGTGGGCACGCAGCCTGAGCAGTCTCATCAGGCCCCACACTTGGTTTCAGTCCTCTACTATTACTGTCAAAATTCTTAATAGTTTTTGAACACATTTTCAGTTTGCACTGGGTCTGCAAATTAGGTAGCCAGTTCTGCCCCCTAACTTTGCTCATACAATGCCTGGCTTCACATCTAACAGCCACTCTCTTTCCTTTCCACCTCTCAATCCCTAAGGCAAAGTCTTGATGGAAAAATATTTAAAATCTCCCTAGAGATTTTATCAAAATGACTTAAGTTAAGAGCTGGGAACTAAAACTCTGGCTTTATGGACGCACCAGCAGGGACTTGTTAGGGCAATAGAATACACAGGCCCTGGGGAATGGGAGGGACCAGACCTCTGGAAGGGCGGGGTGGGAAGGAGAGGAGGTATAAGAATATAGGAAAGGATTCTCAAATAATTTGGAAAATTTTTTCCACATTTTGAAAAAAATAAATAAATTTAGGAAAGAATCTACCAAATATAAAAATTCAATGTAAAGCATATCAATTGAAAGAATCATAATGGCCCAGGAATAGCTAATGACACAGAAGTACAGCAAAATAGAAATCTTCAAGGTAAACAAAATAGGTACAGTGTATAGGACTTGAATGTGAGTTAGACACTCTCCTTTGCCTGCCCATCAACCATTTTACTCTCCCTTCCTTGCTATTATTGTTTTTGTCTTAACTGTGTATGGCTGCTTTGTGCTATTGAATAAAGTGTTTCCCTTATCCCAGAGGGTGAAATCCTGGTTCCTAGCTAATGAGACAAATGGGAAGTATGGAGAGCTTTTGGATTTTTTTTTTTTTTTTTTGAGACAGTCTCACTCTTTTGCCATAGAGTGCCATGGCTCCATAGCTCATAGCAACCTCAAACTCTTGGGCTTGGGTGATTCTCTTGCCTCAGTCTCCCTGGTGGCTGGGACTATAGGCGCAGGTCACAATGCCTGGCTATTTTTTGTTTGTTTGGCGGGCCGCGCTGTGTTCAAACCAGCCAGCCCCAGTGCATGTGGCTGGCACCCTGGCCACTGAGCTACGGCACCCAGTCTTTTTTTTTTTTTTTTTTCCTTGTAGAGACAGAGTTTCACTTTATCGCTCTCGATAGAATGCTGGCGTCACACAGCTCACAGGGGCTTAGGCAATTCTCTTGCCTCAGCCTCCCAAGTAGCTGGGACTATAGCACCCACCACAACGCCCAGCTATTTTTTTGTTGCAGTTTCGCTGGGGCTGGGTTTGAACCCGCCACCCTCGGTATATGGGGCCAGCGCCCTACCCGCTGAGCCACAGGCACCACTGGCACCCAGTCTTAAGTGATCCTCTTGCCTCAGTCTCCTGAGCAGCTGGGACTACAGGTACTCTCCACAACGCCTGGCTATTTTTAGAGACAGGGGTCTTGCTCTTGCTCAGGGTGGTCTCAAACTCCTGAGCTCAAGAAATCTACCCACCTCAGCCTTCCAGAGTGCTAGGATTACAGGCGTGAGCCACCGCACCAGGCCATTTTTGTTGTTCTTAAAAATGGATACAAGAGGGCAGCGCCTATGGCTCAGTGTGTAGGGCGCCGGCCCCATATAACAAAGGTGGCGGGTTCAAACCTGGCCTCGGCCAAATTGCAACAAAAAATAGCCGGGTGTTGTGGTGGGCACCTGTAGTCCCAGCTACTCGGGAGGCTGAGGCAAGAGAATCACCTAAGCCCAGGAGTTGGAGGTTGCTGTGAGCTGTGTGACACCATGGCACTCTACTGAGGGCAATAAAGTGAGACTCTGTCTCTACCCCCCGCCCCCCCCCCCCAAAATGGATACAAGATAGGTATTTTCCCTCTTCCCATTTCTGCTTCTCAGTGAAGATAGGTGCTGATGGATGTTTGGAGCTGATCTGCAGCAGCCTTTTGATGACTTTGAAAGGACAAGCATGGGGATGAAGGCATCACACCGAGGACTGCAGGATACAGAGAGAAAGCATCTGAACTGTGCTTCCAAATTAACCACCGCTACAACTGCTTTATCTTTGGACTTTTTGTTATTTGAGATATTAAATTCTTTATGTTGTAAAAAAAGGAATATAGGAAAGGGAGCTAGGGAACCTTGGAGAAAAAAGGAATGGGTCCCAGCATAGTGAGGCCCCAAATCAGACCCCAAGCTTGGCCTAGATATGAGTGGACCAGGTACCACAGAGTTTTTCAGAGGAGCATATTCAGAAAACAAAATCACGCATCTCCTGGGACCACTTGTACTTTTTTTTTTCTTGAGACAGAAACTCACTCTATCACCCTAGGTAGAGAGGTCAAGTACCATGGCGTCATAGCTCACAACAACCTCAAACTCTTGGACCCAAGCAATGCTCCTGCCTCAGCTTCCCAAGTAGCAGGCATCTGCCATGATGCCCAGCTAGTTTTTCTATTTTTAGTAGAGATGGGGTCTCACTCTTGCTCAGGCTGTTCTCCAACTCCTGAGCTCAAGCAATCCACCCGCCTTAACCTCCCAAAGTGCTAGGATTATAGGTGTGAAACACTGTTCCTGACCAAGCACACTTGCACTTTTCAATAAGGGAGAGGAAATTTGTATCCGACAATGCTCTCGGCCCTGCCCCTCAAGGCTTTCAAACCTTTCCCTCCATGCTAAGCTACCTTCTGAAGGAGTAATGCCATCTTGGCTTCACCCTGCTCCACAGCTAAGGATTACCTAAGCTTGCTCCTTGCAGTGTAACCTAAGCAGCATAGGAGCCATCACCCTCCCTTTCAGAAAAGAAAGCTGAGACTCAGGGAGGGCAATGATATCCCCAGGTTACCTGCCCCAGTATTGGGCATGGGCTGGTCAAACCCAGGGCTTCAAAGCCCATGCCCTTTGCACCTTAAGGGCAACAGCCTAGCACAGGGAAGGAGAACTGGCCTGGAAGCCATACTAATAATCCCTTGAAGCTGGGCTGGGTTTGGGGCCTGCTGGAGGGCTGGACTCACGCTTCATGGTGTCTTCCTCGGCAGTGGAACCTGGTGTGTGAGGAAGACTGGAGGACGCCCCTCACCACCTCCCTGTTCTTCGTAGGCGTGCTCATTGGCTCCTTTGTGTCTGGGCAGCTGTCAGACAGGTAAGGACACTGGGAGGGATGAAGGGTAGGATGAGGCACCTTGAGAATTTATTACCTAGAGAAAGGGGGGATCATCAGGCCACGAAGTCAGTCATAGGAGCAGGCCTGACCTCACCTTCAGCCCCCTTGCCTGCACCAGCCACATACTCCCAGGGCTTTGGCCAGGGGTGGGGAGGGTCTACTGACCCCACTGGAAAGTGGAGTCCTCATTCCACAAACCTCTGACAAAACATGATGCTGCCACCACCAATGTCCTCACCGCCCCACCACCAACTTGGGGCAGAGGCAGAGGACATGTGATCTGTCCACAGATAGCCAACAGCTAGACAGCAGGTGCTAATGTGGTCTCACTGCTACTGCGTAGTGGGCCCCTGGCTGCACACTGCAGCCGTGTGGCTAGCCCAGGGTGATTTGGGGCTTAGTGGAGCTCACAGGCTGGAGGAAAGGTGTTCCCCTGGCCCCTGAATGTTCTGTGGGAGTGCTAAGTGGCAGTGTTAGAGAAAGCTTCCCAGAGGAGTGTCTGTCCCTCCCCAACCCGCAAAGCCTAGTGACACCACAGGCCCACAGTGGAGACCTGAGTTTGGAAAATGGGGCCAGAAACTGTTCTGATCCCACTTGCGGTCCATTCTACCCATTCCATTACCAAAATGTAAAATTAACATGACCACCAACTACAGTGCCCCCAACAGATATTGCCAGAACAAAGCTCAGCATCTTAGAAGGTACCTGCTGAGCAGATAGATGCCAGAGGCCTCACCAAAGAGGCAGCTGGGAGGAAGGACAGGAAGAGAGTCAGAACCCTGAAGAAAGTAAGTCCACAGTGACACCTGACTCAGGGCTTGAGACACCTTGAGCCTCACGGCAACCTGTACCCCTCCTGTTTTGTGTTGTGCTGTATTCTATAGGTTTGGCAGGAAGAACATTCTCTTCATGACCATGGCTGTGCAAACCAGCTTCAGCTTCCTGCAGATTTTCTCCATCAACTGGGAGATGTTCACCGTGCTATTTGTCATCGTGGGCGTGGGCCAGATCTCCAACTACGTGGTAGCCTTCATACTAGGTAAGAATGGCTCTGAGATAGAGGGTTCCTCTGTGCTGCCAAAGTTTGACTGGCCTGAATGTAAGAGTGTGGGGAGCTGTAGCCATAGGCTTTTTGAACCAGTGTGGTCAGGGCAGGCGCAGAAGCCACCTCTGTGCTGGAGCCTGAAATACAGTGGAGAACGAGGGCTGGAGCTGGTAAGAACCAGCTGCACAACTGAGACACATTCTCAGGAGCAAGGGCTTGGGAGAGGAGCAGAGGAGGAGACCTAGGGGACGGACAGCCTGGAGATGTCTTTGCTCTGAGCCATGAAGGCTTGAGGCCTCTGCCAGGTGGCTATGAAGGGATAAAGGCAGTTAGTGTGGCTGGTACACAGGCAGGGGAGGCCTAAGCCAGACATGGGAATTCCATGCTAGCCTGCCATGCCACTGTGGGGCAGATCTGGCCTCACCCTGAGTCACAGCCCAACCCCAGTGCGTATCAGCCAAGCGCAGGACGAGCCTGTCTGCACTGATAGTAGTCCTGTCTCCTATCTGGCTGCATGAGGGAGACACAGCAGCTCCCAGCCCATGCGGAGGGCCCCAGGGACCTCAGTGACTTTCCCTGGGAGGAAGCAATGTGAGCCAGTGGGTCAGGGTCATCCACAGCAGTAAGCGCCCCCAATGTGCTCTCTGAGCCCACCATATGGGCAGGGGAGAGAAGAGGAGATAATGGGTGTCCTGGGACATTAGCCACCAATCCCTAGAATCTTTAGTGTGATACATGTAATGTTTTCTAGTTGGCTCACACAGTCCCAGTTGATCCATATTGTCACAGTGTAATTATTAGTAGTACCCCCTTAATATAAGTCTAATGATTATCTCAGAAGTCTGATCTCGTCAGGTGACTAATTGCTTTTAAGAATCTGGATGACTCGTGGGTTTTGGAAATGCCAAAGAGATGTTCCCTTAACTGTGGGTACATCCCCTGTCCGGTTGCCAATTTGAAATTGTTCAAGTTCCACTCCTTTAATTATTTCTAAAGAGCTCTGTGCCACAGCCCCGCCTCTGTGTCTGCAGAGGGGAGGAGGAAGGAGAAGCCACAACTCCCCAGCAGAGAGCACACTGCTCTCCTTGGCAGAGGGTGGCGGCTCTCCTGCCTGCAAGAGCAAGGAGAGGAGCCAAGATTGTCTTGAAGAGCATTTGTGTAAAGCGCAGAGGTAGCATCAGACCAGTGGTGCTGGAAACTAGAGATGGGAGGAATTTAGGACCTCTTAGTGCCTCGTGGCCCCAAGAGTTCCGGATTCTTAGGCATAGTACAGTCTATTGTTCTCAAGTTCTGCCTATTGTTCTCATGTTCTAAGTCCCCAGAATTTATCTTCCTTGTGGTGACCCCTCCCTATGCCTGCAAGGTCCAATCTGTGGCTCCGTGTAGGCCACAGCCGTACCAAAACCCAAATGGGCCTCCCTAAAACAGAAGACTCTGTCATAGGAGACCAGCAGACCCGTGTCATAGGAGGATGTGAAGGACCATCTAGAATGGAAGGAAGTTGTGATGAAGCCAGAGAAGCTCCATCACTGGAACTGGGAGCAAGGTGGAATCCATGCCAGGGGGTGGCATCCCCAAGCTCTGTGTTATGACCAGCATTGAGACCTGATTTTCCAGTGGCTCAGCGTGCTTCTAGGACCTTGAAATCCCCTCTGCAAGTGGATAAGGCAGGACAGCACACCCCAGGCTACCTGCAGGAAAGGCCTCCCCTGCTAGCCCTGATACTACCATTCGCTCCCCTCCCACCTCACCATGCAGCTATGGTCTCACAGGGCTGAGAAGAGTAGAGGGCCCGGGGAAAGCGAGGCCATGGAAGATAATCAGCACCTAAGTGTGGCAACCCAGCTTTTGGCAGGCAAGGGGCCAGGTGCAGGGGACTCACTATCAGCCAGGGTCCAGGGTGCTTAGGGTTCGCTGTCAGTTGGGGTCCAGGCCTGTTGTAGGAGCTCTGGGAGCCCCCATGGCTGTAGTTTTGCTCCGCTGGGCTCTGCAGGAAGTTGCTGCCTTTTGTGTCCTGCTGTGGGACTTGTGCTAGGTTTCAGGTCTGGAAGTTTAAAACCCAGCCTGCTCTGATCAGCACCTGGGGTGGGGGACACAGTGCAGGGACAAGGTGGCCTCTGGCTTCCCCACAGTGCAGCAGCGCTCTCTGCTGTTTCAGGCCTAAAATAGCCAAATTCCAGGCTTTATTTGACTAAAACAAACCAAAATGTGGGGTCCAGGCTGAGAAGTCTGCAGGTGCCTTCTCTTTTGCACTCTGGCTCTAGGGAAGGGTTGGCAAAGCTCTGCGAGTATAATCTCTGATTTTAGGAGTCTTCATGTTCATCTGAGAAGTCGAATTACTCCCACTCTTACAGCAGTGCAGAAATGGGTCCTCTTCTTGTGCTGCTTTGTAAAGATTACCCAGCCTGTCAGAGCCGTAAGAGACTAGCAGAGGGAAAGAAAGGACAGTGCTACCCAAAGCAACAGAAAGGGGACACACCTGGAAATGATGGTGCTGCCAGAAAGACACTGGTTTAGGAAGAAATGACCCCTCAGGACCTAGGACACTGACCCAACCCAGGCTCCAGCTCCCCTCACTGTCTCCTACTGTTTCCCAGAACTGATATCCTTAACCCTTCCACAGCCTCTGGTAAAATGCCAGTGGCATTGTCTTTTATCTCTAATAACTAGCTGCTTAAATGTATTCTGCATGAAAAGTTAACTGCCTCCAGTCTTTTTTTTTTTTTTTTTTACAGTTGGCCGGGGCTGGGTTTGAACCTGCCACCTCTGGCATATGGGCCGGCACCTTACTCCTTTGGCCACAGGCACTGCCCCCGCCTCCAGTCTTGACTGATTTATTAATCCCATATTTTTCAGCACTCCTAACATTAACACCCCCATCCCCGCAACATTGCTTTGAACAGGCTGAGCCATTTAGAGCTTTACTTCCTCTGATGTCTAAACGTTGCTCCTTTTAATAGCTGTGTAATTGATGGATAGCATCTTCCTTTACAACTTTGGCTACCAGGAAGCTCTGGCAAGTTTGAAATGCAATTATACCAATTACACAGCTTTTACCAGCCACATATTTTTTTAAGTGTTTTTAAATTGAAATATAATCTTCTCTTAGTCTGCTTGAGATGCCATGAGAAATACCATAGAGTGGGAGACTTAACCAACAGAAATTTGTTTTTCCACAGTTCTAGAGAGTGGAAGTCCAAGATCAAAGTGCCTGCAGGGGAGGGGTCTCCTCCCAGGTTGCAGATGGCAGAGAAAGAGAGAAAGAGAGAGAGTGTTCTGGTGTCTCTTCTCGTAAGGCCACTAATTCTGTCAGATCAGGGACTCAAATGTACCCTTATGACTACATTTAACCTTAATCACTTCTTTACTCCAAACACAGCCATACACGGGATTAAGGCTTTGATATATGAATAATAGGGACAGATAAAACATTCGATCCTTAACCAGATTTTCACACCATGTTATTCACTCTTTTAAAGTACAATTGTATGGTTTTTAGTATATTCACAAAGTTGTACAACCATCAACTCTCTAACTCCTCTTCACTCCAAAAAGAAGCCCTATACCTGTTAACAGTCATTTCCCTCTTCCCCCAGCCCCTGAAAACCATTAATCTACTTTCTATCTCTGGTGGGTTTGCTTCTTCTGGACATTTGACATACATGGAATCACACACTATGTGGCTTTTGCGACTGATTTGCTTCACTTAATGTTTTAAGACTGATCCACGTTGTAACATGAATTAGTGCTCAATTGCATGAATACAACACATTTTGTTAATCCATTTATCAGTCATTGGACACCTGGGTTGTTTCTACTTTGGGGCTATTATGAATAATGTTACGAACATTTGAGAATAAGGTTTTTTGTTTTTTTTTTTTCCTGTGGCTACATGTTTTCAATTCCTTGGAGTTGAACATGAGTTCGTTACCTAGGCATTGAATTGCAAGGTCATATGGTGACTCTATGTTTAACCCTTTGAGGAACTGCCATACTGTTTTCAAAGTGATTAGCTGTATATTTTTGTACTTTTCTCCAAAGCACAACTTTTTACTTTTCTTTGTATTTTATTTTAATGTTACCATTATCTGATTTTATTTTTAGTTAGAAGCTGCCTCAAAGTCTTCAAGAGGTGTGTTGGGGGTGTAAATACATAAACATGATGCAGAAATCTGCTAGCACCCTTTGTTTGAATTGCACCATGTAAGGGAAGAACTGGGGAGACCCAGGAGGAAGCAGGGACTCACTCCTGTCTGTCTGCAAGGAGCTTACTACCTGGTTGTGCAGAGACTGCCAATGCCGTTGTTACTGTGGATGTGAAGTCAAGGAGAGGGGGCAGATATCATTGCTGGCTATATGCAGAGATAGGAAAGGTACTTTTGACTGGAGCAAACTGTGAAGGTTTATAGAGGAGAAAATGGAAGCCCTGAGTGGGCAAATATCTGTTGATTGATTAAAATTCTCAGCATTTTCTGGGAACTGGAGAGATTCTGCTGTCTTCCACTGGGCCTTTCAGTCAAAGCCACCGGGCTTTCTACCATTCCTCTGACATTTCAGCTTCTTGACCAGAAGAGAGGAATAACTATCACTAAGCACCTCCTATGTGCCAGACACCCTAGTAGGCACTTTCCATATGTTATCTCAGTCCTCGTAAAGCATGTAACACCTTCATGAAGCAGGGCTTATCAAAGTCACACTAGTAGGAACTTAGTATGGAGGAGTCAGGCTCTCCCCAGGTGCCTGATGGAGAGCACTCCTCACATCCTGGCAGCTGCACCACAGTCTCATTTCTTGAGCTGGGTTCTGCTACAGGCTTCTGCTGTTCATTCACAGAGGGGCTTGTCCTGCTTCTGTGCCCAGTGCTTCCTGGGGCTGGCTACCATAGAAGTGCCCTGACCTTGGGAGAGAGTGTTCACATCCAGGTGGAGGAGACAGGCAGTCTTCTCTCCTGGTGTTCCTCAGAAGGGGGTGGTGGGTCTCTAGTTGGTTCAGGGACCAGGCAAGAAAGGGAAAATGCAAATCTTCCCTGCGAAAGGGGGGTATAGCCTCACCTGTACCCTCTTGTGTCTCTGCTAGAATCTCAGTTGAGGAACTGCTTTATAGAGCCAAAGCTTTGCCCCAAGTGATTTTTTCTTGGCGGTTACACCAGTATCCGAATATATATATCAGGCTTAATTTTTGGCTGCACCACTTATTGGATACACTGATAGGTATGAATATAGGAAATTGGCTTTAACTCTTTAAGTCTCAGCTGATTACATATAATAAAGAAGTAATATTCGTTTTTACATAATTGTTGTGAACAGTCAAAGAGATAATATATGTCAACAGCTGGGAACCTGGCTCAAAGAATTTACTCAAAAATCATGCTAGCTGTGATGATGATGGTCATGATGTTTAAGGAAGGGTGATTGTTTAAAAGCCAGGCCAAAGAAAGTAGTGCTAACAAGGAATTATTTAGATTCGTACCATCTATGCTGCTCCACAGACAGGCAGAGAGGTACGTTTACAAAGCTTCTATCCCTCACGTGTACTCTGCAAAGTTATAACAACTCTGTTCGGGTCTGAGACCAGAGAGGGAGATTATCCAGGAACCCAGTGATGTTACTTCTTCCCCTTCTCTTACCAAGGTCATGAAGGACGAGGGAGCTCCCTGGCCTCACAGTTCTACAAGATTCTCACTTGATCCTGTGCCCTTTCTCTTTTCCACAATCAAATCCTCTGCTGCTTCACTTCTGAACCTCTGCTTAGAAATAAAGCACCCCTTATTCATTTCCGTACCATAATCACAGCCAAAGCATTTAGAAACCAGGGCATGGTCATTAATGAGGTAAGAAAAGATCAGGAAATCATGCTCATGATCCTCAAAGACGGCGGGCCCTGTTCTTGGAAAGGAGTTTATAGGCTGAGAAATGCCTGGGATGGTTAGGGTTATTGTCTGCAATACGGGGTGCAGAAGGCACATATTACCAGCCATTTCCATTAGTCTGGCTTTTTTAAATGGCAGCTCAAGAGGGAACCACTGGGCAGATATCTCAGTTCTGATAAGTGAGGGCAAATAAGTGGGGTGGGATGGGAATAGATTGGTGGTAGGAATACGAAACCAGGTAGAGGAGGCATTTTGCTGCTTCTCTGGATCTAGCCCCTAATACCTTAGCCTGTGTTTGGAGCATATAAACATGATTGAGAAAATCTCTCTTGAAAGCCAAGTCTGAATGACCTTTGAATTGTCTGTTTTGTATTTTCTGGGCTACTTCTTCTGTGTAGTGTGGGTATATCCTCAACAAAAGGCAGAGCCTTTGCCATTGGCCAGATCTCTACCCCGAGGGCAGAGGACCAAGAGTGGACTCTGTGGAAAGAGTCTGGAGCTTTATGGCAAGAGAGGGAGCTTTGTTCTTGGACTGTCCTGTCTCCAAGGGGCGGGCACCATCTCTGGAAGAGCTAGTGCTGAGTGATCCACTGTGGCGCCGGGCAGAGCAGGGGCGAACAACGACCTGCGTGTCCTTTCCCAAAACAGCGCCTGCACCAAGCAGTCTTGGGACTTGGTGTTGTTCCAGGAAAGCTCTGCAGGATTCACTGTGGGTATGTGGCAGCTCCAGGGCTGCTGCCTCCAGAACAGCTCCTGCTTGTCTCTCCTTGGTCTGAAGGGACTATGTGTGCCTGGGGCTGGGCACAGCACTGCTGCTGGGATGCTCAGTCCCAGGTGCTGGGGACCTGCTCCATGCACCTCTGGGGCCAGCTGGCTCCTCTGGATCATTTCTCAGGGCTCAAGGATGGGTAAGGATGTCCCAATATCTCAGACACCAGGAACACTCCATGGTTTCCCAATGGGCCTATCTCTGTTTATTTACAGTTGAGAAATGTGGGAAAGGTTGAACGCACCGTGACCCCGTGTAGCCCCTTGGAAGATCCTCCACTTGTCTCCTGGAATGCTCTGTTTGCTTCTCACATGGGGCTCCTATTTTGGAACTGTGGCACTCAGAAGAGATTACCTCTTGGGGTTGGGCATATTTCCATGACATGGAATGGCCTTTAAAAAAAAAATAAATCCCTGGCTCTCTTGTAATCTCCTGGAAATCCAATCTTTGTAAATTGATAAGTCCTGGATCACTTCCCACCTCGACCCGGACCACCCCTGCTCTGGGCCATGAGGCAAACTCCTTCTCCCTTTTCTAAGAGGTTACAGTTGGAACTCTAACTGCCGGGTAATAATATAAAAAGCAAATATTGAAGTGAGTTAAAATGCTAATACTCCTCCCTTGTTTTGAACAGGAACAGAAATTCTTGGCAAGTCAGTTCGTATTATATTCTCTACGTTAGGAGTGTGCACATTTTTTGCAGTCGGCTACATGCTGCTGCCACTGTTTGCTTACTTCATCAGAGACTGGCGGATGCTGCTGCTGGCGCTGACGGTGCCGGGGGTGCTGTGCGTCCCGCTGTGGTGGTGAGTGTGACGCGTTCCTGGACAGGCCCTCTCTGCTGCAGGCCACCACACCTGGAGCACACCTGGAGCCTGGTGCTCCTACCCTGGGCCTGCATGACCTCCACTGGAACTCACTGAGGCCAGCTTCAAATGAGTTTTGCCTCATTGTGGGGTGGGCCAGTGAGGTGGGATTCCGTTCTTCATTGAATTTCGAGAGTACTGTTCTCAAGAATTTCAATTCCTCCCTAGACTCTCTCCACTCCTGTCTGTTGCTGGATGGTTGTTGGTTGTGGAGATGGTGTGGTTGGGTTTTGTTGTTTTTAACTCCACCCTCTGCTCTTTTGTCACTTTTCTGTCTCTAGAAAAGTCTCTTTCTCTCTTCAACTAATGCAATTCCTCAAGCTTCCCTGCCATGCAATGATTGGCATGCAAGGTATTTATCTGCTAATCTTACAGGGTGAGAGAATTACTTTTGTTGAATTAGTTGTTTGAGAAGTGTTTTATTCTCTCTTCCCACAACCCCGGACTCAACTTTGACACAACAGTTATGGGAATACACATGACAAAGTTTGAAGATTCTGGCCTCAGTCTTACCCAATGTGATTATCTGGGAGATTTCAGGTGAAAAAACAGATTAAGAATGACTCAATAGAGTCTCAGCATACCTTCTTTTTGGGGATTTCCATTTCTTTGCATTTTCTTATTTAAACACGAGGAAAAGAGAATTCTTTCCATTGGTGTATCTGTTCTCTCTTTCTCTCTCATTAATTCTTTTTGGTTTGGTTTCATTATGTCAAAATCAAATATTCCAGCACTGACTGATTTTACTGAACTGCATGATTTCTATCTGCTTACACATAATGAAAGTTTCTTTGATCATTTTTTGGAGCTCACAGTTTAGACAAGACCCCCATGGTTGTCCTGTCCTTTGGACACACCCTGCCTAGAAAGATTCCTTATCCTGCTGCAGCTATTAGGCAGCCACAGAGGTTGGCTAGTCTGCCCAGATGGCTCAGTTGGACCACGCTAAGCCACTGTCTTCTTACATGTCTCAGGCACTAAGATGAACCGGTGTAAATTCTTGGTATGAAGTGTGTAGTGGAGTGGGGAGTGTGCAGGGCTTTTTTTACCTTATTACTTGGAAATTTGAGAGATAGTTTGCGAAAGGTTAAATATGATTCTGATTTGGAAGTTTCCTTTGGAACCCAGGCTGAGGATCAGGAAAACTAGTCTGATGTTCTGTAAATAAAGGCAGGTCCTGCCTCGGATTTACAAGAGCAGAGAAATTTCAGGAAGGAGAATAATTGTCATCATCTGTCCTTCTCCCCCACAATGCCCTTGCTAACAAATTTATTAGAAAAGATGTTGGTGACCAAAGGTTCTCTCAAAACACAAGATTATTTAAAGGTTACTCTGTGCCTCTTCAGATAAATGATCATACTAATAATAACCTAGGTTGGACAGGCACGGTGGCTCACGCCTGTAATCCTAGCATCCTAGGAGGCCAAGGCAGCAGGATTGCTTGAGCTCAGGCGGTCAAGGCCAGCCTGAGCAAGAACACAACTCTGACTCTACTAAAAATAGAAAAACACTAACTGGGCACTCTGTCGGGCATCTATAGTTCCAACTACTTGGGAAGCTGAGGTATGAGGATAGCTTGAGCCCAAGAGTTTGAGGTTGTTGTGAGCTATGATGTCACCATGGCACTCAATCCAGGACAACAGAGTGAGACTCTGTCTCAAAACAACACATAAAATAATAACTTATGTTCCCTGGTTCGAGTTGTCATTTTGACCTAAGAGATCAATAATTTCAAAATGTGTTTAAACAACTTTATTACTCTATGATTCTATCAGAGAGAGAGAGAGGGTGAGTGAGAGAGAGAGAGAATAACAACACAAGGTTCCTGATATACCCTACAGAAAATACTATCATAGCAGGAATGAACAGCTCTATCAGTCAACTCCCACAGAGTTTCCAGAAGAGAAGGTCCATCCATTCCCTGAGGAGCTGCCTCACTCCACCCAGAGGAGAGTTCTTTCTTCTGTTGCTCATAGGCTGGTCCCTGAGTGCTCCTGCCTGTGGGCACACTACCAGAGACAAGATTTGCCCCAGACACAGGTCCAGAACTAACAAGCTGAGTGCTTTTCCTGAGTATTTAACAGAGAACATTTCATTTTCCTATAAAAACAGCTTTCTTCTGAACATCTCGTCCTTGAGGGTGGGGCATCTGAAGAACAATCATCAGTCTAGTGGGCCAGGTGCATGGGGGGACACCCAGCACCCTGCTGCTGCTTGTTCAGGATTCAACACAGCCTCTCCAAAAACACCCTGCTTAATCTGAATTCAACCTACAGAGAGACAGTAGCCTGTGACTTCATCTGCTACTCCACTAACTTGTGAAATGACCAGCTGGACTTGAAATTTTATGTATGAAAAATCAAGGCAATTCTAAAGTAGAGATCCCAGTGGCCCTGAGTGTAGTGGGCTGGAAATGGGAGGGGAACCTACACAGGATCAGCAGGTGGTTTGGGGATTTTTATGACCCAAGTTTGCTTGTAAAGGAATGATAGTAAATGGCTGCAGGAGTAAAGGGAATATGTATGGGGGGTGGGGGAGAGGAGTAGGGAAGGAGGCTACAGATGCACAACATGGGAAAGCTTTGCAGTTTCTAGCCAATGGTCCTCAGAGCACTGTAGAAGGGTAGGCTATTTCCAAGTATAATCAGGTTGGGGGAAGACACTGCTCAGAAGTAGAGGCGTTCATGAAGTATATAGTGACCATGTAGTAATTCTGCACTAATACCACAGGTGGCTGCTTAAATTAAAATTAATTAAGAGTAAATACAATCAAATTTTCATTGCTTCAGTCACACTGGCTCAATAGCCACATGTGGTTATTTGCTACTGTATGGGACAGCACAGATACAGAACATGTCAGAAGTTCCTATTAGATAGCGTGGCTCTAATTACTGAAGGTCCATGACCTCACATTATCACAGTTCCTAGAGGGATGCACTAAAGCCATATTCTGAAAAATGTATTCTGGGCTCACTTTGTAATGCAGGTGCTAGTAAGCTGGGGAAGGAAGCTGGTGGTTGGCCATTGGATTTGCCCTGAGTTATTCCTTGCATAGCCTTGGGGCCCATTATAGAACTCTGTATCTGCTACTTATAATCAATTTTCTAGGATGACTAACTACAGATGCTCCTCGACTCCTGATCAGGTTATTTCTTAATAACTCCATTATAAGTTGAAATTATCACATTAATATTCCAAACCTACTAAGCATCACATCTTAGCCTTACACTCATGCTCAGAACACTTATGTAAGCCTGCACCTAATATAAAAAGTATTTTATAATCAAGCGTTGAATATCTCATGTAATGTATTGAATACTATATTGAAAGTGAAAAACAGAGTATATACTGAAACTATGGTTTCTCCTAAATGTGTAACCTGGGGATTGTTTATACTACCTACAGATAGGTGAGGAAAACAAGAGCTGCCAGGAGAAAGGCTGAGAGATTTGGGGAAATAAAAATTAAGAAAGAACATATGTCCTACTGTTTGCAACTGATGTTTGTGCATCAGTTATCAATGTAAATAGAATAGTAATGTAAGTTTTTAGACATAAAAAAACTGCACAACCTTGGGGCTCAGCTCCCAAAAACTCTGATTCAGGTACTCCCTGACCCAGGAATCTATTGAAAACTATGGAGAAAGCCCACAGGTGGGTGTCAGTGCCCTCACCTCCTTTGCAGAAAAAACTCAAGAACACAAGTGCCCTGGCCATTCTTGGCCCAATGAACTTGTGAGCATCACCAGCTGGACCCCCAGGCATTCTCCTAGGGATGTATACATCGAAAAGACAGTCTCTTCTCTTGGGGCACTTATAGTCTAGAGGCTGTGCTGCTTTTATGATACACTGGCTATTACATTTCAGATGGCCTTCTCGAGCTGCCCTGACTTAAACAGACCCACAGGCTTCAGTGGCAGTATACAGTGTCACTTTTCATGGTCTGGTCCTGGTCTCAAGCACAAATGATGATCAGTCTTATAATTTGATCAGGAGTTTGAAACTTGGAGGTGCTTTTATTTATTCCTATGCTCCAATAGAAACCTTATGAAGACTCCCTTCCAATTCTCTTTAAAAAGACAAACTTAGAATTAACTATCTGGGGGCAACTTAGAGTTAATAGTCTCCAATCCCATTGTTGCAAAAAATTATAAACTATTAAAAATGAATTCTAGGTTTATTCCTGAATCTCCCCGGTGGCTGATATCCCAGAGAAGATTTAAAGAGGCTGAAGATATCATCCAAAAAGCTGCAAAAATGAACAATATAGAGATACCAGCGATGATATTTGATCTTGCAGAGGTAAGCATTTATAGATATTTCCTCTTGAGATCAACTATGTATTTTTTTTTTTTTTTTTTTTTTGTAGAGACAGAGTCTCACTTTACTGCCCTCAGTAGAGTGCCATGGCGTCACACAGCTCACAGCAACCTCCAGCTCCTGGGCTTATGCGATTCTCTTGCCTCAACCTCCCGAGTAGCTGGGACTACAGGTGCCCGCCACAACGCCCGGCTATTTTTTTGTTGCAGTTCGGCCAGGGCTGGGTTTGAACCCGCCACCCTCGGCATATGGGGCCGACGCCCTACTCACTGAGCCACAGGCGCCGCCCTCAACTGTGTATTTTTTATTTTTATGGAATTTATTTTAATTCAGTATTTGTTAAGTGCCCACTGTGTACCAGGCACTGGGCTAGGCCTTAGGAATACAATCATGATTAAGTTCTAAAATAAAATCAACCTTAAAGGGCTGTTTAAGAATTAAGTACAATGAGGCTAGGTGCAGTGGCTCACTCCTATAATCCTAGCACTCTGGAAGGCCAAGACGGGTGGATCCCTTGACTTCAGGAGTTTGAGACCAGCCTGAGACTGAGACCCCATTTCTACTAAAAATAGAAAAATTAGCTGGGCATGGTGGCGGGCACCTGTTGTCTCAGCTACTCAGGAGGCTGAGGCAAGAGGATCAGTTAAGCCCAGAAGTTTAAGGTTGCTGTGAGCTATGACACCAAGGCACTCTACCCAGGTGACCCCCCAAAAAAATAAATAAATAAAAATAAGAAGAAGAAGAAGAATTAAGTGCAATTAGGGTGGCGCCTATGGCTCAAAGGAGTAAGGCACCGGCCCCATATACTGGAAGTGGTGGGTTCAAACCTGGCCCTGGCCAATAACTGCAAAAAAAGAAAGAATTAAGTGCAACAAAATATGTAAACTGCTTAGAAAATAGAAAATAGCAAGTGTTCATTAAATATTAGTTTCCTTCATTTTGCAAGTTTACCACTAACTTTTTATTGGCATTGCTCCAAGCCATTGACATAGCTATGTACTGATGACTTTTAGATGTCCAGATCGAGGGGGAAATATGTTTGAGGGTTAGCCTACCCTGCTTCTCCCCCGTCCCCTGAATCTCACCTGCTGAGGAAGCTGTGCATACCCTTCGTCTTGCTGTGTGTCATGTCTAGAACTTTAAGGCCTAAGAGCACAGGCTTGAGGATGCACCGCTGAGGGCAGATGGCCACAAAGAAAAGCTGAGAATCTAGGGAAGAAGCTGCGTACCCGGACAGGCAGTGATGACATACAGTGTGATCTGTCTGGCTCCTTTGGGAAATAAGAAAAATGAGGCATAGCCCCTATGCTAAAGGAGCAAGTAACTAAGAGTGGCAAGAAGATTAGATGACAGATAAACAATGACATAAAGGAGGAAATGCTTAGTACCCAAGGAGTGGACACTGTACCAGCAGTGCAGAGAAAGATAGCAGGGTGGCCCAAGGGCTGCAGAGGCAGGTTTGGGCCAGAGGAGATAGCAGGAGTCACTCAAATAAATAGAGAGGATGGGGCATAGCATTCCTGGATAGCAAAAGGATTGGGGCCTGCTCAGGACACCTGAAGAAGACAACAGTGGCTTCAGTGGCAGTATACATGCCCCGCCTAAAACCTGCATTACTGCCTACCTCTGAAAGCCAAACTCTGGTAGACGGTAGGCAGCCAGTGCTCTGCCCTGAGGGCTTCTTCCATCCCTGGCCTATGGGACCATTTCCAGAAGCAGAGGCCCTGGCTATGGCTAGAGGCCTGATGATAGGGGCCATAAACTCAAGCTCTCAGAGAGCTTTCAGGACAAAACGCCACTTAATATTTTGCCTTTCCAATCAAGAAGTTCATTTCCAGTCTCAATCAATTTAACTGGCTGAAAAAATAACATTGGGAGTATCTAAGGCTTCTGCCTTTCAGAGCCGTGCTGGGTGTCTATTGGTACTTATTGGATATGTGACCTGATTCCTATCTTTGTGAAACTTAACAGTCTACTTGTAGGACTCTGTCTACATGGATGAAAGCAATCAGAAGATAGATGAGAGATACATAGTTATGGACACATCAGGATAAAGTCCAGGGTCAAAGCACGTGCTTCTGACAGTACTTTGTTTCTTCCTGCCATAATGTACATTTAGGTAGGACAAGCCCACTGAGGGAAAGGAAGTTTATGCTTTCCTGAAGCCCGGACCTCTTCAGGAGGCTCTGCAGAGCCCTGTGCTGGCAAATGCAGCCTTCTCAGAGAAAAGCCTACCAGATGCCAAGCCTTGTGTTCTGCTCATTTACTTCTTGGGTGAGCCATAGCTAGTAGGCATTACTCTTAGCCCATTTTTCAGGAAAGAAAACTAAGTATTAGAGAAGTTTCCCAGGATCACACAGCTATTAAACTGGAATTTGCGACCTAGATCTCTCTGGTGTCAAGTGCATGCTCTTAACAACTGTGCTTTTTTACTTGGTATAAAAAGTCAGTGGCATTAATATGATCAGGAAAAAATAGAGAGTAGTATCATCTTGGAAAACAATCTTGAGCTTCCCTTGCTTCAGAAGAAGCACCTCAGCCTGCTCATACCTGATCCAAAGACATTTTGGTGGCACCACACAGGCCAGGGGCAATCACTAGATACAAAAATATTCTTTTTTATTTTTTTGCAGTTTTTGGCTGGGGCCGGGTTTGAACCTGCCACCTCTGGTATATGGGGCCGGCACCCTACTCACTGAGCTACAGGTGCCGCCTGCAAGAATATTCTTGACCTGAGATTTCCAAACCTGCCTGCTCACCAGTCATCCAAGTGTTTCAAGAATACAGATGCCCAGGCCCCTGAGCCCCATGAAAGTCAGTGTAAGCAGGCCCAGGGTGGGACCTGGCAATCTGCATTTTAACAAGGGCCCCGTGAAAGCACCATTTATGCAGAAGCTCTGCTTTGTTGTAATAACAGGCTTATGCTGCTGGGGGCATGTTCTGGAGCTACACACTCTTGGGGAGCACCTGCTACACATGGAGGTCTGGCACTGTCACTTCTTCATAATAGGGTCATAAAGTCCTTGTACTTTATCCCCAAGAGATTCCTTACCTCAGAGCCTAATAACTCTTATCTTAGTTTCAATTCTAATCCTCTTGGTTATCTAGATTCATAACTCGTGGCAAGTTAGCATTCCCAATTGAAAGTAAAGGAATAAAGTCTATTGACAGTGGTAAGAAATTGCTGCTAACCCCTGAGGGCTAGCATCTTTTCCTGGATGATGTAGCAGTAATAATAATAGTTAAGGCCAGCTGAGGCTGCTTGGGCCTATAATCCCAGAATTTGAGAGTTCGAGACCAGCCTGTTTAATAAGGCTAACCCCTGTATATCTCTACAAAAAAAAATTTTTTTTTTTTTAATTAGCCAGCTGATGCTGTATGACTGTAGTCTCAGCTACGTGGGAGGCTGAGGTGAGACGATCACTTGAGTGTAGGAGTTTGAGGCTGCAGTGAGCCAAGATTGCACCACTGCACTCCAGCCTGGCGATAGAGAGAGAATTTGTCTCCATAACAATAATAGTTAACCTACACACATTCTCCCATATACTTTAAATTGTCTCTGATTACTTATAATACCTAATTCAAGATAAATGTTATGTAAATGTAAAAACAAATAGTTAAAATTTATTGGGCAATTACCATGATTCAAGCACTATGCTGAGCTTTATGTCTATGACCTCTTTTAATCTTATTAACTCCCCATTAGTGTGCAGGCAAGTCCCGGGTTATGAATGAGATAGGCTCTGTAGATTGATTCTTCAGGTGAATCTGTATGTACGTTGGAACAGGTACATTACCTATTACCTGCATTAGCCTCTGTTGATAAATGTGAGTCACACACCAGTCAAACATTTGTAACTCAGGGACTTACTATAATAGGCCTCATTCGTAAGTGTGAGGGGCACTTAAGTAGATGTTTGTAACTCGGGGACTGCCTGTACAGGGAAGAAAACTGAAGTTCAGAAAAGATAATTACTAACTTGTCCACAGCCCCCATGTTAACTGGAGTCTGTTCTGATGGTGAGAGACAGCAGCAAGAAAAGTAGAAAAAGCACGCATGGCCTCAAGGCAGTGTGGACTAGCGGCCCTACCCTTAAGCAGGCCCTAAGGACCACAGATCAGCGTGATAAAGGCCATCCATGTGATGGCTGTGGGTTGAGGAAAGTTTTTTATAAGGAGTCAGGGAAGCTGGTGTTATATATTTAAAAGGCTTCTGTCCAAAATGGCCTGCAAACATTTTTTTTTTTTTTGGTAGAGACAGAGTCTCACTTTATGGCCCTTGGTAGAGTGCCATGGCCTCACACAGCTCACAGCAACCTCCAACTCCTGGGCTTAAGCGATTCTCTTGCCTCAGCCTCCCGAGTAGCTGGGACTACAGGCGCCCGCCACAACACCCGGCTATTTTTTGGTTGCAGTTTGGCCGGGGCCGTGTTTGAACCCGCCACCCTCGGTATATGGGGCCGGCACCTTACCAACTGAGCCACAGGCACCGCCCAGGCTGCAAACATTTTACAGTGTTGGAATAAGTGTCACGTATGTAGATGCCCTATTTCCCCCAATTTCCAGACTTCTGAGCATATTCGAGATGAACTCAGAGTTGCATGCATAAGTTTTTCCCATGCATCATGACTGAAGATACTTCTTTACTACCTCCTAAGCTCAGCATTATTGGTATTATTTTAGTTGCAGGAGCTAACCACTCTGAAGCAGCACAAAGTTTTCATTCTGGACTTATTCAAGACTGGGAATATTGCCACAATGACCATTATGTCTGTACTGCTATGGTAAGTAAGAAGGGATCTGGAAATGCAGGTGGATAGCACATAAGTACCCAAGTGAGGTTCTTTAATTCAGGGAAACATCATGGCAAGGCCTGCGTTTTCCTGAGGCAAAATTAAAGTGATAGAATTCAATATCCAGTGTACTCCATGCTAATATGAAATCAATATATAAGCAATTACATGTTCATAAGAACAATAAAACACTATTATAGTCCTGTTCGAGGGTAGAGGGACGCAGGAAGGGGGAGGGGGAAGAAGGATTGCAGAAGGAGGGAGGGCGTGAGGCAGGACCTCACCTAATGTGCACAGTGTGAGGGTGTACAACATGCCCCTGGGTAAGGGGCTCTTCTACAAATGAACTTTACCCTGGAAGTGAGAACAATGTAACCTGAATATTGTACCCTCATGTTCATCTGAAAAAAGTTTACAAAAATAATAACATAAAATGATAGAACTCTAAGTTATTTAGAAATGCCTTGCTTCAGTTCATGGCACTGGATACTGAAAAATAGTCACAGGGAACAATATTTAAATCTGCAGTACTGGGACTCACAAGGAAAGGGTCCCCCCCGCCCCTCCCCGCCACACACACACCAAGGTTATGGGATTGAGATTGCTGGTATTCCTGGGAAAGGATTCCCCTCCTAAATGTATAGGATTAAGACGAATGAAGTCCTGGTGCCTGAGGCAGAGATATCAACTCAGCTCCTGCTTCCTGAAGCTGAACAGGCGATTGAACAGAATAACCTGAAGTCTAGATAGGAGCTTTGGCAAGCTTTTCCCACTTGCCAACAGCAAATTAATAAATAGTTTTAAGGCACAGAAATAATAAGTTGGCTTTATAGATTAGATTTACTAACATATCTGCCAAGAAATGAGGAAGAAGGAAAAAAAGAATATGCTACGCTGTAATGGCAGCACAGAAAAAGACGAGCCTCAGAACTGGTAGCTTCAGGCTGCAGCTCTTCTATTTTTAGGGACATTCTGTTTTGCAATCAGAAGAGATCAATGACAGAGCTTATGCTGCTGAATTCAGCGAGTGTGTCCTAGGCACTTGACCTTCTCTATTCTTATGTGTCAGCGTGTGTCATTGTTGCAGATATCTCTCAAGAGGTGGCGCTGTGGAGCCACTAACTAGTCACTGCCTCTGTCTAAGCGGCTCTTACTATTAAATACAAAAATCACTAAGATCCCCAGATCCTAGTGATTTGGATTCGTCCCTGTGCTACCAACTTGGGTCTAGTATTTATAAAAATATCCGGTAGTGTTCCTGAAAACACATTTCTGATAGACTTTGCTTTTCAGCCATGTTAATGATAAGCAAAATTTCTACACAGGGCATCCGCATAGTGCAGTTATTTTTTCCACAAGGAAGCTTCTCCATAATGACGGAATACGCAGTCTGCACTCTGTGATACTTTGAAGCCTTATAAGACTTTCATTCTTTTCCCTAAATTGAGTTTTACTACATCAAATTCACTGTAAATGGATCCCTTGTATCATCTTATTTTAAAGAATGAAATCTGGATTTTATGTTCACTGATGTGACTTTTTCTTCAAATAATAGCTCTAAGAAAATGAACATGTACTAACTATTCAGGAAGTATTAAAATTTGAATTCAGGGCGGCGCCTGTGGCTCAGTGAGTAGGGCGCCAGCCCCATATGCCGAGGGTGGCGGGTTCAAACCCAGCCCCGGCCAAACTGCAACAAAAAAATAGCCGGGCGTTGTGGTGGGCGCCTGTAGTCCCAGCTACTCGGGAGGCTGAGGCAGGAGAACTGCGTAAGCCCAAGAGTTAGAGGTTGCTGTGAGCCGTCTGACGCCACGGCCCTCTACCCGAGGGCGGTACAGTGAGACTCTGTCTCTACAAAAAAAAAAAAAAATTTTGAATTCAACCAGTTGAGAATAGGTATTGTTATATCTGGACTAGTGCTGTTGGATAGAATTTTCGGCAATGATGGAAATGTTTTATATCTGTGTGGTCCAATACACAGAGGGTATTAAAAAAGCATACACATTTTAAGAAATTACAAAACTGTATTAAAATTAAAATGGAATCCTTAAGACACATTTGTCTTCTGCGACTATAAGAGATACAAGATACTCTATATGTGGATACAAGATAACAGATGTTAGGCGGTGCCTGTGGCTCAAAGGGATAGGGCGCCGTCCTATATGCCAGAGGTGGTGGGTTCAAACCCAGCCCCAGCCAAAAACTACAAAAAAGAAAAAATATATATTAAAAAAAAAAGATAACAGATGTTAGGGTGGTGCCTGTGGCTCAGAGCAGTAGGGTGCTGGTTCAAACCCAGACCCGGCAAAAAAAAAAAAAAAAAAAAAAAGATAATAGGTGTTATCAGTATATATTGAACATTACAATTTTAATACAGGTTTTTCCTTTCTTAAAATGTGTATACATTTTTTTCTGGCACCCTCTGTAGTAGCCACTAACCACGTGTGACTATCGAACACCTGAAGTGTGACTGAGGAACTGAATTTGTAATTTTATTTCACTTTAATTTATTTAAATTTAAGTAGCCATGAAGCTAGTGACTTCTCACAGGACAGCAACATCTAGACAATTTCTTGACCATCATGAAATTTGAGAGTGCTTCAGGCTATCCTTTTGTCATTTTTATCTTTTCTCTTTTATTTTTCAGGATGCTAACCTCAGTGGGTTACTTTGCTCTTTCTCTTGATACTCCTAATTTACATGGAGATCCCTACCTGAACTGTTTCCTCTCTGCCTTGATTGAAGTTCCAGCTTATATCACAGCCTGGCTGCTACTTCGAACCCTACCCAGGCGTTACATCATAGCTGGGGTGCTGTTCTTGGGAGGAGGTGTGCTTCTCTTAATTCAACTGGTACCTACAGGTAAGAAGTTAGCTGACCACAAAAGACCTGCACACTCACTAAGCCACTTATGAGTCACTGCTCCCTGTTTAGGCAGCCTTTACTTTGTAAACCATTCATAAGTCAATTAGAAAGCTGATTGCTAGTTTCCTGTTTTCAAAACAACTACCCTCAAACAGAAGAGTCAGCCTTGGAGAATCAGGAATCACCAACCACACAGAGTAACTCCCAGCCAGCCGTTTCATAGAAAGACTCACTTAAATCCTCAAACCTCCTGATTCCTTACTTCTTGGTACTTGCAAACCTTTTATATGAGGTACATATTCAAGTGTTACAGTTGGCAATATATGCTGGTCTCAAAATACATTCAGTGGTTTTATTGTCTAAATCTTTAAGTAGTTAGCACACAAAGTGAAATGGGCTTCCCTTTTCCCCTTGTGTCTTTCTCATAATATAAAAATGTTGTCAATAAATACATAGTAATATACATAGAAATATTTCTTTCTTTCTTTTTTTTTTTATTGTTGGGGATTCATTAAGGGTACAAGAAACCAGGTTACATTAATTGCATTTGTTAGGTAATCGTTTGTATTTTTAAGGCGCTGAAGAAGTAAAACTCTTACAATCGTATCTTGCCCCCAAAATGTGTGGCACACGCCAAGACCCCACCCCCCTCGAAATATTTCTTTCTTTCTTTTTCTTTTTTTTATAACTAAGGCTGGGCATGATGGCTCACACCTATAATCCTGGGAAATATTTCTTTCTTAATAACAAGAAATAGAATAGAAAGGATTGGCCCTTCTCTTTGAAGATTAAACTTAATTATATTAATATGGTAACAACTTATCATGAAGCTGTTGTAACGAATAGAAGTCAAGGGGACAAAGTTCACTGAATGCACTAATGATCTAGAACAACAGTGGCGCAAAGTACAAAGTTACCTCTCATTCTCTGTCTTTGCCCATATCCGGCGATTAGAAATTCAAAGAGGTAATGTTATTTTCTGAATATTTTTATGTTAATAAAAACATTGCCATTGACACACAAAGGACAACAGAAGCAACGGAGTTAAGAAAGTGTCCCTTCTGAAAACACTGCTGTTGACAGGGGACTCTTTTCCAGATTACTACTTCTTCTCCATTGGTCTGGCCATGTTGGGAAAATTTGGGATCACCTCTGCTTTCTCCATGCTGTATGTCTTCACAGCAGAGCTCTACCCCACGCCCATCAGGAACATGGCTGTCGGGGTCACATCCATGGCCTCCAGGGTGGGCAGCATCATCGCGCCCTACTTCGTTTACCTCGGTGAGATACATCTTGTCAGCTTGTTCTTTCATTAAACTTGTTTTAAAGGGAAAAGAGTTTCATTGTGAAAAATTCAAACAAGTGAGAATGTACTGGGAAAAGTACAAATTCAACTCAACTCCCGGCTTCCCATGTAGCCCTAAAAGTACTCCATATAACTGTTTGGTGAGTAACCCTTCAGACATTTTGTTTTGCACAGAATATATACTACCCTTCTGTCTACACACGCAGTACATACGTGTGTGTGTGTGTGTGTGTAGATATACATAATTTTTAAACACAAAAATAAAATTATATACATTGTTTGTAATATTTATTTTTTTTTTTTTTGAGACAGAGTCTCACTATATTGCCCTCGGTAGGGTGCCATGGTGTCACAGCTCACAGCCACCTCAAACACTTGGGCTTAAGAGTTTCTCTTGCCTCAGCCTCTCAAGTAGCTGGGACTACAGCTGCCCACCACAATGCCTGGCTATTTTTTGTTGCAGTTGTCATTGTTGTTTAGCTGGCCTGGGCCAGGTTCGAACCTGCCACTGTTGGTATATGTGGCTGGCACCATAACCATTGTGCTACAGGAGCTGAGCCTGCTTGTAACTTTTAAAATGTAACATTGTATCAGAATATTCTTCTAAATGGGTATATATTGCTTTATTACCTTCTTTTACTAGGGTTTTATTTTTTTTACATATACATGTGTTTATTTGGTTTCCATTTTTTACCTTCACAAAATCAAAAAGTCTTAAAATTTAATAACAATAGCAATGTTTAAGATAAGGACTAGAAACAAAAACCTAGTAAAGAATGAACGAAGATAAATATGTTCAGAAAATAAATCGGACAATTGCTGCAATGAATTATTGAACAACAATAATAATAATAATGCAAAAAAAGTAACATTCACATTGTCAAATAAGAGTACTTACCATGGGGAGGCGCCTGTGGCTCAGTGAGTAGGGCGCCAGCCCCATATGCCAAGGGTGGCGGGTTCAAACCCAGCCCCGGCCAAACTGCAACAAAAAAATAGCCAGGCGTTGTGGAGGGCGCCTGTAGTCCCAGCTACTCGGGAGGCTGAGGCAAGAGAATCGCTTAAACCCAAGAGTTAGAGGTTGCTGTGAGCCGTGTGACGCCATGGCACTCTACCTGAGGGCGGTACAGTGAGACTGTCTCTACAAAAAAAAGAAGAGTACTTACCATCTTTTTTATTTTTTATTCTATTCTATTTATTTATTTTTATTTATTCTTTTCTTGAGACAAGTTTCACTTTGTTTTCCTCAGTAGAGTGTATGGTGTCATAGCTCACAGCAACCTTAAACTCTTGGGCTTAAGCTATTCTCTTCCCTCAGCCTCCTGAGTAGCTAGGACTACTGACGCCCATCATAAGCCCCAGCTATGTTATTTTTATTTTTATTTTTATTTTTTTGTAGAGACAGAGTCTCACTTTATTGCCCTTGGTAGAGTGCCATGGCATCACACAGCTCACAGCAACCTCCAACTCCTGGGCTTAGGTGATTCTCTTGGCTCAGCCTTCTGAGTAGCTGGGACTATTGGCACCTGGCTAATTTTTTTGTTGTTGCAGTTTGGCCAAGGCCAGGTTTGAATCTGCCACCCTCTGGCAAGGCCCACCCACTGAGCCACAGGCACCGCTCACCCCCGGCTATTTTTAGAAACAGGATCTCACTCTAGCTCAGGCTGGTCTCAAACTTCTGAGCTCAGGCAATTGACCCATCTGGGCCTCCCAGTGTGCTGGGATTATAGGTGTGAGCCACCATACTGCCCTTATTTATTTTTTCAAATAAGTACACAGTCTTCCAATAAATGTATATGCATAATTTATATAAACAGACTCCAGTGGATAGATACTTAGACCATTTCCAGGTTTTTGCTAATATAAATAACATTATAACAAACATCTCCTATACTCCTATACCCTTTGTGCATTTTTAATGTATATTTGGATTTATAGATAGATGCATTGAAGTAAATTTCCTGGAGCAAAGAAGGCCTTTGAAATTTTCATAGATATCACCAAATTGAACTCTAAATATTATACCAATTTACAATCCTAGTATCAATGAATGGGAGTGGCTGTTTCCCATATCCTCACCAACAATGGGGATTACCAATTTATTTTTTTTTACGGTCTGACTCTATAAGTAGTTAAATACCACACAAAGTGATACAGGCTTTTCTTTTCCCCTTTAATCACTGTAATCTATTATGTGAAAAATTAGTATCATTTCGATTTCTTTAATTATAAATGAGATTGAGCATTTTTTTCTTGTGTTTATTGGCCATTCCATTTATCTTTCAGTGAGCAGACTGCACATGCCTTTTGCCCATTCTTTTTTATTTATTTATTCTTTCAGATGGGGTCTTGCTGTCACCCAGGCTAGAATGTAGTGGCATCATCTTTATTTATTACAACCCTCAAACTCTCAAGCAATTATCCTACCTTAGCCTGTCAATTACCTGGGCCTACAGGCCCACACCGCCACACCTGGATAACTTTTCTACTTTTCATAGAGATAGGGTTTCACTCTTGCTTAGGCAGGTCTCAAACTCCTGGCCTCAAGTGACCCTCCCATCTTGGCCTCCCAAAGTGCTGGGATTATAGGTGTGAGCCACTGCACCTGTACATCCTTTTACCCATTCTTTAACGGTTTATTCATCTGTTTCTTTTTTATTTGTGCAAGCTCTTTATAATGGAAGGAAATTATCCCTTTATATAAATGTTTTAAATATTTTCTTATTCGCATTTTGACTTTACGACATTTTAGTAATGCAAAAATTTTTTGTTTTTATATGTTCAAATGTATCACTCTAAAATAACACCACACAGGGGTTTCAGTAGCGTGTTTAATGTGATGGAGGCTCTTCACACCTAGTCTTCATTAGGGATTTTACAGGTGAGAAATGTAGATTCGTTACCTTATTCTTATGAGTCATCCATTGATTACCTACTGGTTAAAACACATACACATACCCCTAAAGACACATACGAATTCTCAGAAAAGGTATGCTCTAAATCTCTTTATAGAGAAAGAGAAACATTTTCCTTGAACATACTGTGCACAGCTGCCCTGAACCACGCCTGAGATAGCATGTTCTACCAAATAGTGTCATTTCCCCTTTATTCTTCCATATTCTCACACCATGCTCAGATGGTCCAGCAATGGCCCCTGGTACCCCGGTATAGAGTCCAAAAACTTTCTATTCCACAATAGCTATTCCTGTTAAGGACGTGGAGGCCTCAGAGAAGCTTCAAGATCAATGTTTTTCTTATGTTTTATGTTAAATAAAATACATAGGTGCGTTGTTCTTCTGTAATCTCTATATGTTTATAGAAGGAAAGAAAGATAAGGACCTGTTACTCACCTGTCTGAGTGACACCCCATAAAGAAAAGGTAGAGTACCTCTTTCCTTTACATGTTAAACCAAGACGTGTACATGTTGCAAAACAAATCTAGGCACGCAGTGCTTTCATAGAATATGCCTGATGTTTATCATTTATTGATTTAAATTGGATTGAACATACTACTTGGATTTTTTTATTTTAAAGATTCTCAGCCAGGCTCAGCGGTACATGCCTGTATTCCAGCATTTTGGGAGGCTGAGGCAGGACTGTTTGAGGCCAAGAGTTCAAGACAAGCCTGAGCAACATAGCAAGACCTGTAGTCCCAGCTACTTAGTAGAGACTGAAGCAGGAAGATTGCTTGAGCCTTAGAGTTTGAGGGTAGCAATCAGCTATGATGACACCACTGCACTCTAGCCCAGGCAACAGAAAGAGATCCTGTCTCAAAAAAATTAAAATAAAAATAAAAGCAGGCTCAGCGCCTGTAGCTTAGCAGCTAGAGTGCCAGCCACATACACCAGAGCTGGTGAGTTCAAATCCAGCCCAGGCCTCCCAAACAACAATGACAACTACAACCAAAAAATAGCCAGGCATTGTGGTGGGCACCTGTAGTCCCAGCTACTAGGGAGGCTGAGGCAAGAGAATCGCTTAAGCTCAAGAGTTTGAGGTTGCTGTGAGCTGTGATGCCATGACATTCTACCAAGGGAGAATGAGACTCTGTCTCAAATATATATATATATATATATAAAACCAAAGAGTCTTATAGTTCTGTGGACCTAGCTTTCCATTGCAGCTTATTGGTTTGGGCAAAAGCAGAAGTCACACTTACAAGAGCCAGAAACTGCCCCTGATACATCCTGTTCAACCTCCTTTCCCTTGATGTCCTCCCATCCCCCATCTTCAATTACCTCCACCTTCAGAGGAGAACTTTGGCAGGCACAGACTTCTATCAAGAGAACATCTGTCACACATGATTAAGTAGAAGCTTAGAGGATACCAGTTACAGGAAAGAATGAAAAATTTTATGCCAAATATAGAATGCATGGTCAATGTCATCTGCCAAGAAGAAACTGTGATAATTTGCTTACTTTTTTCTTCTAAAAAATTTGCAGGTGCTTACAACAGACTTCTGCCCTACATTGTCATGGGCAGTCTCACTGTCCTGAATGGAATTATCACCCTTTTTTTCCCTGAAAGCCTGGGAATGACTCTACCAGAGACCTTACAACAGATGCAGAAACTGAAAGGGTAAGCAGAACTTAACAAAATTGTACCCAAAATTGCAGCCAAATTCCTATTTGCCAAGTCATAGAAGCAGCCCAAATACCCATTAACCTGTGAATGGATTAACAAATTGTGGTATATGCATCCCATGGAATACTATTCAGCCATAAAAAAGAGGGAGACTTTACATTTTTTATGTTTACCTGGATGGAGTTGGAACACATTCTTCTTAGTAAAGTATCTCAAGAATGGGACAAAAAGTATTCAATATACGCAATAGTATTATGAAACTAATATATAAACACACACTCATACGAATGATAAAACACAAATAGGGTCTAGCAAGAGGAGAGGAGGGGAAAGGGAGGAAAAAAGGAGAGTGTTTGGTGGGAGGAGGGAGGGCATTTGGTGGGCTCTCGCCTAATGTGCACAATACAAGGGTATATTTCAAAATAACTAAGAGTAAAATTTAAATTTCTTACCACAAAAAATAAGAGGTGATGGATATGTTAATCAGTTTGATTTAAGCATCCCTCATTACATATCAAATCATCACATTGTACAGTTATGATTTTAATTAAAAATTTAAAAATTCCTAAGGAGCTCAGTACCTGTACCACAGTGGTTACAGAGCCAATCACATGCATCAAGGCTGGCAGGTTCAAACCCAGCCAGGCCTGCTAAACAACAATGACAACTGCAACAAGAAAATAGCTGGGGGCGGTGCCCGTGGCTCAAGGAGTAGGGCGACTGCTCCATATACTGGATGTGGCAGGTTCAAACCCGGCTCCATTCAAAAACTAAAAAAAAAAAAAAAAGAAAGAAAGAAAATAGCTGGGCATTGTGGTGGATGCCTGTAGTCCCAGCTACTTGGGAGGCTGAGGCAAAAGAATGGCTTAAGCCCAAGAATTTGAGGTTGCTGTGAACTGTAACTCAATGGCACTCTACCAAGGGTAACATAGTGAGACTATGTCTCAAAAAATAAATAAATAAATAAATAATTCCTAAGGAAGAATAAACATGCTAGAGTAGCCATGAAGGTTCTTTTTTTTTTTTTTTTGGCCGGGGCTGGGTTTGAACCCGCCACCTCCAGCATATGGGACCGGCGCCCTACCCCTTGAGCCACAGGCGCTGCGACCATGAAGGTTCTTAAAAAGAAGAGTATTAAGTAGAGGCTAGCTTTATCAGATAATAAAGCATATTGGTTTTTTTTTCTTGAAACAGAGTGTCACCATGTCACCCTCAGTAGAGTGCCATGGTGTCACAGCTCACAGCAACCTCCAACTCTTGGGCTTAAGTGATTCTCTTTCCTCAGCCTCCCAAGTAGCTGGGACTACAGGCGCCCACCACAACGCCCAGCTATTTTTGGTTGCAGTTGTCATTGTTGTTTAGCTGGCCCGGGCCGGGCTTGAACCCACCAGCCTCAGTGTATGTAGCTGGTGCCCTACTCACCAAGCTACAGGTGCCAAGCGGATAAAGCATATTGTTAAGAAGGAGAATTGTGGTGATGGCATAGGAACAGAAGTGGTGGAATAGCATGAAATTCAGGATAAAACCCAAGAAAATCTAAAAATTCAGTACATAAGAAAAAATAGCAAAGTCAGTAGGGAAAAATTACATTATTCAATAAAAGGTTTATAACATTCAGCTAGACATTTTCCATAAATAAATGTTGAATTTATAAAATGCATCAAGATGAATTTCAGAAATATTAAATTTAGGCCTAAAAATGTAAAAGCATAAATGTAACAAAGGAAAATATAAACATTTTTATAACCTCAGAGAACATCCTCCTAAGCATAATATGGAACTCAAAGAACTATAAAGGAAAAGATTGACAGATATGATTATATGATTTTTTTTTTTTTTTTGGCCGGGGCTGGGCTTGAACCCGCCACCTCCGGCATATGGGACCGGCGCCCTACCCGTTGAGCCACAGGCACCGCCCATGATTATATGATTTTTAAAAATTATTGGAAAAAAAACAATGTAAAGACAAAAGTCAACAAACCAGGGGAAAATACTTGCAACACAAAATATAGACCTAAGGCTAGCATACCTAATATACTAAAAGCTCTTAGTAATCATTGGGAAAAAGACAACTCAGTAGGGAAACTGACAAAGAACACTAATAGTTTACAGAAAAGTTTATAGAAGAGGACCTTTAAGTGTCCAACATACACAAAAATATCTGTCCACATTAATAAAGATTGTAAAACAAATCAATTCAATATCCTTTTTTTGGCCTATGAGGCTGTGCAAGTTTTTTTCTGTTGGGTGTTTCTATAGGACACCTGTTGGGTGTCCTACAATTCCATTCAATTCTGACACTAACTACTAAGTTAGTATCAGTCTCCACGGGATTAAGGCTTCAGTCCCATGATACTGCCTGACCTCACTTCAGATGCCATGCATAAGTATGAGTCCCCATGTTACCCACATTTCTGACTGGCCACAAAGTCTGGGGTTCCAACAACTCCCTTCCTCAGGTTCAATAATTTGCTAGAATGACTGTTTCAGGAAAACACTTTACTTACTTTTAGTGATTAGAGGATACGAATGCCCAGGCAGATGAAGAGGTACACAAGATGAAGAGGTCTGGAAAGGTCCTGAGCATAGTAGCTTCTGTCCCCATGGAGTTGGGTCACCTTCCTGGCACATGATTGAGTTCACCAGCTCAGAAGCTCTCTAAAGCCCACCAAGGAAAGGTTTTTGTGGAGACTTCATCATGTCAACATGATGGATTATTAAGTCTGTCTCCAGCCCTTCTTCTCTCCCCAGATGTTAGGAAGAGGGTGGGACTGAAAGTTCCAAACTTCAGCTTGGCACTTGTAGCTCAGTGAGTAGGGCACCAGCTACATACACTGAGGCTGGCGGGTTTGAGCCCAGCTCAGGCCTGCTAAATAACAATGACACTGCAATCAAAAAATCGCCGGGCATTGTGGTAGGCACCTGTAGTCCCAGCTACTTGGGAGGCTGAGGCAAGAGAATCGCTTAAACCCAAGAGTTTGAGGTTGCTGTGAGCTGTGATGCTACAGCACTCTACTGAGAGCGACAGCTTGAGACTCTGTCGCCCACCAAAAAAAAAAAAACGAAAAGAAAGTTCCAAGCTTCTGATCAAGGCTCAGTCTCTCTGAGGACCAGTCTCCATTCTGAAGCTATGTAAGGGCCATACAAAAAACTGCCTAGCTTCAAAACCCAAATCCATCGTGAAAATGTGAGAAAATCACTTAATTTTCACTAAACCTCTGTATTCTCATCTGTTCTATGGGAATATTTCATATAGCTATTTTGAAGTTATAAGACATTAAGTGTTTTTATTGCTAGACTATGATAAAGATAAGTCTGTATATGAACATATTTTGATCCCTAACAGAACACACACAGCAAAAGCCTATTTTTATTTCATTTTATTATTTTTTGAGACAGATTCTCTCACTTTGTCATCCTCAGTAGAGTGCCATGGCGTCGTAGCTCACAGCAACCTCAAACTCTTGGACTCAAGTGATTCTCTTGCCTCAGCCTCCTGAAGCTGGGACTTCAGGTGCCTGCCACAATGCCCAGCTATTTTTAGAGAAAAGGTCTCGCTCTGACTCAGGCTGGTCTTGAAACCTGTGAGCTCAGGCAATCCACTCACCTCAGCCTCCCAAAGTGCTAGGATTACAGGCATGAGCCACCACGCCTGGCCCAAGAGCCCATTTTTACTAAGTCGTTTTCTTCCAATGATAGAACTACTTCAATATCAACTCTAATTGCCAAGAAGTTCATGCTTAGCCCTCAATCTTTTCCTCAGGGCAACTGAAAGAGTTTAAAGTCTAGATTTTATACTTGATTAATAAAATGACCCCAGGTATTTAAAATCATAATATAATTAGATATATGCTCATGACATTCTTATTAGAGTTCAAGTAATTATCTGCCCATTGATTGGATTAATGTTTTTCATTGTCAGTTTAGCATTTTTAGAAGGATTGTCTTCAATATTTAATTTTCTTTGCCGTCTATTTTACTTTCAGGTTCAGATTGTGGAAAAAACAAAGGCAATCAATGGAGAGAGAAGAAAATCCCAAGGTTCTAATAACTGCATTCTGATAAAATTTCTACACCATTTGGTAACCTGGAAAACTGCTATATAAGACCCCATGAACAGAAACTTTCCTGCTGAAATGGATCAACTATAACAATTAACACTAAAATGGACTTTGCCATCAAAAAATGCTTGTCAGGTAGTAAACTTTGGACTGTTATTCTAGATAATGTCCTTGTTTTTAAAAACAAACTGTTTTTAATGATTTAATGAAATGGGTTTGTAAGTTTTTTTTGTTTTGTTTTGTTTTGTTTTTGAGACAGTGTCTTACTCGGTTGCCCAGGCTAGAGTGTCATGACATCTGCCTGGCTCACAGCAACCTCAAACTCCTGGGCTCAAGCGACCCTCCTGCCTCAGCCTGCTGAGTAGCTGGGACTACAGGCACACCATAATGCCCTGATAATTTTTCTATTGTTAGTAGAGACGGAGTCTTGCTCTTGCTCAAGCTGAACTTGAACTCCTGAGTTCAAGTGATCCTCCAGCCTCGGCCTCTCAGAGTGCTAGGATTATAGGCGTGAGCCACCTCACCAGGCCTATAAGATATTTTTGGAAAATATCTTAGCAAAACACTGGTAAAACACATATAAAGATTAACACTCATTTCGTAACATTATAAATACTACCCAAATAAAAAGAATGTCACTGTATTAAGACAACTATTAGGTGACAACATTGTGTGTGTATGTACACATGAAAATGTGTGGGTCAACTAGCACATTCAAAATTATAGTAGGGTTTGTTGTTGTTATTGTTGTTGTTTGAGAGAGAGTTTCTCTCTATTCCCTGGCCTAGAGTGCCCTGGCATCATCATAGCTCACAGCAAGCTCAAACTCCTGGCCTCAAGCAATCTTCCTGCCTCAGGCTTCCAAGTAGCTGGGACTACAGAGATGAGGCACCATGCCTAGCTATTTTTTCTATCTTTTTGTAGAGGCAAGGTCTTGCTCTTGCTCAAGATGGTCTCAAACTCCTGGCCTCAAGCGAACCTCCTGCCTCAGCCTCCCAGAATGCTAGGAACCACTGCCCCAACCCTATAGTAATTTTAAAAATGAATTCAGATACTGTTATAGCCAAATGATTACTTGCAGTATTCCTATCCAAAAAACCTTCTCCACACCTTTGAGAAGAAATGGTGGCTGCTAGAGGGAAAAAACAAACCATCTACTCTCATACTTAATACAGAATTATTTTGTGACCAGATGTGTGGCGGGGAGGGCTCCCCATACATCATGCAATTCTCCAACAGCCACTGTAAGTCCTATAATCCAATTTAATTCTGACACTGTCCACCTAGATTTAGTGTTAGATCCCATGGGTTGAGGGCTCAGTCCCACAGGACTGCCCCCACTTCAGATGCCAACCACAAATTGAAGCCACACATTCTTCTGACCTATCAAACTACAAACCATGGTTTCTACAGCTCCCTCCTCATGTTCAGTTAGTTTGCTGAGATGGCTTACAAACCTCAGGAATACTCTTATATTTGCTGGTTTATTATAAAGGATTCAGAAGAATAGCCAGCTGAGGAGGTACATAGGGTGAAGTCTGGAAGAGTCTCAAGCACAAGAGCTTCTGTCCCAGTGAAGTTGGGGTGTGCCATCCTCCAAGGGTGTGGAGAGCTCTATGACAGAAACTGAGAGTCTCACTCTGTGGCCAGACTGGGCAAACTCACAACCTCAAGTGATCCTTCCTCCTCTGCCTCCCAAAATGCTGGGATTACAGGCATGAGCCACAATGCCCAGTCTCCAAACATGCATATTTCATATTATTGATATATCCCAATGGCAGATATTAATAGTATTTTATAAGTGAAATGCAACAAGAGATGAAGAAGACTGGCTCATGTGGCCTTTCTGCCTTGAAGAAGGAAGCCATAAATCAGGAGGTATCACGTTATCAGACTTCAGACTATACTATAAATCTATACTGATCAAAACAGCATGGTACTGGCATAAAAACAGAAAGGTAGATTTATGGAACAGAATAGAGAATCAAGAGATGAACTCCGCAACTTATTGTCATTTGATCTTTGATAAGCCTATCAAAAATATTCAGTGGGAGAAAGATTCCCTATTTAACAAATGGTGCTGGGTGAACTCGCTGGTGACCTGTAGAAGACTGAAACTGGACCCCCACCTTTCACCATTAACAAAAATTGATTCTCGGCTTGGTGCCTGTAGCTTAAGCAGCTAAGGTGCCAGCCACATACACCTGAGCTGGCGGGTTCGAATCCAGCCAGGCCCACCAAATGACAATGACAGCTGCAACCAAAAATAGCCGGGCGTTGTGGCAGGCGCCTGTAGTCCCAGCTACTTGGGAGGCGGAGGCAAGAGAATCACTTGAGCCCAGGAGTTGGAAGTTGCTGTGAGCTGTGATGCCACAGCACTCTACCCAGGGTTACAGCTTGAGGCTCTGTCTCAAAAAAAAAACAAAAACAAAAATTGATTCTCACTGGATAAAAGATTTAAACTTAAAGACATGAAACTATCAAAATACTAGAAGAGAGTGCAAGGAAAACACTTGAAGAAATCGGCTGGGAGAATATTTTATGAGGAGGACCCCTCAGGCCATTGAAAAATACATTACTGGGATCTGATCAAAGTAAAAAGCTTTTGCACAGCCAAGAGCACAACAAGTAAAGCAAACAGACAACCTTCAGAATGGGAGAAGATTTTTGCAGGTTATGCTTCTGACAAAGGTCTGATAGCTAGAATCTACAGAGAACTCAAACTAATCAATAAGAAAAGAACAAATAACCCCATTTCTATGTGGGCAAGAGACTTGAACAGAAACTTCTCTGAAGAAGACAGGTGCATGGCCTACAAACACATGAAAAAATGCTCATCATCTTTAATCATCAGAGAAATGCAAATCAAAACCACTTTGAGATATCATACAACTCCAGTAAGATTAGCCCACATCAAAAAATACCAAAACTACAGATGTTGGCATGGATGTGGAAAGAAGGGAAACACTGCTGGTGGGAATGCAAGCTAATATGACCTTTTAAGAAAGAAGTTTGGAGAATATTCAAGGAACTAAAAGTAGACCTACCATTCGATCCTGCAATTCCTCTAGTCGGCATATACCCAGATGATCAAAAATCATTTTACAACAAACACATTTGGACCAGAATGTTTATTGCAGCCGAATTCATAATTGCCAAGACATGGAAACAGCCCAAGTGCCCATCGACCCATGAATGGACTAACCAGTTGTGGTATACGTACACAATGGAATACTATGTAGCCATAAAAAAGATGGTGACTTCACATCTTTTATGTTTACCTGGATGGAGCTGGAACATATTCTTCTTAGCAAAGTATCTCAAAAATGGGGGGAAAGTATCCAATGGTCTCAATACTACTATGAAATCAATATATAATCATCTACATATTCATGTGAATGGTAAAATATACTATAGTCCAGAAAGTAGAAGGGAAGAGGAGAGACAGAAGGGAGGGGATGAGGATGTGGGAGAAGGGAGGGTATTTGGTGGGACCTCACCTAACGTGCATGATGCAATGGAACATTTCAAAACTATTAAGAAAACAATATAATTGTGATGGATATGTTAGTTTAATGTAAGCATTTCACATTGTATATCAAATCAGTACACTGAACCCCATAAATACATCAATGTGCATAGTTATGATTTAATAAAAAAAATTTTTTTAAAATACAAATTTAAATAAAGGCTGCAGTTTCTATAGCTACACCTCACAGCCTATTGAATGGTCCCTATTTGTTGCACTTTTGTTGAGCACGACTAGGTCTTCTGTTTCCTAAAACTGGCTTAAGGTATATTGTACTGGCAAACAGAAAATCAGAACAACTGCACAAACCAGTCAGATTGGTAGAGATTGTTTCTATGCCTACAGCCAAGAGTGGTGAGCACCAAGGAAGAAGACAGTGACAGCCAACGATCTGGAGAGCCTTTTCAGACTATTCACAGAGTTGGGCGGCAATATGTCTTTGTTGTGAAATGATCTTGATCATCTGAGTATATACCTAGTAGAGTATACTGTGCTTCCTAAGCACAGTATTCAGCTGTCTCTAGAACCAAGTGTGTGTCAGGTCAGCAACATTGGAACCTCCATGCCACGAAAAAACAGCACAAAGATAAAAGCCACTAAAGGGATAACAGATTACCATAGGCTCAGAAAATAAATGTCAACTACGTGTCTCATTGGGTATTAGGCATGCTGAGATGATCACATAGCAAAAAATTACTCCTGGAAACTTGAGGCAGCATGCTTTCATCAAAAGTGGCTGCCTTTTGAATGAAAGTGATAAGCTCCGGATCCTCTAACACAGTGTTTTCAACCTTTTTAATCTCACGACACACTTGAACCTATAGTTAAACTTCCAAGGCACACTTAAATTATGCTGATCAAAAAAAAAAAAAGGTAAAAAATAGATACTTACTGTGCTTTCTACTTCTTTAGAAAATAATTTAATTAATGGTCTTTAAAATTTTTCGTGGCACACTGGGTGAAAATCACTGCTTTCGCACAGCTAGCGCTGCAGCACACTCAGAAACAGGGAGCCCCTAGTTTTTGATATGCTGCTTGGTGGTGTCACCTTTTAAATACAATTATCCTCAAACCCAAATTTTCATCATGTTACATCTCAAAAAAACCTTCATTGCAATGGCTTGATAAACTCTCTGAAAGGTGACCTTACTCATAACCTAACAGAGGAAAATTAACTACCAAACAGAAAGTAAAAGAAATAAACGCACAGCATGTAATTGCCCCTTTGAAGAGAAAAACTTTAAATGAAAACTTCCTTCATTTAATTAAAATGCCTTTTACTTAACTTGTACTCTCTAAGATAGGGGTCTCCAACCTGCAGCCCATGGACCCCATGTTGATTTTGTGAGGACTTTGTTAGCTCATCTGTGGTGTCAGATATCACAAAAAGTATGCATGGACCTTTTTATTTCCTAATCAGCTTTCCTTAGTGTTTGTGTACTTATTATTATTATTTTTTTTTTTTTTTAGAGACAGAGTCTGACTTTGTCAATCTCGGTAGAGTGCTGTGGTGTCAGAGCTCACAGCCACCTCCAGCTTTTGGGCTTAGGCGATTCTTTTGCCTCAGCCTCCCAAGTAACTGAGACTACAGGTGCCCGCCACAACGCCCGGCTATTTCTTGTTGCAGTTTGGCCAGGGCCAAGTTTCGAACCCGCCACCCTCAATATATGGGGCTGCACTCACTGAGTCACAGGCACCGCCTGTGTTTGTGTACTTAATGTGTGGCCCAAACCAACTCTTCCTCCAATATGCATCAGAGAAAAAAAGAAAAGAAAAGATTGGACACGCCAGCCAAGAGTTTGCTTTTTCTGCCTTGAAGAGCCCTAAGCAGATAGTAGGGATATGAGCTCCCATCTACAACTCTCTGCCACGGTTCCTGCCAAAACTCCCAGATTTAAAGGACTTAGATAAGCCAGAAAGAGCAACAATTTCACCATCGCTTCCATTATTAGCCTACTAAAGCAAAGGAAAAAGGCAATTTTCACTCTTTAAAACTCCAAACACCTTTCCCTCAGCTGCCCTTTCACTCCTTCCTCTATATGCTATGTCCATTTCCTTTCTCTCTCTCCCTCTCTCAAATAAATAAACTTTGTATTTCATCCTATCTTAAACTTTGAGAATTCTTTCTCCACCCACCATTAGCACCTAAATTTCTACCCTTTCACTGTCATTATTTCAAGATCCTTATCTTGAACTTTTCTAACTAACTCAGAATTTTTTTTTCTTTATTGTCATATTTCTAACATACATTTTATATCCAAAGCAGTATTCTACTTTTTGATTGGTATTTTAAGACCCATAGAATATCTTTTTTTTTTTTTTGACCTATAGAATAGCTTAAAATAGTTTATGCTTTCTCTTTTTTTTTTTTTTTGAGACAGAGTCTCACTGTGTCACCCTTGGTAGAGTGCTATGACATCATAGCTCACAGCAACCTCAAACTCTTGGGCTCAAGCAATTCTCTTGTCTCAGCCTCCTGAGTAGCCAGGACTACAGGTGCCTGCCATAACACCCGGCTATTTTGAGAGGCGGGGTCTCACTCTTGCTCAGGCTGGTCTTGAACTGCGAACTCTTGCAATGCACCCACCTAGGCCTCCCAGACTGCCAGGATTACAGGCATGAGCCACCGTGCCTGGCCTAAGATCCATAGAATATCTTAAAATAGTTTACGCTTTTTCATTGGGAGGGCAGGTGTACAGCCTCAGCTATCCAGTGTTTTTAGCACCCCCATTGCAGACTGGCAAGTCACCTTTCCATCTACCTGGGCATCAGGCTGCCTGCCCTGCATGTCCTTCTAAAGGTCATGCTGCGTCTTTAGAAGCTGTCCTTGAACTTCCTTCCCTGTGGCAGTGAATGTTCACTCTTCTGGGCTCCTCTGGTATTAATCATCCTCAGTTGCCTCTGTATATAGCTTTAAGCTCTATTTTGCTTTTTAGCCCCTATGGTAGTGCTGCTTAGCATAGTGCTTTTTTGTATCTAAAGGCATTTGATACTTTTTTAAAAAAAGATTTGGGATATTTCTCTGTGTCCTGGGATGGAGTATGGTGGTGAGATCAGAGCTCACTGCAACTTAGATAGAGCTCCTGGGCTCAAGTGATCCTCCCACCTCAGCCTCCCAAGTAGCTGGGACTATAGGTGCATACCACTGTGCCCGGCTAATTTTTCTATTTTTTGTAGAGATGGGATCTGGCTATGTTGCCCAGGCTGGTCTTGAAATCCTGGCCTCAAGGAATCTTCCTGCCTCTGTCTCCTAAAGTTCTGGGATTATAGGTGTGAGCCAGCAATCCTAGCCTAATGCTTATTTTAATTAAAATACCTTTATAACTCTAGCTTAGTGAAAATGTTATGTTCAATGCATTGATATTAGAATTTTTGAACATCTAAATATTAAATACTCCTACAGCTGTTTCTAAATATAAAAAATAATGGTGTGCTCCATTAGTTACACAAAAAATAAAACCATTTTTAAAGTTAAAAAAAACAACGGTATGTTATTATTAGGTCCAGGCTAACGTAGAAAAATGCCGGTTAACTTCTGACAAATTCCTGGGCTGCAAGCCCTCAACAAAATGGTGTAAGTTCAGTTTGCTCCCAAGATAGATGGGAAAGCACTCACTAATTTCTTGCTTGACTAACTCCTGGGTCTGGAAATGAACTGACTATCCCCAGACTGACCTTTAAAGAATGCCAGGTGGAGAGAATACTGAGACAAAGATGTATGGAGGAAAGTACTGGAACTAAGATGCCTGGGGAAATATTAAAACAAAGATGTATGACGTATGGCTAACTAACCGCAACATTCTGCTTCTGTACAATGTTTGCTTGCTGCCCGCCGCCATCCCCAATGCACCTGGACAGCCTGCGTGCCAACCAGGGTGCAGACCAAGACTTAAAAACCTGACTCCTTAAACACTCGGGGCTGCCCTCAGAAACCCCAGGTTGGGACCCTGAGGCAGTCGCCGGCCGGCTCTTCAATAAAAGGACTGTAAATTTGGCTTGTTTGGCAGCGTGGTCTTTGTAGAACTCCTGGGCACTACGTTATTTAACCTTTATTGCTGTTTGTGTGATGCTCTACACTTTGTAATAGTAAGAGATGACTTTTGAAGATCTTTTCATAAAAAGGTAGCAAGTACACTAATGACCTTTGTATCTTTTTTTTTTTATTGTTGGGGATTCATTGAGGGTTGATCTTTGTATCTTTATAACAAAGAGTAATTAGGCGAATAGCATGCCAAAGTGGTATGTATTGGATTAAATTCAAGGTATACTCCTGATTTTTTTTAACTTCTTCAAAAGTTAAGTCTGAAGGGAAACTTTTTGAACTTGCTTGTGAATATCGATCTTAAACTGACAGCAACATTACACTGCATGTTAGAGGAAAACTCCTGACACATTTCCATTCATAGAATTTTTTTTTTTTTTGTAGAGACAGTCTCACTTCATTGCCCTCAGTAGAGTGCCGTGGCATCACACAGCTCACAGCAACCTCCAGTTTCTAGGCTTGGGTGATTCTCTTGCCTCAGCCTGCTGAGTAGCTGGGACTACAGGGGCCCGCCACAACACCCGGCTATTTTTTTGTTGCAGTTTGGCTGGGGCCGGGTTTGAACCCGCCACCCTTGGTAGATGGGGCCGGCGCCCTCCTCACTGAGCCACAGGTGCTGCCCCATTCATAGACATCAAAGATGTTTCAGCATCTTTCCTTTTCAACACTTTGGGGAAAGTTTTAGTCAATACGATACATAAGAAATAGATATAAAGTAAAATTATTACATAGTATTCAAAATTATCAACATTACAAGTAACATATAATGATACACGATTTTATTTATTAATTTAAATAGAGATGAGTCTATATCTGTCACCCAGGCTGAGTGCAGTGGTGTGATCCTAGCCCACTGTAGCCCCAAGCTCCTGGGCTCTTAAGTGATCCTCTCACCTCAGCCTCCCGAGTAGGTAGGACAATAGGACTTATAGGCATCTGCCACTGCTTCCGGCTCATTTAAAAAATTTTTTTGTTGTAGAGACAGGGTTGTTGCCCAGACTGGTTTTAACTCCAAGGGCCTCAAGTACTGGGATTATAGGTGTGAGCCACCACACCCAACCTTGATATTGTATTTTTTAAATCCAAAAGAATTAACTACAAATCCTTAGACTTACTAAGAGGTCAGTTTAAGTGAAGGATTATAAAAAATGTCTATAAGGGGTGGAGGCGGCACCTGTAGCTCAGTGGGTAGGGCGCTGACCACATACACCCAGGCTGGGCCCACTAAACAGTAATGACTACTGCAACAAAAAAATATCTGGGCGTTGTGGCAGGAGCCTGTAGTCCCAGCTACTTGGGAGGCTGAGGCAAGAGAATCACTTAAGCCCAAGAGTTTGAGATTGCCGTGAGCTGGTGTGACACCATGGCACTCTACCAAGGGAGACAAAAAAAAAAAAATTGTCTATAAGCCAGGAGCCATGGTTCCCACTTGTAATGGCAGCTACTCAGAAGGCTGAGATGTGAGCATCATTTGAAGTCAGAAGTTTGAGACCAGTCTGGGTAACAGGGTGAAACCCCATCTCTTTAAACATTAAATTTAAGAAAAAGAATAAGTATCCATAAGTCAATGACTTTCGTATGTGAGAGCTACAGTCCTAAGGTTATAATGGACATGTGCTCATTTTATAGGGGCTATGTATCTTGAGGGAGTGTTTTTTAGGACTGAAGTATATAAGAAATATTTTACCCCCCAAATACAATTCTTTGACATATTTGGAGATGGCTGTAGACAAACAGGAATAATGTAGCAAGGCTACCTAGGTCGAGAGGCTGGGGGAGAGATATGCATCTGGAGAGAATGTCTGTTAAAGGCAGCCAGGCCCTGTTTAGTTGACCTGGGACAGGTTTGCTGAGAGTCTGACACTCTTTTCTTTTTGAGACAGAGTCTCACTCTGTCACCTTGGGTGGAGTACCATGGAGTCATAGCTCACAGCTCACAGCAACCTCAAACTCTTGGGCTCAAGAGATCCTCTTGCCTCAGCCTCCAAAGTAGCTGGACAGCAGGCACCCCTCATGACATCCGGCTAGTTTCTGAATGGGGTGCTCACTGTTGCTCAGGCTGGTCTTGAACTCCCGAGCTCAAGCAATCCACCTGCCTTCCAGAGTGCTAGGATTACAGGCGAGAGCTATCAATTCTAAATAAAAACATTTCCCTGAGGGCTGTTATTGAGAGGCTTATCTGCAAAACAAGACCACTTAGCTGTCCAGGCTTCTTTTTTCCCTCCCATACCTATGCACTAAAAAAATAAAAAAAGAAGAAAGAAAATCTGTTGGACTTTTCCTCAATTCCTTCATTTCTTAAAAGCGGACCCACAGGGAGCAGTGGCTCACTCCTGTAATCCTAGCACTCTGGGAGCCCAGGTGAGTGGATTGCTTGAGCTCTGGAGTTGGAGACCAGCCTGAGCAAGAGCAAGACCTCATCTCTACTAAAAATAGAACTAGCTGGGCGTAGTGGCACATGCCTATAGTCCTAGCTACTCAGGAGGCTGAGGCAGCAGGATTGCTCAAACCCAAGAGTTTGATTGAGGTTGCTGTGAGCTATGACACCAGACACCATGGCACTCTATCCAGAGTAAGACTCTGTCTCAAAAAAAAAAAAAAGGACCCTCTATACTTCATTGGGGGAAAAAAATGGCAGTGCCTGCATGTCTCAGTTTAGAGTCCTGTTCTCCTTTTTGGCACAATGAATTTTGTTTTTTTGTGGGGGGTAGTCCTGAGGTTTTTTTTTTTCCTTTACAAATTAACATTAATATTTCAGGGCGGCACCTGTGGCTCAAAGGAGTAGGGCACCGGCCCCGTACGCTGGAGGTGGCAGGTTCAAATCCAGCCCCAGCCAAAAACTGCAAAAACAAAAAACAAACAAAAAAAGTAAAATTAATATTTCAATACAATTTTAAGAACTTGAAACATAATTCTAAAGGAAGTCAACACAAAAGGAAAAAGCTGAGACCAAATTAATGTAAAGTTATTTGGGGCGAGCTTGAGTCCTACAACCCAAGAGCATAAATTCAAGGAGCACTGAACATACACTCTGATTAGCAGCACTTTCAAGTAGATAGTCATGGGAAGAAGAGGCAGTTCTTGAGTTAATTACCAAGAATTTATATTAAAATAACAAATTATTGATTGTTCTTTGTAACAGACATTTGGAGTCAGGCAGCTGGAACAAAATGACTTTAAACAATTGTGCTAGGACTGGGTGCAAAGTGGGGTTAGAGGGGATGACTCAATCCCTATACTCTTGTCTCTTTAGGCCTGATAATTTTTGCATACCTCACATAGTTCAGATTGCTCTGAGTTATTTTTCTTTTCTCAAGGGCATCTGAAATAACAAATATGCAGTATATCTAAGAAACTTTTGAAAATGATAAGTGATAAGAGAAAATGTTCTCACATATGTAAAAACACAGGAAAGAAACATGAGTGTTTGTAAAATTGTAACATATGAGAAAAGTGTATTATGAATTCTCGATAAACTGATACATTATTGAGACTGGTCTAGACTAACCAACAATCCAGGGCGGCGCATGTGGCTCAGTGGGTAAGGCACCGGCCCCATATACCGAGGGTGGTGGGTTCAAACCCAGCCCCGGCCAAACTGCAGCAAAAAAATAGACGGGAGTTGTGGTGGGCACCTGTAGTCCCAGCTACTCGGGAGGCTGAGGCAAGAGAATCGCCTAAGCCCAAGGATTTGGAGGTTGCTGTGAACTGTGACATCACAGCACTCTACCGAAGGTTAATAAGTGAGACTGTCTCAAAAAATAATAATAATAATAACAAAAATAAAAAATAAAAATAATAAAAAAATAGACTAACCAACAATCCAGAAAACAGGTAGAAATAGAAAAACTGGGAAAAAATAGCATGTTGTCATAAATCATATAGCAAATTAATGCTTGATCACTTAAAGAATCAAATGGAAGACCAGGTACAGTTTATCTGCACTTTTTAAGGTGAAAGAATTACTTGATGCCAGGAGTCCAATACCAGTATGAGCAACATAGCAAGACCCCATCTCTAAAAAAAAGGGAAAAATGAGCTAGACGTGTGGCATGCTGAGGCTGCAGTTAGCTATGATGACATTATTGCACTCTAGCCTGGACAGCAGAACAAAACCCTGTCTCAAAAAGAATAAAGACGGGCGGCGCCTGTGGCTCAAGGAGTAGGGCGCCGGTCCCATATGCCAGAGGTGGTGGGTTCAAACCCAGCCCCGGCCAAAAATAAATAAATAAATAAATAAATAAAATTTAAAAAAAAAAAAGAATAAAGACTCGGCTTGGTGCCTGTAGCACAGTGGGTACAGTGCTGGCCACATACACTGAGGCTGGCAGGTTCAAACCCAGCCAGGGCCAGCTAAACAACAATGACAACTGCAACAACAACAACAAAAAAAATAGCCAGGTGTTGTGGCAGGTGCCTGTAGTCCCAGCTACTTGGGAGGCTGAGGCAAGAGAATCACTTAAACCCAAGAGTCTGAGGTTGCTGTGAGCTGTGACGCCACAGCACTCAACCGAGGACGACATAGTGAGACTCTGTCTCAGAAAAAGAATCAAATGCAAAAAATAAATGTATAAATGAAAAGCTAGAATGGATAGAGAATTAAACATAATATAAAATAAATCGATTTTACTGTAAACTTTTAAAGAATTCTGCATATCAAAACTCCTAAATTTGGCTTGGCAACTGTAGCTCAGTGAGTAGGGCGCCAGTCACATACACTGAGGCTGGTGGGTTCCAGTCCGGCCAGGGCCAGCTAAAACAACAATAACAACAGCAACCAAAAAATAGCCAGGCTGCGGAGCCTGTGGCTCAGTGAGTAGGGTGCCAGCCCCATGTACCGGTGGCGGGTTCAAGCCCGGCCCTGGCCAAACTGCAACAAAAAATAGCCGGGCGTTGTGGCAGGCGCCTGTGGTCCCAGCTACTTGGGAGTCTGAGGCAAGAGAATCTCCTAAACCCATGAGCCAGAGGTTGCTGTGAGCTGTGATACCATAGCCTCTACTGAGGGTGACAAAGTGAGACTCTGTTCCCCCCACCAAAAAAAAAAAGACAGAAAGAAATAGCTGGGCATTGTGGTGGGCACCTGTAGTCCCAGCTACTTGGGAGGCTGAGCAAGAGAATCACGAATCGCTTAAGCCCAAGAGTTGGAGGTTGCTATGAGTTGTGACACCATGGAACTCTACAGAGGGTGAGAAAGTGAGACTCTGTCTCAATAAAAATAAAAAAAAAAAAAAAAATCCTAAAATTAACACAAGGAACACCATTAACAAAAATATATTAGATAAAATCAACATCCTTTCTACGTATGCGTCCACTTTTAAAATCCCCACTAGTCCTCCAGTTAAAGCAGACTGTGTGAAGTACATAGCCTTTGTAGATAAGTGTTCTGGGCCTGATGTTGGTCTGTCATTTATCTATTGGCGGTGTGACCTTGAGCAAGTTATATTCTTCCTAAAACTCAGCATCTTCATCTGTAAAGGGGGATAACAGTTCCACTGGGCAGGAATGACATGCATATACTGTATTTAGTGCCATTCCCGACAACATACACTTTTCTTTTTCTTAGAGACAGAGTCTCACTTTGTCACCCTTTGTAGAGTACTGTGGCATCACAGCTCACAGCAACCTCCAGCTCTTGGGCTTAGGTGATTCTCTTGCATCAGCCTCCCAAGTAGCTGGGACTACAGGCACCTGCCACAAAGCCTGGCTATTGTTTGTTGCAGTTTGGCCGGGGCTGGGTTTGAACCCACCACCCTTGGTATATGGGGCCAATGCCCTACTCACTGAGCCACAGGAGCCGCCCAGAAACATACATGTTTTCTCTATCTCTCATCTTACGTCCTCACACCACTTCACACCAGTCTAAATTCCATGCTTAGTAATTATAATCTACTCCTTGCCGCCTCCTCCTCCTCCTTCTTCTTCTTCTTTCTCCTTCTCCTTCTCCTTCTCCTTCTTCTCCTTCTTCACAGTCTCACTATGTCACCCTTGGTAGAGTGCTGTCACATCATGGCTCACAGCAACCGCAAACACTTGGGCTTAAGCAATTCTCTCGCCTCAGCTTCCTAAGTAGCTGGGACTACAGGCTCCTGCCACAAAGCCGGACTGTTTTTTTGTTGCAGTTGTCTTTGTTGTTTAGCAGACCCGGTTGTTTAGCCGGCGCCCTAACCACTGAACTACAGCACCAAGTCCCTTGCCCCTTTCTTTTTTTTTTTTTTTTTGCAGTTTTTGGCCAGGGCTGGATTTGAACCCACCACCTCTGGCATATGGGGCCTGCGCCCTACTCCTGTGAGCCACAGGCGCCACCTTGCCCCTTTCCTTTTTTTCTTTCTTTCTTTCTTTTTTTTTTTTTTGAGACAGAACCTCAAGCTTTCGCCCTGGGTAGAGTGCTATGGCATCACAGCTCACAGCAACCTCCAACTCCTGGGCTCAAGCGATTCTCCTGCCTCCGCTTCCCAAGTAGCTGGGACTACAGGCACCCGGCACAACGCCCGGCTATTTTTTGGTTGCAGCCGTCCTTGCTGTTTGGCGGGCTCGGGCTGGATTCGAACCCACCAGCTCAGGTGTATGCGGCTTGAGCCACAGGTGCTGATCCTATTTAATAAATTTTTCACTCATGTCCTAAATTTTGTTTGTTTCTTTCTTTGTGGTGGTTTTCAATTTTCTCATCAAACCTTTTGAGTTTACATGCAATACTTATTTTGAATTCTGTATTTGACATTTCATAAATTTCCTTTTGGTTGGAGTCTATTGCTGGGGTGCTTGCTAGTGTGATACTTTGGGAGTGTCAAAACAGCCTGATTGTTTATATTGCCAGAGTTCTTATGCTGGTTTCTTCTCATCTGGAATCTCTCCTCTCGGCTCAAAACAAACGTATTTGTGGTTCATCTGTTCTCCTCTGCTAGCAACTCTGCTGTTCATTGTAAAGAGGAAGTGATACGCTGCCTTTTGGCTCATGTAGCTAGGTACCCACTGTGGTGCTGCTGGCAATTGAGACGATTATACCTCAGACCCCTGGGAGAGTGTTCAGGTGCCAACAGTGGTGGACTAGGTTAGGTAATCCTTAGTCCCCAGCCCTCCAAATGATGTGGTTGAGTCCTGAGGGGACCAGACTAAGACCAGGCTGGCAAACTTGCACTTAAGCCCCCTGAATTTAGTTGCTTAGTGAGGTGGTAGGGTGGGGTGTGATTTTCTGGAGAAGAATGCTCAGGCAGGAGAAGGGCAGAGGCACTGTGAACCTGGGACAGGCCCCTCTTGACAAGATTAGCATAGGTAAGCAGCTGTGGGATGCACAGGCCACTCACATCTCCCTCTCTCTGAAAGGACTCTGTCCTTTGGGGGCACAAGAATACACAGATTCCCAGCTCCCAACCTAGCCCAGCTGCAGCAGAGGTAGAGGCAGCTCAATCCACTGTGTGCTGGGCTACCAGACTGGCTGTGGGCTGTGTGAAATGCTCTACAGGGGAGGTGTGGGTGCATAAGGGACTTGCCCTAGGGTACATAGGCTTCTGCCAGAAGAAGCAAGTGGCTGAGAGAACAGCCCTCCTTTTGGGTAGGCAATAGCTTTTGTCCTTGGGGCTGTCTGAAAGCAATTGCTGTTGTTTTTTTTTGTTTGTTTTGTTTTTCTTATTTTTATTTGTCTAAGGTTATAATGATTCTTTTTTTTGCAGTTTTTGGCCGGGGCTGGGTTTGAACCCGCCACCTCCGGCATATGGGGCTGGCGCCCTACTCCTTTGAGCCATAGGCGCTGCCCAGCTTGCTGTTGTTTTTTAGAGGGAAAGGAGTGGGCTCCAAGCTCCATGGGATCCTGGATGTGACAAGTACTCTGTCAGAGGTGGTGCAGACCCTTCCAACTACCCTGGTTTAATCATCTCCTGTGAAATCCTCCTAAATCCCAACAGAAACAGCTACGGCTGGCTTAGCTGCAGAGCAGGGAAGGGGAGAAGGAGCAGAAGGCCTCTAATGGTCGGAAGTTGGTGCTCTTTGGCCCTCAGGCATGCTATACTCTTATCTCAGCTAGCAGTGGCCTGCCCTGAATGACCAAGCTCCAGGAAACCCATCACTCCACTAGGACCCACTGATTCTACAGGGCTGCTGCAGTTTAAGTAGGTCCTGAGAAGTGTTGACTGTAGAGCCCCCTAGGCTGGGATGCTCTGACTGAGACAACAACAAAAACATTGCCTGTTTGTGAAGGGAGGGAAATGAGCCACACCCTCTACGCAAAACCCAAATGTGGTGAGCAGAGTTCTACAGGGGAGCACTTCCTCCGGAGCCTAGAATTGGCTGTCCCACAGCTCCCTCAGGTCAAAAGCCCATGCTTGGGAGCAGAAGTGGCAATGTCCACAGCGTTGGGTGGTTAGTGGAGGGGAGTTCCCCATCTCCATATCCCTTCCTGGCCTCCAGTGCTGCTTCTACTCTGGGGTATAAACACTCCGCCGTCTTAGAGACTCCTGTCCATACTCATCTTCACTGGGAGGGGTGCAAACAACCATGGATCCTGCGCTGAAGGCTCTCTGGTGCAGGAGAGTGTGCCCTCTGCCCTCTACTGTCCTAAAAATTGTTCATGGTACTTCCTAGTCCCCTTGGGACAGCCCACCCTGCATGTCAGAACTCTGGGAACACGGCTGCTCTCCTCCATCTCCCCACTCCCCTATGGTTGTCACAGTCCAAACAGGTGCTGGGAAGTGGGGCAGGTGAGGTTCACACTGTTGCTCTCAGTGTGAGCAAAGGAGGTGGGTGGCTGTGAAGGTTTGCTTGTGCAGCAGCTAGGTCTGTGCAGGGGGGACAGCAGCAGTATTTTCTCCTAGAGCTTGTGTAAGTTCCTGGCCTCCGCTCTCCCCTCCTAGCCAGGCAGCGGTGCAGAGGGGGCAGCAACAGCAGCATTGGCCCAGGGCAGATGCTGTGCTCTGGGGCTAGGCTCTCAGTGCCAACTGCAGTGCTCATGGCTCAGAAGCCTGTAGGATCCCACTACACCCTTGCTCCAAAGCAATGCCACAGTGCAATCTCTAGGCAGCTCTTTTTGACAGTCTAGACACCCAAAGGGGGTGGGACTCTCCCACTGGTAGGACCGAAAAGTCTAGGACAAGAGTGTGGAGCCCCTGGTTCTCTCACTTACCTCTTTCCCACATGTGGGTGCTTCTCCTGACTTCCGCTGATCTGGCCAAGCAGGCTGTCTCACTTCCCTCTCCTTTGATTTAGTGCCTCCCACAGTTCCTCTGTTGAATCCCAGTGTTTTCTCTTAGATGATCTATCTGAAGGTGAATATCTACTCGCTATTTCATTCGCTCTTCCTACTATAGGTACATGCCAGCTGTACCTACTCAGTCATCTTGGACCCTATCTCTATCTACTATTCAAATTATTAATGCTATATTTCTCATTGTTTCACTTCTTCCAAGAAAACTAAAATGAAATTCCGAAGACCAGAGAAGATCTAACAAACGACAGTGGCTATAAATTGACGACTTGTTTAGTTGGTTACTCTTAGGACTAAGTTCTTTATTTCAATCTGATCTTCAAGTTATTATTATAATCATAAACATAGTTATAATTTTTCTGGCCATTAAGTTACTCAGGGTTTGCATTTCTTCTTGCTTTCAATTAATAGCTAAGGCCACCATAACAGTCATCCCATGATATAAGACATTCAGGAAAATAGCATTAACAATCTGGCCCACCTACAATTACAAGGTTCTTTCCCCCTCACCCAGGGACAGGACCTCCTAGGAAAGAGCCTTGCCAGTGCCAAGGAATGAAGGACATCCATCACTCTAACCAAAGCAGAAATTTTTCAATGTTTCCATGGGAAGCTTTTTGATCAAAAGGGTGAAATGATATCCCACAGGTCACATTGACAGAGTACTTTAAAAGTAAACAGGCTTTCAGGGTAACCACCTTTGGGTTAATTTGTTGTGATTCATGGTGACATCCTGACCCTGAGTAAAGAATCTTATAACTCCCCTCTAATTTTTGATGTACTGATCAATGCACAATTTATTGACACTAAAAAGGATGCTGATTTATTTTTTGAACCATAAAGTTTTACTGTTGTCTTACACATAGACATGTTAGCATATGTTGCAATATGTATCCAATGATTGTAACCTCTGTATTGTATTTACCAATGAACATGAGGAGTTCCCCTCCCTTTTCCTAAGGGGTACTACGAAAGCCTTCCGACTTGTAATAGACTCCAAACACTCCCAACTTTGCTGGTCTATTCTCCTGGGTTGATCTTCGCATTTGATTTCCAATAAACCTTTATCAAATTATTTATGCCTCAACAGCCTTAATTTCAGCCAACAGTGGCCGCCCCGCCAATAGGGGCCTATTCTATTTGCACATCCCTCCTTTAATTCTCTGACTTCATTTCCTGTTACTCTCTCCATTTCCTTCTTCAGGCTATTCAGGCCTTGCTGTTCTTTGAACCTACAAGACATGTTTCCACATGTTTCCTTTTCCTGGGAATGCTTTTCCCAGCTATGTGCATAGCATGTTCCCTTCCTTCCTTCATGTCTTTGGTCAAATGTCGCCTTACTAAAGTGCTCATCTGACTACATTACTTAAAATACTTAAAATTGTATCTTGTTTTCTCTCTCTGCCCTACCTTACCTATTCCTGCTTCATTTTTCTCCATAATACTTATCATCTTCTGACGTCCTAATTTACTTCTTCACTTTTTTTAATTGTCCCTTTCCCTCCACTAGAATGTAAGTGTCCTGAGGAGTACTTCTGTATTCCTAGCAGTTAGAACTATGCGTGCACTAATTGGTGTTCAATAATTATTTCTTGAGCAAACAAGTGAATGTATTATTATTATTAGCAGTAATAGTTAAATGGACAAAGATAATTACTAGTTTTCAAAAAAAAAAAAATTAGCTAGAGCAGCACCTGTAGCTCAATGGGTAGAGAGCGGGCCACATACATGGAGGCTGGCGAGTTTGAATCCAACCCAGGCCAGCTAAAACAACAATGACAACTGCAACAACAACAACACAAAAATAGCTGGGCATTGTGGTGGGCACCTGTAGTCCCAGCTACTCGGGAGGCTGAGGCAAGAGAATCCCTTAAGCCCAAGAGTTTGAGGTTGCTGTGAGCTATAACGCCATAGCACTCTACCCATGGCAACACAGTGAGACTGTTTCAAAAAATAAAATAAAATAATAAAATATTAGCTAATAAACATATAAAACATTTACTATACTACTCTTATGAAAAAGGGGAAAAAATTTTAAAGAGCATACAAAACTTCACAAGTAATCAAAGGAATACTAATTGATTCAACAATATGATGCCATTTGCCAACTAATACAAAGACCACAAGATGCCATTTTCCAACCAACAAAGACCACCAGACCGGGCAGCTCCTGTGGCTCAGTGGGTAGGGTGCCGGCCCCATATACTGAGGGTGGCGGGTTCAAACCCAGCCCCGGCCAAACTGCAACAACAAAAAAATTAGCCGGGCGTTGTGGCAGGCACTAGTAATCCCAGCTACTCGGGAGGCTGAGGCAAAAGAATTGCCTAAGCCCAGGTGTTGGAGGTTGCTGTGAGTTGTGTGACGCCACAGCACTCTACTGAAGGCAATAAAGTGAGACTCTGTCTCTACAAAAAAAACAACAAAAAACACAAGATGACAGCATTCAATATTAATGAAAGTATAATGAGATGTATTTCCATACTCTTCTGATGGGAATGTAAATTGGTTCTTTGTTTTTTGGAAAACAAATTGGCAAAGTGTTTCCAGAGCCTTAAAATGCTTGGCTTGTGTCTGTTTGCTTGATTTGTTTTTGGATTTGTTTTGTTTTGTTTTGTTTTGAGACAGTCTAACTATGTCACCCAGGGTAGAGTGCCATGGCATCACAGCTCACAGCAACCTCAAACTCTTGGGCTTAAGCAATTCTCTTGCCTCAGCCTCCCAAGTAGCTGGGACTACAGGCACCCGCCACAATCCCAGGCTATTTTTTTTTTTTTTTTTGCAGTTTTTGGCCGGGGCTGGTTTTGAACCCACCACCTCCAGCATATGGGGCCTGCGCCCTACCCCTTTGAGCCACAGGCACTGCCCTTGGTTTTGTTTTTTTTTTTTTTTTTTTTGTAGAGACAGAGTCTCACTTTATGGCCCTCGGTAGAGTGCCGTGGCCTCACACAGCTCACAGCAACCTCCAACTCCTGGGCCTAGGTGATTCTCCCGCTTCAGCCTCCCGAGTAGCTGGGACTACAGGCACCCACCACAACACCCGGCTATTTTTTGTTGCAGTTTGGCCGGGGCCAGGTTTGAACCCGCCACCCTTGGTATATGGGGCCGGCGCTCTACCCACTGAACCACAGGCGCCGCCCCTTGGTTTTGTTTTTTGATGCATTAACTCTACAACTAGGAAAAAAACAAAGATATAGTAAATATTTATGCATTTAGATGTTCATTATAGCATTATTTGAAATTTTAAAGAATTAAGTATGTAAATACAGTCATAGTCACATGATGCTTAATGACAGGGAAACTTTCTGAGAAATGCATTGTTAGATGATTTCGTCATTATTTGAACACCATGGAGTGTACTAACACAAATCTGGATGGTATATATTTATATATTTTTATATGAAAAATCAAAATGTCTCAGCCGGTCACAGTGGCTCACGCCTGTAATCCCAGCACTCTGGGAGGCTGAGGCAGGTGGGTTGCTTGAACTCAGGAGTTCAAAACCAACCTGAGCAAGAGTAAGACCCCATCTCTACTAAAAATAGGAAAACTAGCCAGCCAGGTCTTGTGCCATGTACCTGTAGTACTCACAGCAGCCTCAAATTCTTAGGCTCAAGCGATCCTCTTGCCTCATCTTCCCAAGTAGCTGGGACTACAGGTGTCTGCCACAACACCCAGATATTATTTTTTTTAAGAGATTGATCTTGCTCTGGCTCAGGCTGGTCTTGAACTCCTAAGCTCTGGCAATCAGCCCGCCTCGGCCTCCCAGAGTGCTAGGATTATAGCCACCCCACCCGGCCTCTGCAGTCTTTAAAATCCATGTTTAACAATTATTTTTGTTGTAATCCCAGCACTCTGGGAGCCCCAGCTGGCAGATTGCCTAAACTCAGAAGTTGGAGACCAACTTGAGCCAGAGACCCCATCTCTAAAAATAGCTAGGCGTTGTGGCAGAGACCTGTAGTCCCAGCTACTTGGGAGGTTGAGGCAACAGAATGGCTTGAACCCAGGAGTCTGAGGGTGCTGTGAGCTATGACGCTACGGTACTCTACCGAGGTTGGCACAGTGAGACTCTGTCTAAAAAAAAAAAAGAATTATTTTTGGCCAGGCACAGTGGCTCACACCTGTAATCCTAGCACTCTGGGGAGCTGAAGCAGGTGGATTGCCAGAGCAAGACCTCATCTAAAAATGGCAGGCACCTGTAGTCCCAGCTACTAGGGAGGCTGAGGCAAGAGGATCACTTGAGTCCAAGAGTTTGAGGTTGCTGTGAGCGGTGACACCATGACACTCTACTGAGGGAGACATAGTGAGACTCTTGTCTCAAAAAAAAAATACTTACATCATATCATAACCATTTTATCATGTTATTAAAAATAATTCTTTGGGAGGTGCCTGTGGCTCAGTGAGTAGGGCGCCGGCCCCATATGCCAAGGGTGGCAGGTTCAAACCCAGCCCCGGCCAAACTGCAACAAAAAAATAGCTGGGTGTTGTGGCAGGCTCCTGTAGTCCCAGCTGCTTGAGAGGCTGAGGCAAGAGAATCGCTAAGCCCAAGAGTTAGAGGTTGCTGTGAACCGTGTGAAATCATGACACTCTACCCCAGGATGGTACAGTGAGACTCTGTCTCTACAGAGTCTATGTTGCCCTCAGTAGAGTGTGGTGGTGTCACAGCTCACCTCAACCTCAAACTCTTGGACTCAAGCTATTCTCTTGCCTCAGCCTCCCAAGTAGCTGGGACTTCAGGCGCCCACCACAACGCCCGGCTGTGTTTTGTTGCCGTTGTCATTGCTGTTTATCAGGCCCTGGCCAGGTTCAAACCATCTAGCCTCAGTATATGTGCTGCCACTGTAATCATTGTGCTGCAGAAGCCGAGGCAAGATGTAGGTATTTTTAAAAGTACGTGAGTATTAACCAAATAATGAACAAATAAATGAATAAACTATTTTAAAAGCATGTTAAAAAGAAAAAACAGAAGATAGTATGTTAGGGTGTTAACAGTAGGTATGTTTGGATAATGGGATTGTAGATTACTTCCGTTTTCTTTTCTTTTTGGTGGTTTTCCATACCTTAAAAACGCTTCACAAATTTTATTGCGGGCTGGTTACTGCCTGGACTTTGACACTGCGGTCCGTGAGAGCCTCGTGGGGCAGGCAGCGGAGGAACCGGCGTGGGCGGTCTCACAGCTCCCGGATGAGCCCCGGGGAGCAGCTCCTGCTACTGGGAATGTTGGCGGGCTGGACATCTACGCCGGAATCGACCGCGCTTAGTTCTGTGTCTTGGGAGGGGATCCATTAGAGACGAGTGTGGTGCTGCTGCCAGAGAACCTGCAGAACCAGGGTTGTGCAGCCAAACAGGAAAAGGTCTACCTTTCCAGAGCCACCTTCTTGCAATCTTGAACCTTAAGAAAAGATACGGAGTGGGCTGCTACCTCCTGGCCTCCCTCAAGCCCAGAGATGGGGAGAGTGCACTCCCTCCATCTCTTGGGCCTGCGAGGGGAAAGCTGTGCCCTGGGAAGGTGAAGCTGCTTTCTTTTCTCAGTAAACTTTCATCTGCATAGTCTACCTGTGTTTGCACATCGCTGGGCACCATCTACTAGACTTAAGAGCCCCAAGGGAAGGAGCTTTGTCCAGCACTGAGTCAAATTCTGAAGGTGAAGCCACATTAGAGGACTCTGGACTTGCAGGAAGATAAAGAAGATGGAATCATTAGACAAACAGAAACCTCAGGTTCCCAACAGACTGTTCAAAAACTGAAACAGAGGCATTTCAATGTAAAGGTGTATGAAGAATGCCCTTCTGGAATGTCCTTAAATAAATGGAATACATTTCAAGAATTATATAAAAAACATTCTGAACAGAAAAGCTCAACTTCAAGATTCAGAAAGAAAAGTAGAAAACACTCCAAAAAAGGTCAATTGAAGAATGAAAAGGAAACTCAAAGTGAACAGCTCTCAAATGAAACGCAGTGGAAGGAACTTACTCAGTATTTTGGAATCAATGATAGATTTGAACCCCCTGTTAAAAAGAAAAAAAGTTGAAAAGTCAGGCCTTGAAATAGGCCAGGCTCTGGAAGAGTAGAATACGGAGAAGGCCGAAGAACTCAGCCACCACCAGCTAGTTACCCTAGAGCTTGGTGTAAAAATTGTCAAAGTAGTTGCCTGCCACAACTTCAAAAAAGCCAAAAAGGAGGCTGAAAATTCACTGGTTGCTTGAAAAAGGAAGAAACTTGCATTGGGGGTGGTGGGGGGCCGGTGAAGCAAAGAAGAGATGGGAAACCAAAAGTAACACGGGGTATACGTAACTTGCCAGAGTTCTTCAAAACATTTGTAGACTCAAGGGCTCAATTTACTGAAAAGATTTTCCTGCTTATGTTAAATTAATGTTAGGAAGTTGATAAAAGTAGAAAAAATTGGCATACAATTTGGATGTTGGTAATCAGCTCTTTTCGGTTCTTCTCTAAGGAATTCATCCTGTTGACGTAAATAAAATGAAGTGTTCTGTTATTTGTACAAAGAAATCTAAGAGAAAATACAGGGGAAAAAAAGGTAGACTTTTATTTGTTTATTCATATACACCTACAGTATAAAATCAATTTTCCTTTTTATCCATTTGGTAAACATAGCCAGTGAGCTCCTTGTACTCTGTTATCTGTACTTGGTATAACTACACTTGTACTGGAATTGTGTTTTTAAGACTGTTAAGTGTTTATAATGGAATAGTCATAAGTGCAAAAATTGATACTGTCTATAGAAATGACATTGATTTTTTTTTTTGAGACAGTCTCATTATGTCGCCCTGGGTAGAGTGCTGTGGTGTCACAGCTCACACAACCTCAAACTCTTAGGCTTAAGCGATTCTCTTGCCTCAGCCTCCCACCTAGCTGGGACTACAGGCACCCACCATGATGACTGGCTATTTTTTTTTGGTGCAGCTGTCGTTGTTTAGCGGGCCTGGGCTGGGTTTGAACCCGCCAGCCTCCGTATATGTGGCCAGCGCCCTAACCACTGAGCTTCAGGCCCCAAGCCAACTTTAATATTATTAAAATATTGATTTTTCCATTGGAGGCAGTAGAGTTCATATTTCAAAATTACATAGTAAAAGCAATTGATTCATTTTTGTATAGGTAAAATATTAATTAAAAGAATATAGTATTTGAGGTATGATTTAAATTGACCTTTCCTTAGAAATAACTTTCTAAATACCTTTCTTGGCTATCTCATTCTTTTTTTTTTGTAGAGACAGAGTCTCACTTTATGGCCCTTGGTAGAGTGCCATGGCACCACACAGCTCACAGCAACCTCCAACTCCTGGGCTTAAGCGATTCTCTTGCCTCAGCCTCCCGAGTAGCTGGGACTACAGGCGCCTGCCACAACACCCAGATATTTTTTGGTTGCAGTTCAGCTGGGCCGGGTTTGAACCCGCCACCCTCAGTATATGGGGCCGGCGCCTTACCGACTGAGCCACAGGCGCCGCCTGGCTATCTCATTTTTTAATTTATGAGATGATCCTTAGAAGAGAAAATGGTACAATTGTATTTTTGGGGGGTTTTTTTGAGATAGAGTCTCACTTTGTCGCCCTCGATAGAGTGCTATGGCATCATAGCTCACAGTAACCTCAAACTCTTGGGCTTATGCGATTCTCTTCCCTCAGCCTTCTGAGTAACTGGGATTAGAGGCACCCTCCACAAGGCCGGAGTATTTTTAGAGACAGGGGTCTCTCTCTGGCTCAGGTTGGTCTCGAACCTGTGAGCTCTGGCAATCCACCTGCCTTGGCCTCCCAGAGTGCTAGGATTACAGGCATGAGCCACAGTACAATTGTATTAAACAGACAATTATAACTCCGTATAATTTTGAACCTTCTAAAAAATGCTTCACAAATAACATATATTACTTTTATAATTGTAAGTTAAAAAATAAAAATGTTTATTGAGCATCGACTAAGTGCCAGGTATTGGCAAAGACTTGAAGAAAGAAAACCGCTGCCTCATGGCCTCAGCAGCTAGTTCAGTGTACCCCACGGGAGTGAGCGCTGCAGGAGCTGAAACCTAGGTCAAAGTCATTTTCTCCATTCCACAGCTGGGTGTTTTTATTCCTTTCCTCTCAATCTGCTTGAGTAGCAGTCACCTCTACCCTGATTTAGACCAAGCCAAGCCTGCTCTTTGAAGGTAAGTTATCGTATCACCAAGGTTATATTTAACAAACTGCTGAATGGATTGTAAAAAATTATGAGGATTTGAACTATCACCCAATAACTTTTGAGTAAGATCAACTGAACTATCATCCAACACCTCTGTCTGTGTAGGCACAGAAAGATCTAAAGCCTGGTTTTGAGATCTTTCTCCAGCACTGCAAATTTAATTGCTCTTGTCTAGTCCTCCCATTCTAACTCCACTGTGCTCCCAACCCTTGCCCAGCCCACCAGCTCCTCCTTGCACAGTGCCTTCCCTGACACCATGTCCTCTGAAACACCCCTTCCACTGTGAACAAACAGCTCTCTTCACTCAGGCACATCCTGGCTGCACACATCTCCTTGCCTTGATGGAGACCTGGGCTCCCTGCCACCCCCACTAGTATAGCATTTCCTTTGTGGCCCTGTCTTTCAAATGGAGGATACTCATTTTGTACTTCCCATGAACTTGACAGCAGGGCAAGGTGTCAGCATTGTCTTATTCTGTAACTCCTTCACCTTCAGAAATAATTCCTCCTCCAAGTATGTGGCGTGCCCTTCTGCTCACTCTGACCAACAACCTGCCTGATAGTTTATCCACATTCTGTGAGCTCTCTGGAATACAGCCCAAGGTGTTGGTGGCTTTTATGCTCACAAGGATGAGTAATTCTATACCCCAGCCTGGAGGTACTTGCCCTTTACCTGTACTTCGACCCTCACTACCAAGGCCACACCCTGGACCCTGTCATCAGTCACAACAGCTTCACCTCACTCTAGAACCTTCTGTTTCCCTGCAGACCCTTCAGCTCTCATCTGATATTATCCCCTTTCTCTTACTCTTCCAGTTTCTACCTCCTGATCCCCTCAATTCACTCACACTCTTGCCACTATGCCTTGTGTTTACTCACACACTGCCCTTATGTTTACTCCTCTTGCAAAATCTACGCCCATGGTAAGTCAAACCATTTTACTCTTCACTCTCAATCCAGGCTGTTTGATTAAGACACAGGAAAGAAAAGGGATGTGGACAGTTGGAGGAAATGTGGCTTGGAGAGTGACAAGTAGGTAAAGGGGCCAACTGTGGCTAGAAATACAAATTCGTAGAGACATCTATTCACTTGGTTGTGTGATTTCCTCCAATGCCTTGGGGGAGGAGAGAAGTACACAAAGTTTGCATTTGGAGCTTTGCCATACAAGTGAACAGAATGACAAGATAATAGAGCCACTGAGATTGGTTGAAGCAAAGGACCAGAGCCTCTAGATAGAGAGGAAAGGGAATAAAAGCATGGCAACTTCTGTTGGGCTTAGTATGCTGTGTCCACCTACCTTCCTTTTTCTATATTTGGGGTGTATGAGAAACTGGATCATGTTAAGATCCAGAGTATTCAGAAGACTCTGCAGGTTGGTGTAGCTGAAGTAGCAGGAATGGCACCATCTCTCTTGGACTATTCACCACCATATAGATGTGACTGTGTTGATGTGGAAGATTGAATGCCACCAACTGGTAAGGGCCGAGAGCTAAATTTCATTTGTCAGGGTAATGAGATATAGCATTAGTAATTAAGGGTGCAGGCTTGGAGGCAAGGGGCTGCATTCTAAGACCCCAGTGAATGCCTGGAACCTCAGATAGTACTGTACCCTATATATACTATGTTTTTTCCTATACGGCCATACTTATGATAAAGTTTAATTTATACATTTGGCACAGGAAGAGATTTACAACAATAACTAGTAATAAAATAGGATAATTATAATACTATACTATTATAAAAGTTATGTGAATGTGCTTTCTCTCTCCTCCTGCCTTTTCCTCCCTTCCCTCCCTCCCGCTCTCTGTCAAAATATCTTACTGTCCTGTACTAATTTATTTTTTGCTTATTGTGAGTAACTAAAACCTCAGAAAGCCAAACTACAGGGAAGAGAGTATTAGTCATGGTATTCCAGAAAAACAGAACAGGATGTAATAGATATAGACATTGATACAGATACAGAAAAATAGGAGACTTACCATGTGAACTGGCTTACGTGACTATAGAGGCTCCGAAATTTCACAAAATGCTGAGAAACCAGAAAAGCTGATGGTGTGATTCAGTCCAAGTCTGAAGGATAGAGGCGAGCAGGGGCAAAGTGTAATCCCAGAATCAGAAGGCCCAAGAACAAGCAGGAGAAGATGTGTGTTCCAGCTCAAGAAGAGAGAAAGAGGGTGGCGCCCGTGGCTCAGTGAGTAGGGCGCCGGCCCCATATGCCGAAGGTGGCGGGTTCAAACCCAGCCCCGGCCAAACTGCAACAACAAAAAAATAGCCGGCACTGTGGCGGGCGCCTGTAGTCCCAGCTGCTCGGGAGGCTGAGGCAAGAGAATCGCGTAAGCCCAAGAGGTAGAAGGTTGCTGTGAGCCATGTGACGTCACGGCACTCTACCCGAGGGCGGTACAGTGACACTCTGTCTCTACAAAAAAAAAAAAAAAGAAGAGAGAAAGAGAGTGAGAGAATTCAGCCTCTTTATGTTGCCCAGACTGGCCTTGAACTCCTGGGCTCAAGCCATCCTCCCTCCTCAGCCTCCTGAGTAGCTGGGACCACAGGTGCATGCTCTGCCTTTTTGTTCTCTATGTGCTTTCAATGGGTTGGACGATGCCTGCACATATTGTTGAGGGTGGACCTTATTTACTCAATCTACTGATTCAAATGCTTGCTAATCTCTTCCAGAAACATCCTCATAGATACTCCCACAAGTAATGCTTCACTAACTATCTAAACATCCCTTGGCCCAGTAGAGTTGACATATAAAATTAACCAGAGTTAGGGCGGCGCCTGTGGCTCAGTTGGTGGGGCGCCGGCCCCATATACCAAGGGCGGCGGGTTCAAACCCACCCCAGCTGAACTGCAACCCAAAAAATGGCTGGGCATTGTGGCAGGCGCCTGTAGTCCCAGCTACTCAGGAGGCTGAGGCAAGAGAATCACTTAGGCCCAGGAGTTGGAGGTTGCTGTGAGCTGTGTGATGCCAAGGCACTCTACCGAGGGCCATAAAGTGAGACTCTGTCTCTACAAAACAAAAAAAATTAACCAGAGTTAATCATATGAACAAACTAGAGTTCTAATTTGGACCTGCCACATACCAACTATAGAAATTGCATACATTACTTAACTTTTTTGTTTTTCTGTTTTGTTCTGTTTTGTTTTTGAGATGGTATCTCATTCTATCACCCAGAAAGGAGTGCAGTGGCATCATCATAGCTCATCTCAAACTCCCAGACTCAAGGTGACTTGTTGACGACTACCTCGTCAGGGTGGTTGGGATCTGGTATTGGTCAAAATGGCTGCACTTAGGTTCTCAACCTTTCTTCTCTATCCCTACATTAGCTTGAGCCTAGGAATTTGAAGTAACAGTGAGTTTATTTATTGATTTATTTATTTTGTCTTTGAGACAGAGTCTCACTCTGTTGCCCTAGGCTAGAATACTGTGGTGTCATAGCTCACAGCAACCTCAAACTCTTGGGCTCAAATGATCCTCTTACCTCAGCCTCCCAAGTGGCTGGTACTACAGGAGCCCACCATAATGCCCGCCACAATGCCTGTCTATTTTTTTAGTAGAGATGGAGTCTCACTCATGCTCAGGCTGGTCTCAAACTCCTGAGCTCAAGCAATCCACCAGCCTTGGCCTCTTAGAGTGCTAGGATGACAGGCGTGAGCCACCATACTGAACAGTGAGTTTATGATTAGGCAACAGTGAATTTATGATTGGGCATGGTACTCTAGCCCAGGCAGCAGAGTAAGACACTGTCTCTAAAAAAAAAAATCATAAGCATAAGAATCATAAGCCAGAGGAAAATGTAAACCAAGCCCACAATGAAATACCACTTCATACCCATTAGGATAGTTACTATCAAAAAATCAGAAACTAACAAGTGTATGTAAGGATGTGGAGAAATTGGAACTCATGTACACTGTTGGTGGGAATGTAAAATGTACAGCTACCCAGAAAAAACAGTATGGTGGTTCCTCAAAATATTAAAAAAAAATTATCATATGATACAGCAATTGTACTTCTGAGTTTATACCCAAAGAATTAAAAGAAAGTACTCAAATAGATATTTGTACACACTTGTTTATAGCAATATTATTCATAATAGCCCAAATGTGAAAACAACCCAATTGTCCATCAATGGGTGAATAAAATGTAGTATATACATACAATGGAATATTATTCAGTCTTAAAAAAAGGAAAGAAATGGGCAGCGCCTGTGGCTCAGTCGGTAAGGCACTGGCCCCATATACCGAGGCTGGCGGGTTCAAACCTGGCCCCGGCTGAATTGCAACCAAAAAATAGCCGGGCGTTGTGGCGGGCGCCTGTAGTCCCAGCTACTCGGGAGGCTGAGGCAAGAGAATTGCTTAAGCCCAGGAGTTGGAGGTTGCTGTGAGCTGTATGATGTCATGGCACTCTACCGAGGGCCGTAAAGTGAAACTCTGTCTCTACAAAAACAAACAAACAAACAAACAAACAAAAAAAAAAACGGAAAGACGGAAAGAAATTCTGGTACTTGCTATAAAATGGATGAACCTTGAAGATACTATGCTAAGTGGCAATAAGCAAGTCGCAAAAGAACAAATACTACATTCATATGAGGTTCCTAGAATGGTCAAATTCATAGCAGAATGGTTTCCAGGGGCTAAGAAGAATGAGGAGTTATTGTTTAATGGGCACAGAGTTTCAGCTTTGCAAGATGAAAAGAGATCTACAGGTGGATGATGGAGTGATGGTTGCACAACAATGTGAATACGCTTATTGCCACTGACCTACACACTTAAAAAATGATTAACATAGTAAATGTTATTGTGTATATTTTGTCACAATTTTTTTTATAGTTGTAGTCATTATTGTTTTATTGGTTTTTTTGTTTGTTTTTTTGTTTTGAAAAGAAAAAAATTAAAATAAAAAAATTTAACTTCCCAAACTTCTACCCCACGAAATTTCCTTATTTCAAAAACTGACATTAAAAGCCACCAAATTGCTTAAGCTAAAAAGCCAAAAGCCATCCTTTTTTTTTTTTTTTTTAAATAGGGTCTCACTAACTCACAGCAATCTCACACTCCTGGGCTCAAGACATCCTCCTGCCTTGGCCCCCCAAGTAGCTGGGACGACAGGTGTGCTTCACCATTCAGCCTCTCAAAGTACTAGGATTATAGGCATGAGCCACTGCACCTGGCAGCAGTCATCTTTAATTTCCTTCCCTCATGCCTATATCCAATAGTAAATCATGTCACATTTTGTTTCCAAAACCACATTCTGAATTCATCCGTTTATCTCTCCCACAGATACCACTCTGACTCGGCCCTTGTCAGTTCTTGCCTATGATGCTGCACTAGTTTCCTAAATAATCAGCCTTTCATTCTCGTCCTCGGCAGTCAGTTCTCCAGAGAGCAGCCAGTATGCTCTATTCATGCTGGACATCAGACTTGATCCTTTCTCTACTTAAAGATACTCCGACAGTTTCTCACCAGGAAGAAAATTCAAACTCCTCACCACTGTCAGTAAGCCACTAGGTGATTTGGCCTCCCCATAGGCTGGCTTCCTGCCAATGTCTCTGATTTATGTCTCATCACCACTCACTTTGATCACTTTGTTCCAGTCACACTGGTCTTCCCTCTGCTGCTCTTCTGCATGGTACACTTGCTTCCCAGATCTTTACAGTAGGTTCCTGTGCCTCTCCGCTCAGTTGTCACCTTCTCAGAAAAGTATTCACTCCCCATTTGATCCTGCAATCCCATTACTAGGCATCTGTCCAGAAGAAAAAAATATCATTTTATCATAAGGACATTTGCACTAGATTGTTTATTGCAGCTCAATTTACAATCGCCAAAATGTGGAAATAACTTAAATACCCACCAACCCAGGAATAGATTAGCAAGCTGTACCATGGAATACTATTCAGCCTTTAAAAAAGATGGAGACTTTACATCTTTTGTATTTACCTGGATGGAGTTGGAACACATTCTTTTAGGTTACGTATCACAAGAATGGAGATGCAAGAATCCAACATACTTGATTCTAATATGAAGCCAGTAGACAATCTAATACATACCCACATAAGAGAAAAACTCAAATCAATTCAAGGCAGGGGTGGGGGAATAAGGGAGCAGGGAGAGAGGAGGAGAGAGTTGGGTGGGGGTTTACAGTGTATGACACACCTCTTGGGGGTGGAACACAACAAGAAGAGGGACTTTACCTAACATGCAAACAGTGTAATCTAATTCTCTGTACTCTCAATGATCCTGAACCAAGAAATTAAAAAAGAAAAAAAGTATTCAGGTGGCGCCGGCCCCATATACCAGAGGTGGTGGGTTCAAACCCAGTCCCAGCCAAAAAAAAAAAAAAAAAGTATTCACTCTCTATTCAATCTAAAGTATTCACCCACTGATTATCATGAAATACTCTTACCCTCTTTTATTTCTTCTTGGCACTTACTATTTGAAATGTGTGTTTATTTTTACAAGTTTTGTCAGCCTATCCATTCCCCAACTAAGATGTGAGCTCTATGAAAATATATCTTGGTTATCTCCTCACTTCCCAGAACCCAGAACAATGTTTGGCATGTAGCCTATCCTCATATTTGCTCAGTGAATAAAATAAATAACGAGTGACCCAATTTTCATGCTATTTCATATGTATCCATAAAAGTCTTTGGGGAATACTCATATTTCTAACATTGGCCCCCATAAATGTCTTTTCCATGTATTCTAGAAAGTGATAACCAGTCTTTAAAATGCAAGCAGCAAATTTCACATTTCATGTTATGCATGTAAACTATAAAGGGAATGAATTTACATTTCTACTGCTACTAACAAGATGTTCAACTTTGTGTCAATGCACAATTATTTCTATGGAACTCAAATTGTCCTATATCTCTTAGAGCCAAATTATGAGTTTTCATATTGGAAGTTACATTTATCTAATGAAAAAAATCTAGACATCTAAGTCCCTCAACAATTGTTCAAAGAACTTGATTACATAACTCTTCTAGTCTTCAGAACATTTCAAGGCCCATTCCCTTTCTGATTAGTTACCTATCTGCCCAGGCCAAACAGACTGGGGTTATGATGCGGGATCATATAACAGTAGAAATGTGATTTTGTTGGCCGTTCTACTGTGAAACCGATAGAATTGGGCCAAGTCCTGCTAGAGTGCAGCTGCTCTACTCTGCCCAAAATGTCGATATACCTTGGGGGTAATGACATGCCACTTGAAATGTTGCCTGATGAGGTGGACAGACGCCTTTCCCACCCCCAACTCTTGAGTCACAGTGTGATGTTCTGAGGTCAAGACAAATAATGTCTTGCAGAGATTTTGAAAAAACTTAGCTATTGCAGATTTTAATTAATGTCCCATTACCCTAAAAATCCACAAATCTGTGAGATCAACAACAGGGGCTGGACAGACCCTCTGACTCATTCTCCACTCTAATGCTAAAGCTTTAATATTGGACTAAGCCTGGACCTTCTACTCTTTTCTCAAAGGAAGAGTGCTTTGGAGGCTTGCCCTTCCTCAGGCAAATAGTTGCTGACTGCTGCAGCCTATATGACCTCCAGACATATCCTAATCTATAGAGAACACGTTCTTAAGGTGCTTCTTTAGAGTCAATAATCAAAATAAAACTAATAATTATAGCTAATTATGTTTAGTTTGCACTTAATTTGTGCTAGGCACTTGAGCCAAGCACTACTATCCCAGTAGAAAACTTTAAAATCTTTCCCAATCTCATAAGCTTGGAATTGAAGGAGTCAGCAACTGAATACTGGTCTTTCTACTACTGTCTATCCAGAGGCAGCATTCTTAACCAATACACTATCCTGTCTCTTGTTGCACAAGTAATTATAAGGTTCATCTGTAAAATTTCATTCAAGGATTAGAGATGTTTGTTCTTCTGTATTTTAACCCAACATATTTGATTCAAATTATTTGTATATTAGTTCTCTATTGCTGCATAACATAATACCTGAAAAATTAGCAGCTTAAAACAACGAACATTTATTATTTCTGAGGGTCAGGAATATGGGAGCCTCTTTAGCAGGATGGTTCTGGTTCAGAGACTCTCATGAGGTTTCAGGGAAGCTGTCCCCAGCCATCTCAAGACTCAGCTGATACTGAAGGAACTGCTTCCAAGCTCACTCAAGATTGTTGGTGAGCCTAAGTTCCTCACTGACTCCTAGCAGGAGACTTCATTCCTAGCTATCACACGGGCCTTCAAAACGGCTGCTTATACAACATGGCAGTTTGCTTCTGCTAGAGAAGAGAAAGAGAAAAAGAGAAGGTACCCACGATGGACCTCTTCTACTTCTATTGTATGTTATGGTCACACAGACCAGTCCTACTACAAAGAGAGAGGTACTAACACCAGGAGGCAGGGATCACTGGGTACTACCTTCATTCGATTTAGAGTTCTAACCCTGAACCTGCTCTCTGCCTTATAAATCAGTATAGGTTCACCTATGTATAAAATAAGGACCATCCTAATTCAGAATCTTAAGGGACAAAAGGCTTCAGATTCTGAGTTCTCGCTCTTCTTTACAATATGCAATTTACATAATAATAATTTTAGATAGTAAACACAGTACCATCCAGAACTGGATGGCACCATCTTAGGTTGCTCTTTGCTTTGTGCAGGAAGACAAGCCACCTGTGACAAATGGCTTATTCTCTTCTTTTTTTTTTTTTTTGAGGCAGAGTCTCATCATGTCACCCTCAGAAGAGTGCCATGGCATCACAACTCACAGTAACCTCCAGCTCTTGGGCTTAGGCGATTCTCTTGCCTCAGCCTCCTGAGTAGCTGGGACTACAGGTGCACGCCACAACACCTGGCTGTTTTTTGTTGCAGTTGGATCCGGGCCGGGTTCAAACCCACCACTCTCAGTATATGAGGCCGGCGACCTACTCACTGAGCCACAGGCGCCGCCCCCAGTCCAGCTATATTTTGTTACAGTTCCCATTGTTGGTTAGCTGGCCAGGGTTACAGATTTCAGATTCCAAAAGTTGGGCTCGAACCCACCACCTTCCATGTATGTGGCTGGCACCATAACCACTGTGCTACAGGTGCCAAGCCTATTCTCTTCTTTTTTAAAAACATTTTTTATTCAGATTTTGTGGCGGTCTTAAAAATAAATTATTTTTTTATTTTTCATTTGTGAATCAAGTAGCCCTTGCTAGCTCTAGTAGCCCAGAGCAGTTTCAGAGAGACTATTTTCTTCTCAAGTGAATTGTTTTCACACTCTCTCAGGAGAGTTTCTGATGCCAAACTCCTATTTTCCTAAAGATAACATAAGATTTCTTCACCTTGTTTAGTCTAAAGGTCAACATTCTTCTCCAAGAAGCTTTCACTTATATTGAAATATTAAAATAATATTTTAGGATACAAAAACCAAGTTTATTTTAAAAAATCTTTGGTTTTTTTTTTTTTTTGGTTAGTTCCAGAAAAGTTCAGACGTCAGAAAAGATTGTGTACATTGGCCATGCGAGGTAGTTCACACCATAATCCTAAAAAAAAAAAGAAAGATTAAGTACATTGCTAAAGGCAAAGCCATATGTCTTCAAGGAGCAGGAATAGTGAAGAGTAAATATAAAGTAATTAATGATACTGTTACCAAAATTTCAGCACTTGCCCCCTGAAGTCATATCAGAAAAAGAGGGACAAGAGATTCCAGAAGAAGGAAAGAGAAGTTTATTGGTTTGCCAGCAAAGGAGGAAAATGGCAGACAATGGTCTCAAAATCCAAATTCCTACTTCTAAGCAGAAACTCGGAGCTTTTGAGGGTTCTGATCTCATTATCTCATTTTAGCTGAAGACAATCTCGAGGCCTCTACCACAGTCCTGTGTCCTCCACCCAGATTAATCCCCTTTTAAGAAAGTCTTATGACCTCCCCCTGGAAGATTCCCTGGAGCTATCTCTTGTGGCACAGATAAGAGATATTCCCTGCTCCTCCCTACCTTTGGCCTGAGGCAGGGTTACAGGTTTCAGATCCCAAAAGTTGGGGAGATAGAAAATATTTTTGCCTTTTTTCATTCCCCTTGCAACAATATCTGTGATAACATTTTAATCACATCTAAAAAAAAATCTTCTACATTTTATGGAAATGTTTATATTTCTTTATGTAAAACCTTCTGGTAAGGGTTAGTGAAAGGTGTAAGCAGCAGCGCTCAGAGACTAGACCAGAGCTGAGATGTTCAGATAAGGTTTACTGAAAGGGGAGGGTGACCCACCTGGGCAATGCAAAGGTGGCATCTGTGCCCAGGGCAGTTAAAGATCCCTTTTATATGGGGCCAAGGGTGTGGGCAAATTCCACAGCTTGCCAGAAAACTTAGGGTCCTTTGGTGAGAACTTCTCAGGGGTGAGGCTAACTAGGTCCTTTGTCTTAGGAGAGGAGGAGGAAGAGGGGGAAGGGTTTGTGTGTGGCTGCATTAGGCCCCCCAACTGTTAGCTTTCCCTTCTGTATTTTTATTTTCAGTGTAGAATATAGTACTATCAACTGTTCTTTTTTTTTTTTGGAGACAGAAATTCATTCAATCACTCTGGGGTTGGGTGGAATCATAGCTAACAGCAACCTCAAACTCTTGGGCTCAAGCAATCCTCTTGCCTCACCTACCACAATGCCCAGCTATTTTAGAGACAGGATCTCACTCTTGCTCAGGCTGGTCTCAAACTCCTAAGCTCAGACAATCCACCCACCTCACTCCCAGAGTGCTAGAATTACAGGAATGAACCACTGACTATCAGATATTCTTAACCAACAACTTACATTTTTTAAAGGTACACTTAATTTTCTATCACTAAATCACCATTATGACCAAAAAGGAATATCTTGCAGCGTTGAATTTTGCAACTCAAATTTTTTTTTCTTTGAGAGGGGCTCTGCTCCCAGAGCTAGAGTACAGTGGCATCATCACAGCTCACAGCAACCTCAAAGTCTTGGGCTCAATCAATTCTCTTGCCTCAGCCTCCTGGGTAGCAGGACTACAGGTGCCCACCACAAGGCCTAGCTAGTTTTTTTCTATTTTTAGTCTCACTCTTGCTCAGCACAAATCGAATGTACTATAAAATACACACCATTCTTTTACTTTTTTTTTTTTTTTTTTGTAGAGACAGAGTCTCATGTACCGCCCTCAGGTAGAGTGCCGTGGTGTCACACGGCTCACAGCAACCTCTAACTCCTGGGCTTACGCGATTCTCTTGCCTCAGCCTCCCGAGTAGCTGGGACTACAGGCGCCCGCCACAACGCCCGGCTATTTTTTGGTTGCAGTTTGGCCGGGGCTGGGTTTGAACCCGCCACCCTCGGCATATGGGGCCGGCGCCCTACTCACTGAGCCACAGGCGCCGCCCACGCCATTCTTAAGAGTTAGTAGGAAGGGGGCTCTGCGCCCCTGGCAAAGTGGTGATGGAGCCAGCCACATACAACAAAGTTGGCAGATTCAAACCCAGCCTGGGCCAGCTAAAACAACAGTAACAACTGCAACAACAACAAAAATATACAGGTATTATGGCAGGAACGGTAGTTCCAGCTACTTGGGAGGCTGAGGGAAGAGAATCACTTAAGCCCAACAGTTGGAGGTTGCTGACAGCTGTGACACCATGGCCCTCTACCCAGGGCAACATAGTGAGACTCTGTCTCAAAAAAAAAAAAGAGCAGGAAGGGGAAGAAAAAGGTAAGATCAATGATTCTTATATAACAGTGTAAAATATCAATAATTTTCATATTTATTACATGATGAAATGATAATGTTCTGGATATATACTGGATTAACTAAAATTCATTAAAATGAATTTCACCATTTCTTTTTACTTTTTTAATGTGCAGCATTGCCAGATAAAATACAGAACAGTTTTATTTGAATTCCATATATTGCTGCGTAGGACTTGATAATAAAAACTTATTTGTTCTTTGTCTGAAATTCAAATTTAACTAGGTGTCCTTTATTTGTATTTGCTAAGTCATTTTTTTTTTTTAGACAGAATCTCATTCAGTTGCCCTGGGGTTGAGTACCATGGCATAATAGCTCACAGCAACCTTGGGCTCAAGTGATTCTCTTCCCTTAGCCTCGGGACTACAGGCACCCTCCACAACGCCTGGCTATTTTTAGAGACAGGCTGTCGCTCTTGCTCAGGTGGTCTCCAACTCCAGGGCTCCGGAAATCCACCTGCCTTGGCCTCCCAGACTGCTAGGATTACAGGCGTGAACCACCGTACCCAGCCTGTATTTGCTAAATCTTTAAAAAAAAAAAATTAATATAGCTACTAGAAAATTTAACGTAAGAAATCCCAACAGTGGTATCCAATTTTTTTTCTTCTCTGACTTATGTTGGAAGAAGAGTTGCCTTAGATCACACATTTAAAAAGTTCCATGCATACTTTCTGTGATATAGGACACCTCAAATATGCAAAAAAAGACCTCACAAAATCAGCATGTGGCCCTCTGCCGGCCCCCACAGGTTGGAAACCCCTTTAAATTGTTATTTTTTCCCCTTACCAGTTAACCCCTGAATAAACTCTGCAGAAATAAGTAATTAGAGGGGAACTCCTAATCCTAGGGTAGGATCATTAATCTTCAAGTTAAATTTTTACACTTGCTTGAAAACGTTTTACAATTATTTGAAGTTACACTTCTACATTTGCTTGAACATAATTGTTTGTTACAGACCATAATGTGGACAGGGCTTCTGGATTGGAATTAAAAGACATTACTTCCCCCAGCCTCTCTACTGAGGTAGTTTACAGTACTAGTTTCAAAATAATCCCTGTCACTCTTATAAGCATGGGCATTATTAACCATGTTGAGACCCTGGGCCATTCACATACCCTCTGTACCTGCTTGGGCAAAAAGTTGGGAGGGAGGGGGCATTTTTAGTACTTGAACCTAACAGCCACTCGCCCATCCACACCTGCCCTGCGGTAGAGAATCGAGCTCGGCCTCAGGTGCCGAGGCCAAGAATCTCTCCGCCTTCCTACACCGAGCCCTGGGGGCTTGGCTTGCCTGTCCTGGCCTAGCCCACTGGAGTCCGCACCCCGCCCCGGGGCGCAGGCCCCGCCCACCCGCCGTCACGCCCGGCCCCAGCTCCGCCCCACCCGCGCCGCACTGCGGCCAGGCGAGGAGGGCCCAGTGTGCCGGGCCCAGAGCCCGCCCCGGGCTAGCGCCCTATGTAAGGCTGGCCCCGGCGGCCGGGCCGCTGCGGCGGCGGCAGCTAGAGAGCCTGCCCTCTCCGCGGACGGCCTCAGGTCAGTTCTTTGCTCAGTCAGGCGGCCGGTGCCCCGCGCGCACGCGCATAAGCCCTCAGCGCCCCGCCCCCGCGCGCCTCCGCATCCCTGGACCGCGGGCCGCGGGCCGCAAGGGGTGGCATGCGGGACTACGACGAGGTGACCGCCTTCCTTGGCGAATGGGGGCCCTTCCAGCGCCTCATCTTCTTCCTGCTCAGCGCCAGCATCATCCCCAACGGCTTCAGCGGCCTGTCGTCCGTGTTCCTGGCGGCGATTCCGGAGCACCACTGCCGGGTGCCGAGCACCGCGAACCTGAGCAGCGCCTGGCGCAACCACAGTATCCCGGTGCGGCTGCAGGACGGTCGCGAGGTGCCCCACAGCTGCCGCCGCTACCGGCTCGCCACCATCGCCAACTTCTCAGCGCTCGGGCTGGAGCCGGGGCGCGACGTGGACCTGGAGCAGCTGGAGCAGGAGAACTGCCTGGATGGCTGGGAGTTCAGCCAGGACGTCTACCTGTCCACCATCGTGACCGAGGTGGGTGCCAGGACGGCCGCGGAGGGAACCGTCGCGACTTTGAACACGCACAACCCTCCCCCCCACCAAATATACTCTTGATGCTTTCACTCCCTTGTCCTCCAACACACAGCCCACTACTGATGGGTGTCCTCCAGGCAGACCGCGCCCCTCACAGCACAGATCAATCTGTCCTCCCATTCTGATGGCCTCACTGAAGAGGGAACCGAGAAGGCCCTCCAGGGCTCTGAGGGGTTCAGGACTTCCTCTGGCTGGAGCTAGGAAAGGTGAGGCAGGGCTTGGACTAAGGGTCTGTCACCGTTTTTCCTTCAGTCCCTTGATATCTGTTCTGAAAAAGAGGAAATACTCCCTTTTCCTGAACTTTTAAGATTAAAGAAGCATGTGTATAAAACTACCTCTTCCCTCTTCTCTGGTTACTCCTTACCTTACCCATCCTCAACCCAAAGTGACAACCTGGTCATGCCCTGTAAGAAACTGCTTACCTTTTGGACATGGTCAGTTGTCAGTCCATGCATCTGAATATGTGTTCTGGGTAACTTGTTGACCTGGAATGTTTTCTAAGGTATTCTGAGGCAAAGTCCCTTCATTGCCTTCCTCAGTTCTTAGGGAATGAGGGAAATCTTTCTCATTTCCCAGCTCCATGGATTTTCCTTTTGGGTGGCTTTGTACCCCAGAGGACCTGTGTTGTCGGAGCTGGATTTGTGCCCTGATGTGATGTTAACGCCCGGGGGCATGTGCACGTTCTTTACATCTTGCTCAAATACGGGAACTCTAACTCTTTTGAGTTTCAGCTGAACTAGAAAATCTGGGCAGTGGAAGAGCTTTCCTTGATAGTCATTAGGCCACCCAGGTTCACTCACTGATCAGGGTTAGGGATTTGCAAATTAGAAAAGGCTTTCTGAGGGAGAAAGGCTACTGAGCTGAAGATCCAGTTGCAACAGCAAGGAATTACCCAGCAGGAGGACAGAGTTCACAGGAAGGGATCCTCAGGGGAAGGTGCCACAGGTCCTGGTATCCTTCAAACCTGGCTGGACGTAGATACAGAGGTTTCCTACTGGGGCCTCAGACAGGCAGCTCAGAAGTCCTAGCTCCATCTTCTGGGATCATCACTCTTTAAAGGAGTCTGAGAGGTGCTTTTGGCGACTCAGGTGTGTGTGCACCAGCATGTTTTCTCTGCATGTTTGGGACATTAATGTTCTCAGCACCTTTACATGCTTATTCCATGTATGTAGTAGGAATGTGACCTGAGCCCATCTGGGATTTCTCAGCTAGTGACATCATTCTAGTGTCCTGAAACATCATTACTTGACAAAAGTGGAGGAAGCCAGCTGTGATTTGTGACCCATGAGTCCACAGAGAATTGGAACCTTCATTTGTCATAAATCCTGGGTCCTGACCCATCAGTGAGTCTATTACCTTCCTAGAAGCCAATGAAAACTGAGGGCAGAGGCTGTCCTTGGGGCAGGCAGAGCGCACAGAGGGGAACATGAAACAGGAGTCCCTACAAATTCTGCTTGTGACTGCCCAAAGAGGAGGAAGGAAGTGAAGGCAGAAGAAACTCATGGCATTCTCTGGGTTCTTACCCTGAGCCCTGAGAATCCCCTGGCTTACTCTAGTCCTTTCCTCCTGCCTCGCTGCCCCTATCCTGCCTTCTGTGAGTGCTGGTAGCATTGATGTACTCCCAAAGGCAAAAGGGTCTGAGCCTACCTGCTGCCAATGTCTGTCTTACATTTTTATAGACTATTTAGCTGTCTTAACAGTTTCATAAGAGTCATGTGCCCTCTCACCTACTTACGAGTTGTCTATCTTTGCAGGAGGCAAGATTAATGCTTTACTTAGTTCTGTTTTGGGATGCTGGAATGTTTGGCTTTAAAAGTTGAAAGCTGCTTATTCCTCTCAGGAGAGCAGTAACTGTTGGAAACTGCTGCATCAACATTCTAATGGCTTTTTCCAAGGCTCATTTTCTTTCAACCAGACCTGGTCCACTGATCACTGCGGCTAGCTAGCTGGCGCTGCTAAACGCCTCCAAGCCTGCCCTCTGCCTCAGATCATACATAGAGATGTTTCTAAGTACAGTGGTATTAAATTCCTATTCATATTTTTCTTTTCTTTTCTTTCTTTTTTTTTTTTTTTTAGATAGAGCCTCAAGCTGTTGCCCTGGGTAGAGTGCTGTGGCATCACAGTGCACAGCAACCTCCAACTCCCTGGCTCAAGTGAGTCTCCTGCCTCTGCTTCCCAAGTAGCTGGGACTATAGGTGCCTGCCACAATGCCTGGCTATTTTTTGGTTACAGCCGTCATTGTTGTTTGGCGGGCCCGGGCTGGATTCGAACCCACCAGCTCAGGAGTATGTGGCTGGTGCCTTAGCCTCTTGAGCCACAGGTGCTGAGCCTCTTTTTTTTTTTTTTTTTTTTAAACAGGGTCTCACTCTTTCTCCCAGGCTACAGTGCAGTTGTGCACTCATAGTTCACTGCAGCCTCAAACTCCTGAGTTCAAATGATCCTCATGGCTCAACACTCCTGAGTTGTTAGGACTACAGGTACATGCCACCATGCCTGGCTAATATTTTAAATTATTTTTTGTAGAGGCAGGGATCTCTCCATTTTGCCCAGCCTGGTCTTGAATTTCTGGCCTCAAGTGATCCTCCCATCCCAAAGTGGGGATTATAGGTGTAAGCCATCACTTGGGCCCCTGTTCATATTTTTCTTTTTTTTTTTTTTTGGTAGAGACAGAGTCTCACTTTATGGCCCTCGGTACGGTAGAGTGCCGTGGACTCACACAGCTCGCAGCAACCTCCAACTCCTGGGCTTAAGGCGATTCTCTTGCCTCAGCCTCCCAAGTAGCTGGGACTACAGGCACCCACCACAACGCCCGGCTATTTTTTGGTTGCAGTTTGGCTGGGGCCAGGTTTGAACCCGCCACCCTCGGTATATGGGGCTGGCGCCTTACCGACTGAGCCATAGGCGCTGCCCCCCTGTTCGTATTTATCAACCAAAGACTTGAACCTCAGGTCTCTTGTTTGTTTGTTTGTTTTTTCAAGTTAAAATACATACATGTAGTATTAAACTTGTGGTAGATTTAGATCTTTGCAACTTGTTCAATTTCTGTCATGATACTGGATTCAGAAATTTTTTTATAGACTGGGTTAATGAATGATAGAAGAAATCATCTCTAATGTTTGAGAACTAAAGAAAAACCGACAGTTTAATTTTTGTTTATATTTTTTTCTTTTTTTATTGTTAAATAATAGCTGTGTACATTAGTGCAATCAAGGGGTACAATGTGCTGGTTTCATATACAATCTGAAATATTCTCATCAAACTGTTCAACGTAGCCTTCATGGCATTTTCTTAGTTATTGTATGTAGACATTTGTATTCTGCCTTTAGTAAGTTTCGCCTGTACCCATTCTAAGATGCACCGTAGGTGACAGTTTAATTTTTAGAAGGACAAGTTAGGGGTGGCCAAAGAGGATTGACTGAATATTTTAAAGGAAATGTTATTTCCCACCTCATTAACTGGAGTTTGGTGCTGGGTGGAACAAGATGTTGGCATTGGCAGAAGGAAGAGGATATCATGAGATCAAAGAGGTTAGTGCTCCCGTGTTTTGGGAATAGTTTGGCGGTCCACATCCTTCTAGGCTGCCCCCTCCTGTGGCCCCTCAGTCATCCCTGGGGAATCAGCCAGCCCATCTTGTAGTGCTTCTCAGCCCAGGACTGCCCCTTCCTCTGGGAACCTGGGTGATTTCTAGGTGGCCTAGCCCACCCACTTTTTAGTTTCCTCATAGGTTAGCCCAGTTTCCTTTCTAAAGTTTCCTTTAAAAACTTCTGGGCAGTGCCTGTGGCTCAAGGAGTAGGGCGCCGGTCCCATATTGCAGAGGTGGTGGGTTCAAACCTAGATCCGGCCAAAATCCAAAAAAAAAAAAAAAAAAAACTTCTAAGCTCTGGCTCAGTGCCCGTAGCTCAGTGAGGAGGGTGCCAGCCACATATACCAAGGCTGGTGGGTTGAGCCTGGCCTGGGCCTACTAAACAACAATGACAACTCCAACCAAAAAAAATAGCTAGGCATTGTAGTTGGCTCCTGTAGTCCCAGCTACTTGGGAGGCTGAGGCAAAAGAATCACTAAAGCCCAGGAGTTGGAGGTTGCTGTGAGCTGTGATGCTACGGTGCGCTACTGAGGGCGACATAGTAAGACACTGTCTCAAAAAAAAACAAAAACTTCTAAGCTGGCATCCAGGAGCCCAAGTCTCTTCAGCCAAGACCTAGCAGTCCTCTGCATTGCCTTGCTTTCTTCCTGTCTCTGCTACCCAGAGCCTCCTGTCCCAGTCCTCAGCAGGACTCCCACTCTCTGTCTGTTGTCCTGGACTAGCTGTTCTATCAGCTTTGTCTCCCTTATAGATAGTCCTGAAAAATGCTAGAGCCCCCACCGTTATCCACAGACCTGACTGAAGGAAAAACCACAGCAATCTGGGAGTGGGGCTGGGCTGAGACTGGGCTGGAACAACCAGAGTGACCTGGAGCTTGTGCTGTGCCAATGTTAACTTCTCTCACCCAGGCGAAGTGCAGACCCTTATCCATCTGGCCTTTTGCATCTTATGGCAAGCCAGAAAAGCCACCGGCTGGGCCCTGCAGCCCTCTGTGCATGCACAGTCATAGTTGACACAGCTGGCTATGAGTGGTCAGATTGAGCCTCTCTATCTAGCTGAAAACTGTCATATTGGATTGAAATTCTGACAGTTATCACAAAGCAGGGGATCAAGGAACAAAGAAAATGTATTCTAGAGATTGAAGTTCAGAGTTCATTTGGACTTTGGGCAGCCAAACAAGGGCCAAGCCCAAAAGTTACTATGAGTTTGAAGGTCGACAACTTTAAAATTTTTCCATTCATTCACTCACCTGTGTACCAAACAACTCCCGAGCCTCTCCTCCGTACAAGGTACTGCCGGGTACTACAGAGGATATGGTAGCAAATATCTCTTTTCTTTGCACTGACAGCCTTGAGGCGAGGGTTCACCATCAACTGTAGCAGGAGGCAGAACGAAATGTGTGTAGGAATACATGGCATGCTGTAACGTGGTGTTTGCCAGTGTGTTTGACCATTGATGCAATCAGGCTAGGTACATCTCAGGGAAGAACTTCTGCCTTCTGGGCACAAACCCTATGTCTTTTCCCTTCGAGCCGATTCACAGGTAAGAACATTTAGTCCCAGGGAACTATGTCATCTCTCTACTTCTCATACCTGAGAAGCAGCCCTAATAAAGTATGAGGTACAAGAGGCACAAGTCTCCCTCTTTTTAAAAAGTTTAACAACTTTATTAAGATATAAATTATATAAAACCTGTATATATCTAAAGTATGAAATTTGAAAAACTTGGCACATATGTCTATATACCTGTGAAGCCATCACCATTTGAAAGGCATATTTCTGATCAGGAAGAAGGGCAAGTCTAGGCCCCTTGCCAGAGTTGCTCCCAGGTATTCTTGAGGTTGAATCTGCTTTTGCAGCTCACCCAGCTGAGAGGTAATGATGTTAGACTTGTGACCTGAGTCTTAACCCCACACAGTCAAGCGGGTCTGTAGTTACTTTAGTTCTACCTAGGGAGCCAGCAGCTCAGTATAGGAATACCCCATTCCCAGAGCTGTACACAGCAAGGGGTACTTAGCCTGTACTCTATGGGCTTCTCCTCCCATCTTTTCTAAGGAGGATTCAGGCCACATCCCAGAGCCCATGCAATCCATCTGATAGGTGGGTAGATGGGTTGTCTGGGTGGAACCAAATGCATGCCTACCCTTGTTCATTTTTGAGACTCATCGCCTTTCCTGATTCCACTCAGAGGCCCCCCAAAGCTAGTAGAAAAGAAGTGTTAATGCATGTTTGCTTTCCCAAACCCAGGCCCTGAGAGTTGGCAAGGACTGTCAGCAGTGGGTGGAGGGCCAGTTACTCCAAGGGTCACACACTTGCCTAGACTAGGGAAAGGCTGAACCAAGTGGCTGAGGGACCCTGAGAAATGCACTGGTGTCTATCCCAGGATGAGCAATATAGTCATCCTGTCCCCTTCAACCCCAGAACTCACTGCAGACACCCATGTGGATCTCCAACCTAACTCGGCCCTCTATGTCCCCAACCCTCATGATAGACCTGTAGAGAAACAGCGGCTAACCCTTTGTTCTTTTTTTTCAATCTTTTTTGCTACGAAAGTAATACATACTAGCTGGGAGCTAGATCCCTTCATACTCAAGGGTGGCAATAGCTATAATCTGGCCCCTGAAACTCAACCTCACACCCAGAGGCCAGCACCCTATCATCAATTCCCTCAGCTTTGTCTCCCCCACCGCTCCCAGTCCTGGTTGTTTGTGGATGGGGTCTGCCCTAGGGGCACTCACCCACCTACCAGAGAGATGGTTTCTGGGTTCTGATACCCCAGGGTGTGGCAGCCTGAGCATTCAAGCTGTGATGCTCTGATACTCTTGACTCTTGCTATCTGGGCTTCCTCTTCCCTGGGTTGGAGATCACCACCCCTCTCTCAGCCCATCTAGGTGAATGCTTGTTCCAAAGTGGAGAGCCAGCAGCATGCCTGACTGCAAGGGTTCTTTGTGTCCAGTCTGCAGGCTGCCCTCTGACCTCTCTGAGAGGTGCCCAGAGGCTGTATGCACACACTTTGCAGCAGAACAGAGCGAGCTTGTTTTTCCCTCTATCGATGGGAAGAGCTGCTTTGTTCTAGGGAACTTCACACTCTCCCTGCCTCTGTTCATTAGTGGGAAGCCAGCAAGCTCCACGGAGGGCAGACTAGTAGCCTAGTGCTCAACAGGCAAGGGTCTGAATTCCCAGGATGATGGCTGTTCCCATGAGAAGTCTGCAAAGGTTATTACTGAGCGCCATCTCTCTGTTCTGGAAAACATTTTTCTGGGACTACAAAGTTTCTTGTTTTGGCTTTTTTCCTTCTTTTGGCTCCTTCTGACGCTGGGGTGGCCTACTGTCTAAGCCTGGCTACTTCCCCACACGTCCCCTCCCTTGCAGACCTCTTTCTCTGTTTGTGGTAACTACAGATGCAACCACACACTGAATGCTGGGAACACAAGCAGTGCAGCCTCTTCCCTACCCCAGTCCCTGTTTTACAAGTGGAGAAATTAAGGCAGCATTCCCCCCAGTTACTGGGGGGGAAATAATTGTCTGAAGTTGGACAACCATTTGTTGAGTGGAACCAGTTTCCTTGCTCCCAACTCAGAGCTTTCAGCTATAATTGGGCCTAGTACTATTGGTGTGCAGCTTCAGGGATTCTAGCTCTAAATATCAAAAGAAGGACCTATGGGTCATTGGCTTAGAGTGGAAGCCTGAGCAGGGCTGAAGGGACAGGTCCAAATGGTGCATCTGGGCCCTCTGGCCTCCGTCCCTTGCTGGATGCCTTAACCCCTGAAATCCCAGAGCCTCACTCCAGAACACTCTGTACCATTCTTGCCAGTGGCCTGAACCCCACTGAGCAAGGGCACTCTGCCTTTTCCACAGCCCTGGTCTCTACTTAAAATTATAGGAATGTACACCAGAGGCCCGGCCTTCTCCTGGGTCAGCATGTGGGCAGAGTACTTGCTCCCTGCCTGTCTTCCCTCCTCAAAATGGACGGAAGACAGTGAGGCTCACAAAGCTGTGAAGACAAGGTGGGGAGGGAGCCTGCCCTTTCTATAATAGGCAGCCTTCCTACCCTGGTGAGCCATCACCTCCCTAAATGAGTGCACACAGCCAGAGCATGCAGAGAAGCAGGATGTTCTGGCTTCATTTTCTAGGAAGCCTTCAATTTAAAACCTTTTAAAAGAAGTGAATGATACACCCCTTTGCTCCTCTTACAGTGGAACCTGGTGTGTGAGGACGACTGGAAGGCCCCGCTCACAGTCTCCATGTTTTTCGTGGGCGTGCTGTTGGGCTCCTTCATTTCAGGGCAGCTCTCAGACAGGTAAGGTATCTGTCTCCTGCAGTGGCAGAGGATCTCAGCACAGAGCACGTGCCTGACCCTTGACTTCAGTGGGTGGTACTCTTGGCCCAGGGTCTTGTATTTTAAAAGAAGAGGAGGCTGTGTCTACAGTATAGACTGTGTACCAAGTATGAAGAGGCAATGTTCCCCACTCCCTAATTCTTGGTGAGTAAAGAAACCTGAGCTACCAAAGCCAAATATATCCACAATCCAATTGACCGGGTAGTATCCTATGTTTGGCCTCTGCACTAGCTTGGATTGCTTTTCCTGGAAATGTGACTCTTTCCTGCCCCTGAACATGGGAGAGATTGATGCCATGCACATGTGACATGTGATATATTGTAGATCATTAGGCAGTACCATGGTGGCCGCCTCTGTATTCCCAAGAAGACCAATGTTCTTTGCAAAGTGAAAGGAAATCTCACTAGCCAGTAGTAGCGTATTGAATAGAACTCTTGTGTCCACAAGGCTGATGCCCCTTAGCTAAGTGGCCTGTGGCTATGGTACTTACTTGATGAAGAGGAGGAAGAATGCTGTTTGACCCATGTCTCGTAAGCAGGTTATTTGTATAATTCCAAAGCTTTTAACTCAAGGACCATTAATGGCCGAAAAAATCCCAAATCCCTTGAAATTGTTATTACAAAATGTTAAGAGATTGTACGTGAGCATTTGAGGGGAGAAAGGTCTGTAGTTTCCATGAAGTTCTCAGAAGAGTTTGTAACCTTGTGTCTGGAGCTTCTGGGTCAGTCAAAACAGGCTGAGATGAACAGAGCAGCCTTTAGCAAGTCTTTGGTCACACTGGCCCATGTGAGAACATCTACAGATCAGCGGGGCACTCAGTAGAGAGGAGTCCCAGCATCCTCCTGGAGGATTTGGGTCTCTTAACAGAGAAGTTCAGGGTGAGAATATTATCGTCCCTGGGAACAAAGCAATTTTTTTTGTTTTTTTGAGACAGAGCTTCAAGCTGTTGCCCTTGACAGAGTGCTGTGACGTCACAGCTCACAGCAACCTCCAACTCCTGGGCTTAAGCGATTCTCTTGCCTCAACCTCCCAAGTAGCTGGGACTACAGGCACCTGCCACAACACCCAGCTATTTTTTTGGTTGTATGTATCATTGTTGTTTGGCAGGCCTGGACTGGATTTGAACCCGCTAGCTCTGGTGTATGTGGCTGGTGCCCTAGCCGCTTGAGCTACAGTGCTGAGCCAAGAACAAAGCACTTTTAATCTGTAGCACAGTGATCTGGCACTGTTTACCTCTGTGGATTATTATCCTTTTCTGACAAGTCCCTCCTTATGAAAAAGTTAAATCTGTACATTTCTCACTAGATTTGTCTTTTCCAGAGTATTGTCATCTAGCGATTTTTCTTTTAAAGAAAGAAAACAATGTCTATAGTCACCAGTGAGCATTAAAGAGTTCAATAGACTGGCTTGGCGCCCGTAGCACAGTGGTTACAGCGCCAGCCACATACACTGAAGTGGGGTGGGTTCGAACCCAGCCCAGGTCAGCTAACCATCAATGACAACTGCAACAAAAAATAGCCAGAAGCCATGGCGGGCGCCTGTAGTCCCAGCTGCTTGGGAGACTGAGGCAAGAGAATCGCTTATGCCCAAGAGTTTGAGGTTGCTGTGAGCTGTGACGCCACAGTAGTCTACAAGGGCAACATGATGAGACTGTCTCAAAAAAAAAGAAAGAAAAAAAGGGTTCAGTAGACCATGAACGCAGATCAGTGATTCTAGTGAGCCTGTCACACCTGCCTCTTTGGAGTAAAAGCCTTCACTTCTCCAGATCTTTAATCTGGTAACGAGCATCGGTTATTTATATATTTCCATAGTACAAATATGCAAATCCATAGTACTTAGATGCACCAGACACTGTTATAAGTACTATATGCACCAGACACTGTTATAAGTACCATATAGATTTTTAAAAAAACAAATAATTTAATCCTCATGGCCCCGTAAGGTAGAAACTATTATCCTTATTTTACAGATGGGGAACGTGAAACAAAGAGTTAAATAACGAGAAGGATATGTGTTTCCCAAGATAACACAGTTGGCAAGTGGCAGAGTTAGTATTTGGACTTGGATTAGTTTTGTTCCTCTATTTTGTATGGACTACTGTCCTAGGTCCTTGCTCTCCTAGAACTTGCTTTCTAGCAAGACAGAACTTATTAAACAAGTAATTAGAAAGAAGTTGTTATCCTTGGCTGTGGGAAGTGATACAGAGAGGTACAGGAGTTTCTAACAGAGGAGGTCACGGGAGGCGTCTCCAAGAAGGTGAAGCATAAGCTGAGAGTTAAAAGATGAGCAGAAAATTAGCGAGCTCAAAAGAGGCACAGGGACAGAATGGTCCACTGTAGTAGAGGTGCGGAGAATGGTGTGGGGCTGAAGGCAGCGAGGCAGGAGAATGCATGTGCAGAAGAGCAGACAGGGCTTCGTAGATCACGGTTAGGAGTTTGGGCTTCACCTATTGAGCAGTGCGGAGTTCTTGAAAGTTTTTTTTTTTTTTTTACAGTTTTTGGCCAGGGCTGGGTTTGAACCCGCCACCTCTGGCATATGTGACTGGCGCCCTACTCCTTTGAGCCACAGGCGCCACCCTATTGAAAGTTTTTTAAAGCAAGAGTAGGACAATCAGATTTGTATTTTTTGATACAAATCAAAAAATTGAAAAGTACTTTCAAAAGTTGAAAAGTACTTTGACAACCTTTTGGAGAAAGGATTGAAGGGCAGCAAGAAGGGTTGTAGAGAGACCAATTAAGAGGGCATCACAGTCGTCTCTGTAAAAGATGATAGTGGCACAGTCCTCTGATGAGGGTGACAAATGGAGAGAAATGGTAGGGAGTAAAATCAGGACCTGCTGATGGATTGAATGTGGGAAGTTGAGAGAGAAAAGATTCCAGACCTCCATAACCAGATAAATAATGATACCCTTCTCTGAGATGCAGAACACTGAAAGAGAGCCACATTCATAGGAGAAGCTGTCAAGCTCAGTTTGAATGTACTGAATTTGGGATGACTGTGAGACCCCTGCCTGGACAAATCAAGTATGCAGTTGGATGTAGATATGGTGCTCCAGGAGAGGTTTGGGCTGAATAAATACATTTGGGAATTATCAGCCTATGGGATCCTTATCAAAGCCACAGATGTGGAGGAAGTTGCCTGGGAAGAGAGTAGAATGAGAAGAAGAGCCTGGGGGACGGGGCAGGACTGCACTTAGAATCCCTCCCTGTGGAGTTGGGGGAACTCTCCCAGTAGTGGCTGAGCGAATGACCTTCATGTGAAAAACAAGAAAGAGGTACCTCAATTTCAGAGCTGAAACTCAATGTATTTTCTGGGTCACCTGTGTCATGGGTTAAGGAGACTTTTGTGGGCTAGCTTAAGAACTTGTTCACCATGTAACACCATGATTACCTGAGGATAGTGTTTAAGTTCCAATAGGTCTGCTCCCAAGGAAACTGGAAAAAAAAATCATGAGTATGTTCAGAACCACCTTAGTTTACGGAAGAGCTAATATAGTGTTTTAAAAGCCATTTTTAAAAAATTTGGCAACAGAACTTTAAGATTATTTATGCTCTTATGAAATAGCTAAAAGTATGGCTGTTTTGTCTCCACTCTCTTAGAAGGCCCAAGACTGGGTAGGATGAGAAGTTTCTAAGTGGGCCAGTTTTTTTTGGTTTTTGGCCAGGGCTAGGTTTGAACCCACCACCTCCGGCATATGGGACCGGCGCCCTACCCCTTGAGCCACAGGCGCCACCCAAAGTGGGACAGTTTTAAAACATAAGCCAAATAGCCCAGTGTGGTGGCTCACGCCTATAATCCCAGCATTGTGGGAGACTGAGTACGGAGAATTGCTTGAGGTCAGGAGTTTGAGACTTGTCTGAGCAAGAGTGAGACCCTGACTCATGAAGAAAACTGAAAAACCCAGTCAGGCGCAGCAGCGTGCCTGTAATCTCAGCAACTCCGGGAGGCTGAGGCGGCAGGATGCCCATAGCCCGTGTCTGAGGTTGCAGTGAGCTATGACACCACTGCACTCTGCTCGGGTCATAGGGTCATTTGTGTTGTCTCAACAACAACAACAAAAAAAAACATAAGCCAAGTAAGTTAACCCAAAAGCAGGCCAGGCGTAGGTGGCTCGCAAGTGAAATCCTAGCCCTCTGGGAGGCTGAGGCAGGTGGAATGATTGAGCTCAGGAGTTCGAGACCAGCCTGAGCAAGAGCAAGACCCCATCTCTACTTAAGATAGAAAAATTAGCTGGGCGTCATGGCGAGCACTTGTAGTCCCAGCTACTTGGGAAGCTGAGGCAGAAGAATCTCCTGAACCCACGAGTTTAAGGTTGCCATGAGCTATGACACCACAGCACTCTCGCTTGGGCAACAGAGTGAAACTCTGTCTCAAAAAAATAATAAGTAACCCAAAAGCAATAGATTCATGCCCTAAACTCATTATCTGGGATATCAACAATAACTTTTTATATAGAACAAAGGTTTAGCTTTCTTTGTGTCATATTAATAAGTCTGAAATTCAAGAGCAATTAAAATAATCCTTGGTTGTCAAAGCCTTGTATCTGACATTATTATCTTTATGTGTGTAAGTTATGACAGAAGCACAGCTCTGAGAGGTAGATTGATATTTCCTGTTTCTGTAGATATGTGTATGTTTGCTGTTCTGCTGACAAACTTTAAAAGTGAGCATTTCTGGCCTCAACTCCAGACTGCCAAGGACTGGTATTATGTAAGGGATCCCCAGATCTTTTTCTCCTCTACTAGCCCAGGGAACCCTTGGGAAGGGAAAAGGGTAGGTAGTGGTTATGCCAGCCTTATAGTTAAGGACCTCCCCTTGGTTGACTTGTAGAGCACTCTTGTTGAAGAACAATGCAGGGTAATTAGAGTCTCCTAGGCCAGGGTTTCTTAGTGTCAGCCCTAATATTTTGAGCCTAATGATTCTTTGTTGTAGGAGTTATTCTAGGCATTTTAGAATATCTAACATCTCTGGCCTCACTAGGCACTAGCAGCACCTTCTGCCCAAGTTGTGACAACCAAAAACCATAAAAAACAAAGAAACCCAAAATTGTTGTGCTGAGGAAAAAAACCCACCAAACTCTCAACATAACTGCAAGGCTCTTACCCTCTCCTCAGTCTTTTGCTGCACAGCTGATGCCAACTTCACTGGCTTCCCTCCTCATGTCCCCTCCACCATGGTGGCAAGTGCTCTTCTCAGAGTCTGAAGCATCCCCAATCCCCTACCCCTATGGCCTTCCTTGGCCATGCAAGCTAACTCAGTCCCTGGTTTATATTACCCTGTTTCCTTGTGATTTTCCTTCATAGCACCTACCAGGAATTGGAAAATAAAAGATGTTATTATCACAGGATTAATGTTGTTGTCCCCCACTGATCGAATATCATTGAAAGCTTGGTCCCTATACTGTTCATCCTTCACTGTCAACAACTATTTTTCCTCATCTCAGAGTCCCATCATCAAGGAGATCTTCACCGAACGCTCCCCCACCCTGACCCCCAGTCCAAGGAAGTTTCCTTTGTTGTTGCCCTGGTGGACCTGGTGTCTTTCCTGCAGTGCACTTGACTCAGGTGCAGTTGTATATTCAGCAGTGTGGTTGTTTGATTGAAATGTGATTCAAGGCCAGGCACAGTAGCTACTGCGTGTAATCCTAGCACTGTGGGAGGCCAAGCTGGGTGGATTGCTTGAGTTCAGGAGTTTGAGACCAGCATGAATAAAAGCAAGACCCCGTCTCTATTAAAAACAAAAAAATTAGCTGGGTGTTGTGGCAAGCATCTGTGGTATCAGCTACTTGGGAGACAGGCAAGAAGATCACCTGAACCCAAGACTTTGAGGATGTTATGATTGAGGCTGATACCATAGCACTCTAACCTAGGCAACAGGGTGAGACTCTGTCTTAGTAAATAAATGAGTGAATGAATGAGTTGAGATTCAAATGAGGCACAGGCTGTGGCCTGTAATCATAGCTACTGGGGAGTTATGGTGGTATATGCCTGTAGTTCCAGCTATTGGGGAGGCTTAGGCATATGAGTCATTTGAGCCCAGGTGTATGAGGCTGCATTGAGCTTGTGATTGCACTGCTGCATTCTAGCCTGAGCAACAGAGTGAAACCCTGTTTAAAAAACATTTTTTTAATTAAAAAAATAAATAAGTAAAATGTGATTCATGTCTGTCTCATCAACTGGACTATAAACTCTTTGAGGCAGAGATAGTATCTTTATTTAGTGATATTTCTAGTACCTGCTATAATGATACTCAACAAATACGCATTGAATGAAGGTTAAGTGTCAACCAGGTGTGGCCAAATTCAAACTGAGTCTACTACTTCATGCCAGGTTGACTTGTTCCTCCCCCTTGTGTCACTCCCTTTAAAACAAACCCAATGCATTTTTTTTAATGATCACAGATACAGAAAATCACACTGAACAAAAGTGTGGCTTAATGAATTACTTCTGAGAAATAGCCTTGTAACCACCACCAAGCTGAGCAATAGAACACTGTCCACCAAGAAGCCCTGTCACGTGCCCCATTCTAGTTAAATATCCTCCCTCTCCCTTATAAGTAGCCATTAGCCTAACTCCTAAGATAGTCACCTCATTGTGAGTTTTTTGTAGTTTTGTCATCCAAATTTACATCCTTGACACATGTTTAGTCTTGTCCTCTTAAAACACTTGATGTTTTTTAGTCTTCTCCATAGATTCTCCTTCCTTCCCTTTCTCTGCCTTACAGTTTATCTACTGAAGAACCTTGGGCTAGTCCACCTATGGAATTTGCCTGTCTGGATTTTGCTAATTGCACACTAATTATGCAGTTTGACATATTCCAATTATCTCTGCATTTCTTGCAAATTGGTGGCTGGATCCAGAGACTCAATCTGATTTAGGTTCAGATTCCTTTGGCAAGACTACAGGAGGCACAAGGCTGGGCGTGGTGGCTCACGCCAGTAATCCTAGCACTCTGAGAGGCTGAGGCAGGTGGATCACCTGAGCTTAAGACTTCAAAACCAACCTGAGCAAGAGCAAGACCTCATCTCTACCAAAAATAGAATAACTAGCCAGGTGTTGTGGTGCATGCCTGTAATCCCAGCTACTCAGGTGGCTGAGGCAGGAGGATTGCTTGAACCCAGGAGTTTGAGTTTGCTGTAAGCTAAGCTGAGGCTATGGCACTCTACCCAGGGTGACAGAGTGGGACTTTGTCTTATGGAAAAAAAAAAAAAAAGACTGTAGGAGGCAAGCAATGTCTCTTGCTGTGATGTTAGTGGTCATTGATACATAGTGCCTATATCAGTTCATTAAGGCCTGTCAAATGGTAGTATTCTAATTGTATTTTTCATGTAATAGTTAGAATACTTTTTTTTTTTTTGAGACAGAGTCTCACTATGTTGCCCTCGGTAGAGTGCTGTGGCATCATAGCTCACAGCAACCTCAAACTCTTAGGCTTAAGTGATTCTCTTGCCTCAGCCTCCCAAGTAGCTGGGACTACAGGCGCCTGCCATAATGCCTGGCTATTTTTTTGTTATAGTTGTCATTGTCGTTTAGCAGGCCTGGGCCAGGTTTAAACCTACCAGTCCTAGTGTATGTGGCCAGCGCCCTACCCACTGAGCTCTGGGCACCAAGCCAGTTAGAATACTTTTATAAATGGTATTTCCTCTCATCTATTATTGGTTACTAGTCATATGGTTTATGAAGGAAAAGCAGGACAAATGCTTCTTTTTCTTTACTGGTTTTCATATTTAATGAATTATTTCTCTACCATCCTCCAATGTTGACTGATTCTCTTTTTTGTTTGTTTTTTGAGATAGGGTCTCACTCTGTCACCCAGGTTAGAATGCAGGGGCATCATTGTAGCTCACTGCAACCTCAGGCTTCTAGGCTCAAGTGATCCTCCTGCCTCAGCCTTTCAAACAGCTGGTACAATAGATACATACCATGATGCCCAGCTGCTTGTTTTATTTTTCATAGAGATAGGATCTTGCTCTTGCTCAGGCTGATCTTGAATTGGCCTCAAAGAGTCCTCCTGCCTCCACCTCCCAAAGTGCTAAGATTACAGATGTGAGCCACTGTGCCTGACCCAATTCTTAAAAAAAAAAAAAAAAAAATACCGGCGCGACGCCTGTGGCTCAAGCGGCTAAGGCGCCAGCCACATACACCTGAGCTGGTGGGTTTGAATCCAGCCTGGGCCCGCCAAACAACAATGACAGCTGCAACCAAAAAATAGCTGGGCATTGTGGTGGGTGCCTGTAGTCCCAGCTACTTGGGAGGCGGAGGCAGGAGAATTGCTTGAGCCCAGGAGTTAGAGGTTGCTGTAAGCTGTGATGCCACGGCACTCTACCCAGGGCGACAGCTTGAGGCTCTGTCTCAAAAATAAATAAATAAATAAATACCATTATGGTAATCCCAGCACTGTAGGAGGCTGAGGCAGGAGAACTGCTTGAGCTCAGGAGTTTGAGACTTGTCACAGCCTCAGTGAGATTAAGACCCTAACTCATTAAAAAAAGTGAAAAACCCAGCTGGGAGCCATGTACCAGTGCCTGTAATCCCAGCAGCTTCCAGAGGCTGAGGCAGCAGAATGCCCACAGCCCAAGTCTGAGGTTGCAGTGAGCTATGATGCTACTACACTCTGCTCAGGGCATAGGGTGGGACTCTGTATCAACAACAACAAAAACCAAGAAAGAAAAAAAATAATTAAAAAAATAATAAATAAAAATACCATTATGGGCCAGGCACGGTGGCTTACACCTATAATCCTAGCACTCTGGGAGGCCAAGGCAAGAAGATTCTTTGAGCTCAGGAGTTGGAGACCAGCCTGAGCAGGAAACCCTATCTCTACTAAAAATAGAAAAAAATTAGCCAGGCATTGTGGTAGTCACCTATAGTTCCTGGGGGACTGAGGCAGGAGAATCCTTTGAACCCAGAAGTTTGAGGTTGCTGAGAGCTTGGCTGATTGCCATAGCACGCTAGCCTGGGTAACAGAGTGAGACCCTATCTCAAAAAACAAACAAAAAAGAAAATCAGTTTCAAAATACTGCCTCAAAAATATATATATTATGAATGTCCAGATGTAAGCATAATAGATGTGTTTTAATCGTTATCGTAATTGTGGTACCTGCTTTTTGAGTGACCCTGGTGCCCAGACGGCACATTCATCCTGGCAAGTGGGGGAGGGGAGTAACAGCGTGGGGACAGTGAGACTGGGACTGTACCTGGCACTGGCTACCTTGGCTGCACTGTCTATGACCCCTCACTGAGTGAATTTGGGTAGAGCCCATTCCTGCTGCATTTTTCCAGCTGATTCTCTGTCATTCTCCTTTCCTTCCCAGGTTCGGTCGGAAGAAAGTGCTGTTTATAACCATGACCATGCAGACAGGTTTCAGCTTCCTGCAGATCTTCTCGAAGAACTTTGAGATGTTTATCGTGCTGTTTGCCTTTGTAGGCATGGGCCAGATTTCCAACTATGTGGCAGCATTTGTCCTGGGTATGGCCATCAGGTTGGAGTTGAGTACTTGGTCCTGTGTTTTACCATCATCTCACCACCTGCCTTTCTGGAGATAGCTGTGATAATCCTTTAAGGGAAACTGGTCTCCAGCAAAAACATCCAGAGCTTCCTGGCAAACCCTATTTATAGGCAGGGAAAATGAACCAAACTACTGACTAGCATTGTGTCCTCAGCAGCAAGATTTCCAGTTCTTTTCGGGCCCCCAAGGGGTGGCACTTTGGCCTTTTTAGTACTTGATGGCCATTTTACAAGGACTCACCAAGAACATCCATTTCTTTTCTTTTTTTTTTTTTTGTAGAGACAGAGTCTCACTTCATTGCCCTCAGTAGAGGGCCATGGCATCACATAGCTCACAGCAACCTCCAACTGCTGGGCTTGGGCGATTCTCTTGCCTCAGCCTCCCGAGTAGCTGGGGAGAACATCCATTTTTAAAAGGGCCTGCCACTGCACAGGGCTAAGGTAGCTGGGGAAGGAGGGTGGCAGGGTGCATGGGGAGTAAGGGCCGTGATTGGCAGGCTTGTAAAGGAAGAGAACTGCCTCCTCCTTGTGGGCTGATGATATCTATAGGGGAGAATCAATTGACAAGAGTAGGGTTAGTTAGCTTCAGGGTTTTTTTTTTTTTTGTAGAGACAGAGTCTCACTGTACCGCCCTCAGGTAGAGTGCCGTGGCGTCACACGGCTCACAGCAACCTCTTAACTCTTGGGCTTACGCGATTCTCTTGCCTCAGCCTCCCGAGCAGCTGGGACTACAGGCGCCCGCCACAACACCCGGCTATTTTTTGGTTGCAGTTTGGCCGGGGCTGGGTTTGAACCCGCCACCCTCGGCATATGGGGCTGGCGCCCTACTCACTGAGCCACAGGCGCCGCCCTACCTTCAGGGTTTTAATTCAGAGTATACACTGCAGGGCTTTGGCTCAGACATGCCAGCCTTACTATATCACTGAAAAGTTTCCAGTTTCCCTGGAGGGATCTGACTCCCAGCTAATAAGGTCTTTGGGTTGTATTGTTGAAAGGATTATTATTATTTTTTTTTTTTTTTTGAGACAGCCTCAAGCTTTTGCCCTGGGTAGAGTGCTGTGGCATCACAGCTCACAGCAGCCTCTAACTCTCTAACTCCTGGGCTTAAGCGATTCTCTTGCCTCAGCCTCCCAAGTAGCTGGGACTATAGGTGCCACCACAAGGCCTGGCTGTTTTTTGGTTGTGGTTGTCATTGTTTGGAAGGCCCAGGCTGGATTCAAACCCACCAGCTCCCGTGTATGTGGCTGGCGCCTTAGCTGCTTGAGGTACAGGCACTGAGTTGAAAGGATTATTTTTTTGTTCACATTTAAGAGCATAATTTTTCCTTGAAGGATATTAGCACCTGTGGCCTTGTAATACTTCACCTTGAATGAATTATTATTCTTATGAGGATTAAAGGGGGCCTAAAATGGCAACTTTAGCATATGGCTTAGGAAAAATGGCGACATTTGCTTAAGAGAACTGTTGCTAAGGGGTCTGAAAGGCCACAGTGAGGTGACCCAAGGAGCTGGTCAGACTGAACTATGTTCAGACTCCCACCCCTTCCCTCAGACTTGGAAACTTAGAGATAATTCTGGCTGTTTTCTTACCTGTGTGTTGAAAATGATAACCGTTGATGATTAATAAGGAAATAACCCAAATTAAAATGCTAACGTTACTACTCCCTTGTTCTGAACAGGAACAGAAATTCTTGGCAAGTCCGTTCGTATTATATTCTCCACGTTAGGAGTGTGCATATTTTATGCCTTCGGCTACATGGTGCTGCCACTGTTTGCTTACTTCATCAGAGACTGGCGGATGCTGCTGCTGGCGCTGACGGGGCCAGGGGTGCTGTGCGTGGCGCTCTGGTGGTGAGTGTGGGTGGCTCTGTCCCAGTGGTGTGTGCCCGCAGGATGACTTCTGCCTAGCCTTCGCTAGAGGGCAATAGCAGCCCACAAATCCCCATTTGAGCTCCCAGAGACAGGAAGTATCGGTAAGTGGTTTCAGACTGTTTTCTCCATGCTCAAAAGAGCTCAAACAGAATCCCAAGATATCGCCAGACTTGTTCTCAGCCCTGTGCTGTATTGGCCTAAATATAGGGAGAGGAAAGAGTAGCTGTGAGAAGACGTGGTCCAACATGACCTCCAGGAAGTTCCCAAAGCCCAGGGCAAGGCAGCTTAGGCCCAGGCTCTGGCTGTGTGTGGCTGAGGCCTCTTGCCACAGACAGTGGAAGAAGAGGGAGTACACTAAACACAAGTCCTCGGGGTGGCTGCACAGAGGGGGCCAGGCTCCACCAGCGCCTCCAAAATAGAGGACTTGGACATGCAGAGAAGAGGCCATTCCATACTTAGAGGGAACACAGCTGAAGAGCCGAGGTGGGAATTATCCCTTGAAGGTGGGGAAGGTAAGATCACTGGTCCATGTGGAGTGGAGAGCATTTTAGGGGATAGGGGGAAAGGAAACAGCACATCATGACAGAAGGCTGGACAGCTGCCTGGTCCCAGTGTGATAGAAAATATGTACAAAGACCCAAATCACTTAAGTGCCTTGGCAACATACTGTTTTAGGTGGAGAGTCTGACAAGTCTGTTGGATAAATCAGGGGTGGGGTGAGGAGACTATAGAGGCCAAGATGGCCAGTGCAGATGTGGTTGCTGGGGACAAGGTTGGGAGGATAACAGGGACTGGGCTGGCCTGAGATAGCTGCAGAATCCAGGCTTTAGGAGGAGCCTGCCTTGCACCTGACTCCTCAGAGCCTACCAGGTGGTACCATCACTCTTCTGAAATGACCAGCTAGTACTAGGATCCCATCAGGGTGTGCAGGGCCCTCCAGGTTAGTACTGAGTGTCGAACATGTCCATGCCTCTGGCTTTTGAACACCAAACATTCCACAAACCTAGATCTGGTTCTGAACCTTCATTCCCATGTCCAGGTATGCCCTATGTGCTCTGTTGGTCAGCTGTTGGCCAAGGAGGCCTTACTGAGCCTGCTCCTTGTGCTTCCAGGTTCATCCCTGAGTCCCCCCGTTGGCTCATCTCTCAGGGACTATTTAAGGAGGCAGAGGTGATCATCCGCAGGGCTGCCAAAATGAATGGGATTGTTGCCCCCTCCACCATCTTTGACCCGAGTGAGGTAAGTCCCACAGGGGAGATGGTGAGAGGGCCATGTTGTCCATGATTTGAGGGCAGCAGCCCTAAGCGCTGAAGCCCACCCGTTCCCAGGAGCCCAAGCCCAGCTGCCCCCCAGGCAGGCCCTATTAAAACTTAGAAGTTGAGGAATAGGTTAGAACTGCCTAATTTTCACCTTTCCTATGGATTTTAGGTTTTTCTACTTTATTTACTTCCCCTCTAAGCAATCTTATTTTCACCATTATTTTTAATAATAAACATTCTTTATGAGTGGTAGGATTTTCACAAAGTTAGTGTTTTGGGAAATCATTGTTGCTTATGCCTAAGGTGGCTTGTTATCTTTAAAAGATAATCCAGACCATAAAATACAAAGCACAGGTAGACTGGGAGGCGTTCATCTCTTTCCGCCCTCCAGTGCCTAGCCGTTGCCTCGCTCTTGCACATCATCTAGGAGTCGGGCCCTTTTTAATGTTCACCTCTTCCCCTTACCTCAGCTCTCCCTACAAACCGTATCCTCATGTACCACGAGGAATTTCTTGTCTCCGCCTGGTTCCTGGCTCTTGCTTTTCCTTCCTATCCCCTCTCCTCCTGCCCTCTCTGCAGCAGGCAGTTTTCTTCAGTCTTGTGACTGTGAGGAGAGGTTGGAAGCATCAACTCTGGCTGTGGTTGGTTCTAGGATGAGCCTTGTCTGATGGGAAGACGAGGTGTTGGCTGTGGGGGCAGCCACAAGTAGTCATGCTGAAGTGTGAGCAGCAGGCGCCTTAGAGACACCCGGGACTTGCAGCACAGACTCAGGGCTTGGAAAAAGGAGACCAGTTATTGTAGGTAGCAGGGACCAAAGGCCACCAACAGCCCTGCTGACTTCCCGGTGAAGTGGTCTCCCAGCAACCAGTGGCACTCAGCTCAAACTGAACAGGGCTCTGATGCAGTGGAGGGCTTTCAAATGAGGTGGCTCTGGTGGCTTTTCAATGAGGGGTCAGTCTGGGTGAACCCATAAATCTGACTGGCATCTTTGAGGAAATGAGGCTATTTCAGGGCTCCTTTAAGTCAGAGGTTGACCTTGTGTTGAACTGCTAACTCAGGAACAACAAGCTCCAAAGCTGGGTTTGCTTAAGAAAGCAACATCAGTGTGTTTAGACGTGTGGTTTATTAATGGCCATGGCTGTGCGGAATTTCATAGGAAGTTACTCTGGGTGAAGCTTAGGTCAATTTTCCTGTTTTTCTATTCGAATGTTTTTTCCCTGGAAGCAGATCAATAACTATACGGTATAAGAACTCAGAACATTAACTTTTAAAAAAATATTACATCAATAAACTCCACAGCCAGTTTCTCTCTCTGACCTAGAGGGCAGGGAGCCAGCATGGGGAAGAAATGCTCAGAGGCCTCCCTGGAATGTGGCCACTGAAGGGAGGACGGGGTTGAGCAAGGAGGGAGCTGTCAGCTTGGGCCTCTGCCTCTGACACACCCCAAGGTAGGGACGGACCACCTGCTTTTCCTCCTTATTCTTATTCATTCCGATTTGTTATTGACAAGGCCTGGGGAAGCTCTCGGCAGCCCCAGTGCAGTCACTATACTGTTCTTTTTGAGGAAGAAACTTAACACTCCCCAGCTCTGAGATGGAGATAGCTAAGACGCTGGAGTTTCAAGTGTATTGTTTACTGTGAGTCTGAGTCTCTTGACCTTTTCTCCTTCCCATTCCCTTATCATATTGTTCCTGCAGTTACAAGACCTAAGTTCTAAGAAGCAGCAGTCCCACAGCATTCTGGACCTGCTCCGAACCCGGAATATCCGAATAGTCACCATCATGTCCATAATTCTGTGGTGCGTAAGTGAGATCTGTCTGAGGCTCAGACAAAGCACTGAAAGTGGCCATTAATTGAAAGCCTATGTCATCAGAAAGTCAAAGGGATGGCTTGGTGCCTGTAGCTCAAGCGGCTAGGGCTCCAGCCACATACACCAGAACTGGCAGATTCAAATCCAACCCAGGCCCGCCAAACAACGACAACTACAACTTAAACATAGCTGGGCATTGGGGCAGGTGCCTGTAGTCTCAGCTACTTGGAGGCTGAGGCAAGAAAATCGCTTAAGCCCAAGAGTTTGAGGTTGCTGTGAGCTGTGACATCACGGCACTCTATCCAGGGTGAAAGCTTGAGACTCTTGTCTCAAAAAAAAAAAAAGTCAAAGGGATATGTCTTGTGATAGATGGAAGAAATAGGCATGTTACAGTTCTTAATGTGATGGAACCTCAGAAAAGAAAATGAAAACTGTTGTGGAGGCTGTTTGGGAAAGTATGGGATCTTTGGTGGTGGGGGGGAGTGTCTCTCTAGGTCCTGAGGTGAATCCCTGCCCACTTTCGGTCCTCATTTAGTTGTTCCTATGCTTTATCCCCTCCTGGTTAAGCAGGATCTGAGAGAAGACACCATGTCTATTAGGGTGTAGAGGTTGCTGAGTGCTTTCTGGAAATGTGAAAGCAGGACGTGCTCTTTCTGGGATGTTCAGAGTTAGAGACATAGCCTAGGTGTCCTCACCAGGTTCCTTCTAATGAGACATCTCCCACTGTGTCAGGAAAAGATGTGAGTTACTAGAGAGAGGAAACATGTCCAGTGCCTGCATAGCTTTAATGCAGTGGACAGACCCCGGGGATTGTAGGTGACTCCTGGAACCTGCTGGGTGGGCGGTGTTAAGGTGGACGAGGAGGGCTGATTATGAGACTTACCCACTGGGGTTATCTATGCATCTCCCATTTCCAAGGAGCGGCCCAGGATGCCTTGAGGCATGCAGTGCTCCAAGTCTACCTCAAGACAGGGCCAGCATGCAGCCTGCACCACAGACTTGCCAGCCTGCCACCAGTCACCCACGTGGTTTACCCAGTCTCTTCCACTTGGATTTCCTAGGAACTCATGTACATGTTCTTTCTTCATCATATCAGCTACCAATGAGTCATAAACAGTGTAATCCATAAAAGTCTGGTTTGCCAAAGAGTGTGGTTCCTCAGCAGAGAGAATGCCTACTAGGGACACGGCCCAGGCCAGGGACATTGCAGACACCCAGACGAGAGACAGCCTGGCCCCACCAGTGGGAGTTCCTGTATTCTCCATGAGCACAGTAGGGTTGATTTCAGCTGCCTCTCGCCAGCCGCTTCCTGGCTGGGCAACACACATAGTCTTTAACTGAATGTTATCCCTTATTTTATCTTATTTCTCGAGTCCTGTCACACCTCACTTGGTATCTACCACCTTATCTTCTAGCTCCTTCAGCAGTTGCTAGATTTGGGGAGGTTCAGAGAGTAGGGAAGGGGGCTTCTGTAAAAGCCTCGGCTTAGTATTTTTAAAGCCAGAGGGTAGGATGGAATTTTTTTCGATGAAGTAAATCTGTCTGAATTATATAAGCGTTTCTGCTGTGATGCCTTTTGTATGGGATACTCTGAAAGTACACCAGTGCAGAGTTGACACAAGGAGTGCCCAGTCCAAATACTGATTTTGTGAGAACTTTTTTTTTGCTTATCTCTGGTGTCTAGTATCATGAAAAGTATGCACAGACCTTTTTATTTTATTTTATTTTTGCTAAGTAGCTTTTGTTCTTTTTTTTTTTTTTTTTTCTTTTTTTGTAGAGACAGAGTCTCACTTTATGGCCCTCAGCAGAGTGCCGTGGCCTCACACAGCTCACAGCAACCTCCAACTCCCGGGCCTAAGCGATTCTCTTGCCTCAGCCTCCCGAGCAGCTGGGACTACAGGCGCCCGCCACAACACCCAGCTATTTTTTGGTTGCAGTTTGGCCGGGGCCGGGTTTGAACCCGCCACCCTCGGTATATGGGGCCGGCGCCCCACCAACTGAGCCACAGGCACTGCCCACTAAGTAGCTTTTGTTAGTGTTTATGTATTTGTGACCCAAGATACCTCTTCTTCCAATGGACAGCAGAGGGAAAAAAATGGTTGGACACCCCTGCTTTACACTGAACCACCTGGGCCAGGAGTTCTTTTGTTCCTGAAATAAATCTGCTGCTGCCTTCCTATTCTCTGCTTAAAGAGTAGTTTGGAATTTACTGAAATAATTGCATTTTAAGTGTCGTTTAGGCTGGGAGAGATGTGGATACTGATTTCCAGCTTTCGATGTGGATACTGATTTCTAGCTCTCTTTCTTCTACACTCTGTTTCAGGATGACCATATCAGTGGGCTATTTTGGGCTTTCCCTTGATACTCCTAACTTGCATGGGGACGTCTATATGAACTGCTTCCTTTCGGCTGTGGTTGAAGTCCCAGCATACGTGTTGGCCTGGTTGCTGTTGCGGTATCTGCCCCGGCGCTATTCCATGGCCACTGCCCTCTTCCTGGGTGGCAGTGTCCTTCTCTTCGTGCAGCTGGTGCCCCCAGGTAGGGACCTTGCTCATCTATGGTCTTGGGTTTTCATTGAATCACTCAACTCTCCACCAGGCTGTCTTCCCCAGTTAATAAAGAGAGTAAAATCAAGCCCATCACGGCTCCCTTGTATACAAGGTCTTACAATTAAGTTCACAAAGTCATCCTAGAAAAAGTGCTACATACCTCATTACTGACTTATCACTATGGTCACTCTTGAAATATTCCCCTTGGGAAGCTCTGGACCAATGCCAGTGACTAGTCTGCCCTTGAAAGCAGTCTTGGAATGGGCATCAAAGTTGTTGTATTACCCTTGGTATCCTGAATGCCATCAAAATGTCTTCCTTTCAATATTTCCTTTATCTTTAGGTAAAGAAAAAAGTCACTGGAGGCCAGATCAGGTGATTAGGGAGGGTGTTCCAATATAGTTATTTGTTTACTGGCTAAAAACTCCCTCACAGATAGTGCTGTGTGAACTGGTACATTGTCTTGATGCAATAGCCATGAGATGTTGGCCAAGATTTTTAGTTAAGATTTTCCTAACTGTTTCTCTGTTGATGTTTACTTGGTCTGCTATATTTCTTACAGTCAGCTGATAATTTTTTTTTTTTTTTTTTGAGACAGAGTCTTACTTTGTTGCCCTCAGTAGAGTTCTGTGGTGTCATAGCTAACAGCAACCTCAAAATTTTGGGCGTATGTGATCCTCTTGCCTCAACAAGTCAGCTGATGATTTTGATGCACAATTTGATGAATTTTTGCAATGTTTTTGTCAGTCCTGCTCATTATTGGCCTCCCTGACCTCTCTTCAATAAATCTTTGTTTGTTGCTTTAAGCTCTGACATTCTCATGATGGCACACAAAAACATACAACAATAATGAATGCCACTCAGCAAGACACCACCATACATTGACATGAACACAACTATGAGACACTAGTATACAAAGGTTATGAAACCTTACTGAGTTGTTTGTTCTGTGCCGGTAATGTAAGCACATGGTGCCAAGTTCTCGAACTTAATTATCAGACCTTGCATATGTATTCTTGGCCTAAAAATCAAGAGAAAGTGCCTTCTGAGACCTGAACACTCTATGACCTGGGCTTTGGGGGAGTGGGAAAAACCAACATTAGGGCTGTTGGTTAATTTTACTATATACCCAAGGTAATGTGTTCATATTTGCTTTCCACTTCAGAATAAGGAGGAAGAAAGAGCCTTGCCCATTAATTTTTTTTCCTGGCCCTGTCTTATTTATTCAACACCTATCCGTGGAGTGCCTGCTATAGGCACTATACTTGGTGCTAGCCATATGGAAGGAAACAAGTCAGGCAAAACCCCAGGCCCTCATGGAGCTCACACCCTTGTAGAGAAGACGAACAAGTAAACGAAATGCTTGATCCAGTTCAGATTGTGCTACCTTTCATGAATAAAAATAGGAGCATGGGAAGCTGGTTTTATAAAGCAGTCACAGACAATGTCCCTGAATAGAGGCAGTTTAGCAGAAACATACATGAAGTGACAGAGAAAGCCATATAAAAGTCTAGGAGAACATTTCAGGAAGAAGAAGCAGTGAAGGCAATGACCCTGAGCAGGAAATAAGCCTGGCATGTTTGAGGAGAAAAAGGGAGCCAGTAAAGAGAGGGTCAGGGCCCAGATCACAGAGAGGGCCTCAGAGCCCCTGAGCAGGATTTTAGTTTCTAAAATTGTCATGATGTCCCACAGTGGATGGAAGGTAGCCATAGAACATCTGGTGGGCCCTCATCTGTCCAGCACTGTGCCCAGAGTTCTCAGTGTACTCATGGCTTTCGGAGCACTGGTGGTCACAGATGTTACCTGTCAGGCTGGTAACACTGCACAGGGACGACCCCTAGTGGTGTCTGGTGGAAGAAGCCAGAAATGATGTAGAGGTTCACACTGAGCTCAGAGTGACTCTCAGGTCACACACAGTGTCTCTCATTGGCACAGTGAGAAGGACAGATGGGAGGATCATCCCAGTGATGGTATGAATTTCTTGAGGACTGAGTAGAATGAAAACATGAAATGAGTTAGAACTAGATTCTCCGTTGATGTAAAAGTCATCAGTTAGGGCGGTGCCTGTGGCTCAAGGAGTAGGGCGCCGGTCTCATATGCTGGAGGTGGTGGGTTCAAACCCAGCCTCGGCCAAAAAAAAAAAAAGTCATCAGTTAATTCCACAGTGCTAGCAGTATTAGATTCTGGGGTGGTGGCTCTCTCCCCACATACGTCTTTCACAACTTCTGGACTGGAAAGCAGGTGGACTGGGCTATTGAGGCGCTCACTCTGGTGGTCTCTAGGCTCAGAAAAATGCATGTCACACAGCTCCAGTCCCAGCCTCCTTTTAGAAATCAGCTTGGAGGGAAGCCTTGGCTGTAGTCCTTTTTCCCATAATAGGAAGTTATAGAAAAAATTGGGGGAGAAAGTATATTTATGTCAGGTAAAAAAAAACAAGGAAACACTGAATAGCAGTGTGCCTCGGGTTGGTGCCTACTCCTGCCTTCTTCCCTTTGCCTCTCCAGACTTGTACTATTTGGCTACAGTCCTGGTGATGGTGGGCAAGTTTGGAATCACTGCTGCCTTTTCCATGGTCTATGTGTACACAGCTGAGCTGTACCCCACAGTGGTCAGAAACATGGGCGTGGGGGTCAGCTCCACAGCATCCCGCCTGGGCAGCATCCTGTCTCCCTACTTTGTTTACCTTGGTAAGTCCCATGGGCAAGGGCACGCTGAAGTGCTGGGGTAGATGTGCTAATCAGCTTTAATGCAAGCCCAGATCGCTTGTTAACAAGAAAACAAGCACATACAGCAAATGGGCTCCCTCCAGTATTAGATCTGTGGCTGGGGAGGGTTCTTCTCTGAGTGTACTATCAGGGAGGCTATCACTTTCCAGTGAAAAACCTATAGACTGGCTCAGCGCCATAGCTCAGCGGCTAGGGCACCAGCCACATACACCAGCTAGGGTTCAAACCTGGCCCGGGCCTGCCAAACAACAATAACAACGAAAATAGCTGGGCATTGTGGTAGGCGCCTGTAGTCCCAGCTACTTGGGAGACTGAGGCAAGACAATCGCTTAAGCCCAAGAGTTTGAGGTTGCTGTGAGCTGTGACGCAATGGCACTCTACCAAGGGCGACATACTGAAAAAAGAAACTTGTCGCAATAAAAAAAGAAAAGAAAAACCTATAGACTGTCTAGAACTTGATGAGAAAATTAGAAGGTTTTGTTTCTGTTTCAGCCATCCACACCAGAGGCTACGATTCTTTTATCCTGAGAAACTACAGAGTAGCTTAGGGAGCCTGTATTTAGTTGGAGAAATTTCTTTTTAGAATCAGTATTTAAAAGGAACAGGAGGGGAAAGATGTCCATTCAAGAAGTCTGATGAACTGAGGATTATTCTAACTTGGAGCACTGTGCAGTGGTTTACATTGCATAAGGATCTGCCTTGTGCCGTTTTATGTGGCAGGGCCTCAGTTTTCTCTTTCAACAGTATATCTTCATGGCACTGCTATTTCCCCACACACCCCTAGCTAGCACATCTTTGGAGATGATGGGGTGGCACCTACCCTGAGAGTACCCAGAGTGCTTTCTGAACATACCAAATAGCTATAACAAGCAGAAACAGCTTGTCTAGCCTGAAGGCAAATCAAACGGGTTGGGACACATCTGCAGAGGTGGGAGAGTTATTCCTGTCCCTAGACAACTTCAAGTTCCTTGGAAACCCAACCTTGGGAAATAGAAATAATCATCATGGCTCAGCTCCACTCTTCCCTACCCCCCACACTCCTGCCCTGTGTCATGGGGTACTGCTCAACTTCTGGGGACCTCTGGTCATGCCTCTGCCCACTGTGGGTTCTGAAACTGTCCAGGTACCAGATTCCAATCTGGAATCTCAGACTGTGGGAGATGCTGAGACTAAGGAGGAAAGTGATCCTCATATAGAGTTCTGGGAACATGAAGGGCTGGAGAGAGACCCAGTCTAACTGTATCCCTGGGTTTGGGCTCTCTGCTTTGCCGTAGGTGCCTATGACCGCTTCCTGCCCTACATCCTCATGGGAAGTCTGACCATCCTGACAGCCATCCTCACTTTGTTCCTCCCAGAGAGTTTTGGCACCCCACTCCCAGACACCATTGACCAGATGCTAAGGGTCAAAGGGTAAGACAGGTGATATACTGGGTCTGGGCCTGGCTAGGTCTTAGGATCCCCGTGGTAGAGCCCCTAGCAAACTCTTACAAGTTCCATGGACTAGGTTAGCCATCAAAGGGTTATAAGTATAAGCAGCAAGGTGCTTCCAGCCTGTCCTCTGAAGTCTGTTCCTGTGTGGACATTTCACTGTGCACATCTCCATGACAGCAGCAGCTCTGGATGGTGCAGGGGCCAGGAGAAACATTTCAAAATTTGCTTTGTGATTATTTTCCCCAGTGAAGATATCCTGAGTTCTTTGTTTGTTTTAAGACTGGCAGGCATCTTTTTAAAATTTGTTACTAACATTTGTTTTGCCTATTTTTGTAGAATAAAACACAGGCAGACTGCAAGTCATACAAAGATGTTAAGAGATGGTGAAGAAAGCCCCACAATCCTTAAAAGCACAGCCTTCTAACACAGCTTCCAATAAATGAGAAACTTAGGAGGATAGACTGTGTCTTGTCCAAAACAGCTCGTGCAGACTCCGAGTCCTTCAGTGACAAAGGCCTTTACTGTTTATTCTCTTCACCTATGTCTGACTTGCTCATGGATGGGCACCCAGACTCAGAGGTATGTAGAGTCCTAGAGTACCACCTTCCTCTCAAGACCCCGTGGCTACCTACTGATAACTTTAGATAAGTCCTAACTTTTATGATGATGGACTCAGCACTTCCTAGGAAGATCATTATTCACTAGAACCAATGGGATTTGGAAGAACATAAGAAGAATCTGCTATATTTACATTTTAATTTTAGACTACTTGAAGAGGCTCCTAATAATACTAGAGGTCTAAATTCCTCTACCCCCTTCTTTCTAATGGTGGCCTTTAGAGGAAAAGAAATTGTTTCACAGGGAGTTTGTTTTCTCACCTTTTCTCAGATTATCTAGGACTATCACTTCCCAGGGCAGGAGAACACAGGGTCTAGGGCAGCAGTTCTCAACCTGTGGGTTACGACCCCTTTGGGGGTCGAAGACCCTTTCACAGGGGTTGCCTAAATACACCCTGCATATCAGATATTTACATTACGATTCATAACAGTAGCAAAATTACAGTTATGAAGTAGCAATGAAAATAATGTTATGGTTGTGGGTCACCACAACATGAGGAACTGTATTAAAGGGTCATGGCATTAGGAAGGTTGAGAACCACTGGTCTAGGGAGAACTGGAGGTAATTAAGGAGGAGGAGAGTGGGCAGATACAGAACATGGGCAAGTGCATTGATGTGTGAGCTCTTGGCCACTCAAACTGACAGCTGGGTAGATTTGTTTACATCTGATCAAAGCACTGGGCTTGTCCAGGCCCATAAAAAATGTTTTGTTGAATCTATTATTCTTATTTTCCATAGTTGTGTAAATCAAACCTCCTCACTTCTATAGCTTGTATGTGATTTGAAGGAAGCAGATCAGTGAAAAAGAGAGACAAGCAACTTTGTCTCATCTCTAAACTGTAATGTGGGTTTGGTTTTTTTGTTGTTTTTTGTTTGTTTGTTTGTTTGTTTGTAGAGACAGAGACTCACTTTATCGCCCTCAGTAGAGTGCTGTGGCGTCACAGGTCACAGCAAACTCCAGTTCCTGGGCTTAGGCAATTCTCTTGCCTCAGCCTCCCAAGTAGCTGGGACTACAGATGCCTGCCACAACGCCCGGCTATTTTTTTTGTTGCAGTTCAGCTGAGCCGGGTTTAAACCCGTCACCTTCAGTATATGGGGCCGGTGCCCTATCCACTGAGCCATAGGAGCCACCCTGTTGTTGTATTTGTTATTGTGTCTTTTTCTCCTTAAGTTATTTGCCCTTCAGAATAGACTTGGGGAAGGCTGGTTCCTTAGTCTCCTGGTTTGTGTCTTTTTCTATTTTATTTTTTTTGAGAGATGGGGTTTCACTCTGTTGCTCAGGCTGAGTACAGTGGTGGCGTGATCATAGCTCACTGCAGCCTCAAACTCCTGGGCACAAGCAATCCTCTTGCCTCAGCCTCCCAGGTTTAACAGCTGGCACTACAAGTGTGTGTCCTTATATTTGGCTGATTTTTTTTTTTTTTTGAGACAGAGTCTCACTTTGTCATTCCCTGTAGAGTGCTCTGGCATCATAGCTCACAGCAACCTCTAAATCTTGGGCTCAAGCAATTGTCGTGCCTCAGCCTCCTGAGTAGCTGGGACTACAGGTGCCTGCCACAGTGCCCGGCTTTTTTAGAGATGGGGTCTTCCTCTAGCTCAGGCTGGTCTCGAACTCGTGAGCTCAGGTCATCTGCCCACCTCAGCCTCCCAAAGTGCTGGGATTACAGGCATGAGCCACCATGCCTGGCCTCTGGCTAATTTTTTTGTAGTTGTTTTTTGTGGAGATAAGGTATTACTGTGTTTCCCAGGCTGGTCTTGAACTCCTGGCCTCAAGCAGTCCTCCCTCCCTGGCTTCCCAAGGTCCTGGGATTATACTCATGAACCACTGTACCTGACCTATGTCTTTTTTTTATTTTTATACCCAGAATCACTCTGATAATGGTCGGCAGTTGCCACTGGTGCAAGGCCTTTCCAGATTTATCCTCTAGCACTTCTCTGAATGCAAAACCAATGTCATTGTTTATGGTACCTAATCATGGGGAAAAGTTATAAAAACATTGAAATTATGTTCATAGTCTTTCAGAGTGCTCACTTCAGCCGTGTGACATTATTGGGAGATATTTTGTGTTCATTGTAGTTGTCTTCTCTTTGCCAATTATGTTACCATGGTACTATTAAAGCATATGCTTCACTTGGTTAAAAAACAAAAACAAACAAATCATATTCTTGTGAATGCTACTGAAGTGCCTTGGAAAATGAGAAAGTTTTAATAAGTAAAACGATTTTTAAATAATAGCAACTGCCTGCAGTCTTTTTTTCCAGAAGTCAGTGACCTTGTACCACATCATCACTTTTCTGTCAGCTTGAACTAATTCTGGCAATGGTTGGGATTCATCTCTCAGGCTAAGATTTAATTCCTGTGTATTAGAAATCTTCACTTTATTGATCGATTATAGCCTGAGCTACCTTCTTGCAGAGCATCTTAGCCTAGGTTACCCTGAAAGAAGAGCCTAAAGCCAGTACATCTATGCAGTTAATTAAGTAGTTTATTTGAGAATGAAATTCTGGGGAGAAGAATAGGGAAGGAGGGAGACCAAATACAAGGATGCGTTATCAGGTTGGCCAATAACAAGGGCAAGAATGCCCCATCCAGCAAGAACTTCTAAGGAGGCCTAATGAAATATGGCTCAAAACCACCTGCTCCATGGATGGAAGGGGGAAGCATTTCTCTATTGGTACCCATTCATCAAAGGCAACCCCACGGGCGTCACCTCCCCATGTTTTCAGATGGCAAATGCATGAGTCCCAAACAGGTTCAATCTCCTGGGTAGAGGGCGGCACCTGTGGCTGGTAGATAGGGCACCAGCCCCATATACCAAGGATGGCGGGTTCAAACCCAGCCCCGGCCAAATTGCAACAACAACAAAAAAAAATAGCAGGGCGTTGTGGTGGGCTTCTGTAGTCCCAGCTATTCTGGAGCGTGAGGCAAGAGAATCGCCTATGCTCAGGAGTTGGAGGTTGCTGTGAGCTGTGTGACACCACAGCACTCTAACGAGGGCGATAAAGTGAGACTCTGTCTCTCCAAAGAAAAAAAAAATTCTGGGTAGAAAGCAAACAGTAATACATTGCAGGCCAGAGCCTACGTGAACTGGCCACTGCTACAGTGGCTGGAGTAAGTGGTGGGACTGAGAGGATTGGGGCTTGGATGTGATGTGCAGAGGTGTCTGATATCTATGTACAACTTTTCTTTCTTTTTTTTTGAGATAGAGTCTCACTATGTCGCCCTGGGTAGAGTGCTGTGGCGTCACAGCTCACAGCAACCTTCAACTCTTGGGCTTAAGCAATTCTCTTGCCTCAGCCTCCCAAGAAGCTGGGACTATAGGCACCCGCCATAATGCCAGGCTGTTTTTGTTGTAGTTGTTTAGCTGGCCCGGGCCGGGTTCAAACCTGCCACCCTCAGTGTATGTGGCTGGCGCTATAACCACTCGGTGCTACGGGCACTGAGCCTAGGTACAACTTTTCAAGGGGCATTTGGGCTAGAAAATGTGGATGGACCTGTGTGAAAAGCTCCAGTGTTGGATAAACAACTCCAGGGCCTATTACATAGCAAAACAAGCAGCATCCTAATCAGGTGGGAGGGGAGGCAGCGTGTCTTCTGCAGCACTGTCAGCTTCCCCCCTCTCTGCAGACTGGTTCTATGCTGAGTTCCCGATCAACCGACTTCACAGGTAGTAGTGAAGTTCACAGAGTCTCCAGACCCTGAATGCAGCCTGCCTGCCCACTCTCCTACTGCACGAATGAGCAGTCTGCATTTCCTCTCTTACTTTCAGTGCCACTGATTCCAGTCATTTGTAGCCTTCTGAGGGCAAAAACCATAACTACCTGAATGCTTAGAGCTCTTCCTGAGGTGGGGCAACAGCCTGAGCCACTGCTCAGAGCCAAGTGTCTGAAAATCCAGGCCCTCTGCCTGACCCTGCTGGACTCATGTGTGGCTTGTTTCCATCAGCTGCCATGGCTTTGGGAAGATTGAGTCTTCCAGACCAGGGATCTCCTCCTGACAGGTAGAGAGGCATGTACAAACTATAATCACAAGTTCAGAGCTGGCGAATGATGAAGTGTGTAGTTAATGGCTATTAAAAACTAGAAACCATCACACCTGTAGAAATATGAAGGACAAAGAAAAGGAGGTAGAGAAACAACTCAGATTTTTTTTTAAGAGTAATCTGTCACAGATCAAAGTAAAGGCCAGGGTCTACCCAATGATCTTTTCCTATTCTTGGCAGCTAGTTCTTCATCTCCATCATGTTCCCTCAACACTCTTCATGGATTCCAGAAGGGCTGCTGTTTGCCAGTGATAATTATTCTATTTAATATCTGGTTTAAGTGACAGTGAATGAGGTGGGCAGAGGACCCTGTTCTCTGCTATGTATTAAGTAGCAAAGGAAAACTTCTCAAGAAGAGAGAGAGGGCCGGGGAGGGGGGATATGGGAGGAGGGAGGGCATTTGGGGGACCTCACCTAATGTACAGGATGCAATGGTACATTTCAAAACTACTAAGAAATGAGTATAATTGTGATGGATGTGTTACTAAGTTCAATGTAAACATTCCACATTGTATATCGAAGCAGTACCCTGAACCCCATAAATGCATCAACGTACAAAGTTAGGATTTAATAAAAAATAATTTCAAAAATGCATACACACACACAAAAAGAAAAGTTCTTCTCAGTGTTTGTCTATTTATTGCTTTTCCTAAAGGGCTTTTAGGCTGATAGGGGCTTGATGCAATATGTTAACAACACCTTATGTGCCATTACTATAAAAGCACTTTGGGAAAATACATCTATTTTTTTCATTTAAGCCTCATAAAAATCCCATGAGATTGAGAGAAGATACCCAGGATGATAGAGTCATAGGTTTCTCAACAGAAATTATGTCTTCTTAGAGCTCTTAGGCAGGCCCGCACTTGAAAGTCTCACCTGGGTAGTGCCTGTGGCTCAGTGAGTAGGGTGCTGGCCCCATATACCGAGGGTGGCAGGTTCAAACCCAGCCCTGGCCAAACTGCAAACAAAAAATAGCCGGGCGTTGTGGTGGGCGCCTGTGATCCCAGCTACTCGGGAGACTGAGGGAAGAGAATCGCCTAAGCCCAGGAGTTGGAGGTTGCTATGAGCTGTGACACCACGGCACTCAACTGAAGGCGACAGAGTGAGACTCTGTCTCTAAAAAATCTTTTCTATGTTAACCAGTATGATGAAAATATTTCACATTGTATCTAAAACCAGCACATTGTACCCTATGATTGCATTGATATACACAGCTATGATTTAATTAAAAAAGAAAAAAAAACGAAAGAAAGACAGTCTCACCTCTTGGAGAAGAGACCTAATTTCAGGGACAGAAGATGATGAGAAACACTGGGATATTATTTTTCCTCAAGGCCAGCCAGAGGGCAGCAGCTGGGCACCTATTTTTTTTTTTTCTTCCTTTTATTTTATTTTCAGTAGAGGTAGGGTTTCGCTCTGTTTCCCAGGCTAGTCTCAAACTCCTGGCTTCAAGCCATCCTCCCACTTTGGCCTCCCAAAGTGCTAAGATTACAGATGTTGACTGACTCTTTAATCCAGAAGAAGTCTCATAAAAAACTATGCATTACAGGGGTGAGCCACTGCACCTAGCTGGAGGAAAGGATTTTAACCCAGCTTTCAATCTCTTTAATCATACTAAAAAGTCATCAACATCTGAACAGTTTCCCTTATACTACCAAATCTGGCATACAGACCGGTTAAAGGAGTCTACTTATTTCTCTCTTCAAAGATTTTTAGAAACTATTCTAGAACACAAATGGATAAAGTAGTGAAAATGGAGAATGAGGATGACTCTGAAAGAAGTGAGATCTGCCCAGTAAGAAATGCTAAAGGAGGGCGGCGCCTGTGGCTCAAGGAGTAGGGCGCCGGTCCCATATGCCGGAGGTGGCGGGTTCAAACCCAGCCCTGGCCAAAAACAAAAACAAAAAAAAAAAAAAGAAATGCTAAAGGAAATGCTTCAAGCTTAAATGAAAGGACACTAGCCATGTCCTAACATGGGTAAAGGTAATTATGTAAGTAATTATAAAAGACAATATTAAGGTATTTTCTTAATTCTTTTTTTCTATATAATTTAAAAGATAATTACATAAAGCAGTAATTATAAATTTAGGTTAGTGGGCATACAATGTATAAGATGTAATTTGTGGCAATACAATATAAAGGAGGTGGAGCTAAATAAGAGCACAATTTTTGTATATTATTGGAATTTTGACTTGGTATTAAAATGTATAGGAAAAACCAGGCATGGTGGCTCATGCCTATAATCCCAGCACTTGGAGGCCAACGCAGGTGGATTGCCAGAGTGAGACCTCATCTCTAAAAATAGCTGGTCATTATGGCAGGCGCCTATAGTCCCCGCTACTTGGGAGGCTGAGAATTGCTTAAGCCCAGAGTTTGAGGTTGCTGTGAGCTATGACGCCATGGCATCTGGCACTCTACCGAAGGTAACAAAGTAAGACTCTGTCTTAAAGAAGAAAAAAATGTATAGAAAAAAGTGATGTAGGGTGGTGCCTGTGGCTCAAGGAGTAGGGCGCCAGTCCCATATGCCGGAGGTGGCAGGTTCAAACCCAGCCCCGGCCAAAAAAAAAAAAAAAAGAAAGAAAAAAGTGATGTAAATTTGGCCAGACATAGTGGTTCAAGCCTGTAATCCTAGCACTCTGGAGGTCAAGGCAGGTAGATTGTCTGAGCTCAGGAATTCAACACTAGCCTAAGCAACAGTGAAACTCCGTCTTTACTGAGAATAGAAAAACTAGCAAGGCATTGTAGCAGGCGCCTATTGTCCCAGCTACTGGGAGGCTGAAGCAAGAGGACTGCCAGGAATTTGAGGTTGCGGTCAATTATGACACCATAGCACTCTAGGGTGACAGACTGAGACTCTGTCTCAAAAAAAAAGTGATATAAATTTAAAATGATATCTTAGAAAATATGTATTTAACACAAAAGAAAGCAGTTATGGAGGAATTAAGGAACAAAAAAAAGATAAAAGTCAAAATAGCCCTTTTTATTCTTATTATATTATTATATACCCTTATCGCTATCCTTTTTATATTAAATATGAGTGTAACTCTTCAGTTGAAAGGCAGAGATTGGCAGAATAGATAAAAACCATAATCCAGCTATTCTGATGTCTATAAGAGTTAAGTTAGATTCAAAGACACAAATAGGTTGAAAATAAAAAGATGGGAAAAGATAGTCCATGTAAATAATAAACAAAAGAGAACTTGAATGTCTATATTAATATCATGTATAGACTTTTTTTTTTTTTTTTGCACAGTTTTTGGCAGGGGCTGGGTTTGAACCCACCACTTCCAGCATATGGGGCCAGCGCCCTACTCCTTGGAGCCACAGGAGCCACCCTCATGTATAGCCTTTTAACACAAAAATTGTTCTGAGAGACAAAGAAGGTCATTGTATTATAGTGAAAGGGTCAATCCATCAAGAAGATACATACAGGCTCAGCGCCCATAGCACAGTGGTTACAGTGCCAGCCACATACACCAAGGCTAGTGAGTTGGAAACTGGCCCAGGCCAGCTAAACAACAATGACAACTGCAACAAAAAATAGCCAACCATTGCGGCAGGCACCTGTAGCTCAGCTACTTGGGAGGCTGAGGGAAGAGAATCCTTTAAGCCCAGGAGTTGGAGGTTGCTGTGAGCTGTGATGCCACAGCACTCTACCTAGGGTGAGAGCTTGAGGCTCTGTCTCAAAAAAAGAGAAGATACATATAACAATTACAGACATATAAACACCGAACAAACCAACAGAGTCCTAAAATTCATGGAACACAAACTGACAGAACTGAAGGGAGAAATACATAATTTAATAATAGGATATTTCAACAACTGCCTCAGTAATGGATAGAACAACTAGAAGATCAGCATGGAAATGGAAAACTTAAAAACCCTATACAGCAACTAGACCTACCAGTCTTATACCAGACATATAAGATACACATCCAGTGTCAGACTATATATTCTCAAGGGTATGTGGAACATTCTCCAGGTTAGACCACATGTTAGACTACAAAACAAGCCTCACTAAATTTAAAGATTGAAATCATACAAAATCTTTTTTTCTGAGCACAATGAAAGCTAGAAATCAACAACAGAAATCTGGAAAATTCACAGATATGTGGAAATTAAACAACACATTCGTTAACAACTAATGGGTCACAGAAGAAAATGCAAGGAAAATTATAAAATACTTTGAGATGAAAATAAAAACATAACATACCAAAACTTATGGGACTGAGCAAAAGTTGTGCTCAAAGGGAAATTTATAGCTATAAACTTACATATTTTAGAAAAAGATCATTAAGGATATCACGACTCTAAGCTTCTATCTTAAGAAATTTTAAAAAATAAGGGCAAACTAAACCCAAAGCAAGAAGGAAGGAGATAATAAAGTTTGGAACAGAGAGAATAACAAGAGATGATAGAGAATTACAAAAAAGTTACACAAAATTGGTTCTTTGAAAAATCAACGAAATTGACAAACTTTTAGCTAGACTAACTGAGAAAAAAGAAAAATTACTAAAATCAGAAATGGAAGTGAGGCAATTACTAGTGACCTTACAGAAATAAAAGGATTATAAGAGAATGACCGATTGTGTGTTAATGCATTAGATAATCTAGATAAAATGGACAAATTCCTAGATACACACAAATGAAGAAGAAATAGAAAATCTGACCAGGATGGTAGTCACGTCTGTAACCCTAGTGCTTTGGGAGCCCGAGAGGGAAGGATGGCTTGAGGCCAAGAGTTTGAGACCAGCCTAAGCAAGAGCATGACCTCATCTTTACAAGAAATGGAAAAATTAGCTTGGCGTGGTGATGCGCCTGTAGTTTCAGCTACTCAGTAGGTTGACGCAGAAGGATGGCTTGAGCCCAGGAGTTGGATGTTGTGGTGATCTATCATGATGCCACTGCACCCTAGCCCAGATGACAGAGCAAGACCCTATCACTAAAAACCAAAAAAAAAGGAAAGAAAGAAATAGAAAATCTGATCTGAATAGGTTAATAACATGAAAGAAGTTTGAATCAAAAATCTCCCAACATTGGTCAGCCATGCTGGCTCACCTGTAGTCCTAGCATGCTGGGAGGCCGAGGTAGGTGGATCAGACCAGCCTGAGCAAGAGCGAGACCCCATCTCTACTAAAAATACAAAAATTTAGGTGCTGTGTTGGCTCGGCACCTGTAGCTCAGCAACTAGAGTGCCAGCCACATATATCAGAGCTGGCGGGTTCGAACCCAGCCCAGGCCTGCCAAACAACCATGATGACTACTACAGGCACCTACCTATAGTCCCACCTACTTGGGAGGCTGAGGCAAGAGAATCGCTTAAGCCCAAGAGTTGGAAGTTGCTGTGAGTTGTGACGCCATATCACTTTACTGAGGGTGACATAGTGAGACTCTATCTCAAAAAAAAAAAAAAAATTAGGCATTGTGGCAGGTGCCTACAGTCTCAGCTGCTTGATAAGCTGAGACAGGAGGATCACTTGAACCCAGGAATTTAAGAGTGTTATTAGCTAGGCTGAGGCTACCAGTACTCTAGGCTGGACAACAGAGTGAGACTGCTTCAAAAACAAAACAAAACAATAATCTCCCAACAAAGAAAAGTCCAGGACCAGATGGCTTCAGTGATGAATTCTACTAAACATTCAACGAATTAATGCCAACCTTCCCAAGTTCTTCCAAAAGACAGACTAAGAAAGGATACTTCCTAACACATTCATTCTATGAAGCCAGCATTACCCTGAGACCAAAGTCAGGCAAAAACATCAAAAGGAAAGGAAACTTTAAACTAGTATCCCAAATGCACTCACTAAAATACTAGCAAACAAAATTCAGTGGCATATTAAGAGGATTATATATGGTAGCCAAGAGGAATTTATCCTAGGGATACAAAGGTGGTTTAGTGTACAAAAATCAGTATAATACACAACAACAGTATTAATAGAATATAGAACACCACTAGACAATATTTGACACAACTTAATCATAAAAAAAAACACTTAACAAACTAGAAATAAAAGATAACTTCTTCAATGTGGTGAATGGCATCTGTGAAAAACCCACAGCTACCATTGTATTCAGCCGTGAAACTGAAAACCTTCCCCCTGCTATCAGCAAGATCAGGATGCTCTTGCCATTTCTATTCAACACTGTACTGGAAGTTCAAGCTATAACAATTAGGTAAGAAAAAGAAATAGGGTGGCGCCTGTGGCTTAAATATATATATATATATATCGATCATACTATACCCATACTTATTTATAATGCATTAATTAAAAATAGTAATAATTTTTAAAAAAAGAAATAAACGATCCAAATTGAGAAGGAAGAAATAAAGCTACAATAATGAAAACAGTATGATATTGGCATTAAGACAGAAACCAATGAAATAGAATATAGAGCCCAGAAATAAATTTTTACACATGTGGTCAAATTATTTTTGAAATAAAGTTCCAAGATTGTGCAACAGGGAAAAGACAATCTTTTTTTTTTTTTTTTTTTTTTTGTAGAGACAGAGTCTTACTTTATGGCCCTCGGTAGAGTGCCGTGGCGTCACACAGCTCACAGCAACCTCCAACTCCTGGGCTTAGGTGATTCTCCTGCCTCAGCCTCCCGAGTAGCTGGGACTACAGGCGCCCGCCACAATGCCCGGCTATTTTTTTGTTGCAGTTTGGCTGGGGCTGGGTTTGAACCCGCCACCCTCGGTATATGGGGCCAGCGCCCTACTCACTGAGCCACAGGCGCCGCCCAGGAAAAGACAATCTTTTTACTAAATGATTCTAGGGAAACTGGATATCCACAAGCAAAATAATAAAGTTGGATACCTATCTTGCACCATATACAAAAATTAACTCAAAACAGAGTAAAGACCTAAACCCAAGAGCTGAAAGTATAAGAAAAGAGGAGGAAATCTTCATGGCATGGGATTTGGCTACGATTTGTTCATTATTAAACATTTCTTTTAAAGTCACAGATACAAGAAAAATAGATCAGTTTGACCTCATCAAAATTACACATTTCTGGGGATAAAAGAAAACAATGAACAGAGTAAAAAGGCAACCAATGTCATGGGAGAAAATATTTGTAGATTATATATCTGGTAAGGGATTAACATCCAGAATACATAAAGAACTCCTCAAACTCAACAATCAAAAAACAAACAACCCATGGCTCAGCACCTGTAGCTCAGCCCTGCCTGGGCCTGCTAAACAACAATGACAACTGCAACCAAAGAATAGCTGGGCATTGTGGCCTGTAGTCCCAGCTACTTGGGAAGCTGAGGCCAGAGAATCGCGTAAGCCCAAGAGTTGGAAGATGCTGCAATGCCATGGCACTCCACCAAGGGTGACAAAGTGAGACTCTGTCTCAAAAAAAAAAGAAAAAAAACAATTAAAAAATACGCTCAAGTCTTGAGTAGACATTTCTTCAGAGAAAATGTACAAATGGCCAATAAGCACATGAAAATATCCTCATCACTAATCAATAGGGGAAATTCAAATCAAAACCACGGTCAGATAACCACTTTAGGATAGCTACTGTCAAATAAGTGTTGGCCAGGATGTGGAGAAATCCGAAGCCTTATGTATTGCTGGTGGGAATAGAAAATGGTGCAACCACTATGGTACAACAGTATGGTAGTTCCTCAAAAGTTAAAATAGAATTATCATATGATCCAGCAGTTCCACTTCTGGGTACATACTCAAAAAGAATTGAAAGCAGATACTCAAGTAGATGCTTGTACACACGTTTGTAGCAGCATTATTCCAAATAGCCAAAAGGTAGGAGCAACCAAATGTCTATCAACAAATGGATAAACAAAATATACATAAATGCAATGGAATGTTATTCACCTTAATTAAAACGGAATGAAATTCTGATACATGTTACAACACAGATGAACCTTGAAAACATTATGCCAAGTAAAACAAGCCAGACACAAAAGGACTAATACTGTATGATTCCACATAGAGATGGCATCTAGAATAGTCAAACTAACAGAAATAGATAGTAGAATAGTGGTTACCAGGGGCTGAGAGGAAGAGGTAATGGGGTGTTATTACTTAATGGCTATAGAGTTGCAGTTCGATATGATAAAAAAAATGCTGGAAATGGATGGTGGTGATGGCTGCACAACAGTGTGAATATACTTAATGGCACTATATCGTACACTTATAAAGGTTTAAGGTGGTAAATTTTATGTTAAGTATATTTTACCACAGTAACTAATTTTTTAAAAGAATTGTATAAGTGGGTGGCACCTGTGGCTCAAAGGAGTAGGGCGCCAGCCCCATATGCCGGAGGTGGCGGGTTCAAGACTAGCCCCGGCCAAAAACTGCAAAAAAAAAAGAAAGAATTGTACAAGTATAAGGGCAATAAACAGCGGCGGTGCCTGTGGCTCAAAGGATTAGGGCACCGGCCCCATATGCCGGAGGTGGTGGGTTCAAACCCAGCCCCAGCCAAAAAAAAAAAAAGGCTCAGCGCCTGTGGCTCAAGCGGCTAAGGTGCCAGCCACATACACTTGAGCTGGCAGGTTCGTAGCCAGCCCAGGCCTGCCAAACAACAATGACAGCTGCAACCAAAAAATAGCCAGGCGTTGTGGCAGGCGCCTGTAGTCCCAGCTACTTGGGAGGTGGAGGCAGGGAATCACTTGAGCCCAAGAGTTGGAGGTTGCTGTGAGCTGTGATGCTACAGCACTCTACCCAGGGCAAAAGCTTGAGGCTCTGTCTCAAAAAAAAAAAAAAAAAAGGGTACTTATGAACCTTTGTTGAAATAAACTATTTATAAATAAAATCCGGGCATTGTGGCAGGTGCCTGTAGTCCCAGCTACTCAGGAGGCTAAGGCAAGAGAATTGCCTAAGCCCAGGAGTCAGAGGTTGCTGTGAGTTGTGACACCACGCCACTCTACCGAGGGCGATAAAATGAGACTCTGTCTCTAAAAATAAATAAATAAAATAAAATCCAGCCAATTAGTAAATGAACCCATTTGTAACTCATATAACAAGAGCTTACTTGCCTACTATAAAGAGATTTTGTACAAATAAGTGAGAAAAATCAACAACCCCATGGAAAATTGGTCAAAAGACACAAACAATACACAGATATAAACAGTACACAAAAACTGAAGCACAAATAATTTGCAAACATATGAGAAGATTCTGTACCTCACTCCTAATAAAAGCAATGCAGATAAAAACTATTCAGTAGTTGGCAGCACTCGTGCTCAGTGGACAGGGCACCAGCCACATACACCGAGGTGGTGGGTTCGAATCCGACCTGGGCCAGGGTTAAAACAATGACAACTACAACAATAAAATAGCCAGGCATTGTGGCGGGCGCCTGTCCCAGCTACTTGGGAGGCTGAGGCAAGAGAATTGCTTAAGCTCAAGAGCTTGAGGTTGCTCTGAGCTGTGACACCACGGCACTCTACCCAGGGTGACAGCTTAAGAATCTATCTCAAAAAAACCCACAAACAAACAACAAAAAACCACAACTATTCAGTAGTCCCCCCTTACCCATGGTTTTGCTTTCCACTTCTCAGTAACCTACAGTCAATCATGAGTATGATATAAGATATTAAACAAGAGGGAGACCACATTCATATAACTTAGTATGTATAGTAATATGGTATATTGTTATAATTTTTATGCGTAGTTATTAATCTCTCACTGAACCTAATTATAGAAACATTATCATAGGTATGTTAGTGTAGGAAAAAAAATCAGCACATATGGAGTTTGTTACTACCTGAGTTTTCAGGCATCCCCCGGGGACTTGGAATGTATGTATCCTCCATGGGTAAAGGGAAAGTACTGTATTGAGACATCATTTTTTCATCTAGCCATTCAATCTTCTCTGAGTAAATGCAAAGAAAGATATATGTAATAATATTTTTCTAATGCTAATAATTTGGGGATGGTAAGATTTGGGGAGCTTTGTTTTTTTTTTTTTTTTTTGCTTTTCTTTTTTTTTTTTGCTTTTCTTTTTTTTTTTTTGTAGAGACAGAGTCTCACTTTATAGCCCTCGGTAGAGTGCCGTGGCATCACACAGCTCACAGCAACCTCCAACTCCTGGGCTTCAGTGATTCTCTTGCCTCAGCCTCCCGAGTAGCTGGGACTACAGGTGCCCGCCACAACGCCTGGCTATTTTTTGGTTGCAGTTCAGCTGGGGCCGGGTTTGAACCCACCACCCTCGGTATATGGGGCCAGCGCCTTTACCGACTGAGCCACAGGCGCCGCCTGATTTGGGGAGCTTTTAAAATATTCATTGATGGACTCTGTAGTGTTTGTATTTCTTAAACATGTTTTAAAGGGACTTTTAGTTAAGTTTTAGTTAATTATACAAGATAGTAATAGTATTAACTCTGAGAACAAGGTTGAATTGTTTTCTTCTGTGTACTTCTCAGGTTTGTTTGTTTTCTGTTTTTTTGAGACAGAGTCTCACTCTGTCACCCTGGGTGGAGTACCATGGCAACATGACTCACAGCAACCTCTAACTCGTGGGTTCCAGTGATCCTCTTGCCTCAGCCTTCCAAGTAGCTGGGACTACAGGTGCCTGCCACAACACCTGGCTAATTTAACTTTTCAGTATTTTTTAAAACTCCTCCCAAACCTTAACGTATTTTTAATGCATTTCAACTCCTAATAGGACACACTTTGAGTTTTCTATTTCTCCTAAGTACTTCTGTCTCCATCCATACATTTTCCTCCTTCATCTCTATTATCTCAGTTCTGCCCATGTTCAAGTTTTATCTCAAGGACATCGCTTTTCCGGGAGGTACTTATACTTATTGGGTAAATGCTCAGACCCAGAGCATATAGATGATCTGGTCCAAAAGGAAATTCTCCACTTACTAGCTCTATAACTTTAGGCAAGTCATTTAACCTTTCTGAGACTCAGTTTCCTCATCTGTAAAATTCCTTGCCTATCTATTGGGTCTGTAAAGGTTAAATTAGATCATACTTGTAAAGTGCTTAGCAGTGCTAAATTTGTGTTGACAATAATACTATTGCTGGTCTTCCTCTTCCTCCTCCTGACCTCCCTACAAATAATTAGTCCTTATCATATTCAGTTTGGTTGCAAAGGAAAACTGTAACTATCTTTGGGAGGAAAAGACAGGCCTTCTATCCCTAAGGTGCTTGAATAGTACACTCTCCGTACATTTTATCTGGTAGTTTTTAAAAACTTTAACAAATATACTCATTCATCTGTTAATGAGAGATCCCTCAGGAAAACATCCTTCATGAAGCCCATACTTCTTTCTCTTTTTAGTCCATGAAAACTAATATAGTAGGTATCTGGGCTTCTTGACAGCCTGGTAGCAAAACATGTAAACTCAACTTACGGTCAGCCTCCAGATGAGATAGATATGGGCTATCTGGGATGGACAGTCGGTGAAGGAAATGGTGCACCTGACGTGTAGTTGAACTCAGTGTTCAAACACTCATCTAATAGTCCTTATTTGTGCTCAAGCATCTTTCAATAGGAAGAACCAACAGTGGACCTGAAGAGTTCTTCCCTCACACAGATGATTCATTCAGGCTGCTAGGGATGGAGCCGCCATGACTGTCATCCTCTGCCATCCAGCTCTCTCAAGGACACCTTGCTCAGGGAGGCCTAACTCAGCAAAAAAGTGCCTTTTGGAGTGCTAGCTGCTTTCACAGAATGACTGAGATTTCCATCAAACAGCTAAAGTCCTGTCCCTAAGGAACACATGTAAAAGACAACTTTCTTTTTCCAGAAAACCAGAGTCTCCCAAACCAAAATTATTTGCCTTGATTGTTTGGGAACAATTGCTCATTCCTTTTTGATTTTTTGACTCTTGACTCCTTCTCAAAGAATTTAAAGGATATTTATTGCTATTGGTAGGTTGTATTTTTCCAGAGGGAAACAGTGCTCTAATATTGAGTTCTAAACTGAGGATTGGAAATTATCCATGGAGCAAGTATTTTTTTTCTTTTTGAGACAGAGTCTCACTATGTTGCCCTTAGCATCACAGCTCACAGCAACCTCAAACTCTTGGGCTTAAGTCATGCTCTTGCTCTAGCCTCCCAAATAGCTGGGACTATAGACACCCACTGCAATGCCTGGCTATTTTTTGTTGTTGTTGTTGTTGTTGCAGTTGTCATTGTTGTTGAGTTGGCCTGGGCTGGGTTCAAACCCGCCAGCTTCAGTGTATGTGGCTGGCGCTGTAACCACTGTGCTACAGGCACTGAGCATGGAGTAAGCATTTTAAAAAAAAGACCGGACCCTACCTCATCCTAGCCTGGAGAATATTGTGGATAATCTAGTGCCAAAGTATAAGCTTAGCTTATCTATGGGAAAGTAGACATGAAGTTTCCTTACCTACCTGATACCTCACCCAACATGTGCAGAATTGGAGCCCTTCAAAATTTGAGTCTTGTCTAAGTTTCTCTGCTTCAACGAAAGGCATCATCATGCCAGTTTTGGTCCTCCTAGAGCAGACACCAAGATGGAATTAAATGTGTAAGAATTTATTGCAGAAAAATGCTTGTGAAGGATAAAGAGAGGAAGCAGAGAGAGACTCAGACTAAGGTCTGACACCGGTAAAAGGGGAGAGGGAAGGAGGGGATTAGGTAGGAAGAGCCTTGGGTTATAGAACAGTTCTTAGAAAGTATTGGGCAGGCTGACAGGAAGCCCCAGAGTACAAATGGCCTGTTAGAAGGGTTCTACCTCTATTATTCCCTCTTATAGCATTGAATGCACCCTGTAGCCTTTAGGTATTCTGTATTTAAGTGACTATTTAATTGGCTAACTCACTGAAGTGTTTTCTGGGGACAGAAACCATTTTTGTTGTTGCTTGTAATTTGAATCCCCAGTATTACCAGGCTGGCTATATTTTGTAGTTGCCACAGAATATTTGTTGAATGAAGTATCTTAAAGAGTTATTTGACTTTTTTCATCTTTATTTGAATCACACACCAGGTATTTTTCTTTCCTACCCAGTGGTTATTTGATTTTTTTCATCTTTATTTGAATCACACACCAGGTATTTTTTCTTTCCTACCCAGTGAATTCTGTCTAATTTAGAAGCTGGTTGCACAATTCTTTCTTTCCATTTATATTGTTCTTCTTCAGCTGTGTTGCATGATCATCACCACCCTGCCACCTCCACTGTCCCTTTCTGTAGTAAAGTCTTTTAGGACCTGCCTAGGATTTAGACTTTTGCTTCTTTTGTAAGTTGGCCTTGTTCCATCCCAAATGTGTCCACGTGAGAAGAGGGGCAGCAAGGATAGCACAATAAATAAAGAGAACCTCAATGACACAGACCATCCCAGGGAGAAGGGTGGCCAGGCCAGCAGGGCCTCCCAGCATGTTTTGTCCTGCATTATAAAAAGACATGTTATGTTGCCCAACCCTGATATCATTAAACATTTAAGTCGATAACTCACTCTTTTGATTCTGATTTTAAGCATACCAACTGACCTTCTAACTATTAGGCTCTATAACTACACAACTACAAGAAGAGAATGCACTCCTGAGACAGCCTCAAGGGTCGGGCCACATGCAGCGGTGTGATTGTATTTGTTCCCATTTTATTTTTTTACTTCAAAATAAGATATGTGCAGTGTGCATAGGAATTTTTTCATAGTTTTTTTTTAAACTATAGTCCGGCCCTCCAACGGTCTGAGGGACAGTGAACTGGCCCCCTGTTTTAAAAGTTTGAGGACCCCTGGTAGGGTATTCCTGACAGTTTGGCTTCTAACAGGAATGGTTAAGCCACATGTTTGCAGCTTGGCCTTTGATTTGAATCCTGCCACTAACAAACATATTAAATATGTGATCTTGGGATTTCCTTCATCTTTTTTACCCCAATTGAAAAATAGATTACAGTACACCGTGTGATTGTAAAGAGAATTAAGTGAGGCAATGCATATACAGACAGTCCCCATGTTGTGAATAGACAGGGTCTACAGGTTTGTTCTCAAGTTTAATTTCATGTCATTTGAAACAGGTACATTTACCTATTACCTGTAAAAGCCTCTGTTCATAGGTGTGAGTTGTATATAGTCAGATATTTGTGATTCAGAGACTTCCTATGATGCACTTAGAGTCTAGCAAATAGTGAATGAAATCAATAAGTTGGCTGCTAATCAATTTGGGAACACATCAAAGTTTTGGTTCCACAAGCTCCCTTCCAAACCCAGATGTCGGGAAATTACCAAGAGGAAAGACTTCAGACCAGCCTTTACCTCTTGGCACTTTCTGTTCACATATATAACATCTATGAAAGGCAACCAGGATTTGGCTTTATTTTCTTGGATCTCTTCCTCTCTTTTCCTAACCTTCATTTTCCCATATGTAGTTTTTATGTAGAAGCATATTTAACTCTACTTACTCTCCTGGAGTCAAGAATTAATTGTCCTATATGTCCAGGCTTCAAGGCTTGCCTTTGATTTTTTTTCCTCCCTTCATACTACAGACCAATAGCATTATCTTCTGAAGGGAGGGAGAAACATAGGCTATTGTTTCCAAGGTCATTATTTGGCTAGCCCCACATCCCTACCTCTCTTGAGGGAAATTTTTTAAGGACCCACAGAAAGCCCCTACATCAGCAAGGCCTCCGTCTCACGGGGAATGTGACCAAATTACAAACAGGCAAACCAAAGTGACTCTGGGGAGATTAAATAGTTTATTTTGGGTTTTTTGTTCCAGTTATCAAACTGCTCTGTTTGCTAAAAAAAATAACAAAACTGTTCTGTGTTTGCTTTATAACAAGCAAACACACACATGGCAAACTGTGCTTGGATTATGGAGTCTTGTCAATGTTATCCAAAAGCAAGTGAGTAGAAAAGCTTGCAAAAGTATTTTTTTTTTTTTTTTTTGCAAAAGTATTTTCAGATTTCAATGGTGATGCTGAGTAGAGGCGTAGGAATTCCCACCAAACGTTGTGGTAGTGCTCTGCTCTAACAAAAATCTGGTCCAGTGGCATGATTGTAGGGGTTGATTGTCAGCCTAAGCTTGAGGTGCCTTCCAAAAAAAACTACACTGCCTCCTCAATCCTTCTAAGTCAAGGTAATACAGCCAAACTTCAAAAACTGTCCTATTACCATGGAGACAGCTCCAAGTTTATCAACTAATTATGATAGAATGTCCATCAAGTATCCAGATTAAAAATGACTTGGTTGCTTCCCTCAAAGAACCCACCTAGATGCTGGCAGAAAAATACCAAGTCCTGAAGTGGGCGGAGACACAGAAAATTGATCTCTGATTTATTATTGTTTTCATTTGCCCGGTATAGCTCAGCCCATCTTTTTTATTTTTAGGCTTTCTGAATTATTTTATTTGAAGTGGTATCTCTTGTGCACAACAGGTTTTACTTTGGGAAAATTCCATGTTTTATTAAATAGACATCTAAGCTACTGTTATTTTGTCTTAAGGTAATGGGATATAAAAATTTACTGGAATCAGGGGATTATCAATTATATGTAGCAGAAAACACTTCATCTTACCACATTGTACTATTTCCACTCCCAGAGAGATCTTATGTAGTTGGCATTAATTGAATTACTTGAAAGACAGAATGAATTTTTTAGAAGTTTACATTTTTGAGTGAACATGAGTACTAAGAAAGAATGTAAAAAAGGATTTGGAACATGTTTTTCTAACTTTTATGAATACATCAAAGGCTTAAAATAAGAGTAAATCTCAAAGGGGCGGTGCCTGTGGCTCAAGGAGTAGGGTGCCGGTCCCATATGCCGGAGGTGGCAGGTTCAAACCTAGCCCTGGCCAAAAACCACAAAAAAAAAAAAGAGTAAATCTCAAAGGATATAAAACACAAAATTTGGGAAATCGAGGTTCTACTTTCACATTTTCTATTTTCTATCAGCGAACCTTCACGGAGTCACTCAGACTACTCTCTAAGCCTCAGTTTTGTTACTGAGAAAGTGGGGGATAAATTACCTTTGCTAAAATATTTGTACCCATCAATGTTTCCATAATCCATCTCTACCTGCAATTCTGAACTCCCAGCACTCCCCTCCACTCTAACTCTGAGGTCTGGAGGCCTGTCCCCCAGGAGTCCAGATTCTTGGGTGTTTTCTCAAGAGGTGTGGACAGGGCATCAATTACTGCTGGCCAGTACTGAGTCTGCGGCATGGGAGTGAGGAGAGGACGGTCGGCTGAGAGGGAACCACACCAGAGTGGCGGTGCCCCAAGGCACAGAGCAACAGCCATTTTTGGCAACAATAGGGCTCATCCCTGGATATTCCGGAGTCACACCCCCTGTCTCTCTGGGCAACCAGAGGAGGCTGGGCATCTTCTCAGGTAGCAACCACCGGCAGAACAGATATGGGACGGAAACACAGGCCCTGTGAGTACAGGCTTTGCCTGAGGTGGTACCGGCCGGGGTGGAGTGCAGGGACTCACGCAGTGCCGGCAGAATCCAGGACGGGGCTGACCCAGAGGACTGCTTTACTGAGCCTAAGACACACCTGGCCCTCAGGGATCATCAGCCTAGACAAAGGATGGCAGGAGGCTAGAACTAACAGCTAACCATGCTGCAAATACAAACCTGCAGCAGCAAAGACAAGGCCTGAGGCGCAGGTTCTTCTGCAGGGGAATTTAGCCGGGACAGAAACAAATTCTGCAAAGTTGTTCTGTTGTAACATCAATCAGGGGTGGGGTTGGAACTGAGTGAACAGCCCAGCCTCCATCAAGTGCCCAAGCTTGTCAGGCCTCACCTCCCACTGTTGGATAGTGGCAGAGAGCAGCAGCCTGGCTGAGGAGACATGGATTTCCTTGTGATTCAGGCAGATGCAAACCCCTGGGGTAACTGCTCATTGGAGGCAACTGAGTCACAGCCCTGTGGGGTATCAGTGACTGGGTATGACAGAAGTGCAAGGTGCACAAGGAGGCATCAACCTTCCCAGACTAATCTATTTGCTGGATGGGTCCTCCTGACCTCATGGAACACCGGAGAAAGTCATATTTGAGTTGTTAGCAGACCCCTGCAATCTAGTTATCAGAGACCTTTTAAACTCTCCCGCCTGAGACAGGTGCTGACTGAAACAATTGATTTGGACCTTTTGAACTGAGCCAATTGCCCAAGGACTATCCAAGTGGTGCCCTGGGTGTGTGGTTGTAGGAAGGTTTGATTTTCCTTTTCCAATTGTTGCCTGTAGGGGGCGGGGTGACTTAATTGCTGGTATTTCTCCACAGCTGAGACTTCAACCCAGAGTAACTGTTTCACTAGGGTCAGACAGAGACCAGCTGAAAACAAGACAGAGCCACTTAGCCCCACCACACTAAGCTGATTCCCAGTTTCTCAAGCGATAGCACTGTATGGGTCCTCAGCAAAGCTCCAGGGGAAAAAGTACAAACACCAGTCCCAGCTTTTGGGGAAAGGGCTGGTTAATCACTACTCCTGGAGCCACAAAACCAACTTTTCTTTATCCACTCATCTAGTCAAATGGTTAAAATAATCATGGGGCGGAATCAGTGAAAAAACTGCGGTAACACGAATAACCTGAGTAGATCAACCCCCCCACCCAAGGAAAGATGTGGCAGATGTAACTGAAGATCCCATTAATAAACAGATGGATGAGACGTCAGAAATTGAATTCAGATTTTGGATTGAAAACAAGATTAATAGAATGGAGGAAAAGTTAGAATTAGAAATTCCAGGAGCAATTCAAAAGTTGGAATTAGAAATTCGAGGAGCAGGGGGCGGCGCCTGTGGCTCAGTGAGTAGGGCGCCGGCCCCATATGCCGAGGGTGGCGGGTTCAAACCCAGCCCCGGCCAAACTGCAACAAAAAAATAGCCAGGTGTTGTGGTGGGCGCCTGTAGTCCCAGCTGCTCAGGAGGCTGAGGCAAGAGAATCGCGTAAGCCCAAGAGTTAGAGGTTGCTGTGAGCCATGTGACGCCACGGCACTCTACACGAGGGCGAGGGCGGTACAGTGAGACTCTGTCTCTACAAAAAAAAAAAAAAAGAAAAGAAAAGAAATTCGAGGAGCAATTCAAAAGTTGTCTCAAAAATTCAACGAATTTAAACACAAACCCACCAAAGATTTTGACACATTGAAGGAAGAATTTGCAGCCCTCAAATATCTGAAAAATATAGTAGAATCCCTCAGTAACAGAGTGGAGCAAGCAGAACAAAGGTTTCAGACATTGAAGACAAGCTTTTGAACGCTCTCAAACTCTCAAAGGGGAAGAGAAATGGAGAGCAAAAATAGATTATTCTCTCAGAGAGCTCTGGGATAATTCGAAGAAGGCTAATATCCACCTCATTGGAATTCCTGAAAGTGATGAAGTGGCTTCGCAAGGCACAGAGGCCCTTCTCCATGAAATTATGAAGGAGAATTTTCCAGACATGCCAAGAGATTCTGAAATTCAGATAGCAGACCAGTTTCAGAACCCCAGCACAACTCAACATGAATAAGACATCCCCCAGGCACATCATAATTAACTTCACTAAAGTTAATATGAAGGAGAAAATTCTGAAAGCAGCCAGACATTAGAAAACCATAACCTGGGCGGCGCCTGTGGCTCAAGGAGTAGGGCGCCGGTCCCATATGCCAGAGGTGGTGGGTTCAAACCCATCCCCGGCCAAAAAAACAACACACACAAAAATAAAAAATAAAATAAAATAAAGAAAACCATAACCTACAAAGGGAAGAATATTAGAATGACTGCAGATCTTTCTGCTGAAACCTTTCAAGCCAGAAGAGGGAGGTCATCAACTTTTAATCTCCTAAAACAAAATAACTTTCAACACCAGATCTATCCAGCTAAACTGAGTTTCATTTATGATGGAGAAATTAAATACTTTAATGACATTCACATGTTGAAGAAATTTGCCATAACCAAATTACCTCTTCAGGTTATTCTCAGACCTATCCTCCATAATGACCAGCCCAATCCTCTACCACAAAAGTAAACTCACTCAGAAACTTTTGATCAAACTCCAACTTCCACAGTGCTGAAAGGATTAAAAAGTCCACTGGATTATCAAAAAACGCGATACCCAAAATTTTACCTGAATTATCAATATTCTCCATTGATATGAATGGCTTAAACTGTCCTCCAAAGAGGCACAGGTTAGCTGACTGAATACAAAAACTCAAGCCAGATATTTGCTGCATACAAGAATCTCATCTGACCTTAAAATATGAACATAGACTCAGGGTGAAAGGATGGTCGTCCATATTTCAGGCAAATGGAAATCAGAAAAAAGCAGATTCTATTGCAATTCTATTTGCAGATACAATAGGGTTTAAAACAACAGCAGTAAAGAAGGATAAGAATGCTCACTTCATATTTGTTCATGGTAATACTCAATAAGATGAGATTTCAATTAATATTTATGCACCTAACCAGAATGCGCCTCAATTTATAAGAGAAACTCTAACACACATGAGCAACTTGATTTCCTCCAGAACCATAATAGTTGGAGATTTTAACACTCCTTTGGCAGTGTTGGATATATCCTCCAAGAAGAAGCTGAGCAAAGAAATTTAAGATTTAAACCTAACCATCCAACATTTGGATTTAGCAGACATCTACAGAACATTTCATCCCAACAAAACTAAATACACATACTTCTCATCAGCCCACGGAACATACTCCAAAATCGATCACATCTTAGGTCACAAGTCTAACCTCAGTAAATTTAAAGGAATAGAAATTATTGCTTGCATCTTCTTGGACCACCATGGAATAAAAGTTGAACTCAGTAACAACAGGAATCTGCATGCTCATACAAAAATGTGGAAGTTAAATAACCTTATGCTGAATGATAGCTGGGTCACAGATGAGATTAAGAAGGAAATTGCCAAATTTTTGGAACAAAACGACAATGAAGACATGAATTATCAGAATCTCTGGGATTCTGCAAAGGCAGTCCTAAGAGGGAAATTTATAGCACTGCAAGCCTTCCTCAAGAGAACGGAAAGACAGGAAGTTAACAACTTAACAGGACATCTCAAGCAACTGGAAAAGGAAGAACATTCCAACCCCAAACCCAGTAGAAGAAAAGAAATAACCAAAATTAGAGCAGAATTAAATGAAATTGAAAACAAAAGAATTATACAACAGATCAATAAATCAAAAAGTTGGTTTTTTGAAAGGGTCAATAAAATAATAAACCTTTGCCTAACCTAACCAGGAAAAAAGAGCAAAATCTCTAATCTCATCAATCAGAAACGAGAAAGACAAAATAACAACAGACTCCTCAGAAATTCAAAAAATCCTTAATGAATATTATAAGAAACTTTATTCTAAGAAATATGAAAATCTGAAAGAAATTGACCAATACTTGGAAGCACGTCACCTTCCAAGACTTAGCCAGAATCAAGTGGTAATGTTGAACAGGCCTATATCAAGTTCTGAAATAGCATCAACCATACAAAATCTTCCTAAAAAGAAAAGCCCAGGACCAGATGGCTTCATGTCAGAATTCTACCAAACCTTTAAATAGGAACTAGTACCTATATTACTCAACCTGTTCCAAAGTATAGAAAAAGAAGTAATACTACCCAACACATTCTATGAAGCAAACATCACCCTGATCCCCAAACCAGGAAAAGAGCCAACAAGAAAAGAATATTATAGACCAATATCACTAATGAATATAGATGCAAAAATATTCAACAAGATCCTAACAAACAGAATCCAGCAACACATCAAACAAATTATACATCATGACCAACTTGGTTTTATCCCAGGGTCTCAAGGCTGGTACAATATACATAAATCTATCAATATAATTCAGCACATAAAGAAATTAAAAAACAAAGACCATATGATTCTCTCAATTAATGCAGAAAAAGCTTTTGATAATATCCAGCATCCCTTCATGATCAGAACACTTAAGAAAATTGGTATAGAAGGGACATTTCTTAAACTGATAGGGGCCATCTACAACAAACCCACAGCCAATATCGTATTGAATGGAGTTAAATTGAAATCATTTCCACTCAGATCAGGAACCAGAAAAGGTTGCCCATTGCTCCACTGCTCTTTAACATTGTAATGTAAGTTTTAGCCATTGCAATTAGGGAAGAAAAGGCGATCAAGGGTATCCATATAGGGTCAGAAGAGATCAAACTTTGCTCTTCGCAGATTATATGATTGTATATCTGGAAAACACCAGGGATTCTACTACAAAACTCTTTTTTTTTGTTTGTTTTGTTTTGTTTTTTGATCAGGGCTAGGTTTGAACCCACCACCTCCGGCATATGGGACCAGCGCCCTACTCCTTGAGCCACAGGCACCGCCCACTACTACAAAACTCTTAGAAGTGATCGAGGAATACAGCAGCATCTCAGGTTACAAAATCAACATTCATAAATCAGTAGCCTTGATATATACCAACAATAGTCAAGCTGAAAAAACAGTGAAGGACTCTATTCCATTCACAGTAGTGCCAAAGAAGATTAAATATTTGGGAGTTTATCTAACAAAGGACATGAAGGATCTCTATAATTTATGAAACTCTAAGAAAAGAAATAGCTGAAAACGTTAACAAATGGAAAAACATACCATGCTCATGGCTGGGAAGAATCAACATTGTTAAAATGTTCATACTACCCAAAGCAACATACAATTTTAATGCAATCCCTTTTAAAGCCCCACTGTCATACTTTAAAGATCTTGAAAAAAAAAAAATACTTCGTTTTATATGGAATCAGAAAAAACCTCGAATAGCGAAGACATTACTCAGAAATAAAAACAAAGCAGGAGGAATCATGCTACTGGACCTCAGATTATACTATAAATCGATAGTGGTCAAAACAGCATGGTACTGGCACAAAAACAGAGAGGTAGATGTATGGAACAGAATAGAGAACCAAGAGATGAATCCAGCTACTTACCATTATTTGATCTTTGACAAGCCAATTAAAAACATTCAGTGGGAAAAGATTCCCTATTTAACAAATGGTGCTGGGTGAACTGGCTGGCAACCTGTAGAAGACTAAAACTGGACCCACACCTTTCACCATTAACTAAAATAGACCCTCACTGGATTAAAGATTTAAATTTAAGACAGGCTGGGCAAGGGACTTGAAGAGAAACATCTCTGAAGAAGACAGGCACAGGGCCTACAGACATATGAAAAATGCTCCTCATCCTTAATCATCAGAGAAATGCAAATCAAAACTACTTTGAGATATCATCCAACTCCAGTAAGATTAGCCCATATCACAAAATCCCAACACCAGAGATGTTGGCGTGGATGTGGAGAAAAGGGAACACTTCTACACTGCTGGTGGGAATGCAAATTAATATGTTCCTTTTGGAAAGATGTTTGGAGAACAAAGATGTTTGGAGAATACTTATAGATCTAAAAATAGACCTGCCAGGGCGGCGCCTGTGGCTCAGTCAGTAAGGCGCCAGCCCCATATACTGAGGGTGGCGGGTTCAAACCCGGCCCCGGTCAAACTGCAACCAAAAAAAATAGCTGGGCGTTGTGGCGGATGCCTGTAGTCCCAGCTACTCAGGAGGCTGAGGCAAGGAATCGCTTAAGCCCAGGAGTTGGAGGTTGCTGTGAGCTGTGTGAGGCCACGGCACTCTACCGAGGGCCATAAAGTGAGACTCTGTCTCTACAAAAAAAAAAAAAAAATAGACCTGCCATTCAATCCTATAATTCCTCTACTAGGTATATACCCAGAAGACCAAAAATCACATTATAACAAAGATATTTGTACCAGAATGTTTATTGCAGCCTAGTTCATAAATGCTAAGTCATGGAAAAAGCCCAAGGGCCCATCAATCCACAAATGGATTAATAAATTGTGGTATATGTACAACATGGAATATTATGCAGCCTTAAATAAAGATGGAGACTTTACCTCTTTCATGTTTACATGGACGGAGCTGGAACATATTCTTCTTAGCAAAGTATCTCAAGAATGGAAGAAAAAGTATCCAATGTACTCAGCCCTTCTATGAAACTAATTTATAGCTTTCATATGAAAGCTATAACCCAGTTATAACCTAAGAATAGGGGGAAGGGGAAAGGGAGGGGAGGGCGGGGGGAGATGGACAGAGGGAGGGTGATTGGTGGGATTATACCTACGGTGCATTTTACAAGGGTATATGTGAAACTTAGTAAATGTAGAATGTAAATGTCTTAACACAATAACTAAGAAAATGCCAGGAAGGCTATTTTAACCAGTGTGATGAAAATGTGTCAAACGGTCTATAAAACCAGTGTATGGTGCCCCATGATCGCATTAATGTACACAGCTATGATTTAATAAAAAGAAAGAAGGAAAATACCAAGTCCTGCAGAACCTCCATAGTTGACCACCACCCTGCACTGACCTCCTCAAGTTGACCTAATTTTCATAGACTGGACATGCACCACATATATGTATCAGTACAGTAGACCTAGTTCCTTATATTGACCACCTCTGTATATTGACCAGTTTGTTATGGTCCCTTAGGTGGTCAACTGATAGAGGTTCTACTGTATTTTCTTCTTATATCATTTTTTTGTTGTTGTTGAGACAAAGTCTCACTATGTCACCCTTGGTAGAGTGCTGTGGTGTCACAGCTCACAGCAACCTCCAACTCTTAGGCTTAAACGATACTCTTGCCTCAGCCTCCCAAGTAGCTGGTACTACAGGCGCCCACCACAACGCCCAGCTATTTTTTTTGTTGCAGTTGTCATTGATGTTTAGGTGGCCGGGGCTGGGTTGGGACCTGCCATCCTCAGTGCATGTGGTGGGCATGTGCTACAGGCTTCTTATATCATTCTATTGAATTCCCAAACTCCTGGAAGTATGATTACTATTCCCATCCTACAAAGGAAGAAATTAAAACTAACTAAGGCATACTTTACCCCAAGTCAGTCAATAAGAAAGAGCCATGAGAAAGGATAGCTGAGAAGGGTGAGGTCTAGAAGATCAGGTCTTCTCAAGGAGACCACAAGGATATATGTGCAGGGTCCTCTCCACGGTGACGCAGCTCTTGCGAATTTGTAAACTTAACTTCCTGAAACTTGGAAATTTCCAAGTTCTGTGAAATCCTGTAGTTCTGTAGGGGCGAGAATATCATCTCCCCCTTGATTCAAACTGTCCAATGAGAAGGGTAACTGTGGGGTTGAACTTTTTTTTTTTTTTGTAGAGACAGAGTCTCACTTTATGGCCCTCAGTAAAGTGCCACGACATCACAGCTCACAGCAACCTCCAACTCCTGGGCTTAAGCGATTCTCTTGCCTCAGCCTCCTGAGTAGCTGGGACTACAGGTGCCCGCCACAATGCGGCTATTTTTTGGTTGCAGTTCAGCCGGGCCGGGTTTGAACCCGTCACCCTCGGTATATGGGGCCCGCGCCTTACCGATTGAGCCACAGGCGCCGCCCTGTGGGGTGGAGCTTTTTGACTGTCAATAAAAAGGGAAAGACCAAGGCAGTCAGGGAGCGTGGCCATTTGTAATTCTTCTATGCCGTAAGCTCCCGGCTGGTGAATAAAGCCCTTCCTCTTATAAATGTGGTGTTTGGGTGCTCTTTATCTCCGTTGGGCCTTGTCTTCCTGCAACAGCCAGGGCTTGAACCCTAGAACCTCTACCTCCTGAGTTACTTACTGCTGGGCATCGCTTTTAAACTAGCAAGTCCAAACCTTGGGCTTGCTTTTCCAGTTTTATTTTCAGATGAAGGGTCCCCAATTACACCGACATCACTGACTTTGATTTCTCCTCTGACCCTGGATGGAGTGGCTGGTAACTCCTGGTCCAGTCCCCTCCAGCGGGTCCCCTCCAGCGGGCCCCCTCAGAGGTTTGTTCCCAGCTGCCCAGGCTAACAGCGCCTCCCCGGGCGGCGACCCGGCGCCAGCAGAGACCCAAGCAGGCGCCGAGTGAAGGGGTAGATGGGAGAACCAGCCCCGACCGCCCAAGCTCCAGAGCCAAGGAGCCCCGCGACGGCGCGCTGCAGGAACCCTCCACTTGCTGCGAGGTGCCTGCCGGGGCCCCGGGGCCGGCCCAGGCAGGTGTGCGCGACGGGCTCGCCCGCGGTCGCTCGGGGGCCCGCTCCAGCCCGCCGCCGCCCGCAGCCCCGACAGACCAGACCCCCTCTGGCAGCCGGCTCGCGCGCGCCCCGCGGTCCCCGGTCCCGCCTCCCGGAGGTTTTCGCTTTCACTTTCCTGCCGATGTTGTTGGGGAAAATGAAAGCAGCCGAGGTGAGGACTGGCGCAGCTGCGACTCCGGGCGAGGGGCGCAGAGCGCGGCGGCGGGCGACCCGGAGCCCTGGCCCTGCGGCCGCGGCGGGCGAGGTAAGCGCATCCCCTCGGAGGCCGCCTCGCGGGCTCCTCCTTGCGGACCCGGCGGGCTGGGCCGGGGGTTCCTGCCCTCGGGCAGGCAGGACCTGAGTCCCTCACCGCGGGCGTTTCCGTGGGTCTGAGCCTCCGGGTCGGGCTGGGAGGCCTCAGACAAGCGTGCCAGGGATCTGGCAGCCTGGGGTCGAGGTGAGACCGTGGCAAGTCGGGCCACCAGAGCACTCGTTTCCCTCTGGTAGAACACCGACTTCTTAGGGGTTTTGCTTAAAAAAAAAGTGAGGGATGTGTGTGAAATACGGAGCATAGTGCCTGACTTGAGCTCAGCCAGGCGCTCCTAACCCACCCCTCTGACCTGTCAGTCATTTTCCTCACTCAGCACCGCCTCATTTCGCCTGTGGTCTGCCTTCCCAAGTTTCCGAGGTCTGGTGCACCTGAGGACACCCTGCTTGCCTTCCAAGTGTCCCCTGACCTAGCAAGCTGGCAGCTCACCTCTCTTGATAGGAAGCGTGGAGGGCAACTAGGTCAGATGGCCTCCTCGCTGTGGCCCTGCGCCCGCGAGGTCAGGGGCTCAGCTCCGTGGCTGACGTAGATGGGCAGGGACAGGTGCGTTCAGAGACCGAGTCCTTCCCTGACCAGGAAAAATTCTGTCCGCGGCATTCGCCCGCAGAAGCACGAAAAACGACTGCTGCCTGACCTTTGCCCTTGGTCAGCTGTACCCAATTCATCTGTGGTAATGGAGAATGGGGCTGCACCCCAAGGCTGTAGAGATAGCCCCTGCCCTTAGGGTGTTTCCCCCCTCCCCTGGCAAGTGAAATATGCAGGCAGGTTGTGTAGGACAAGGATAGACGGGTGAATGTGCTGCATGCTGAGAATAAAGTGACTAAATCTGCAGGCTCTTGGCTTACATTTGAGGAATAGTTTTTGTATGCCAGTACCAACAAGGTCCTTTTACTCAACTTTTGTGTCCATGATACATTCAGCTTAATCACATGGATCTGGCTCATTACTGAAACAGAACTTGAATGATCTTAACTTTGAAAAAGCTATCTGAGGGGTGGCGCCGGCCCCATATAACCGAAGGTGTGGGGTTCGAACCCGGTCCGGGCCACACTGCAACAAAAAGTAGCTGGGCGTTGTGGTGGGCGCCTATAATCCCAGCTACTCGGGAGGCCGAGGCAAGAGAATCGCCTGAGCCCAGGAGTTGGAGGTTGCTGTGAGCTGTGACACCACGTACTCTACTGAGGGCGACAAAGTGAGACTCTCTCTAAAAAAAAAAAAAAAAAAGCTATCTGAATTTGATAAGAGGTGGTCCAACGTCCAATTTTTTTAAACATGGGGGTCCCACCTCTGTCCCAATTCAAGGCGATATTGAGTATTCATTGCTTTTAGAAAATCCTGCTGTTGGGCGGCGCCTGTGGCTCAGTGAGTAGGGCGCCGGCCCCATACGCCGAGGGTGGCGGGTTCAAACCCAGCCCCGGCCAAACTGCAACAGAAAAATAGCCGGGTGCTGTGGCGGGCGCCTGTAGTCCGAGCTACTGGGGAGGCTGAGGCAAGAGAATCGCTTAAGCCCAGGAGCTGGAGGTTGCTGTGAGCTGTGTGAGGCCATGGCACTCTACCAAGGGCCATAAAGTGAGACTCTGTCTCTACAAAAAAAAAAAAGAAAATCCTGCTGTTTTCATGAACTACAAAATTAGATTCACTTCTACTCACATTGCATTGGCACAGACTAACTTCAAGGGTCTCACCTGGTTGTCAGGTGGCTGGGAAAATATAACCTGGAGGTGTTTTCAGGAGGAGGAGTAGAACCCAGGGATTGCTAGCAAACTTCCTCAATCTGTAATTGTAGTAAATTACTTTATCATGAAACACTCTTAATCAACTTTGTATTTGATTGGATATTTTATTTAGGAGCTTAGCATCCATGTTTATAAGTGAAACTGGCCTGTAATTTTCTTTATTTGTACATCCCATATTCCAAATTTCAAAATAAAGTCACCTTAAGTCAGGCAGTTTTCTTTTTTCTTTTTGAGACAGAGTCTCTCTATGTTGCCCTTGGTAGAGTGCTGAGCAACCTCAAATTCCTAGGCTTAAGCAATTCTCTTGCCTCAGCCTCCCAAGTAGCTGGGACCACAGGTGCCTGCCACAATGCCCAGCTGTTTTTTTTTTTTTTGTTTTTTGTTTTTTTTTTTTGCTGTTGCTGTTGTTGTCATTGTTGCTTAGCTGGCTGGGGCAGGGTTCAAAACCGCCAGCCTGGCGCCCTACCCACTGAGCTACGGGAGCCGCCCAGGCAGTTTTCTTTTTTTCTATTTTCTGTTTCAGTTTCCTTGGAAGTTAGTAGAATGCACTTGTAAAATCTGAGTCTAAGACTTTATGGGACAAGGTTTTAAAATCACTTCAATTTCTTAACTGGTTACTCACATTTTCAGTCATTTTTGTGCCAATTTTCCCAACTTCTATTTTCTAGGAATATATTTATTTCATCTACATTTTGAAATATATTATCATACTTGTATCATTATTTATATTATTCATTTGTAAGTTTTTTTTTTTTTTTTTTTGTAGAAACAGAGTCTCACTTTATGGCCCTCAGTAGAGTGCCGTGGCCTCACACAGCTCACAGCAACCTCCAACTCCTGGGTTTAAGCGATTCTCTTGCCTCAGCCTCCCGAGTAGCTGGGACTACAGGCGCCCGCCACAACGCCGAGCTATTTTTGGTTGCAGTTTGGCCGGGGCGGGTTTGAACCAGCCACCCTCAGTATAGGGCTGGCGCCTTACCGACTGAGCCACAGGCGCCGCCCCATTTGTAAGTTTTTAAATGCCTGTTGTTTCTGTCATTTCCTCCTTTTTCTGTAGTCTTTTTTTTTTTCTTTAATCTTCTGTTTGTTGTTCTTGACCAGTCTCCCCGGAAGTTTGTCTATTTTCAAATAAATACTTAGGGTTTTGTTAACCATGTTTATTTTATGTCTTCTGATTTTTGTCCTGTATGTTCTCTAGCTCATTGATTCTGCTCTTAATTGTTATTTCGTTTCTTCATGTTTCTTTGGTTACATGTGATTTGTAACAGATTCAAACAATGTAGATGTTCATAAAGTGAAATAGGAAAGTTGGCTTTTGCCTCCTGTAAACCCCTTCTCTCTAGGCAGCCACATTTATCATATTGGTGTGTTTTTCTGGACCCTTTTCTATGCTTATACAAACATTGTTCTATGACTTTATAAACTATATAAGTATATAACTATATAACTTATATATACACCACGAAAAAGGTCCATACACACAAACACACATACACACATACCTTGAAATATGCACCATAATTTATCCATTTTCCATTCTTGGGCATTTGGGTTGAAAACCTTGGTCTTTTAATAGTAGGATTTAATTTATTTACATTTATTTTGATCATTGATACATGTGGTCTTATTTCTGCTATCTTGTTTTGCCATATGTTTATCATGAGTTCTTTTTTTTTCTTATGACTGAATTCATCAAGTTCTCTTTTTTCCCTGTTTCCTCCTTCCTTCTTTTTATTTAGTTAGTTGCATGTTCTGTATCTTACAAGGGGCCATCATTTAAGTTATATAAGCATAATAACTTATATTTTTCTATCAGGAAAAAAAAGTCAGAACCTTGTTCTAAACATAAGAAGCTTATCAGCATGTTTTTACTTCTTTTCTCCCCACCTTTCCTTCTCAGGTACATACACAAATAGGTATCTACCCAGGAGTAATTTAAATAATCTGGAAGTCTTCGATTATTATTAAACTTTTCATGTTTCAACACGCATTTTTCTTTTTCTATTTTAGAAATCTAAAAAATTGCATTAATCTATAACCTATTTGTGTAATTGCACCAGGATAGGAAAGCACAAATGTTTGTGTATTCTTTTAGCGTTTTTGTTATCTTGGTGAAAATTTGTAGCGAATTGTACCTTGTGAGTAATACTTCTCTGGGTCTCTTGTTTACCAAAAGTATACTTTGGAATCCATGCTATTCTGATCCTCTTTTGACCTTTGCTGGCACAAAGATATTTTGAAATATTTGCAATGCTAAAGTCACTTCCTTGTGTTTGAGTTTACTTTAGCTTGGTTAAACCAAGTACAATATCAGTTTATGTAAACTTACCAGTAGGGGCAGAGACTAGCTGAAGGAGTGTGAAAATAGCCTTTGAAAATTCAGCTGTTGAATATTTTACATTAAAAATCTTAAAAGCCTAAATTTTAATATTTTTTGTTTATAATAATATTTATGAGGGTGATGTAACATAGGCACTTTTATGGTAAAACTAACTTGGATAGTTTTGGGCTCATTTATCAAAAGTTTTTTTAGGCTCAGCTCCTGTAGCTCAGCAGCTAGGGTGCCAGCCACATACACCAGAGCTGGAGGGTTCGAATCCAGCCTGGGCCTGCCAGATGACAAGGACAACTACAACCAAAAAATAGCCAGGTATTGTGGCAGGTGTCTGTGGTCCCAGCTACTTGGGAGGCTGAGGCAAAGGAATCACTTAATAAGCCCTAGAGTTGGAGGTTGGAGGTTGCTGTGAGCTGTGATGCTACCGCACTCTACCCAGGGTGACAGCTTGAGACTCTTTCTCAAAAAAAAATAGTTTTTTTAAAGTGTCCTTATCTTTGATCTCAATTCTATAGGGTATCCCAAAGGTGTCCCATAAAGTCATCATACTTAGAGAAAATGGGAAATTGTAGTTAAATGTACCTTTATTTACAAAAATTTCATTACAAAGTTTTAATGGCCACCTCTTTGTAAAATTTTTTAATGAGTATTTTGTAAAGAAAGATACATTTAGCAACTATTTCCCATTTTCCCTATTTATGGTGACTTTATGGGTGACCTTTGGGAACCTTATACTTCCAGGAATATATATATTCTAAAGTATGCTTTCCACATGAAGTTATTTGAGGCGGTGCAGGGTAATTGTAGGTGGGACACATTTGCCACATTGCCTAACACTGACTCACATAATGAGAAAATTATTTCCTTGTTCAGTTCCTTTTCAGTCTTCTGAACAAACCTCAGTTTTGTGCTAAGCTAATATCTCTTGAAACCTTCCTAATTTCCCATTTGATATAAAAGAATGACTAAAATGAGCAAAGAAGTAGCATTATCTTAACTATATTTTAACTATGTTGTTTTGTTTTGATTTCAAGCAAATTATACTTATTTTTATGATTGCCTTCATTTGTGACATATGATGCTTCTTTTCCATTTACAGTAGTAAATAAGATTTGCTTTTAAAATACATTTCTTTAAGGGCAGAAACGATTGAATTTAAACAAATGTTAAGTATAGTTCTGATGATATTTAATTATGGAAAAATAGCAAGGGCAATGAATGCATGGATGTAGGAAATATGACCCTAAGGAAGTAATTAGAGCTACAGACACAGATTTATATCTGGGGATGTTCTTATATGGAGAGATGGTCCTCCCAATATGACTTACGTCTTCATAAAGTTAGAAACTACTCAGTTGCCCAGGAATTAGGGATTGGGTAAGTGATTTCTATACCTTCACGTGATGAAATACTGCCACATGTCAAAAAGTATATTTAATGACACGGAAAGTTATATAGTGTTAGATAAAACAAAACTGGTTGCAAAAGAAAAGTGTACACAGTGTCTCAATTTTGTTAAAAAGAAAGTGTGCATGAGATATGTGTGTGTGTGTATATGTATACAGATCTCTCAATACCAAAATGGGGAAAAAAGACTGGAAGAAAACATTTCTGCCTGGTTGGGACTATAGGAGATTTTTATTTTCCAGTATCAGAGTTTTGTTACTTTCTAATATGTCACTTTTGTTAAGAAAAAGAAATATATCTAGTTCCTAATTAACTTGCATCTACTCTAACAGGACTGCCTGGTATTTTGCCTATAGGCTTTTCTGGTCCTTTCATACTCTTAGGATCCAGTTAGGTCCCTGTGGCCTGCTGCAAAGGCCACCAGGGAAAAGTATTCTCAAAGCTTACTTGTCACCTTGCAGTGCAATCCAAGCTACTTAGTCTTGCTGGGTGTATATTTATACTTTTGAAGTAGAATAGACATAATATAGAGACAATACTAAATTTCTCTTAATTCTTTTTTTTTTTTTTTTTTTTTTGTAGAGACAGAGTCTCACTGTACCGCCGCCCTCGGGTAGAGTGCCGTGGCATCACACGGCTCACAGCAACCTCTAACTCTTGGGCTTACGTGATTCTCTTGCCTCAGCCTCCCGAGCAGCTGGAACTACAGGCGCCCGCCACAACACCCGGCTATTTTTTTTGTTGTTGTTGCAGTTTGGCTGGGGCTGGGTTTGAACCCACCACCCTCGGCATATGGGGCCGGCGCCCTACTCACTGAGCCACAGGCGCCGCCCTTTTTTTTTTTCCTTAATTCATTCTCGTTGGTTTTTTCTTCTCCACAGCCCCATTAGGCAGGACCAAATCAGGATCCCACATTTTAAGCAAATATGGATTTTTTTTTTTGCGATCATGGGGCACCATACACTGGTTTTATAGACCATTTGACATATTTTCATCACACTGGTTACCATAGCCTTCCTGGCATTTTCTTAGTTATTGTGTTAAGACATTTACATTCTACATTTACTAAGTTTCACATGTACTCTTATAAGATGCACTGTAGGTGTAATCCCACCTATTACCCTCCCTCCACCCTTCCTCCCCCCTCCTTCCCCTCTCTCTCCCCATTCCCTCCCTCTCCCCCTTCCCCATATTCTTAGGTTATAACTGGGGTACAGCTTTCATATGAAAGCCATAAATTAGTTTTATAGTAGGGCTGAGTACATTGAATACTTTTTCTTCCATTCTTGAGATATTTTACTGAGAAGACTATGTTCCAGCTCCATCCATGTAAACATGAACGAGGTAAAGTCTCCATCTTTCTTTAAGGCTGCATAATATTCCACAGTGTACATATACCACAATTTATTCATGGATTGATGGGCACTTGGGCTTTTTCCATGACTTAGCAATTATGAATTGGGCTGCAATAAACATTCGGGTACAAATATCTTTGTTATAATGTGATTTTTTGTCTTCTGAGTATATACCTAGTAGAAGAATTATGGGATTAAATGGCAGATCTATTTTTAGATCTCTAAGTGTTCTCCAAACATCTTTCCAAAAGGAATGTATTAATTTTCATTCCCACCAGCAGTGTAGAAGTGTTCCCTTTTCTCCACATCCACGCCAACATCTCTGGTCTTGGGATTTTGTGATATGGGCTAATCTTACGCAGATCTGGATTATTAAATAGGAATGGAGTAGATGCTAAAAGAAGGTTTCCTAGTTTCTCATTTATTCTTTCTTGGGTTTTTTTTTTTGTTTGTTTGTTTGTTTGTTTTTGAGACAGAGACTCATTATGTCACCCTCAGTAAAGTGCCGTAGCGTCACAGCTCACAGCAACCTCAAATTCTTGGGCTTAAGCAATTCTCTTGCCTTAGCCTCCCTGATAGCTGGGACTACAGGTGCCCGTCACAAGACCTGGCTATTTTTTTGTTGCAGTTGTCATTGTTGTTTAGCTGGTCCGGGCCAGGTTCCAACCCACCATCCTAGTGTATGTGGCCGGTGTCCTACCCACTGAGCTACAGGCACTGCCCTTATTCAATTTCTGCATTATTCTACTGACCATGAAGTTTTTAGATACTGTATTTAATTTTGGTTCTGCATCACCTGTGTTGGAGATGCATATATTCAAATTTAGACACCTTTTTTTCCAGGATTACAAAGTCTCTGTTCAGAAAAAAAAAGAGAGAGAGAGAGAGACTATTCATTACAAGACTTATTGGCAGAAATAATTGCTCCCTTTTGCTGAGTAAAAATTGCCTGGGTATTATTTCTTAGAGCTTGTTCCTGAAAAGTCCTAACCTCTTTTGTGGGAATAAAGTTGGCAGGTTCTGATTAACAGGAGCTAAGTGTAATAGCTGTGTCTGTCTGGGAGTGGTAATATAGCCTTGGTGTGAGCTTCCCTCTTCTATAAAGGGTGCTGGGCGCTAGCCAGAGTGAGTCAGCCAAGGCCTGAGCCTGAAAGAGGCATTCCAGTAACACCCACCAGATTGTAGTAAGACCTTTTACTGGGACTCTTTCCATCCTGGGATCCTTCAACTCTGCCATTCCTTTCCATCCTCAGGTGTGCCACTGTTGTACAAGCTCTCACATCTCATTGCCTGTGCTATAGCAGCCCCTATCTCCTTTATTTACAGCCACCATTCTATTTTTTTTTCACATAAGCCAGTATATACTAGTCTCCTATTGCTGCTATCACAAATTACCACAAGATTATTGGCTTAAAACAATATAAATTTATTATTTCACAATTCTGTAGGTCAGAGGTCCTAAAACCAAGTTCTTGACTGGGCTGTATTTTTTCTGGAGGCTCTGGAGGAGAATCAGTGTGTTGGCTTTTCTAGCTTCTAAAGGCCACCTGCATTTCTTGGCTTGTGGCCTCTTCCTCCATCTTTGAAGCCAACCATCTTCCTCAGGCTGCATCACTCCCACACTCTTCTTCTGTGGTCACATATCCCTTATAAGGACACTTGTGATCATCTTGGGCCCACATGGATAATCTCCCCATCTCAAGACCCTCCACTTTATCACATTTGCAGTGTTCCTTTTGTCATGTAAGGAAATACATGCACAGCCTCCAGGGACTTGGATATCCACATCTTTGGTGGGCCAGTAGCCTACTGCATAACATAATCTTATAAAAACACACACACTGGGCGGCGCCTGTGGCTCAGCAGGTAGGGTGCCAGTCCCATATGCCGGAGGTGGCGGGTTCAAACCCAGCCCCGGCCAAATTTAAAAAAAAAAAAACAAAAAAAAAACACACACACAACCACATTACTCCTCTGCCTAAGACCCTTGTGTGGTGCTCCAGTTCTCGAAGTCCTCTTGTGGCTGGGAGTGCCATGTAAAGACTCCCCACACCATTTCTGTAGCCATTTCTGTAGTGGTGTGGGCAGCGTCTGCCTGCTCTCCTGGAAGTCTGTCCGCGATCCAGCCTGTGTGTGTGGTGTGCTTCTTATCAGGAATGCTGCTACCCCACACTTCATACCAGGCCTTGCCCCTGACCCCAGGTAAGGCCAGGCCTCCTTGAAATGCTGTCATCAGTCTATGAGCTGTTCTGCTATCACGCTTATCACAACGTAACATCTTTACATTTAATTAGGTGATTATTTGACTAATGATAAATGTTCCTCTTCTGTGAATAAGTATCCTATATGGGCAGGGGCCATGTCTATTTCTTACCCACAGTTGCGATTCTGTCAGAGTGCCTGCCATGCAGTTGTGGACAAGAAATGACATGGTTAGTAAGTACTTGGAAGTGAATGAACGAATGAATGAATATTAACAGCTTTGGTATCATATACCCTGCTTTTTCTTTGGCACAGCATTTGTCACCTTTTCTATTGTCACTTCCCTCCATGAGTGGAAGCTCCATAAGAGCAGGGACTTTGTCTTTTGAGTTCACTGCTTTCTTCCCAGGTCCTAGAGCAGTGTCTGTTCCATTACAGACACATGGTAAACATTTGGAAAAGGAATGTCTGCGGGACGCTGAGATTCTCTCACAGCTTTCATATTTTAGCTCCCCTTTGAAATGAGATATCATCAAGTTCTTCATTTTAATTATTTAGTCTGATTCAGTAATCAGGCAAATTGGCAGAGACCTTCTAACATCTTTGTGAGAATTAAATGTGGTAAACAAATGTAAGTCATTGAGTGCAGTGTCTGCCAACAACAGCCCTGTGTAAAGGTGTGCTTCTGTTACTGTTAAGAAGTACTTGAATCCTTGGTATTGTAGAGTTACAGACTATTGGTGGCTGGACAGGTACTGGCCCTGGTGCCAGGACTTCACCTAGGTCTTCCAGCTGCCTGAGGACAGGAAGGGGCTTCAGTCTGTGATTGGGGCTGTCACTTACTCTTTTTCTTGTTTTGCCTGCAGATGGCAGCACACCCTGGACCTCCCTGCCCTGCAGGTGGTCCTGAGTCTGGACTGCAAAGGAACAAGAAAATGGACTCCCTTCTGCTAGAGCAGGGGTCCTCAAACTTTTTAAACAGGGGGCCATTTCACTGTCCCTCAGACCATTGGAGGGCCGAGTATAGTTTAAAAAAAAAAAACTATGAACAAATTCCTATGCACACTGCACATATCTTATTTTGAAGTAAAAAAACAAAAGGGGAACAAATACAATATTTAAAATGAAGAACAAGTAAAGTTAAATCAACAAACTTAGCAGCATTTCAATGGGAACTATGGGCCTGCTTTTGGCTAATGAGATGGTCAATGTTCGGTTCCATATTTGTCACTGCTAGTCATAACAAGTGATGCAAGTGTGCATCAGTTAGTCTAGATCTGGTTAGAGATTTCAGATGTTTCATTCTGGAAAAAGTCTGTTCACAGACATAGTGCTACCAAAGATGGTTGCCGTTTTGAGTACATGGTTCCTGAGATTAGAATATGTCTCAGAGGGGAGAGATGCATAGAAATTAGGAAGGCTGCTTGACTTGAATGCGTCTTTCAGAGAGTCACAATTCTGCAGTTCAGCCAGTTCCATTTGGTAAATCGTATCCACATTTTCAATGTCAATAGAAAATGGGTTACGAAAAAGCTATATGTCCTGTTCATGAAGCTGAAGCTCTTTAAATCTAAATTGGAACTCCTTTTTCAACTTTTCCAGTGAATCCACACATGTTTTATTTGGGAACGCAACCAATGGATTTTCCACTAACAGATTTTGAGTTGTGGGGAGATGGCAGAAATTTTCCTCTTTCACTTGTTTGATGAGGAGGCCTAATTTTACTTTAAATGCTTTCACATGTGATTGCATATCGCAGATGAGCTTCCCCTTTCCTTGAAGTTGCACATTGAAATTGTTGAGTAGCTCTGTTACATCTGTCAGAAAGGCAAGGTGCCATTTCCATTCTGCATCATTGAGCTCTGGTACTTGTTTTTTGAAAGCAGAAAAGCTGTAATCTGTGGAAGTAGGTCATAGAAATGTTTCAAAATTCTCCCTCGACTCAGCCAATGGACTTCTGTGTGGTACGGAACATCTTCACAGGCAACATTTAGCTCAGACAGAAATTCCTGAAATTGTCTGTGGTTTAGTGTGTTACCTCTAATGAAGTTAACACAAGATACCACAGTTTTCATAACAGAGTCCCACTTCAGTGATTTAGTACACAGCGCTTGTTGGTGGATGAGGCAGTGTATGGCTATTGGATGAGAATGGTTATGTTTGTCCATCTCTTGGTTAATGTGAGCAATTACTCCTTTCTTAGACCCCACCATGCTAGGAGCACCATCAGTTGTCACACTGGCTAGTTTTACCCAGTCCAGCTCCAAACTATTCACGGTTTGGCAAACCTTTTCATAGATATCCTCTCCTGTCGTTGTTCCTTTGATGCTTTGCAGTGCAGCAAGCTCTTCTGTGACTACAAAATAGTCATTCATACCACAAATAAAAATTAGAAGTTGTGCAGAATCATGAACATCATTACTTTTGTCAAGTGCCAAGGAAAAATAGGAAAGGTTTTTTGCGGAGTTTTGCAAATGCTGATGCAAATTGTCTCCCATTTCTTCAATCCTTCATGTAATTGAAGGTCCTGAAAGACTCACTGTACTAAATAAATCGGCCTTCTCTGGACACATCTCTTTGGCAACAGAAAGAAGGCATTCTTTAACAAATTTTCCCTCCACGAATGGTCTGCCAGTGCACGCTATTATCTTGGCAACTTGAAAACTTGCTCACAGTGATGAAGTATTTAGCTGTTTCTGCTTCACAAAAGTATTTTTCTGAGTTGTCAATGTATATTTCAGTTTTAATATTTTATCTTTTCTCACTTCTTCAACCAAACTATCATATTTATCTTTATGTTGAGTTTGATAATGTTGACGCAAATTGTATTCTTTGAACACAGTCCATCAATGCAGTCTGAGCAGTGTCCATCAATGCAGCCTTGCCAGTCCACATCATTTCAGCCTCGCCAGTGCCCATATGGTGGAACTCCACTTTTACCTCAGGCTCACACTGGTGGGTGCAGGAACAGGCACGATTACAGAGCCGGTTCCTACACCACCTTTCCAGTTCACACTACCCTGTGCGAACCACACTGCGATCTGTGAACTTGCACAGGAATCTGATTGGGTGGGTGAGAAGACCCATGCGATCAGATTCCACTGCAGGAAAAAAGAAGGCACGTATGCCCTTTTTCTTCCAAATCTAATGCGAATTCAGCCATACAAGCATGTGGCTGAACTCACACTGCTCAGAGATCACAACAGTGTAAACCAGGGCTTACACAGCGCACAACATACAACATCATACACAACTGAATAGCAATCAGAATATAAATGCACTTACTGGCAATTAAATTGGGTTTCCTACTCCTCGGCTGTCTGCAAAGCCAGATTAAGTTCCCATGGGGCCCTAGGCAGATTACCAGTTTGGGGCCCCCATGCAATAACACTGACCACTGACCATTTGCAATAACACTGACTGCTGAAAATTTGCATTAACACTGAGCACTTACAATTATCATAACCACTAAGCACTGACTATTTGCTTTACCTCTGAGCACTGACAATTTGCATTAGCACTGAGCGCTGACTATTTGCGTTATCACTGTGATGCAACCCCCCTAGAAACTACCTCCAACCAACCAACTTAAAAAAAAAGGCTTTTCTAACTTCAAAAAAAAGGTGCCCGCTATCTGCAAAAAGAAAAAAAAAGACCTTCTAACTTCAGGAAAAAAAGGCCCCCCTTAACTGCAAAAAAAAGACCATATTAACTGCACAAAAAAAAAAAAAAACTCTGAACTTCAAAAGAAAAAAATCCTAACTTGTTCTTACCTCGGTCCTTAGGCAGCAGCAGGCCCTGCACAGGCAACCTGGTGACTCCTCCGATTATACCAGCGACTGACCAGCAACTGAGAGGAGGCGGGGAGAGACAGAGAGAAGGAGAGGAGTCAGAGAGTAGGGGGGAATTGGAGAGTGTGGGGCACATTCCACACATGTGCACTGCGGCCCGAATAGTGGGTTGCTAAGCAGGATGGCGATAACACCTGGCAGGGAGAGACAGAAGGAACGGAGTTGGAGAGTTGGCACACATTCCACACATGCACACTGTGGCCTGGGACAAGTCGGCTACTAAGCAGGACAGGCATCTGTGGCAAAAACACCTGGCGGGCCGGATAAATGTCCTCAGTGGGCCACATGTGGCCCATGGGCCTAGTTTGAGGACCTCTGTGCTAGAGACTTGAATGCGAGCCACCAGCTATGGGTGAGTATAGAGCTTCACCAGAATTTTCCTCTTATTTGTTCTACATTATTTGTTTTTTAGCATAGGAATTGATGAAAATCATATGTGTTCAGTTTTGAGTTAGTTTGTTGATTTTTACAGTTTATTTACAAAAACAAACAAAAAATGGTGGTGAAATCAGATTTATTCCTAGAATGTTTCAGAGGGAATGAGGGCCAAGGGGGAGTCCTCTGCATTGGAAGTGTGGCATCCTTCCTGTGTATATCTTGGGCCTATCCCCTTTGCCCTCCAGGGAGGATGAACCCAAAACAGTTACAGGAGAGTGTGGTAAGCCAGAAACGTGAGATGTTCTTTGCAGCAACTCTCTAGTCCTTCCTTCAGCTGCTCACAGAGTAAACTATTCCCCTACTGCAAGAGCTACCACTGGCCCTGTAGAACTCAGGGTTTCTGTCTGCCTGCTCAGACTTATCAGACCCTTGGAAGACTTCTTCCTCTGACCCCACCCCCTTCATACATATTAACTCCTTTTCTTTTCTTTTCTTTTTTTTTGAAACAGAGTATTATTTTGTGACCCTTGGTAGAGCACTGTGGCATCATAGCTCACAGCAACCTGAAACTCTGGCTCAAGCGATTCTCTTGCCTCAGCCTCCCGAGTAGCTGGGACTACAAGTGCCCGCCACAACGCCTGGCTATTTTTTGGAGACAGGGGGTGGGGGGGTGGGGGGGAGTGTCTGTGTGTGTGTGTATGTGTGAAGGGGAGTGTGACTCACTCTTGCTCAGGGTGGTCTTGAAACCATGAGCTCAGGCAATCCACCCGCTTTGGCCTCCCAGAGTGCTAGGATTTACGGGCATGAGCCACCTCACCTGGCCTCACACCTGTTAATTTCACAGCTCTAACTTATTTACTCCAAGCTCTTAGCCATGCTGCAATCTGAACAGTTGAATGGGGATTGTTTGTGTTTTATTTCAATCCCATTTCTTAGCTTTGCACTGAGCAGAAAATTATTTTTCACATTTGGGAGTGAGAGTGCCTCCTGCCCTTTATGCCAAGGGCTGCTGCTCTACTTGTCCTTCTAGAGAGGGGTCTAACAAAGATCCTTCCTGACTTTCAACACCTGCTAGGTTTGGTGAAGTCTTTCCCTTAACTGCAGCCCCATCAGGATCCTGCCTGACAAGGGTTCTGTGAACATCTTGCCTCAGGATCCCACGTCTTTCTTCGTGGGGAACTTGAGGATCCCTTATTCTTCACCGCAGCCTGTGTCAGCTTTGCCCTGCACTGTTTGTATTTTGGTCTCACTAGGCAGAATCACAGACATACCCAACTGGAATGTTAGAATCTGTTGTAACCACACTGCAGGGCTCTGTAGGAGCTTATTATGGCTTGAATAAAGTCATATTTTGCAAATTGAGTTTTTCGTTCAGTGTTTTTTCTAAATTTTTTTTCTAATATTAGTTTTAAAAATTAATTTTTAATTTTAACATTAAAAATTTTAATCAACTGGGCAGCACCTGTGGCTCAGTGGGTAGGGCACCAGTCCCATATACCCAGGGTGGCCAGTTTAACCCCAGCCCCAGCTGGCTAAAAACAGCAATGACAACTGCAACAACAATAACAACAACAAAAAGCTGGGCGTTGTGGTGGGCACCTGTAGTCCCAGCTACTCGGGAGGCTGAGGCAATAGAATTGCCTAAGCCCAGGAGTTGGAAGTTGCTGTGAGCTGTGATGCCATGGGACTCTACTGAGGGCAATAAAGTGAGACTCTTTCTCTACAAAAATAAATAAATAAATAAATAAAAATAAAAATTTCAAATTTATATGTTTTATTTAAAACCTAGTTCCTATATCTTACATCTTTTAAATTGTGCCTTTACTTGTTAACCTCATGGCAATGGGTTTATTCTCAAGTACCATTAATAACCTGGTAAAAGAACTAGTACTGAGTATCTACTACACATCAGACACTGAACTACAAAGCACACATCTCATTCAGTCCTCACAAAAGCCTGGAGAAATAGGTGATATTATTCTTTTGCTACAAATACGGAAACCGAGACCTGAGATTAATGATTTACACAGAAGCTAAAACTTGGGGAGCAAACCAGGGTGGTCCCCCAAGGTCTCTGTCTCTCTTGCCTTCTATTAAAGTAAGCCCAGCCACTAACAGGTAGTGACCTGAGAAAGGAACAAAATGAAATTAATGAGAAACAAAATTATAGTCCTCAAATAACCCCCATATCTAAATTTACTGTCCTGATTTTACATAATACTATTTGTCTCATCTATTTCATTTAACCCGAACTTTACCAGCTGATGCAAAAATTGTTTTCTTGTTCATTGGAAGGACCTATAACCTCTGTAACTTGGAAAACTTTGATTTAAAAACTTTACAAGTCTTCCTCCACACCCAGTAAGTTCAGTAACGTGTTTGAAGAAACACACCAATGAATACTAAGTTCCCTGAACCCAACACTGTCTCAGCCTAGTTCTCATAACTAATGCAAAAGAGAAAGTTCCTTAACCTAACTCTAAATTGTTATAAAATCAATTATTTTATAAGCTGGTCTCTCATATTTTAAGTGCCTGCCATACCTAAACATGTTTAAACATTACAGTTAAACTGTGGTCATTGAAAGCAAAGTTGTCTTTTGTATAAGAAGCATCTTCCTGAATACTGCTTTGGGGCATTTCCTCTCTGGGGACACATAACCTCAAGGACACATTAATTGTGGGCATTTCTTTCATTTTTCTTTTTTTTTAGACAGTCTCATTTTGTCACCCTTGGTAGAGTGCCGTGGCCTCATAGCTTACAGCAACCTCAAAGGCTTGGGCTTAAGCCATCCTCTTGCCTTCGCCTCCCAAGTAGCGGGGACTAAAGGCGCCCACCACAACGCCTAGCTATTTTTAGAGATGGGGTTTCACTCTTGCTCAGGCTGGTCTCGAACTCCTGAGCTCAGGTGATCCACCCACCTGGCCTTCATGAGTGCTAGGATTACAGGTGTGAGCCACCATGCCCAGCTACTCTGAGCATTTCAAACTGGTAGACTTCATCAACTGTACACCTAGCCACTAACTTGTGGTTGTGTGGTATTTTTTTCTCCTGTTTCCTTTTTATAACAACTTTATTGAGATATAATTCTCATACTGTGCAGTTTACCCAGAAGTTTCTAGTATGTTCACAGTGCTGTGCATCACCACCAGAACCAATTTTAGAACATTTTCGTTCTCTGAAAAAGAATCTCCACGCTCATAGGTTTCATCCCTTCCCTTTTCTCATCTCTCCCTGCCCCTGGCAACTGCTAATCTATTTTCTGTCACTATGTATTTGTCTATTGTAGATAGCATATAAATAGAGTCATAGGACATGTGGACTTTGGTGACAGGCTTCTTACTCAGTGCCATGTTTGCAAGGTTCATCTATGTTGTAGCCTATGTCAGTACTTCATTCCTTTTCTTTTTACCAAATAGTATTCCATTGTATGGACATACCACGTTTATTTTGTTCCTTCATCATTTGACAGACATTTGGGTTGTTCCCATGTTTTGGCTATTGTGAATAATGCTGCTGCGAACATTTTTGTGTACAAAATTTTGTGTGTACTATGATTGCGGGGTTTTTTGTTGTTTGTTTGTTTGTTTGAGACAGAGTCTCACTTTGTCACCCTCAGTAGAGTGCTATGGCACCACAGCTCACAGCAACCTCAAACTATTTGGGCTTAAGCGATTCTCTTGCCTCAGTCTCCCGAGTAGCTGGGACTACAGGCACCCACCACAACACCTGGCTATTTTTAGAGAGGAGGTCTCGTTCTGGCTCAGGCTGGTCTCAAACTCATGAACTTAGGTGATTCACCTGCCTCGGCCTCCCAGAATGCTAGGATGACAGCCGTGAGCCACCACGCCTGGCCTTATGATTGTGTTTTTTGACTCTACCTTATAGGCTGTAATAGGCAAGTCCTGATTTTATTTTAAGCTTTTTATTTTAATTCCTTTTATTGTTTTTTTTTATTGTTTGGGATTCATTGAGGGTACAAAGAATTAGGTTACACTGATTGCATTTGTTAGATAAAGTCCGTCTTATAATTGTGTCACCCCCAAGAGGTGCGCCATACACCGTGATCCCCCATCCTCCTCCCTTCACCCCTCTCCCCAATCCCTCATTCCCCTATCCCACCCCTTGTATTAGATCATATACTGCCTTCATATTGCAATTGAGTACATTGGAATCTTGCTTCTCCATTCCTATTATGCTTAATTAAGAAGAATGTGTTCCACCTCTATCCAGGTTAATACAAAAGATGTAAAGTCTCCATCTTTTTCATGGCTCAATAATATTCCATAGTATACATGTACCACAGCTTGTTAATCCATTCCTGGGTTGGTGGGCATTTAGGGTGTTCCCACATTTTGGCGATTGTAAATTGAGCTGCAATAAACAGTTTAGTGTAAATGTCCTTATGATAAAATTATTTTTTTCTTCTGGGTAGATGCCTAGTAATGGGATTGCAGAATCAAATGGGAGGCCTAATTTGAGTTCTTTGAGGATTCTCCATACTTCCTTTCAAAAAGGTTGTATTAGTTTGCAGTCCCACCAGCAATTTAAAAGTGTTCCCTTCTCTCCACATCCACACAAGTCCTGTTTTTAAAAATCTGGGGGAGGGTGGCACCCATATAGCTCAGTGGGTACAGTGCCGGCCACATACACTGAGGCTGGTGGGTTCGAATCCAGCCTGGGCCAGCTAAAATCAACAATGACAACTTGACAACTACAAACAAAAAAACAGACAAAATAGCCTGGTGTTGTGATGGGCGCCTGTAGTCCCAGCTACTTGGGAGGCTGAGGCAAGAGAATCGCTTAAGCCCAAGATTTTGGGGTTACTATGAGCTATGGCACCACGGCACATCTACCAAGGGTGACATTGTAAGACTCTGTCTCAAAAAAATCTAGAGGAGGACCCCAATGGTAAATAGCAACAATAAAAATAAATAAATAGGTTTTAATTAAATTAAGAACCTTCTGAACAGCAACCTACATAACAGGAGAAACTCACAAACTATACATTCAGCAAAGCACTCATCTCCAGAATCTATAAAGAAATGAAATAAATCAGCAAGAGAAAAATAAACAACTCCATCAAAAAGTGGACAAAAGACATGAACAAAGTTTTTTCAAAAGAAGGTAGACAAATTGCCAGCAAACAATATGAAAAAGTGCTCAACATCACTAATCACCAGGGAAATGCAAATTAAAGCAACAGTAAAATACTACCTTGCCCTGTCAGAATGGCCATTATTAAAAAGTAAAAAAAAATAGAGAGAGAGAGGTGCTGGCATCAGTGTGTTGAAAAGGGAGTGTTTATACACTGTTGGTAGGACTACAAATTAGTACGACCCTATGGAAAACAGTCTGGAGACTCCTTAAAGAACTGAAAGTGGACCTACCATTTGATTTAGCAATCCCACTACTGGCTGTCTACCCAAAGGAAAAGAAGTCATTTTATAAAAAAGACACATGCCCAATTCACAATTACAAAGGTAAGTGCCCATCAATTCATGAGTGGTTAAAGATAATGTGGTATATACATATACCATGGAGTACTGCTTAGCCATAAATGGTATGAAATAATGTCATTTGCAGAAACTTGGATAGAGCTGGAGACCATTATCCTAAGTGAAGTATCTCAGGGATGGGAAAATACCCATGTTTTCACTGACATGTAGGAGCTAAACAATGGATACACACAGGCCCAAAGAGATATAAAGGACAATTGAAACCAAGAAGAGGGGAGGGTACAAAGGAGAAGAGGAATAAAAACTTGCCTATCCACTACAATGAACACTATTGTGGTGACAGGCACTCTAAAGTCCCTGACTTCAGCATTACACAATTCATCCATGTAACAAAAACACTTGAACCCCCTTCATATCTTGAAATTCATTCATTTATTCATTCATTTATGCTTTTATTTTTTGAGACAGAGTCACTCTGTCACTCTAGGTAGAGGGTTGTGGCATCATAGGTCACAGCAACCTCAAAGTCTTGAGCTCAAGCTATCCTCTTGCCTCAGCCACCCAAGTAGCTGGGACTATAGGTGCCTGCCATGTCTCCTGGCTATTTTTAGAGACAGGGTCTTGCTCTTGCTCAGGCTGGTTTTAAACTCCTAAACTTAAGCAATCTACCCACCTTGGCCTCCCAGAGTGCTAGGATTAACAGGTGTGAGCCACTGTGCCCTGCTAATGGTTTGAAATTAAAAAAAAAAAATCTATGGTGGGGAGAGAACTAGGGTTAGGTTATTTGAAATTTAAAGGGATCGTTTCTTTGCTTGTGTAGATGTAGAATTGCTTTCAAAAGGATTAACTAAAATATTGACATTAAAAATCAAAAAGTACTATGACCTAATTCTGCTTCATTTCAGTTGAGTGTTTTGGATTCCATCTTTTAATATGCTTGCGTTTTGGGGGTTTTTTTTTTTTTTGTTTGTTTGTTTTAGAGAGAGCGAGAGAAAGAAAAGTAAGAAATAGAAGTGTTGGTCCTAAGGGCTCTCTTGAAAGAATGTGGAATTAGTTTGGGTGGACGATTATAAAAGAACTTTTTTTTTCCATGGGGGCAGGGCAGCAGAAGCATGGACCAGAGAGGGGAAGGGGACAGAAGGAGAAGTTAGGAGGTGTGGGATGCCATCTGCTGTTGATTCAGCTTCCCCATGTTCCACCTACATGACCACAGGACGCTGGCCTGCAATACTCGGTGTAGCTATGGCTTGCTGTCTGGGTGTCATGTTTCATGGCTGTGTACCTCTGTGTCCAGTTCCACCATGCTTCTGACTAACCAGGTTCTGGTGTTGGGCTGTTGGTTTTTAGTAAAAGCAGGTGCTAGGAGGAACATTTTTGAAGGACAGATCAGCCCCTAAGGGACTTTGATAGACACAGTCCTAAAAACATTTCCGGGCTGTTTTTTTTTTAAATATCAGTTAACAGTTTTCAGTTTAACCGTGTTTTCCTTCCTGAAATCTTTAAGTGAGACTAATTGGTATGATTTTTTTTTTTCTGTGCATTGTTTTAAGGGGGTTCCTGTACTTGTCAAGTCTAGAATGGAGACAGAGATGATTTCCCCCCACATAGACCAACCATGCAGAAATGGAGTGACTTTATCTGTAATTTAATTTCCATATCCTTCTTTTTCTTTCTTTGGGAAATAGAGGGAAAAGGGGGCATTTTTACCAAATTCTAACTTACAATTCCAGGTGAGTCAGCAGGAATTTATGTGTATTTTTTTAATGCCTGGTGGGGAGAGACATTATAAGAAAAGGGTCAGTTTCCCCAAGATTTTATGTGCCAGACAGGAGTCAAAATTTTGTTCCTGCCTTTTAGTAACACCAGATATGTACACACCATTGAGCGCCCAGTTGTAAGTGCCTAGAAAAGCCTAAGTCAGGGAAGACTTGGTGAGAGCTGCTGGAACTCACAAAATCCTAGTGCTGGGTTGTAGTAGATTCAGTTGAGAAAAAAGAAGGCACCAGGCACACAGATATAAGAAGGAGCAGGGAACATCGGGGCCTGACTTGAACGTTATTTGCAGACCTGAAATAAATTTACTTTAAAATAAAAAATAAAGAAAGTTATTTGCAGCGGTCTAGAGGAATTGTACTGGTTAGGTTGGTTGACCAGATTTTGGTGGTAGTGCAAGTTTGACTGTCAAGCCAAGGAGGTGAATTTGATGCCATAAAAAAGAGGAAGTACTGTGGGCCCTCCATACCTGCGTGTCTTCATGTGGACCTGCGGATTGGGAAGGCCGACTGTGCCATGCCATTTTATGTCAGGGACTTGATCATCGTGGAGGTTGGTTTCTGCAGGGTGGTCCTGGAACTAATTCCTTGAAGGTGAAGGTGGGGGGACAACCCTAAAGACTTTTAAAAAGGAAAACAGCTTACTGTTTTAAATAAGAACTTTTGTTTCCATTTTACACCTGAGAAAATATCTTTTCAAATAATATGTCTTTTCTTTTTTTTTTTTTTTTTTGTAGAGACAGAGTCTCACTTTATCGCCCTCGGTAGAGTGCCGTGGCCTCACACAGCTCACAGCAACCTCCAACTCCTGGGCTTAAGCGATTCTCTTGCCTCAGCCTCCCGAGTAGCTAATAATATGTCTTTTCAAATATTTCTAATAATGTCTTTTCAAATAATTCTCCAAGGTCACACAGCTGGTGGGGTGAGATCCACCAGACTCTAGAGTCTTCCCACACATCCCTGCACTAGCCTGCGTTATCTGAAGGCACAGGTTGGCTTGCACAGGACCAAGACTCCATCCAGCCCTGACGTTTTGTGACCTTGTGACTCTGTACACAATGTGTTTGCTTGTCAATGTCACTCTCAGCTTAACTGGCTATGAGATGAAAAGGAACTCTGGGTAAGTCACTTCCTACTCTTTCTGTGGCTCTAGTAAAGCAGGGGCAGGAATGCAGGTAGGCCTCCACAGTCTGCACAACAACATCCCAAACCATTTCCAAGAGCTGCCAAGACTGTCAAAGAAGCTTTGGAGCTACAGGTCCCTGGGGAAGTCTTTCCTCCGAAGTGGGTGCTGCAGGGCTGATGGAGATCCCAGCAAGGTGACAGTGCAGCTACAGCACAACACAAGTTGACATTCCTGTTGCTGTCCTGATCCACCAGCCCAGGCAGGAGAACTTGAGGATTTTTTTTTTTTGTCCTAAAGTTTTCCATTCATTCCTTTATCATTCCTTCATAGAATATTTAGCAAATAGTTAAGCACTTAAAATGTACCAGGTCTTGCTCCAGGCTCTGGGCTTTAGCAAGGAACAAAACAACCCAAGTCCCTGCCTTCCTGGAGCTTACATCCCAGTGAGGGAGACAGAGAATGTGTACCCAATGTCTGGGAGCAGTGGAGGAGGGAAAAGGAAAGCAAGGAGAGAGGATAGAGTACCAGGCTGGTGCAGGAAGGCCTCTGTAAGGGGAAGGCACTTGAGTGGAAACTGGTGAAGCCTGAGAGCCAGCCGTATGCAAGTCTAGGTCTAGGCAGAGGGAACAGGGGATTGAATTCATAGACCTGAGACAGGGTTGTCTGGGGACCAGCCAGCAGGGCAGTGTGTGAGGGAGTGCGGAGGAGCCTGGGAGGGCCAAGGCCACCGAGAAGCTCAGGGAGTTCTGTGCAGGCTACTAGAAGGAACACAGGGCTTTGTTCTGACCAGCTCTAGGTGTGTTTCAAGCATTCTTCCTGGCTGGCTGGCCTCTAAATCTACAGTCCTCCCAGAGAGCCTTTTCATTTTACCCAATGGCCTTTTATAGTATCTCTTTTCTGGCTGGACTAACCACCATCAGTTCTGTTGTCTGTAGCTATGAACCCTAACACAGAGCTTAGAGGGGATGAGGGGAGACTCAATTACATAGAAGCAAATATTGACCAGTTTTACAATAAAATCAAATCTGTTAATTTTAAATAAATAAAATAAATTTTTAATTATTAGGGTACCTAATAGTTGTATATCATTATTGGTACATGTGATGCTTTGATTCAAGCATACAGTGTGAATTGATCAAATCTCAGTAATTGGAGTGGCCATCACCTCAAGCACTTAACTTTTTTTGTGTTAGGAACATTCCACGCCCACTCTTTTAGTTATTTTAAAGTAAACTCGGGCGGTGCCTGTGGCTCAAGGAGTAGGGTGCCAGCCCCATATACCAGAGGTGGCAGGTTCAAACTCGGCCCTGGCCAAAAACTGCAAATAAATAAATAAAATAAAAAAAGAAATTAAAAAATTAAAAAAAAAATAAACTCTAACTTATTGTTGATTATAGTCACTTTGTTACACTATCAAATATTGTTCATTCGGTCTAACTATATTTTTGCATCCATTAACCATCCCCATTTTATCTCCCACTACCCTTCCCAGACTCTGGTAACCATCATCCTATTCTCTGTCTCCATGAGATCAATTGTTTTTAATATTTAGCTCTCACTTATGAGTAATTATGCTAGATTTGTTTTTCTGTGCTTGGCTTATTTCACTTAACATGATATTCTCTAATTCCATCCTTGTTTTAGCAAATGGCAAGACTTCATTGTTTTTGTGACTATATAATATTTCATTACGTATATACACCATAATTTCTTTTTTTCTTTTTCTTTTTCTTTTCTTTCTTTCTTTTTTTTTGAGACAGAGTCTCACTATGTCACCTTCAATAGGGTGCTGTGGCTCCACAGCAACCTCAAATTCTTGGGCTCAAGCTGTTCTCTTGCCTCAGCCTCCCAAATAGCTGAGACTATAGGTGCCTGCCACAACACCTGGCCTTTTTTTTGTTGCAGTTGTCATTGTTGTCCAGCGGGCCCCGGTCTGGGTTTGAACCCGCCAGCCTTGGTATATGTGGCCAGCGCCCCAGCCACCGAGCTACAGCACCGAGCCCATACCATAATTTATCTATTCATCCACTGATGGACACTTAGGTTGATCCCATGTCATGGCTATTATAAATAGTGCTGCAATAAACATGGGGGTGCAGAAATCTTTTTTTATAATTCTGATATACTGAATTCCCATCCTTTCGATATATACCCACCAGTAGGATTACTGGGTCATATGGTAGTTCTATTTTTAGGATTTTATTTTGCTTTGTTTTGTTTTTTTGAGACAGAGTCTCACTCTCTCACCCTGGGTATAGATCCGTGGCCTCAGCCTAGCTCATAGCAACCTCAAACTTCTCGGTTTGAGCAATCCTCTTGCTTCAGCCTCCTGAGTAGCTGGAACTACAGGTGCCCACCACAACGCCTGGCTAGTTTTTCTACTTTTAGTAGCAAAGGGGTCTCGCTCTTGCTCAGGCTGGTCTTGAACTCACCTCAGGAGATCCAACTGCCTCAGCCTCCAGAGTGCTAGGATTATAGGTGTGAGCTTTTTAGGTTTTTTTAGGAACCTCCATACTGTTCTTCATAGTGGTTGCACTAATTTACATTCCCACCAACAGTGTATGAGGGTTCCCCTTTCTCCATCTCCTCACCCTCATTCATTATTGCCTGTCTTTTTTTTTCTTTATTGAGACAGTCTCACTTTGTCAACCTCTGTAGAGTACTGTAGCATCATAGCTCACAGCAACCTCAAACTCTTGAGCTCAAGCAATTCTCTTGCCTAAGCCTTCCAAGTAGCTGGGACTACATGCACTTACCACAAAGCCCAGCTATTTTTTGTTGTTGTTTTTGTTTAGCAGGTCGTGCTGGGTTTGAACCCACCAGCCCGGTGCATGTGGCCAGCGCCCTAACTACTGAGCTACTGGTGCCCCTGTTGCCTGTCTTTTTGACAAAAGCCATTTTAACTGGGGTGAGATTACGTTTCACTGAAGTTTTAATTTGCATTTCTCTGATGACTAATGAGATTGAGCATTTTTTTCATATATCTATTGGCCATTTGTATGTCTTCTTTTGAGACATTTTTATACAGATCCTTTGTTCTTTTTTTTTTTTTTGTAGAGATAGAGTCTCACTTTGTTGCCCTCGGTAGAGTGCCGTGGCGTCACACAGCTCACAGCAACCTCCAATTCCTGGGCGTAGGTGATTCTCTTGCCTCAGCCTCCCGAGTAGCTGGGACTACAGGCACCCACCACAATGCCCGGCTATTTTTTTGTTGCAGTTTGGGCCGGGGCTGGGTTTGAACCCGCCATCCTCAGTGTATGGGGCCGGCACCCTACTCACTGAGCCACAGGCACCGCCCCCTTTGTTCATTTTTAAATCAGATTATTTGATTTCTTTTCTATTTAGTTGTTGGAGCTCCTTACATATTCTATTTATTAATCTCTTGTCAGACAGGTATTTGGCAATTTTTTCTCCCATTCTGTGGGTTGTCTCTTCACTTTTTTGTTTCCTTTGCTGTGTAGAAGCTTTTTAGCTTAACACGATCCTATTTGTCTGATTTTGCTTTGGTTACTTGTTTTTGGTTTTTTTTTTTTTGTAGAGACAGAGTCTCACTTTATGGCCCTCGGTAGAGGGCCGTGGCCTCACACAGCTCACAGCAACCTCCAACTCCTGGGCTTAAGCGATTCTCTTGACTCAGCTTCCCGAGTAGCTGGGACGACAGGCGCCCGCCACAATGCCCGGCTTGCTTTGGTTACTTGTTATTTGGGGATATTACTCAAGAAGTCCTTGCCCGGACCAATGTCCTGAAGTGTTTCCCCAATGTTTTCTTTCAGTAGTTTCATAGTTTCAGGTCCTAGATTAAAGTCTTTAATATATTTTGATGTGATTTTTGTATATGGCAAGAAATCAAGGGTATAGTTTCATCGTTCTGCATTTGGATATCCAGTTTTTCCAGCACCATTTATAGAAGAGACGTCAAACCATTTTAAAGGCTAGAAGAGATGTACTCAAATATTATATTTAAATCATTACATTTTGGTTGAAGGGGCTCAGCCTTGACCCCCAAAAGGGGCTACTTATCATCACTGTACCCTCCCCTAGAAGCCAGGAGGCGGGTTCTGTCTCCTTGTCACCTACCAGCTGAGGGCCTAAGCTGGTCACCCCTTGCTTGACCTTTCTGGGGTCACCTGTATAATTTGACTAGTTATATTATTCCTGCCAGAAGTGGAGGGAGGAAGAAAACAATGACTTATTGAGAGTCTTTTCCATCTTGGAGGTCTCTGATCCTATGAATAAATTCCATAGAATGTTTGTTCTTAAGGGGGCTGCAATGTTCTTGAGTTGTGTCCAGGGAGTTGTGATTTACATTTATTTTATGCAAACCTCCCCCCCCCCGTTATTTTTTGCTTTCAAAACACTTTTACATCTGTCCTTGATCTTTATAAAATGGCTCTGTATGTCATAATGGATAAGAGCGTGGAAAAATAGACGTAATACTGAGAGCCAGGTCTACATTTTCTAACTGTGTGGTTTTGAGCATGTCTCCTAACTGGCCTGTTCCATGGCTTCTTCATTTGAAAAGGAGAATGAAAATAGTACCTATTGCAAAGGATACTGTGAGGATAAATGTGGTGATGCAGTGTCTGGCTCAGTAAAAGCTCACTGAATGGCAGCTATGAGGATGCTTGTATGTAATGATTTCCACCCAAGAGGAAGGAAAGCCTAGACCAGGAAGATTAAGTCATTTGCTTAAGTCACATGATAAAACCAGAGCTAGAAGCTGGGGCTCATGGAGTCCCTGGCCAGTGCTCTGTCTCTCTGGGATTCATTTTGGTTTCTAGGAAAAAATGCCATATAGACTGATGGCAGCTGGGTCTGGCTTTTGTAGGGGATTGGGGGACAGGGCTCCCTTAGCACACAGGACCTTCAAACCTAGGCATTAAGAGCCCCTCTGGGAGGGGCATCTGGGGGAGCAGAGAACTGGGTGTGTCTCCCTCATTGTTCTCTGAGAGGCAGAGGGGGCTCAGGATAGGGTGTTCCCGGGACTGCCGGCCTGCTGCTGGCCAGATCCTGCAATGCTCCCTACAATCCTCCCTGGGACATCACAGAAACCACGTGGAGTAGGGAGGGGGTAGGACAGGCAGGGCTTCTCTCCTATGGCAGGACTGTAGCTCAGGCTAGGGAGCTGAGTATGGGAAGTTGCTCTCATCAGCCTGTTTGGAAAAAGAAATAGACTTTGCCCTATGGGGCAGGGGCATCAGACATCCTTTCCAGCTACCCTGATCACCCTGTTGCCTGAGGACTGTTTCCTTTGGTCTTAGACGCAGAGTGGCAGCCCTTGCTCCTGGCAAGGTAGATTTAAGGACCACTTGGATGGGTTTTCTTGGGAAACAAAAGCACTTAGAATTTTGCTTCAGGCAGTGTAGCACAGGAAGAGGTCCACACACAATCAAGCTCCAGGTTTGAATCCCAGCTCTGCCTCTTGGTGCATGTGGGTAGGTGAGTGGGGGTGTGCTTGGGAAATTATTCAGCCTCTTCAACTCTCAGTTTCTACATCTGTAAAATGGGAACGAAAACACCTACCTCAAAGATTTGTGGTATGAATTAAATCAAATGACACATGCAAAGTGCTTAGCACGTGTGTGCACGTGGTGGCTATTTTTATCATCATCATTATTATTATTAGGCTTGTTAGGGGCTGTACTAGTCTGTGGGTGGAAACAGCTTTCGTGTGTAGCTCAACCTCTTGTAGGCTATGCATTGGCTGTGACTCAGGATTCTAGAATGACTGAACCAAAGATCTCAGACTTCTCTTTGCTGTATTGTTATTTGCAGTTATTTAGTCTGAGGTATAGGTATCCAGGGTAGATAATTAAGTTTCTACTGATGTGTGATGCCATGCTATTTATTTCTCTTTTTCTCTTCGGTTTAATTTAGTGTCCTTGAAAGAAAAAATAGTTATAGAGCTAAATGTATTGATGGTTTACTATCCTAAAAGCTTTACATAAATTATCCATTCACAGAACAACCAGATGAAGAAACGCAGTGCTTCAACAATGCCTAATACTACTACTACTCTGCTAGTATGCAGCAGACCTGGGCTTCCCATGTCCCATCCAGAGCCCACATTGGCCTCTGTTTTGCCTCCTTACTTAGCGTGGCAATGGTTGTTGTTGGTGACCTTGAGAGATTAGGTAGTCTGGTCTATCCGCCTTACTCCCCTTGTAGACTGAGCTGTGCATCAGGGGAAACCTGTGCTACTTTAGAAACTCCAGAGGAACCTGCCACCTCCTCCTTTGGTGGCTGTTTTGGTAGCCTTCTGGAGAGTCAGTAGCTTCTTCCTTGAGTCCCTTTGCAGTATCCTAAAGGAGGTAAGGAAATTTTATTGCAAAATATGACTACTTAACATAAACAATATTTTGAATTAAAGACCATTCACAATCTGAAAGCATTAAAAAGGGCTTTCCCTCTATCTGCATAAAACCTTCCCAGGATCAAAGTGAGCAACTGACTTCCCTTCCTCCCCCTGAATCTAGCAGACCTGGCTCAAATCATTTAAAACACAATACCTGTCTCTCAGGTTAATTTACAAGTCAATCTGTTTCCCCCACCTATTCATCCTCCCTAGCAACACTTGCGGCACCCATATTACACATTCTCCTCCTCCCTTCAAAAAGGCATCTATAAAGGTATCTGACCATCCTGTGGTTCCCCCCATGTGCGTGGTATTTGGAAATAAACATTTCTCTTATTAATCTGCCTTAACTGTGAGTTGATCTTTCAGCAAACTTTCAAGGAAAAAAGGGTGAGTTTTTCCATGATCCCTACAGACCCCTCGAGGCCAGCTTTCCATCCTCAAAACAGTTAGGAGATCCATTTTGAAGCATGCTCTCAATCCTTGGGTGGAAATGCAGACAGTGAGGTGATGTCCCCCTAGCATGCAGGTGACGGGGCTTTCTGCCGCTCTGGTTGTGGTGTGTGGCATTCAGTGCCAGACATCCTCCCCACCGGCCCTCCAGCCGAGGCCCTGCCCGCAGCTGGCTCCTTCCACACAGGTTTGCCTCCACTCTGCTCTGGGGAGCAGAGGAAGTGGTCTGTGGCCAGGTGCATCATTCAAGGAGCTGAGTGACTGGCCATGTTCGACCTGGATCGTAGTCCATGGGGTGACTATGTTGACAAGGAAGGTGGATCTGCTTATCTAGAGGCCTTGGAGCCTGAGAACAAACATGCCCTGGAGGTTCCTTCATTCAACAAGCATCTATGGAGAACCTGCTTTGTGCCTGGAGAGGCCCATATGAGAGACAGCAGCATTGGAGTTGGTGTTGGGCTGCCTGGGCCAGTGGAGGGAGCTCCACTGCTCACAGAAGGATCTGGGGCTGGCAGAAGGGCCAGGTTGGCTCTGCTACTGTTTATCTGAGCAGATTCCATGACAACCAGGAGATAAATACCTGAGGTTAAGCAAAGCCTAAAAGGAGATTAGGTGTTAGGGTAGGATGGGCCTGTGATTTGGAGACTCTTTAGTGACCAGTGTCTAATGGGTATCTACTCATCATGCTTAGTTTGTTAATTAATTAATTTACATCCCATCCTACTCCAGAAAGGCTTCGGAATGACTCCATTCAGCAGGTGTCTTAGAGAGAAGATAGGTGCCACAAGCTTGCTCTGAGTGAAATGGTGGAGTTGATTTGGGCCCCAGGAGGGCCATTTACCAGCTGCTAGCTCCACTGCATGCTCCCAGGGCTGGCTCCTGAAAGCACAGCTTTTGCTGCCAAAGCTGGTTTGCAGAGTTTCTGTGATCACCTCTGGGTCTCTTTGCAACAAGTGGCCCCAACACCTTGCCTTGAAACAAATCATGTGACTTAAGAGAAGCAAACCTGACCTCAATTAGCAGGTGCAAACATCAGTCATTGGGTAACCAGGAGGCCAGCCTTTCTGGTTGGTATTGAGTGCACTGTTCAGGGTGTGATAAAGGCTGTCTCTCACAATTTATGATTTCCAGTAAGCCAGAGGGCTTTAAGGAAGTGCCAGGGGCAGGTGAGAGACTCCAGGCCTGGCCCCCTGTTGAGCTGGCAGAGTAATTTCTGCAGAGATGGGAGGGGCAGGGAGTGAGGCTGTGCTCCTACTAAAGATTAGCCCTGTATGAGGCACAGCCAGAGAGCCACATTGTCTGCCTAGCAGTAGATGGTGGAGCCAGTTACTGCTCCCGGAGAGGCAGCTATGTGCACTCTTAGGGTGGGGATGTGTGAAAAGGAAGATATCTGTCTTCACTGTGCTGGCCAATGTGCTTACCTACTGCTGGTGCCAGGCCAGCTAGGAGCTCTGGGCACATTCCTGTTAGTGTGGGCAAGCAGCAGCTCCAGCTGCTCTCATAGAAAGCTGGAAGAACACTTTGGGACCTGCAGACACTTGAGCTGGGCTTCCTCAGTATCTGGCCTTAAAGGAAGTCCAGGCCATGAAGCTGTAAATGGGCGCATATCCCACCTTGGCATAGGAAAGGAGCCAAGCATCCCTCCTTCCCTCTGATGCCAGGAGGGAGGCAGCTCCTGAGTTTCTCTGGAGCACCTAATCTGACAGCACGTGTGTACCTCCAAAGAAGATGTACGTCCAATTAAGTCAGCTTGCAGCAAAAGAGGCATGAGCTCACTCAACAGGTAGTTACGAACTTTCACTGCATGCCTCCCACTGTTCTGGGTGCTGGGCAAACAGCAGTGGACAGACAAGGTCTCTGTTCAAACGGAGTTGCAGCCTAGTGATGGAGATAGACAACAAACCAGAAATAAAATGTCAGCTCCAGTATTAAGTGCCGCCTAGCAAATTAAAATAAACTGAAGCATAAATCAAGTGACTGTTTTTTGAGACAGAGTCTCACTCTTTGTCGCCCTTGGTAGAGTGCTGTGGCATCATAGCTCACAGCAACCTCAAACTCCTGGGCTTAAGCGATTTTCTTGCCTCATCTTCCCAAGTAGCTGGGACTACAGGCGCCTGCCACAATGCCGGGCTATTTTTAGAGACTGGATCTTGCTCTGGCTCAGGCTGGCCTCAAACCTGTGAGCTCAGGCAATCCACCCACCTCGGCCTCCCAAGTGCTGGAATTACAGGCGTGAGCCACCACCCTGGCCAAGTGACTGTTTTGGATTGGGTAGCCAGGGACGACCTCTAAGAAAGTGTCATTTAAGGAGATACCTGAAAGAGAAGACTGAAAAAAGAGCAAGTGAACAGTCACATGGTCCGGTTACTTGTCCTATCTCTCATATAGGCAAGAGAGCCAGGGTGACAGCAGGAGAAAAAGAATGTTCCAGAACATATAGCTTACAATGCTTTGGAGTATGTGACACTGTTTTTCTTACTTTCTGGATTTTGCCCTAAACATTCACTCAGTAGATCTTTATTGGGTGCCCTCTGTATGCCAGGCACTCTGCTGGATGGTGGTGAAATTGAGATGAATGTGTCAAGGTCCCTTCTCAAGGAGTGTTCAGTGTGGGGAGAGTTAGGTCTGAAAACCAAGACAGGGTGGTAAGTACCGTGGATGAGAGAATGCAAGAGGGCTGCAGAGGCACAGAGAGGGCTTCCCAACCCACTGTGGGCACTGAGAGAAGGAGGTGCTCTCCCCAGAAGAGATGCACCTGGGAGGTCTTGTTTTTTTTTTTAGACAGTGTCACTCTACCGCCCTTGGTAGAGTGCTATGGCATCACAGCTCACAGCAACCTCCAACTCTTGGGCTTAAGCGATTCTCTTGCCTCAGCCTCCCAAGTAACTAGGACTCCAGGTGCCCGCCACAACGCCTGACTCTTTTTTTGTTGTTGTTGTTGCAGTTGTCATTGCTGTTTTAGCTGGCTGGGGCCAGGTTTGAACCCGCCACCCTTGGTATATGGGACCAACACCCTACCCACTGAGCCACAGGTGCCTCCATCTGAGTCAGGTTTTATATATATATATATTTATTATTTATTATTTTTTTTTTTTGCAGTTTTTGGCCCCACCTGGGAGGTCTTGAAGGCTGAGGTCAAGTTAGCCAGGTGAGGGAGGGAGAGAGCGTGTGTTCCAAGCAAAGACAGTGGCCTGTGTAAAGGCCTGGAGGGCAGGGTAAGTAAGCAAAGGTGAGAAGGATGCTGGAGGGTCTTGAAGACAGAACAGGTGGCCTTGAATGCTCTGCTCTGAAACCTGTACCAGACCCTTGAGAACAGCTTATAGAGTTAAGATAGATTCCTAAGGGGCCAAGTCAGCAGCAGGTGAAAGTTTGAGGGAAGAACACTGAGATTATGCGTGGCTGTGTGGCTGCTTGGCTGCTCAAACCCCACTCTCTGAGCCTGCCTTCCCACCCAGGAGCTATCCCCTGGGAGGACCAGCCCACTCCAAGCAGCCATCTTTCCCAAGTCAAAATAGAAGGTTCACCTGAACCAGGCATGCAGCTGGGGGAGAGTGCAAGTTTTTACACCTCCAGGTGAACTCACTGACTGCTTGGTTTTGCCGGGTGGAGCAGGGGTGCTGAGTTAAAGCCTATTAATCTAGAAGTAAGCACAGTCCTTTGCATTTAGGGCAGGAAGGCTGTCTTTGCAAATCCCTTTCTTGCAAGTCTCACTGGGTTTTTTGCAAAGACATAGTTATCACATCCCAGAGAATGCATGATTTGATTTTAAAGTAAGATAATCCTGTGTTCATTCCAGCATCATAGGTAAGATAGTTTTCCCCCATCCTTTTCTCTCACCTATTCCCCTTCTTTTGTTTCCCTCTTTCATCCCTGATTCCCCAGAGCCCCTGATTATCCTTTCTACACACTCGTAACAATACCTGATTACTTGGAAGTTTCCTCAACCATTTGTGATCTGTTGAAAAACAGGAAGTAAGCAGAAAGAAAAAAAGGCCAAGTCTAAAGTCCAAAATAAATTAATATTTATTGAGGATGTGTGGACTTACTATGTCCTGAGTGTCATGCTAAACTCATCACATTCTCTGTTTTGTTTGATCTTCCATTTGTCCCTGCATCCACTTTCCATCCCCTCCACCTGCTCTGAGCTGGGAAGCTGACCTGAATGGGCCACATCACCCATCTCCCTTGCCTCTGGCTTTGATTAGGTTTGGCCAGCAGAAAGCACTGGCAAGGAATGAGGGACACAGGAAGATGAGGTCAGGAGTTTATTTCTCCAGGTCCCCACAGCTCCTGCTAGATGCCCAATCCAATAGCTCCCTTCTTCGGATCTCCAAAGAACCTTCAGGCTCCCCACTACTACACTAGCCCCCCCAAACGCTTCACTGTCCTTTGTTTCCCTAAGCCCTTTCTACACCTTTGTAATTTGAGTATGCTATCTGTTTCCTACCTGACCTGACTATACCGTAAGTTTATGAGGTAGGTAAGCACTATGTTATTCCCATTTTAAGGCAAGGATTCAGAGGCTTAGAGAAATCCAATAAGTATCAGCACACAGCTGGTAAATGGGTTGAGCTAGGTCTCAAATCCAGGTGTTCCTGATCTCAAAGCACGTGCATGTTTAGTCATATCAAATTTCTTCATGAAACATGTTTTCTCTGGTATTTTGTTTCCTAACAAAATAGAGCAAAAAAAGAGCAAAAACGGAAGTGAGTGCTAAAGGCAGGCTTTCAAATAGATCATAAGAAGTGACTGGTGGCAATCTGAGATTGAGAAAGGGCCCAAAAGCTTTTGAAAATAGGCCTACGAACTCCAGAAACCGCTGGAGCCCACGCTTGCCATGTCCTCTGCACTCTCCTCTGTGCCTTCTGAAGGCCAGAGGCGCTGGCCTCACAGGAGCTGGGGTAAAGTGCTTAACTTGCCAAAAGAGGTAACCTGGGTTGCCCAATGTTGCCCTCCGTGCCCCTAACACTGGTCTGTATTTAGTAGCCAGTTTTCATATTTAGTTTGTGACAGAGGTTTTTTTGTTTTTTCTTTTTTCAGTTCTGAAACTGCTGATTCAGTTTGTATGAGGATATTACTTTTTTTAAGGAACTTTCAAAAACACCTAAAATTTAATTCTAGCTGTAGTTTAAGTTAGAGAATCCCTGGGTACAGAATTTTCTCCACTTTCCAGCATTTGCGGAATCTGATGTCACTTGGGGGTTGGAGGGAGACTCTGCGGGGAATGGCCAAGAAGTTGCCTTTGGTCTCCCGAACTGCCTAGTGGGGAAGGAAGGGCTTTTTTTACTTTGGAATTCTATTCTGTTTGTGTGCACTGTCTCAAGGTTATTAAGACAGCTCCTGTCTGGCCAGCCCTTTAACCTCTTACCTTCAGAGCAGAAAAGGCTTCCTTTACTTATATTTGACTGTTGGAAGGCTAACCTTCTAACATTTCTTTTCATAATTTTGTTTACATGTGTGTTAGAAACCACTCATTTTCCCACCTTTTCTTCTTAGTAACAAACCCAATTTTAGCTGGACCCTTTGCCACTCAGCTAAAAAACCATGTTTCCCAGGCAACTTCAGAGCCAGGTACAGCCATGTAACTGAGTTCTGACCAATGGGATTATAAGTGTCTCTTTTTTTTTTTTGTAGAGACAGAGTCTCACTTTATGGCCCTCCGTAGAGTGCCGTGGCCTCACACAGCTCACAGCAACCTCCAACTCCTGGGCCTAAGCGATTCTCTTGCCTCAGCCTCCCGAGTAGCTGGGACTACAGGCACCAGCCACAACGCCCAGCTATTTTTTGGTTGCAGTTCAGCCGGGGCTGGGTTTGAACCGGCCACCCTCGGTATATGGGGCCGGCGCCTTACCGACTGAGCCACAGGCGCCGCCCTAGAAGTGTCTCTTTAATAGGAGGAGTGTGCCTTCTACTCTCTCTGTCCTACTTTCTTTTTTTTTTCTTTTTTTTTTTTGTGATTTTTGGCCAGGGCTGGGTTTGAACCCACCCCCTCCGGCATATGGGACCGGCACCCCACTCCTTGAGCCACAGGCGCCGCCCTGTCCTACTTTCTTAAATGAAGATGCAAGGACAGTGCTTTAGCAACCACCAAGGACGGTGAAGATGAGGGCTGTACTCTGAGAATAGGAGCAGGATGGGCCAGAAGCCTGTGTCCTCAATGACTCCTGGAGCCATCATACCAGCCCAGGCCTGACAATTTCTGGACTTAGTTTTCTTTTCAATGTGGGAATGAAAGAACTTCCACCTTAGTTAAGCCACAGTTGTTTTCTGTAAATGAACAAAATTCTAACCAATATAAAATATTTTAATCTATATGGTTTTTCTTTTGGAACACTTATTTTTTTTCATTACTGATATGTGCTTTTTATATATGAAAGTTTTTTTCTGTCATTTTTGCTTTGAATATTCTCTCCTGTTTTGGGTCACCTTTTGATTTTGTTTATGAGTTTTGTTTTTAAAGTACTGGCAGGGGGGTTCTTTATTTATTTTTTAATTCCAGAATATTACCAACAGTGTTTATTTTTAACATGGTTCAAATTTCTGGACTTTTAAAATGTTATTTGCTCTTTTATCTAAAATTAGTTTCCACTTAATCAGATAAGTATTCACAAATATTTTTCTAGTTCTTTTATGATTTTCATTGTTTACATTTGGCATTTTAGTCTATTGACGAGTGTTTAGTGAATCTTTAATCTTTTTTCCAAGCCCCAACTACTCTCCTATGGCTCTAAACCTCATCACCTCTTGTTTACAACCCAACCAGGCCTAAGCCCCAAGATGGGCACATTCAGCACATAGAGCCCCCACACTCCTACCTCCCACCCATCCCTCCTTGGTGGGTCATCTGCCCACTACCTGAGGTAGTACTCTTGAAATTTGTCTTCACCGCCCCATGTTCAGCTGTATTCCAGCTCATCTCTAATTTCCGTTTCCCCAGGCCATTGACAGCCCTCGCTATATCCCAGGAGCCTTTTATTATTTTTTTCTCTGGCAAGACAGTATGAAGAATTTTAATATTTTTTCCAAGCAGATGTGGAGCTTTTTGAAATAAAATTCTGTGTTCTGATAAGAATCAGAAAATATACAAAAGCACCAAACAAAATGAAAATACAACCTGGAATCTCTCTGTTACTACTACTTAAGAAAGTAGTGCAAGGAGTGAAGTACATGAAAAAATGGAAACCCTATGATCCCCAAGAGATAACCCTTGTCAACAGTTGCTATATCTCCTTTCAGACTTACTTACACAAACAAATGTAAATCTTTATAAATATATTCAGGCACAGTTTTGTTCATAATAATCAGATCATACTATATACTTCATTCAGCAACTGGGTTTTTACAAGAAAGCAATTTACTGTATACATCTCTCTAAGACAGTACCTGGAGACCTACTGTGTTCTTTTTAAAGGCTGCGTGGTATGTATCCCACTGCATGGATGTACCATTATCCTCTCCTCCCTCACAGATGACCATGAAGTTTTCCAGTGCTAGTGTTTCTATAAAGTTTCTATAACCGGAATTGTTGAGGGGAATTTCAAGCAGGGGTGTCCAATCTGAGGCCTGCAGGCCACATGCTGATTTTGTGAGGACTTTTTTTTTTGGTAATTAGTTTTTGTTAGTATTTATATATTTAGTGTGTGGCCCAGACAACTCTTATTCTTCCAGTGTGCAGCAGAGAAAATAAAAGGTTGTATATCCCTGAAAAGGGTACATATATAATAAGTTATACATATTTGAAAGAGCCTCTTGCCAAAACCTGTACCAGTCAATGCAGTGTCCTTTCAAATGGTCCTTTCACAGCCAGTTCCCTTCCCTGATCATTCCTCACCCTGCTGCTGGAATTACTTGCATGAAGCTCAGATCTGATCATGGCTTCCATTTTTAAAAATACATCAATGGCTCCTCCCTGGCAGCAATTCCTGAACATTCATCTAGGCTTTTTCTTAGCCAGTTTGGGGCCTTTGGTAAGTAGACATCAAGACAGTGCAGACCAGATATGGGGGCTCATGCCTGTAATCCTAGCACTGTGAGAGGCCAAGGCCCCAAACTGGCTGGATTAGTTGGGCTCACAGGTTCAAGACCAGCCTGAGAAAGAGCAAGACCCCCCATCTCTACCAAAAATAGAAAAATTAGCCAGGTGTAGTGGCACACCCCTGTATTCCCAGCTGCTTGGGAGGCTGAGACAAGAGGATTGCTTGAGCCCAAGAGTTTGAGGTTGGTGTGAGCTATGATTCCACGGCCCTCTACCCAGGGGGCACAGAGTAAGATTCTGTCTCAAGAAAAAAAAAAAAAAGAAATGTCCAGAAGAATTATTGGCAGAGGAGCCAGTAATACCTATGAAAGATAAAGGAAAAAGGAGGAGAAGTAGGCAGAGAAAAGGCAACCATCAGACTGTAATGAAGGTCTAACTCCTGGGACACAAGAGAGGGAAGAAGGGTGAGGTAGAAAGAATGAACCTCTGTGATGCAGCCCTGAGAATGTCTCAGCCAGCCCAACCAGGAGCTCCAGCCACAGCTTGCCCGGAAGAGTCCCCCTTTGGGCAGAAATGGACAGGCCATAGCACCTCTGCCATGTTCTGGAATTAACTGGAAGTGCCCAGGAGGCACTGGGGCCTTGACTTGGAGGTGTGACAGGTCCCGAAGATGCACCCCGTCACCTGTCTGCACCTGTGCTACAGGTTCTCTGAATGGCCTGTGTCCATAGCTGCCATAAACTGCAACCTGCTTTCAGCTTTTTCTCCTCTTTCCCTGCCTCAAGCCCCGGTGGTCTGTGACACTGGCCTAACTACATGCCATTTCCTGTATAATCAACTGTCCATACCACTCCCAACCCCAACCTTTGCTCAGTCAGTTCTTACAGCCTGGAATGCCGTTGCTTCCCAACTATCACCAACAAAATCCTAGTGTGTTTTTGAGGTCCCTCTTAAATGTTACTTCTCTGGGTCACTTTCCTTGATCCCACCATGTAAAAGTAATTCTTCTTGCTTCTATGGTGATATTTATGGATCCGTACTTCCCAGGTTGGCATACTCTGAGCTATTGTTTTCAGATTCTTGTCTTTGCAAACCTCTAAACCGGGCACATTGTAGGCAAACGTAAATGCTGAGTGAGCAGTTTCCTTACTCCTCTCAAAGTACCTTGAGGTTGCAAAATTTCAACTCCTGGAATGATTGGAAGCACACAGTCAGTGGTCAATAAATGTTTGTTGAATTGTCTGGGACCTCAATATGAGTAGGGAGGTAGGTAGAAAGGTGGTAAGGGGACTACTTGGGAGGCTGAGTCAAGAGAATTGCTTAAGCCCAAGAGTATGAGGTTGCTGTGAGCTGTGACGCCACGGCACTCTACCCAGGGTGACATAGTGAGACTGTCTCAAAAATAAAAAAAGAAGGGGAATGTATTTACTATTGCTGGGGATCACTCTGTCTGGGGCCATATTAGAGTTTTAAGACTAAAGCATGCCTTCCTCTGTTTTTGTTTTCTGCCATGATTTGGAAAGACCCCACAGGTGGTTTTTTATATAATCATTTTATTGCCTCTGGCCAACAGATGGGAACTTTTAGGGGTCTTCCCTTTTCAACCACATTTCCATGAGTTGGGATTTTGCATTTCTTCATAACTTATTCTCCTTATTGGTATAACAGCCATTGTGATGCCTGGGATGAGATCTCGAGGGAGGATGGGTAATCATTTTCTGATTGGAGGCTCATGGGGTGGAGGGAGTTGGGAGGGTAGAAATGATTTTTCCTCTTCCTCTTTTCCAAACCCACTGCTAGTTAAAGAACTTCCTTGAGAGGGAACCCGTGGGAAGTGGCATTTTCTGGGGTAGACATAGCAGGGAGTGACACCAGGGCTTGGTGGGGATGAGGAAAGTGGAGAAAACACAGAGGAAGAGCCACTGACCCAGACTCTTTAGATCTGCTCAGGTGTCCCTCAGCCGCTGTCCTTTCTAGCTGAAGGGAGCTGGAGCTAGAATGGCCATATCCTCCATTCCCCTCTCAACCCTTCCAAGCTGTCAGGCCCTCAGACGAAAGTCCAGGTTTTCCCATCAAGGTGTGAGGGCTGTGTACCTCTGCCTCCTCTATTAGGGTTTTCAGCACAGGTGGAAACAGAGGCTCTGGCTGGAGGCTTTGGTTGTTGCACTGGGCTTAGCAGTGGTGAGAAATTCTTGGAGGCTTTGTAGAATGAAGAAGTCTATAGGCCAGAGTTTCTTATCCACAGATTTATCTTCAGAGGCAGTGTACCCCACCCCCAAGTGTTAACAAATTGTACATTTGGTGGAGGCATAGCTCTGATCAGATTCTTTTTCACCATAAAGATCTGTGATCCAAACCATTATGTAAACCCAAGAAGGAAAGCCCTCCTAAGACAATGTTTCTTACAAGAGAAACCTTGGCCTTTAAGAGCCAAGTTTTAGTTGGATTACCAGCACTGAGTAATGGAGGTCCCCAAATGACTCTAGAACGGTGTCTTTCAACCTTTCTTTTATCTCACTTGAACCTATAGTTAAACTTCTTTGGCATACTTCAGTTACATTGATCAAAAAACAAACAAAAAAAAAAAGAGTAGAAAAAAGAGTACACTTACTGCGCTTTGAACTTCTTTCATGAATAATTTAATTAATGATCTTTAAAAATGTTTGCGGCACACCTAAGATCCTCTCACAGCACACCAGTTGAAGATCACTGCTCTAGCAGGAAGCCCAGGCCAGGTACAGTGGCTCTCACCTATAATCTCAGAACTCTAGGAGGTGGAGGTGGGAGGATTGCTTGGGGCCAGGGCAACATGGCAAGACCTTGTCTCTTTAAAAAAAATAAAAATTAGCTGAGGATGGTAGTGCATGCCTATAGTTCCAGCTACCTGGGAGGCCAAGGTGGAAGGATCTCTTGAGCCTAAGAGTTGGAGGCTGCTGTGAGCTATGATCATACCACTGCACTCCAGCCTGGATGACAAAGCCAGACTTTATCTCTGAAAAATAAAAATGAAGAAAGAAAGAAGCCCAGATCCCACCTTCACACTGATTGTCACCCAGGAACATTGTATTCTCCCTGTAATTGGAGTTTATGGCAAGAAAGACCTATGGAGTTTGTTGCCACGGATTCAGAGATTTGGACCCCTGAGAGTTAGACCAGATGGTCTGGCACCACTTCCAGGGAGGAAACCCAGACACAGAGCAGACCCCCCCACACACACACAGGTGTAGGGAGGGGAGGGCAGCCATGATTACCCTGGTGAACATGAAATAATTCATACAAATAGAATACTCCTAGGCTTCTATATAAATTCCAGTATTCATTATTTCTTTTTTTCATTCTTCAAAACCTGTATTTCCAACCTGAGTTCTGGGCAGATTCTGGTTTCCATTTCTGGGAAACAGTTCTGCTGTTCCCAAAAACTGTCAGGACTATATGGTGCACAGCAGTGGACAACAAAGGAAAAGGAAAGCAGAAAAGGAAAAACGTGAATAAAAAGAAACTTCTCAAATTAGAGCAAAATACTGAACTCAGTTATGTTATGCAAGCACACAACTGTAGCGTGACGACCTCTCTGATTCTGACAACCCCTCTGCTTTTATTTTTTTAAGTCTTGGCCACAATTATAAGTAGAGAACCATATCTATTAAGATTTCCCAAGGGGTGTTTACATAAACAGTTTGGATACTTGGATCTTTTTAAACAACAGTTTCTGAAAAGACTGAAAAAAATCCCACTTATTTAGCAGACTGATGCCTTGAGCCAGTCCTGGGAGTCCCTGGGAGGCCTTGCAGAATCACTTCCTCCTGACTGAGTGGGGGCAGAGGGAGGGCCCTGGCTACTTCTGGAGAGAGAAGTGGGGAGGAAAAATCCAGCCTGAGGGAGGAGGGTGCAGTGAAAGAGAGGATGAGGCCCCAGATCGTCCTTGTACACGCAGCTGTATCTTGTCACTGAGAGAGCAGGGACCCAGGATGGAGCAGACATAGGTCGTCTGGGGACTTGGCCCTTTCCAGAGGAGTTTGTGTTCCAGGGACGCTCTTCCCATTTCACAATCTGATATGATGATGGAATCGGGGTTACTGGGCCCCTAAGTCATTTCTCCCTTCTTCCTTACAGTCTTAGTAGCCTCAGTGGCTTTGAGGGTTTCTCAAATTGGAGGAGCTGAGGTTCATCTGAGAAATGCCTACATCTCTTTTGACACATCCTTGTCACCAACACTTATCCCCATGCCAAAAGGCCATTTCAACCAGAAAAATTGGTCTTATATACCAGTGGGATTGGCTTAATATCATCCTCCCCCCACTCGTTTCAATTTTGTCTTTAGAAACAGATTTTGAATTAAGCATTCTTCCTTCCTAGATGTCTTTTTGCAAATACAATTAGCTAAAGATACATAACTTATTAGTACAAATTAACTTTATCAAACTGATGCATGCACTTCTGTTTAAAGAGAACTTGCTCTGGTGGTTCTTAAGACTTTTTCAAGGTCGCACTTTTCAGAATCTAATGGGATAGATAGACCCTTTCCCCAGGAATATTCTCAGACATCTAACCTGTTGCACTCTGGGGATTTCAAGTAGCCCTTTTAACCCTACCCTGAGATTCTGGGTTCTTAGGAGAGGATGGTTAAGTGGGGAAAGGTGGTGATGAATGACAAGAGCAGGGACAGACAGGGAACCTGGGTGTTTCTAGAGATCACTTGGTTCACAAGACCAGTGAAAAGGTCAGAAATAGCTGTCTGCTGCCTGACTGTGGTTGCTGCCTGTCCTAAAGAAAAGGTGTATCTCCATCAGCAGTGACACACAGCCATAGTCCTGGCACTTGTATCTCTGAGCTCCTATGAGCATGCTACTGGATAGGAGGAAAGCTGCCCTGGGGACACGAGAGCTGGCTTTCTACTGGGGAAGGCAAATGGCAGCTTGTGTCCATCTGGTAGGTTGGGGTCATCTTGGCAAGGTAACAGAGACAACTAACCTACTACTACCACCTCCTAGAAAAAAAAGGTGGAAGCTCGGGTGGCATCTGTGGTTCAAAGGAGTAGGGTGGCAGCCCCCTATGCTGGAGGTGGCAGGTTCAAACCCAGCCCCAGCCAAAAACTGCAAAAAAAAAAAAAAAGTGGAAGCTTGGACACCCCAGACTATAAACTCACTAGAGTTCAAGATCTCTTTTATTTTCTTTAGGGAAGTCAATTTTATGCTGTAACTTTTGAATCCTAGGGTATTGTTCTGTTCAAACTAGGGGAAACATAGGGAAAGTTTTTGGATCTAGACTTCATCCGAAAGCATCTCTGGGGATTTTGGAAATGATGCACCATAGTGAAACAGGCATGGTGATTGTTTGGAGTCCACAGCTTGTTATGAGAAGCTCCTCCTGTCTGTGCTGTGACTCAAGGAGGGGAGAATTCCCCCTTTGGGAGCCAGCTGGCCAAGTGTCAACAGTGCTGTCTTTGCAGACTCGGGCACAGAGGAGCAGGCCCTGCACAAAGGGAAGTCTGCAGGGTTTGGAAGGCTGGAATCGGTCTAATATACATGATAAGGGGCAATTTTTCTCTTAAACCAGTTAGACACAGTCCCTTACTCCCCACAGAGACATTCCCAGCACCTGGCATAGCATCCGACCCAAACTGGGCATCAGCACGTGCTCATTGTACCGATTAGAGGCTCAGCTATCTTCTACAGCATGTCCCAGGACAAGGCCAGGCCTCGCACAGCACACTGAAGTGGACACACTCTCATGGCCACATGAGGTCCTTCTCCCACATTCACCTTCAAACCTTCTCCTTCACGTCTCTGTGTTTTTTCTTTTTTGAGACAGTCTCATTTTGTCACCCTGGGTAGAGTGCTGTGACATCATACTTCACAGCAACCTCAGACTCTGGGCTCAAGTGATTCTCTTGCCTCAGCCTCCCGAGTAGCTGGGACTACAGGCGCCCGCCACAATGCCTGGTTATTTTGAAGGACGGGATCTCGCTCTTGCTCAGGACGGTCTCAAACTTCTGAGCTCAGGCGATCCACCTGCCTCGGCCTCCCAGAGTGCTAGGATTACAGGCGTGAGCCACCACGCCCGGCCAACAACTGCATTTTAACAAGTCCCAGGTGTAGCCGGGCGTTGTGGCGGGCGCCTGTAGTCCCAGCTGCTCGGGAGGCTGAGGCAAGAGAATCGCGTAAGCCCAAGAGTTAGAGGTTGCTGTGAGCCGTGTGACGCCACGGCACTCTACCCAAGGGCGGTACAGTGAGACTCTGTCTCTACAAAAAAAAAAAAAAAAAACAAGTCCCAGGTGATGCTGGTTTTGCCCGGGCAACTGCATCTCACTTCAGCACAGCATTAAGTGAGTGAAGTACCAGATGGGAGGGAGGGGTGGACAGGGGAGTGGGCAAGAGACCGTCGGCTTTTGGCTACTGCCTTAGGAGTTCAGACCTAATTCTGTAGACTTAACCTAGGGCCATCATGGATAGACTTGGTATAATGACCTGGTCTCTAGAGATACCCCACTTTAGGGCCTGGGGACTTAAAGCTGAAGTCCTGAAGCTTAAAGCTGTCCAGACAGGCAGGTGGTAAATTCATACTGAGCTTGTCTTTACAGAGATAAGCCTTGCCCTGTCCCCACATAGCACACGTGCTGAGGGAGACATTTTGCACTGCCAAAGAAGTATTGAAGCAAGGCGTTATTTTAAATATGCTCATCAGGGTTAGGTGCAACCACTCAATCCATGCAGGCAATGGGGATGGCAGGTGGAAAATCTGATCATTCAGGCAAAAGCAACAGTCTGGGCCTCAATAAAGAGATAATTAGTCTGTATTTTTCATTCTTGTGGCCCAGGGCCCTCCCAGATTCCCAGGGGCAAGGATGTTATACCACATACCCAGCTCGTTTTTGTCACTAGGGAAACACCTAGATCCAGGTAATTTCCTCCAAATGGTTTCTCTTGGTGAAGAAAGGGAGAGTTTGTCTCCTGGGCAGGGCCTGGTGGGGGAGGCATGCTCTATGGATGCCCAAGGGGAAGGATTGCCACCCCTTGCCAGGGTCATCCTTGTCAGGACCAACTGGAGCAACGGGACTGACTCTTTCCCCAATGACCCAGGCATGCAGCACAGATGCCATCTGTCATCCTGCATACTGGCTTCCAGTCACACCTCCAGTAAGCTACACTTACTGAGTACCAGCTCTCTACAAAGTAATCTCCTGATCGCAGTTGAGATACAAAGACCAATCAGCCATGGGCCTGCCTTCCAGAAATGTACAATTTAATAGGAGGAGCAGAGAGAGAAGCCATTCTTGGTCAGTAAAGCCCTTCTACCTGGTCCCTCATTCCCTACCTCCACATCCCTGGCTTTAATCTAGCTGTCCTCACTCCATCAGTCGCTCCTGCTGGGGGTTGGGTGACCTCACTCATTCATCCCTTCACAATACCAGGTATCACGGGTGTCTGGGGCTCCTGGAGATGAGTAAAGAAGGTGCTTGTGATCTGAGGGGGAGCCCTTCATCTCCCAGAGCTGGAGATAGCTAGGTTCTGATCTGGAGCTGTGCAACCACATCCCTGCTACTGGGGCTGTGACAATCACCTATGGGCTGAGGAACCCCAAGTCCCTCACCGTGTGGGCTGCACACTGCTAAGGAAACCTGGGCCCCCTTTGCTTCATTCAGCCTATTCCAGACCAGCCACACCAGAGGCCACTGGGAGTCACAGCTGCTGTGTGCAGGATGGTCCACAGGAAGATGGCAGTGTTCTTATCTATTAACTGTCCTAAAGCCTCAAGATACAGTTGGACAAGTATACACACAATGTGTTGCATGGTGCACCAGAGACATGCTTGGGTGTGGTAATAAGCAGAGTAGAGGAAAACCAGTTCTCTCCAGCAAGGGGAACCCCATTCCTGTCGTAGAGGGAGACGTGGTGGAAGCAACTCTCCAGGACTTTGGACCCTAGTGTGTGCGGCACACCAGACACTGTTAAGTACCTGCCAGCATCTTACTGAGTCCCCGCAACAAGCCTGCGCCACAGGTGTTATTACTCCTGTTTTAGAGCTGAGGACCATGCACTGACCTGGACATTTTAGTACATAGTGCCCATTGAGCACTGACTACGTGCTTAGTGGTGCAGACCCAAGTCTTCCTCATGGAGCTCACATTCCACAGGTGAAGTCACTTGCCCAAGGTGAGGCTGGAATGCGTCAGAGCCTAGATTCAAACTCAGGTCTTGTGGCCTGCAGAGTTTGTGTTACCCTCACCCCCCCAGGACTCACTAGCCCTCAAGACACCCCTCTTACAGGGAGCATAGACTGTCTGTGCACAGCCCCTGTGGGGAATTTGAGGATTCAGGAGCAAGGCTGTGTCAGGGATAGGGGAGGAGCTGCTGATCCTTTAGAACTTGACCATCCCAGTGTTTTCCCCAGAGAGGAAGGGCCGAGCTTCCCCAGGGACATTCAGTAGAGGAAGAGGGTAGTCTCTGTTCCAGGGTCAAAGAGTGACACCCTCTTCCTGCTGGAGTAGGGAATTCCCTTGGATTTCACTGGGTTTATGGGAGGGACCTATTGTTTCCTATGTTAGGGCCCTCAAGGGAAGAAAATTGAAGACTAGGGCGTGTCAGAAGATTAAATCAGCCACTGGCATCTGAGTGGCTCCTTTGGTTCAGGTCACAGCTCCTGTCCTCCCATGCTCTCAGCTCTCATGAGACCCATGGCACTGCCCTTGGGCAGTGATACTTTCTTTTATTTATTTATTTATTTTCTTTTGTGTTTTTTTGGCCGGGGCTAGGTTTGAACCCACCACCTCCAGCATATGGGGCCTGCACCCTACTCCTTTGAGCCACAGGCGCTGCCCAATACTTTCTTTTAACCCAAGGAAATGATCAGAGACTTGCAACCTCCCATCCCCTAACTAGAAAGGAAAAAAATACAGGATTGTTTATTTACTCACAGTAGCAATCAATGTAAATTACCAAGATTTGAGGATTAAATAAAATCCTGTGAAGGCAGAACCAAGGCAGAACCATAAATAAAATATAATGAAAATCTACATATAATGAAAAACTATGCAGCCATTAAAAATCATTACATTACAGAGAGAAAAATGACACGAGATGAGTGCTTTATAATAGATTTAGCTAAAATTCAAGTCATAAAACATACATGATCCCATTTTTTTTTTTTTTTTTTTTTTTTTGGTTGCAGTTCAGCCGGGGCCGGGTTTGAACCCACCACCCTCGGTATATGGGGCTGGCGCCTTACTGACTGAGCCACAGGCGCCGCCCCATGATCCCATTTTTAAAAAACATTTATATATGCACGGAAAATGGAAGGATACATAGCAAATGTTAATTGCAGTTATCTCTGGGTAGTAGAATTGTAAGTCTTCTTCCGTGTTCAGTATTTTCCAAATTTCCTTCAGTGAAAATGCATGTCTTTTGTAATCATGGAGAACAAATTCCCACAGTATATACTGGAGAGAGAAGAGAGAGGGAATGTTTTCTTTTGGCCCTAGGCGTGGATGGCCCCAGGCCCCAGACCCCAGCCAAGTTCCAGGAATGCAGATACTGTAGAAGCAACAAAGAAAGCCTGGGAGTAGCAGAGTCTGGGCAGCTTGAACTGAATTCACTAGGCTTGCTGGCCAGGTCTCATCTTAAATGTCATCTCATCTAAATGTCACACATTTAGAAAGAGGCCCCTCCCATACTTATTCTCTACCTTTAACCCCATTTTATTGCCTTCAAAGCACTTGACCCGCAGCTTGCTTATCTGTTTATTAGGTGATTATCTGTCTCTGGCACCATAAGTCAAGCTCCCTCAGAGCAGGGACCCTGTCCATCTTGCTCACTCTGACTTCCCATCAGCACGAAGGGCCCAAACCGGATCTTGGTTGGCAAGCAACTGAGGACTTGCTCAGTAGCCTCGAGTTACAGGCATTTATTCAAAGGCTACATGTGGCAGTGGGAAAGTAGAAACAACTTCATGGGAATCTAGAAACAGGCAGAAAGCTGGTTTTTAGGATCGGGAATGGATGAAGCTCAGCAACCTGGAGAACCTAGCCCAGCGTTAGTAAAAACAGTTGCCACTTACAGGTGTTGTGGAAGTGCCAACTTTGTGCATTACATTTTATAAACAAGGAAAGTGAAGGCAGGACCAATTTCTCTTAGAAGCCCGCACCCCTTTCCTCTCCACCCTCCTGCCAGCCAGCTGAGCTGCCCAGCCCACAACTTAGCTCCTCTCTTTTGAACCTGCTCCTCTGAGGTCCTCATTCCAACCATTCCACTGAATCTGCCCTCATCCAGATCCCTTGTGACTCCAAGATGCCAACCCAAACTGTTAATTCTCTGTCCTCTTGTTACTTGACCCATCACATCCTCCTTGCAACTCTTTCTCCTGGTTGCACTTGCTGAGCTATGAAATGGGGCTCAGCCCTTGACAGCTTCTCTCTTGCTATCTGCCCTCCTGGTGATCCTATATAATGGCTTTAAAAAGCTACATGCTGAGCACTTACAAATCTTCATTTCCAGCCTAGACCTCTGCCCTGAACTTCAGACCCACATGTCCACCTGCCTACAAGCCTCTCTAATTGAGCGTCTAAACGGCCCCTCACACCTAACATGTCCAAAACTGAGTTGTCGTCCACCCTAAACGTGCTCTATCTGCAGGCTTCAACAGTTCCCAAAATGACAATTCCAACCTCTCAGTTGCTCAGGCCAAAAATCGGGGAGTTCTCATTAACTCCTCTTTTTTACCTTTCACTTCCAATCCCTCAACAAATCCTATTGGCTCTACTTTCTAGAGTCTGACTACATCTCAGCTCCTCCATGCTCCTGCTCTGGTCCAAGCCACCATTGTTTCTTGCCAAGATTTCTGCAATAGCCTCCTATCTGGTTCTACCCTTCCTCCCCATTTTATTCTTAATACTGCCTCCAGGATAATCCTATTAAAGTGTGGGTCACATCACTTCTCTGTATGAAACCCTCCAATGGCTCCCATCTCAGAGTCAAAGCCCAAAGTCATACAAGGGTCCTCCTGGAATGCCTTGCGTTCTTCAGCCCTTCACTACCTTTCTGATCCAATCTTCCTTCCTCATCAGTCACTCTACTCTGGCACATTGCCCTACTCATTCATGGTTAGTTCACCTCCAGGCCTTTGCACTCGCTGTGCTCTCCACCTGGAAAGCTTATTCGTCATTAATTGCAAAGCTTATTCGTCATTAATTGCAAGGTTTGTGTCCTCAATCCTCACTTCTTTCAGGTCTTTATTCATAATTCCCCTTTTCAGGGGTCTAGCCTTCCTTGGACACAATTTTTGAATTTCAACACTCCTTCCTACCTCCTGCCCCAACACTCCCTATCCATTTCTCCTGCTTTATTTTTTCTCCATAACACTTACCACTTCTGACTACTATATTTTAATTTATTTATTTTGTTAGTTGTTGGTCTCCCCCAGCAGTCTGCAAGCTCTGTGTTGTATTCCCAGAGCCTAGGACAATGTCTGGCATTTAATAGGTGCTCAGTAAATGTATCAATGGAAATGAGGGAAGGGATCACTTACTGTTTATACAAGGCTTTGAGACAAGGTAGAAAGAGCACTGAGGTTTCTGCCAGCAGAGGAGCATTAACAGACTAAGAGAGCAAGAAGTTCTCCCAGTAGAGAATGCCCTGGTGGAATCCATGATGCCTATGTCTGCCTTGGACCATCAAGCAGCCAACTCACACCTCAGTGGCTTTTGAAGAACTCACCACCACACCACCAATGAGCTCTGCTCACTCAGCTTCCATCCAGGCTTGCTTTGCTTGGAGACCCATTCTCAGGGTTCTGCCTCAGTCACTTATTTTCCTTTTTTTTTTTTTTTCTGCAGGTGCCAGAGTTTACAACCTATTAGAGGAAGACAACATTAAGGTAAGAGAACAAAAAGGCTGTGTTTAGTTTGGGACTGCCCGACTTAAAAGGCCTCGGAAAATGTTCAGGACAGACCAGGGTGCTCAAAGTGTTGGCAGCTGGATAAAATGAAGGCCCACGGGGCTTGTGCTGACTTTCTGAACAGAGTGAGAACCCTGGGGACAGTGAGGACAGCTCAGTATCATCAGGTCTTTAGTCCCAGGAAAACAGTACTTCCCTTGGGAAAACATGGCACCGTTGGGGCCCTCAGCCTGGTCCTCCTGCTCTGCCTCCCCTACCCTCCTCCAGGCCTCCCCTTCCTCACTTCCTCATAGGCTCTGCCTGGCCTGGGTGAGGTCATGCCAGGCTTTGGCAAAGTGTCTAGGGCAGGCATCCTCAAACTTTTTAAACAGGGGACCAATTCGCTATCCCTCAGACCGTTGGAGGGCCGGACTATAGTTTTAAAAAGAAACCTATGAACAAATCCCTATGCACACTGCACATATCTTATTTTGAAGTAAAAAACAAAACAGGAACAAATACAATTCACACAGCTTCGTGTGGCCCGCGGGCCGCAGTTTGAGGACGCCTGGTCTAGGGCTTTGGCTGGGAGCGGTGGCTCACACCTGTAATCCTAGCACTCTGGGAGGCCTAGGGGAGTGGATCGCTTGAGTTCAGGAGTTTGAGATCAGCCTAAGCAAGAGTGAGACCCCATCTTTACTAAAAATAGAAAAGCTAGCTGGGTGTTATGATGGGTGCCATAGTCCAAGCAACTCAGGAGGCTGAGGCAAGAGGATTGCTTGAGCCCAAGAGACCAATGTGGCTGTGAGCTATGATGATGCCCTGGCATTCTATCTACCCAGGGTGACAGAGTGAGACTCTGCCTCAGAAAAAAAAAATTTTTCTATGGCTTTGGTTTTTAGCAAGGCTGGTTTAGTTTTGGATCAAGAGGAATATACAAGAATCCTTCTAGCATAGAGCTTCTATGATTCTGTGATAAATCTCAATCCAAATTTTAAAAATTGGAAATACTCGCAAATAATGGATGTGGGAGAATGTGTGTGGACATATATGTACTGCTGACATGCCTGGCAAAGGGGTAGCTTTTAAAAATGTGTTCAGCCTTTGACCAAGTAATTCTAATTTCCAGAATTTATTTTAGGAAAATAATCACATTTGTGTAAAGGTATATGTTCAAAGATATGTATAACTGCGTGGTTAATAACAGAAAAAAAAGGAAACATCTGAAAACCCAACAAAAAGGAATTGGTGGGCAGCACCTGTGGCTCAAGCAGTGGGGCACAGGCCCATATACGGGGGTAGCAGGTTCGAGCCCAGCCCCAGCCAAAACTGCAAAAAAAAAAAAAAAAAAAAAAGGGGGCGGCGCCTGTGGCTCAGTGAGCAGGGTGCCTGCCCCATATACCGAGGGTGGCGGGTTCAAACCCAGCCCTGGCCAAACTGCAACAAAAAAAAATAGCCAGGCGTTAAGGTGGGCGCCTGTAGTCCCAGCTACTCGGGAGGCTGAGGCAGGAGAATCGCCTAGGCCCAGGAGTTGGAGGTTGCTGTGAGCTGTGTGATGCCACGGCACTCTACTGAGGGCCATAAAGTGAAACTCTGTCTCTACAAAAAAAAAAAAAAAAAGGAAATGGTTATTCAGAATTGGCACATCCATGCAAGAGAATGTCATTAGGCAAATGATGTAGATGTGTATTAATTAACAAGAGAGAGGGTGGCGCCTGTGGCTTAGTGAGTAGGGTGCCGGCCCTACTGCCCTACTAAGGGTGAAGGGTTCAGACCTGGTCCCGGCCAAACTGCAACAAAAAAATAGCGAGGCATTGTGGCAGGCGCCTGTAGTCCCAGCTACTTGGGAGGCTGAGGCAAGACAATTGCCTAAACTTAAGAGTTGGAGGTTGCTGTGAGCTGTGATGCCACAGCACTCTACCGAGTGTGACAAAGTGAGACTCTGTCTCTATAAAAAACAAAAAAGAGAGAGAGATATTCAGATATATCCTTCTTAAAAAAAGAAAAATGGAAAAATGTTACAAAACACATAAAGTAACTTTGGACTCAGGCTGAAGAGTTGAAATCCAGAGGAATCTCTTAACCAACCTGGGAACTCAGGCAAGTAATGTGATGTCCCCTGAGCCTCTCTTTCCTGCCTGTAAAACAGGCGTAATGGAGTGGAAGGAACTTGGTGAGATGAACACACCTAAAGGCCCCAGCACAGCTGGTGTGGGTGGTAGTTCAGCAGATGGGTGCTGGGACGAAACATGGACTGAAAGAATTTTTACTGGGTGGCAGCTGTGGCTCAAGGAGTAGGGTGCCGGCCCCAGATACTAGGATTGGCGGGTTCAAGACCGACCCTGGCCAAACTGCAAAAAAAAAGAAAGAATTTTTACTTGTGTAAATTCTTAGACCAAGAGTGCAGTTTTTGACTGGTAGAATCCTGGGTGGTTTTTGAGATATTTCTCATGTTTCTACAAGGAATACATAGTACTTACATAATGATGGTATAGCAAAAAGAAAAAAAAAAGTAAGTTACTATTTAAAAAGTTTTTTAAAAAAAAGGCTGGGCACAGTGGCTTATGCCTGTAATCATAGCACTCTGGAAGGCTAAGGCAGGTGGATTCCCTGAGTTCATGAGTTCGAGACCAGCCTGAGCCAGAGCAAGACCCAGTCTCTAAAAATAGCTGGGTGTTGTGGTGGGCACCTGTAGTTCCAGCTACTTGGGAGGCTCAGGCAAGAGAATCACTTGAGCCCAAGAGTTTGAGGTTGCTGTGAGCTATGTCTCTACCGAGGGCAACTGAATAAGACTCTGTCTCAAAAAAAAAAAAAAAAAAAAAAGTTTAAAAAGAAAAAGATGCAGTGCAATCAGCAAGCAGGTCCACTGAATGGCTGTAGAACTGAGGCAAAAGAACAATGAGTGAAGGAAAAGAAGGGAGGTCAGACCCAAAGCCTGGTGCCCAAAGCAAGCAGATGTGTGTCTCGCCATCCCCCATTACTGGCCAGAGATATGGTACCCTAAGGCTCATCTGTCCCAGCTTCACAGGGTAATAGATGTGTGCAGCCTCTTTAAGCTACTGAGACCACCAGACTTTGGCATACCCAGGTAGGGCCTTGTGGCTCTAGCCCTGGGCCTGGCCCATCTACCTTTAGTAAACCCAGCATTTTTGAGTGGGAAAGGCAGGGAATCCTGGTGAATTCCCAGAAGTCATCCTAAAAGGATTGGCACCTCTCCTTTGGCAACCCAATAGGGTCCACACCCAAGAGCAGGATCTTCCAAGCAAATACAGCCTTCTGGGAAAGGGACACAGAGACTGCCTGCCAGGCTCCCGTTCCTACCCCCATCCCACCAACTGCCTTACTAGCCAGTGACATCAGCAGAAACCCTTCCACATTAATGAGGTTTACGCCCACCCATGACAGTTCATTGAGCGGTCTTGTCTTTTCTTTTTTTTTTTTGAGATGGTGCCTTGCCATGTTGCTTAGGCTTGATCCATACTCCCAGGATCAAGCTATCCACCTGCCTCAGCAGAGCAGCTAGGAGGCACCACCACACCCAGCCCACTGAGAATTCCTGGGGCATGGCTTGTCTGTGTAAGTGAATTTTCCAACTAGTTAAATTTGATCTAATCACATTGCAATTTTTATTGTGCCCATTTAAAACTATAGGGCGGTGCCTGTGGCTCAAAGTGTTAGGGCGCTGGCCCCATATGCCAGAGGTGGTGGGTTCAAACCCAGCCCCAGCCAAACACTGCAAAAAAAAAAAAAAAATACAAAAAATAAAACTATATATAAAAAATATATATATTTTATTGTGCCCCTTTAAAAATTATATATACACAAATATCTATATCTATATCTATATCTATATATTTTTTATTTTTAGAGACAGAGTCTCATTTTTATGCCCTCGGTAGAGTGCTTTGGCATCATAGCTCACAGCAACCTCTAGCTCTTGGGCTTAGGCGATTCTCTTGCCTCAGTCTCCCGAGTAGCTGGGACTACAGGCGCCCACCACAATGCTCAGCTATTTTTTTGTTGTTGTTGCAGTTTGGCCGGGGCCGGGTTCAAACCTGCCACCTTTGGTATATGGGGCCGGCGCCCTACTCACTAAGCCATGCCCAAAATTAATTTATATTTTAATAAATTTATCAAAATAATAACACACATTCAAAATAGTTTGAAGAGAGGATTTTGAAAAAATCACACCACAAAGAAATGGCAAGTGTTTTTGTTTTGTTTTGTTTTGTTTTTTTGAGACAGAGTCTCAAGCTATTGCCCTGGATAGAATGCTATCGCGTCACAGCTCACAGCAACTTTCAACTCTTAGGTTCAAGCAATTCTCTTGCCTCAGCCTCCCAAGTAGCTGTGAGAGTGAGAATAAAACCAAAAAAAAAAAACAAAACAAAAAACAACAGGCTCGGCACTTGTAGCTCAAACGGCTAAGGTGCCACCCATATACACTGCTATTTTTTGGTTGTAGTTGTCATTGTTGTTTGGCAGGCCCAGGGTGGATTCGAATCCACCAGCTCCAGGGTATGTGGCTGGCGCCTTAGCCGCTTAAGCAGAGCAGCAGAGCCTGTTTTTTTTTTAGTTTTTTTTTTTTTTTTTTTTGAGACAGAGATTTAAGCTATTGCCCTGGGTAGAATGCCGTGGCCTTATAGCTCACAGCAACCTCCATCTCAGGCTCAAGCCGTCCTCTTCCCTCTATTTTTAGTAGAGATGGGGGTCTCGCTTTTGCTTAGGCTGGTCTTGAACTCCTGGGCTCAAGCAATCCACTGGCCTTGGCCTCCAAGAGTGCTAGGATTAGTGTGAGCCATCACGTCTGGCAAGTGTTTAAGGTAATGGATGTACTTATTACCCTTATTTAATCATTACTTAATATACAGGGTATCCCAAAAGCCACCACACAGAAAAATGGGAAATTGTAGCTAGATGTACTTTTATTTACAAAATATAAAATCTCACAAAATATACCTGCTATGTGTGGCAACTTTGGGGACAGATATACATCACACTATACCACATACATATGTACAGTTATAATGTGTCAACCAAAAACAATATAAAACTTTAAAAATATATAGCACACATATGGTTAAATATCAATTATAGCAAAACAATTATAAGAATAATTCCACATCATCATATGACAGGCTGGAGAGTATCAGCAGCAGTCTCTTTCTTTTTTTTTTTTTTTCAGTTTTGGTCGCGGCCAGGCTTGAACCCACCACCCCCAGCATATGGGGCCGGCGCCCTACTCCTTGAGCCACAGGCACCGCCCTAGCAGCAGTTTCAGAAAAGAATTCAGTACTGTCCTGGGTAACAGATCCTTGCTGGGTCTGGAAGGTAAAGCTGGAAGTTTTGATTCCCTTAGGCCTGATGTTAGGAGCCCCTCAGGTGGGACCTGCCTCTCCTATGTGTTTCCAGGCCAGTGTTTCTGTGGTGCTTTGGCTCTAAGGAGTACCATGTGCTTGTCATCTCCTGTGATGAGAACACTAGAGCCCAGTCTTACCCTCACACCCCCCAAAGAGCAGTGTGGAGCCCAGGTTCCATGCCCAGGCCAAGCTCAGCCTGACCGCTCTCCTGCCGGGACACTGCCTGGTGTCTCTTGCCTCCTCATTGTCTGGCCCCAGACAGCCCTCATTTTTGCTTAATTTGTGTGCTTCTTTGATGCACACATATCTCTAGGCAAGAAAAGTAAAATCAAGAACTCCGCCTGGCCACCCATTTACTGAAGCAGGAAAAGGAAACATTTCATAAGTGCTTTGTAAAGACGACAAGAGGAAGGGGTAGTGTCACATTGGTTGGCAAGTGTTGTCATTGTGGTATTTCACAGACAAGGGAGGTGAGATGGCACATGAGGGCCGAGGTCCTAGCCAGACTTCCCTGGATTCAGTCCTCCCTCTGGCCCACCCACATGGACCCTTAGCCCTACTACATATGAGGAAAAGGCATGGGGGCCATCCCTCCCCTTTCATAGGGAGGAGACGAACGCCAGAGAAGTAGGGTAGTTGCCCCACTTGCCTTATTCATGCTTTTATGACTTTGTTTTTAACATGGCTACCCTTGAGTGATAAAGCTTTATCAGTTCAGCTTGTCCTCTTGCAGCCCACGCCACTCTGTTCCTTTGGCCAAGGGAGCATAGCCAAGGCCTCCCAGCGTCCCTGTCCAGCAGAGACTACAAGCCCCTTCCTGTCCACTCTCGCTTTGTAGACGCCATGCTGTAGGTAGACATGCAGGAACACCACCTGAAGACCCAGCCTGCAGCTCAGCCCCTCATCAACTCACTGTTGATGGCAGAGGGCCCAGAGGGCCAGGTGAAGCTTGTTGAGGCCTCTCCACACAGCCCCTTCCACAGCAGGAGATTCACAGTCCATGCATTTCTGGGAGGGTGGAGGGGGCCCAGGTGGGTGGAACACCTGTGTGTAAGCCCTGTGTTCTGCCTTTTCCTATCCAAGCTGCCTGCAGTTTGGCCAGAATATGCTGGAGGTCAGCCATTGCTAGGAGGGTCACCACTAACCACACACAGAGGAAGGAAAATTCTCAGCCACAGCACTTAGAGGTGAGTCCAACATGGTCCTCAGCAAGATGCTGCAAATCCCTAATCTGGATACCAGGGATATTCACCCCTGGATACAGAGGCCAGGAGTAAGCATGGCCAGAGCTGGCTCTTATGCACAATATAGACACTCTGAATCAGACCTTGTCCTCACTGCACTGAGGTTCTCAGAGCCTGAGCAGTGGCTCTGTCCTGGTCAGCAGACTGTGGGAAGACCAGCGCCACCTCCACTCATGGCCCTGTGGCAGCTATGCTAGATGGTTCCGTTCCCTGGGGCGGGGCAGGGCCCTCCTTGTTGTCATTACACACCATTTCAAAGTAATGCAACCAGTTTTTGACATACACTGCCAGGGAAGAAACACAACACAACAGCATGCTGCAATCCTCCTTTGCCTGTGCAGGAGGCGCCTCGCATCAGCTAAGAAGGACTCCTTCCACCCAGTATCTTCCTCACCTGAGCTGGAAGTGGCCTTTGTCAGGACCATTTGAAGCATTCCAGTGGCTCTGTTTTTCCCAAGATATTAGACCAGTGAGTGGCTTTTACCTGGCTGCACATTAGAGTCACCTGGGATATTAAAAAATATTGATGCTTGGGCTCAGCGCCCGTAGCTCAGTGAGTAGGGGGCCCAGCCCAGGCCTGCTAAACAACAATGGTAAGCAACCAAAATATAGCCAGATGTTGTGGCGAGTGCCTGTAGTCCCAGCTACTTGGGAGGCTTAAGGCCAAGATGAACTGTGACGCAATGGCACTCTACTGAGGGCAATATAGTGAGACTCTGTCTAAAAAAAAACCTAATGCTGGGCGACGCCTGTGGCTCAAGGAGTAGGGCGCCAGTCCCATATGCCGGAGGTGGCGGGTTCAAACCCAGCCCCGGCCAAAAAAACCAAAAAAAAAAAAAAAACCTAATGCTTAGACCTCCATCCCATCCAAAGATTCTAACTGTATTTATGAGGGTTTTAAAACATTTTAAAGTTTTTACTAAAGAATGATATACATGCCCCCCTAAAAGCACAAACTCTAAGAATAAATCTCAGTGAATTTTCACAAAGTAAACTTAGCCTAAATAACCAACATGCAGATCAAGAAACTGAACAGTGCCAGTAACCCCTGGCATTCTTTCCAGTCAGTACCTGGCTCCAAAGGTGAACCTCCCTTCTGGCTTCTAATGGTGTAGATTAGTTTTGCCTGCTCTCAAACTTTATATGACATGGATGGAATCAAACAGTATAGATCCTTTTGTGTCTGGCTTCTTCCACTCAATGTTATGACGTTTGTGAGATGATTCATCCAAGTTGTTGCTTATAGCTGTCATTTGTTCATTCTTGGGCGGTGCCTGTGGCTCAGTGAGTAGGGCGCTGGCCCCATATGCCAAGGGTGGCAGGTTCAAACCCAGCCCCGGCCAAACTGCAACCAAAAAATAGCCGGGCATCGTGGCGGGTGCCTGTAGTCCCAGCTGCTTGGGAGGCTGAGGCAAGAGAATCGCGTAAGCCCAAGAGTTAGAGGTCGCTGTGAGCCGTGTGACGCCACGGCACTCTACCCGAGGGCGGTACAGTGAGACTCTGTCTCACCAAAAAAAAAAAAAAAAAAAATTTTGTTCATTCTTACTGCTATTGAGTATTCTACTATATGGATATTATATAAATATATATGCATCCTTAATGAATCCACTTTACTATTGATGGATATTTGGGGTGTTGTTTATAATTTGGAGCTGTTGTGACAACAATGCTATGACCTTTCTAGTGCATTTGTCTTTCAGAACACATTTATATGCATTTCTGTTGGGTACATACTTAGAAGTGGAATTGCCAGGCAAGTATGGATAGGAGTGTGCTCAGCTATTGTATCTTAGGCCAAATAACTTTCCATAGTGGCTGTACCAATTTGTACTCCCTCCAGCAATGTACGAGCGTTCTGGTTGCTTCACATCTTTGCCAACAATTGGGATTTTCTATCTTTTTTATTGTTAACCATTCCAGTGGGTATGTAGCATAGTAGTATCAAAATGTTATAATTTGCATTTCTCTGATGACTAATGCAATTGAGCACCTTTTCATAGGTTTATAAGCCATTCAGATCTTCTCTTTGCAAAGTGCCTGTAGAGGGGTGGCACCTGTGGCTCAAGGAGTAGGGCGCTGGCCCCATATGTCAGAGGTGGCAGGTTCAAACCCAGCCCTGGCCAAAAACTGCAAAAAACAAAACAAAAAACAAAGTGCCTGTAGAAGTATTTGGACAGGAGTATTTTTAAAAGCTTCTTAGGTATTCTAATGCGCGGCTAAGGTTGAAAATCATTAAACTAAACCACAAATTAGTATCTGCTATTGCCTTTCTTGGTGTTCAGCCCTTGAACTAAGAGCATTTGAAATTGAGAGGACCTAATGGACCTGGGGAAAGTCAGTCTTCATCTCCTGCTAAGATGAGCCTACTAGAGGCAAGAAATTGTTGTTGGAAATTGAGAATCTTTAGGAATGTGACCTCCACTTCAAAGGGGTCCAGTGAGGACTGTAGTGTCCACAACTGCCACAGACATTTCCTGACCACAAAAATGGCCCTTTGCTGGTCTCCCCAGAGCTCCAGGCAATCATGTGGAGGAAGTGGAAGGCCCCATGCCAGGTACTTCCCAGTTTCTAGCCAGAATGAATGGGATATAATCCATACAGGGTTGTGGTCAGGCTGGGGACAGTAGAGCATATGTTCTGGGGACCTGGATGGGGATGAAGAGGTCTGCTGTCTGTGGCCTTTGTTCTGGGTGGGAAAGCAGCTGATGGGGCTCTCCTGCATGGGTCCAGGCCCACCAGCATTTGAGTTCTGCAGGTTTGCATTGGGTTCCAGTTGTTTGTCTTACCTATGATGGAGTCCATCTCGGAGGTCCTGCTCCAGGAACCTCCCTGGCCACCCCACCCCTCAGGGGCCCCTCATTCGTCTGAGTTGGGCAGCATTTAGAATGAAAGCACACACGGTGGTTTCTGATGACATGCTGCCTTTTTTTTTTTTTTTTTTTGAGACAGAGCCTCAAGCTGTCGCCCTGGGTAGAGTACTGTGGCATCACAGCTCACAGCAACCTCCAACCTCAAGTGATTCTCCTGCCTCCACCTCACAAGTAGCTGGGATTACAGGTGCCTGCCACACGCCTGGCTATTTTTTGGTTGCAGCCATTATTGTTTGGCGGGCCCGGGCTGGATTCGAACCCACCAGCTCAGCTGTATGTGGCTGGCACCTTAGCCACTTGAGCCACAGGCACGGAGCTGACATGCTGCCTTGAACAATCCCCTTTGTTTGATCTGTGCTCATCTCATCCCCTTCTCATCCTTGTCTGCTTGACAAGGTCTGTCAAGCCCTTGTCTGTGCTCCCCCGTGGTGAGTAAAATGCCATTTGGTCACTCATTGATAGCCTTTTCTAACTTGAGAAGGAGAAGATGCAACAAGAATACGTCATATGGAGGCAGCATTTTCCTTCCCTCAATCTTTTTTTTTTTTTTTTTTGTAGAGACAGAGTTTTACTTTATGGCCCTTGGTAGAGTGCCATGGCATCACACAGCTCACAGCAACCTCCAACTCCTGGGCTTAAGCGATTCTCTTGCCTCAGCCTCCCGAGTCGCTGGGACTACAGGCGTTTTTTTTTTTTTTTTTGAGACAGAGTCTCACCGTTTCACCCTGGGTAGAGTGCTGTGCCATCACAGTTCACAGCAACCTCAAGTTCTTGGGCTTAAGTGATTCTCTTGCCTCAGCCTCCCAAGTAGCTGGGACTACAGCCACCCACCACAATGCCTGGCTATTTTTTTGTTGTAGTTGTCATTGCTGTTTGGCAGGCCCGGGATGGCTCCAACCTGCCAGCCTCAGTGTATGTGGCTAGCGCCCTAACTGATGAGTGTGCTGAGCCCCTTCCCTCAATCTTGAGCTGTGCAAATGTTAAGCCAAGCTGCCCTGTGTGGACTCTGTGTTGGCTGCCACTTGTCAGGTTGGCAAGGGCCTCTGTGCAGTGAGTCTGGAGTTGGACCACTGGCCGGGAGCTAGCATGCTGGAGCCTCGACTAGGTAAGCACACAAAGCCTCCTCTAGCAGAGCTTTGCTGGCCCCCTAACACCCTGATGGAGCTCACTGCAGTTTACTGAGCACAGCGAGAGAAGTCAGTTCATCAGTACCTTCATGTATGCTCTTTAAAAAAGCAGTTCGGGCGGCGCCTGTGGCTCAAGGAGTAGGGCGCCGGTCCCATATGCCAGGGGTGGCGGGTTCAAACCCAGCCCTGGCCAAAAACCACAAAAAAAATAAAATAAAAAAGCAGTGTCAACCTTCTGTTGACTGAAGTCCTGCCAGCTGCGTGGCATGAGAGGACAGACAAGGAGGCACGTGGGCAAAGTTGACATTTTGGAGGCTGGTGGGCACTGAGCCAGCTCTAGGCTCTGTGTAGTGCCATGTCTGCAGATTCAGGCCCATCTTGGAAATTGCTTAGAGCACCTAATTTCCCTAGTCCAAGTGCAAAAGTTGGGGTTCCCCTGATTGGCCCAAATGGCAGCCTACACCAATCAGCAACTGGAGTGCCATCTGAACCTGGAATGATAACAGGAAGAACACTGCCTCTTGTGATGTAGGAGAGTTCTTCAAGGAAGGTGCTTCATATTCTTGCCAAAAGGCAGTATTTTATCTTTTTCACATTGGCCATCTGAGTCTCATAAAAAGAGAGACTGCACTCCTTCCAGTGAGCCAACATCCCAGCCTCACTCCTTTCTTCAGGGGCCCCTTCCCAGAAATCATGCCCTCCATTCTTTCCACCTGGGTCATCAGACTCCCCTTCCCTACTAGCTCCTGCCCTCTCTATCACCTGTGTGATGCTTCTCACCACCTGCCTTCCTTATCGAGCACAGCCTCTCATAGCCAAGATTCTGGAAAGAGACATCTCCTTTCTTCTCATCACAGCTCATTTATTCATTGTTTCTTTTACACGTGCCTGTGCTGGGCATGGTGGGGATTCAGTGGTAAATGACACCACTAACTCTGCTTTCAAGAAGCTCATAATCAAGTGGGGAAGACAGACAAAAATTATTTTTAAATGCGTAGGTAAAGGGCAGCGCCTGTGGCTCAAAGGAGTAGGACACTGGCCCCATATGCTGGAGGTGGCGGGTTCAAACCCAGCCCCAGCCAAAAACTGCAAAAAAAAAAAAAAAAAAAATTGCGTAGGTAAAGACAGTGATAATATGTACTGCCACAGCCCAACAGCACACACCAGTTCCTTTACATTTGTGCACCTACAGACATCTGCTCATCCTTCAAACCTGAGCTCATATGCCACGTCATCTATGCCACCTACCCTATACCACACAATAGGGTGCCCCTCTGTTCTCACAACAGCCTTGGGGTCCCCACAGAGGCTGAATCCCCAAGGCAGAATCCAGGCCACACTCACCTTGGAGCCTCCTGCATGTGGGCAAAGTTGACATTTCGGAGGCTGGTGGGCACTGAGCTAGCTCTAGGCTCTGCATAGTGCCATGTCTGCAGATTCAGGCCCATCTTGGAAATTGCTTGGAGCACCTAATTTCCATCGTCCAAGTGCAGAGCCCAGCCCAGATGAGGTGCTCAGTAGGTGAATAAAAGTCCCTACCAAGATGCATCCAACTTGTGTGTGAACTTCTCCAGAGTCTGAGAACTCCTTCCTTCCTTCCCTCCCTCCCTCCCTTTCTCTCTCCCTACTTCCTTTCTTCTTTCCTTCCTCCCTTCCTTTTGGTAGATAGCCTTTTGTTTCTTTTTCTCATTATAAAAGGTATTGGGGTTGGGCGGTGCCTGTGGCTCACCGGTTAGGGCGCCGGTCCCATATGCCGGAGGTGGCGGGTTCAAACCCAGCCCCGGCCAAAAAAAAAAAAAAAAGGTATTGGGGTTAGGCCATAACAATGTGAATATGTTTAATACTGAACTGTACACTTTATCATCTTAAAATGGTTAAGATGGTAAATTTTTTATATGTACTTTATCACAACTTAAAAAATAGCACAAAGGATAAGTAAAAAAGGAGAAAGGGGGGGCAGTCCACATTTTTGAGAAAAAAGGATAAAAAATTTGATTCAGATATAATTGATTTTAAAAATAATTTGGATTCCGGAAATGCAAATCAGAACCACAGTAAGACACCACTTTACATCCCTTAGGATGGCTATTATTATTTTTTTAAGCCCAGAAAATAACAAGTGTTGGCAAGGATGTGAAGAAATGGGAACCCCTGTAAACTGCGGGTAGGAATGTAATGGTACAGCCACTGTGGAAAACAGTGTAGCTATTCCTCAAAAAATTAATTATCATATGATCTAGCAGTTCCACTTCTAGGAATATAGCCAAAAGAACTGAATGCAGGGACTCAAAGTCATATAAGTACACTAACATTTGTAGCAGTATTATTCATAGTAGCCAAGAGGTAGAAACAATGCAAATGTCCATTGACAGATGAATAGAGAAATAAAACTTGGTATACAATGGAATATTATTCAGCTTTAAAAAGGAATAAAATTCTAACACGTGCTACTGCACGGATGAACCATGAACACATGCTAAGTGTAATAAACCAGACACAAACGGATAAATATTATGTCATTCACTTACATAAGGTACCTAGAGTAGTCAAATTCAGATAGACAAAAAAATAGAATGGTGGTGGCCAGGGGCTGGAAGGGAGGGAGTTTATGTTGAAGATGATCAAAAGGCTCTGGAGATGGATGATGGCGGTAGCTCCACAAAAGTGGGCATGTACTTAACACCACAGAACTGTATGCTTAAAAATGGTTAACATGGCACATTTCTCATCTATGAGATCTAACAATTAAGTTCACAAACTCATCCTGGAAAAAAATGCTACATACCTCATCACTGAATATCACTATGGTCACCTTCAAAATTGGGAAGCTATGCACCAATGCCAGTGCCTAGTCCACCTTTCAAAACAGTTTTGGAACTCTTTTTCTGCAGTGGCCATTAAGGCTATTGTTGTATTACCTTTGATGTTGTGTCATCAACTGTCTTCCTTTCAATGTTTCCTTTATCTTTGGATAAAGAAAAAGGTCATTGGGAACCAGATCAGATAGATGATTAAGGAGGGTGTTCCAATATAGTTATTTGTTTAATGGCCCAAAACTCCCTCACAGACAGTGCTATGTAAGCTGGTGCATTGTTGTGATGCAAGAGCCATGAGTTGTTGGTCAACATTTCCAGTTAAGATCTTTCTGTTTCTCTTGGGCTGCGCCTGTGGCTCAGTAGCTAGGGCACCAGCCCCATATACCGAGGGTAGCAGGTTCAAACCTGGCCCCAGCCAAACTGCAACAAAAAAATAGCCAGGCATTGTGGCAGGTGCCTGTAGTCCCAGCTACTCGGGAGGCTGAGGCAAGAGAATTGGCTAAGCCCAAGAACTGGAGGTTGCTGTGAACTGTGATGCCACAGCACTCTACTGAGGGCAACAAAGTGAGACTCTGTCTCTAAAAAAATTTTTTTTTCCTGTTTCTCTATCAATGTTTACATGGTCCGCTATGCTTCTCACAGGACAATTTGATGAATTTTTGCAATGTTTTTGTCAGTTCTGCTCATTACTGGCTACTCTGACCTCTCTTCATCAGTGATGCTTTCTCTCTCCTCAGAAAAATATTTAATCCATTTGTATATTGCTGTTTTCTTAATGCCATTATTCCCATAAACTTGGACTAACGTGTCCCTGATTTCATTTCCATTCTTGCCAAGTTTAAGAAGAAATGTAATGTTTTGTTCCTTGCTCTAATTCAAGCTCCAACATTCTTGTGTTAGCACACAAAAACATGCAACAATAATGAACCTCACTCTGCAAGGCACCGCCAGACATCAACACAAACACAACGGTGAACCCTTAACATACCAAGGCCATAAAATCTTACCAAGTTGTGTGTGCAGTGCTGTCAATGCAAGCACATGGGGGCAACTTCATGTATGTCATTGTCAGACCTCATATTTTACCATGGTAAAGAAAAGTAAGTTGGGCGTATTATGGAGATTTTAGAAAATACTGCTAAGCAGTAGAGGTAAAGAATTAAAATCATTCACAATCACCAGGTCTAGACAGACACTGTTAAAATTTCAGTGTCTATCTTTTCATTCTTTTTTCTCTCTTTTGTAACTTAAAGCATTGCTATTCATTTTTATAACTCTTATAAGCACCAAATTTTATTTTACTTTATTATTATTTTTTCTTTTCTTTTCTTTTCTTTTTTTTTTTTGAGACAGAGCCTCAAGCCGTCGCCCTGGGTAGAGTGCTATGGCATCACGGCTCACAGCAACCTCCAACTTCTGGGCTCAAGCGATTCTCCTGCCTCAACCTTTCAAGTAGCTGGGACTACAGGCACCCACCACAATACCCGGCTTTTTTTTTTTTTTTTGCAGCTGTTATTGTTGTTTGGTGGGCTCGGGCTGGATTCGAACCCACCAGCTCAGGTGTATGTGGCTGGCACCTTAGCCGCTTGAGCCACAGGTGCTAAGCCTATTATTATTTTTTTGAGACAGAGTCTCACTCAGTCACCCTGGGGTTGAATGCTGTGGCATCATAGGTCACAGCAATCTTAAACTCTTCGGCTCAAGCGATCCTTTTGCCTCAGTGTCCTGAGTAGCTGGGACTGACTACACATGCCGGCTACAGCACCCAGCTAGTTTTTTTCTATTTTTAGATACTTTTCTCAGGCTGGTCTTGAATTCCAGCTCAGGTGATTCTCCTACCTCAACCTCCCAGAGTGCTAGGATTACAGTTGTGAGCCACCATGTGCAGCCCAAGCACCAAATTTTAATATCTAAATCAGTTTAGGGGGAAAGAAACACCAATAAGAACTTTGCTTCAGAACAAAACAATAATATTCATTCCTCCAAACATGTAAATTAAAAGTCTACCGAAACTGGCTTGGCACCTGTAGCTTAGCAGCTAGGGTGCCAACCACATACACCAGAGCTGGTGGGTTTGAATCTAGCCTGGGCCTGCCAAACAACAATGCCAACTAAAAAATAGCCGAGCACTGTGGCAGGTGCCTGCAGTCCCAGCTACTTGAGAAGCTGAAGCAAGAGAATTGCTTACGCCCAAGAACTTGAGGTTGCTATGAGCTGTGTCGCCACAGCACTCTACGAAGGGTGACAAAGTGAGACTCTGCCTCAAAAAAAACAAAAAGAAAAGAAATCATTAAGGGATTCACAATCAATTGCTTAACTCATTTCAATATCATGTACAGCATATGGAGGTAGGGAAGGCTGTTTGCAGCACACAGGATTAGGTATGTTCAAAGTTTAGCTTTCTTCCAAACAGTGTAAAATACTCACAATTTCAAGTATGAGCAATCTCTTTCAAAAATTCCACAGGACAACACAGGCACCCGAGCTGTTCTTCTAGAACAGTGTTTTTCGACCATTTTTAATCTCATGGCACACTTGAACCTATGGTTAGTTAAACTTCTAACTTCTAACCACACTCAAATTATGTTGATCAAAAAAAAAGAGTAGAGAAAGGAATATACTTACTGTGCTTTGAACTTCTTTTTTTTTTTTTTTTTGAGACTGTCTCACTATGTCACCCTGGGTAGAGTGCTATGGCATCACTGCTCACAGCAACCTCAAATCTTAGGCTCAAGTGATCCTCTTGCTTCAGCCTCCCAAGCAGCTGGGAGTACAGACTCCGGATACAATGCCTGGCTATTTTTTTGTTGCAGTTGTCATTGTCGTTTAGCTGGCCTGGGCCAGGTTTGAACCCACCAGCCTGGTGTATGTGGCCAGAGCCATACCACTGTGCTACAGGCACCAAGCCTTGAACTTCTTTTGAAACTAAAAATTAATGATCTTTAAAAATTTTCACTGCACACCTAAGATCCTCTCACAGTGACAAGGCTTCCATCAGACTCACACAGTTCCCCTGTGTAAAGTATTTCCTGTTCTGTTTCAATACTTTCATGGAGAGGTCAAGAATCAGTCTGAGGGGTGGCCCCTGTGGCTCAAGGAGTAGGGTGCCGGTCCCATATGCCGGAGGTGGTGGGTTCAAACCTAGCCCTGGCCAAAAAAAAAAAAAAAAAAAAAGAATCAGTCTGAGAAACTCCCACATGGAATCATCTGGAGACATGGAGCTTGGAACAGCTGTCAAATCATTAATCATGTAATCAAATGCTCTCCCTTCTTTGGCGTACTTCAGGCTTCTGTTAGAGCCTGATAGGAGTCTCCTTTAAGATTGTCTAAGACATCAGCACATGTTTTTTGCATATATTTCTTACATCATCATAACCATTTGGTCAATCTCTACTATGGCGACCCTCTTTGGTTTCAGTTTGACTACTGCACATAAAATTCCCCCAGAATCAATACATCTTTGCCAGTGTAATCTTCTTTGTCACTGCCCATGATGGCCCGATATATGAAAATAAGAATATTTACAAATTGCTTCAAGTGTAGAATTTTAATGTTCTGATAAGGTGAATCTTCATCATACACCACTTCATCTATATCATATTCAACTAGGCGCCCATCAGCAATGGGCCTTGGTGGGCCAGTATCTGCCGAAGGCACCTCTTCAAATTATGGGTGGTCATCACTTCACTCACTGATTTCTGTCCTGACTCGATTCTTTTATTCTTTCTTTGACTTTGTTCAAAAGACTGTTGATTTCTTTTTTTTGTGTGTGTGTGTGGTTTTTTTTTTTTTTTGGCCGGGGCTGGGTTTGAACCCGCCACCTCTGGCATATGGGACCAGTGCCCTACTCCTTGAGCCACAGGCATCGCCCCAAGACTGTTGATTTCTTCTTTGCTCTGTGCATCACTGTCGAAACACTGAAGGTCCAGCAACACCAGTCCACCTGGGTAAATTCTCTAATTGGCAAAGCTGATGTTTTTGTTTGTCTCGGTTGCTAAATAACCATGATTCTGCACTGAATCCACTATCCTCTGCTCCTGGAAGATGGACAGGAGGCCGTTTAGAATGGTCTCAACTGTCAGCTTTGGTGCCAAGCATGAAGTGGAGCGTGTTGTGCCAGGCTACTACCATAGTGAGGGGAGGCCTGTGTGGTGCCTAGAGGAGATGGGGGACCATGCGGCATGTTGGGCTGCAGCCTCTTTTCAGTCTTTTCTCTTTCAAAACAGTGTGCGTGTGTGTGTGTGTGTGTGAGTGTGTGCACATGTGGATGTGTGCACGTGTGTGCCTTTGTGCACATGTATGTGTGTACATGTGTGTACGTGTGCATGTATGTATACTTCCTGAGAGGCCACACTGGGCTTACAGGAAGAGCCTCCTCACATCTCTGTCTCATCTGTTCCCATTAGTGCCACTTTTGTCCTTGGAGCCATCCAGAGTAAGCCTATCTCTGTTCTGTTCGTCAGTCCTTTGAACAATTTTTCATGGCCGATTTCACTCTCCTGTACCTCCAGGGTTGCACTTCTCTGAAAATGCTCATTCATTTTGTGTGTCTAAAAATGTGGTACCGGCTCGGCACCATAGCACAGTGGTTATGGCACCAGCCACATACACCAAGAGTGGTAGGTTCAAACCCGGCCTGGGCCAGCTAAACAACAATGACAACTGCAACAAAAAATATCCGGGCACTGTGGCAGGTGCCTGTAATCCCAGCTACTTGGGAGGCTGAGGCAAGAGAATCGCTTAAGCCCAAGAGTTTGAGGTTGCTATGAGCTGTGACGCCATAGCACTCTACCAAGGGCAACATAGTGAGACTCTGTCTCAAAAAATAATAATGATAAATAAATAAATAAAAACGTGGTCCCAATAATTTTCCCATAGGGGTGGGCAAGAAAAGAGAGTGCCTCTCACACCTGCCCCGACACTGTGCATCTTCGTCGTGGCCATGTGAGCATAGCAGCTCTCTAGACTCCCTCAGTCTGTTTGTCTGGTCTATACTAGACTCGAGGTCTCCCTGCCTGTCCCCACTTTGGTCTTCTGGTTTCCTAACCCCGGTGCTAGGCCTCACATTGTCCCTATTGATTCTATGTCTTAGATCCTGCTTCTTTGGGCAGTCAGGAGGCTGTGACCTTATACCCCAGGAGGAGATCTTCCCTGTCCATTTGGAGGAAAGGAGTGAGGACTGTGTGGCCTCTGACTCCTGCTGGGTCCCGGGGAGGAGCAGTGGCTTCCTCCCAGGAGAAGAGGCACTGTCTGCCCTGTAAGCAACAAGTCAGCAGGAATGAGCCACACCACCAGAAGTAGGGGCTCCCGCCACCACAGGGGCTCTGTGAGCCCAAGGGGCTGTGCCTTGCTGTAGGGCAGGCTCCAGAGCTACGCTACAGCTGTCACCACCTGTGGAGGTGCCCCCAAACCCCCATATTTGGACCCAGCTTCATCCTTCTTCTCCAGCTTTGCCACTGGTCCAGGGGCCAGGTCTCCAGTTCGTTGGAGGGAGAGGGGAAGCAAGAGGCTGCAGCCCCTCAGGTAGCCAAGTTCATGTTCATGCCCACTGATTAGAGATGGACAGTATTCTCATTTGCCTTCAACTCCAGCTATGGACACATAGCCCCTCTCTTGGCTCTGAGGCCTCCACAGAAGGGTATGTAAGGTTGTAGCCAGGACCTTTATAGCCCAGTCCAGAGAAGATTATCCTTTTATTGCAACTTTGATTAATGATTGATCAAAAACTGATCCTAGAAACACTGAAGAACAAACTTGCCCTAGAGATTAGGAAAGGTCTACATCTGCCAGGCTTGGAGGCCTGCCCACCTGCTCCCTCTAAGATCAAACCAGGACAAAGGTACACTGGCAGGCCCAGCCCTCCACAGACTCACATGTGCACTCACACACCGGGCGGGGGTGGGGGGGGAGAGAAAGATTTCAATGTCCTTAAAATCCTTTTGGAATTAGGCTAAAATTTGCAAATAAATGGAGCAACAGACAGAACAAAAGGGCCTAAAGCCTTTTAATAGAATTTTTTGTTCTTGTTTTGTTTCTATTAATGCCTATTACAAATTATCAGCTTAAAGAGAAATTTGAAGTGTGGAGAAGAGAAAAGTTTATATAAAGACCACTGCCTGGGCTTCCTATAGACCTCAAGTCCCAAAGGACATCTGAAATGTATCCCAACACTAGGCAGGGGAAGGGCAGGGAATGCTGAACAAAGAGTCAGCCTTCCTGTTGTGGGAAGTGCGTTGGAGAGGGAGTAGGCCGTGCCTCAGGTGTGTTCTGACAGTTTTGATAATGTCTAAGGCCACGACTGCCACAGTAGGGCACATAGACCCCATCAGAATCACCAAAGGGCCCAAACCTACTGCCTGGGAGACTGAAGAAAGAGCCAGAAATCTGCATTTGAACACCCTCCCCCACCCCTGGCACCCAGGAAGCAGGGTGCTGGCTGGAACACTTTTCCTGTTCCTCAACTCCTGTGTGGTGGCGTGGGACATAGGGAATGGAAAGTTGGCTGAGCTGCTTCTGAATTGAAACTGGAAAATGAAACTGGAAATCACAGCCTCTGACCCCAAGTGCTGGAGTTTCTTTCCACAGGGAGATTCCCCTGGGGAGAAAGGAGTGAGGGGGACCACATTCGGTGAAGACATGAGGTATCTTAGTCTGCAGCCCAGCAGGGAGCGGCCCCAGTGCTGCATGGGCACCCCATAAGGCTGGCCAGCTGCTGTCAGCCCTGGGAGGGCTTTCTCTCTAGGAAAGGTGAATTATATTTACCTTGAAAAATGCTTTTCAGTGATACTTTGAGGGGGTGGGATTGGCTTCTCATTAGTCTGGGCCACTCCATAGCAGCTGCCTTCACCCCTGCCAGGGTGCATGCTCAGGACACCTCTCTCCTCTTGTTCCCCTCTCCCTGCCACAAAGAGTTTGTGCTCACCCAGGCACAAACACTGTAAGCAGCTGCCAGCAAAGGCCCTGCTCTGGGCCAACTTTGGCAATACCAGCAGAGCAGCATTCATGAAAGCAGCAGACTTCCTGAAGGGACTGGAATGCAGAAGAGGGGGGCAGCTGGGGAGAGCCAAGAACCAGCCCGTTGCTAGCTCCACCCTGCTGCTGCCTCCCCTGAAATGCCTCTTCCTTGGGAACAGCTGCCAGAGCCCCCCAGTCCTACACACTCCTTCTTGGGTTGAGACTCCAGGAGTTGCACCCTCTCATAGCACCTGTAGTTTTCAGAGATCTGTGTGATTATTTGCCTGATGTCTGCCTCCATCATGAAACTCCGTGAGGCCCGGAACCTGGTCTCTGTTGTTCACTGTGTGTCTCTAGTGCCTGGCACATGGCATGTACATGTTCACGCGTGAGGACAGGCCTGAAAAGCCTAAGAGAAGGAAAGTGCTCCAGCAAACGGTCTGCTCTGGGCTGCACAGTGTCCAGAGCCCACCCCAGCTCCTCCAAGCACCTTTCTTTGAGGACGCTGTGGGCTCGTGCCCCAACTCTGTGGCCTTCAGCACCTAGCCCCCAGACCCAAGGTGCTTTGACTGTCCCTAGAGAGCTCAGACAGTTTCTGAAGCTGCAGGCTCAGCAGAGGGAGCTGCCAGGGGTAGGGGTGTCTCCCATGGTATACTCTCCATGGCCCTGGCCTTGTGCCCCTTGCCTGCATAGGTGGGCTTCACGTAATGTTTTTCAGATTGTCAGCAGCACTGGGTTCATGGAAATAAAGAAAAGCCACTTTCGGCCTATGGGTCAGGGGGAAACAAGCTGGGATTGGGGCTATAACCGTGATTTTTAATTCATTTAATTATTTATTTATTTTGAAACAGATTCTCAACCTGTTGCCCTGGGTAGAATGCCAGGGCATCATAGCTCACAGCAACCTCAAACTCTAGGGCTTAAGCAATTCTCTTGCCTCAGCCTCCCAAGTGTCTGGGACTACAGGCGCCCACCACAACGCCCAGCTATTTTTGTTGTTGTCGTTGTTGCAGTTGTCATTGTTGTTTTTTAGCTGGCCCGGGCTGGATACGAACCCACCAGCCTTGGTGTATGCTACGGGCACCACCTATAATGGTGATTTTTAAAGCAGAGAGTGGGCAAATGAAGGACACTGGTGGATAGTCCTCAGGGAGATAGGAGCCAAGGAAGCAACTCTGACATCAAGCCCCACATCACCCCTTTGGACTTCTCATCTGGATATGAGACCTGTTCTTGTGGTCACACCATTAGAGGCAATGTAATAGTCAGTAATAGGGTGGACTTTGGAACTGAGCTCTCTGGGGTAAAATCCCAGCTCTGTGATTCACAGACTGGGTGACATTGAGCCAATTACTGAATCTCTCTTTGCCTTGTTTTCTCTTCTATAAAATGGGAACAATGACAGTGAATTCTGTGTCCGTGACACAGGCTACAGGCTCATTCATCAGAAGCTATTATTACCTTCCCCAGAATTGTGAGGGCCCAACAAGAAGGCAAATGTGAGCGCAGCTCCCAGACTCAAATGTTGTATAAAAAGTGAGGAATGGTGAGTGTTATTTTGGAAATATTGAAGACACAGCTTCTCTCCCACATTTTCTGGGGTGGGGCAACAGTCTTACTCACTTGATGTTAAGCTAGAAGAAGCACCACAGGGAGGTGAAAAATGAAACCACCAACCGTTTGAGCTCTAGACTGCACCAAAGCAGTGTGGCCGGTGCAGATGGCAAGAGCCGGGCAAGCCCACTTCCTCTCTGCGTGGCACGTATCTCCCTCACACTAGCCAGCTTCCCAAGGCTGCAGGAAGTGGGGCTAGGCGCAGGCTCTCTGGGTGTGTGGGGAGGCCTGGCCAGAGGACAGCAGCTGCCAGGGGGAGGATGGAAGCCTTTGAGGTCCTGGCTGGGTCCAGGGGCCACTTGTGCATTAGCCCCTGCCCTCTCCCTGTGCAGGCTGCCCAGGCCCCAGACAGCAAGTTGGATAGAAGGAGAGCTGAATCTTTTCTCAAAGGAAATGCAGTTGTGGTTTTGAGATGTTCATATTTCACATCTGTGGTTGGCGTTTCCCAGGGTTCTCAGAGGTGAATATGAGGTCAGCCCCATGTCGCCAAATAAGGTTCACAGTGACCTTAGCAACAGGCTTTGCTGCCCATTGGCTGCCACTGTTGCCGCCTGCCACTGCGGCCTCCCAGAGGCCAGCACTGAAGCTTCCACATGTGCAGAGGTCCCGCTGCCTCCATCAGAAATTATTGCCCTGAAAAGCAGCCACAGATAGGTAGAAAGCTCTGGACAAAGGTAGGCAGGGTGGGGGGTGGGGGCAGGACTGCCTGGGTGCCTGAGTTTCAGAGTCCAGCTGGGCATTGCCTCATGGACTGAGTCTTCATACTGCACCAGACCAGCCCCTGCAGCTTAATGCCTGGGCCCAGCTTGCAGGATGAGCCCCCAGCCCCTATTCCCCAGCTGTCAACCTGGGGCTGTACAATGATTACCATTTCCTGATTCTGCTTGTTTTAGTTCTCCTTGTTCTTCTTTTGTGCTAGGCACTCAGCTAAACTCCTACACAGTCTATCATTCACTCCCTCAACAACATGTGAGCTAGCTAGACCCATTTTACAGGTGCAGAAACTGACACTAAGGGAAGTCAGGGAACAGGCCCAAGGTCGCACCAGTCATAAGTGGGGAAGCCACGATTTAAACCCAGTTGAAACAGGCCCAGATTTCATGCTATTAACCACTGCGCTGACACTCAATGTCTCTACAGCTTGGGGTCTTCATTTTGTGACATGACATGGGATAATATACCACAGAGTGTTAGGGCAAGGATTGCATGGAGTGACTTTTATGCAAAGTGATGGCTTGTCCAGTAGCATACCTCGGCACTGGGGGGCTTGGCACTCCCAAGGCACACTCCACAAGCGGTTTGCACATTCCTCTCCCATGGAGTGTGCTGCTGAAACATTGAGGTTTGTGGACCGGACTTCTCCTTGCGCTTCATATTTGGTTTCTACTTCCTCTTTCTCATCCTCCTCCTACCCCCACCCAGCTGTAAGGTAGGGAGGCCAGAGAGGAGCCTCCTACCAAGGGGCCCCAGCCTATCGACAGCAGAGGAACAGGCTGGCTGGGCTGGAGGTTCTGAAGACAGAACGTGGGGGGGACACACTGTAAGGGTACACAGACCTCATTTCCTCTACCTAGACAACTGGTGTTGCAGCACTGCTTCTCGGAGAAACATTTTCAGGATTAAAAAAATCTATGAAGATGAGAATGCATATACCCTACAACTCAGGAGTCCCACTCCTCAGAGTCTTCTTTAACCACACTTATACCCATGAACACTGGAATATCCTCATAGCACCAGAAAGAGTCCATGTGTCCATCAACAGTAGAGATTACAAATAAATTGTGAGCATTTCTGCAGTGAATATGAATGAAATACAGCAACTTGTAAATAACTGTAATATTGTAATATTGGATAATAGTACTGAATGGCTCATCAACATAGTAAGCAAAATATAAAAGAATACATGCAGTATAATACCTTTTATAAAAAGTTTAACAGGGCGGCACCTGTGGCTCAGTCGGTAAGGCGCCGGCCCCATATACCGAGGGTGGCGGGTTCAAACCCGGCCCCGGCCAAACTGCATCCAAAAAATAGCCGGGCATTGTGGCGGGTGCCTGTAGTCCCAGCTACTTGGGAGGCTGAGGCAAGAGAATCGCTTAAGCCCAGGAGTTGGAGGTTGCTGTGAGCTGTGTTAGGCCACGGCACTCTACAGAGGGCCATAAAGTGAGACTCTGTCTCTACAAAAAAAAAAAAAAAAGTTTAACAACTGCCAAAATTAGGCTATATTGTTAAAAACACATGCAAGGGAAGTAAAACTATGAAAAGCACAGAAATCATCACAAATGTCCATGTAGTCATGACCACAGAGGAAGGTAGGGTTGTGATCAGTAGGGGAACATGGGGGTCTTTGGAGGTGCTAACATTGTTGTATCTTTTAACCTGGGTGATAGTTATATAGAGATTTGCTTTATGGTTATTTGTTAAACTGAACATAGGTTTTGTGTATTTTTCAGCATAGTTATTATTTCACAATAAAAATAAAAAGTGTATGTTTATGAATCTGTTATAGCCTTGAACGGTGCAGTGAACAGACGGGGCCACTGAACAAGCTCTACCCCCACACCTTGCCTCTTTTGGAATGCCACACTGCTTGCTGAACCATACCTGTTACTGCAGATTGAGAAGCCTTGGAGAGAACAGAAGATAAAGACTGTTGTGGAATTTAGGATTGTGGGACATCCTTTGACATGACACTACAGCCAGGGAGGATCATGGTTAATGGGTGTGCGAACAGGAGCTGGAAGAAACCATGGGCAAAGCCCATCTGGGCTTCTGGGGGCTTGGATGGATAGAGGGATACATGCAAATGACCCTCCCTGGACCCCCACTTGCTCTGTATAGCACTGATATGGCTGCATCTCCTATCCCAGGGTCCTCTCTTCAGGGATACCTGTATTTGTTGATTATCTGCCATTTGCCTACCTGGTCCCTGCAGAATACAAGGAAGAAAATAGCCTTCAGCAGTGGCTAAGACAGGAGCCTACTGGATACACAGTAAGGAGTCCTAGGACACAGGATGATGTGACTCCCTCCCCTAGGGGACTGGTATTCCCTAAGCATAATGACATGTTTTATTTCCCTAGCCTGGAATAGGCCCTGGATGACAGTTAATAAACCTTTGTTAAGTGAGCAAGTGTATAGAGTATGGCCCCTGGTGGAGAGGCAGCCCACAGGGCTCCCTGCTTCTCTGTAGAGGGCAGCCCTGCCAGCTGCAGTCCTGTCGGCTTCCTTGGGGGTGCCGGGGGCTGTTACCTGTCAGCTGTTAAAGATGTCCCTCCTTTCCCTTCTGCAAGCTAAACATGACCAGTTTTCATAGCTCTTCATCTAGCACTCAGCATTCTGGTTATTCAGTCTGGAGAGACACAGAAGTATCCAGATGTTATCTAAGCAGGCAGAACGATGGATGCAGATGGAAGTTTGGGTTTGTGTGCTTTGGCAGTGTATTCCAGTTGTAATGGTGACAAGTACTGGCCTGGCCTCGATGCTGTAGGAAGGAACAGACTTACTGCCAACCATCTTTCTTTCTTTGGTGTTCTTACAGCCTTTACATAGACACTGTTTTGGTATAAAACCCCATGTTGTACCCCTTGTAAAGATTATTGCATTTCTCCTGAACTATATTGCAAACTCTCTGAGGCAACTGGCTTGTGGTAGGCACTCTATAAATGTTAGCTAGTATTATTTGCTTTATTGTTTTGTTATTTGAATGCACATTCCCTGGTGACGTTTCTTTTTTTTTTGGCCGGAGCCAGGTTTGAACCCGCCACTTCCGATATATGGGGCCAGCACCCTACTCCTTGAACCACAGGCACTGCTGCACTGGTGACATTTCATGAACATGACTGTGTGCCAGAATATAGCAGTGACCAGAATAGACCTATCCCTGCCTCCCAGAGCCCCCCAGACACTCTGAGATGACTTGCCGATTGAATGATAAACTTAGATTAAACCCATTGTGAAAAAAAATTAAAATAAAATAAACCCATTGTGATTGCATCTCTACCACCCTGACATCATTTTGTGCCCTCTTTGTATTCAACTCAGAACACACCCTTCCTGCCCTCAGGTGCTGGAATGTGAGAGTCTGAGGGAAATACCATTTTGTGACTAAAAAACACTGAAGTGGAGTTTTACAAATTAACCAGATGTGGTGATATGCACCTCTACTCCCAGCTACTCAGGAGGCTGAGGCAGAGCAGGAATCACTTGAGCCCAGAAGTTTGAGGTTGCAGTGAGTTATGATGATGCCACAGCAACAGAGTGAAACCCTGCCTCAAAAAAATCAACTGTAGGCTTGGCGCCATAGCTCAGTGGCTAGGGCACAGGCCCCATACACCGGAGCTGGTGGGTTCAAACCCAGACAGGGCCTGCCAAACAACAATGACAACTACAACAACAACAAAATAGTCACCTGTTGAGGTGGGCACCTGTAGTCCCAGCTATTTGGGAGGCTGAAGAGAATTGCTTAAGCAATTTGAGTTTGAGTTTGCCATGAGCTGTGATGACATGGCTCTCCACCGAGGGTGACAAAGTAAGACTCTGTCTCGAAAATATATATATTATTTATATATTCATTGGGTTAGAAATATATTGTACATAGTTTCACGTTCTACCTTTTCTCTATAAAATGTGTTTTATATAGCCGGGCGTTGTGGCAGGCGCCTGTAGTCCCAGCTACTTGGGAGGCTGAGGCAAGAGAATCCCTTAAGCCCAGGAGTTGGAGGTTGCTGTGAGCTGTGTGAGGCCACGGCACTCTACCGAGGGCCATAAAGTGAGACCCTGTCTCTACAAAAAAAAAAAAAAAAATGTGTTTTATGAGGTGGGACTGTTTTTAATGCAGAAGAAACTTAGAAAACATTTTCCTTTAAAAAAAAAAAAGTGCAAAGCCCCTGTCTGCAGTGGTTGGGAGGACATCCTGTGGGGCTATAGGGTGGCTCTGTTGTGCATCCGGTGTGAGCTTTAAGGCAGTGTCTGTGGCCAGGTCCTGTTGTCTCCTGGCCAGGCTATAACCTCCTGCCTGTGAGTGAGACAAGAGTTTTGATAAGTCTGCACTCACCCTTCCTTCCCCAACACTATAATCATCCACCTCATCAAAAGGCATGTAGGGTTATGATCTTTATTGTTTATCAATAACAAGAGCATCTCAATCTGTGCAGAACAATGTTTTCTCATATCTTATCTCACCTGAGACTCACATGTCCTCTGAGGCAAAAAAGACAAATGCTGTCATACCCATTTTACAGATGAAGAACCTGAGGCTGCAAGAGGTCTGGTGGCTTATATGAAGCCACATAGCTAGTAATTGGCAGAGTAGGGACTTTACACAGATCTGGCTGGCATCCAATTCAGTGATTCCTTTTAAACATTTTTTTCCCTCTAGTTCTAGTTCTTCCTGAGCCAAACTGGATCTCCTTAGTGAGGCCAGGAACTGAAAGCGTTTTGAGTATTATGGGTGTGTGGTGGGGGTATAGAACTCCACCCTGGGAATCTTTTTTTTTTTTTTTTTGAGACAGAGCCTCAAGCTGTCACCCTGGGTAGAGTGCTATGGCATCACAGCTCATAGCAACCTCCAACTCCTGGGCTCAAGCGATTGTCCTGCCTCCGCCTCCCAAGTAACTGGGATTACAGGCGCCTGCGACAACACCTGACTATTTTTTTGGTTGCAGCCGTTATTGTTTGGCAGGCCTGGGCTGGATTCGAACCCGCCAGCTCAGGTGTATGTGGCTGGCGCTTTAGCCGCTTGAGCCTTTTTTTTGTTTGTTTGTTTTTGAGAGAGAAAGTCTCATTTTGTTGCCCTCGATAGAGTGCCTTAGTGTCATAGCTCACAGCAACCTCAAACTCAATTCTTGGGCTTAAGTGATACTTCTTACCTCAGCCTCCCAAGTAGCAGGGACTACAGGCACCCATCACAAGGCAGACTATTATTATTATTGGTTTTTTTTAGAGATGAAATCTGGCTCTTGCTCAGGCTGCTCTCTGACTCCTGAGTTCAGGCAATCCACCTGCCTCAGACTCCCAGAGTGCTAGGATTACAAGCATGAGCCACCAAGCGTGGCCACCCTGGAAATCTTTTTTTTTTTTTTTATTGTTGGGGATTCATTGAGGGTACAATAAGCCAGGTTACACTGGTTGCAATTGTTAGGTAAAGTCCCTCTTGCAGGGCGGTGCCTGTGGCTCAAGGAGTAGGGCGCCGGTCCCATATGCCGGAGGTGGCGGGTTCAAACCCAGCCCCGGCCAAAAAAAATCACACACACACACACACACACAAAAATAAATAAATAAAGTCCCTCTTGCAATCATGTCTTGCCCCCATAAAGTGTGACACACACCAAGGCCTCACCCACCTCCCTCTGTCCCTCTTTCTGCTTTTCCTCCCCCCCCCACCCTGGAAATCTTAACCCAAACCCTCTGGGGCTCTGACTGGTTGTCTTGGGTAGCCTGACCTCAGGGCAGCTCCTCAACTCACTGGATTTTTGAGGAGTGGGTTTCAAAGAGGCAGCTGTTTCCTGTACTGATATCTAGTAAAGGTGTCCGTGATGTCACCCTTCTTGAACTAGCCAGACCATGGAGGCCCATTACCTGCCCTGGGCTCCAGAGCCTAAACTTCTCCCAGAGGGAATAGGATCTCTTTCACAGAGGGGTTGTGGGGCCCTATGAGGCTGACTCAGGGATTGTTGGCAGTCGTGTTCTTCAGATGGTTTCCCAGTGTGTTTAGTTTCCTATTACTGCCATAAAAAATTATCATAAACTTAGGGACTTAAAACAACCTTAAAATTACTATGGTATAGTCCTACAGGTCAGATGTCCAAAGGAAGTCTTACTGGGCTAAACTCAAAGGAGTCAACAGGACTGCATCCCTTTGCAGGGCTCTCTAGTCAGGCCTCTGTCTGTTGGCTGCTTGGTGAGGCCTGGGGACACTGCAGGGCAGGAAGGGCTAGACAAAGCCTTTGCCATCAAGTAGGCTGGCCAACTGGTCCTGGTTTGCCTGGCATTTTCCTAGATTTAGCACTGAAAGTTCTAAATCCTAGGAGACTCTTCAGTCTTGAGCAAATTGGGACAGTTTGTCACCTTACCTCCATGGCCTTTCGTACCTGCTAATCTACTCTCAATCAACTCTGTAGCCTGCACAGCCAGCCCTTTGGACTTCTGGATACCAGAGAGACCTGGGTACTGAGGAAAGGCTCCAAGCCAGTACTAGGAAAGTATAGATGCCAGTTTGCAGCATCCTCGGCAGAAGCATCACCTGTGAACTCAGAGCCTATGTATACACAGGACAGAGCTCATAGATATATGCCCTGGGAATGTGCACCTGAGTCTCTGGAATTTGACAGCTTGGTTAGTTCTGGGTGGTGTACTGTCGGTGGCTTTAATACATGTTTTTATTTGCTTATCTGTATTTTTTACTCTTTGTATAATTAAACCAAGTTCCTTTTCTTGTGTACATTTTTAATGAAAAAAAGTCATTAATACCTCAGCCTTCCATCTTCAGTCCTACAGAGGGGCAGGTTGTACTGCGTGTCATGCACACACTGGCCCCTGCTTTGAAGCCTTTGACCTTGGCTTGGCTTCAAAGGCTTGGCTGGTTGGTCCTCAATGCCATGCCTGCCCCTCAGCCTGTTCCCCTGCACTCCTGAGCCCAGACTGGCTTGTCCCCCAGGGAAGGGTTCAGGAGCCAGGTGGGCTCCCAGTAGGTGAGCAGGTGCTGACTACAGGGTTTTGACCAGCAGGAGATGCTTTGAAGTGCCAGTCCCACCTGAGCAGTGTGTGAATATGGAAGAGATGAGCTGTTTGCCCCTAGGGAGTTTCCAGTCTGGTTAGAAAGATTGGGTACCCTGCAGACCGCATGGGGAGTGGCAGACAGGAAGGGACAGGCACTGGATGGCGAGGCTTTGCCTGGGAGGGCTGTCAAAGTAAGATAAGGGAGGATCTCAGGGTTACTTTGCACATCTTAGTATAGCAGAGGACCAAAATGGGACCAAAGCTGAGACAAGCCTCTGTCCAAACTCAGGGGTAGATGGACTCCTAGGCCAGAACTCAGCCTGGACTGAGTGCCCACCTGGTGAGAGCAAAGACTAGCCAGCTGCCAGAGTGCTGAGTTTTCTTAAGGATCAAGAAGCCAGGAATTAAACCCACCAAAGCCACAGGGTTGGGCCCCAGCCTTGTGACTGGAAGGTAGGATGTACCCCCTGAGTGATCCTGGTTCTTACATTGAGTCACCCAGAATTCTGACCTCTGAGGAACCCCAAAACTCAACAAAGGCTCTGCTTTAGAACAGGAGAACAGGTTGCCTCCCTCAAACAGAAATGCAGCTGAAAAGTCCTCTTTGATCCTGGTTGGGGCTGAGATAAGGTTGAGCAGGCCAGAGTCCCTTAGAGCCAGAGTGGGTTTGCAAATAAGCTTTTGTGGCTGAGCTGCTTCCTTCACTGAAGCCAAGTTGCGAACCTGTCTATATCCCAGTCCCTGGGGCCTCACCCCTTGAAACTGCAGGTGGCCTCAAGGCATAGGTGGGGCATCCCTTCCCTTGAGGACTAAACCAAACTCCACACCGCTGGGGACCTGGGGCCCCTAGCAGCAGAGCCATGTTGCCTGGGGTGTCAGGAGTGTGTGTGTGCTGGGGAAGAGGCTTTTGCTGCCTCCCCCTTAAATCCCCAAGTGTTTCCTTGGCACAGGGTGCTAGTGCCCTACCCCTTGCCAATTTTCCCAAACTCCCTTGCCATGCCACAATTTTGTCCTGGGTTCTGGACACAGACAGATGTGGGTTGGAATCCAGGCTCCATACTGATGAGCTAAGTCAATATGGGCAAGCCCCATTCACCTGGTGAGCACTGGTTTCCTGATCTGTGAACAAGAGGCCGTGGTGGGGTGCCAGTGCAATAATGCATATAAGGTTCCTGGCACAGCGCCCAGCACAAAGTGAGCACACAAGGCCTGTATTGTCATTATCCAGCCGGACTTCAAGGTCTTTTCCAGTTCTGCTCATTTCTGAGTGGAAACGTTAGTGCTGAGTTCCAACGAATTTCACACATCCTCAATGTGGAGGGTTAGCATGTCCAGGTCAAGAAATAGCCTTGCGGGTGGCGCCTGTGGCTCAGTGAGTAGCGCGCCGGTCCCATATGCCAGAGGTGGTGGGTTCAAACCCAGCCCCGGCCAAAAAAAATAAACCACAAAAAAAAAAAAAATATATATATATATGTTAAAAAAAAAAAAAAAAGAAATAGCCTTGCACCTGACAGACATGAAAGCTTGCTATGTGACCATCGTGTTGGCCCTGGGTGCTCCAACAGAACCTCCTGAGGAAACCCATACCCCAATACAAGAGCAGAATCTGTGCACAGTGTGAAAAAAGACCAAATGGTTCCAGAGGATGACAGCCTAGAAATGACCCAGCTCTGCCAACCAGGAGGCATCAGACCCAGAGAAAAGGACATCACCTCTAACCAGAGTCTGGGCTTTCCCCCCGATTTCAGTCCTGTCCCTGGCAGGCCCCACTGGAGTCTTCAAAAGAAATCCCAGAAAGCTCTTATCTTTGTAGTCATGGTAGTCATGACACCCTGCTTGCATACTGAGAGATGCTGAAAACTGATATACCAAGAAGGGATGGTTTGCATGTTAGCTTCTAGCATTCTTCCTGCTGCCAAGGGAGCTGAAAGAATAAACCAGCCCAATTAAAGTGACACCTTTGGTGTAACATAAGGAGGCCCTGTGACTAACCAGCTCTTGAACATCTGTACACTTGGCCCAAGATGGGAGGTCTAGGTGGTGTGACTGAGCCTCACTTAGCCAGTTCAACCCATTGGAAAGTGATCCTTGATGATCCCATCACAACTCCAACAACAGAGATTTTTCCATGACCTCCCAGCTAAAGCCAAATTGCAAACCTGTTTATATCCCAGTTCCTGGGGCCTTACCCCTTGAAACTGCAGGTGGCCTCAGGGCATAGGTGGGGCATCCCTTCCCTTGAGAACTAAACCAAACTCCACCTCGCTGGGGCCCTGGGGTGGAGTTTGGTTCCAGTTCCCTCAACCAAGAGCTTACTCCATTAGTGCTCTTTGGAATGAACCACAGATGCTTTGGTGGGTCATTAGAATGGTCTTAAATTATTGGGTTTAAATTTGGTTCATATTGTTCAGATATTGCTCCATTTCAGGCATTGTTTGGCTAAGGAATTAGTTGTGTCAGCTGCCATAGGTGAGTAGGGCGGCGCCTGTGGCTCAAAGGAGTAGGGCGCCGGTCCCCTATACCGGAGGTGGTGGGTTCATACCCAGCCCCAGCCAAAAAAAAAATAGCACATAGGTGAGTAGTCAGACCTTATTTTGTTTCTTTGCCTAGAAAGGGCTGAGGTCCATGGTAGGATGCGGTAGAACAGCCCTCCATCCTGGAAGGTCTGGCTCTATCCCACAATATTCCTCCAGGCGTGGTCCCTACCACCCAGGTCCCTTGTGATTGGGGATAGGGGTACTGCAGTTCTGAGGTCTCTCCCTGGACATTCCAAAAAGTTGTTCCAAATAATTTAGGACTCCTGTGACCAGAAGTGGTGGAAGTCAGGACTTTGTCTTGGTTCTGGAGATTGAGAGCTGATGGACATAATTTCTCTCATGTTTTGGTGACTTACAAGTGATGAACTTCGCTTATTAGAACTTGAGAGATTTCCACAGCTGCCTGGGACTTCACTGCCTACTCTCCATCAGGGATTAGGACAGGAGAATGGAGAAGTTAGAGCAAGCCTAATGCTTATTCTGGGTTGTGTCCCTTCCCTCCCATCATTCCTCAGCCCACTCTACCTTGTTTCATGCCACTGCCTGCCATCATTAACTGGACAAGCCACCCACTAGAAAAAATCCCAGATGGGAGCTCACAAGAGGCTAGCCACCTCACCCTGAATCTTCTTAGTAGGGGCTGAACCCTGGAGGAGCTGGAAAGACCAACTTGTCCATCCCTCCACCCACAGGCTGCTCTTGAAAACTACAAGTGGACCTTCTGATGGCCAAGGCATCAGATGGGAGCCTGTCCAGGCATCCACATACAGAGTACGAACCCAGCAGGAGTTCACCTGCCACTCACCTCACAGCTCCCCGATTAGGTAACAATACTTCCTAAGCTTGGAACAAAAGGAATGTTTCAGACTGACCTCCACCCATTTTCCAGTTTTCCATCATTTTTTCACTCAGGGTTCCCTCCTCAAAGGCCCACAGTCCTTCCAGATGGCTGAGTCCAGTGAATGGGGTCACAGTTCATGTGATTTCTGGGACCGAGAATATGGAAGCTTTCCACAGAGTTCTTGACTGCCATGACCCCATCACCTAGACAAGGGTGATTGCTAGCCAGCTTCTCTTGGCCAGCCTACCTACTGCTGATACTATTTATGCCCCACGGCCAAAGACTAGAGAGGAAGATGGGAAAAGTCCATGTCCAGACTTTTCCACCCTGGTATTTCAAACTATGGCTTTCAGAAACACTGTTGTGTTCAAACATACCCCCTCATAAATTATGTATACATCAGCCAGAATTCTGAAAAGAAACCTGTATCGTATAGGTCAACCAAAGCTTTCCTAACACATGTGTGCATGGACCTATTTCACAGTACACTGCGGGACTGGTATTCAGCAATAATAGTTATTGTTGGCTGCCAAAACATAAGACACTCAAACTGGCAGGTGAATAGCCTCAAGTCCCCATCCCCAATGTGCTCCAGTCAATCCAAGCCCCTCTCTCTCAGATCTGCTCCCAATCCAGTATCTACCTGCACTGTCCAATATAATCACTAGCCACATGTGGCTACATCAATTTCAATTAAATAAAATTAAAAATTCAGTTTCTCCATTGCACTGGCCACTTTCCAAGTACCCAACTGGCACATGTGGCTAGTGCCAGTGCCTGCTATATTGAACAGGGCAGAGAAAATACTTCCATTACTGTAGAAATTGGATGGTAAGTAATGCCCAGCACAGCAGCTATCAAGGCCTTTTTGGGCTGGTGTCTGTTCCAATTGTCTGTGACTGCGTCACACACATTAACTTTTTGGAGTAGCACCTGCATGTTCCCTGGCACATTCCTCAGAAGAGCTGAAAACCTAACACTCCCAGACCCTAGCAGCTCAGAATCAACTCAGCCATAGTTATGAAGTCAAGGGCAGTGACCATGTCTCCATGAGCACATCCCTGTGACGTAACTGTGCCCTCCACAAACCATCTTTTCCATGAACATAAATGAAAGGATTTTATAACAGATATGTCCTTGCTCACCCCAAAGTCAAGCTTAGGCAGGCAATCATGCCAATAATGATTCCATCAGAACATTTCCATAAAAAGTAAAACATCTACAGTTTCTAAATAAAAGGCCACACCACTTATAAACAATCAACATTTTATAAAAAGACAAATGTACATATTTACACACGACTTAGATGGCATTTCCAATTTTTGAAGTCACACCAAGGCACTCACATTTCCCTCCCTGGGCCTGCTGAGGGCTGCTGGGGCTTAAGGGGGTGGTGGGCGCCGACCAAGGCACTATATAAATAAATGCAAGGGCCAAGAGCTTGGGGGAAACATTAGTGTACACCTCTAATCAGAAATGTGGCTAAGTCCACAAGAAAAAGTGCCATGTTTTTTCCCACGCCTCTCAGCCAGAAAAGGAAACAGGGCAGAGCTCCTCTGAGGCTGAGGAAGCAGTACCCCACAGGACCCCATTTCTTGTTCACATTTCACTGGCTTTGGAACAGTCCCCAGGGCTCAGGTGGGAAGGGAGGTTGTTCTTTGGGAACAGGATTCACTTAGTGCAATTGTCGCTTAGTGCAGAGCCAGCCCTGGGATTGGTGCTATGCTTTTCAGAGGTCACGGGTCTATTCCTCTCTGAGCCAGCCAGTGACAGTGAGACCCACTCCAGACAGCTAGGCTCACAGGGAAAAGCCAGAGGGTGACTCCTATCTGAGTCCCCCACCTGACACACCAGTCTCAGAACCCCATCTTCCCAGGAAGTAGGGCTGGCTTTACTCCAGGAAATGAGCCCAGACCCTGGTCTGCCCAGAGGCCTTGAGAGGCCACTGACCCAAAAGAGAGGCCTCATCTCCACTTGGCAGTGAGGTCACACTTGGCTATGTCCAGCTCCTCTGAATCAAGATGCCAGGCCTTGCTCCCCTAGGGAAATAAGGGGGGCCCAGGCCCAGCTATGGTGCACAAGGAATGGCCTGGATGGAGGAGGGCAGCCTGACTGGGGTCAGCAGGCTGTCCAGCCAGCTGGTGTCCATGTTCTTCAGATCTGTGAAGACGCGTTGTAGGTTCAGCCCAGTATCCCCTAGAAGATGTGAAGAAGGTTGTATGTATATGAGGATGGGGGAATTGGAGGCACGAGGTGTACTCCCTCCACCCCATACTGCCCCTAAAGGCCACAGTCTCTGCTCTCCACACCACAGCAGCAAGCATCCATTCATCCTCAGGAGAACTTTAGGGCATGGGAGCAGTAGCTAATTCACAAGCTGTCTGTGCCATGAGTTTAAGAGGCATGCTTTACCTCACAGCTCCCTGGCCATGCCCCCAACCCTTCCCCACCTCTACATGGTTCTTCCTTCTCTAAGAAGCCATAGGGCTTCTTACCCCCAGGACTGTCAACTTCTGGCTCCTCTTTGCAGCTGAAGTCTCCATACACGGAAGTGGGCTGGGCCCCAGGTTCATTGAGCAGATAGCCTTTCCCATCCACGTTGGTCGGCTGCCACTCCGACTGCTCCAAGAGCTGGGGACAGATGAGCAAAAAGCTGTCGAGTCTCTTCTAGGGCAGACCCATCTGTGGCCCTGTACTCAAAAGAGCCAGCTCTTCTAGCCAGGGTCCCCCTTGGCCATTTACACAGTCTCAGGACCAGGGCCCAAAAGGCAGGAGGCAGAAATGCACATTGCCACTGGTCCTCAATACTGTACCGTCTGGCACAGTATTTCTAAGACTTCCCTCTCAATCAGGACATACCAACTGAGAGTGTGGCTTAAAGCAAAGGTTAGCATAACAAGTCAAGAAAAGATGACTAGAAAGCAAGATAAGGAACTAAGCCCATTTCTCAATTTTCTGGGCAACAGAGTGGAGCCAGGGTACAAATACAGCAAAAATGTTTTTATATTCACTTTTAAAACATGAAAAACCTAGAGGCTAATTTGCTCACTTTCATTTTTATTTATAAGCCATCATATTGCAGATCCCAAAGGCTGATTATTGAAACCTGATGTGCATTTCCCAAACTAGCAGGGCTGGGGCATGTTGGGACGGAGGACATGGGCCAGCGACCTGGCAATGATGGTGGCTGACTCACAGAGCTGTCTGAGGCCCCCAGGCTCGCTTGAGGATGGCCTATCTGAGACCATGCCTCCCACCTGCCCTCACTACCCATGGTGCCTTTCCCAACAGCCAAGCCATGTGATAAAGTGGCACGTGTGGGACAAAACAAGCAGCCAGGTGACAACAGCAGTTGCCTACCCCCTGATTTGGAAGCTCACACTGGTTCTCTCTTTCCTCACTAAGAAACGCTGCCTCAAGAGAATGCCCAGGTGGGGAGAGTCTTTACCTTCATGATGTCATCAGGTAACTTCCCTTCCTCATCCTCATCTGTGGCAGCTGTGAATGGGGACAAGCAGAGAAGTTGGTGAAGTTGGCTGGCAGTCAGCTACATTTACCCTGCAGTTCCAGCCCACTAGCTCCCTGCGCCTTCACACATACACACTGGCCTCCCTGCCTGCTATAGAGATTCCTTAACAGGACACTGGCCTGGTGACTCAGCCTCTTAAACTCTGAAGCCACGCCTCTTCCCACCCCCTCACTTCCTTCCTCACCCTCAGACATTGGGCTGCAGAGAAGCCAGGAGAACCAACAACCTGAGACCCAAATGCAGGCCTTGGACCCCCTCCCTTGTTCTCACCAGCCCACTACAGCCCTGCAGCCCAGCCTGAATAGCCCTCCCTCCTAGTGTCCTGTGTTTGTCTCATCCCCAAGGGGCTGGGGACGGGCAATACCCAGCTCGATTAGCGGGATGCCAGGAGGAACATCTTCCCTCCTTCAGGAACTCCCTCCCAGGACCAAACAGTCAGGCAGGCCAGACCCAGTAGCACCAACCTTCAGAGGCAGAGGGCATGGGTGACACCTGGAAGCTGTACAGGTGGTCACTGGTGCTATCTGGCAGAACTTCCAGTGGGATTCGCCAGTCGGGGAGAGTGCTGCTGACGGCACACGGGGAAAGTGCTGGGGGAGGGCAGAAAGTACAGGTCAAAGCTGTGTGCTTCCTTAGTTTGCAAGACACCCAGCACCCTCCCCCTGCAGCCTGCTCTAAAGGCCACAGTCCACCAGCACCATGCTTCCTAGATCCAAGAGAAAGAGCCAACCTGTGGGGTTCCCTGCCAGACCTAAGCCACCTCACCTGGAGTCAGGGCCCGATCCACCTCCAAGTCCTGTCCCAGATAGCCCTGAGCTGTGTAGCTGCTGTGGTCATCAGGCAGGGTGGAGCTGCTGAGGCCATCGGAGAAGGTATCAGGGCTGGAATCGCCATATGACTGTGGAAGGAGAAAGACTTAGGTCCAGGCCTGTTGCAGCACCTCTACCACTGCTCACCCTGACCCACAGGTGACAAAAGGCTAAGCTGCTTAGGACCACACTCACCATCCTCTTGGCCTTGCTCTTAGCATCTCGGCTGGACTTGGACTTTCTCTCTGTGGGTCAGACAGACTATCAGCCTTGGTACAGGCATACCAGCCTCCGCTGACTTTCTGTCACCCTCCCTCTGCAGGCTTTCCAAGGACCCAGAGCCCTTGGGTACCTTTTCTCTGGTTCTTGGTGAGTGGTGGGAGCATCCGATACACTCGCACGGCAGAGCTACCCTTGTTCCTGCTCTGGTCCTTCACCTCCTCAATATCTGGCAGGGAGTTCATGGCACAGCGAAAGTTGGCCTTCCACGTCTTGGGATCTGGCTCCTTTTCCCCTGCTTTGTATCGGCCTAGAGGGCAGGAGAGCAAAGAGGACAGATTGTCAGGTCAGAGGCAGGGAATCCTCAGCAGCCCCTAGCCTCAGAGGAGGAAGACAAGAGTAGCGCTGAGCCCTCATGTTACCAGAGATCCACATTGATCAGACCAGCAGGTATTCCTGGGTGATACTCTGCAGGCCCCAGGAGCTGGGCTTCTCAAATGCCCAGGCTTGGCTCTAATACATCCAGCAGGCCCCAGTGAAGCACTAGAAGACCCATATCTCCAAAACTATGCTTTCTGTTCCTATACCATGGCTATAATCTCTGCTAGAAATATCAGTGGTCAGTAAAAAATAATTAGTAATCCGTGGACTATGAGATGGCCCAAAGGCCCCACCCTTCAAAGATTAAAGGAGGCCACCGACCAGATGGGCCTTAGGACAAAGACCGTGGTCAACACCAAGAAAAAAGAAGGTGTGGGTCTCTTTCACTGCCCTGGCTGACAGCTGCTTTTGCCAGGGAGAACTTTAATCTAGACATGAACTCTCTGAAGCCACAGTTTCTAAGATTTTAGCTTTACAAATCCCTTTGAGAATTTGCTGAAATGATGGACCCTCTCCTTCAGAAACACAGGTCTGCCCCCACCCCCTTCCCAATAATTCTGCACTGTCTCCAGGAGCTTAGGGACCCCAGTGAAGAGGCTGTGTTAACATTAGTGCCTCCCCCTGTCTCTTTCCCAGCCTTCCTGGGCCAGAGTCCCAGGCATATACCTGTATGAATGGCCCAGCTCCGGAACAGACAGGCATCCTTGTTGATGTCCCAGCCATGCTTGGCAGCATGCTTCCAAGGGATCTGGAAGATCATCTCCTCCTGAACGACATACACAAGGCTATGTCAGCTTAGAGACCACAGGCTTTGGGGCCCAGTCTGCCCAGCCCCTTGGGTCTGGGAAAATTCCCCTTTTCATCTTGACATCTGATTTGAATCAACCCAACCTAAGACTGGCTTAAACATGCCATCTGGATCTCTCAGGAGGGGCTCCAAGTTCTGATGAGCTGTGGCACCATCAGCTCACAAAAAACCTCCTTAGACCTGTTACAGATGTGCTGAGACCCATACTGAGCACCCTCAGCCACAGCTCGAGTTTTGAAGCTCTGGGATGCTTCTTTCTGGCTTGCAAGCACCAATATGGAAGAAAGAACTTTTTCCATTAGAAGGGAATCCCCTGGGACCACTGGCTCCTACAAAGGGGGTCCTGTTCACACCACTGAGGGAGCCCTGGGCCATACTTGGATGCCGACCACCTGCGTGACCCTGGCACTATTACTATAGTTCTTTGCCCCTCACAGTTTTCTCTTCTCTGAAATGAGAAAACATACCTAAAAAAATGTTTTTTGAGGATAAAAATCAAAGCATGTGTGGTGACACAGTGATAAATATAAAGGCTAAGATCTTCCTGTTATTACTGGTAGTTAACGGTGTGGATTTCTGAGACTATTCAAGTTCGAATCCAGGCTTTATTGCTTTTTGTGTGATCTGATTATCTACCTCTCACTGCCTAAGTTTCCCTATCTGAAAATGATATTAATAGGATGTATCTTATAAGACTATTTTGAGGATTAAATGACACAATACTTAAAAGTAACACACTTAGGGGCGGTGCCTGTGGCTCAAGGGGTAGGGTGCCGGCCCCATATACCGGGGCGGTGGGTTCAAGCCTGGCCCTGGCCCTTGCTAAAACTGCAAAAAAAAAAAAAAGAAAGTAACACACTTAGCATGGTGCCAGGTACACAGTGAGTATTCAGTGTGTAATAAGCATTAGCTGTTTTTATGAATACTGTTATTGGTCTATGTTACTCTAAGTGCACTGGCTGCAGACTTCCTGGGCCAGAGTAACAGGTGCAAGATTAAGTCTTTCATCCTCTGCAAGGCCAGCCACCTTCCTGCCTAGCAGTGCCAACTCCGTTGTTTCCTATGTATCTGTCCCTGCAGGATGCTGTGAATGTTTGTAGGGATCTCCCTCAGGGGAGACCAGAATTCAAGCTCTGCAGATTCTAGAAGAGACTTGCTGCTGGAAACAAAGTGTCTTCAGGTGGGTCCCCTGTCTATACCTCAAGTCAGACAAGAATGGCCCAGGGCTGGGCCTTGTATACTCTCTGCTTCTAAGACTCACTGAGAAAGACATCTGCCTACCCTCTTATCAATTCCCTTTTGGGGCTGCATCTGAAGCTTTGGTCCTCCAGAAGTACATGGGTTAAAACAGTGATGGAAAAACTCATAAGAGTTACACTCACTTTATTAATCCAGGTCAGCCCTGGGATTTGGTTGGAATTAATCTGCATCTCTAGCCAGGGTCTCATGCGCATCCGAGTGATGGGCATGTTGGCTGTGAAGAGAAGACAGAAGACTCCAGTTTGGAATCTGTTGAACAGTCCTTGGGTGCTGCCCTGCCCCACCCGAGGCCACTTAATTACCCTCCCGTGCCCTGAGCCAGGTACTTGGTACTATAGTCATGGGGGAGGGAGGTCTGCAGTTGAATAAAACTGCTCTCCAAATCTTTTTGGAATTTGGGCAAAAACACTTCTGCCCCTTCCCTCATCCCCTCCTAAGCCAGTCTTTGGAGGAGACAGGCATGCAAGTGATGGCTACAGGATTTATGTGCAGGAAAAGAGAAAATATATACAGGTAATTTAATACCAGAACTTTTCTCTCAAAATTCAAATCATCTGGGAAGGAAAGAGCTTCTTCTGCTTGATGTCAAGAAGAAATTTCTGACTTCAGTTGCCGCCAGTAGCTGTGCACCTTCCCCAATGGACACCCCACACACACCAGAATCCACTCTATGCCTCCCTGACAGCCATAGTGCCCGCCCCCGGCCTAGTTTCCCCTCCCCTGGAGAAAGAGCCCAAGGGACACCTGTGGCACCTCCTTCTGCAACAACCCCCACAGTCACGACCCCCTGCAGCCACCCGACGCAGTAAGCCAGCCCTTGCCACCAACACAGGGAACCCAGAACCTGAGGCCTGGGCGCTGAGCTGGGACCGCCGAAAGCAGGAGGCAATGGGCGCCCACGCGTGGGCGGACACTCGAGTCCCCTGCACGGCGTGCGGATGCGTGCGACAAACGTACCAGGCCACCTACGGGCCCCCGGCAGTTTCGCGCACACAGATCTCACCCAGCCGCAGCTCGCAGCTCCCGAGCCCGCGCGGGGGCCCAGGCAACGCCGCGCGCGCGTGACTCTCCCGGCTAGGGTTTTCGGCCCCCACTTCCTGGGGCCCAGCGTGCCTTTGTTCTACGCCGACGGTTCCCCCAGTTGGGAAGGCGGGCTCACCTTTGCTGCAAGAGAGATCTGGCAGCGGCGCCCAAGGGTCCCGGAGAGGCGGGGGTTGCTGTGCCGGCGCGCAAAGCGCGATTCCGGGTGGAAGTGGGGAAAACGCAGAGGATGCCCGGGTCTCGGGGCTGCTGAGCACGGCTGGCGTTGACTTGGCACCGCTTGGGCTGGCCTGTGCTTTGCCCAGCTCGGGCGAACGTCCTACCTCGACGAAGGAGTGGCGCGCTCTGCCGGGGCAGCGGCGCCGGGGAGAAATCTAAACACTTAGCGGGATTCCCCCAGCCCAGGCCTGGCCCCGCCCCTAAGAGCCGCGCGGGCACCCATTGGCTAGCGCTGCCTCATCATTTCGGGGAAATCAGGCTGTTGTAGAGCTAGCCCTGAAGGGGAAGTACAGGACGGCTGCTCCTCCCCACCCCCTCCGGCCCGGCGCCGCCGCCCCGGGGCGACCACGGGCCTGACCCGCGCGCTCCCACTCCACCCCCACTCCAGCTTGCGAGGAAGAAAGGCTGTCCTGGAAAGGGCCAACGCGCCTGGCGCTGTCATTCCTCTTATTCCTCAGCCTGCTAGCTCTTGTGACCATCTCTTCCCTCTTCTTTTTTTTTTTTTTTTTGTTTTTGCAGTTTTTGGCTGGGACCGGGATTGAATCTACCACCTCCGGTATATAGGGCCGGCGCCCTACTCCTTGAGCTACAGGCGCCGCCTTCCTCCCTCTTCTTGAGGGGGTGGGGGCACAGTAGGGAAGCGGAGAGGGTGAAGTAGGCCCATCTTTCTCCCAAACGCTGGTGAGCAGGTTACCCGGGCATCTGCCGCCCTCTTCAGGGGACACTGGGACCGAAACCCCGAAAACCAGCCGGGCTCCTCAAGCCGGCTACTGGGATGGCAAGACGGGGAGGTTTCAGCCCTCACCCTGGGCTTTTGAGGGGTAGACGCCCTCCCTCCAGATCACCCACCTGCCCTGGGGAAGTTAAGAACACAGAAAGCCTGTCCTGCCTAGCGCATTGCATGGGGCTGCTGTATGAGGGGAAATCCCAACCTGGCTGCTGCTGGTACAGCCAGCAAGGGACTCAGGCACCTCAGTTTCCTCAACTACCAAGTAACTATACCCCTATGTTGCTGGTTGGCAGTGATGGTGTTTGTAAAGCACCATCCCCCACTCAGTATCCTGCATGGTTTCAAGGTCCCTGCGCCAGGATCTAACCGTGACCAGGGTGATACCCCACCCCTATTTGGTCTGTATCCCTGAGACTGCTCCTGGCTGGTCTCAGGGAAAGAGGAGAGGAGAAGAGGTTGAGAGAAGCTGGGACTGCAGAGTGAGAATAGGGGTGAGTAGCTCTGGTCCCTCCTTAGCATTCCTGCATCAGGCCTCCTCCATAGCCTCACTGTGGCCCTTGCATGGGAGCTCCTCCATGGTAGAATTGGTGGGCCAAGTCTCAGGGCTTGGCCCAGAGATTCTGGGCAACATGGAGGAATTACTCAGGGCTGGCCCAGGCAATAGGTCTATCCAAAGGGTTGGGGAACCCAGGTTCCAAGCCCCTCCGTAAGGGCAACATCTTAACTCTTGTGCTCACAACTAGTCCTTGCACCACTGTAGTTCAAGGGGCTGGGCTGTGTTCATTTTCCATCCAGAACTGTGGCCCAGCAGGCTCCATTCTTATCTTCCCAAAGCTGCTGACTCAGAAGTAAATCACTCTTCCCAGGCATGTCACTCCCTTCAACCCAACTCTCCTTCCAGAGCAGCACCCATTGATATAGGCTATCAATGGACACACCAGTGAAGCATTCCATATGTCAGTCACTCTGCTGCCTCTCTCCCAAAGAGGAAACACATGTGTTAATTCACATGTTCTGGTGCACCAGAATCTGAGTGTTGTGACTAAAGCCACAGCTGGGAAAGTGGCTTAGGAGACCCAGCAGGACTGGTCAGAACTGTCTCTCAGATAGTGGTGGATGGGGAGCTAGGAGAAGAAAGGAGGCTGAGGAAGGAGCCTAGCTGGGCATTCAGCAAAATGGAAGACATCCTCAGAGTGGAAAGATGAGAGTTGAAGTGCCTTTTTTTTTGCAGTTTTTGGCAAGGGCTGGGTTTGAACCCACCACCTCTGGCATATGAGGCCGGTGCCCTACTCCTTTGAGCCACAGGCACCACCCAAGAGAGTTGAAGTGCTTTAACTGACAAATGGGAGTGAGAACCTGCTACAGGGACCAAGACCTTCTAAGCAAGAAGCAGAAAACAAGTGACTCCTGAGTCATGAGATCTGTTCTTACTGCTGTAAATGATTGCTTGCCCTGTCCCTGAGAACCTGACTCAGCCACTGGAAAATTCAGAATGAGATTAGGGAAAGGATTGCATCTCATGTAGCCCAAGAAATTGACCACAGTGACCCTGTGAAGGCAACAGGAGACTGTAAAAAGTACTTTAAAACAAACAAACAAAAACTTTATTTTAATTTACAAATAATCACCTGTATGTGTGTATATATATATATACACATATACATAATGAGCATTTTTCCATGTCATGAAATGTACTTCTGCAATGTCATTTGCAATGGGTATATATCATTCTACCATAGGATAAATAAAAATGTACCCAACTAATCCCCTATTGTAGTACATTTAGGTTATTTCCATAATACAAACAACGCTATTAGCAAAATCCTTGTGCACGTCGATAATTTTTGTTTAAGAAAAATTCCCCGATAGCCGGGCGTTGTGGCGGGCGCCTGTAGTCCCAGCTACTCAGGATGCTGAGGCAAGAGAATCGCTTAAGCCCAGGAGTTGGAGGTTGCTGTGAGCTGTGTGAGGCCACGGCACTCTACCGAGGGCCATAAAGTGAGAAAAAAAAAAAGGAAAAGAAAAATTCCCCAGTGTTAGGATTTACCAATGAAGCTGTTATTTAAATCCTTAAAGTGTTCTTTGACTTTTTACAACTTTAGGAATTCTTATTTTATTTTGAAACCTATAAGAATGTACTTATCGGGTGGCACCTGTGGCTCAAAGGAGTAGGGTGCCGGCCCCATATGCCGGAGGTGGTGGGTTCAAATCCAGCCCCAGCCAAAAAAAAAGAATGTACTTATCATGATTGGGGGTGCTATAACCCAAATTGGTGAAATAAAGCTACTCCATGTTTTTATTATACCCAAAGTATACAAAATTTTTATTGTAACTACTTTTTTTTTTTTTTTTTGCAGTTTTTGGCCTGGGCTGTGTTTGAACCTGCCACCTCCAGCATATGGGGCCGGTGCCCTACTCCTTTGACTCACAGCCTATCACTACTTTTGATGAATCTCATTCTAATATGTATCTCACATTTCCCTGTGATACTAAGCAGAATACAGTGTTAGTATTTCAGGCCAGCCCTTTTCCTTCTCTGATTCAAAATACTATTCATCTCCAATTTCAGCTATCTCCTCTGGGCAGGTGTCCTCCAAACCGAAGCTCTGGCTGCCCCTGTAATTCTCTCCCTTTGTCTCTCTCTCAGATATACACACACAGAACTCCACATCTCTTTCCCATCCCCCGTCTTTCCCTTCTTAATTCCCATTTTCTCCCTCTTTCTCACCTCTTCCTCTGGGTCTTCCTTCCTTGCATCAGGTCATGACTTCACATTCCAGGACCAGAGTGTTGTCCTATCCTCTCCGTGGGCCCCCCTCCCTATCAGGCCTGCCCAGGAAAACGAGGAAGACAGTGCCTTGCACTGGAATAGACCTCCCTAACATTCATGTCTACCCTCACATTCACATCTCTGCACAATGTGGCCCTGTAGTCCCATTTCCAACCTTCTCTCCCATAGACAGCTCCCCTATCCTTGGCAATGATTAGAGTGGGGTATGGCTGGGCACGGTGTCTCACACCTGTAAACCTAGCACTCCAGGAGGCCAAGGTAGGTGGACTGCTTAGCCTGAACAAGAGTAAGACCCCGTCTCTAAAAACAGCTGGGCATTGTGGCACCTGTAGTCCCAGCTACTCAGGAGGCTGGGGCAAGAGTCACTTGAGCCCCATAGTTTGAGGTTGCTGTGAACTATGATGTCATGGTACTCTACCAAGGCAACGAAGTGAGATTCTGTCTCAAAAATTAAAGAAAAAAAAAAATTAGAGGGGGGTAGAAAGAGAACACAAGATTTGAGTTTGAAAGCCCAGGTTCTTGTGCTTTTGCCACTTGCTGTGTTATTTTGGACAAATTACTCTCCCTCTCTGGGCCCGTGTTTGCTCATCTGTAAAACAGACGTAATTAATTTCTGCCCATCTCTCCTAATTGTTGTGAAAATGAAATTAGACTATCAAAGTCCTTTCCAAATTTTAAAGCATTAGTCAAATGAAATGTGGTAACAGGGATACATGAACCTTCCTTTGCATTTCCACTCCCTGGACATGTATTTTTTCCTTTCCTCCCTTTCCTCTTTCCACTTGCTCCTCATCCCTGTCTTCCTGGTATACTTAGCGATACTCACTTCTCTCTCTCAATCTCCCTCTTGCTTGCTGCTACCACCCCCATCCCATTTCAATTTGTCCTTCTTTAAGAGATTAACACAGAGCAAATGCCTGTCTCTTTGAAGTGCTCCCAAAGCAACCAACAAGAAATCCTGTCCCTCCTTAGAACCCCTTTATCCTTAACTTTTAGATGTTGTCTTTCCACCACTGTTCACTTTCTGGGTGGTAAATTTCTGGGGAACAAAGTCATTTTTCTGTAAAAATCCTAAGCAGGTTCTTCACGCCTTGCAGCTGGAGTTAGCTGAGGAGGATGCCCCACCTTGTTCTGGGTCAAGGTCTAACTCACAGGATGCTTCCCATGTGTACCCTCACTCAGTGTGTGGTGAATTTATAGTGCAGCTTCTTTGGATGAGGCCCTGGGGTTTTCTTGGCTGGCAGGGCCTCCTTTGAGGTGACTTCTACAATCAGGATGCTCGGGGCAAGATCATCATCATCACACACACACACATACACACCCTGTGATAGCCTCTCCCCACCCCTCTCCTTCAGGCTCTCAGAACACATTTGTCACCCTTTAGGCGGGCTCCAGTTAGTCCTGAAGCTCAGGAGCTTGGGTCCCTAACCCATCACCATGCACTCATGCACAATCACAGGCATACAGACCATGCTAAAGTGATTCTGTTGTCCTTGCTCTCAACAGCAGTGTCTGGCACTCAGTAACTCCTTGTTAAATTGATGTGTTGCCCCTCTCCCTCACGTGCTTCTTCTTTCTCAGATTATTAATTCTCTCTGATATAAACATTGATTGGGAACTTGTGGTCAAATTCTCTGCTGAAAGAGATGGGTGTGGGATGGGAAATATTCTCAGAAATCTGAGTTTAGTAGAGCTGGGTGCAGGGCCCAGCAAGGACTCCCTAGGTTTTTAATTGGGAGGCCTGCTACCAGTGGAACAGGCAACGGGGTGGGGGGTGGCCATAGTCCCCAAAGCAGACAAACGCCCAGCATGCCTTCCAGATCCAGAGGCAGGACTCCTTGAGATGCTCAAAGCCCCTCCCAACCGTTCTCTCTCTATTTCTTTTTTTGTTGTTGTTGTTAATGCCTTCTTTTTTGTTGTTGTTGTTGTTGTTGGGGATTCATTGAGGGTACAATAAGCCAGGTTACACTGATTGCAATTGATGTTCTCTCTCTATTTTTACAGCAAATCTGGAGGCAGACAATCCTAAACTGTGAGGTGCATAACAAAAGTCAGGCATAAAATCAGCCAAAAGCTTGAAGATAGAATCCAGGGGTCATCGGCCTGTCTCCAAGGAGCCTAGTTGGAAAGAAAGTCTCTTCTAAATTCATTCCACAGATATGAACCGCCACTCCTGCTCTGAGTCAAGCCCAGGTTTGGCCCTGGAGAGACGCTAGGGCACGAGACCAGCTCCTCCCCCCTCAAAACTCTGGCAAAAATGTTCTATGACACAGCAGAATAAACGTTGCACTGTTATAAAAATCCTAAACGCAGAGTGGAAGGCTGCAGCTGGCAGGGAAAGCACAGGGGTCCTGTGATATAACAACCCGCCAAGGAATTGCTTAAGCGCTCAGGGCTGTTCCGGAACTCCCAGCGGGGGATGGGGTGACTGCGTGCTGCCGCCCTCGCCCTATGACCCGATCGGACTTTCATTTCTTATAAACACTGCGTTGAGAGGAAAAAGAACTCAGCTTGCCATCCGTCCTGTGGGACCTCGAGACTGGAGGAAGCTCCCAGGCCAAGCCCAGAGGCCTGTCGTGACCCAGAAGGGGATTTGATGACATCAGAGTCCTCCTTCCCCTCGCAAATGGGCGCTGCAGAGCTGCCTGCAGAATGGTCGTTCACCCAGGGTGCCCCCGGCTTTGGGGAGCCCGCATCACTTCCATTTGCCCTGCCCCTCACTCCCAGGTGACCCACGCTTGCGCTGCACCGGCCCGAGCTAGGTGTGTGTATTGGAAGGAAAGGGTCACAGGCCTCTCGGGCCAGCTTCCACATTCCTGCTCGGCCCTGGCTGGGGGTGAGTCGGGATGAACGGCCAGCTGGCCGGCTTCCTGGAAAGGGAGGGCCCGGAGGAGAACCGCGAAGCCTCTCAACCGGGTGCCGGGTGGCTGTCCCGGCCGCCGCCCCCCTCATCCCTGCCCATCCTTCTCACGAGCTGGCTGCCCCGCCCAAGCAGGGAGGCTCATTTTCCCGCCCCCGGGGCACTTCCTCCCCCTTCCTTGCACCAGGCTCCTTCTGCGGACCATAAGTTTGCAGCCAGCTCAGCAGCTACAGGCTGTGTGACTTTGGGCAAGTTGCTAAACTTCTCGGTGCCCATTATCAACTCCTGCTAGGTGAGCTAGCAACCTCGGGGGGCACAGTTCTTTGTACACACCCCTGCCCTTCCCTCTTTCTCCCTGCTCCCCCACTTCCCCCGCCTGCCTGTTTCGGCATGCACACAGTAGGCGCACAGAAATGGCGCCCACCTGTAAAGCGCTGCAGGGGAAAGCCGCACAGCGTCCCTCTGCTAGGACACTCCGCCCTCCGCGGCAGCCCGACAGACTGGGCTAGGCTAGCAGCTTTCCCGTGGGAGCGCAGGTTGTGCGGAGCCGCCCGGCAGATGCTGCCCACCTGGGTCCTGGGACCCGCCACGCCAGCGCTCAGAAGGCTCCAGACCTCCGCCCGCCGCCGGTGGGGAGGCGGGGGCCAGGGAGTGAGGTTGGGTCCGGCCACCCAGTTCGGTCCGGCCCGGGCGCGGGACTCTGCGGGTCCGCCCCAGAGGGGCGGGGCCGGGGTTTCTGTTTCTTGCAAACGCGGCGGTGACAGAGAAATCGAGGAGTTTCCGGGAACCGCGCCGGGAGCTCTGCGCTCTGCGCGGCGGCGGCGGGGGGCAGGAGACAGGCGGCGTCCAGTGTTGCCGGCCACCGGCCAGCTGGAAGTTCCAGCGGGAGTCGGGGAAAACCGGCCCCGGAAAAGTCCCACCTGAATGCACCTGCCCCCAGCGCTCCGGAAGGTGTTCACATAGAAGTTGGGGGGCTGAAGGGTGGCCCAGCAGAGGCTGGTGGAGGTGTAGGGAATGCGGGAGGAATTCCACAAGTAGAGGGGCTTGTGCGGGGTACTTACAGGAAAGAAAGATGTCGTGAGTAGGCTGGTGGGGTCTGCGGTAGGGGATGCCCCCTTTGATCAGCTGATGTCCCCCGCTGTAGTACTCACTGTCACATGCCATCTTTCTGTCCTCATATAAGGAGCTTTTCTCCTTACTGAAATTATCTCCTCAGTGTACTTTTTTGTTTGTTTATGGAGGACTTGCCCACACACACACATGACTTGCAGCCCCTTGAGAGTGCAGCCTCTGCTGGTCTAGAATAGGCTAACCACAAACAGGGTTCAGTGATTGTTTACTGAAGGAGTGAAAGAATGGAGTGAGTGAGAGGCATCTGTGGGGACCATGTGGCCTGTGACCTGTTCCCAGGGGACCTCTGGGTCTAGTTCCCTGGCTCCCTAGCCCAGGTCCTGCCCAAGCTTTCAGGATGTAAGAGAGGCCTCAGCCCTTTGGGTAGGGGTGGGGGTAGTCCTCTGTGGTTTCCTGAGCACTGCCCTCCAGATGGGGTGGTTGGGCAGCAGGCCCACTGTAGTCACCACAGAGGAATGTTGGCTATGGGGGTCAGCCACTCACTTCCCTCCCCAGGGATTGGAGCTCAGGCCAGGGATGATTGTGGGTTGGGTCTGCATCTGAGCCAAGAAGCCTAGAAGTTTGGGATTCAAAGAGAGAGTCCAGTACCTTCCCTGAATTTTTTAGTCCAAAGCAGTACCTGAGAGTGAGCACTAGTTTCCTAAATTCTTGCCTTTGAGTTCTCAAGTCCTTATGGCTTGGGAGACCATGATTCTTGGAAAGACATAAACCAAACTACAACTGCCTCAGTCCAGAAGAGCTAAAAGCTATAGAGTGCAGCAGGTAGCAGTGATGGCCATGCTGGAGGCAGCCAGTTAGCCAGTGGAGAGACCAGCAGACTGGCCCCCTGGCATCCCTTGTATAGGACAGCATTGATTTTCTTTCTTTTTTTTTTTTTTTAAGTGCCAGGATTTTTATTTATTTTTTTTATTTTTTGCAGTTTTTGGCTGGGCTTGGGTTTGAACCCACCACCTCTGGTATACGGGGCCGGCACCCTACTCCTTGAGCCACAGGTGCCGCCCGACAGCATTGATTTTCTCTAGCCCAGGTTCAGGATCAGGGTGGCTGGCCTGGGAGGGGGCCAGGGAAACTCCAAATGCTGCAAGAGTACAGCTTTTGCTCTGAGCACAGCCCCTGGTGACTCAGCCTGGGAATCCCGGCTCCAGGGACAGCCCTGGGAGTAAGGCTCAGGACAGTGAGGGGGTACCCTTGAGGGGCCCAGCTACCATGCCAGCAGTTTAATGAGGTCCCAAGCCAAATAGGTATTATCTCTTCCTTGTCCTATGTTGCACTGGCTATAGTAAATGTAGCTCAAGCTAGAAAATACGAACAGGAATGTTTCTTTGTGGTTTGGACTCAGCAAGTGCTGAATTATTGGTATATTTATGAAAGGAAAGAAAAGCAAGGTGGCCCCGTGGAAGCTCAGTCTTATTTGCTACTATAGCTACATGAGGCAGCCTTGGCTGAGCAGAGAGCAGGCACCCCATGAGCCCCTGTGGCATGGATGGATGGATGATGGATTCAGATGGTCTCAACAGCGTACACATTTCCCCCCAAAATGGTATTAGCTAAAGACAATTTCCACAGAATTTGGGGATACCCAAAAGGGAGTGAAGGAAGGATGTAGCTTCCCTGAGCAACACTGCAGTTGTTTCTGCCTGCTTCTGTCTCTCCAAAGGGGCCTCTTCTCCTTACCCATAGCCCTGTTCACATATGTGACCTCTCAAAGTCCTGCAGAAAGACTCAGTGTCCAGTGGCAAGGGCTTTCCAGGTATAGACCCAGACCAAGGAAACAAGCTGTTAACATCAGATGGCTGTTCTCTTCCTCTCCTACAAGGTAGATCCACAAAGGGCCTCAGTGTGGAATTGAGCCAGGTGTGAAAGGTTCTAGTCCTTTCTTTGACTCAGTAAGTCTTCAGGAAAGTATCTGTTGACTGAATGACTGGCAGGAAGGGTGAAGGCCAGCAGAAACCCACCTGTCTCCCATAGTGTGGGAGAAAACATGACTGCCCCCCGAGCTTGACAAGTGACAGCACAATGAATGTGTCACCATGTCAGTTAGCCAGCATGGTGTGCTGCACCAGGAGTGTTTTAGAGGACCTGGTCCATAATTGGGGCAAAATAGGCTAGGGTATGCTGGGAGAAGGAGCTCTGAGCTAGCAGGGTAAATAAAAGCTGTGCTTCCTTCCTTGAGCATCCTTGTGAATATTGGAGAGGGCTTCCCACAGCTTTATGGGCTGGGAAGGAGTGTATTACTTTGCTTTTGACGAAGCAGGTGACTTCAGAAGGCCAAAGACTAGTGACATCTGACAGTCATGGAAAGTTGCTCAGCCCAGAGCCTGTGCTGGCCCTATGAGGGCACTTAAAAGTAAATGCCGTAGTCCCCCCTGCTTATCTGAATGTGAGCTCCCCAAGAGCAGAGGATGCCTGCCCCTATCCCCACCCTGGCACCCAGCACACTGATCTCAGGAGGCTCTTAGTGAGTGTTCTCTGATTGTGGAATGACAGTTGTATGGTATACCTGGAGTATAAGGCCAAGAGGCAGAGATGCTGAGGTTGTGAGGAGAGGAGCAAATTACTGCAGCCAGTGTTCCCAGATGGCTACTCGGAAGAGGTGAAGTTGGGCAAGGTCTAGAAGGTTGAGTCAAAATGCAATAGGACAAGAGTAGATCAGGCACTCAGGATGCGGGAAAAGCCGGGGAAAGGCATAGAGGCTCAGAAACAGATGTTGTTTTCATTAGGGCCTGGGATGATTGTACTAGGAGCTGAGGCTGGAACTTCCAGTGGGAGCGGACTCTAAAGAACAAGAGTGCTGTACTTAGGAGTCTGGACCTTATCCTGTTAGACTGTGGCTGCTCAGTGTAAGGATGGTCAGTCTTTATAGCAAAATAATAGAGAAATTATTAACCCATATTTTTTTTCAGTAAGAGCAAAAATTAATCCTGCTCTCTACCTGCTTTCTTTCTCTGCCTAGCAGATTTACTGGCAGTGGGCCCCCTGTGGATTTCCCTTTCATAAACCACTGAAAAGAGCAGACAGAAAGGAAATGTAAATTATTTCTCTTTACATTTCACCAGCTCTCTGTCTTTTACAATTTATTCCTATAGCCTCAAGGATTCCTGAGTCAGTCCCTGAACAATAGGCTGTGAGCTGAGTCTGGCCTCAAACACGCCCAAAAAAGATATCTCAAGGTAGAATCAACAACAGGATCCGAAACACTTCTTGTGAAAAGTTTGTCTGGGGCCAGGCCTGGTGGCTCATGCCTTTATTCCTAGCACTCTGGGAGGCTGAGGCGGGTGGATTGCCTGAGGTCATGGGTTCAAGACCAGCGCGAGCAAGAGCAAGAGCCGGTCTCTAAAAAATAGCCGGGGGTTGTGGCCAGCGCCTATACTCCCAGCTACTTGGGAGGCTAAGGCAAGAGAATTGCTTGAGCCCGAAGAGTTTGAGTTTGCTGTGGGCTATGACACCCCACCAAGGACAACAAAGTGAGACTCTGTCTCAAAAAAAAAAAAAAAGGCAAATGGACCTGTTTTCACAATGTCCTGTGAGTTTGGCTCTAATTACCTTTTTCTCTAGGTCCCTCTTCCACTCAGCTAGCCACTAGACCTTAGCGCAGGCATTCTTCTTTCCTTCTTTGGGGTGTTACACCATCTCCCTGCTATTTTCTCTCTCTTTTCCCCCACACTTTTTCCTTCTCTCACTCCCTCTCCGTTTTTTTTTTTTTTGAGACAGAGTTTCACTATGTTACCCTCACAGTAACTTCAAACTCTTAGACTTAAGGGATTCTCTTGGCTCAGCCTCCCAAGTAGCTGGGACTACAGGCGCCCACCACAACGCCTGGCTATTTTTTGTTGCAGTTGTTATTGTTGTTTAGCTGGCCCAGGCCAGGTTTGAACCCGCCAGCCTCAGTGTACGTGGCTGATACTGTAACTACTGTGCTATGGGTGCCAAGCCACTCCCTCTCCTTTTAAGAAGATAAAATGAAGTTTGTACCCTAATCTTCGTCTAGAGAAATTTTTCTCTCATCCCTCATGGACCACTTACTGAGCTTTCCACCCTAACACTCAGGGTAAAAGGTACTAATGGTTCGTCCCCTTCTGGATCCAAGGACTAAACCAGGGTTGGTCATCACATGTCTGGGCTGATGACCAAAATGGGCTGGGGTATGAGTATGAATTACTTTTATTGGATCAGGTAACTTCAGAAGGCTGAAGTCTTAGGGACATCTGATAGTCATGAAATATTGCTCAGCCCTGAATTCTAGGGCAAGACTGTGAGGGTCACTGGGACCTGATCTATGAAGTCTGACAATTAAATTCTCAAGCTCATCCTAGGAAAAGTGCTACACACCTCAATGCTGAATATGGTCACCTTCAAAGTACTCCTCTTGGGATGATATGCACTCACACCAGTGCCTAGTCCACCATTCAAAGCAATTCTGGAACTCTTTTTCTGGAATATCAGAGCTGTCATTGTACGGCACACAAAAGCAGGCAACAACAATAATGAATGCCACTCAGCAAGAGACTGTCACATGTCGAAGCAAACACAGCTGTGAGACCCTAACATACCAAGGTTATGAAACCTTACCAAATTGTTTGTACAGTGCTACTAACATAGGCACACAGTGACAAGTTCATGAACTTAATTGTCAGACCTTGTACAATGACAGCTCTGATGGTCATTCCAGAAAAAGAGTTCCAAAATTGCCTTAAAGGGTGGACTAGGCACCAGCCTTGGTGCGTACCTTCCCAAGGGGAGTATTTCAAAGGTGATCATGGTAATATTCAGCAATAACGTCTGTAGCACTTTTTCTAGGATGAGTTCACAAAATTAATTGTCACACTGCTATATGTTTTAGACAACTGTCTGGTTGTTACAGAGGGATGAGCTCTCCTTTTTCTTTTCTGAGACAGAGTCTCACTATGTTACCCTCGGTAGAGTGCTGTCTCCATAGGGCACAGCATTTAAGGTGGCACTCACTCTCAGGGCCCAGCTCTATACTTGAATGACCCCAACCTGAGTACCTCCTGAAAAGTTTTACCCTAAGCACCTTGCTCGCTGCACCCTACATGGTACCCTGCTGCACACTGGAGGCAGGGAGGTGGACAGAGCTGTGACCATCCCTAGGGCATGGAGAGAGGTGGGCCTACTTGAGAGCAGAATCGAATGATGGAATTTGGTGATGGCCAGGATATGGGACTGGCAGGAGTAGGACCCTTTCCAGGCCCTCCCTAAACTCCCCATTCTGGGAGAAGCAGGAGATATGCACTCCTGCTCTGCCTAGGGCGCATATATGCCCACAGCCAAGGCCAAGACAAGACATTGGGCTTTGACTTCTGTCCCAGGTTATGAGTCCAAGGAGCCAAGGGAATTGAGCCAGAGAGAGTAGGGCAGGAAGTAAAAGGGTCAGAGCCTGTTTCAGGACTGCCCCAGTCACTGGTGACCACGGCATGAACCTGAAACGCTGCTCCAAGCCTGCTTGGCCCTGCCCTTTGAACATTGGGTGTGTGGGCACAACAGGCACGGAAAGGTGGATAAGGGTGCCTCCACTGCTAGATGGGGCATGTCTATCAGTCCATCACCTTTTTTTTTTTTTTTTTTTTTAGAGACAGAGTCTTACTTTATAGCCCTCTGTAGAGTGCCATGGCCTCACACAGCTCACAGCAACCTCTAACTCCTGGGCTTAAGCGATTCTGTTGCCTCAGCCTTCGAGTAGCTGGGACTACAGGTGCCCGCCACAACGCCCGGCTATTTAGTCCATCACCTTTTGCTGTAAGACCACAGTCCACCGCCAGATCCACCTGTGTTCTCAAGGGATTAGCAGCTGGGTAACCCAGCCCCAGACTCCCAGGAGCTCTGACCCTGTGGCAGCAGCACCCCCTGCTGGCTGATTTGGAAATCACCCCCATCGCCTCCTTGAGGGAGGGGTCAGAGGTCTGGGAGAGAGACAAGGGTGCAGGCACAGTGCTGTGGGAAAGGGTGGGGCCGGGACTTGAGGATGAACTTTGGCTAAGGCAGGCAGGCAGGTGCCACCTGGTAAACAGCACCTGTTTCCTGGTCAGTAGCAGAGGCCACGACCCAAGCAAAGGTACAGATGGGATTTCCTGAGGTGACTGCTCAGTGAGGCCAGCTCTCACGAAAGTCCTTCCCTCTCCCACAGCACCAAGGCCCAGGAAGGCCTGCATCCTAGGCTGAGTGCTCTCTCTTCAGATTCCCCCTGAGCAAGCCCCCTGGGCCCTCAGGGGATTTGGCCTGGAACTGAAAGCCAAGAATTAAGCCTGTGAAAGGGCATCACCTAAGGCACTCCAAGAAAGAAGAAGAATTGTCCCCAGAATTCCTCTCCAAACCATCCGAGACGAGGAATGGAGGCAGGAACACATCAGCAGAACAAAATCTGAGAGTCCCCGAATGGCTGCCTGGCTCTTTATACTTAAATATGGTTAGGCAGACTCTCCTCCTGACCTCCAGGCCGGTGCCTCAGGTCACAAGGACCACCCTGGATGAGTGTATAGTGGACAGAAGGGTGAGAAACCCAGGGTATGCTGCCTCGACCCCCTCACCTGTGACCCAGAAAGTCCATGAGGACACAGCCACAAGCAGGGCCATGCCCTGGGCAGCGAGTTCCTAGAAAAAGGTCTTCCATAGAATGGAGAGGACGGCCTTCCCTAATGAGCCCTGCCCACCACAGCCCTGGCATCTAGAGTCCTCACCTCAGAGAAGCTGGTGCTTCAGGAGTTTGTTTACATTCTGACTCTTGATTACAGTGAAGATGGAGGCATCACCTGGCTCCCAGGAGCAAGGGTCTTGACCCCAGGGAAACTTCTCTCCCAGACCAAGACAGTGTGGACAGACCCTGTTCTCTTTAGGACTTGGAGAGGGCCTAGTGCCGGGCAGAGCAGCTCCCTACCACAACCCGGGTGGGGACTTAGCAGCCATCTTGCTTCATCCGGGCAATGCAAGCGCCTCACAGAGTCCTCAGACACTCTCCAGGAGAGATGAGGCCTCTAGAAGAGTCTATGAAGAGAAAAAAAGTGGTGCTGTGTTGCCAAAACTATCCACATGCTCCAGGTGCCATGTTCAGCCAGCCTGGTGCCACACAGCCTGAGAGCAGGCATGAGCTATGGGAGCAAGAGCTGTCACCAGGGCGTTAGGAGGCCCAACCCACCGTACGAATCCTTGTGGAATGGAAAAATCAACTTGCAGACACCAGGAAGTATAGGAGCAGAGTAAACAGCAGCTGAGGCCCTCCGACAAGCAGGTTGTGAGGAGGCCTCTGGATTATGCGGCTGACTGTACCACTGCCCTGTGTGTTTTCCGTGTGGGCCCGATCCTCCTTTGGGTGACAGCTCACACCGGAGAGAGATGTAACAGGACTGACACAAAGTTCTAGGATCTTTCAGAAGGAATTCATCTCTTCTAGTCTTCTCTGAAAATTTTCTCTTGTCATTTCCCTGTGTGTATCTTTTCTCTCTACTAGCCCAGGGATGCGTATTGACCATGGGTGCTGCCAAATTTGACACCAAACATTTATTCAGTGTCCAGGTACCAGGCACAGAAGTAGGTGCTGTAGGCACAAACATTCCACAAGAATACACCGGCTTGTACTATGTGCCGGGCAGGGCTCCAAACACTAGGAATATCGAGATAAATAAGACAAAGTCCCTGCTCTCATGAAACTCATTCTAGTAGAGGCAGAAAATTGCAAATAAATAAGGAAAGTGTCACACAGTGGTAAATATTCTATAGAGAACTAAAATAGCATGATGTGATAGAGAGTACAGAGGTGATCCCATTCAATTTGGTGTTTAGGAATGTCTGTCTGAGGAGGTGTGTAAGTGAGAGAAGGGGAAAGAGCATTCTGGGCAGGGAAATCGCTAGTGTCAAGGCTTTCAGCTCAGTCTGTTTGAGGGAAAAGGTTGGTGTGGCCCCAGCATGGACAAGGTGGGGAATGTTAAAAGCTGGGGCTTGTAATGTAGGCAGGGGTCAGATAAGGTGTGGCATTTGAAGACTCTGGTTGGGGCTTGGGCTTTAAGCTGAGGGAATGGAGAGCCTTTGAAGGATGTCACACATAGGGGTGAAATGGTACAGACCCTGTTTACTGGACTGCAGGGGGGCAAGTGTGGAAACAGACCAACCCCTGGGGAGGTTGGAGTAAGAAGATGATCCAGGAGACAGCAACCAGGTGGTAGTGGTAGCCATGGAGAGAAAGGGGAATAGATCCAGGTAGAATATGGAGGGGAAGCCACACAGAAATGAATAAAATACGATGGCTCAGAATGGCAGAAAATATTTGCAAAACATATATCCCATAAAGAACATGTATCTAGAATATATAAAGAATGCCTACAACTCAGTAAGACAACCCAAATGGGCCGATTTGAATGGATTTTTAACAAAAAAAAAAAAAAAAAGATGTGCAGGTTAAAAAAATAAGCACATGAAAAGATACTCAATGTCATTAGTCATTATGCAAGTTAAAACCACAATAAAATACCCCTACATATTCACTAGAATAGCTAAAGTGAAAAAGATTAACTGTGCCAAGTGTTGACAATGACATGGATCAATTGGAATGAATGCTAAAGCCACTGGTGGGAGTGTAAAATTGTACAAGTACAGTCATGCACTGCTTAATGAGGCTTCAGTCAACAACAGACTCCATATATGATAGTGGCTCCATGAGATTTTTAATACATTTTTTACTGTAACTTTTTCTTTTTATTTTATTTATTTATTTATTTTTAGAGACAGAGTTTCACTTTATGGCCCTTGGTAGAGTGCCATGGCATCATACAGCTCACAGCAACCTCCAACTCCTGGGCCCAAGCGATTTTCCTGCCTCAGCCTCCCGAGTAGCTGGGACTACAGGTGCCTGCCACAACACCTGGCTATTTTTTGGTTGCAGTTCAGCCAGGGCCGTGTTTGAACCCGCCACCCTCAGTATGTGGGGCCGGCGCCTTACCAACTGAGCCACAGGCGCCGCCCGTAACTTTTTTATTTTTTAATTTTTTTGAGACAGAGTCTCATTATGTCGAGTGCAATGGCATCACAGCTCACAGCAACCTCAAACACTTGGGCTTAAGCCATTCTCTTGTCTCAGCCTCCCAAGTAGCTGGGACTACAGGCACCCACCACAACGCCCAGCTATTTTTTTGTTGTTGTTGTTGCAGTTGTCATCGTTGTTTAGCTGGCCCAGGCGGGTTCAAACCCGCCAGCCTCAGTGTATGTGGCCGGTGCCCTACCCACTGAGCTACGGTGCCACCTACTGTAACTTATATGTTAGGATACACATTTATTGCCATTGTGTTACAATTGCTTGCAGGATTCAGAACAGTAACATGCCATGCAGTTTTTTTTTTTTGTTTTTTTGAGATAGTCTCAAGCTGTCCCCTGGGTAGAGTGCCATGGCATCATAGCTTACGGCAACCTCCAACTTGGGCTCAAGCCATCCTCTTGCCTCAATTTTTCTTTTTTTCTTTTAGTAGAGACAGGGGTCTCACTTTTGCTCAGGTTGTTCTCGAACTCGTGAACTCAAGCAATCCATCTGTCTCAGCCTCCCAGAGTGCTCGGGCATGAGCTACCTCGCTTGGCCTGCCATGCAGGTTTATGGCCTGAGAACAATAGGCTATACCACAGGGCCTAGGTGTGCAGTAGGCTATGCCATGTAGGTTTGTGTTAGTGCATTCTGTGATGTTCCCATGAGGATGAAATGGCCTAACAATGGGTTTCCAGTATGTATCCCTGCTGTGAAGTGATGAAGGACTGTACTTTGGAAAAGAATTTGGCAGTTTCTTAAAAAGTTAAACATACACCTGGGCGGCGCCTGTGGTTCAGTCAGTAGGGTGCCGGCCCCATATACCGAGGGTGGCAAGTTCAAACCCGGCCCCCACCAAACTGCAACCAAAAAAATAGCCGGGCGTTGTGGCACACGCCTGTAGTCCCAGCTACTCGGGAGGCTGAGGCAAGAGAATCGCTTAAGCCCAGGAGTTGGAGGTTGCTGTGAGCTGTGTGAGGCCACGGCACTCTACCGAGGGCCATAAAGTGAGACTCTGTCTCTACAAAAAAAAAAAAAAAAAAAAAGTTAAACATACACCTACCATACGTCTAGCCATTCAATTTTTAGGAATTAATCCAAAATAAACGAACAGGTATGTCCACACAAAGATTTGTATATGAATGTTCATAGCAGCCTAAGTAGTAGCCAAAAACTGGAAGCAACAAAGATGATCATCAACATGAAAATGGATAAACAGTTTATGGTATGTCTATACAGTGGACTACTATTAGGTTCTAGGTTGTTTTTTTTGGAGACAGAGTCTCACTCCATTGCCCTGGGTAGTGTGCCATGGCGTCATCATGATAGCTCACAACAACCTCAAACTCTTGGGCTCAAGAGATCCTCTTCCCTCAGCCTCCTAAGTAGCGGGGACTATCAGATACACCACCACACACAGCTAGTATTTCTGTTTTTAGTAGAGATGGGGATCTCGCTTTTGCTCAGGCTGGTCTCCTGAGCTCAAACAATCCACTGGCCTCAGCCTCCCAGAGTGCCAGGATTATAGGCATGAGCCACCCTGCTCTCAGGCTGACTGCTGGAGGGCGCACACACAGCACTCAAAGACAAAAATGGAGCTCACATTGAAACCACAATCCTGGGAAGGCTGTTCATATCTTGCAGCCTGAGACCAACGGGGTTGATTAACTGCTAAAATATAAACTTCAACATTCTCCATATTATTAAAACAATACCAAGAGTCTCATAATATTAAAAATTTCCAGGATACAAAACAAAATTATGATCTTGGCCTGTGAAGATCCAGGAAAATCTCAATTTGCCTGGGACAATAGAACAAAAGAGAACAAGGTTGAGATGTAATAAAGACTTTAAAGTGCTATTCTGAAAATGCTCCAAGTAAGCACTCTTGGAATGAATGGAAAGAGAAAATCTCAAAGAAGTAAGTGATATAAAGAATAAAGAGATGGAAATTTTAGAACTTAAAAATGTAAAAACCAAAATATCAGTACTCAGTGGATAACTCAAGAGCAGAATGGAAATGATAGAGGAAAGAGTCAGTAAGTGACTTGAAGATAGACAAATAAGAATTATCCAACGTGGGGCGGGGCCTGTGGCTCAGTGGGTAGGGTGCCAGCCCCATATACCGAGGATGGCGGGTTCGAACCCGGCCCCAGCTAAACTGCAACAACAACAACAAAATAGCCAAGCGTTGTGGCGGGCACCTATAGTCCCAGCTACTCGGGAGGCTGAGACAAGAGAATAGGCTAAGCCCAAGAGCTGGAGGTTGCTGTGAGCTGTGATGCCACAGCACTCTACTGAGGGCGACAAAATTGAGACTCTGTCTCTAAAAAAAAAAGAGGAATTATCCAAGTTGAATAACAATGAGAAAAAGATTTTTGAAAAGTGAATAGAGTCTCTGAGACCAAAAAGGTCTAACATTCATGTAACTGGAACTCCAGAAGGAGAAGAGAAAGAGTGCAGTGAAGATAAAAATATTCAAAGTAATAGCCGGGCACGGTGGCTCACACCTGTAATCCTAGCACTCTGGGAGGCCCAGGCAGGTGGATCACCTAAGCTCAGAAGTTCAAGACCAGCCTGAGCAAGAGCAAGACCCCTCATTCTTCTTAGTAAAGCATCACAGGAATGGAGAAGCAAGAATCCAACGTACTCAATTGGATTGAAGTATGAAGGCAGTAAATGACCTAATACATGGTGGGGGACAGGGGAATGAGGCGAGGGGAGAAGGGAGGGGATTGGGGGTCATGGGATATGGCACTCCTCTTGGGGGCAGGACACAATTATAAGAGGGACTTTACCTGACAAATGCAATCAGTATAACCTAATTCTTTGTACCCTCAATGAATCCCAAACAATAAAAAAAAATTTTTGATATACAAAAAAAAAAAAGTTTCTCTGATGGTGATTCACTTGCAAAAAAAACAAAAAAAAAGCGCGAAACCCCATCTCTACTAAAAATAGAAAAACTAGCAGGTGTTGTGGCAGGTGCCTGTAGTCTCAGCTACTCAGAGGCTGAGGCAAGGAGATTATTTAAACCCAAGAGTTTGAGGTTGCTGTGAGCTATGATGCCAGTGCACCCTACCCAGGGCACAGAGCGAGACTCTGTCTCAAAAAAAAAAAGAAAATGGAAGAAATACTGACTGAAAGTTAACTGAATTTGGGTAAGGAAATAAAACTAAACAATATACAAATATATTCTTGTATACTGCATTGGTATATATACACATATATACATACAGACACTTTATATACACAGATAAACATACATACCATTGCTTTTATATATAGGAGAAAATTCAGACTTTAGATTTGTCATGAGGAAAGAAGGAAGTCTCATGGTGGAGATGAGTAGGAAGTGGAATCACATTTTTATTTTTATTTTATTTTATTTATTTATATTTTTGAGACAGAGCCTCAAGCTGACACCCTGGGTAGAGTGCCATGGCATCACAGCTCACAGCAAGCGATTCTCTTGCCTCCACCTCCCAAGTAGCTGGGACTACAGGCGCCTGCCACAACGCCTGGCTATTTTTTTTTTTTTTTTTTTTTGGTTGCAGCCATCATTGTTGTTTGGCGGGCCCAGGCTGGATTCAAACTGGCTAAGGTGCCAGCTCAGGTGTATGTGGCTGGCCCCTTAGCCACTTGAGCCACAGGCACCGAGCCTGGAATTGCATTTTTAAAGTGAAGGAAAAGAACCATTACTTCACAATTCTTTCACAATGTCAGGAGAATCTCATGAAAATATGCTTTGGGAATGAAAGTGAAATAAAGACATACTCAGAAAAAAGGAAAACTAAGAGAATAATTCCTTGACAGCAGACCTGTTCTAAAATAATTGCTAAAAGAATTTCTTCAGACAGAAGGGAAATAATACCAGAAGTTAACCTGGAATAGCAAAAAGAAAAAAATTATAACAGAAATGGTGAAGAAATGGATTAATATAACACGCTGTTCGGTTCTTGAGTTCTTTATGTTTTATGGTTGAAACAAAAATTATAACATTTTTGATGTTGTTTTCAATGTATATACTCATAGGTAATACATAAGAAAATGAACCTTAAGTTTTACATTACACTTTTTTTTGTTGTTTGTTTGTTTTTGAGACAGAGTCCCATTCTGTCACCATGGAGTAGAGTGCTGTGGCATCATAATTCACAACAACCTCAAACTCTTGGACTTGAGCAATCCTCTTGCTTCAGCCTCCCTGGTAGCTGGGACTACAGGCATCTGCCACAATGCCTGGCTATTTTTAGAGATGGGGTCTTGCTCTTGCTCAGGCTGGTCTTGAACTCCTGAACTCAAATAATCCACATGCCTCAGCCTCTCAGAGTGCTAGGATTACAGGCATGAGCCACCATCCCCGGCCCCTTTAATCATTACACTTAAAATGATTAATATTGATTCTAAGTAGACCTTGATGAGGTAGAACATATATTACAATCCCTAACGTAACCACTAAAGAAAAAAAGCCAAAACCTGCAGAGCTATACAAATAGAGTTAAAAAACATAATGGAAACTTTTTTTATGTTTTTGAGACAGAGTCTTACTTTGTCACCCTGGGTAGAGTGCCGTGATGTCATAGCTCACCGCAACCTTAAACTCTTGGGCTCAAGCAATTCTCTTCCCTCAGCCTCCCAAGTAGCTGGGACTATAGGCACCCACCACAATGCCCAGCTGTTTTTGGAGACAGGGTACAGCTCTTGCTCAGGCTGGTCTCAAACCCGTGAGTTCAGGCAATCCACTCGCCTCGTCCTCTCCAAGTGCTAGGATTACAGATGTGAGCTACCATGCCTGGCCTCATATTGACATATAGACACATTTAAATGGAATATTAAACTCTGTTCAAATAACCCAAACATAGGAAGGACAGAGAAAACAGAGGAAGAACCAATACATTGCTGATAGGAATGTAAAATGATACAGATGCTGTGGAAAAGAATATGTTAGTTCATTAAAAACTTTAAGTTATAATTTAGTAATCCCATTTCTAGTTATATAGCCAAGAGAAATCAAAGTATGCACACACAAAAATTTCACACATGATGTTCATTCCACCATTATCTATGATAACCAAAAAGGGAGAACAACCCAAATGTTCATCAATTGCTAATGAACTGATGTCCATCAACAAAATATGATATATACACACAATGGAATATAATTCAGCCATAGAAAGGATGAACCTTGAATATGTGCTAAGTGAAAGAAGCTAGGCACAAAAGGTCACATATTGTATGATTTCATTTATGTAAAACATCCACAACTGGGAAATCCACAGAGATGAAAGATTAGTGTTCCTAGGGCCTGGATGAAGCGAAATGGGGAGTGATTACTTAATAGTTACAGGGTTTCCTTTTCAGATGTTAGAATATTCTGACATTAGATCCTGGTGATGGTTGTACAATACTGTGAGTGTACTGAAAGCCACTGAATTGTATGCTTTAAAAAGGCAAAATAAAGTAAATGTTCTTACTTATCAGCGGCAGCTAAGCAATGGGTGTGCATAGTCATTGACATTGCATAGTCAATGCATTTCCATTGATATTGGAAACTAGAAAGGGGGAGAACGGAAGAGAGGTAAAAGACAATGGAAAAATGTCTTGTGGGTGCAATGTACGCTATTCAGGTGACAAGTATTTTAAAAGCAAGACTTCTCCACTATCCAATTCAGCCATGTAACAAAAAAACCACTGTACCCTTTAAAGCTATTTAAAATTTTAAAATACCAAAAAATGAAAAGAAAAGAAAAAATATTAATAAAATGGTAAATTGGTAATTTATGTTATATAACTTTAATATCCCTATTAAAAACTATTTTAGGGCGGCGCCTGTGGCTCAGTTGGGAAGGCACTGGCCCCATATACCGAGGGTGCTGGGTTCAAACCCGGCCCCGGCCAAACTGCAACCAAAAAATAGCTGGGCGTTGTGGCGGGTGCCTGTAGTCCCAGCTACTCGGGAGGCTGAGGCAAGAGAATCGCTTAAGCCCAGGAGTTGGAGGTTGCTGTGAGCTGTGTGAGGCCACAGCACTCTACCGAGGGCCATAAAGTGAGACTCTGTCTCTACAAAAAAAAAAAAAAAAAAAAAACTATTTTAAAAATATCAATTGTTTAAACACACACTTAAAAGACAGAGATTGTCAGAATAGATTTTTTATTTTATTTATTTATTTTTTATTTTATTTATTTATTTTTGTTGTTATTGTTGTTGCAATTTGGCTGGGGCTGGGTTTGAACCCGCCATCCTTGGTTTATGGGGCCAGTGCCCTACCCACTGAACATAGGCACTGCCCAATGTTTTTTTTAATTGTTAAATCATAGCTGTGTACATTAGTGCAATCAAGGGGTACAATGTGCTGGTTTCATATACAATCTGAAATATTCTCATCAAACTGTTCAATGTAGCCTTCATGGCATTTTCTTAGTTATTGTATGTAGACATTTGTATTCTGCCTTTAGTAAGTTTCGCCTATACCCATTCTTTTTTTTTTTTTTTTTTTGTAGAGACAGAGTCTCACTTTATGGCCCTTGGTAGAGTGCCATGGCATCACACAGCTCACAGCAACCTCCAACTCCTGGGCTTAAGTGAGTCTCTTGCCTCAGCCTCCCGAGTAGCTGGGACTACAGGCGCCCGCCACAACGCCCAGCTATTTTTTGGTTGCAGTTCAGCCAGGGCCGGGTTTGAACCCACCACCCTCGGTATATGGGGCCCGCGCCTTCCCAACTGAGCCACAGGCGCCGCCCTCACCTGTACCCATTCTAAGATGCACCGTAGGTGTGTCCCCACCCATTGCCCTCCCTCCACCCTAACCTCCCCCCTCCCTTCCCCTTCCTTGGCCCTTTCCTCATAGTCTTGTGCTATAGTTGGGTTATAGCCTTCATGTGAAAGCTATAATTTAGCTTCATAGAAGGGCTGAGTACATTGGATACTTTTTCTTCCATTCCTGAGATACTTTGCTAAGAAGAATATGTTCCGGGCAGCACCTGTGGCTCAGTCAGTAAGGCGCCGGCCCCATATACAGAGGGTGGCCAGTTCAAACCCGGCCCCGGCCAAACTGCAAAACCAAAAAATAGCCGGGTGTTGTGGCAGGCGCCTGTAGTCCCAGCTGCTCGGGAGGCTGAGGCAAGAGAATCGCTTAAGCCCATGATTTGGAGGTTGCTGTGAGCTGTGTGAGGCCATGGCACTCTACCGAGGGCTATAAAGTGAGACTCTGTCTCTACAAAAAAAAAAAAAAAGAAGAAGAAGAATATGTTCCAGCTCCATCCATGTAAACATGAAAGAGGTAAAGTCTCCATCTTTCTTTAAGGCTGCATAATATTCCATGGTATACATGTACCACAATTGGCTAGTCCATTCATGGGTCAATGGGCACTTGGGCTTCTTCCATGACTTAGCAATTATGAATTGGGCTGCAATAAACATTCTGGTACAGATGTCTTTGTTATATTGTGACTTTTGGTCTTCTGGGGATAAACCTAGTAAAGGAATTATAGGACTGAATGGCAGGTCTATTTTTAGGTCTCTAAGTATTCTCCAAACATCCTTCCAGAAGGAATGTATTAGTGTGCATTCCCACCAGCAGTATAGAAGTGTGCCCTTTTCTCCACATTCACACCAACATCTCTGGTTTTGGGATTTTGTTATGTGGGCTACTCTTACTGGGGTTAGGTGATATCTCAAAGTAGTTTTGATTTGCATTTCTCTGATGATTAAAGATGATGAGCTTTTTTTCATGTGTCTATAGATCATGCATCTGTCTTCTTTAGAGAATTTTCTCTGCAAGTCCCTTGCCCACCCTGAGATGGGGTCACATGTTCTTTTCTTGCTAATACGTTTGAGTTCTCTGTGGATTCTGGTTATTAGACCTTTATCAGAGGTATAACCTGCAAATATTTTCTCCCATTCTGAGGGCTGTCTGCTTGCTTTACTTACTGTGTTCTTGGCTGTGCAGAAGCTTTTTAGTTTGATCAGGTCCCAGTAGTGTATTTTTGAAGCTGCTTCAATTGCCTGGGGAGTCCTCCTCATAAAATATTCACCCAGGCCGATTCCTTCAAGAGTTTTCCCTGCACTTTCTTCAAGTATTTTTATAGTTTCATGTCTTAAGTTTAAATCTTTTATCCAGTGAGAGTCTATCTTAGTTAATGGTGAAAGGTGTGGGTCCAGTTTCAACCTTCTACAGTTTGCCAGCCAGTTCACCCAGCACCATTTGTTAAATAGGGAATCTTTTCCCCACTGAATGTTTTTAATTAACTTGTCAAAGATCAAATAACAGTAAGTAGCTGGATTCATCTCTTGGTTCTCTGTTCTGTTCCAGACATCTACTTCTCTGTTTTTGTGCCAATACCATGCTGTTTTGATCACTATCGATTTATAGTACAGTCTCAGGTCTGGTAGTGTGATTCCTCCTGCTGTGTTTTTATTCCTGAGTAATGCTTTGGCTATTCGAGGTTTTTTTCTGATTCCATATAAAACAAAGTATTATTTTTTCAAGATCTTTAAAATATGACAATGGAGCTTTAATAGGAATTGCATTAAAATTATATATTGCTTTGGGTAGTATAGACATTTTAACAATGTTGATTCTTCCCAGCCATGAGCATGGTATGTTTTTCTATTTGTTAACATCTCCAGCTATTTCTTTTCTTAAAGTTTCATAGTTCTCTTTGTAGAGATCTTTCACGTCCTTTGTTAGGTATACTCCCAAATATTTCATCTTCTTTGGTACTACTGTGAAAGGAATAGAGTCCTTGACTCTTTTTTCGGCTTGGTTATTGTTGGTATATACAAAGGCTACAGATTTATGGGTGTTGATTTTTTAGCCTGAGACATTGCTGTATTCCTTGATTACTTCTGAAAGTTTTGTAGTAGAATCCCTAGTGTTTTCCAGATATAGGATCATATTACCTGCGAAAAGTGAAAGTTTGATCTCTTTTGATCCTATGTGGATACCCTTGATCGCCTTTTCTTCCCTAATTACAATAGCTAAAACTTCCATTACAATGTTAAGGAGCAATGAAGACAATGGGCAACCTTGCCTGGTTCCTGATCTAAGTGGAAATGATTTCAATTTAACTCCATTCAATACGATATTGGCTGTGGGTTTGCTGTAGCTGGCCTCTATTAGTTTAAGAAATGTCCCTGGGGCAGCACCTGTGGCTCAGTGAGTAGGGCGCCGGCCCCATATGCCGAGGGTGGCGGGTTCAAACCCAGCCCTGGCCAATCTACAACAACAAAAAAAATAGCTGGGCGTTGTGGTGGGTGCCTGTCGTCCCAGCTGCTCGGGAGGCTGAGGCAAGAGAATCGCGTAAGCCCAAGAGTTAGAGGTTGCTGTGAGCTGTGTGATGCCACGGCACTCTACCTGAGGGCGATACAGTGAGACTCTGCCTCTACAAAAAAAAAAAAAAAAAAAGTCCCTTTTTTTTGTAGAGACAGAGTTTCACTTTATGGTCCTTGGTAGAGTGCCGTGACATCACACAGCTCACAGCAACCTCCAACTCCTGGGCTTAAGCGATTCTTTTGCCTCAGCCTCCCCAGTAGCTGGGACTACAGGCGCCCGCCACAACGCCTGGCTATTTTTTGGTTGCAGTTCAGCCGGGGCCGGGTTTGAACCCACCACCCTCGGTATATGGGGCCGGTGCCTTACCGACTGAGCCACAGGCACCGCCCCAGAAATGTCCCTTCTATACCAGTTTTCTTAAGTGTTCTGATCATGAAGGGATGCTGGATATTATCAAAAGCTTTTTCTGCATCAATTGAAAGAATCATATAGTCCTTATTTTTTAGTTTGTTTATGTGCTGAATTACATTTATAGATTTACGTATATTGAACCAGCCTTGAGACCCTAGGATAAATCCCACTTGGTTGTGGTGTATAATTTTTTTGATGTGTTGTTGGATTCTGTTTGTTAGGATCTTATTGAGTATTTTAGCATCAAAATTCATTAGTGATATTGGTCTATAATTTTCTTTTCTTGTTGGGTCTTTCCCTGGTTTGGGGATCAAGGTGATGTTTGCTTCGTAGAATGTATTGGGCAATATTCCTTCTTTTTCTATATTTTGGAAGAGGTTTAGTAATATAGGTACTAGTTCTTTTTTTGTAGAGACAGAGTCTCACTGTACCGCCCTCGGGTAGAGTGCCGTGGCGTCACACGGCTCACAGCAACCTCTAACTCTTGGGCTTATGTAATTCTCTTGCCTCAGCCTCCCGAGCAGCGGGGACTACAGGCGCCCGCCACAACGCCCGGCTATTTTTTGTTGTTGTTGTTGCAGTTTGGCAGGGGCTGGGTTTGAACCCGCCACCCTCGGCATATGGGGCCGGTGCCCTACTCACTGAGCCACAGACACTGCCGGGTACTAGTTCTTCTTTAAAGGTTTGGTAGAATTCTGACGTAAAGCCATCTGGTCCTGGGCTTTTCTTTTTAGGGAGATTTTGTATAGTTGATGGTATTTCAGAACTTGATATAGGCCTGTTCAACACTTCCACTTCATTCTGGCTAAGTCTTGGTAGGTGGCATACTTCTAGGTATTGTTCGATTTCTTTCAGATTTTCATATTTCTGAGAGTAGAGTGTCTTGTAGTATTCGTTAAGGATTTTTTGAATTTCTGAGGGGTCTGTTGTTATTTCATCATTACTATTTCTGATTGATGAAATTAGAGATTTTACTCTTCCTGGTTAGGTTGGCCAAAGGTTTATCTATTTTATTGATCTTTTCAAAAAACCAACTTTTGGATTTATTGATCTGTTGTATAATTCTTTTGTTTTCAATTTCATTTAATTCTGCTCTGATGTTGGTTATTTCTTTTCTTCTGGGTTGGAGTGTTCTTCCTTCTCCAGTTGTTTGAGATGTCCCATTAAGTTATTAACTTCCTCTCCTTCCATTTTCTTGAGGAAGGCTTGCAGTGCTATAAATTTCCCTCTTGGGACTGCCTTTGCAGTATCCCAGAGGTTCTGGTAATTCGTGTCTTGATTGTTGTTATGTTCCAAAAATTTGGTGATTTCCTTCTTAATCTCGTCTATAACCCATCTATCCTTCAGCATAAGGTTGTTTAGCTTCCATGTTTTTGTATGGGTATGCAGGTTCCTGTTGTTATTGAGTTCAAGTTTTATTCCATGATGGTCTGAGAAGATGCAAGGAATAATTTCTATTTTTTTAAATTTGCTGAGGTTAGATTTGTGGCCTAGGATGTGGTCGATTTTGGAGTATGTTCCATGGGCTGATGAGAAGAAAGTGTATTCAGTTTTGTTGGGATGAAATGTTCTGTACATGTCTGTTAAATCCATATGTTTTTTTTTTTTTTTTTTTTTCATGTGGGAAGGTACTTTTTATTTGACAAGGAGGCTTTTGATGGCTAATTGCTTGCCAACAAATAGATTTGAGTGACAATAAATAATTTGTTACCAATCATCTTTTAAATCCATATGTTGAATGGTTAAGTTTAAATCTAAAATTTCTTAGCTTAGCTTCTTTTTGGAGGATCTATCCAGCACTGCTAAAGGGGTGTTAAAATCTCCAACTACTATGGAACTGGAGGAAATCAAGTTGCTCATGTCTGTTAGAGTTTCTCTTATAAATTGAGGTGCGTTCTGGTTGGGTGCATAAATATTAATTGAAATATCATCATATTGAGTATTACTTTTAACAAATATGAAGTGTCCATCCTTATCCTTCCTTATTTCCAATTTTTATTTTATTTTATTTATTTTGAGACAGAGTCTCACTTTGTCGCCCCTGGTAGAGTGCCATGGCATCATAGCTCACAGCAACCTCAGACTCTTGGGCTCAAGTTATTCTCTTGCTTCAACTCCCAAGTAGCTGGGAATATAGGCATCTGCTACAAAGCCCGGCTATTTTTGAGGTCTTGCTGTAGCTCTGGCTGGTCTTAAACTTGTGAGCTCAGGCAATCTGCCCACTTTGGCCTCCAGAGTACTGGTATTGCAGGTGTGAGCCACTGCACCCAGCCCAGAATAGATTTTTTAAATAACCCAACTATCTAGCTATCTAGAGGAAACTAATTTAAAATAAAGTGATCAAATAGGCTGTACATAAAAAAATAGAAAAGATATCTCATGTAAATGCTAATGAAAAGAAGCAAGAATAGCTCTATTGTTATCAGACAAACAGACTTTCATTTTTTTTTTTTTTTTTTTTTTGGCCGGGGCTGGGCTTGAACCCGCCACCTCCGGCATATGGGACCGGCGCCCTACACGTTGAGCCACAGGCGCCGCCCAGACTTTCATTTTTTTTTTGGAGACAGAGTCTCCAGCTGTCGCCCTGGGTAGAGTGCAATGGCTTCACAGCTCACAGCAACTTCAAACTCTCGGGCTTAAGTGATTCTCTTGCCTCAGCCTCCCAAGTAGCTGGGACTACAGGAGACTGCTACAATGCCTGGCTATTTATTTATTTATTTTTTGGTTGTAGTTGTCGTTGTTTGGCAGGCCTGGACTAGATTCAAACCTGCCAGCTCCAGTGTATGTGGCTTGTGCCCTAGCCACTGAGCTACAGGTGCTGAGCAAAACAGACTTTCAAACAAGGAAAGTTACCAGGAATGTTAAATAATTATAAAAGGGTCAATTCACCAAGAAGACATAACAATTCTAAATGTGTAGTAATTTAACACTAGAAGTTCAGAGCTGGCTTGGTGCCAGTAGCACAGTGGTTATGGCACCAGCCATATACACCGAAGGTGGCGGGTTCGAACCCAACCCGGGCCAGCTGAGCAACAATGACAACTGCAACAACAAAAAAAGTAGCCAGCTATTGTGACAGGCATCTGTAGTCCCAGCTACTTGGGAGGCTGAGGCAAGAGAATCACTTAAGCTTGAGAGTTTGAAGTTGCTGTGAGCTATGACGCCACAGAACTCTACCCAGGGCAGCATAATGAGACGCTGTCTCAAAAAAAAAAAAAAATAGAAGTTCAAAGTTCATGCAACAAAAATTGACAGAAATGAAAGAAGAAATAAACAGATCTACATTATATACTTGTACAATTACAAGTATATAGTTCTAGAATTCACTCTTTTCTTGGTATTCAATGGAACAGGTAGACAGAAAATTGCTCATGTGGTGGCTCATGCCTGTGATCCTAGCACTCTGGGAGGCCTGGGTGAATGGATTGCTTGAGTTCAGGAGTTCAGACCAGCCTCAGCAAGAGTGAGACCCTGTCTCTAAAAATAGCCAGATATTGTGGCAGGTGCCTGTAGTCCCAGCTACTTGGGAGGCTGAGGCAAGAGGCTCACTTGAGCCCAAGAGTTTGAGGTTGCTGTGAGTTATGATGCCACAACACTCAACTCTAGGGCAACTGAGTGAGACTCTGTCTCAACAAAAAAAAATATAGAAGAACTGAACAACACCATGAATTGACTGTATCTCATGGATATTTATAAAATATTCCACCCAATATATTTTTTTCAATTGCATGTGCAACATTTACCAAGACAGGCCATATCCAGAGTCATGAAACTAAACAAGTTTAAAATAGTCGGAATAGTATAAAATATGTTCTCTGACTATGGAATTAATGAGAAATCAGTAACAAAAAGGCAAAAGGAAAAATCTATAAACACTGGGCAATTATACAATATTTAAATAATCTGTGGGTTAAAAGGGAAGTCTCAATGACAATAAGAAAATATTTCAAATATAAATAAAATGAAAATTCAGGGGTGCCGCCTGTGGCTCAAGGAGTAGGGTGCTGGTCCCATACGCCGAATGTGGCGGGTTCAAACCCAGCCCTGGCCAAAAACCACAAAAAAAAAAAAAAAAAAGAAAATTTAACATGTCAAAATTTGTGGGATGAATTCTAAGTTATAAAACAAAAGAACAAAAAAATTCAAAAATTTAACTTTGTCAAAATTTTAAAGTTTTGCTCTGGCTCAGTGCCCATAGCACAGTGGTTACAGCGCCACATACACTGAGGGTAGCAGGTTCAAACCTGGCCCAGGCCAGCTAAACAATAATGCCAACTGCAACAAAAAATGGCCAGGCATTGTGGCAGGTACCTGTGGTCCCAGCTACTTGGGAGGCTGAGGCAAGAGAATTGCTTAAGCCCAGGAGTTTGAGATTGCTGTGAGCTGTGACACCATAGCACTCTACCCAGGCAGACCCCCAAAAAACAAAATTGTCTATAAGCCAGGAGCCATGGACTTGTAATGGCTCCCACTTGTAATCGCAGCTACTCAGAAGGCTGAGCTGTGTTGTGCTATCACGTATTGTTCCTTCTATTTAATGATCTAACTATAATCTTTTGTCCCCGCAATGTACACAGCCTACCATTTACTAGCCTGTGATCTGCAGGAGTTACTTGGCCTCTCTAATCCTCTCTAATTCTTAGTTTCCTCACTTGGAAATTTGGTAATCAAAGTACTTACCTGGCAGGGTTGTTGTAAAGAGTAAGTAATCAAATCTACAAAGTAACAACAGATCCTGGCAGAGGATACTTCTGGGAGGGCTTAGTTTTATACCTTTATAAATGTATATGTATATATTTTTCATATCATGCATGTAACACTTTTTATATTGGGGGGAAAGATTAAACTGCAACTCTGGGTCTGGATACCACAGTCTTAAGTGAAATTGGGCATCCTTCCATCCCACTCCTGTCCTGGGGCCAGGAGGGAGCCCGTTTCAGTTTTACAGATGGGTTCAGGGAAGACTCAGAGAGCTAACTGGTGACAAAGCTGGTACCCTCCCTGACTCCTAGCACAACAGGACAGATTAGGGGAACAAAAGCTAAAGAGAAAGAAAACTGAAGGCTAGAAACGGAGCAGGGGAAACTTTTTTTTTTGTAGAGACCGAGTCTCATTGTACCGCCCTCGGTAGAGTGCCGTGGCATCACACAGCTCACAGCAACCTCTAACTCTAGGCCTTACGCGATTCTCTTGCCTCAGCCTCCCGAGCAGCTGGGACTACGGGCGCCCGCCACAACGCCCAGCTATTTTTTGTTGTTGTTGTTGCAGTTTGGCCGAGGCTGGGTTTGAACCCGCCACCCTCGGCATATGGGGCCGGCGCCCTACTCACTGAGCCACAGGCGCCGCCCAGGGGGAAACTGCCACAAGCTGGCAGCCATAGTGTTCTGCCCTCTAGGGGTGGAATGAGAGAGCAGGTGGCTGTGAGTAAGCTCTAGTCAATAGTATTAATTACACTCCTTCCTCCCTCCATTCATTCATCTGGCAGTTGACATTTATGGATGCCTTGGTTTGCCGCACTATGCTGGGATCTGAGGGGTAAGACAGGTGTAGTTCTTTTTCTTGTCTTTTCTTTTTTCTTTTTCTTTCTTTCTTTTTTGCAGGTTTTTTGGCCGGGGCCAGGCTTGAACCCGCCACCTCTGGCATATGGGGCCGGTGCCCTACTCCTTTGAGCCACGGGCGTCACCCTGACAGGTGCCTTTCTTCATAGACCTCACGCTGATAGTGGCTTGAGGGATGGGAACATAAAAAGTGATCTTTTGACACAATTCCAAGTCTGTGTTCAAGTCTGACACAATTCCAAGTTGGCCCCAGCTTAGCCAGTCCCTGGGTCAAATGCTGAGGGTGAGGAGCAAGAAGCTGTGAGGCATGGAGTGGTCTAGAGGACTTCAGGCTAAGGGTAGGAACTCTTCAGCTCCTCTGTCTTCCAAGCTCAGGGTCCCTCTCTCCCTTGACTGGACTTGGGGTGCTACTGAGGGTCGGCTGAGATAGAGTCTCAAAGGTCTAATGGCTCCTGTGCAAGAGGCAGAACTCGGTCCAAGGGCTTGGCTCCCTGTACCCTGTGTGCCCGGGGAACGCGGCGCTCGGGCGCTTCACCTCTGAGGACAGGACAGTGTGGTCTTAGAATTAACACGTTATGGCCACCAGAGGGCGGTGTTGGGGCATGTCCAGGACCTAGAAAATTGCCACTGCCCGCGGGGAAGTACGTAGAGCTCGTCTTCTCTCAGCCCCGGCTTTCTTGTCCTACAGGAAAGTACCTTAAGCACCTTAAACCTTTAGAATCACTGTGTGCAGGGGCAGCAATGGGCAGCCTTGCAGCTCGCCCCAGAATCCTTCTCTAACGGGAATTTTTTGGTAAATACCTAGACTTGCCACTAGAGGGAGGTAGATGGGGAGCCGATATCTCAGGTCCATGGATGAGCACTGAATCGTCACAAATGGGCTCCCCAATTGCTGTCTATTAGAAATGAACAGGAACTGGATGAGGAAAACGGGAGAGCTGGCAAGATGGCACAAGACTGGCGACAAGAAGAATGGAAAGGGGGTAGAGAAGAGGAAACCCCACCGTGGTGGAGTGGCCACAGGACTTCAGAAAACAAGCACTAACGCGCAGCTTGAGGTTGCTTCTGCTGTGGGGAGGTCTGGATGGGTGGTCCACCAGCTCAAGGACTGCCTTCTGTCCGGGTGCCTAAAACAGGGGCAGCACCCAGAACGTCCTGAGCAGCCACAGAGGGCTCACCACACAGTATGAGGAGGGACCCCGCGGGAGTCATGGGAACACCAGCCCCTCGGAACTCGCAGACACCCTGGCCAACGCTTTGGCTTGTACGTGGGCAAACAGGAGTTTGAGCCTGACGCCCAGGTCTCCGGAGCCTGAGAGAGCCCAGCTGACATCTGAGTCACATGAGCTCCAGGGCCATTAGGCAGCAGGTTGGGGGAAGGTGGCAGAGACCCTAGACCTAGACCCTCTCCAAAACTTGCAGAGAAAACAGAATACACATGGGGGAGGGAAGACTTTTCCTGTAGAAAGTGGAATTTGGGTTGGGATTCCAAGCAGGAGAAGCAGCAGCGTGGAAATGGGAGAAGACAGAGATCAGGTGCCACTACAAAGCCCTTCTCCTCCAGCCTGTCCTACACCGTTCACCCACTAACCACAGAGCAACGGCATCCTGACTGATTTCCATGATTAAATATGAACACTCTCATTTGCATCTACACCAAAGCTAGAGATCTGTTAAGAATATAGGTCAGATAATGTTCCTCCTCTGCTTTAAACCTTCAGGGACTTCCTATTAGTAGAATAAAGTGCTAAGTCCTTTCTCAGGCCTGCATGACTCTGCAGGAGGCTTCCCTTCCCTCCCTGCCTCATCTCCTACCCTCCACCCACCACACACACACACACACACACACACACACACACGAATGTGCTCCAGCCATCTCTGCCTTCCTGCCTTCCTCAACCACACTCACTTCATTCCACTGCTGCATTTGCACCCTAGGCTGTCACGTAGCTGGATTCTTTCCATTTTTTAGCTCTCAAATGTCACCTCGTTGGAAAATAAGGAGTCTCTGCCCCCCAGCCCCTCCCCAGTCTCCCTCCATCAATCCCTAGCCTTTATCACTGTCAGAAATGGTCTTTGCTTCTCCAGTGATTCTTCCTCTACTCGGATATAAGCACCTGGAGAGCAGGGACTCACCTGTCATCTTCACTACTAATTCTTAGAGCCCAGCACATAGAGGTGCTCAATAAATTCTCTTTGAAAGAATAAGTCTTCAGTCAACTCTGTTCAGTAGGTTTGATTATCACTCCCAATTTATAGAAAGGGAGACTGAGCCCTAAAAAGGCTGATCGACTTGCCCGATGTGTAGGCAGAGGAGGCAGAAATTAAACCCAGCCAGCCTGGTTTCAGTAACTGATACTATACCTCTGCTCTTCTTATCTTGATAGCATGTACACAATTTATAGTTGTTTTGTTTGTTTGTTGTCTGACACCCCTACTGGGTATGATGCTGCTAGAGGAGGGCTGTGTCCTGCTCCCTGCCATGTTGCCACGGCTTATAGCAATGCCTGGCAGCAGTAACTACTCAGTGAGAATTTGCTGAGTGAATGAATAAACAACCGCATGAACAGACAAGTGACAGATGAGCGTGAAGAACTAGGAGGGCTCCAGTGGCAGTAACTTCCTCCTCTGGAGCCCAGTGGCAGCAGTGACTGCCGAAAGGGATCCACTGAGAGGTTACCTCTGCTGTAAAAGAAGGCATGACTTGGGGCCGATGTCAGTGGCTTTCTCACTGTTACAGAGAGAGTTCCTGGGCTCCATGATCTTCAAACTTGGGGTGATTTCCTGCCCGAAGGCAGGGGGTTGGCCTTTGTTTCCAACCACAGCTAAGTATCCAGACTGCCCATCCGTGACACTCAGGGCTCTGGGTAGATCTGTGTCTACTGCCTCATTTCCACTCTTTACAATATGTCAGCTCTTTTTTCAGCTTCTGAGAAACAGGAAGTACCATGATGTGTGGTGGGGTTTGAAGAGGATGATAAGAGACGTATCATATTTTTCGGGTTAGGGCATGGAAAGCTGGGGTTCCTGTTTGCTCTGACTCTAAAATATCACCTTTTCCCCTAAGCCAGATGCTGGATGATGAGGGCTATGTAGAAATTATGCTTTCTGGGCCCAGCACGGTGGCTTATGCCTGTAATCCCCAAACTCTGGGAAGCCAAGGTAGGAGGATCACTTGAGGCCACAAGTTTAAGAACAGCTGGGCAACATAGTGAAACCTAGTCTCTATGAAAAATGGGAAAAATTATCTGGGCATGGTAGAGCATACTTATACTCCCAGCTGCTCTGGAGGCTGAAGTAGGAGGATCACGTGAGCCCAGCAGTTCAAGGCTTCAGTGAACTATGATCATGCCACTGTTCTCTAGCCTGGGTGACAGAATAAGACCCTGTCAGAAAGAAAAGAAAGAAAAGAAAAAAAGCTTTGGAGGAGAAAAAGCAGGGGATCAGAGGCCTTAACATTTATTATTATAAAACAGATCATATATACAAAAGAAAATGTCATCTACATATATAGTTTTAAACATTAACAAAACTCCATAGACCCACTGCCCAACTTAAAAGAACATCCCCTCTCCCCATGAAGGTATCTTTCTCATAGCATCCATGTCCCTCCCTGCCAGAAGGAACCATTATCTGGATTTTTTAAAATTTCAAATTAATATGAAGGTACAAATTTTTAGGTACTATCTGAATTTTTTTGGTTAATCATTTCCTTGCTATTCTCCGTCACTATAACATATGTAAATGTCCTCAAATTATACATGCTTTCATTTTACCTATCTTTGACCCTTTTATAAAAAGAATAATGTCAGATGCATTTATTTAAGACTTATTTTAACTACTCAACAGAATGTTATCAGACTCATCAGGTTGATACATTTCACTATAGTTCATTCACTTATTCTGTTTTATTTACTTTACTTCTGAATGAGCAAAAGACAATACATTTTTCTATTTTATTGCTGATGGACGTCTTGCTTTTTCCCAGTTTTCATATTAAAAACAATTCTGCAAAAAGGCTTTAGGTAAACTAAAGAGATATGAATTTGGTATGGACTTTGGTTGACAATAATGTATCAGTATTGGTTCATTAATATGACAAAAGTACCATCCTAGTGTAGGTGTTAAACATAGGGGAAATTTGGTGTGGAGTACGTGGGAAGTTTCTGTATTATCTTCACAATTTCTCAAATGTAAAATTTTTGTAAAATGAAAAGTTTGTTTTAGTAAAATCAGCCCTACTATCAGTATATTTGTTTATATTTCCTGATGCTCATGGGCAAGAATTTCCCTAGAATGTGCACTAGATTGAAATTCTGGGTCAGAGGGCATGTGCACCTTCAATTTTACTAGGAACTACATCTCAAAAGTACCATTTGACTCCTTTGCAGATAATGTGTAAGAATTCCTTTTAGTTTATAGCCTGGGCAAGAATTGTAAAGTCTGACTTTTAAATTCCTGCCAGTTTAGTGGGTGTGAAATGTTATCTCATCGTGGTTTAATTTTGTATTTTCCTGACTACTAACAAGGTTCAACATCTCTTTATATGTTTATTGGCCATTTGTATTTCCTGTTCTGAGAAATGCTTCTTCATGTCATTTACCTTCTTTTTTTTTTTCCTAGTGGGTTATTTCTTTTTCTTACTGATGAAGAGGACTTTTTATGCATTTTGGAAACTAATCCTTTGTCATCTATACTTAGTCATTTATACGTCGTGCAAATGTTGGTCCTAACTTGTGGCTTGTCTCTTTATTCTCCTTGTGGTAAACTTGATGAACATTGAATGTCTGGATCTTTTCCTTAATGATTTGCTCTTTGGGGGATTTATTCATTTATTTATTTATTTTATTTTTTGGAGACAAGGTCTTGCTCTGTTGCCCAAGCTGGAGTGCAGCAATGTCATTATAGCTCCCTGCAACCTCAAACTCTTGGGCTTAAGGGATCCTCCCACTTTGGCCTTCAAAAGTGTTAGGATAACAGAGTGAGCCACCACACCTGGCATGGGGGTTTTATTTAATAAATCCATTCATTCCAGACTGGAAAGCTCCTATTTGCCCCTCCAGACCCACTCTCATCCCTCCGATCTTTCTCTGTGTCCTGGGAGGCTGACTGGTATGGACTATATTTATAACTTCTTTGCCCACCCATTCCCCATTGGGTTTGGCCATGGGAGCATTGGCAGGCAATCAAGGGGTCGGAGGTGAATGAAATCAAGGTATTTATGTCCCAGCTCCCTCCTTGCAAGGTTGCTACAGGCTGGCTGTGTCCTTTGACTAAGGGTCCCAGCTCCTACCAAGTTGGCCTCTGCACACAGCCCTCTGTATCTCTGAGTTTCAGAAACTAGTTTTTCTCTTTTGTCTCCCATGTCACTAGCCCCAGAGAGCTTTGTTTTCCCTACACCCTGTTCTCACTTTTATAACCACTTCATTGTTAAACTCTCCTTAAATTACCCAGCGTGAGTGTTCCACCTGTTTCCTGCTGGATATGCCCACCCACATATTTTCTTTTCTTTTTAAAATTATTTATTTACTTTTTAAGAGACAGTCTCACTTTGTCACCTAGGTTGGAGTACAGTGGTGTGATCATAGCTCACTGGAAACTTGGATGCCTGGGTTTAAGTGGTGCTCCCTCCACAGCCTCTTGGTTGGGTAGCTGGTTCTGTAGGCCCCAGCCACCATGCTCAGCTAATTTTTTGTTTGTTTGTTTTCTGAGATGGGGTCTTGAACTTCTGACCACATGCAATTCTCCTGTCTCAGTTTCCCAAAGTGCTGGGATTAAAGATATGAGCCACTGTGCCTGGCCTTTTTTATTTTTATTTATTATCATTATTATTATTATTAACAAGAGTGCTATGGCATCACAGCTCACAGCAACCTCAAACTCCTGACTCAAGCAATCCTCTTGCTTCAGCCTCCTGAAAAGCTGGAACTACAGGCACCTTCCACATCACCCAGCTAGTTTTTCTATTTTTAGTAGAGACAAGGGTCTTGCTCTTGCTCAGGCTGGTCTTGAACTCCTAAGCTCAAGGGATCCACCTGCCTTAGTCTCCCAGAGTGCTAGGATTACAGTCATGAGCCACTGCCCCGGTTCTTGCCTGGCCTTTAAAAAAAAAAAATTAATGGGCGGCGCCTGTGGCTCAGTTGGTAAGGCGCTGGCCCCATATACCGAGGGTGGTGGGTTCAAGCCCGGCCCGGGCTGAACCGAAAAATAGCTAGGCGTTGTGGTGGGCGCCTGTCCCAGCTACTCGGGAGGCTGAGGCAAGAGAATCACTTAAGCCCAGGAGTTGGAGGTTGCTGTGAGCTGTGTGATGCCATGGCACTCTACCGAGGGCCATAAAGTGAGACTCTGTCTCTACCAAAAAAAAAAAAAAAAAATTAATATTTTGTTGGTCTGTCTCTGTCCCCCCCGGATTTCTCACCCTTGGCACTACTGACATTTTGGATGGGCTAGTTCTTTGTTGTGGGCTCTGTTGTGTGTATTGTAGGATGTTTAGAAGCATCCCTGGCCTCTGCCCACTAGATGTTCTCCTCCCTTCTCTCTAGTTATAATAATCAAAAATTGCCAATGGCCCCTGGGGAAAAATCTGTTGAGAACTACTGTTATATCCCCATTGTCAATACCACATTGACTTAATTATTAAAGCTTGGTATCAAGAAGGAAAAATTTGCCTGGGCGATGACTCACACCTGTAATTCCAGCACTCTGTAAGGTCAAGATGGCAGGCTTGCTTCAGCTCAGGAGTTATTGACCAGCCAATCAAGAGTGAGACCCCATGTTTACTAAAAGTAGGACAAATTAGCAGGGCGTTGTGGCAGGCACCTGTAGTCTCAGCTACTTGGGAGTCTGAGGCAAGAGGATCGCTCAAACCCAGGAGTTTGAAGTTGCTGTGAGATATGGCACCATGGCACTCTACCCAGGGCAACAGAGTGAGACTCTGTCTCAAAAAAATAATAAAATAAAATAAAAGGGGGGGGCAAGTTCTCTCACTTTGATAATCTCCTTCTTTCAGATTGTATTGGCGCTTCTTGGACCTTCATTCTTCCATGTACATTTGAGAATCTGCTTAGTATTTACCATGAAAAAATTGTTGGGATTTTGATAATAGTTGCTAAATTTATAGATCAGTTCCAGGCAGGCATGATGGCTCACACCTGTAACCCCAGCACTTTGGGAGGCCAAGGTGAGTGGATTGCTTGAGCTCAGGAGTTCCAGACCAGCCTGAGCAAAAGTGAGACCAAGACCCCATCTCTAAAAAATAGCCAGGTGTTATGGTGGGCTCTTGTAGTCCCACCTGCACTGGAGGCTGAGGCAAGAGGATGGCTTTAGCCCAAAAGCTTAAGGTTGTTGTGAGCACTAATGCCACAGCACTCTACCCAGGGCAACAAAAGGAGGCTCTGTCTCAAAAAAAATTTTTTTTATAGATCAGTTCCAAATTACAGTATTGAGTCTTTTATTTGTGGACATAGTAGACCTCTACATTTTTCCTTCCTAACATCTTTCATTAAAATTTTAATTTTTTTTCATATTTTGTTAGACTTATTCTTTGACACCATGTATTCTTATAAGTGTAATACTTACACTTGTAATGATGACTTCTTTAAAATTATGTGTTTTATTTGTTGGCGACATATAACAATGTAATTGCTTTTATGTATTGATCCAGTAACTTGCCAAACTCTCTTATTCTTTATAATCATTTGACTGGCTCTACATGTTTTTTGAGTTTTGTTTTTGTCCTATTATGTCATCTGCAAATATATACATATATCAATTTTGTTTCTTCCTTTATAATCCTCCTATTTATTAGTTCTATTTATAATCTTATTGCTGAAGCTGGGATCTTTGGTCAGTTTTTGATCAACATGAAGCTAGCAGTATCCAGGGCTACCACTAGTTCATGTAAAGTTTCTGTGTAAAAAAAGCAGCTCCTCCCTCGAGACATTCTATTTCTATCTTGTGTGAAATTGTCACGCATATTCAAATCTCTAACACCTGTGATGTAAATGGTATCTTCTGAGGTTATGTAGTACACGCAGAGCAGCCCTGTAGGAATTCCTGCATTATTCCTGCTTTGAATAGGATGTTTTGAATGTATTACCATTGAATACTGTACTTGCTACAAGTTTATCAGGTTAAAGAAGTTCCCTTCTATTTTGGCTTTGTTAAAAGTGGTTATCAGAAATGGATATTAAATTTTGGAAATTTTTTTTTTTTTTTTGAGATAGTCTCACTCTGTGCCATAGATTTGAGTGCCATGGTGTCATAGCTCACAGCAACCTTAGACTGTTGGGTTCAAGCAAGCCTCTTGCCTTAGCCTCCCAAGTAGCTGGGACTACAGGTGCCCACCACAATGCCCAACTATTTTTAAAGACAGGGTCTTTAAAGGTTATAGGTGTGGGCTCAGGCTGGTCTCGAACTCTTGAGCTCTTAAGATATACCTGCCTTGGCCTCCCAAAGTGTTATTAAAGGCATGAGCCACTGCACCTGGCCTGGATGGCAATGTCTTTTGTGTGTTGATATGTGATTTTTCTCCCTAAAGAAAAAAGACTAATGTGGTAAACTCCATTAATAGATTTTCTGATGCTAAAGCTTCAATTCTGGGAATAAACCTGATTTAGTTGTTACACAACATATATATATAATTTTTTTTTCTTTTTGTAGGTTTTGGTCAGGGGTGGGTTTGAACCTGTTACCTCTGACATATGAGGCCGGCGCCCTACCCCTTTGAGCCACAGGTACCACCCAATATATTTTTATACAAACTGAATTTGGATTAATAACATTTGGCTTACAATGTTGACATCAAAATTTTCTTTTCTTAATATTGTCCTTCTCTGATGTTAGTATGATATATGTTAGCGTCACACATTGAGCTGGGAAATATTCCATATAATTTATTTTCTGTAAGACTTAACATATGTTTGGAATTATAAGCAGCTTGAAAGTTTAGAAGGACTCACCTGTAAAACTTTGGACTTTGTGTATTCTTTGAGGAAGAGTGAAAATGACAGGTCCAAAGTCTATCTTTCTTTCTTTTTTTTTTTTGAGACAGTCTTACTATGTCACCTGGGATACAGTGCTGTGGCATCACAGCTCACAGCAACCTCCAACTCCTGGGCTTAAGCGATTCTCTTGCCTCAGCCTCCCGAGTAGCTGGGACTACAGGCACCCGCCACAACGCCTGGCTATTTTTTAGTTGCCATTGTCATTGTTTAGCAGGCTCGGGCCGGGCTTGAACACACCAGCCTCAGTGTATGTGGCCGGTGCCCTACTCACTGACTGATGGGCGCCGAGCCAGGGCCAGTGTCTTTATTGGTTATATGTTCACTCACATTTCTTGTGTCTCAGGATATCAGCTGTGCACACTTACACTTGGGTTGGACGAATATTTGTGTGTCTTCTCAGGTTGCCTCTGCTGCCTCCTTTCTGTCTCTTGGTCAGCACCCCACTTAGACCAAGTCACCCCTCTACTTCCAGGTATAGATGAAATGCCATGTTGTGTAAAATGGGCTCTGGCTTCTTTTGTGGCTGCCAGGGACTGACTTGTGCACTTGAAGAGCAGAGAAGTAAGCTCCTGTGATGTGAACCATGGGGTATGGGAGAGAAAAGCAGTCTGGCCTCTAGATGTCCCCCTCCTTTATCCCGGCACTGTTTCCAAGTCCGCTTTGTCCTTTCAGCACTTCTGGAGGCATTCCTTCAGCCCAGCAAACATACTCTCAGTGTCCCTTTGTGCATCAGTGTAAAGTGGTGGCCACAGATGTTGGTAGTAGACTCTCTGTGTCCCTTTGTGCATCAGTGTAAAGTGGTGGCCAGGGCAGTAGTGTATCAGCCACACTGTTTCAGTCTTTCCTTTTTACCCTCAATCTCACAACATCGGTTTATAATTCTAAAATGAAGTGTCGACATTTGAATCACTGCCTCGGGCCTGGCTTTCTGAGGAGTCCTGGGCTATGACAATGGTACCAGATGTAGTTTCAGATAACAAACCCTTGGGCTGGAAAGAGGAAGTCTTTAAAATTATAGGAACCAGGCCTGCCTGGTGCCTCATGCCTGTAATCCCAGTAGTCTGGGAGGCTGAGGTAGGTGAATTGCCTGAGCTCAGGAGTTCAAGAACAGCCTGAGCAAGAGTGAGACCCTGTCTCTAAAAAAAAATAGCTGGGTATTGTGGCAGGCAACTACAGTCCCAGCTACCTGGGAGGCTCAGGCAAGAGGATCACTTGAGCCCCAAGGGTTTGAGGTTGCTGTGAACTATGATGTCACGACGCTCTACCAAGCATGACAAAGTGAACTCTGTCTCAAAAAAAAAAAAAATAGAATAAATAAAATAATAGGAACCTATTGTTGAGAATAAGTAGGTTGTCAATAATCTCTGGCATGCAGTGGCTTTGCAATTTATTCCCCTTCACAGAACTTTTCTTAAGTTTTCACTCTGGCTAGGGAAGAACAGGTGGAGATAAGGCAATGGAAGATAAAGTAGCAGGGATATATGGGAACCGTGTTGACCGTAAGGATGGCAGAGAACAGTGACTCTTCTCACAGTACTGGAGACCTTACCAAAAGAAAAGGACAGGCTCAGAGCAATTTAATCCCAACTGAAGGTATGCTCTGAAGACTAGAAGGCCTCTATGGCAGCTTTAAAGGTGACTCTTATCTCTGGCAGCCACAGAACACACTGAACTGAAAATCAGGCTTGGGGTCTCCTTACGGGCAGCTTTTTGTAGAGCTCTGATGGAGAATAGTGCACCTTTGCTGTTCTTCAATGTCAAAACCAGGGCCCTTACGGGGAAATGGTGGGATGGAACCATGAGACTTGAGATAAGAGCATTTGAGTGGACAAACCCTAAGACTGTTGAACCCCCAAATTCCCTGGAACCCTCCTTAACTGGCAGAAGCAGCCCTTTACTCCTTGCCAGAGTAAACTATCTTCCCCTTGCTTGGATACAGAGTAACTATGTCATTTGAAGCACTTCACAAGGTGATGTATTTTCTTCCCTGCACCCTACCTCAACACCCTCCTTGCCTCCAGTCAATAATCAGAGTTAGACCTAGGAACATCCTATCTTAATTAGGGACAAATTAGGAGACGGAAACTATACCAGTCACTTTAATAGAGGGAATTGAATATAAAGATTGTTAATCAGGTACTGGAACACTAGACAAGCAAAAAGGGAGTGATGATGTACTCAGGGAGTAGCACCTATGGGAAGCAGCTCCCACCCCGATGGCTGGGAAGCAAAGGAAAGAGGTTGGAATTATTTAAGCAAACTTTGGAAGAGGGGCTTTGTGGACTTGACCCTCAGACATCTGTGGAAGGAAAATTGCTCTGTAGGCAGTGAGCTTCCTGAGCTCAGAAAGGAGGCCCTGTGGAAATGGGATCCAGAACTCCAGGGGGTGCTGGTGACTGGTGCTGGGGTCTCAGAGGGGAATGAGGTATGCTAAGGTTGGGTCTGTGAATGATGGAAAAACTGCCAACTGCAATTAACTGTAGCTACTACAATGAACTGCTGCTTCCAGGGATAGTGTTAGGATTAGACATAGGAGTAAGACAGAAATAGAAAACAAAAGCAAGGCATAGGAAGCAAACAGGAAATTCTTTTTCGGCCTCCAGCCTCTCAGTCTAGCAATCCCTATTGACAGGTCCTAACAGAGATTCAGCTGGCAAAGGAGAAATTGGTTTTCAGAATCCCACCTCAGCAGGATATAAGATAGCAGTGAATTTGAAGCTGAAAGACAACAGCTTCACAGAGACGTATAGTCTTGGTGGGGAGGAATAAGGTGTGCAGGAGGTCACTCATATGTACTGTCCAAATCCAGAACAGAGTGGGTCCCAAGGCTGTTCATCCAGAAGAGTACAGAGCTAAATAGGACGGAATTCATTGCTATCGGCCTACTGTCTAGGACTCAGGATTGAACGTTCTTGCAACAACACCCAAAGCTAGTCCTCACGGTTTGCTGCAAGGGCTCCTTGAGGCCTGATCCTGACGATGGTGCACAGAATGTGAAGTGGAGATGCAGAACTTCAATAGAGTAGAAGAAAGCAGATAGCTCAGGGAAATAGGAATACTGAATTGGATCCCTCGTGTCTGGTCTGAGAACCCACTACCTGACCATGTTCCTGGACAGTACAGAGTACATGCCTTTTGTGATATTAACGCAGCAGTGGATGCTGTAGTGAGGAGAAGCAGGCAGCATTGCAAAGATTGGTGGGGAATGTCCTCTGTAAACTGGGCTGAAGGTGAGCGATGCTGCCAGTGACACTGACTCATCAACCTTAGTGGGCACGATAGGATTCCCTAGAATGGCACAGGCTAGGTTAAGGGCACTTAACCGTTAGAGGCAAGGTGGGTATAGTTACCACAATGAGCAGCAAGGCCGTGGTGGTCATCAGAGTGCCTGGACCTTTGACCCTCAGGGGTGTATAATGGCTGTTAATAGATGAACATGTTCTTAGAGGCAGAGAGGACGATGATCAATCACTATGTACATGTAATGAGATAAAATCAAGAAAAGTAGAGGAATCTGCCACCACAATGGATAATTGGGCTCTTCACCCAGTTCCCAAATCTGAAGCATTTAAACCCAATGCCTGTTGATTAGATGGACGGATTCCAACATTCCACTGCACATCCATACATGCCATAAACTTTCTTTAATCCTTTACCAGAGAGACCTAGAGCCATTTGTCAAAATAACTATACACTAGTATAGGAATTACCCAGACTTTTCAAAGATTGGTAGATACAAGGTCTGAGCTAACACTGATACCTGGAAAACCCAAACTTGCCATGATTCTCTGGTTAGAATGGGGCTTACATAGAACCAGTGATAAATGGAGACTCTGAAGCATGAGTCTTTTTTATACTCTCTATTTTTCTAGTTCTTTACTGTATAAATGGAGTAAACATTCTTAGCACATGGAGGACCCTTCATATTGGTTCTCTGACCTATGAAGTAAGGGTGAGTGGAAGGCCGTGAAACTATCCCCACCCTGAGCAAAATAATAAATGAAAGAGAATCTTGCATTGCTGTATGAATTAAAAGGTTGTTGCCACTATTGAAAAACTTGACATTGAGTGAACCTATTAGAGATCCATTCAATTTTCCTTTCTAGCCCCTGCCAAAACCAGGACAGTAACAATTCAGGCTACTGCAGACTAGCCCTCTTGCTAAGAACAACTAGGAAAGCTCATCGAATAGTTTTAAAAATATGTTTGAAAGAGTCAGAGCACTAACAGCAATGAAAATGTAAGAGACCAAGATCCTAAAGAAAAGGAAATCTTCAAAGTGAGTCTGACATTTGCCATAGCCTTTTATCTCGAGGCATTCACTGAATAATAAGCAGTGGCCTAGAGATCTAGAAACTGAACAACAGAGAAGCTGAGAGAAAGATGGTGGCTATGGGACAGAGGGCATAGATTTATAGGCAGTCGGATGAGGCTGTAGGTACAAAAATTGGAGTGCAGGGCCCACCAAGTAAGAAGGGTTCCTGTAAATACTTCCAGGCTTTTACTTGGGACATGCAAAGAATTATAAGAACCCGAGCTAACTTAAAGTAGATCAACCTTTTAAAACCAAAACCCAGCCCTCAATCAGCTGTATCTCGGACTAAATTAACACTATCTGTCCCTGCTCTAACTGCTTACTAATAGTAAAACATTTGGGGAGATGATAACATCATCCTGTATAAAACATTGATTATATAATTTCTGCTTGCATTTCAGACCTTCCTTCTGAGTTAAATTTTCTCCTTCCAAAAGTAAAATCTATCAAAGCCTTCCAGTGAGAGTTCGGAGAGAGAGAGAGAGGGGCAATAAGCTCTCTTGGTTTTTATTTGTTTTAAATGCTCCTTTTTTGAGACAGAGTCTCACTTTGTCGCTCTTGATAGGGTGCCGTGGTGTCATAGCTCACGACAACCTCAAACTCTTGGGCTTAAGGGATTCTCTTGCCTCAGCCTCCCAAGTAGGTGGGAGGACAGGCACCCCCTACAATGCCCAGCTATTTTTTTTGGTTGTTGTTTTTGTAGTTGTCATTGTTGTTTCGTAGGCCCGGGCTGGGTTGGAACCTGCCAGCCCTGCTGTATATAGCTGATGCCCTAACCACTTAGCTATGGATGTCAAGCCTTACAATGCTTTTAGATGATTAAAAAATGGGCAGAAGACTTGAACAGACACTTCAGCAAAGAAAATATGACAAGCAAGCATATGCAAAGCTGCTCACCATCATATGTCATTAAGGACTTGCAAATTAAATCAGATGACATAACACTACACACCTATTGGAATGGCCAGAATCCAAAACACTGATGATACCAAATGCTAAAGGGACTATAGAACATCTCATTCATTGCTGGTGTGGATGCAAAATGATAACAGATAGTCATGTTGGAAAATAGTTTGTCTGTTTCTTTCTTTTTTTCTTTTAATTTATTGCTGGGGATTCATTGAGGGTACAAGAAACCAGATTACACTGATTGCATTTGTTAGGTAAGGACCCTCTTGCAATCGTGTCTTGCCCCTAAAAGGTGTGGCACACACCAAGACCCCACCTGCTCTCTCCTTCCCTCTCTCTGCTCTTCCTTTCCCCACCCATCCTGTCATTAATTGTCCTCATATCAAAATTGAGTACATAGGATTCATGCTTCTCCATTCTTGTGATGCTTTACTAAGAATAATGTGTTCCACTTCCATCCAGGTTAATACAAAGGCTGTAAAGTCTCCATTTTTTTTTTTATTGTTAAATCATAGCTGTGTACATTAGTGCAATCACCTGTACCCATTCTAAGATGCACCATAGATGTGGCCCCACCCATTACCCTCCCTCCACCAAAACCTCCCCCCTCAAGTCTCCATTTTTTTAAATGGCTGAATAGTATTCCATGGTATATATACCACAGCCTGTTAATCCATTCTTGGGTTAGTGGGCATTTAGGCTGTTTCCACATTTTGGTGATTGTAAATTGAGCTGCAATAAACAGTCTAGTGCAAGTGTCCTTATGATAAGAGGATTGTTTTCCTTCTGGGTAGATGTCCAGTAATGGGATTGCAGGATCAAATAGGAGGTCTAGCCTGAGTTCTTTGAAGATTCTCCATACTTCCTTCCAAAAAGGTTGTACTAGTTTGCAGTCCCACCAGCAGTGTAAAAGTGTTCCCTTCTCTCCACATCCACGCCAGCATCTGCAGTTTTGAGATTTTGTGATGTGGGCCATTCTTGCTGGGGTTAGATGGTATCTCAGGGTGGTTTTGATTCGCATTTCTCTAATAATTAGGGATGATGAGCATTTTTTCATATGTTTGTTAGCCATTCACCTTCTTTAGAGAAAGTTCTATTCATGTCTCTTGCCCATTGATATATGGGATTGTTGGCTTTTTTCATGTGGATTAATTTGAGTTCTCTATAGATCCTAATTATCAAGCTATCGTCTGATTCAAAATATGCAAATATCCTTTCCCATTGTGTAGGTTGTCTATTTGCCTTGGTTGTTGTCTCCTTAGCTGTACAGAAGCTTTTCAGTTTCATTAAGTCCCATTTGTTTATTTTTGTTGTTGCAATTGCCATGGCAGTCTTCTTCATGAAGTCTTTCCCCAGGCCAATATCTTCCAGTGTTTTTCCTATGCTTTCTTTGAGGATTTTTATTGTTTCATGACTTAAATTTAAGTCCTTTATCTATCTTGAATCAATTTTTGTGAGTGGGGAAAGGTGTGGGTCCAGTTTCAGTCTTTTACATGTGGATATCCAGTTCTCCCAGCACCATTTGTTGAATAGGGAGTCTTTTCCCCTAGGTATGTTCTTGTTTGGTGTATTGAAGATTAGGTGGTTGTAAGATGTCAGTTTCATTTCCTGTTTTCTATTCGATTCCAAATGTCTATGTCTCTATTTTTGTGCCAGTACCATGCTGTCTTGACCACTATGGCTTGCTGGTACAGCCTAAAATCTGTTATGGTGATGCTTTGTTTTTTATTACTAAGAACAGTTTGTCTATTTCCTACAAAACTAAAACAACTCTTACCATATTGACCCAAGAATGGTGTTCCTTGGTGTTTATGAAAATGAGTTGAAAACTTATGTCTCTACAAAACCTCTACATAGGTGTTTATAGCAGCTCTATTTATAATTGCCAAAACTTGGAAGCAGCCAAGTTGCCTTCAATCAGTAAATGAATAAATTGTTATATACCCAACCAATGGAATATTATTCAGTACTAAAAAGAAATTAGCTAGTAAGCCATGAAAAGTCTTGGAGGAACCTTAAATGTGTATTACTAATGGAATAAGCCAATATGAAAAGGATACATACTTTATGATTCTAGCCATATAACATTCTGGAAAAGACAAAACTATAGAGATAGTAAAAAAGATCATTGGTTGCGGATCTTGTGTCGGTCTTCTTTAGAGAAGTTTCTCTTCAAGTCCCTTGCCCACCCTGAGATGGGGTCACGTGTTCTTTTCTTGTTAATACGTTTGAGTTCTCTGTGGATTCTGGTTATTAGACCTTTATCGGAGGTGTAACCTGCAAATATTTTCTCCCATTCTGAGGGCTGTCTGCTTGCTTTACTCACTATGTTCTTGGCTGTGCTCATCATTCTTAATCATCAGAGAAATGCAAATCAAAACTACTCTGAGATACCACCTAACCCCAGTAAGACTAGCCCACATAACAAAATCCCAAAACCAGAAATGTTGGCGTGGATGTAGAGGAAAGGGCACACTTCTACACTGCTGGTGGGAATGCCCACTAATACGTTCCTTCTGGAAGGATGTTTGGAGAATACTTAGAGACCTAAAAATAGACCTGCTATTCGATCCTGTAATTCCTTTACTAGGTTTATCCCCAGAAGACCAAAAGTCACAATATAACCAAGACATCTGTACCAGAATGTTTATTGCAGCCCAATTCATAATTGCTAAGTCATGGAAGAAGCCCAAGTGCCCATCGACCCACGAATGGACTAGCAAATTGTGGTACATGTATACCATGGAATACTATGCAGCCTTAAAGAAAGATGGAGACTTTACCTCTTTCATGTTTACATGGATGGAGCTGGAACATATTCTTCTTAGCAAAGTATCTCAGGAATGGAAGAAAAAGTATCCAATGTACTCAGCCCTACTATGAAGCTAAATTATAGCTTTCACACGAAGACTATTACCCAACTATAGCACAAGACTATGGGGAAAGGGCCAAGGAAGGGGAAGGGAGGGGGAAGGTTTTGGTGGAGGGAGGGTAATCGGTGGGGCCACATCTGTGGTGCATCAGGCGATTGCACTAATGTACGCAGCTATGATTTAACAATAAAAAAAAAAGAAAAAAAAAGATCATTGGTTGCTAAGGATTGAGGGTTGGAATGGAGGGATGAGTGAAGTCAAGAGGACTTTTAGGGCAGTGAAACTATTCTGTATGGTACTATAATGGAGGATACATATTATACATTTTTCAAAACCTATAGATTGCAAAAACAACAGTGAATCCTGATGTAAAGTAAGGACTTCAGGTGATAAGGAAGTGTCAATATACATTTATCAATTGTATCACATGTACCACTCTGCTGGGGATGTTTATTATGGAGAGTCTCGGAGGGTGGGGGAGTCAGGAGGAATATGGGAATTCTACTTTCTGCTCACTTGTGCTGCTAACCTAAAACTGGTCTAAAAAATAGAACTTACTATAGAATAGAATAGAAAAATTCTATTCTAGAATAGAAAAAAAAATAGAATTTTTGTTTTTTTTTGAGACAGAGTTTTTTGTTGCCTGGGCTAGAATGCAGTGGCATCATCACAGCTCACAGCAACCTCAAACTCCCAGACTCAAGTGATCCTCCAGCCTCGGCCTCCTGAGGAGCTGGGACTACAGGTTTATGCCACCATACCTGACTTTTCTATCTTTTATAGAGACATGGTCACACTATGTTGCCCCCACTGATCTCTAATTGTTGGACTCAAGCAATCCTCCTGCCTCAGCCTCCCAACATGCTAGGATTATAAATGTGACCCACTGAACCCAGCCTAAACTTTATTTTAAAAAATGTTTTTAGTTCATCCTTATTTGTAAAGGCAATCTTTACTTGGTCACAGAATGAATGCTGAGTTAGCATTTTTTCTCTGCATTTTAAAAATAGCATTTTGCTGTCTCTTAGTGATTTTTTGTTTTGTTTTTGCTATTGAGAAATCAGCTCTCAGTCTAATTATCTTTCCTTTCTAGACAATCTGTTTTTTCTCTTTGGCTACTCTTAAGATTTTTTTTTTTTTTTTGCTTTGGCATTTTAGGTTCTTATTATGACATATCTAGGTGTGGGTTTCTTTTTATTTATACTACTATTTATCCTTTTCTCTGTTTCCTTTACTCTCTCTTTCTAGAAATCCAACTAGATACACATTAGATGTCTTTTATCCGCCATATCTCCTGTGGCTTCTTCCTGTATGTACTGGGATCCAAAAAACATTTTTGAAGAGAATAATGGCACACTCAGCTCTAAGAAGTTTGTCAGCAGAGCAAGACTGGATTAAACTTGGGGAAATTTGCTCTTGGAAGGCTCTTCAGGAAGTTTTGTGGTGATGCAATGGTGGTGAGGGACAAAATCTTCCCCATGAGAAACTGGCCAGAAGGGACTGAGCCATCTCCTCCCACCCCGGTGGCTGTACCTCTGGTCCATGGTTGCAAGGGGCCAGTCTCTTTGGCTTGTTCTGTCTAGAAGCAAAACTTGCACTGTACTAAGAGGAAGGAAGGGAGTGGGGCCATTTCCAGGCTCTGTACTGATTTCTCTGGTCAGAGGTAGCTAGTCACGTGGAAATTTTTGGCTTCTGCACTTGACTTTGTGTGGTGCTTAAAGGAAGGTAACAAGCACCTTCCCAGCTTGCCTCAGTGTCTATGGTATATCACTTAGTTGCTGGCATGGGATGGCTGAGATTTGGGGGATGACATAAGAGTGGTCTAATTTACTGGGGACCTGTTATCAGTATGCTGGCTACAGTATGCATTTTCACATTGATTATGTTGGCTCTCATTGGCTTGTTTCAGAAAGAGGCAGGGTTTGTTCTCAAGGAAATCAAGTTTTCTTGCTTCTTTGTAATAACCACAACACTGGCTACATAGTAAACAGAGGAGTAGTGACTGTGGGTGAATTCGATGAATACCTTATCTTTGCAGAACTATTTTTATGAATTTGAATTAACCTCTTCTTCTTACTCACTGAGTTGTGAGCAGAGTGAAAACCAAGGAAATACATTTATACCTCCTCTAACCCACAGCACCATGCAAGAAAAATAAGCAGCAAAGGTAGAATTCTAAAAACGCCATCCCCATCTTCCTCTTGCAGGCACTTAAGGATACCACTAACTGTACTGAGGTCCACAAAGAGCTGGCTTGGATGTGCTGGTCAATCATCTATTTCACTGAATTCCACCACAGGAATAAGACTTTCTCAGAAATTATAGGAGGTTTAGAATGGCACATACCATTTCCTCTTTTCTGGCTGGAACCACGGAGGGTGTTGAAGAGAAGAAAAAGAAGGTTCCTGCTGTGCCAAAATCCTTAAGAAAAAGCAAAAGAATTTCACAGAGCTGAAGATCAAACGTCTAAGAAAGAAGTGTGCCCAAAAGATGCTTCAAAAGGCAAGGAGCAAGCTTATCTATGAAAAAGCTAAGCATTATCATAAAGAATACAGGCAGATGTACGGGACTGAGATTCGGATGGCTAGGATGGCAAGAAAGGCTGGCAACTTCTATGTACCTTCAGGATGCACATTGGCATTTGTCATCAGGATCAGAGGTATCAATGGTGTGAGTCCAAAGGTCCAAAAGGTGTTACAGCTTCTTTGCCTTCACCAGATCTTCAATAGAACTTTTGTTAATCTCATCAAGGCTTCCATTAACGTGCTGAGGATTGTAGAACTGTATATTGCACGGGGGTACCCAAATCTGAAGTCAGCAAATGAGCTAATCTACAAGTTTGGTTATGGCAAAATCAATAAGAAACGAATTGCATTGACTGATAACAGTCTGTGTGATCTCTTGGTAAATACGGCATCATCTGCCTGGACGATCTGATTCATGAGATCTGTACTGTTGGAAACGCTTCAAAGAAGCAAATAACTTCTTGTGGCCCTTCAAGTTATCGTCTCCACAGGTGGAATGAAAAATACAACCCACTTTGTAAAAGGTGGAGATGCTGGTAACAGGGAAGACCAAATCAATAGGCTTATTAGAAGAATGAACTAAGGTATCTGCCCTGATTGTTTTTGTAATCTGGTCAGTTAATAAACAGTGACTGCTTTCAAATTGGAAAAAAAAAAAAAAAAAAGGCACATACCAAGATTTGAATCCCAGCTGTATTGTGTATTATCTCTGTGACAGTGGACAATAATTTAAACTCTCTGAGCCTTTGATTCCATATCATAAAAAAAGGAATAATACTGCTTTCATTGGCTTATAATGAGATGGAGATACTGGTATTACATGTCTAAGAAGTATCTACCCCATGGTAGATGGTAAGTAAATAGTAGTTTGTTCCTTTCTTTGGCAAAGTGCTAAAACATTGTATTTGTTGAGAGTTTTTTGTGTTAGGTATCAGTGCTACTCTGCAATATTTCTAATTCTTCTTTCTTTCTGGACATATAGGAGAACTGTGGCAATATGACTTGCTCTATCCAATATGGTATGAGTGGAAGTACGTAAGAACTGACATGGGATTCTCCATGACTCTTATTCTCTGCCAAGGAAATATAGAAGTAATTGTTTAGATGGAGGCATCACAACATGGAAGCATTCCAGAACACTGAGCCAATTACATGCGGGACAGCTGCTCTGAATGGTTACCCAGACCCACAGTACACTCTGTGTAACCAAAAACAAACTTAAGTTGTATTCCATCACTGGGACTCTGGGATGATTTGTTACTGCAGCATAACCTGAACTATTCTGACTGATAACATCTGCAGAGATGTAGAAGATGGATCTGTAAATGCTTCAATACAAAAACAAGAGCTCTGTTAGAGGAGCGCAGGACACTGAGAAGAGAGCAGGTAATTCAGCTTGGCCAGGCAGGGAGAGATTCAAAGAGGAAGTAGTATTTGAGCTGGACTGTGAGAACCAAGAGAGAGGGCAGCCAGATGAGGAAGCACATACCTGTAGGTCTAGCTGCTCAGGAGGCTGAGGCAAGAGGATCCCTTGTCCAGGAATTAGGGTCTAGCCTATCAAATATCTCTAAATATCAATCAATCAATCAATCAATCAATAAGAGAGGGATGAATGAAAATATCTAAAGAGCAATTACAAGGTCACTGGGTGGCAAAGGGCAGATGTACTGAGACAGAGGGTACATTATGGGCGAAGACACAGAGGTATGAAAATTCACAGGGTACTTTAGGAAGAACAAGAGCTAGCATTCCCCGTGGAACATCTTCTCAATTGATATTTTTCATATAGAATATTTTTTTGTAGAATGTGTCTCTCAATGTAATGCTTTCTCACCAATATTTATTTATTTATTTATTTTTGTGCTAGCAATTATTTTTTATTTATTTTATTTATTTTACTTTTTATTCCCACCAATATTTATATTAGAAATATTTTATATTAATGTCCTCCAAACATAACAGTTTTTTTAGCCAAGTGATGAGGGGAGTCAATGGAAAAAATCTTTAGACTTATTCCAAATATAACTGATAGCAAATCAGAGTTGACAATCAGAAAGGCTGTGAATGTCAGCTAAGGGTCCATGCAGCAGATTGCAAGAACAAAGCAACAACCATATTAACTGTTGAGTGATCAGGAAGTGCTATTTTAAACTTTTCACATCCTTATTTTACCACAATTAAATAAGTAAATACAATGAAAAAATTTGTTTTCATCTTAATGTGTTTGTTGCTTATATCTAGGCATTTTACAGTGTTTTATGTTTTAAGAAATTTGAGTTGAGATGTAATGCACAACTCAACATTATTTGAGTTGAGATGTAATGCATTTCCCATTTAAAATAACAGAAATGTGGCTCCTGGTTAATGCTTTCTTGCCAATAATGCCAAGTGGGCGATGCCCACCAATATTATTCCCACCAATATTTATATTAGAAAATATAAAATTTCAAAATTAAAAATATATACTTTAAAATATATATATTAAAAATTTAAAAAATATAAAAATTTAGAAAATATGAAATACAGACATTTCTCTATTTCCGTGTGTTGGAGGGGCAGAGGTAGACCTCATATGACCTGTGAAGGAGCCTGGCAGATGGTAGTGAGTCAGAGGTTTTGATGCACAACAGTGACATGTGGATGTGGATGTGTTTTATCACCAGCCCTGACCTGACAGGCGTGGGGAGAACCTGAAGTAGGGAGCTGGGGGTGGCTGAGCCTAGGTGAGAGGTGATGGCTGAGCTACAGCAATGGAGATGGAGAGAGGTAATCAGAGAGACATCTCAGCATCTGTTTTTTTTTTTTTTTTTTTTTTTTTTTGTAGAGACCGAGTCTCACTTTATGGCCCTCGGTAGAGTGCCGTGGCCTCACACAGCTCACAGCAACCTCCAACTCCTGGGCTTAAGCGATTCTCTTGCCTCAGCCTCCCGAGTAGCTGGGACTACAGGCGCCCACCACAACGCCCGGCTATTTTTTGGTTGCAGTTTGGCCGGGGCCGGGTTTGAACCCGTCACCCTCAGTATATGGGGCCGGCGCCTTACCGACTGAGCCACAGGCGCCGCCCGACATCTCAGCATCTGAGTGGTGGGTGCAAGGAAGGACGCAGAGGGTAAAAGTCAGGGGGTGTCCAGAAAGGTGATGGGGAGGTAGTCACAGCCTATTAGCTAAAGTAAGGAACCCCAAAATGGGGAAAGGACAAGGAAGGGGGCAATAGCAGGCCTTGTGGCATGAGGAGGGCTGACAGAGAATGACTCTGGTTTCTCTGGGAAGGTTCCTCTGTGTTTCTCCAAAAATAAGCCTAATAGTCCACACTGGCTCTTCCTACTTGGTCACAACAGTAACATCACCCAGACAAAGTGAAAATAGACTTTCTATTGGTGGCATAAGCTTTTAAGAGCAAAGCGAGACTCATGAAAATATTTTTTTATTACCTGGAGCCTGCCAGGTCCCCCTCTCCTGATCCCTTAGGTTCTAGTCAGGCCTGTGGGAGAGTCCATCAATGTGACTTGGCAGGAACCCACTCCCTCTGGTCAGAGTCATCAAGGAAGTAGAGACAGTTGGAGAATCATGGTTTCTGCCTTAAATGGTCTTGGTACATCTAAGAAGCTCCTTTTCGGTTATTGACAAACAGCTCTGATTGCTTTTAGCTTCTGTGGGACCTGGCAGATGAGTGAGGGTTCATTAGAGGGGCTGTAGATGCCATGTCATGGTCTTAAATCCACATTAACTATATTGGATCCTGATAAAGAAGTGGGAGAATGAGCTTTTTGAAGAAAGAATGTAAATCTACCAGGGTAGAGACTTGTATCTGTTTTATTCACTGATGAATCCTAGTCCCTAAAATAGTCCTGGGACATACTAGAGCTCAGTAAATAATTGAATTGAATTAAGTTGAAAGTCAGTTTGTCTGCAACTTGAGTTTCCTGTTTCCTGTTCAGTTTCTAGAGCAGTCAGGAAGGCGCTGACTGCTCCTCCATCTTCCTCCCTCCCTGGCTTGGAGCTGCTCCTGGGGCTTAGTATGTGCACCAGTTGGGCACTCCACCTGTGCCATGGTGGAGTCCTGACCATGCCTGGGAATGTGCTGAAAGGAAAATACACCTGTTTCCACAGAAGGACTTGCACCTTCCCACTCCCGGACACTTCCCAGTCCATGTCTGCTCTGGGCCCTCTCCCATGCTCAGAAACAGTAGGAGCAATTGCTTCACACAACAGTGGAGTCTAACAATTGCAGTAATCTGTATGATGCCCAGGCAATGGCATTGGTCTCTAAGGACCTCAGCCCACAGCTGTATCCCACACTCAGCACAGAACCTGTGACCAATAAGTATTTGTAGAATGAAAGAATTAATGGCATAGTTGAATACTGTTACTCGGTCTTTCCTTCAGATCTATCTCAGTTTTAAAAATATTTTCTGGATCCTTGAAAGTTTTCTCAAACAAAAGAATCTCCAGTTATGCTACTGATAGTCATAACCAGGCAGATTTAGAGTGTTGTTCTGCCTGGCATGTCAATCCCTTGTAATATAGGACAGCAGTCCCCTCTAGGACCTAGCCTTCCCAGTAGGATTGCCCTACCAGTGCTTATCTGCTCCTTTGTTGTTATATTGTAATGTCAGATGGGGTGAAAAAGAACTCCTCCTGGCCATAGAGCCCTGGCCTAGCCCCAGTCCAGTGCTAACCTTGACAGAGAAGCTTTCTGGATTCCTCCCTGAACTGGCAGTGGGATTGCTTTTTCAAATTCCAACTCATTTCAATTCTATGGCTAGTCCTGGAGAGCCCTTTCATTCATTCATTCATTTCCTACCATCTACCTGTAACATCCTAGGCTCTGGGTATATACTGTGAAGGGGAAACCAGGTTCAGCTACTCCATGTCCTTGCTCCCCACATACCCTTGAAGTCCTACCAGACCACTTGCCCCGTTGGTGTTCCTTGCAACCCTGAGAATTCTCTAGGGATAAGGGAAGGCTCAGCCGCATGAGCTCAGACCCCCCCTTCATACCTAGCATCTGCTCACCCAGACTGTGCTAACTACAAGTGGTAAGACAGAGGCCAGCACCAAATTGAACAAATCTATTGTTTGTTTTATTGAAACATAACACAACATGAATAAATATTAATTTACCACATTCTTAATCATTTCATAAATAATATTAAATTAACAGACACTTTACAGACTGTTAAGTTAAATAACAGTATATATCAATTTTGTCTGGAGCAGACTAGAGGAAAATACTTCAATGATTCTGTTATCTAAAATATATGTCAAATACTTTATGCTTTCTGCTTGTGTGAGGTGATAAAGCCTCAGTGTGCCTGAAATATTTGTTTTGCCTCTGAAGTTTAAGTATACTGAAAATCAAGGCCCCAGCCTTCGTTGGCCCACATTCTTGCTGCAATGAAACAGCCTTCTCCTCTTCCAAAATCCTTGGCTGTAATAAACTAGTTTAGTCCCAACTTTCCATTGTCCACTCAGTATTTATTATGCTAAGAAACTCCTGCAGGTAGTCTAGGAATTGCTTTACTTTCCGTCTTTCTTCTCCACACCTTTTCTGTGAAAAGAAATGACAATATTGTAGAAAACAGTCAGTTCCCGAAGAAGTAGGCAGAGCCAGACAAATACAGTTTCCACCGAATGTTCGTAACTTACTTTCTGGAGGTCAATGTACTTTTTAATTAAAGACAAGTTTCGGAATAGTTGTTCCACACCATCCTCATGTGCAGTTTGATTCCTCAGTGTGTCCAGTCCATGAAAGATTTCTTCAGTACAAAGTTGGTGCTGAATGAAGAAGATTTTTAGAATGCAGATAATCAAATCAAGGTAGAAAATTTGGTCTATTAGCTATTCCACAATGTATATATATTTCAAAATATCATGTGTGAGAAATATATACATTTTAGAATTTGTCAATTAAAAATAAACAAGTTAGAAAGAAATTTTATCTAAAAAGTTAGACTTTGTTTTGTGGTATTTACGTGAGTTCCTTTCTTCAAAAAGTTTTTTTTAATTTTTCCTTTTTTTGGAGACAGTTTTACTGTTGCCCCAGGCTAGAGTGCTGTGGCTCAGCCTCGTGCACAGCAACTCCAAAGTCATCCTTCTTCCTCAGCCTTCCAAGTAGCTGGGACTACAGGCGACCACCACTCCCAGCTAAGTTTTCTATTTTTAGCAGAGACAGGGTCTTATTCTTGTAGCAGGCTGATCTCAAACTCCTGAGCTCAAGGGATCCTCCCACCTCGGCCTCTCACAGTGTTAGGATTACAGGCATGAGCTACTTTGCTCAGCCTTCAAAAAGTTTCTTATCTGCTCCTTTTCCAGGTGGCAAACCACCTCATACTGAGATACAATTTTCAAATAGTAGATGAAATTTACAAAATTACTGGGAGTTTTATAAATGATATAAATTAACTAGTTACCCAGAAATAAAGGGTTTAGGAAGTACGATATAATTAGGTTATTCGTAAAACTCACATCAGTGTTTCCTTTCACAGTTCTGTATGGTAAATTTGTTCTATTTAGACTAATAAAATATTTCACATTTTAATATAACTGGGACATGTTCCAAATATATGCAATACCATTAGTCATATCATTGAAATACGTAGAAATTATTTATATAGGGCATTTGTTGTATATTTTATTTTGTTTCATTTTATTTATTATTTTTGACTCAGAGTCTCACTCTGACATCCTGGGTAGAGTGCCATCTAGTTCACAGCAACTTCAAACTATTGGACTTGAGTAATCCTCTTGCCTCAACCTCCTGAGTAGCTTGGACTACAGGCACCCGCGACAATGCCTAGCTAGTTTTTCTATTTTTAGTAGAGACATGGTCTTGCTCTTGTCCAGGTTGGTCTCAAACTCCTGAGCTCAGATGATCCCCCCACCTCGGTCTCCCAGAGTGCTAGGATTACAGGCATGAGCCATCATACTGGCCTGTTATATATTTAAATGTATACTAATCATGATTCTAAAAATATAACTGTAAGTTGCTAATACTTTCAGAAAGACATTAAAGAGAAGAAGGCCATAGATAGTCAAAAATCAACAGAGACTAGCAGGTACCTTTCACCCAGTGTGGAATTCTTCTGGAAAGATTCCTTGACACGAGGCTCTTTGGGACAGAGAACTGATTACATCACCAAAGGGCCTGATCCATTGGTTAATGGATTCTACTTGTTAAAAAGTCTTCTCTAACGGGCGGCGCCTGTGGCTCAGTCGGTAAGGCGCTGGCCCCATATACCGAGGGTGGCGGGTTCAAACCCGGCCCTGGCCAAACTGCAACCAAAAAATAGCCGGGCGTTGTGGCAGGCGCCTGTAGTCCCAGCTGCTCGGGAGGCTGAGGCAAGAGAATCGCTTAAGCCCAGGAGCTGGAGGTTGCTGTGAGCTGTGTGAGGCCACGGCACTCTACCGAGGGCCCTAAAGTGAGACTCTGTCTCTACAAAAAAAAAAAAAGTCTTCCCTAACATTTATAACCACAAACATTTACATCTACCCAAATGAGAAGAAAATACAGAAAATTAAAGAGTTTCCATAATAACTAAGGATTTATAGATTAAAATATGAAATTTACTTATACGCATAACCATTTTATTGAATCATAACGAAACTTACATTTTTATGGACAGGAACAGGAATCCTCAGGGTCTGAAAAGGAAAGGAAAACATTTTAAAAGTACTCTAGCATTCATAACTTTTAATATAATGTTTGCTAGTGGTATGGTTAACCACCTAGGTATTGCTAATACATTCAGAATTTTCTTATGCAAACAGTTCTTTAAACATAGTAAATGAACCACCACAATGATTTCCTATGCATTTTAAAGACTGTAGGAATCAAAAAGAAAATTACCTCATTGTGTATCAGCAGAGTTTGATGAGTGGAAAGCAGCGCCAAGGTCTCTTTCACCAGGGTACTCATCGAAATTTCTACAGGAACAGCACAAACGCAGGCAGCTCCAAGAGCCAGCAAACTCAAACGCAGAAGCATTCTCATGGCTCTGAAATGCTCAGTGTTTGCCTTTGGCAAAGAAAGTGCATAGTACAAGATTGCGTCCCCAACCAATTTATTCTCTCTGTTTGAGGAAATGAATAATTTCTAACAATCAGATAGAGAACACCTAATAATGGCATATTGTGAAACTAAATGTTTCCAATGCTTTGTATGGTAAAAAATGAATTTACCTTTATCTTTTAATAATGAAAATCCCTATTTTCCCCCCTTCAAAAACATTTCCTATGACAAAAGAAAATCTTTGGGCTGATACATCATTACCCCACATCTGCATTTCTTAAAATCAGAAGATTGCATTTCCTTTTAAAAGATGTGTGTAAAAAGAAGAAGTATAATGTAAACCACTACACAGAATTTTGTGCTAAAATACGTAAATATTGGGAATGTTTATTCTGATTGACTAAGTTCTGCCATGGTTGTAGCTAGATTGATCTGCTTTAAAGAAATCCGGAAGACTGGTAGGAAGACAGTGATTAAAACAGAGACTAACTTAGTAGGGTCAAGTTATGTTCAATGGAGTCTTGATTAGGATCTTTTCTGTCGCCAATGACAGAAAATCTAACCAAAGTGGTTGCAGATAAACAGGGAATTTATTAGCCCGTGTAACCAAACAGTCCAGAAATGGAGGCTGTTTTATACTTTGCTTGCTTCGGTAACTTTTTCTTGACTTCATTCTTGGGCAGCTTTCCTAGCGAGTTCCAAGATAATGTTAAAAATCTTGGATCTTTATGTATCCTGTTCATGAGCAGCAGGAAAAAACAAAGCCGTGTTTTTCTGATTTTTCAATCAAAAGCCATAAAATTAGTCTCTTTCTGGCAAGGGTCACATGTTCGGTCTTGAACTGTCAGCAGGATACGGAATATACTGATTGGCTGTCCGTGGAGCTAGAGGTGGATCTCATCCCACCTAAACTGCATAGCTGAGGAACATGGGGCCCTAGGCAGTAAATAGTATATGTGTCACAGACATATAACACACGGAATGCCAACTCCTTTGTGTCTTACAAGGATGAGGGTGACCTTTCACACCTTAGGTGGGCCATGTAGGAGTATATGTAATTAGGGGAATCAGCCTTTGTCCCTTAGGCTCAGACCTGCAATCCCAGAAAGGAGCGAATGAGGCCACCTTCCAGACTGCACTCTTCCTTCTCTCCGGGCCTAAGCACACAGGATGGAGGTGCAGGCCACTGTTTCTAGGGGAAGGTTTCACTGAGCATCCCAAAGTCGTTCTGTGTTGGCAGTCTAGAAGCCTGACTTCCGGACTGTCTTGGGCATCTAGGACAGATGGTCTCAAACACCAATTGTTACTCAGACCCCTTTTACAAAGCTGGATGCAGTTCTATATGAGAAGCAGAGGCAGCTGTGAGGTAGACACAACTTTAATATGGGTCAAGGGAAAATTACCAAAGCAAGCAAAGTATAAAGGAGCCTCCATTTCTGGACTGTTTGGTGCTCTGCACACAGTGCTCTCAAAATGGAAGGTGAGTTCTGGCAGGAGCCTTCTCCCCCCGGATGATATGTGAAAGATCTCTCTGGTTCAGCTTGATGCCTTGGGTCTACACTGAGGAAGTGTGGGCTTAGAGGAAGGTTTCCGAGGAAGTGCCAAATAATTTGGTACACGTATTTTAGTACCTTACATACACAAAGTTATGAGTGTTTCAATCCTATCACAGTGATGCACAGGCAATCTTGGTGGCAACAGATTGAGATACCACTGTACCAGCCTTCCCTAAGACAGAGAGTGCTTGCCAACCATTCACTATTTTTAGTGGAGTAATAAATGAGCAAAGTGAGCAAGGTGTAACACAATGAAGGTGGAGGGAGCCCCAGTGAACTACAGCATAGTGATCTGTCTAAAGCTGGCAGCTGTTCCTCAGCCCCAGTTGATTGTTGCCATGTGACATCCTTGAGCTTATATTGCCAGATCATCCAGTTCTCCAAAGTCTAAAATCCTGATTATTATGTGTAATCTCCTGTTTTCCCAGTGTTGGAATGATAGTCATGTTAATTGCATGTTCCTTTGATATGATATTGTGTATAGTGTGCTATTTTTTTTTTTTTTTTGAGACAGAGTCTCTTTGTCGCCCTCGGTAGAGTGCCATAGCGTCACGGCTCACAACAATCTCCAACACTTGGGCTTAGGCAATTCTCTTGCCTTAGCCTCCCAGGTAGCTGGGACTACAGATGCCTGCCACAATGCTCGGTTATTTTTTGTTGCAGCTGTCATTGCTGTTTTAGCTGGCTGGGCCTGGGTTTGAACCCGCCATCCTCGGTATATGGGGCCAGCGCCCTACTCACTGAGCCACAGGTGCCGCCCCTAGTGTGCCATTTTGAGGCCTCAGTTTTACAGCATGACTGCAGATTCCTTTTGGACAGCTAGTTAGGAAAAATACTTCTTAATCAGCCGGGCATGGCGGCTCATGCCTGTAATCCTAGCACTCTGGGAGGCTGAGGTGTGTGGATTGCTTGAGCTCAGGAGTTGGACAGCAGCCTGAGCTAGAGTGAGACCCCATCTCCAGAAATAGCCAGGCATTGTGGAGGAAGCCCCTAGTCCCAGCTACTTGGCAGGCTGAGGCAAGAGAATGGTTGAGCCGAAGAGTTTAAGGTTACTGTGAACTGTGATGCCACTGCACTCTACTGAGGATGACAAAGTGAGACTCTGTTTCAAAATAAAAAACAAAAAGAAAAGCCAAAAAAACTTCTTAATCAGACAATTGCTACATCAAAATATTAAGCAATAATAATAATAATGATAATTATGCAAAGAAATTAACATTCACATTGTCAAATAAGAGTATGTCTATTATAGAATGCTTTGACTCTGAGAGTCAGTATGGAGTCATCATCAGTTAACTTCTTCTTATTATTATTTTTTTAATCTCAAAAAATAGACAATGAATATTTCTAAATAAAGGTAAAAGATAATTTCAAAAAACAGATCATGCCAAATCATGTAGACAATAGAAAAAGAAGAAATACTTCAAAATCATTCTACTTGATCTGGGTAGAATCAATGTATTAAGACTCTTGTTTTAAGGAGTACTGGTCAGGCGTTTTGTCTTTCCATTTGGGTATGTGTAGTGTTTTATTTCTAGTCCTTATTTTAAACATTGTTATTGTTATTAAAATTTAAGCCTTTTTAATTTTGTGAAGAAATAAATGGAAACCTAATAAACACATATATGTGTAAAAAAAACAAAACAAAACACTTCTTAATCAAAATTGTATTTTTAGGGGTGGTGCCTGTGGCTCATATACCGAGGGTGGTAGTTCAGGCCCGGCCCCGGCCAAACTGCAACAACAACAACAAAAAAAAAATAGCCAGGCATTGTGAAAAATAGCCGGGCGTTGTGGTGGATGCATGTAGTCCCAGCTACTCGGGAGGCTGAGGCAAGAGAATCACCTAAGCCCAGGAGTTGGAGGTTGCTATGAGCTGTGATGCCACAGCACTCTACCAAGGGTGACAAAGTGAGACTCTGTTTCTAAAAAAAAAAAAAAAATTGTATTTTTAAAAACTTTTTAATTGTGGTAAATACATATAACACAAAATTTATTACCCTAACCATTTTTATTTTATTTTATTTTTTTGGAGACAGAGTCTCACTTTGTTGTCCTGGTAGAGTGCCATAGCCTCATAGCTCATAGCAACCTCAAACTCCTGGGCTTAATCCATCCTCTTGCCTCAGCCTCTTCCAGAATAGCTGAGACTACAGGTGCCCACCACAACACCTGGCTATTTTTAGAGACAAGGTTTTGCTGTGTCTCAGGCTGGTCTTGAACCTGTGAGCTCAGGCAATCTACCCACCTTGGCCTCCCAGAGTGCTAGATTACAGGCATGAGCTACTGCACCCAGACCTGAGCACTTTTAAATGTACAGTTCAGTGTTAAGTACATTCATAATGTTATACAACAAATTACCACAGCTCTTTTCATCTTGAAAAACTAAAATTCTACCCATTAAACAACAGCTCCCAATCCCCCCTCCTCCCAGCACCTTGCAACTATCTTTGTATTTATGTGGGGTTTTTTGTTTGGTTTTTTTTTTTTTTTTTATTAAATCATAGCTGTGTACATTAATGCGATCATGGGGCACCATACACTGGTTTTATAGACCATTTGACACATTTTCATCACACTGGTTAACATAGCCGGGTGTTTGGGTTTTTTTGAGACAAGATCTCACTCTCATTGTCCAGGCTAGAGTGCAGTGGATTCGTCCTGTAACTCACTGCAGCCTGCAACTTTTGGCCTCAAGCAATCCTCCTGCCTCAGCCTTCCAAGTAGCTGTGACTGAGAAAAACACTACACATACCCAAATGGAAGGACAAAATGCCTGACCATATTCCTTAAAACAAGAATCTTGAGAAATCGTTACAGTCCAAAGGCCTCTAAGAGACACGATGCCTAAATGCAATGTGGCATCCTGGATGAGATCCAGGAACAGAAAAAAGACAATAGGTACAACTAAGGAAATTTTTTAAAAGCCTGGAGTTTAGTGTTCTTTAGTTGTGATGAATGTGCCATAGTAATAGTTAACAACAGGGGAAAATGGGTATAAGGTACATCAGAACTGTTTGTAATATTCTTGAAACTTTTCTGTAAATCTGAAATTACTTTAAAAAGTTTATTAGAAATGACACTGCAAGTTGAAAAAACATTAATGATTGTTTTTACCATTATTACTAAAAGGATTTTGCTCAGGAGGCTGAGGTGGGAAGATCATCTGAGCTCCAGAGTTCAGGACCAGCCTGGGCAAGATAGCAAGACCCTGCCCTTCCCCCTAAAAAGATTTTGTATTCTATGAATGTCATGCACTTGAGACATTTTTACTGCACCACTAGACTGTGAGCTCCTTGCGAATGAAGTTTTTATTTAATTGATCTCTTATCTTTGAGGACTATCCTATTGTAGGCATTTAGTTAGTGTTTGTTGAATACATAACTGAATGAATAAGTAGGCACTTAGTTGTATTCATTGAACAAATTAATGTGAATTCAGCAGGTCCTTGAATGACATTGTATTTAGTTCAATGTTGTTTTGTTCTATCTTTGATGAGAAACAATGGATTCCTGGCTGGACCACTGTCTGTGTGGAGTTTGCATGTTCTTTCCATATCTGGTACACATCCCAAAGATGTGTTGCATGTTACATGAACTGGCTCTAGTGTGAACATGGTCCTGCTGTATGTTGGGGTGTGTCCTGTGATGGAATGGTGTCCTGCCCAGGTTAGGTGCCCAGCTTATACCCTGAGCTGCCTGGAGAGGACCTAGCCAATCATGGCCCTGAACTGGAATAACTGGGTAAATCATTATCTCACTTGTTTTTTGTTTGTGGGGTTTTTGTTTTGTTTTGTTTTGAGACAGGATCTCACTCTGTCATTTAGGCTGGAGTACAGTGGCACAATCATAGCTCACTGCAGCCTCAAATTCCTAGGCTCCAGCAATCCTCCTACCTCAGCCTCTCGAATAGCTGGGACTACAGGCACATGTCACCACACATGGCTATCTTACTTGTTTTTATGAATCTTTCTTAAATGTATGTGTGGCTCCTATTTGTGTATAATATTAGAAGTGTTTTGGTCTTTATTTAGAAGTTTGATAGTGTTTTTGTGAGAAGAAATATGCCCCAGGAACTTAACTTGTTTATACCAATTAGCCTATGGCAAACTTGGTTTAGTTGTATGCCATTTCACTTATGGTGATAGATTCCAAATACCAACAGACAAAGTTAAGAGAACACTTACTGCACTGTGGAAATTCAAGGAGTCCATTCCTTGCAGCTGGGAGCCTGAAGTAGCTGAAACATCTTTGGTGGGACTTTCGGGAAAAAGATGGGGCAAAGACTTAGCTAGCATGCCAACATGAACTACATTTTTAAAAAATTCCACATTATTTTAGGAGAATAGAAAGAAATTATTAACATTTTTTAAGATTTATTGGTAATTATATAACTTAGGAAAGACTTTGAATAGTATTAAAAAGTTAGATTAGTGGATAACATTCATCCTTTTGCCTTAAAACCTTTATTTCTATTAATAGGTTCCAAACTGGCAACATGTTTTTAAAAACTGATAACTGTGGTTTTTACTGACTGTGTAGTCCTTTAAGGTCAAATGACTTTTCCATGAACTGATTCTAATCAATCAGCTGGGCATGATGCCCCAATTTTTTTGTGGTGACTAAATGTGAATTGATAGCATCTCTTTCTCTTCTTGACTCTATTCTAACCTCCATCCTTTCGATCCCCAAGCATATCTTTAATGTTATTTTTAATTGAATAAATAACATTATAGGAAAATAAACACAGAACTTGTTTTGCTTGGCATAGCAATATCAGTTTTTTGATGATGTTTTCCAATCTTTACTAATTCATAGACATCTTTATAGAGTTGTAATCAACGAATATATGCAATTTATATTTATCTTTTTAGCTTATTAATATTTCTCTCTCATACAATTATATAGTTTTCCTACTTAATATTTGAATGGTTACCTGTTATTAGTAAAACTGATGTACACAGTTTTCTTCACCATTTTCAAACTTATAGGCATTAAGGTTGTTTCCAGCCTTCTGCAACTTTTAAAAAAGCTACTAGAAACCTCTTTGTAAAATTAAAAATATATATTTCCTTCTAGTAAGGAACTTGTAATTATTTATATAGTTTTTGTTACATTTTACCAGAACATAAAAAAGAAATTCCTTGTATTTTTACAGTGCTTTACAATTTATAAAGCACTTTCACAAAAATAACTTTGTTTAATCCTAACATCAGCATGAGAGAGAGATTTCTTTCCCTGAAGGTCCACTGGCACTAGGCTTTAATGGTTTTACTAATGCAATGAGAGAATGAACCCAGAAGGAAGGAGTGGTACACAGAGCAGTGGGAATCAAAGATTTAATAAATACGTTGGCATAAATAAATTATGCCATTAAAAAATCAAATTTAACTTACTTTGCTCCTTATTTCAAGACAATGAGGAACAAAAAATGGTGAACAGTGATAACGTGGGAAGGGGAAAGGATGATCAGAGTTGGTACATTGAATAGTTCTTGTACTGTTCAGAAAGCTCTAAAGATAGACTTCAAAATAGGAATGTGAAAAATTTAAAAGTACTCACTAGAAGAATAGAAATAGAATGTATAAATTCCAAACCTGTAGAATAAAACAGGGAAGGGTGGCGCCTGTGGCTCAGTCGGTAAGGCGCCGGCCCCATATACCAAGGGTGGCGGGTTCAAACCCGGCCCCTGCTGAATTGCAACCAAAAAATAGCCGGGTGTTGTGGCGGGCACCTGTAGTCCCAGCTGCTCGGGAGGCTGAGGCAAGAGAATCGCTTAAGCTCAGGAGTTGGAGGTTGCTGTGAGCTGTGTGAGGCCACAGCACTCTTCCGAGGGCCATAAAGTGAGACTCTGTCTCTACAAAAAAAAAAAAAAAAAAAAAAAAACAAGTAAAAAAATTTTAAATAAATAAATAAAAAAAAGAATAAAACAGGGAATACAAAAAAGCTTAATCAATCTAGAAAGCAGAAAAGGAAAACAAGCAGCAAAGAAAAAATATAAAGATATGAGAAATAAGTCCAAATTTACTAGGAATCACAGTAATTGAAAACAGATCAATCTCATCTATTAAAGGCAAATACATTAAAAATGCAGCTATTTTCAAGAGATACACTTAATGCAAAATGACACAGAAAGGTTGAAAATCAGGGGAGGAAAAAAATAAAAGTCTTTTAAAAAATCGACATCATTTTAGGGGAATAGAAGTTAGCAACCTGTTTTTTAAAAAATTATTGGTAATTATATAATTTAAGAAAAAGGACTCTGAATAATATTGAAAAGTTACATTAGTAGGTAACATTCATCCTTTTGTCTTAAAACCTTTATTTCTGTTAATAGGTTACAAATTGGCAACATGTTTTTAAAAACTGATAACAGTAGGTCTGCAAATAACTTTGTTTTGTTACATTGTTGAGGAGGAAAAAAATTAATTCCCACCTGGGCTACTATGTGAAGTTTGCAGGTTCTCTCCATGGGTATATGGATTTTTTTCTGGGTACTCCAGTGTCCTCCCACATTCCAAAGATACGCTTATTGGGTGAATTGGGGTGTCTAAATGGTCACAGTGCGTGTGTTGATGTGCCCAGAGATGGAATGTTGTCCTGTGCAGGGCTGGTGCTCACCCTGCACTCTGGGCTGCCGGTACGGGACTGGTCCCCTTCACCCCTAAACTGGAATAAGAGGGTAAATAATTACCTTACTTATTTTCAGGAATTGTTCTTAAATGTATACACAGCTCATATTTATTTCAAGGTTTAATATTAGAAGTGTTTGGCCTTTATTTAGAAATTCGATGTTTTTGTGACAAGAAAGATGCCCTAGGAACTTAACTCATATTTTATATTAATTGGCGTATGGTAAAATTGGTTTTCTTATCCATTGTTTCAATTAAAGTTAGAATTTTCAAGGACTTTCCCATGAGTTAAGTGAAGTTTTACTATTATACCGGATAATTTTAGTCAAAAGAAAGCTCAGGTACCAATATCAATACCAGAAAAAGGCAGAATTTATGTCAGAAAGTATATAAGAATAAAGATGATGATACTACTGCACTCCAGCCTGGGCAACAAAGTGAGACCCTATCTCAGAAAGAAAAAAAAAGAAAGAAGAGGTTCATTATTAAGTATAAGATAGTATCTCAAGGTAGATTTTTTTATTTCGTTAATTTTGGTACTAGTAAAACCAAAAATTTTTCAGAACTAGTAGTTTACTGAGAAGGGGGACCTGACTAATTTTCCTTTGTAGCTCTTTTTATTTTACAGATTAATCATTTTGATTACAAATCTTTTCCGCTCCAATCCTAGAGCTTATGTCTTAGTTATATATTTTCGCACTGTTACAAAGTTGAAATTTTTTGTAGTAGAATCTCACTACCTAATCATGTCCATTTTTTCCCTTCAACTGGCTATTTCTTTTTTTTCTTTTCTTTCTTCCTTTTTTTTTCTTTTAGAGACAGAGTCTCACTTTGCAGCCCTTGGTAGAACGCCGTGGCATCACAGCTCACAGCAACCTCCAACTCCTGAACTTAAGCGATTCTCTTGCCTCTGCCTCTCAAGTAGCTGGGACTACAGGCACCTGCCACAACGCCCGGCTATTTTTTTTTGTTGCAGTTTGGCCGGGGCCAGGTTTAAACCTGCCACCCTCAGTATATGGCACCCTACTCACTGAGCCACAGGCGCCATCCACAACTGGCTATTTCTTCTGAAGTATTTTAAAGCACAGACAGCATGACACTTAAAGCACAGATAACGTGATACTCTATCACTAGTGCTTTCACATACGTACATCTCAAAAATGATCATTTTCTTGCATAGCAAAATATTATCACATCTACTATAATAAAATAATAATTCTTTATCATCTAATTTCCAGTCTACATTCAAATGTTTCCATGTCTCCTCCAAATTTCCTTTGCCTTCTGTCCAAAGAGGATCCCAACTAGGACTATGTATTACATCTGGATGATGTATATACTTCATTATATACTTCAAATCTCTTTAAATTTGTAACACTTTTGTTTTTTAAGTCTTTTAAAATCTTCAACAGTTCTTGCTTTAATGACACTAACCTCCTGAGAGCCCAGGCCATGTCTATAGTCTTATAGTATGTCACACAGTCTGGATTTGCCTTTTCTATCCTTGCAGTGTCATTAGCTTCATCCTCATAATTCCTGTGAATTGGAAGTTAAATCTAAAGGTGTGATTAGATTCAAGTTAAACTTTTTTTTCCTTTTTTTTTTTTTAATCACTTATGATGTTAGGTACTTCATACTGAGATCGGAGACATACAAAGCTTTGTCTTAGTAATTGTTAATTTCTTATGTTTGAGTCACAAAATTCTCCTTTAAAAATGGGGGTGTTTTCTGGCCTTTCAATGCTTTCAGAAATATCTTGATTTTCATCCATCCAGAACTTACAGTGGTAAGTAAATTACAGTGTAGATTTGATTTTTTTTCCTATCAATATCCAGGTATCCACAGCATTTATTTACATGCTTTTGGTGGTTTCCAAACTGTTTATACAAATATTTGTTAAAACTCATGGAACTGTACCCCGGTAAAGGGTTAATTTTGCTGTATGTAAATTATAGTCCAGTAAACTTGACTTTAAAAGGTTTATAGTCCAATAAACCTGATCTTTTCTTGGAAAGTGATGCTGTCACCAACACAAAAAACAACAAAAAATAGACATTTTTTCAAAGAAGATACACCATTGACCAATAAGCACATGAAAAGATGCTCCTCGGGCCGGATGTGGTGGCTCACGCCTTAGTCCCAGCGCTGTGGGAGGCCGAGGCAGGTGGATTGCCTGAGCTCAGACGTTTAAGACCAGTATGAGCAGGAGTGAGCCAGAGTGAAACCCCATCTCTACCAAAAAAAGCCGGGTGTTGTGGCGGGCACCTGTAAGCCCAGCTACTTGGGAGGCAAAAGGCAAGAGAATCGCTAAAGGAAGAACGGAAAAAAAAGAAAATAAAAATAAAAAAGAAAATTAAAAAAAAAACCCTCAAGCTAAGAAGAGTGAAAACCAGCTGAAATTGAAAGCAAAAATTAAAATAAAAGATGCTCCTCAGCATCATTATTGAAATGCAAATTAAAACTACACCAAGATACCACCTCACTCTCATTAGGATAGTTACTATCAAGAAAACAAACAAAAAAACAACAAGCAAGCATTGAGAAGCATTTGGAGAAATTGGAACACTTGTGCTTGCTGGTGGGAATGTAAAATGGTACAGTCACTGTGGAAAACAGTACGGTGGTTTCTCAAAAAATTAAAAGTAGAATTACCATATGATCCAACAATTCCATTTCTGGGTAAATGCCCAAAATAATTGAGAATAGGGTCTCCAAGGGATATTTGTACTGAATTTCACAACATTATTCACAATAGCTAAAACTTTGAGGCAACTCAAGTGTCCATTGCCAGATGAATGGATAAACAAAATGTGGTAAATAAAATGGAATCTTATTCTGCCTTTAAAAGGACCAAAATTCTGACATACAACAAAAATGAACCTTAAGGACATTATACTAAGTGAAATAATCCAGTCACAAAAAGACAATCACTGTGATTCCACTAATATATTAAGTCAAAAATCATAGAGACCAGAAGTAGACTATTGGTTGTCAGGGGCTGAAGGGTGGGTGGGTGGGTAAACAGGGAGTTATTGCTTATTAGGTACTGAATTTCAGTTTTGCAAAATGAGATTTGTAGAGATGGAAGATGGTAATGGTTGCACAATAATGTAAATATACTTAATGCCACTGAACTGTACACTTAAAAATGGTTAAGATGGCAAATTTTATGTTATGTATATTTTATAACAATTTTAAAAACTGAAACAGGCCTTTAATCTTTTACCATTGTTTAATTACATTTGTTTTGTCAAATATGACATTAGTATATCATTTCAATGTGTTGTCCTTTGGTAATTAATTATTATTATTATTATTTTGAGGCATATTCTTTCTGTGTCATAGGTTACAGCAACCTCAAACTCTTGGGTTCAAGTGATCCTCTTGCCTTAGCCTCCCAAGTAGCTGGGACTACAGGCACCTAACACAATGCCTGGCTAATTTTCTTTTTCTTTTCTTTTCTCTTTTTTTTTTTTTGCAGATTTTGGCCGGGGCTGGGTTTGAACCCAGCACCTCCGGTATGTGGGGCTGGTGCCCTACTCCTTGAGCCACAGGCACCGCCCACCTGGCTAAATTTTTTAAGAGAGGGGTTAGTCTCACTCTTGCTCAGGTTGGTCTTGAACTCCTGAGCTCAGGCAATCCACCAGCCTCCCAAAGTGCTAGGATTACAGGTATGAGCCACTGTGCCATACCTAAAGCAATTATTAATGTTTTTTAGAGACAGGGTCTCACTCTGTCCCAGGCTGGAGGAGTACACTGGTAGGATCACAGAGCACTTTAGCTCAGAACTCCTGGACTCAAAGAATCCTCCTGCCTCAGCCTCCAGAGTAGCTGGAGGTGCCACCATGCCTCTGGGCTAATTTTTTATTTTTGTAGAGAAAGAGTCTCACTATGTTGCCTAGGCTGTTCTCAAATTCCTCCACTCGAGGTATCCCCCTGCCTCAGCCTCTGGAAGTGCTATGTTTATAGGCATGAGCCCCTCCATCCACTCTCCATTGGTAATTTTAAGTATCTGTTGTAATAACTGATGTTTTCTTATTTTCTTATCTGATATAACAAGAGACTGTTTCTCTCTGGTCTTCCCCACTTGCATCTTTTGACGTGTTAATTTTTTTAGTTTATGTATTAGGTTTTGTAAATTATTTTCTTGTGCTTGTATGATTAAAGAACATTTCATGCACTATTCCATCTGACAGAGGCAAATTATACTATTACAGTAATCCAATATGTATTGTTTTTGTAATTTTTATAAAATATCCCATAGATCCTTGTATTTGATATACCTCCATTAAATTTGTTTCTTTTCTTTCTTTTTTTGAGACAGAGCCTGAAGCTATAGCCCTGGGTAGAGTGCCCTAGCGTCACAGCTCACAGCAACCTCCAACTCCTGGGCTTAAGTGATTCTCTTGCTTCAGCCTCCCAAGTAGCTGGGACTACAGGCACCTGGCACAACGTCCAGCTATTTTTTGGTTGTAGTTGCCATTGTTTGGCAGGCCTGGGCCAGATTTGAACCCACCAAGCTCTGATGTATGTGGCTGGCACCTTAGCCCCTTGAGCTACAGGCGCCACCATTAAGTTTGTTTCTAAGGAAGCAATATTGTTGCCACCCAGCCAAGTTAATCTGCTCATTGTCCAAGAGAAAGCCAATGTCCAGAGATGGCAGAGTTTATAGCAGAAAAAGTTCATTCTGCAATGAGTGAAACGCCTCAAATCCACCTCCCTGAGAATGGGGGGGGTGTGTGTCAGGATTTTTAAAGACAGTTTGGTGGACAAAAGATTAGGCAATCAGGGTCTGCTGATTGGCTGGTTTAAGGGTGGAACCTTTAGTCCTTTGGTATGGGTTGCAATCTAGGTGGGTCTTTTAGTGGAATGCAGAACCCTGGATGGAGGTCCAAGACCACTTGAGTCAGTTCCTTGGCCTGGGTGGGTCAGTCAATCCACTGGAATGTAGGACCCGGAAGATATCTCTCGGAACAGGTGATGTCATTCAAGAAGAGTTAAAATCTTTACAACTTCCAGGTGTGCCCTCTAGAGTAGCAATTATACAGAAGCAAACAAGGGGACAATGACTATTATAAAACAAACTAGGGGACAGTGGCTGATTATTATCATTATTTTAGCGAGCCTTTTTCCTTCACAGAATTTTGAGGGCCCTTACTCTAGCTCTTGCCTTGCATCCCTTCATCAATTTGTAAGGATGGTTTCAATATTCTCACTTTTGAGAAAGGTAAATTTTTCTTTTCCTTTTTCCTAAAGTGACAGGTTACTTTACAGGTATCTACCTAGTGGATTTCCTTTAGAGTCCTATTTGCGCAACGCTTTTGGTTTTGTAACAGCATGTGGTTTGGGTCTACAACAACAGTTTCCAAACTTTCAAACACCCCTTTACCCTCTTAAAAATTACCGAGAACCTCAAAGACCGTTTATGTGAGTTACATTTATCAATATTTACCCAATTAGAAATTGAGAATATACAAGCTCACATTCCATTAGTCACCATTGTGATGGCGTCACTATACGTTATGTGATCGCTGGGAAAAACTATATGTATACTACAGTGAAAGAATGAAAGGAAGGTATTTTTGACTTTAAGGACCCCCCCTTACTGGGTCTTTGCACTCCATGCCCCTCCCCCATTCCGGGAGTCTCAGAATCACCCTCTGAGAAGCGCCATCCGTCATAATGTCTTGGTTTTCGCTTTTTAGAGATAGTGCCTCTTAAGGCTGCCCAGCCCCAGCAAAGAGCCGCAGGGCTAAGGCCACCAGTAACAGAAGCTGATACCGAATCCCCGTGGCTCTGCAGCCGGAAGCCAGAGCTGCGCGCGCACCCCAGGCCTCCGACTTCCCGGCGTGCCTCCGGAGTGCAGCGCGCACGCGCGCCGCTGTGGAGGCCCACGTGACCGTCCCGCAGCAGAGGCGGGAATCTCTGAGTGCGCGCGGTTGCGGGGTCGTTCGGCGTGCGTTTTGTGCCCCTGCCCCCGCCCGCCAGCTGGGAAGGAAGCGGGTGTGCGATTCCAGCCAGAGCCCCGGCACCCTCTCTTTCGCTGCTCTTCTGCCGGACCTTTTGGCCCTCCTGTGGCCTCGTTCTCCGCCCGCATCCTCCTGACTGCTAGATTCGCGGATCCTTACGTCCCGCGCTCTCCCGGCGTCGGCCTGTTAAACTTGCTGGGCCCCAGGCTCCAGGTCCACTGGTGTTGAGATAACGAAACGTTTGCAATCATGTCCCGGATCGAAAAGATGAGCATTTTGGGCGTGCGGAGTTTTGGAATAGAGGACAAAGATAAGCAAATTATCACTTTCTTCAGCCCCCTCACAATTTTGGTTGGACCCAATGGGGCGGGGAAGACGGTAAGTCCTGAGTAGCCGCCTTCAGTTTACGGGTCGCCGCATTTTACGAGTCTAGACAATGTGCAGGGAGTTCAATACTCTAGAAAAGAAGCTTCCCTACAGCTGAGTCCTGGGAGGCCCAGGAAGTGCTGCGGGGCGTGGCCTGACCCAGCCAAGTGAGGATGTCCGGGCTGTCCGGTGGACGAAGTTTACTTGCATATCTCGGGAGACTGGGAGCTGCCTCCGCTGAGTCCTCACGGTCTTATAAGAAATCCTTTGATCTGCATTAATGTTTTTAACGCTGTCTCCTTGCTCCCAGAGCACAGCATTCACTTCCCAGTGGTTGTCCCATACAGAAACTCCTTAAAGGCTGTGCGGGTGGTTATGCCCGTAATCCTAGCACTCTGCGAGGCGGAGGCCGGAAGATCGCTTGATTGCAGGAGGTCCAAACCATTCTGAGCAAGAGCGAGACCGCGTCTCAAATAAAAAAAAGAAAGAAAGAAAAATTAAATTAACAGGTCGTGCTGGTGGGGCTCCTGTAGCCCCACTACTTGGGTGGCTGAGGCAGGAGACTCACTTGAGCCCAAGAATTCGAGATTATGTTGAGCTATCATTGTGCTACTGCCTTCCACCCTGCATGTGACAGAGGAGACTATTTCTAAAACAAAACCCCAAAGTTTCTACAGCGCAGAGTTAATGTGAAAATTTATGTAAAAGTGCATAAGAATCTCTATGTAACTGTTAGCTATTTTGTTACTACTAAATTAGTTAAAAGGGTTATAATTGAAATAGAGAATTTTTTTACAAACAAATTTTTTTTTCTTTTATTTTAGGACACCTTATTTATACAGATTTTCTGTGAACTTGTAGTAATGATTTTTTTTTTTTTTTTGAGACAGAGTTTCACTCTGTTACCTGGTAGAGTACTGTAGTGTCATAGCTCACAACAACCTCAATCTCTTGGGCTCAAGAGATCTTCTTGTCTAAAGCCTCCTGGGTAGCTGGGACTACAGGTGCCTGGCTAGTTTTTCTATTTTTATTAGAGTTGGGGTCTTGCTGTTGCTCAGGCTGGTCTAGAGCTCCTGAGTTTAGGTAATCCACCTGCCTCAGCCTTCCACAGTGCAAGGATTACAGATGTGAGCCATTTGGCCCAGCCCCTAATGATGCTCTTTAAACACTTAAATCTTTATTACCATTTTTGTTTTTGGTTTGAGACACTCTTGCTTTGTTGCCCAGGCTACAGCCATGGTGTCAACCTGTCTCACAGCAACCTCAACCCAACTTCTGGGTTCAGTCCATCCTCCTGCTGCAGCCTCTGGAGTTAGCTGGGACTCTTGGCTCTCACCACAATGCCTGGCTAATTGTTCTATTTTTAGTAGAGACAAGGTTTCTGTTTTACTCAGCTTGGTCTGAAACTCCTGAACTCAAGACATTTTTCTATCTTTTTTTTTTTTTGAGATAGAGTCTCACTATATTGCCTTCAGTATGTTGTCCTGGGTAGAGTGCTGTGACGTCACAGCTCACAGCAACCTCAAACTCTTGGGCTTAAGTGATTCTCTTGCCTCAGCCTCCCAAGTAGCTGGGACTATAGGTGCCCACCACAACGCCCAGCTAGATCCTTCCCTCTTGATCCTTTCACCTCAGAGTCCCACAGTGCTAGGATTATGGGCATGAGCTGCTGCACCCAGCCTTTGTTATAGGTTTTATAATGCCAAATATTATCTGGTTGTATTTTTATAGTTTCCATGATAATATTTCTAAATGAATTAATAATTTTTTATACACTTATGTGGTTCTCTTATAACTAAATACTTTTCTTTTTCTTTAGACCATCATTGAATGTCTAAAATATATTTGTACTGGAGATTTCCCTCCTGGAACCAAAGGAAATACGTTTGTTCATGATCCCAAGGTAATGGTTCTGGTAAAATTTTATATTTTTAAGATACAATTTTGATAATTATAAAAGTTTATTGTAGAAAACCTAGCAATGGAAAAGTATAAAGAAAGATGAAAGTCACCTATGCACAGTGTTAGCACCTGGTGATAATCATTATTGAAATTTTTATATTTTTTTCTCCTTTAAATATTATTTTACATAGCTGAGGTCATATGCTAATATTTTTTGCTTTTTTTCCTGCACTTAACAATATTATAAAGCCCTATGCCATTAAAAAGTTACAGTAAATTCTTTTTTTTTTTTTTTTTTTCTTATAAAAGTAAAATACAGTAAATTCTTATTCTGAGTGTTTAGTATGTAAGTGCTTTTAATCTGTATGCTATTTTGTATGTCTGAAACATTTTCTGCATAAAATGTAATGTTTTGTGAACATTTTAATAGTTGGATAATATTCTTAAATTCAGATTGTTTTCAGTTTTTTATTAAAATGTGCCACGATAAGCTGGACAAGGTGGCATGTGTGTAAGTAAAGTCCAAGCTACTCAGGAGGCTGAGGTTGGAGGATTGCATAAGCCTAGGAGTTCAAGGCCAGCATGGGCAACATAGCAAGACCCAGTCTGTTGATGAAAAAAATATCATGATAAAAATCCTTGTGTGTGAACCTTTGTTTGAATTATGGTGTTTATAATTATTAGTGTTTGTAAAGAATGCAGTATTTGGCCTATAGATTTTTGCTTTTGCACACATATATGATGCAAGAATATACCATACATCATTTGCCTTGTCACTGCCCCCTTCCGTCATTCCCACTATATTTGGTTTTGTTTTTTGAGATGAGAGTTTCACTTTGTCATCCTCAGTAGAATGCCATGCTCACAGTAACCTGAAATTCTTGGGCTCAAGAGATCCTCTTGGCTCAGACTTCTGGGTAGCTGGGACTATAGGTGCCCACCACAGCACCTAGCTATTTTTAGAGATGGCGTTCTCACTTTTCTTTCTTTCTTTTTTTTTTTTTAGACAGTCTCAAGCTGTCGCCCTGGTTAGAGTGTCGTGGCATCATAGCTCACAGCAACCTCCAACTCCCGGGCTTAAGCGATTCTCTTACCTCAGCCTCCCAAGTAGCTGGGACTACAGGCACCTGCCACAACGCCCAGCTATTTTTTTTTTTTTTTTTTTGTTGTTGTAGTTGTCATTGTTGTTTGGGAGGCCCAAGCTGGATTCGAACCCACCAGCTCTGGTGTATGTGGCTGGCACCTTAGCCGCTTGAGCTGTAGGCGCCGAGCCATCACTCTTGCTCAGGCTGGTCTTGAACTCCTGAGTTCAAGCAATCCATCTGCCTCAGTCACCCAGAATGCTAGGATTACAGTCATTCCCACTATGTTAAGAGTTTGTTGTATATTTTTCTAGGCTTTTTTCTGTGTTTATAAAGCCATTCCTGTGTAAATATATAAATGCAATAACACATACATAGTTTAGCAGGTCAATACAATTTTATTTTACTGTTATTCCAATTAAATAATTATTGAGTGACCTACTGTGAATCTGTCAATATATGTACACTTCTATTTTATTGTTTTTAGTTACTATTAATAAATAATATTCCATTGAGTTTCTATCTTATACTTTATTTAACTAATCCTCTGTTGATTATTATTTGAGTTGTTCCCACTTTTTTTTTTTTTTTTGTAGAGACAGAGTCTCACTTTATGGCCCTTGGAGAGTGCCGTGGCGTCACACGGCTCACAGCAACCTCCAACTCCTGGGCTTAAGCAATTCTCTTGCCGCAGGCTCCCGAGTAGCTGGGACTACAGGCGCCCGCCACAACGCCCGGCTATTTTTTTGGTTGCAGTTTGGCCAGAGCCGGGTTTGAACCCACCACCCTCGGTATATGGGGCCGGCGCCTTACCGACTGAGCCACAGGCGCCGCCCGAGTTGTTCCCACTTTTATGTGACTTTAGATAACTCTGTAATTATGGAAGTATTTGTGAATTTCCCCCTTAGAAATAGTAGTAGCATTTAGAACACTTACTGACCCTCTCTACAATACTGTTTCCTTTTACTCTCTTCCCTTGGTGATCTTACCTTGTACTTTATTGAGAAATAGGAGGAATCAGGTGTTAAGTTCCCTCATTTTCCAATCAAAAAATCCACCAAACTACCCTATGCATGTACCCATACTGTTTTCTCTCATCTACTATGAGTGAATTATTCTATCTTAATATCAACCAATTCCTTAGAGACTAGATCTCACTGGTCCCTGTTATCAGATAATTTAAGAATTTTTCTCCTCTGTTGTTCCTTCTCTTTCCTGCCTCAGCAGTTTCTCCTTTGTAGGGTCATTCATATCATCATATAAACGTGCTCTGACAGCTCTGGTCTTCAAACAAAAACTCTCCCTTTATTCCAAATCACTCTCCATGTATTACCTTTTGTCTATTCTAGTGTATAATGAAATTCACAAGATTTGTATGTACTCATTATCTTCACTTCATTACCTCTCATTTTCTCCTGGGCCTACTCCATTTAGATTTTCTTTTTATTTTCCTCCAGTAAATGTGCTCTTATAATGTCCCCAGTAATCTTCACATTGCCAAATAGAGGTGTAAGTTTCTAATTCTAATTAAAATCTCCTCAGATCTATTGGTTATTCCTTTTTGAAAAAACATTTCCCTCTTGGATTTCATGACACCATAATCCCATGTTTTCCACCTTATCCACTAGTTACACCTTAGTCTTTGCTGGGTCTACTTTTGCCTTGGTTTCTAAAGGCCAATGTGCCCCAAGAGTCGGTCTTCTGTGTACTAATCCTCTTCCCTGTCTCCTCTCTTGGGTATTTTCATTCATTCTCATGGGTTACTAAGAGAACTAGTATGTTCTGATGACACCCACATTTATGTATTTAGCCCAGACTTCTTTCCTAAACTCTAGATACATGTGTCCAGCTGTTTGGATATTTAAGGGTATCTCAAATTTAACAAGTTTAAAGTAGAACTCTTGATAACCTGTTCATCCATCCCTCCTACATTCTCAAGCCTGCTGCTATCTGAGAATTCTCCAGTTTAGTGAATGATATCATCCATGTGTTTACTCATACCAAAACTTGTGGTATCCTTGACTGATTCTTTCATTACACCCTGTTTCCAATTTATAAGCAGTTTTTAGCTACCCTTCTAAAATATGTCCAGAATTTGTTCACTTCACCCCATCACCACAGCTTTCCTGTTTTAAGCTGCTGTCATCTTCCTTTAGAACTATTACAGTAGTCTCCTAACTTGTCTTCCTGCCCTCATTTTTGAAGTTCTCTCTTTTTCACAGTAATCAGAATTCTTTTAAATATTCATTGATTCTCCTCTCCCCAGGAACCCAGAACTGGGTTTTGGGAAGACAGACTGAATAGCTTGCTAAGAAATCCCTGAAGTAGCGACCTTACCTTCTTAATCCATCTTGACGGACATTTTTGGTTCCAAGCCCACATTTCTGTGGAATGGTCAGTGTCTATTCTTCAAATGCACCCGTGGTCTCCGCCCACTTCTTTGACTCTCCCTTAAAGCACTCCCATCTGGCCGTAGCTCCTGCTGGGTCTTGCTGCCTCTGCTGAACTGCTTCAGGTTCTTCCTGTTTGCAAACCTAGGAGATATGCCTGAAGTGCCCATGAGGGATGATGTCACTCCTCTGGTTGAATGTTCTAGGAGCCCGTAAGGAACCCCTTATCCCCAATATGGCAGAGGCAATAGCACTTGAGACCCTTGGCAATTGGATCCTCCCCTACCTCCCGTCCATATGCTGAAGATCAGCTGTATTTCCTCCACTTTTATTTTTATTTAATTTTTTTTTTATTGGAGTGAAAATGGCGTAATATAACCATTAACCATTTAACAGTGTTAAGGTGGCATATAGTGTTAAAGTAGCATAAAATTCAGTGACATATAGTTCATTCACAATATTTTATAATTGTCCCTGCCATCTAGTTCCAAGACATTTTCACCATCCCAAAAAGAAATCTCATCAGTCCCCATTCTTCTTTCTTCCCAGCCCCTGGCAACCATTAGCATACTTTCTATCTGTATGGATTTACTATTCTGGAATTTTATATAAATGGAATCATACAATAAAAATATTCAGGAGGGAGTGAGCTTAAAATCCGGGAGAATATTCTGTTTATCGTGTATAGTCAGTGCAAAGTCCCTGCAGTAGAAGCATGCTTGTTATGTTCAAGGAATCACGAGGAGCAGCAAAGTGGTGGAGGGAAGAATGGTAGAAAATTAAGTTAGAAATGTGGATGGGTCTTTGGATTCTGTCATTTAACTAGAAATCTATGGGATGATTTTGAGCAGAGAAAGGATATGATCTGATTTGTGTTTAAAAGTGATCAGTTTGCTGAGAAAACGTATCTGCAGGTGGCAAAGGTAGGAGGTCAGAGACAAATTAAGGGGATTTTGTGATAATGCAGTTGAGAAATATTGGTGGCTTGGTGAAGATAGTGATAGAAGTGAGAAATGCTTGGATTTGGGGATGTATTATGAAGATATGAGTACAAATAATGGATTAGCTAAATAGTTTGGATAATGGTGTATGAGAGAAATAGAAACATCAAGCATAAGTCCAAGGGTATTTTTTTCCCTCTCTTTTTTTTCTTTTTTCTTTGTTGCCCTCCATTGGAATAGGGGCACTCTGGAAAAATATTTGGGTGTATTTGGCTTAAATAAGTAAATTAAATATCCAAAGTCTGTTTGGGGTAGAGAAAGAAAATGAGGAATCACTGATACATACAGTTCTCTATAGTTAATTTTTTTATTTTTTGTATAGTTAATTTTTAAAGCCTAATGAGATCAAGCCTGGTGTGAACATTGAAAAGATATCCAAGACCTAAACCTGGAGCACTAGGGCTAATGAATTTAGAAACTGGGAAGAGGAAGAAAAGCCAGCCAAAGATACTAAAAGAGCCTCTAATAAAGTAAGAGGAAAACTAGGAGTCATCGACTATGTCAAGTTTGTTGATAGCTCAAGTAAGAGGAGTGTTTGGGTACCTGGAATACATTATTGCTCTTGACAAAACTCAGTTTCAGTAATCAGAGAAAAGAGGAGATAAGGAAGTGAAACACAGTTGTTTTATGAGTTTTGTTGGAAGTTCAAGTAGAGATAGGGCCGTGGCTGACGGGTTTTATAGGACAAAGGAGACTTTTGTTATTGTTGTCCTTTTAAGGGTGGGATGTAGAGCATTTATAGGTTGATAGGAATAACTCTGGAGGGAAGAATTGCTGCAGGAGAGAGGATAATTGAAGAGTAAAAAAAAAAAATTGTTTTTTGAGACCCAAGTCTCAAGCTATCGCCCTGGGTAGAGTGCCACGGCATCACAGCTCACAGCAACCTCAAACTCTTGGGCTTAAGCGTTTCTCTTGCCTCAGATTCCCAAGTAGCTGGGACTACAGGCACCTGCCACAATGCCCGGCTAAGAAGAGCAAATTTTTTGAGTAGTCAAGAAGGCAGAATTCATTGCCCAACTGGAGGGGCTAACAGGAACATGTACAGTTTATTTGGTGTAATAGGGTGGCAGGCAGAGTGGATGATTGGTAGACTTAGTGGTGAAAGTGAAAAAAAGAAATGAGGTTATTGGATGGGAGTGGCAAAAGGGGTTAAAGCCTGGGAAAGATGCGAGTAGTTTTTACCTTAGAGAACAAATTGATTAAAGGATGTATTTTAGGATTGCATGACAGTGTCAGGGATTCATTTGTGGTTTGTGTGTGAAAATTTAAAGCAAGCCCCATTATCATGGGGTGTGTGTTTTTTTAGTCTTGTTTAGCTGCTCAATGGCAAGCACTAAATAAGTCGGAAAGTTGGATTTAACTAAAGTTGGGAATTTGCCTGGTAAATACAATGAAGGGAGTTTTTTGTTTTTTTTTTTTTTTTTTACAGTGAAAAGTTATATATTTAGAATTGGCCAGCTGGACTTGGTTTAAATGATCCCAATTTTGTTGGCAACATCCAAAGCCCATCATAATCAGGAGCCAGTCGAACATATGCATTTCTCTCACCATCAGGCCTGATCAGGGTGTTGACCTTGGCCACATCAATGTCATAAAGCTTCTTCACAGCCTGTTTGATCTGGTGCTTGTTGGCTTTGACATCCACAATGAACACAAGTGTGTTGTTGTCTTCTATTTTCTTCATGGCAGACTCAGTGGTCAGGGGGAACTTGATGATGGCATATTGGTCAAGCTTGTTTCTCCTGGGAGCGCTCTTCATAGGATATTTGGGCTGCCTCCAGAGTCTCAGAGTCTTTGGCCGCTAGAAGGTGGGTGATGTACAGATCTTTTTTGTGGCTGTGGATGCCTTTTAGCACTGCCTTCTTGGCCTTCAATGCCTTTGCTTTGGCTTTGGCTTTGGGAGGGGCAGGAGCTTCCTTCTTTACTTTCGGCGCCATCTTGTGAAAAGACAATGAAGGGAGTTGATTACTATATTAACTATACTCTTAATGTATTTACTTTTTTTTTTTTTTTTTTGAGACAGAGTCTCACTATGTTGCCCTTGGTAGAGTGCATGGCATCATAGCTCACAGCAGCCTCCAACTTTTGGGCTTAAGTGATTCTCTTGCCTCAGCCTTCCAAGCAGCTGGGACTATAGGCGCCTGCCACAAAGCCCAGCTACTTTTTTGTTGCAGTTGTCACTGTTGTTTTGCAAGCCCGGGCCAAGTTTGAACCTGCCTGCCTCAGTGTATGTGGCCAGCACCCTAACCACCGAGCATGGGCCATATTTACTTATTTGACGAATTCCCTTATAGGTAATGAATCTTCCATCAATGAAGCCATATTTACTTATTTGATGAATCCCTTTATAGGTAAAGGAGCTTCCATCATTACACCAGGGCTCCAACACCTCACACAGAGCTGACTACCCGTGGGCAATCCTTACTTGCCCTACTTAGGCTCTGGTCTTCATTCTGACTCCCTCACATGACGCTTTCCCATTCTGCTTAGGCTCTGACTTCCGTGCCAGAACGCCTACTCACCCTTCTTGGTCTGGTGCTCCCTACCAGGTGACCTCTTGCAGGGATGCCCTCTCTATCCTGTGATTTGAATCCCCCCAATAGACTAACTCCTCACATGGACCCCTTCCACCTTGTTATCAGGCTCTGAATATGCACACTATTCCTCCCCACAGTGTGGACACTCTCCTCCCGAGCTGAGTCATCCCTGCTCGTGGATTCCCCTTCCATCCTGCTTGAACTCCAGTACCCTTGGACTCTTGAACCTCTGTGCCATGGTGTTTCCATATGAGGATACATTTCTCGGCCTACTCAAGCTTATTTATCCCACTCTAGGCTGAGTTAGTATGTCCCCACACCTTTAGCCAGCATGAGCACAAATCTTATGCCCCACTTAATGGTTTTAGGACTAGATTGTTTGAAAAGGGGTAGGGCTTACTTTATTTTCAATATTCTTTTGGATAGAAATCATTCAGAAGTATAATACTCATTTCTTTGCCTTAATAAATTAACTAAATCTAAGTTACTCTTTTTGAAATGATTCTGCCTCAATAAGAACATCAAAAACAGTATTGTGATAGAGATGCTACAAGACAGTCCTTGCTTGAATTCCATTTACTAATTTGATATTTGCTAGATAGCGAGGTCCTAGAAAGCATGGAGAGTAAATATATCTGATTTACTAGTCAGGAATTTTGTAAACAAGTTAATTTTTTGATGCATGTATGCATAGCTCCTTAGTTATTATGAATTAACCTTCAGTAGCTACTCTCCTTGGGATGAAACGACAGAATCAAGTCTCTGGACTTTAGAAGTTTTATAATGACCTCTGGCCATCTTCTCTTTGTTGTATCTATCCTAAGAGGCTATTTCTGAAGAGCCAGTCCAGTGACTTCTCCCTCTTTACCTCCATCCTCAATGCTAAAATCCTTGTTCAGGCTGTTTTCCAATCTCTTGTGGATGTATCCCTCCTTCCTGTCTTGCCCCAATCTGCTCATCCTTAAGACAAAATAATTCTTTTAAAATGCTTACCTATTGCATAGGATTCTTTAGTGGCTTTCCATCACTTTAAGTCTAAAACCCTTAACATATTTCAGAAGGCCCTTAATTTCTCAGTTTTTTTTTTTTTTTTTTTTTTAAATATAGAGTCTCACTCTGTTGCCCTGGATAGAATACCATGGCATCATAGCTCACAGCAACTTCAAATACCTGGGCTCAGGCAATTCCTTTTGCTTCAGCTTCCTGAGTAGCTGGGACTACAGGCGCCTGCTACCATGACCGACTGGCTAGTTTTTCTGTTTTTAGTAGAGACAGGGTCTCACTCTTGCTCAGGCTGCTGTCAAACTCCTGAGCTCAAGCAATTCACTCACCTTGGCCTCCCAGAGTGTTGCTCAGGCTGCTGTCAAACTCCTGAGCTCAAGCAATTCACTCACCTTGGCCTCCCAGAGTAGTAGGATTACAGGCATGAGCTACCGTGCCTGGGCAATTTCTTATATTTTTTATGGCTGTATTCTTCTTTTTCCTACTATCTGCACCAAATGCTGTTGTTAGTCATTTACTTACAGTTTTTCATCTGGATAACTCCTGCTCATCTGTCAGGTCTTGTTTAAATGTTTACTTCCTTTAGAATACCTTCCCTGACTTCTCCTGGGAAGATAGATTAGATGCCCCAGCTTTGTGCTCCCAAATCACCCGATACCTCACTTCTGAGGTTAACACATCTTCTCTTTTGTTGAGCCTATCTCTCTTCCATACTTGAAAGGATAAAAGCCTGTCACTTGAAACCAAAACAACATACAAAAACTACAGGCTGGGCACAGTGGCTCATGTCTGTAATCCTAGCATTTTGGGAGGCCGAGGTGCGAGGATTGGTTGAGGCCAGGGGTCAGAGTCCAGCCTGGGGAACATAGTATCTCTACAAAAAGTTTAAAAAATTAGCCAAGTGTGGTCACACATGCCTATAGTCCCAGTTCCTTGGAAGTAGGGCAAGAAGTTCACTTGAGCCCAGGAGTTCAAAGCCACAGTGAGCATCCTTGACAATGCCATTGCACTCTATCCTGGGAGACAGAGCAAGACCCTATCTTAAAAAACAAACAAAAACCTGTGGAACTGAAAGGAGAAATAGACAAACTTACAATTTTAGTTGGAGAGCTCAACACCTCTCAGTAGAGAAACTGGACAAAATATCAGTGAGGATATTTAACACTATTAACCAAATTACCCTAGTTGGCATTTATAGGGCATTCAATCAAAAAACAGCAGAATACACATTATTTTCATATGCATATGGAACATTCATTAAGACAGACCAGAGGCCGAGTGTGGTGGCTCCTGCCTATAATCCTAGCCCTTTGGGAGCCTGAGGCGGGTGGATTGCCTGAGCAAGAGCAAGACCCCATCTCTAAAAATAGCTGGGTATTGTGGCAGGTGCCTGTAGTCCCAGCTATTTGGAAGGCTGAGGCAAGAGGATCACTTGAGCCCAAAAGTCTGAGGTTGCTGTGAGCTATGATGCCAACAGCACTTTACCAGGGGTAGCAGACTGAGACTATCTTCCTTTTTTGATAAATCTCACTATGTTGCTTAGGGTGGAGTGCAATGGGACAATCGTAGCTTGCTGCAATTTCCAACTCCTGTGCTCAAATAGTCTTCCTGCCATAGCCTCCCAATTATTTAGGACTACAGATGTGCACTACCACACTCAACTAACTTTTTAATTTTTGTTTTTGTAGATACAGGGAAACCATCCCTGCCATGTTGAGACCACCCTTGCTATGTTGCCAAGGATGGTCTCAAACTCGTGGTGTCAGTCCCAAAGTACTGGGTTTGCAGGTGTGCGCCACCGCATAGGCCCACTACTAGCTTTGGATTTAAAGTGAGAAATGTTCTACTTTTCCTTTCACTTGAAAACTTAAAGCCATTATAGGATAATTGGCCTAATTTCAGTATTATTGCATCTTAGGCCTGAGGAGATGGAGATGGGCAAATAGCTAGTTGGTATAGAGCAGTCAGAACACCCATAACATTTATCAATTAAGTTCACAAGGTGTGTTTTGGGGTTCCCCAAAATATTACAATGGTAACGTCAAAGATCACTGATCACAGATCACCATAACCAATAAAATAATAATGAAAAAGTTGGAAATATTATGAAAATTACTAAAATGTGACACCAAAACACAAAGTGAGCACATGCTGTTGGAAAAATGGCACTGATAGACTTGTTGAATGCAGGGTTGCCACAAACCTTCAATTTAGAAAACAAAACAAAATGCAGTATTTGCGTAGTACAATAAAACAAGGTATGCTTGTTGGCTGGACCCAGTGGCTCACGCTTGTAATCCTAGCACTCTGGGAGGCAGAAGCAAGTAGATTTCCCTGACCTCACAGGTTCAATACTAGCCTGAGCAAGAGCAAGACCCCGGCTCTAAAAATAGCCAGGTATTGTGGTGGGCACCTGTAGTCCCAGCTACTTGGGAGGCTGAGGCAAGAGGATCACTTGAGCCCAAGAGTTTGAGGTTGCCATGAGCTACAATGCCACAGCACTCTATTGAGGGCGACAAAGTGAAACTCTGTCTCAAAACAGCAACAACAACAACAAAAACAAGGTATGCTTGTATTTGATAGATAGAATAATTCATTCCGGTAAGAAACACTAGATGTGGCAGCACCTGTGGCTCAAGCGGCTAAGGCGCCAGCTACATACACCTGAGCTGGTGGGTTCAAATCCAGCCTGGGCCCACCAAACAACAAGGACAGCTGCAACCAAAAAATAGCGGGGCGTTGTGGTGGGTGCCTGTAGTCCCAGCTACTTGGGAGGCGGAGGCAGGAGACTCGCTTGAACCCAGGAGTCTGAGGTTGCTGTAAGTGCTGTGATGCCACGGCACTCTACCCAGGGTGACAGCTTGAGGCTCTATCTCAAAAAAAAAAAAAAAAAAAAAAAAGAAAGAAAGAAAGAAACAATAGATGTGAAAACTAGTAGAGGAATTTTTTTTTTTTATTAAATCATAGCTGTATACATTAATGCAATCATGGGGTACATGCTGGTTTTATATACCATTTGAAATATTTTCATCAAACTGGTTAACATAGCCTTCACTGCATTTTCTTAGTTATTGTGTTAAGACATTTATATTCTACACTTAATAAATTTCACATGTACCCTTGTAAAATGCACTGTAGGTGTGGTCCCACCAATTACCTACCCTTCCTCCCCCCTCCCCTCTCCTCCCTCTCCTCTTTCCATTTCTTCTTGGGCTATAGTTGGGTTATGGCTTTCGTATGAAAGCTATAAATTGGTTTCATAGTAGGGCTGAGTACACTGGATACTTTTTCTTCCGTTCTTGAGATACTTTGCTAAGAAGATTATGTTCCAGGTCCATCCATGTATAATAGAGGAAATTTGATGAAGCAGAGATGGTTACATGATCTCATTACATCTTTCCCTCAAATATTCAACCAACTGCAAAGTGAGAAAATTTTTTTGCTGAGGAAGCTGGCAGATACACTTTTGTCAAGAGATTGAAGTCAATACCTCCAGTAATGAGACAAATTGAAATCATGTCCTTATGAGATACAATGAAAAAAGAATTCATCATCACTTCTATAATAGTCCAGCCAAAGGTGCATAACCTGATTGTAGCCATTGGGAAATAATACAAACCCCAATTTTAGGAGACATTCTACAAAATAATTTTCAAAATTATCAATCAAGAAAGTCAAGGAAAATCTAAGTAACTATTTTAGACTGAAAGAAACTTAAAGAGACATAATCATAAAATACAATGTGTAATTCTGAACTAGAAGAGTTAGCAAAACCTGAATGGGATCTGTGGACTATGTGGTGATATATTAGTGTCAATTCCCTGATTTTTTTTTTTTTTTTTTTTTGGAGACAGAGTCTCACTATGTCTCCCCAGTAGAGTGCTGTGCACTAGCAACCTCAAACTCTTGGGCTTAAGCAATTCTCTTGCCTCAGCTTCCCAAGTAACTGGGACTGCAGGCGCCTGCCACAACACCTGGCCATTTTTGTTGTTGTTGTTGTTGTTGTTGGCAGTTGTCATTGTTGCTTAGCTGGCCCAGGCTGGGTTTGAACCCGCCAGCCTCCGTGTAGGTGGCTGGTGTCATAACCACTGTGCTATAGGCGATTTTTATGGTTGAAAATGTTTTGTAGGAAATACTGGTGATGGGACATCAGGTCAGCAACTTAATGCTCATATGGTTTAGAGGGTGAGGAAGTTATATATACTGTATTTCTACCTTTCTGTAAACTTCTGATTTTTTTAATTTAAAAAAACTTTTCTTAATGTTACTTATGGTACTTATATAAAATTCATTTTAAATGTTACTTATGGTACTTATGTAAAATTCATTTATTTGAAAAATCTACATACTTGATCTCCTAATAATGCTGAATAAAGGAGGTAAATGATATCATTTTAGTAAATCAATTAAGCAGTATTCTTTTCCTCCCATATTTTGAATAGCATGTAAAATCATCAAAATAGCATCCAAAATCATCCATTTTGGATGTTTACCTTTTTTTGTTTCCTCATTTTGGGTAAGATTGCTTATTCTTTTTCTTTTACAACTAACATTCTTGTGCTTATTAAAGAAACATAATTTTTCTCTATTTAATCTTCAAAGGTTGCTCAGGAAACAGATGTGAGAGCCCAGATTCGACTGCAGTTTCGTGATGTCAATGGAGAACTTGTCGCTGTGCAGAGATCTATGGTGTGCACTCAGAAAAGCAAAAAGACAGAATTTAAAACACTGGAAGGAGTCATTACTAGAACAAAGTGTGTATATTATGTTTGAATATCTACTTAATTTTGTTCTTTTAGGTCTGTAGGGCTGTTTTTTCCCTTTTATGTGTACTTTATTATACGGGGACATATTAATTCTTTTTTTTCAACATACTTTAATATTTAGAGCAGTTTGAGATTTAGCATAGAATTAAGCAGAAAGTATGCTTCCTGTTCCCCTCATACTTTGCCCTACTATCGACATTTAATTTTTTGTTGATACTGTTTATCAGTTAAATAAAATGATCCTGTTAAAGATTTAGTGGTAATGTTTCATTCCCTTGAGTAAGTTAGGAACAGTTGCTGAATTGAAAGTGCATAATCACTCAAATGTAAGTTGAATGAATCAAAAATGCTAGTATCATGTATAAGCATGGGTGACATGAGAAGCAGACAAGTAGGAAAGAGTAGTAATTTCTCCTTTTCTACCATCATTATGAGGCATGTATCATCTTATAGTAGATGTGGACTTCAGAATTAGGCTGTCTTGGATTCAAGTCTGTATCCTTACTGAGCAAATTCCTTAGCTTTTCACCTTCTCTCTCTTTTATTTACTTATCTATTTAACTAATTAAATAGTTCCTTTATTTAACCAATAATGTTTAATACCTACTATGGGCTAAAGATACTAGCCTGTAGAAGTTACTGACTTCTCAAGCACATTCCTTTCACTGGCATTTAAACATACTCAGGTATCTATCATACACTCAAATTTTATTCTATTTCAGTTACTGCCTGTTTACCTCTTCTCCTTTATAGCTAGTCTTCTCAGAGGAGTTGTCGATTTCTTCACCTACTCCTTACTCCTGGTCCAGCCTCATCCCTTCACTGAAACAGCTCCAACTAAAATCACTAATAACATCTGTATTTTTTTCTTTTTTATCTTTTTTTCCAGGAATAAGCTCTCATTCTGTTACCCAGGCTGAAATGCTCACTGCAAACTCAAACTCCTGGGCTTAAAAACCCCCCCTGGCTCAGCCTGCTGTAGCTGGGATAACAGGCATAAGCAACTATGCCTGACTAATTTTCAATTTTTTTTTTTTTTGTATAGATAAGATTTTGTTGTGTTGCCCACGCTGGTCTCAAATTTTTGGACTGAAACAGTCCTTCTCCCTTGTCCTCCATCCTGGGATTTCAGGCCGCCAGGCCCTGCCATAACCTCGGTGTTTAATTAGGATGATGCTACTGCTGTACAAGGTAGCCTAGTGAGCCTCTGTTGTTTTCCTTGTAAAATAGGCACTCATTATCACTGTATATATCTTAGAAAGATGTTGTAAGGATTGAGCTCATGCGTTAAAAATGCTCAATATGTAGTGGGAGTTCATGTATTAGTTTTCTGTTGCTACTATAACAAACCACAAACTTAATGGCATAATACAAAATTTATTGTCTTATAGTTCTATAGTTTAGAAATCTGAATTGGGTCTCAGACTTGAGCTAAAATCAAGGTGTGTTAGCAAGCCTGTGTTTCTTTCTGGAGGCTGTAAGGGAGAATCTGTTTTCTTGTCCTTTACATTTTTTAGGGGCCACCTACATTTCTAGGCTCATGACCCTCTCTCTCCCTCCATCTTCAAAGCCAGAAACAGTGGGCATAGTTCTTGTACCAATCATTCTGACCTTTTCTTTGCCTCCCTCTCTCACATTTAGGGACCCATGTGATTACACTGGCCGCATCCAGTTCTATTTTAAGATCAGATGATTAAGCTCAGCACTGTAGTTCAGTGGTTAGGGCACCAGCTACATACACCTGGGCTGGCAGGTTCAAACCTGGCCCGAGTCTGCCAAACAACAGTAACAACTACAACAAAAAAATAGCCGGATATTGTGGTGGGCGACTCTAGTCCGAGCTACTTGGGAGGCTGAGGCAGGAAAAATGCTTTAGACCAAGAGTTTGAGATTGCTGTGAGCTGTGATGCCACAGTACTCTACCAAGGGCAACATGGTGAGACTCTTGTCTCAAAAAAAAAAATATATCAGATGATTAGCAATCTAATTCTATCTGTAATCTTAATTCTCCTTTGCCATGTTATACAACATTCACAAATTTAAGGGACTAGAATGTGAACATCTTTGGAGGACTGTTGGTCTGAGTACCACAGCACAGTGAGTGGTAGTTGTTAATCACTTTTTATTCGAAAATTTCTTTTTCTGTACTTCCATGTACTGTTCCCTCTTTCTATCACGGCCATACCCTAATTCATTTACTCAGCCAATAAAGGTTGGTATCCCATAGGTTCAGTCCTCTATTGTCTCTTGTTTTTGCTGTTTATTTTCTAACTAGATAATCTCATTTATATCCATTCCTCAAATTACTCTGTGTTCTGAGGTGACTCACAAATCTATGTCTCCAAACCAGACCTATGTTTTCAGACTCAAATATCCAACTGCCTTTCTGATTTTCCACTAGTTGTTCAAAGACAGCTCAGATTTAATGTGTTTAAAACCAAACTCATGAATCTTTCTCCTTGACTTTCCTTAAATAACTTTCAACAAATTGGTCCTCTTCCAGTATGCTTCATCTCAGCGAATAACACTACCAGCCATACAGTGACACAAACTAAGGACTTAAATTTTGAAACCTTCCTTGCCTTCCATAGCCAATCTATTACCAACTCATATGGATTTAATCAAAATGTCTCTTGAATCTGTTTCTGTATCTATGACAACCATTGTAGTGCAGGCTACCAAAATCTTTCCTTATTCTAATGTGATAACCTTTTGGTCTAACTGCATCCATTGTAGACCTCTACAAAGCTTTCTAAATACATTCAGTGTAATATTACCAAAATAAAAATAGGAACATATAAAAAATAATAAAGAGAGATACTGCCTCTGCCCACCAAATCAGTCTGTTACTGAAGAACCCCTTTTCTAAATTATTGTTCTTAGATGCTTTTAAGTTACCTTTCTCTGTCTTCTACTGATCATAATTTTAGTTTTATTAGTTTAAAGTTTTGATTTTTAAGTTCTGGAGATGAGAAGACAGGTTATTGTATAATATTTAAAAGTCCAAATATGGAAAAAAGTTTTGGCATTCTTTCCTATATATGTTTTATATGTTTTTTATCATTTAAAAGTTACACTGTTTAGCATAAGGAAACTATTCTAGCAGTGGATAGGTAAAGAAACTTTTTTTTTTTTTTTTTCAAAGAGAAGTACAGTGTGAAGAATTAAGTAAAAGAATAGGTTAGGCACAACTGAAGGTTATTTTACATATATGCTTGATTTTCATTTTCTATAGGCATGGCGAAAAGGTCAGTCTAAGCTCTAAGTGTGCAGAAATTGACCGTGAAATGATAAGTTCTCTTGGGGTTTCCAAATCTGTGCTAAATAATGTCATTTTCTGTCATCAAGAAGATTCCAATTGGCCTTTAAGTGAAGGAAAGGCTCTGAAGCAAAAGTTTGATGAGATTTTTTCAGCAACAAGGTTTGTAACCCTTAAGTAGACTTTGAGCCATGTTTGCAATTTGGATGCTTCTTTAGTGGAAAAAAATTAAAAAGCAAAAAAGTCGTCATTTTGCACACAGTGGCAACCATTGGGCATATTTTCTTTTAGTTTTCTTTCTGTGCATAGGTGTATTTACCTAATTGATACTATAAATGTAATTTTTTCACTTATGATTATGTCATAAGCATTTTCCAAGTTAGTTACAAAAAAAAAAACTCTTTGTAAATCTAATCTTAAAGACTGCTTAATAATCTTGTATGAATATATACCATGATTATCTTAGCCAGAAATTTGATTTTTATTTCATATCTTCAAAGATACATTAAGGCCCTGGAAACACTTCGGCAGGTACGTCAGACACAAGGTCAGAAAGTAAAAGAATGTCAAACAGAGCTAAAATATCTGAAGCAGAATAAGGAAAAAGCTTGTGAGATTCGTGATCAGATTACCAGTAAGGAAGCTCAGTTAACATCTTCAAAGGAAATTGTCAAATCCTATGAGAATGAACTCGAGCCATTAAAGGTATTTTGGTTTCTTTTTCTTTAATTGACAAAAATTATATATTTTTTATGATATACAACATGTTGTTTTGACGTGGGTATTCATTGTGCAATGACTAAAATGTGTGTTTCCTCATACTATTTTTTTTGTGTGAGCATTTAAAATATACTCTTACTAATTTTCAAATATATATTGTTATTAGCTGTAGTCACTGTGATGTCCAATAGTTGATTTTTTTGTATACTAAGAAGAAAGTAAATTTTACCCATGTAGCATTTACCCCAATAGCACTTTATTTGTATATGAAATTGGAAAAATTATCAGAGACTATATAATGTTATTGCTAATATCTTAAGTCTATATTAGATGGTTCGTCTTTAAATTGCCTCAAAAGCTTAGACTTGAGAGTCAACAGATTTGTAGCATCACACTAAATTAGGAGCAGTGTAATTACTCAACCTTATGCCTGTGGCTCAGTCGGTAAGGTGCTGGCCCCATATACCGAGGGTGGCGGGTTCAAACCCGGCCCCGGCCAAACTGCAACCAAAATATAGCCGGGCGTTGTGGCGGGTGCCTATAGTCCCAGCTACTCGGGAGGCTGAGGCAAGAGAATCGCTTAAGCCCAGGAGTTGGAGGTTGCTGTGAGCTGTGCGACGCCACGGCTCTCTACCGAGGGCCATAAAGTGAGACTCTGTCTCTACAAAAAAAAAAAAAAAATTTTTTTTAATTGTTTGAGATTCATTGAGGGTACAAAGAATTAGGTTATACTGATTGCATTTGTTAGACAAAGTCCCTCTTATAACTGTGTCACACACCGTGACCCCTCAGCACCTTCCCTCCTCCCCATTCCCTGCTACCTCATTCCCCTACCCACCCCTTGTATTAGCTCATCTACAATTCTGTAGTTTTTTTTTTTAATTGACAGATCTTTCAGGGAATTTTTAAAATTTGCAAGATATTCTTGACAGTATATAAGATTAGGAATTGATCCAAAGTTTGGAATTGGTATATTTGCAAATGAGTATAGCTTTCTGAACCCTATGATTTATAAGAAAGGTCAAGAGGAGATCCTATTCATTCATTTAATAAGCATTTATTGAATATTTTCTTTGTGCCAGAGTATCCTGTGCTTGGGGATACAGATACTAGAAGGACTACAGCGGTATCCTTGCCCTTAATTTATTACTACTTCAAGTAAGAATATTCTTTAAAATGGTCATTTTCAGATAGATTTTTTTTAACCACTTAAAAATGTATTGATTTGGTTTTTGAAAACTTAGCTATAAATACTGGAATAAATCTTTGAATTGTAAGGCAGAAGAGTGAAAATGACAGGTCCAATGTCTTTCTTTTCTTTTTTTTGAGGCAGAGTCTCACTATGTCGCCCTCAGTAGAGTGCTGTGACATCATAGCTGACAGCAACCTCAAACTCTTCAGCTTAAGTGATTCTCTTGCCTCAGCCTCCCAAGTAGCTGGAACTGCAGGTGCCCACCACAAACCCAGCTATTTTTTTTTTTTCTTTTTGGTGTAGTTGTCATTGTTTGGCAGGCTCGGGCTGGGTTTGAACCTTCCAGCCGTGGTGTATGTGGCTGGCGCCCTAGCTGCCGAGCTACAGGGGTGGAGGTGAAAGTATTTTTTTTTTTAAATGAGGCCTGTGCAGAGAAATGTGTTGCAATGGCTTCAGAGAAAAAGCAGGGCTGAGGTGGGCCTAGAAGAATGGGGAGAAATCAAATTGGCAAACGAAAAGACATTTTATGTATGTTTACATTTTTTTTCCTTTTAAAAAATACGTGCTCACAGTGAAAAAGGATTATAGGTAAGAAGTAAAATATACTCTTTTATTCTTTACCTCTGACATCCTAAAATATACAGGATAGAAATAAAGTTCATGTGCAATTTAAATAGTAAACTATTTACTATATTTTACCAGCACCTTTTTTTTTTTTTTGGTTGCATGTATACAATACATATGTGTATACAAACATTCATGTGTATATACTCACACACATACAAACTTAGCAGAACAAGACTGGGAGAGGAAGAGCCTGGGTTAAATAAATCAGTATAAAAGGAGTAAGAAATACAAATTGGAGTCAGATTATTTAGGAGTTAATGGATTTAGGGCTTAGTCTAATAATTGTCCTGATAATGGTGTAGGTAGGTGCTGTGTAATCACTAAGATGTTGGAACACATTTTCTTTTCTCGAGGAGCAGCCTGGCTGGAGAAATGGCAAACATGCATAATGGTAAGGCACAAATAAAGACAAGAGTTATGGGGGATCTGAGGAAAAAGGAAGAGAATTTTTGTCTGAAGTGGTCAGAGAAGATTTCATAGAACTGATTTTGGGGTATAACTTTGTTGATCATGAATGAGTAGGTCATTAGAGACGTAGGGCCAGTAAAGTAAAAGCTGTTTTTGAACACTGTCAGGGAAATCCATATGGTTGAAATGGAGCATTTGTGTAGTAAGTGATCCTAAGGTAAGGCTAAGTGATAATACCTAGCATTGAGTCGTGCCCAGGATTCTAACCAACGCTGCAGCCAAAGTTGAAGTATTGATATACTTGTTTATATATGTTCAGTTGTGACTAATTCTCTAAGAGTTTAATCTTAATCCTCTCTGTATCCTCACCACCCAGTCCAGGGCCTGGCACAGAGCAACTGATTCATTCAGTAAACATTTAAGTGGATGACTTTTCATAGTCCTTTCTTAGCTCTGACGTAGGAGGATTCTTCCTTTTTTTTTTTATTCTTCCCTTTATAGAACTCAACCTAAAGTTTGAGTCATATCCCCTTCCCAGCAGTTATCCAGAAAAGACTTTCATTTCAATATTGCACTAGTCATCTCTAAAGTTTCCATATATAGGGAAAATGGGAATAGCTAAATGAACCTTTATTTATAAAGTATTTATTACAAAATTTTCAAAGAGGTGGCCAACGTGCAGAGAATATTTATAAATATAACATTTTGTAATGAATATTATGTAAATAAAGGTTTATTTAGCTTCAATTCCTCATTTTTCTATGTATGATGGCTTTAGGAGTATCTTTTGGAATACCCTATATAATGCATCCTTTCCTTTCATTTTTAAGATTCTTTCCATCTTCAGGAGCTTCTCTCATAAACTACTTTATTCATATCCCACCATATCCTGTCCTCTTTTCTTGGCCCACTTAGATTTGTTTTCCTTTCTTCTCTTAAATGGGAATTGCTTGAGAAATTTGTTTCGAATTACTTTTTTATATACAAGTTCATGGTCTTTCTACACCTGATAGCCCAGCTGCTTCATTTTTTGTATCACTTCATGCTGGTCCTTAAGCTTTAAATACTCTGCTATATTTTTTGTTGTTTGCATACTTGTTTTAGCTTTTACTATGTTGTATGCCATGGGGATAGAACCTGTGTTTTGTGATCTGGTATTAGAACCAAAACACAGATATCAGAGCAGGAATCCAGAGAATCTGGTGACTGGCTGGATTTAAGGAATGAAGCAGCTAGAGATGTCACATTAGAGCTAAGCCCAGATGATTACTTTGGTGCTGCCAAGAAGCAGTAAAACACTGATGGAGAGAAGCTGAGAAGTTTATAGCTGATGTGTTAATATTTAGCACTCTTAAGTATCTCTTTCTTAGACTCTCCTCAAAAGGTATTTTCTGAATACAGAATTTTTTTCATTAGTAGTATGAAATGATGGTCCCATTCTTTGAATACTTACTGCATTCAAGGGTTTTTAAATGTTTTATATAAGACCTGTAGCAGAACTCTATGAAGTTTTTACAGGCAAGAAAACAGGCACAGCAGTTTACCTTGGAAGAAAGGAGTATAGCTAGGATTAGAGTCCAGGCCTGTGATTTCTAAGATTATACTTATTGTTTTTCAAGTAAAATTTATTGAGGTATAATTTACATATGGTAAACTCTACCTCTTTTAAAGTATATAATTCTGTGAATTTGGACAAATACATATAATACCATAAACGCCACTACAATGAATATGTGGAATATTTCTATCACTTAGAAAAGTTCTCTCAAGGTCCTTACAATCAGTTCTATCCCCCTACTCCCAGCCTCTGACAACTTACTGACTAGTTTTCTGTCATTATAGTTTTGCCTTTTCCAGAATAGGTTGTAAATAGAATGATACACTGGGTAGACTTTTGTGTCTGGCTTCTTTCCCTAGCATAATGCTTTTTTATTTTATTTATTTATTTATTTTTGACAGAGTCTTACTACATTGCCCTCGGTAGAGTGCTGTGGCATCATAGTTCAAACTGTTGGGCTTAAGCGATTCTTTTGCTTCAGCCTTCCAAGTAGCTGGGACTATAGGCACTCACCACAATATCCGGCTATTTTTTTGTTGTTGTAGTTGTCGTTGTTTGGCAGGCCTGGGCCAGATTTGAATTCACCAGCCCCGGTGTATGTGGCCATCGCCTAGCCGCTGATATCTGTGTTACTGCATGTATGAATAGTTTGTTCCTTTTTATTACTGAGGAGTATTCTAACATATAGATATATAATTGTTCTTGTTCATCCATTCCCTGGTTGATAAACATTAAGTTGTTTCCAGCTTTTGGCTATTACAGACAAAACCAGTATAAAGTTTTGTGTACAGATTTTGTTTGGGTATGTGTTTTTATCTCTTTTGGGTAACTGTCTTGGATTAGGGTTGCTAGATTTTACAGCAAGTGTATGTTTAACTTTATAAGCTGCCAAACTGTTCTCCAAAGTGGCAGGACCATTTGGTGTATTCCTACCAACATCGTATGAGAGTGCAGTTGCTCTGCACCCTCTTCCATATTTAGGATTGTCAGTCTTTTTCATTTTAATCATAGTAGCTGTGTGGTAGTATCCCATTAAGAGGTTGTATTTCTTTGTAGTTTAATTTTACATTTCCCTAATTGATTGATTAGTCATCTTTTCATATGTTTATTTGCCATCAGGCTATCTTTTTTGGTAAAGTATAAAAATCATTTGCCTATTTTCAGTGTTGGGGTCTTTTGTCCCATTCTGCATACAAGCCCTTTATCAGCTATTTGTCTTGCATGTATGTTATTATTTTTCAAAGGGCAGGAGTTTTACATTTTGATAAGCTACAACTTAATTTTCTTTTCTTTTTTTTTTTTGAGACTAAGTCTCAAGCTGTCACCCTGGGTAGAGGGCTGTGACATTACAGCTCATAGCTACCTCCAATTCTTGAGCTTAAGCGATTCTCTTGCCTCAGCCTCCCAAGTAGCTGGGACTACAGGCACCCGCCACAATGCGCAGCTATTTTTCTGTTGCAGTTGTCATTGTTGCTTTAGCTGGCCTGGGCTGCATTCAAACCCACCAGCCACATATACCAAGGCCTACCCAATGAGCTTGGGGCCGCCGTAATTTGTTTTTTTCTTATATAATTTTTTTTTTATTAGCCTTCTTGGCATTTTCTTAGTTACTGTGTTAAGACATTTATATTCTACATTTACTAAGTTTTACAATTACCCTTCTAAGATGCACCGTAGGTGTAATCCCACCTATCACCCTTCCTCCACCCATCCTCCCCCCTCCCTTCACTCCCTCTCCCCCTTCCCCATATTCTTAGGTTATAACTGGGTTATAGCTTTCTTTTTTTTTGTAGAGACAGAGTCTCACTTTATGGCCCTCAGTAGAGTGCAGTGGCCTTACACAGCTCACAGCAACCTCCAACTCCTGGGCTTAAGCGATTCTCTTGCCTCAGCCTTCCGAGTAGCTGGGACTATAGGTGCCTGCCACAACGCCCGGCTATTTTTTGGTTGCAGTTTGGCCAGGGCCAGGTTAGAACCCGCCATCAGCGGTATATGGGGCCGGCGCCTTACTGACTGAGCCACAGGTGCCGCCCGTGGGTTATAGCTTTCATATGAAAGCCATACATTAGTTTCATAGTAGGGCTGAATACATTGGACACTTTTTTTTCCATTCTTGAGATACTTTACTAAGAAGAATATGTTCCACCTCCATCCATGTAAACATGAAAGAGGTAAAGCCTCCAACTTCCTTTAAGGCTGCATAATATTCCATGGTGTACATACACCACAATTTATTAATCCATTTGTGAATCGATGGGCACTTGGGCTTTTTCCATGACTTAGCAATTATGAATTGGGCTGCAATAAACATTCTGGTACAGATATCTTTGTTATAATGTGATTTTTGGTCTTCTGGGTATATACCTAGTAGAGGAATTATAGGATTGAATGGCAGGTCTATTTTTAGATGTCTTAAGTGTTCTCCAAACATCTTTCCAAAAGGAATGTATTAATTTGCATTCCCACCATCAGTGTAGAAGTGTTCCCTTTTTTTCACATCCACGCCAACATCTCTGGTCTAGGGATTTTGTAATATGGGCTGATCTTCCTAGAGTTAGATGATATCTCAAAGTAGTTTTGATTTGCATTTCTCCGATGATTAAGGATGATGAGCATTTTTTCATATGTCTGTAGGCCATGGGCCTGTCTTCTTCAGAGAAATTTCTCTTCAAGTCCCTTGCGCAGCCTGCGATGGGATCACTTGTTCTTTTCTTGCTTATACGTTTGAGTTCTCTGTGGATTCTGGTTATTAAACCTTTGTCGGAGACATAACCTGCAAATATCTTCTCTCATTCTGAGGGCTTTCTGCTTGCTTTACTTACTGCATTCTTGGCTGTACAGTAGCTTTTTAGTTTCATCAGGTCCCAGTAGTGTATTATTGATGCTGCTTCAATTGCCCGGGGGGTCCTCCTCATAAAATACTCACCCAGACCGATTTCTTCAAGGGTTTTCCCTGCACTCTCTTCTAGTATTTTTTATAGTTTCATGTCTTAAGTTTAAATCTTTAATCCAATGAGAGTCTATCTTAGTTAATGGTGAAAGGTATGGGTCCAGTTTCGGTCTTCTACAGGTTGCCAGCCAATTCACCCAGCACCATTTGTTAAATAGGGAATCTTTTCCCCACTGAATTTTTTTTTTTTGTAGAGACAGAGTCTCACTTTATAGCCCTCGGTAGAGTGCCGTGGCCTCACACAGCTCACAGCAACCTCCAACTCCTGGGCTTAAGCGATTCTCTTGCCGCAGCCTCCCGAGTAGCTGGGACTACAGGCACCTGCCACAACGCCCAGCTATTTTTTGGTTGCAGTTTGGCCGGGGCCAGGTTTGAACCCGCCACCCTCGGTATATGGGGCCGGCGCCTTACCAACTGAGCCACAGGCGCCGCCCTCCACTGAATATTTTTAATTAGCTTGTCAAAGATCAAATAACGGTAAGTAGCTGGGTTCATCTCTTGCTTCTCTATTCTGTTCCATACATCTGCCTCTCTGTTTTTGTGCCAGTACCATGCTGTTTTGATCACTATCAATTTATAGTATAGTCTGAGGTCTGGTAGTGTGATTCCTCCTGCTGTGTTTTTATTTCTGAGTAATGTCTTGGGTATTCGAGGTTTTTTCTGATTCCATATAAAACGAAGTATTATTTTTTCAAGATCTTTAAAGTATGACAGTGGAGCTTTCATAGGGATTGCATTAAAATTGTATATTGCTTTGGGTAGTATGGACATTTTAACAATGTTGATTCTTCCCAGCCATGAGCATGGTATGTTTTTCCATTTGTTAACGTTTTCAGCCATTTCTTTTCTTAGAGTTTCATAGTTCTCTTTATAGAGATCTTTTACATCCTTTGTTAGATAAACTCCCAAATATTTCATCTTCTTTGGCACTACTGTGAATGGAATAGAGTCCTTAACTGTTTTTTCAGCTTGACTATTTTGGTATATATAAAGGCTACCAATTTATGAGTGTTGATTTTGTAACCCAAGACTCTGCTGTATTTCTTGATCACTTCTAAGAGTTTTGTAGTAGAATCCCTGGTGTTTTCCAGATACACAGTCTTATTATCTGCGAAGAGCGAAAGTTTGATCACCTTTTCTTCCCTAATTGCGATGGCTAAAACTTCCATTACAATGATAAAGAGCAGTGGAGACAATGGGCAATCTTGTCTGGTTCCTGATCTGAGTGGAAATGAGTTCAGTTTAACTCCATTCAATATGATACTGGCAGTATCTCATTACTGTAGATGGCCTCTATCAGTTTAAGAAATGTCCCTTCTATACCAATTTTCTTTTTTTTTTTTAATTTTTTTGTGGAGATAGAGTCTCACTTTACCGCCCTCAGTAGAGTGCCATCACGTCACAGGACTCACAGCAACCTCTAGCTCTTGGGCTTACGTGATTCTCTTACCTTAGCCTCCTGAGCAGCTGGGACTACAGGCGCCCGCCACAACGCCCGGCTATTTTTTGGTTGCAGTTTGGCCGGGGCTGGGTTCGAACCCTCAACCCTCAGTATATGGGGCCGGTGCCCTACTCGCTGAGCCACAGGCACTGCCCCTATACCAATTTTCTTAAATGTTCTGAACATGAAGGGATGCTGGATATTATCAAAAGCTTTTTCTGCATCAATTGAGAGAATTATATGGTCTTTGTTTTTTAATTTCTTTATGTGCTGAATTATATTTATAGATTTACGTATATTGAACCAGCCTTGAGACCCTGGGATAAAACCGACTTGGTCATGATGTATAATTTGTTTGATGTGTTGCTGGATTCTGTTTGTTAGGATCTTGTTGAATATTTTTGCATCTATATTCATTAGTGATATTGGTCTATAATTTTCTGTTCTTGTTGGGTCTTTTCCTGGTTTGGGGATCAGGGTGATGTTTGCTTCATAGAACGTGTTGGGTAGTCTTCCTTCTTTTTCTATATTTTGGAACAGGTTGAGTAATATAGGTAGTAGTTCCTCTTTAAAGGTTTGGTAGAATTCTGACGTGAAGCCATCTGGTCCCGGGCTTTTCTTTTCAGGGAGATCTTGTATGGTTGATGCTATTTCAGAACTTGCTATAGGCCTGTTCAACATTTCCACTTGATTCTGGCTAAGTCTTAGAAGGTGACAAACTTCCAAGTATTGGTCAATTTCCTTCAGATTTTCATATTTCTGAGAATAAAGTTTCTTGTAATATTCATTAAGGATTTTTTGAATGTCTAAGGAGTCTGTTGTTAATTCGTCTTTGTCGTTTCTGATTGATGAAATTAGAGATTTTACTTTTTTTTTCCTGGTTAGGTTATCCAGAGGTTTGTCTATTTTATTGACAACCAATAAAATTTTATTGGTTTCTTTTCAGAAAACCAACCAACTTTTTGATCTATTGATCTGTGTATAATTCTTTTGTTTTCAATTTCATTTAATTCTGCTCTAATTTGGTTATTTCTTTACTTTTCTTTTTTTTTTTTTGTAGAGACAGAGTCTCACTGTACTGTCCTCGGGTAGAGTGCCATGACTTCACACGGCTCACAGCAACCTCTAACTCTTGGGCTTATTCGATTCTCTTGCCTCAGCCTCCCAAGCAGCTGGAACTACAGGCGCCCGCCACAACACCCGGCTATTTTTTTTGTTGTTGCAGTTTGGCCAGGGCTGGGTTTGAACCTGCCACCCTCAGCGTATGGGACTGGCACCCTACTCACTGAGCCACAGGCACTGCCCTTGGTTATTTCTCTTCTTCTACTGGGTTTGGGGTGGGAATGTTCTTCCTTTTCCAGTTGCTTGAGATGTCCCATTAAGTTGTTAACTTCCTCTCTTTCCGTTCTCTTGAGGAAGGCTTGTAGTGCTATAAATTTCCCTCTTAGGACTGCCTTTGCGGTATCCCAGAGGTTCTGATAATTCGTGTCTTCATTGTCGTTTTGTTCCAAAAATTAGGCAATTTCCTTCTGAATCTCATCTCTGACCCAGCTATCATTCAGCATAAGGTTATTTAACTTCCATGTTTTTGTATGAGTATGCAGATTCCTGTTGTTACTGAGTTCAACTTTTATTCCATGGTGGTCCGAGAAGATGCAAGCAATAATTTCTGTTCCTTTAAATTTACTGAGGTTAGACTTGTGACCTAAGATGTGATCGATTTTGGAGTATGTTCCGTGGGCTGATGAGAAGTATGTGTATTCAGTTTTGTTGGGATGAAATGTTCTGTAGATGTCTGTTAACTCCAAATGTTGTATGGTTAGGTTTAAATCTAAAATTTCTTTGCTTAGCTTCTTATTGGAGGATCTATCTAACACTGCAAAAGGAGTGTTAAAATCTCCGACTGTTATGGAGCTGGAGGAAATCAAGTTGCTCATGTCTGTTAAGAGTTTCTCTTATAAATTGAGGCACATTCTGGTTGGGTGCATAAATATTAATAATTAAAATCTCATCATATTGAGTATTACCCTTAACAAATATGAAGTGATCATTCTTATCCTTCCTTAACTTTTGTTGGTTTAAAGCCTATTGTATCTGCAAATACAATTTCAACACCTGCTTTTTTCTGATTACCATTTGCCTGAAATATGGACGACCATTCTTTCATCCTGAGTCTATATTCATATTTTAAGGTAAGATGAGATTCTTGTATGCAGAAAATACCTGGCCTGAGTTTTTGTATCCAGTCAGCCAACCTATGCCTCTTTAGAGGACAATTTAAGCCATTCACATTGATGGAGAATATTGATAAGTTTGGTAAAATTTTGGGTATCAAGTTTTTCGAAAGTCCAGTGGAGATTATTAATTCTTTCGCCATTGTGGAAGTTGGAGTTTGATCAAAAGTTCCTGAGTAAGTTTACTTTTGTGGTAGAGGATTGGGCTGGTCATTTTGGAGGATAGGTCTGAGAATATCCTGAAGAGCTGGTTTGGTATGGCAAATTTCTTCAACATGTGAATGTCATTAAAGTATTTAATTTCTCCATCATAAATGAAACTCAGTTTAGCTGGATACAGGATCCGTGGTTGAATGCTATTTTGTTTTAAGAGATTAAAAGTCAATGACCACCCTCTTCTGGCTTGAAAGGTTTCAGCAGAGAGATCTGCAGTCATTCTAATATTCTTCCCTTTGTAGGTTATGGTTTTCTTACATCTGGCTGCTTTCAGAATTTTCTCCTTCATGTTAACTTTAGTGAAGTTAATTGTGATGTGCCTGGGGATGTCTTATTCGGTTTGAGTTGTGCTGGGGTTCTGAAACTGTCTGCTATCTGAATTTCAGTATCTCTTGGCATGTCTGGAAAATTCTCTTTCATAATTTCATGGAGAAGAGCATCTGTGCCTTGGGAAGCCACTTCATCGCTTTCAGGGATTCCAATGAGGCAGAAGATGTTAGCCTTCTTCGAATTATCCCAGAGCTCTCTGAGAGAATGATCCGTTTTTGCTCTCCATTTTTCTTCCTCTTTGAGTGTTTGGGAGCGTTCAGAAGCTTTGTCTTCAATGTCAGAAATTCTTTCTTCTGCTTGCTCCACTCTGTTACTAAGGGATTCTACTGTATTTTTCAGATCTTTGAGGGCTGCAAATTCTTGCTTCAATGTGTCAAAATCTTTGGTGGTTTTGTCTTTAAATGTGTTGAATTCTTGAGACAACCTTTGAATTGCTCCTCGAATTTTTAATTCTAACATTTGAATTGCTCCTCATATTTCTAATTGCAACTTTTCCTCCATTTTATTAATCTTTTTTGCAATCCAAATTCTGAAATCGGTTTCTGACATCTCTGCCATCTGTTTATGAATGCGATCTTCAGTTACATCTGCCATATCTTTTCTTGAGGGGGTTTATCTACTCTGGTTATTCATGTTACCAGAGTTTTTCTGCTGATTCTGCCCCATGATTATTTACACCGTTTGACTAGATGAGAGGATAAAGAAAAGTTGGGTTCAGGGCTCCAGGAGTAGTGATTAACCAGCCCTTTGCCCACAGGGTGGGACTGGTGTCTATACTTTTCCTCCTGGTACTTTGCTGAGAACCCGTACAGTGCTACGGCCTGAGAAACTGGGGACCTGCTTGGTGTAGTGGGGCTAAGTGGTTCTGTCTTGTTTTCAGCTGGTCTCTGTCCGACCCTAGTGAAACAGTTACTCTGGGTTGAAGTCTGTGGAGAAATACCAGCAATTAAGTCACTCCGCCCCCCACAGGCAACAATGGGAAAAGGAAAATCAAACCTTCCTACAACCTCACACCCAGGGTACCACTTGGATAGTCCTGGGGCAATTGGCTCAGTTCAAAAGGTCCAAATCAGTTGTCTCAGTCAGCACCTGTCTCACGTGGGAGAGTTTAAAAAGTCTCTGGCAACTAGATCGCAGGGGTCTGCTCACAACTCACATATAACTTGCTCCAGTGCTCTATGAGGTTAGGAGGACCCACCCAGAAAATAGATTAGTCTGGGATGGTTGATGCCTCCTTCCCCACCTTGCAACTCTGTCACACCCAGTCACTGATAACCCCTCTGGGCTGTGACCCAGTTGCCTCCAATGAGCAGATACTCCAGGGGTTTGCACCTGCCTGAATCACAAGCAGATCTATGACTCCTCAGCCAGGCCGCTGCTCTCTGCCACTATCCAGCAGGGGGTGGTGAGGCCTGACAACCTTGGGTGTTTAATGGAGGGTGGGGCTGTTCATTCAGTTCCAGCCCTGCCCCGATTGATGTTAGTGACAGAACAGAACAACTTTGTGGAATTTGTTTCTGTGCCTGCTAAATTCCCCTGCAGAAGAGAAGCTGTTTTGAGTTCATAGAACCTGTGCCTCAGGCCCTGTCTGTGCCTCTGTCCAGTCTCAGGTGTAGTTTGTATTCGCAGCACGGTTACCTGTCAGTTCAGCCTCTGCCTCCCCTCCTTTGTTTAGGCTGATGATCCCCTGGGGGCTGGGTGCGTCTTAGGTTCAGTAAAGTGGTCCTCTGGGGCCGCCCCGCCCTGGGAATCAGCAGGCTCTGTGTGTGAGTTTTCTAATCCCCGTGCTCTACCCAGGCTCATACCACATCAGGCAAACCCTTTACTCACGGGGCCTGCGTTTCTGTCCCAGATCTATTCCACCGTGGTTGCCACCTGAGAAGATGCCTGGCCTCCTCTCGTTGCCCAGAGACACAGTGGGTGTGCCTCCGGAATATCCGGAGGTGAGCCCTATTGTTGTCAAAAACGGCTGCTGCTGTGTGCCTCCGGACACTGCCGCTCCTGTGTGGTTCCCTCTCAGCCGACCATCCTCCTCACTCCTGTGCTGCAGAATCAGCACTGACCAGTAGCAGTCCATGCCCTGTCCACAGCAGTCCATGCCCTGTCCACACCTCTCAAGAAAACACCCAAGAATCTGGACTCGTGGGGGGCAGGCCTCCAGACCTCAGAGTGAGTGTGGAGGGCAGTGCTGGAAGCTCAGAGTTGCAGGTAGAGAATATATACAGTTTTACACAGTTTTATGCCTGGCAGGAGAGTGCCATGCCACCCTAGTAGGGGAAGTAGGTCCAGTTTTTAGAGGGTCTCTCCTGTGGAATATAATGGGAGGACCTTTGAACTCTGCTCATTTGTTTATGGGGTACTCCAAGCCGTTCTCATGGGGGAGGGAACTCCCGTCCGCTTGGTGATGGATTTTGTACCTTTTGTTTGTATCCTTGGGGTCACAGCTCACCTCAGCAGGGTTGATGTGTGTTCTTCAACCTCCTCTCTTGGCACAGTTCTAATCTGCCAGGTTACTTGCTAAATTTCTGTCCTTTAACTCTCCTTCTGGATGGGAGCCTCTGTGGAAAGCTGGCTTCAGTCAGCCATCTTGTCTCCGCCCTTTTTTCTCTTATAATTCATGCTTTTTGTTTCATATCTAGGAAAATTTTGCCTCACCTAGTGTCACAAATTTTCTTCAGTGTTCTCTTCAATATTTTCATAGTTTTCTTCGATATTTTCTCCAATGTTTTCATAATTTTTGATTTCTTACATTTAAGCATGTATTGCATTTCAGGTTAATTTTTAAATATAGTATGAGATAAGGGTTGAGGTTTCTTTTCAGATAGATGTCCAGTTGTTCCAGCAGCCAGAGTTTCTAGTCTTAACCATTATACCTCCTAATCTTATCTCCCAATCTTAACTTTGTGGTTTTGTACAAGTCAATTAAGTCCTCTGAGTCTCCTGCTTAGTATGTAGTTTTCAGAGGATTAGAGAGATTTTGTTTTTTAGTTTTTTTTGTAGAGACAGGGTTTCTTTATGTTGCCTAGGCTGGACTCAAACTCCTGGCCTTCAGTGGTCCTCCTGCCATGGCCTCCCAAAAGATTAGAGAGAATTTATAGCAGCACATAGTACAACATCTGGAATATAATAGGCTTTCAATCAATGATACCTGTGACTGTTATTATTGGTAAAATTACTTTTTTCAGATCTCTTGTTCTTTTATTTAGCTAACATATTGAATACCTATTGTATGTTCTGAGAATATATTAAGGAACAGAGTAAACAAAGTTTCTATTTTTATGGTGATTATAAGCTATGCATTCATATATAAATCAAGGTATAAACTATATTTTTTAATAAATGATATTAAAGTTGAGCATGCATTTTGGTGGAGCTAAAAAAGTTGACAATTAATACATCTAAGTAGTTTAGTAACTTATATATAAGATGTTTAAAAATTAGCTTCTGCTGAGCATGGTAGTCCCAGCTACACAGGAGGCTGAGGTAAGAGGATCACTTAAGCCTAGGAATTCCAGTCTGTAGTGCTCTATGATCTCGCCTGTGAATAGCTGCTGCACTTCAGCCTGGCAATACAGGAAGATTCCCCCCATCTCTAAATAAAATAATAATAAAAAAATAAAATTAGGTTCTAAAAATGTCTTAGAAGAAGAATTGGTCAGCTTTGGAGTCATAGAGTCAAACACTGGAAGAGTATCTCCAGCATCATCCAAGGAGAAGGCCCTGAACTGGGTTATACATATTCCTAAGAGATGAGGCAAAGAATGACTTGTAAGTCACCATGAGTTTCTAGTCTACCCATTAGTTCTGATTTTTAAAAAGTACATTGAATAGTTAGCCTTTTAAGGATTAAGTTTTTAAAATGTGCTACTCTGCATATAATAGCTGTAAGTGCTCAATGAATGAAAGACTTCTGTAGGAGTGTTGAAGGGAGGGTACAGGCTTTGGATTTAGAAGTAGAATTTAATTTCTGCTTTTCTCTGCTATCTGTGAAGCCTTGGGAAAGTTACTTAATGTCTCTGCTCTCTTTACAGTTCATTGTTAACATTAAATGAGACCACTTTTACTAAATGCCTGGCCCTGGCACATCTTATTTCTGAACATCCAATAGCAATGTAAGCTCTAGTGAATTTCACTTACATAGAGTGTTTCTTTGTTTTAGAATCGTTTAAAAGAAATTGAACACAATCTCTCTAAAGTAATGAGACTTGACAATGAAATTAAAGCCTTGGATAGCCGAAAGAAGCAAATGGAGAAAGATAATAGTGAGCTGGAACAGAAGATGGAAAAGGTTTGTAGTAGTAGAAGTTTGTTCTACTTCAAAATTTGAGGATTATTGTAGTGAACTTTATTTGAATCAGTTTTGCCACCCACAGTTTAGAAAATAGCAGATACAAATCTTAATGTTTGGTACTAGTTTGGTGTATATGTTGAAATGAAGGAAGTTGATTAACATTTGGTACCTCACAGTGATCACATTTTCTTACATTTATACATTAAAGTTTTTTATTTTGGTATTACCTAGGTTTTTCAAGGGACTGATGAGCAACTAAATGACTTATATCACAATCACCAGAGAACAGTAAGAGAGAAAGAAAGGAAATTGATAGACTGTCAGCGTGAACTGGATAAATTAAATAAAGAATCTAGGCTTCTCAATCAAGAAAAATCAGAACTACTAGTTGAACAGGGTAAGATAAAGTGTTGGTCTTTTTTCCTTGTATAATACTATGTGTTTTCTGCCTGCATGAAATATATCCTGGGAAATATGCTGAGTGAAAAAAAGACAATCTGAAAAGGTTACTTAAGGCTGTACAAGGTGGCTCATGCTTGTAATCCTAGCATGGATTCACCATGGATTCCTCCATGGATTCACCTGGAGACAGGTGAATCACTTGAGCTTAGAAGTTTGATACCAGCCTGAGCAAGAGCAAGCCCATCTCTACTAAAAATAGAAAAACTAGCCGGGCGTTGTGATGGACACCTATAGTCCCAGCTACTCAGGAGGCTAAGGCAAGAGGACTGCTTGAGCCCAGTAGTTTGAGGTTGCTATGAGCTGTGATGCCATGGCATGATACCCCAGGTGACAGAATGATGAGACTCTGTCTCCAAAAAAAAAAAAAAAAAGTATGTTTTCCCTTATGTAACATTTTTGAAATGTCAAAATTTTAGAAATGTGGGCAAATTAGTGATCGCCAGGGATACTGGGTAGGAGGAAGGGCAGGAGAGAGAAGGATGTGGTTATGGTTATAAAAGAACAGGAGGGTTCTTGTGATATTGGAACTATTCAGTATCTTGACTGTTGACGTAGATTCATGAACCCACATAGGTAGTAAAATATATAAAATATATAGAACTTAATACATACACATACACAAATGAGTACAAGTAAAATTGGGGAAATTTGAATAAGATTGATGGATTATATCAATGTCAGTGTACTGGTTGTGAAATTATTATTATTTCATTTTTATTTATTTATTTATTTATTTATTTTGAGACAGTCTCACAATGTTGCCCTTGGTAGAGTGCTGTGGTGTCACAGCTCACAGCAACTTCAAACTCTTGGGCTAAAGCGATTCTCTTCCCTCAGTCTCCCAAGTAGCTGGGACTACAGGTGCCTGCCACAATGCCCGACCTTTTTTTTGTTGTTGTTATAGTTGTCACTGTTGTTTAGCAGGCTCGGGTTGGGTTCGAACCCGCCATCCCTGGAGTATGTGACCTGCGCCCTAACCACTGAGCTTCAGGTGCCGAGCCTGGTTCTGATATTATTATGCTATAGTTTTGTAAAAGTTAGCATTGGGGGGAACTGGGCAAAGTATGGGAGAGATTATGCTGTATTATTTTTTATAACTTCATATGAATTTAAATTTATGCTGTATTTTTTTTTTTTTACAACTGCATGTGAATTTACAGTTGCTCAACTTTTATAAAAAACAGCTGTTAAGAAAAATTATTAGATTGGCTTTTTTAAAGGTCGTCTACAGCTACAGGCAGATCGCCATCAAGAACATATCCGAGCTAGAGATTCATTAATTCAGTCTTTGGCAATACAGCTAGAATTGGATGGCTTTGAGCGTGGACCATTCAGTGAAAGACAAATTAAAAATTTTCACAAACTTGTGAGAGAAAGACAAGAAAAGGAAACAGAAACTGCCAAGCAACTCATGGTAAATATTTTGAAATACAGTATTTGTTATTTTCTTTTATCTGTGTCAGATTCTCTAGTTGAATTGTTTTAATTTTTGGATAGACTCTATTTTAGCATATGGTTTGTATTAGTGTTAGGATAGATGCTGCTACAGGGTAGGAAAAAAACCTTTATAGGAACAAATTTAAAACATTTTTTAAGTTAAAAATATGAAGAAAAGTAGGTCTACATTTTTTATTTGGTTTTAAGTTAGAAATTTTTTTGTTTTTCTTCTTACTATCATTCTAAATAAAAAAAAAGTCTTCAGGCTAATTGCAAAGAAAATATTTGCTCATGGTTAATGATTATCCTGGATGATGGTTTTTACATTTTGTAAAATATAGTTATGCATCCCATAATGACATTTTGGTCTATGGGAGGCCACGAATACAATAGTGGTTCTGTAAGATGATAATACCATATTTTCACTGTACTTTTTCTGTATTTACATATATAAATATTTATTGTGTTACAGTTACCTACAGTATTCAGTACAGTAACATGCTGTACAGGTATAGTCATAGTGGGCTATAATATAACTAGTTGTATAGTACGCTATACTATCTAGGTTTGTGTGAGTACACTGTATGATGTTTCCACAGTGACAAAATTGCCTAAAGATGTATTTCTCAGAATATATCTCCATGGGTTAGTGATGAATGACTGTGCTTTTCTGTATTTTCTTTATTGTCCATGTTACTTTTGCAATGAAGAAACTGTTTCTTAATTATTAATGCTCATTCTTTACTTACATATTTAGAATGATTTTGCTGAAAAAGAGGCTCTGAAACAAAAACAGATAGATGAGATAAGGGATAAGAAAACTGGACTGGGAAGAATAATTGAGCTAAAATTGGAAATCCAAAGTAAGAAACAGCATGAGCTGAAAAATGTGAAGTATGAATTACAGCAGTTGGAAGGATCTTCAGACAGGATTCTTGAATTGGACCAGGAGCTCACAAAAGCTGTAAGATATTCTTTGAATAATTACTTTAAAGTATAAGACATAGATGAAGTATTTAATCTATTTCTAATCCTAGAATTATGGCATTTTAATATAAATGTCAATCTTGTCAGTTCTAAAGTAAAATGAATATCTTGAATACTCCCCTGAATATCTTGATCCTCCCAACTCTTTGGTTCTGAAACCTGGTGGGTTAAAAATTAGAATCACCCAATAAGCTTTTTAAAATTATCTGTGCTTAGACCTTAAAGCCTCAGACCTTCAAAATCAAAATTTCTGAGAGTGGGGCATGGAAATATATGTTCAAAACAGCCAGGCATTGGTGGCATGCACCTATAGTCCCAGCTACTTGAGAGGCAAGGGCAGGAAGATTGCTTGAGCCCAGGAATTCCAGGTTGTTGTAAACTGTTATCATGGCCACTGTACTCCAGCTTAGGCATCAGAATGAGACTCTGTCTCTTAAAAAAACACAACAAAATTAGGTAATTCTTATGAATACCCTTGCTAAGAACCACTTACCTAAGTAAAAAAGAAAGTATTTTCCCTCAAGGTTTCACACACTGGAATTTTATATGATTTTTGCTGTATTATCACATCTTTGGTAAAAACTTTTAAGCCAATCTCTTCAAGAACTTCCAAATTTTCTTCCTCGCATATAATCTGTCCCTTTCCTTTACATTCCATCATCAAAATAAGCATCCTAGAGCTTGGTAAGTCTTCTGTTAAATCCCATCTTGATAATTTATGTAAACATTGATTTTTACCTCCTAACTCACCATTGTAGCATACATTTTTGTCTTTAACACTTTATTACAATATTGTCTTGTTAGGGTGGGGAGCCACCAGTGGAGGACCACATCACACAATTTTTATATAGTTTCTACATATTAGGCAATAAAGTGAGTTACGTGGAGACTTAATAAATACTTAATACTTAATCATTGAAGAGTCACTAATCTGTATACTTAGACATATTTCTCCTAATTTTGCCCTGATTCTTATTTTTCCTTCCTGTTTTACCTTTCCAAATTTATTTATTTATTCTTTACTATTATTTAATATAACATAGTAAGGCAGTATTAATAAGTTGGTTTTTTTTTTTTTTGAGGCAGAGTCTCACTTGGTCACCGTTGGTGGAGTGCTATGGCATCTTAGCTCACAGTAACCTCAAATTCTTGGGTTGAAGCGATCCTCTTGCCTCAGCCTCCCAAGTACCTGGCACTACAGGCACCCACCACACAACCAGCTATTTTTTAGAGACGGGATCTTGCTCTTGATCAGGCTGGAAGGCAATCTACCCACCTCAGCCTCCCAAGTGCTGAGATTATAGGAGTGAGCCACTATGCTTTTTCTTAAAGCATATGTGATGTGTTATGTTTTTTTCTCTTGTTGTTTAAATAAGCAAACAATATTTTGACCATTCTGAGGATTAATTTCTAACACACTATCATTATTTTAATTATTTTAAAGCAATAACCAGTTTTAATGAAAAAAGTTAACATTTTCATTAAGAAGATGGGGCTTTGCAATTTATGAGTAATGCTTAAATAAAGGAATTAAGAATGGCATGAATTTAAGGCTGCAGAAAAAGACATTTTGGAGTTTTGGGTTTTTTTTTTTTTTTTGGCTAGGGCTGGGTTTGAATCCGCCACCTCCAGCATATAGGGCCAGCGCCCTACTCCTTTGAGCCACAGGTGCTGCCTGCAAAAGACATTTTGGAGTAAGTCAGTATATGATTAGAATAGTGGAGGACTTCTCATAAGTAAACATGGCACCCAGAAAAAATAGGCATATTTTTCAAGTGAAATACTGAAAAAGACATTTTGGAGTAAGTCAGTATTTCACTTGAAAAATATGCCTATTTCTTCTGGCTGCCATGTTTATTATGAGAAGTCTTCCACTATTCTAATCATTTTTTCTGTAATGCCTCCTCTCTGGAAGTCTGTTTCTTCATCTTTAGTTTTTGATTGATGACTCTTGTGTGGATTTCAGAAGTTTATTCTGTTTGGAATTCACTCAGCTAGAATCTGTTGGTTTATGTCTTTTCCCATATTTGGAAAGTTTCAACTATCATTTCTCCAAATCTTTTTTTCAGCCCACATTTTCTCATCCCCTTCTAGAGCTCCAATAATATATATATTAAAAGTCTTTTGTTATTATCCCACAGATCTCCAAGGCTCTTGTCATTTCTTTCAGTCTGTTTTCTTCCTATACTTCAGATCTGGTAATTTCTATTGTTCTATCTTCAAGTTTACTGATGTTTTCTTCTTTTCTATTCACTCTGCTACTGAATGTGCCCATTGAGTTTTTTATTTTGCTTATTGTATTTTTCAGTTCTAAAATTTATTTGATTTTCCTTATGCCTTTAGTTTTCTTGCTGAGAATTTCTTTTTCATATGTTTCAAACGTATTTGTAATTGCTCACTGCATCATTCTAATGGTGGCAGCTTTACAATATAATTTCTGTATCATCTCTATGTGGGCGTCTGTTGGTTGTCTTTCCTTATTCAAATTGAGGTTTTCATGGTTCTTAGAAGAACCAGGTTCTTGAGAAGTGTTTTTTTATTTTATTTTTTTCCAGATTAATATAAGGATACATATGATTAGGTTATTTTGTTTGCATTTGTTGGGTAAAGCCCAAGTTATAGTTGAGCTCTTCACCCAACAGGTGTGCCCTACATTTACCCCTATATTGTGCCAGTTAGGTGAGAGTTTACCAAGCCCCCTTCCTCCTCACCGTTCTCCCCGTCCCCCGCTTTCTCAAATTTAATTGTGTTTTTCTCTTCTGTCGGGGTGGTTGTTCATCTACTAGTTTCATATTAATATTGAGTACATTGGATGCTTGCTTTTCCAGTCTTGTGATAGGAGGATGTTTTCCAAATCCTTCCAGGCAAATACAAAAGATATAAAGTCTCCACCTGTCTTTATAGCTGAATTGTATTTATTTCATGGTATACATACGCCATAGTTTATTCATTTGTGAGTTGATGGGCACGTGAATTGTTTCTACATCTTGGTGACTGAATTGAGCTCTGATTAACATTCTAGTGCAGATGTCCTTATGGTAAAATGAATTTTTTCTTCTGAGTAGATACCTAATAATGGGATTGTATGATCAAATGAAAGGTCTATTTTTAGCTCTGTGAGGATTCTCCATACTGCTTTGCAAAAAGGCTGTACTAGTTTGCAGTCTCACTGACGGTGTATTTAAGTGTTCCCTTCTTTGCACCCACACTAGCACCTGCAGGTTTGGGACTTTATGATGTGGGTTACATTATTTTAATTCTTACACAAATTATGTAACCTATACATTTGTTTGAATTATTGATTAGGAACGTGAGCTAAGCAAAGCTGAGAAAAGCAGCAATGTAGAAGCTCTAAAAATAGAAGTTATAAGCCTTCAGAATGAGAAAGTGGACCTAGACAGGACCCTGCGTAAATTGGACCAGGAGATGGAGCAGATAAACCATCATACAACAACGCGTACCCAGATGGAGATGCTGACCAAAGACAAAGTATGATTTTTCTTTTTGTTCTAATTATACTGTTTGGTATTTAAAATAGTTTATCTTGCATTCAGACTTGACACACTATGAAGTACTGAGTTGGTATTGACTTTATATTTTAGAGGTTAAGGGAGCTTAATACCTACTCTATAAAAACAAACCGTCAAGTATAAGAATTACTGTTTAATTACAGAAAGTTTATTTAGAAGTATATGCACACAAACCCATGCTCATTGCTGTGAACTTTTAACATACAGAAGTTCAAAATTTTTATAGCATTAAATTTGTTGCTCTCTTATGGCTTAGAAGTACCATCTCCAAGATTTTAAGAAATTTCATGTTTTCTTTTTTATAAATTGTTTTTTAAGCCTAAAACTTGAATAAGTCTACCATTTATTTTTGTTCTTGATTTAATATAGGGACATTAACACTTTATTTTTAAAAGATGTTTTTTACTTTTAGACTGACAAAGATGAACAAATCAGAAAAATAAAATCTAGGCACAGTGATGAATTAACTTCACTATTGGGGTACTTTCCCAACAAAAAACAGCTTGAAGACTGGCTTCATAGTAAATCAAAAGAAATTAATCAGACCAGGGACAGACTTGCCAAGTTGAAGTAAGTAGTTGCAACATTTGGAGATGTAACAGAAATTTCTTATTTCATGCTTTCATGTTTAATTGTGTTAAAATCATTTATTGTCATGAAGTGGTATGTTGTATTTAGTTCGCCTATGCGAAGGGACTTCAGAAATTTTATGTATAAATAGAATTAAAAGATAAAAATAAAAAATACAAACTTTATTTCTGAACACAAACTTTATCAAGTTCAAGACACTTTTTTTTTTTTTTTTTGTAGAGACAGAGTCTCACTTGATGGCCCTCTCGGTAGAGTGCCATGGCCTCACACAGCTCACAGCAACCTCCAACTCCTGGGCTTAAGCGATTCTCTTGCCTCAGCCTCCCGAGTAGCTGGGACTACAGGCGCCCGCCACAACGCCCGGCTATTTTTTGGTTGCAGTTTGGCCGGGGGCTGGGTTTGAACCCGCCACCCTCGTTATATGGGGCCAGCACCGCCCAAGTTCAAGACACTTTTATAAGTGATGATACCAGTCACGGACCATCCCTAAAGAACTGCAGGTCCTGAGACTTTAACTATGTCAAAGAAATCTTTTTTACATTATTAACTAAAGAAAAATAGGTGCCTTTTAAAGATTTTTTAAGATTAGGAAAGAAAAAGAAGTGAAAAGTAAGAAAGAGCCTAATCAAGACTATGCAGTGGATACTTAATGGTTTCCCATTGAAACTGTCACAGAATTGCCCTGCCACACAAGGGTAGGGAACCCGCAACCTTGGAGCCACATGTGGCCTTCTGAATCCTTGAGTGTGGCCTTTTGACTGAATCTAATTTTTACAGATCAAATCCTCTATTTTATTATTATTATTTTTTTAATGGAGACGGAGTCTTATTCTGTTGCCCTGGGGTTGGGTGCTGTGACATTGCCATAGCTTACAGCAACCTCAAACTCTTGGCTCAAGCGATTCTCCTGCCTCAGCCTCCCAGGTAGCTGGTATTACAGGCACCCACCATAACGCCAGGCTAAGTTTTTATACTTTTAGAAGAAATGGGATCTTGTTCTTGTCCAGGCTGGTCTAGAATTCCTGAGCTCAAGCCAATCCACCTACCTCAGCCTGCCAGGGTGCTAGGATTACAGGTGTGAGTCACCTTGCCAGGTCCCAAATCCTTTTAATAAAGTGATTTGTTCCATGAAGTTTGGATTTGGTTGAGGGGCCACGCTTGGGGATCCAGAGGAGCACAGGTTCTCCACCCCTACCAGCTGGAGAAGGATTCTAGTGAAGCTTCCCTGGGCATTTTTCTGCTAAAGCTTTGGTTAATGTTCTGAAATGCCTCTCATAATAATTAGATGTTCTTGTTCTTTGGTCCTCCAGAAAGTCAATAAGTAAAATTTCTTGAACATCCAAAAAAACTGTTGCCATGACCTTTGCTCTTGACCAGTTCACTTTTGCTTTTACTGGACCACTTCTACCTGTTGGTCTTCATGGCTTTGATTGTACTTTGTCTTCAGGATTGTGTTGGTGAAACCATGTTTCATCTCCTGTTACAATTCCTTGAGGAAATGCTTCAGGATCTGATCCTGCTTATTTAAAATTTCCATTGAAAGGTCTGCTCTTACTTGCAGCTGATCTGAGACATACACTTTTGGTACCTATCAAGTAGAAAGTTTGCTTAATTTTAATTTTTCACTCTGAATTATGTAAGCTGAACCAACCAATTGAGATTCCTGAGGTGTTGGCTGTTGTTTGTATTGTTAATTGTTCAGTCCTCTTCACATAAGGATGAATTTTTTTCCTCACAAATTGATGTGAATAGTCTGCTGCTCCAGGCTTCAACTTCAGCATTGCCTCTCCCCTTCTTTAAACAAGTTATCCATTTGTGAACTGCTGATTTTGGAGGGGGCATTATCACCATAAACTTTTCATAACGTGTTAGTGATTTCACCACTCTTCATCTAAACTTCTCCATAAATTTGTTCTGCTTCACTTTGGGCAGTATCCATGTTGCTGGGATTGAGGCTGTTTTCAGACTGATGCCTTGTCCTTCTCAGTGCCTCAGACTAGATCCTATTTGGACATATTATAATAATTTAGTATGAGTTTATTTTGGTGTAAAAAAGTCCTTGAAATCCATGTATAGTTTTTTCATAATACATATTTTCCGTGAACTTTATGAAAATCCAGTTTTACAAGTTAAGTAAAATGGAAATGGGTAACAATTTGGGCCTCTTGTCTCTTGAAAATTTTTAGACCTATATAAAAAGATTAAACTTTTTAAATTCCCTTTCCATTTCTGGGAGTGATCCATTCTAAAAAATGGTACTATTTCTCAGACGTTACCTGGATGGTAGTTGGATAAGAGGATCAAAAATCCCACACAGATTTTTGATAAAAATAGTGCATTTGGCTTTGGCCATGTGAAATCTGTGTTTCTTATGGAAGTGTCTGTTAGGGAGTATAAAATTGGAGTTTGAAGTACAGGAGATTGGGATTGTTGCTATATAAGGGATGTTCAAAGTTAGCATAGACCATACCACTCTGAGAGAATTATGCGAAGAGAAGGGGTTACAGTTAGACTCCGGGGAGCACCAGCATTTAAAATTGTTGGCAGGCAAAGGAAGAAGAGCAAGTCAAGGGAACTGGGATGTGCCTAGGGAAGCAGGGTGAGAGCCAGATAGAAGTGTTGTTGGGGGTGCCTTGAGGGGATAGGCTTTGAAGGAGAGTTGTGCTACCTAGAGGTAGAGTAAGATGAAGATTACACCTGGCACGTGAGCTGTTGATGATCTTGATGAGAAGTGTTCAGTGGAAGCTAGGATGCAGAAAGTCATCTACATAAATTTTTTTTCTTCAAACTTTTACCATAACTCACGATAGTATGAAGTGTGTGTGTGATCATACACATTTATCTGAAAGAAATTTCTGAAAGTACTTTTACATACAGCGTAATATATTACGTTATCTTGTTTCATTTTAAAAATATGCTGAGTACAATGTATTAAATTTGATTATATGACTTATATAATAACTTGCAAATTGAACAACTCTGATATGTGTAAGTATTGAGGTTAGCTAAGACAATGTTGGAGTGGAGATAAATTGTGCTAGTAAGCAAAATCTTTGATAAATGAGAGGCAGTGAGTGAAGTAGAAGACAGCAACAAGGAGAGGAAAAAGAAAAGGTTTTTATAGGAGGGTAAGGAAGTAATACTGTGAAAGGGATTGAAGGGAATTAGGAGACTATTTTTCTCCTCTCTTTTCCTGCAGTAGACCCAGCAAGCATCTTCTTGCTGAGGCTCTTAATGTGGGATGAAAGATAGCGAACCCCCAGAAACAAGGCAGATTTCTGCCTATGTACATTTTTCTGGGAGTTGGCCCAAGACTGGGGTTTAGCAAGTGAGTCAGTGTCCTAGGTGGAAGTGTAAGCTGTGGACTATTGCCTTAAAACTTCTTAAAAACAAAACAAACAAACTTTTTGTATACCAAACCCTTGTAATGATCTGTTGGCAGAATTTGTCTTGTATCTTCCTACTCGTATTTTTCAAATGGATTTCTCATGTTTTAAAATTATAATCCATTTTTTCTTATCTTAGCAAAGAACTAGCTTCAGCTGAGCAAAATAAAAATCATATAAATAATGAGCTGAAAAGAAAAGAAGAGCAATTGTCCAGTTATGAAGACAAGCTGTTTGATGTTTGTGGTAGCCAGGACTTTGAAAGTGATTTAGGCAGGCTTAAAGAAGAAATCGAAAAATCCTCAAAACAGCGAGGTGAGTTACCTACTTCATATTCTCAAGGCACTTTGATGCTTTTGAGTTTTCATCCAGAGGTGACTATTAAGGATAGGAGATTTTAAACCTGGTTGTGGAACCAAATGGCTTGAATTTCAGTCTTAGCTCTGTAATTTAACTCACAACACGACTTTCAGCAAATTATTAAAATCTTCCTATGTTTCGCATTAGTCATATGTAAAATGAGAACACAACTTCTTACCAGCTTGCTCTTAGAAGGTATTGAGGAATAAATGAGATTATATTTGTAAAGCCCTTTGAACAGTATCTGGCACATAGAAAGCTCTCAGTGGGGTGGCGCCTGTGGCTCAGTCGGTAAGGTGCCGGCCCTATATACCGAGAGTGGCGGGTTCAAACCCGGCCCCGGCCAAACTGCAACCAAAAAATAGCCGGGCGTTGTGGCGGGCGCCTGTAGTCCCAGCTGCTCGGGAGGCTGAGGCAAGAGAATCGCTTAAGCCCAGGAGTTGGAGGTTGCTGTGAGCTATGTGACGCCATGGCACTCTACCGAGGGCCATAAAGTGAGACTCTGTCTCTACAAAAAAAAGGAAAAAAAAAAAAAGAAAGCTCTCAGTAAAAGTTGTTGTACTTATTGTCAGTTGCTAAAAAATAATTTATATAATCTGAATGTCTCATGCCCTTTGGAAGAAGATTTAATAATCTGAATTTTTATTTCTTTTATGTTTATAAAGCAAGAGGAATAGACAGCAAATGATGCAGCCATTTTAACAAAACTGTGTATTTCTCATTGGAGATATATATGTTTTTTTAAATAGCCATGCTGGCTGGAGCCACGGCAGTTTACTCCCAATTCATTACTCAGCTAGCAGATGAAAACCAGTCATGTTGCCCTGTCTGTCAGAGAGTTTTTCAGACAGAGGCTGAATTACAAGAAGTTATCAGTGATTTGCAGTCTAAACTGCGGCTTGCTCCAGATAAGCTGAAGTCAACAGAATCAGAGCTAAAGAAAAAGGAAAAACGACGTGATGAAATGCTGGGACTCGTGCCCATGAGGTAAGAATGGGGATATTCTGTTACTATACATGTGGCCATAGCACTGTAAAAGGTACCCATCTAATGTTTGGCATATGGTAAGTACTTAGTAAGGATGGGTGTTGAATGAAAAAACTATTTTCAATCTTAAAGTCAAGATTTTGAGCCATTATGCCCTGAGGCCTGACAATTAAATTTATGAACTTAATCCTAGAAGAAGTGCTATATACTTCATTGCTGAATGTCACTAAGGTCACCTTCAAAGTATTCCCCTTGGGAAGCTTGCACCAATGCCAGCACCTAGGCCATCCTTCAAAGCACTTTTTTTTTTTTTTTTGTAGAGACAGAGTCTCACTTTATGGCCCTCGGTAGAGTGCCGTGGCCTCACACAGCTCACAACAACCTCCAACTCCTGGGCTTAAGCGATTCTCTTGCCTCAGCCTCCCGAGTAGCTGGGACTACAGGCGCCTGCCACAACGCCTGGCTATTTTTTTTTTTTGGTTGCAGTTTGGCCGGGGCCGGGTTTGAACCCGCCACCCTTGGTATATGGGGACGGCGCCCTACGGACTGAGCCACAGGCACCGCCATCAAAGCACTTTTTGTAGAATGAGTTCGTGAACTTAACTGTCAGATCTCATACAATGACAGTTCTGATGGCCATTCCAGAAAAAGAGCTTTGAAGTGTAGATAGGTGCTGGCATCAGTGCACAGCTTCCCAAGGGGAGTACTTTGAAGGTGACGGTAGTGATATTCAGCAGTGAAGTATGTAGCATTTTTTCTAGGACAAGTTCTTGAACTTAATTGTCTGACTTGTATGATACGAAGAATCAATTATTTTGTTTAAAGGTAAGCTTGTTTCTTATATTAGTCATGGGGTAGATAATAGTCTTTACATTTATGTGTGTGCATGTTTCATTCCTGAGACTTCGCTTGAGGGCATAAATTTTGACAAATTTAGAACGGTTCATTGATGTGTTACTTTGTAAACCCAGCAAAAGAATTAAAGTACTGAAAAGCTCTTTTAAAAAAAGTAAATTTTAGGGGCGGCGCCTGTGGCTCAGTCGGTAGGGAGCCGGCCCCATATACCGAGGGTGGCGGGTTCAAGCCCGGCCCCGGCTGAACTGCAAACCAAAAAATAGCTGGGTGCTGTGGCAGGTGCCTGTAGTCCCAGCTACTCGGGAGGCTGAGGCAAGAGAATCGCTTAAGCCCAGGAGTTGGAGGTTGCTGTGAGCTGTGTGATGCCATGGCACTCTATCGAGGGTGATAAAGTGAGACTCTGTCTCTACAAAAAAAAAAAAAAAAAAGTAAATTTTAAGCTATATTTTTATGTCTTTTCCACTTTCAAAAAATGAATCATAGATGATTTCTGTTTAGATTTTCCCTTGTTCGTACGAGAAATTCATGTGATGGTCTGTTTATAAATAAAATTAAGCCAGGAAATATGTGATGATTACCGTCGTGGTTCCCAAAGTATAGAGAACAAAGCTGGTCACAGAGACCTTATCCATAAGATATTACCCTCAAGGAGCTATTGGTCTAATTAAAGAGACAAGCTCTCAAAACCAGACATTTAAAAAGTTGATCTTAATGCTTAAAGAATGATTCAGACAAGTGTATTAGTTAAGAGAGAAGATAATATAAACAAAATGAGAAAGGTACTTTGAGAATGAGGCAAGAATAAAGCTTAGAGAAGTTGGTTCGTCTCATTTGAAGGGAGAGGGAAATCACAACAGTGTATGCAGAGGGAAGAGAAATATGACCTATGCTGCAATAGAAATGTTACCTGCAATTTGGAGAATTATTTTTAGATACTAAGTCCCATAAGTTGCAAAGTTAGGGCTATATTATTTATTTTCAGGTCTAGTTATAACTCTCTCTGATAGGTGATGAGGAGGAGCCATCCTAAGGGATTTAATGGGACTTGTTTTAGGAAAATTAATCTAATGTAAGTATTTTGAAGGGATCAGACTGGGAAAAACTCTGGAAGCAGAAAAACCAAGAGAGTATTGCCCAGGAAAACCAAGAATTTGTTTCAGGAAAAGGAAAGGTCTAAGAAGATGTGTCTTGTGGCAGCTAGTTTCTAAGATGGTTCCCAAGGTCCCGAGCCTCCTGGTGTTTACACTCTCACATAGTCTTCTGTCATGTTGTTGCAGGATTGGTCTGTGCAACCAGTAAAAGGACAGAGGTGATAGCATGCCCTTCCAAGAGCAGATTATCTAAGCTCCTATGGTTTCTTTTGTGCTTGCAGGTGTGTGCACATGCATACTTTCTCTCTCTGATCTGAGGGAAGCTAGCTGCCATGTTGTGAGCAGCCCCTGGGGAGAGGCCTGTATGGTAAGGACCTACGGCCTTAAAACAGTGTATTTGGAAACAGACTTTTCAGCAGTCAAACTTTGAGATAATTGCAGCCCTGGCTGACAGCTTGATTGCAACTTTTTGCAAGACCCTTAGTCAGAATCATACGTCCTGATCTTCATATCTATGAGAAATAATACTTTTTTTTTTTTTGAGACAGAGCCTCGAGCTGTCACCCCGGGTAGAGTGCTGTGGCATCACAGCTCTCAGCAACCTTCAACTCCTGGGCTTAAGCGATTCTCTTGCCTCAGCCTCCCAAGTAGCTGGGACTACAGGCACCCGCCACACCACCAGGCTACTTTTTGGTTGTAGTTGTCATTGTTGTTTGGCAGACCTGGGCTGGATTGGAACCCACCAGCTCCTGTGTATGTGGCTGGTACCTTAGCCGCTTGAGCTCAGGTGCCCAGCCATGTTGTTGTTTTAAGCTGCTAAATTTGGGGGTATTTTGTTATGCAACAATAGATGACTAATATAAACGTCAAGGTTGAAAACCAGATTATTTGGGCCACTAAGAGAATGTGATAAGGAGACAGAAGCAGTAATTTGAGAATAAAAAGGAAGGAAAGGAATTAAGTAATATCTTAAAGTGAAAAAGGTCAAATAGATAAAATTTGAAGTTGGTAGAAAGTACATGTAGGGGAAACATGGGCTTAGCCTTTGTCATGCTGATATGTAACAAATGGCAGAATTTAACTTTGCGTTATACTTTAGGGCCCTTCCCATCACAGTTTCCTTTTTAAGAGTAAGTTGCATGTCTTATTTGTTGTACCTTCACAGTTCCTTACATATTATAACTTTGATAAATATCTGCTGAATGAGTGAGAACTGTTCCAGTTATTTATTGCTATGTAACAAACCTCCTTAAAACATAGTTTCTCAAACAACTATTTATTAACTTTTCATGATTCTGTGGGGTAACTGGGCTCAGCTGGGTTCTCACTTGGGTCTTTCATGTTGCAGTTAGATGTTAGCTACAGTCATCTCAAGCTTGACTCACCTGACCTGGACATTCAGCATGGTTCACATGATTGTCAGTGATGCTAACTGTTGGCTGGGAGCTCAGCTGAGGCTGTCAAACAGGATATCTTGAAATGGCCTTCACGTGTGTCTTAGGCTTTTGATAGCATAGTGACTGGGTTACCAAATGAAGTATTTGAAGAGACAATTAGTAAAAGGTGTAAGCCTCTTTAGGCCTAGACCCAGAAACTGGCACGGTGACACTTTGTTGTTGTTGTTTTTTTTTTTTTTTTTTGCAGTTTCAGGCTGGGGCTGGGTTTGAACCTGCCACCTCTGGCATACGGGGCCGGCGCCCTACTCCTTTGAGCCACAGGTGCTGCCCGACACTTTGTTTTTTTTTATTGGTCAGAGTAGTCACAGAGCCTTCAAAGATTCAATGAGAAAGGACACTCTACCTCTTGATGGGAAGATAGTACGTATGCACGGTAACCCTTTATTTGTAGTAGCATCTGTTTCCCGTTCTAGTTACCAGCATTAAGTAAGGAAACCTAAAGCTAGAAAAAGTCTAGAGGAAGCACTAAAAATGGACCAAGAGACTGGTAGGGCTGCTAAGTGAAGACATACGTGTGATGAAACTATTCCTATAAAGGCACCAAAACATGAAAACTAGAAGAACAGGCAATGATGAAGCCCAGTTTGTTTACCAAGCTCTAACAGAATGCTAGTGAGACATCCTGGAGTACTGGAGAAAGATGAGTTTAGGACACATGAAAGAGGACGTCTTCTGGGCATGATGGCTCATGCCTGTAATCCTAGCACTTCAGGAGGCCAAGGCGGGTGGATTGCCTGAGCTCACAAGTTCAAGACCAGCCTGAGCTAGAGTGAGACCCTGTCTCTAAAAATAGCTGCATGTTGTGGCAAATGCCTGTAGTTCCAAGCTACTCCAGAGGCTGTGGCAAGAGAATCGCTTGAGTCCAAGAGTTAGAGGTTGCTGTGAAGCTAAGATGCCAGGGTACTCTACCCGGGGTGACAAAGTGAGACTCTGTCTCAAAAAATAAATAAATAAATAAGAGGAAGAAAGAGGAAGTCTTTTGCTATAGTAGGATATAACATTAAAACACATCATAGTTTAAATAAATCCATGAATGAATTAAGAAGACTTTTTTAATGTGGAAAAGCAATGGCTTAGGACTGTAGTCAGACTGATTTCTAATTCTAGCACTGCCAGTGACCTTAGGGATGTTACTTAACACATCTGGGTCTTAGTTTCCCCCATCTAAAGTGTGGGGGCTGACTATATGATCACTAAACTACTCTCCAGCTCTGGTTGTTGTATAGGACGTTACATTCCCTGAGGTCACTCTGAGACAGTGTGATAGTCTATTTATGACAGTCACTTAGGTAAAGTGTAATTATTAGTGAAGAGGGATAAAGTAACAAGAACTCTTTAGAATGTCCCCTTGGTGCCAGTACTTCCATGAGCACTGTCTGTTCATTGAACCATTATTTCCTTTATAGGCCCTCTGTTGGGGCACTAGCAATAAACAAAATAGGCAAAGTCTCTGATACAGAGTTTATATCCTAGTGAGAGATGAATAACAAATATTAATATATAGTATACTAAGTAAGTGGCAGATAAAAAAACAGCAGGCTAAGGCAAAAGGGAGTAGCTAAAGGGTGGTAGGAAGGGAGTTTGTCATGAAGGTGGCATTTGAGTGGAGACCTGAGAGAAGCGAGGAAGCCAGCCATACAGTTGTCCAGAGGAAGAGCATTCCAAGCAGTCCAGAATCTCCAAGACATGTTTAACCTGGGGGAAAAGTGGCAGAAGATGATCTCAGACAGATAGCAAGGAAACAGATCTTGCTTATCAACTTGGGAAAATGATACTTTCATTTAAGTATTATTTAAGTAATAATACTTTCATTTAAAGTTCCAAACTTACCAACACCTAATTTAAGACCAATAAATGAAATGAATGAAATCTCAGCTGAAAATATAACTGATTTTGTCTTAGCACTGACTCAGATTCATTTATTAAAGTACCCCATTTAAATAAAAATCCAGATAGCATTTCCCCCCATTTTCCCAAAGGGTTTTTTCAGTACCATATAGGTGTGGATCCTTTTATACACAGTCCTGTTAGAAAAGGAATACTGTCCAAAAACAGGTGAATTAGGTTTCTGAAAAACCAAACAAAAATACCAAAGGATAAATTTCAAATGTCTCATCATAAAAAAAATAGGTAAGGTAATAAATATGTTAATTAGCTTGCTTTCTTCCACCCCTACTTCCTCTCCCCTCCCCCTAGAGTGCAGTGACATCATCATAGCTCAGTGCAGCCTTAAACTCTCCCTGGCTTTAAGCAGTCCTCATCTGCTGACCTCCCAGAGTATTAGGATTATAGGCGTGAGTCTTGGCACTTGGCCTAATGAGCTTGATTCAATCATTCTGCATTGTGTGCACATATCAAAACATCACATTGTACCCCATAAATACATACTTCTGATTTGTCCATTGAAAATAATATTAATTTACAAAAAACTTTGCAAAGTCTGATGAGAAAAATATACTCATCAAAATCAACAAAATGTCAAAAATGAAGAAAAGAGAACAAAATGAACCTAGAGAACCCTAGTAGATCTCAGTAGCACATTCTCTAAGGAAGTTTCTTTACTTTTTCTTTCTTTTTTTGAGACAGAGCCTTAAGCTGTCACCCTGGGTAGAGTGCTGTGGCATCACAGCTCACAGCAACCTCCAACTCCTGGGCTCAAGTGATTCTCCTGCCTCTGCCTCCCAAGATCATTACAGGTGCCTGCCACAACGCCGGGCTATTCTTTGGTTGCAGCCATCATTGTTGTTTGGTGGGCCTGGGCTGGATTCGAACCCACCAGCTCAGGTGTATGTGGCTGGCGCCCTAGCTGCTTGAGCCACAGGCTCCAAGCCTTTACTTTTTCTTAGAATAGTTATTTTAGCATCTTAGATAATCATCAAAAAAGAAGACTCTAAAACCTGGACCTTATTGATAAAGGTTTTTTTGTGTGTATGAGCATCTCAAAATAGGGTTAAAATTATATATATACTTGTATTTCTCCACAAATACGCTTTCATCACTAGGCCACTTTTTAAGGAGCAGGCACTAATTTAAGACCAGCCTAGTGGTTTGTGACTACGGTATTAAGGAAGAAACAGAGGATGGGATGACTCACAATCTGCATACCTTCATATTTATTATTTATTCATATATAAAATAAGAATACTCCATATTTCTGTGGCATGAAAAATTAAAATGTCTGTTGTCACAGATCAGTTCAGGTTGTCATTTGTGGGTTAGGGTGCACTTTTTTAAATCATTAGATGATACCAGAATGTGAGGGCTAACTCTTGAGTTTCTGGTTTTGCTTTGGTTTATTGTAAGGCTCCCATTAGAGACTAATTTATTACGCCACTTTAACTTGCTGTAGTAATTTAATTTAAATGTTATAATCTTTTTTTTTTTTTTTTTGCAGTTTTTGACTGGGGCTGGGTTTGAACCTGCTACCTCTGGCATATGGGGCCGGCGCCCTACTCCTTTGAGCCACAGGCGCCGCCCTTTAATTTAATTTTAAATAAGAGTTGGGAGTTTCTCTGCAATAAGTTTGATATTTTTAAAAAGATTAAATGTAAGTTTTATTACATCAGAGATATCAGCAAAAATAGATGTGGAGCCATTGTCTGCTGTAGAGGCAGTGTTTATTAGCTAGAGTGGCATCTATAAAATGGGTTTATGGTTTTTTTTATCTTAAACCCATGTGGCATTTGGCTGAGTGGTAGGCTTTCTTCCTTTACCCTTGTAATTTAAAAATAGTTTATTTTGAAATAATTTTAGGCCTAACTAAAAATTACAAAAATAGTAATTAGACTTCACATATGTACTTTACCTGGCTTCTCTTGGTGTTGACAACTTATGTAATCACAATATAATTATCAAAATCAGAAAATTAATGCTAGTATAATGCTACTAACTAACTTATAAACTGTATTTGAATTGCAGCAGTTTTTCCATTAATGTCCTTTTTCTATTTCAGGATCCAATCCAGGATCCCACATTACATCTACTTGTTTTTTGTTTTTTTTTTGTAGAGACAGAGTCTCACTGTACTGCCCTCGGGTAGAGTGCCATGGCGTCACACGGCTCACAGCAACCTCTAACTCTTGGGCTTATGCGATTCTCTTGCCTCAGCCTCCTGAGCAGCTGGGACTACAGGCGCCCGCCACAACGCCCGGCTATTTTTTTGTTGCAGTTTGGCCGGGGCCGCGTTTGAACCCACCACCCGTTATTTCTCGTTAGGCTCCTGGAGTCTGTAACATTTTGTCAGACCTTGACACTTTTAGTGAATATGACTAATTTGTAGGTTACTTTAGCAAACACCACAATAATTATTACTACAAGTAAGATCTACTAATAGATACTAAAATCGGTGGGCAGAAGTTTGAGGAGAAGTAGGGTATTTTACATAGTCTGAATGTATTTGCTCCTAAAGATATTTTGTTAATTACAAAGAACAAATTAATAACTTTACAGTGGAAAGACTTGACTGACATCACCTTAACTAAGTGATTAAGGGTTAAATTAACATTACCAGTAATATGACATATTGACATGATGTACCCTGTAAAGTACACAATGTCACTTTTATGGTATTCTTCCTCAAAATATGTAACCTCGGTTTAATTATGAGAAACCTCAGGTAGATTAATTTTAATTGTTTTCTGTTAAGGCAAAGCATAATTGATTTGAAAGAGAAGGAAATACCAGAATTAAGAAACAAATTACAGAATGTCAATAGAGACATACAGGGCCTAAAAAATGACATAGAAGAACAAGAAACACTCCTGGGTACAGTAATGCCTGAAGAAGAAAGTGCTAAAGTGTGTCTGACAGATGTTACAATTATGGAGAGGTTCCAGGTAAGTTTATTGTAGTTGAAGGAATAATAAAACTTGTTCCATGGTTTGAGTGTGAAGTGTTAGAATGTTAAAAACAGTATTCAGGTAGAGATTGTATTTAGATTTCTCTGTGGTGAATTTCAGGTAGCCTCAGGGAGCAACTGTTTAGTTTCCATTACTGTGCTTAAAATGTTTTGTTTATAAATTATGAAAATTAAGACAGAATTCTGGTTTTTCATTTGTAGTCATTTTCCTCAAATTGCTAAAATTTAGTTTGACTTTTATCCTGTTAAACTTTGCTAAAATCATATCTGGAAATGGTTTATAAATTTAGTTTTGTTTTGTTTTAGACAAGATCTTGCTCTGTTGCTGGGGTCTGAGAGCAGTGGCTTCATCATGACTCACTGCAACCTCGAACTCCTGGGCTTAAGTGGTCCTCCTGCCTCAGCCTCCTGAGTAGCTGGGACTACAGACATGTGCCACCATGCCTGCCTGGCTAATTTTTCTATATTTTATAGAGCCAGGGTCTTGCTGTGTTGCCCAGGCTGGAATCAAACTCCTGACCTCAAGTCATCCTCTTACCTTGGCCTCCCAAGGTGTAAGGATTATAGATGTGAGCCACTGTGACCAGTCTATAAGTTTAGATTTTTAAAAATAATTGATAATAGTAATTCTTAAATATTTCAAATATTGATAATGTAGCAAAAAGAAATAACTGTGTTCTGTTCTTAAGATGGAACTTAAAGATGTTGAAAGAAAAATTGCACAACAAGCAGCTAAGCTACAAGGAATAGACTTAGACCGAACTGTTCAACAAGTAAACCAGGAAAAACAAGAAAAACAACACAAATTAGATACAGGTAATATAATCTGTTTCCTCATGTACCCATAAAGACTTTGATATTACCAGTTCATGCTTTTTTTTTTTTTTTGAGACAGAGTTTCACTTATTAACCCTCGGTAGAGTGCTGTGCTGTCACAGCTCACAGCAACCTCCAAATCCTTGGGCTTTGGTGATTCTCTTGCCTCAGCCTCCCTAGTAGCTGGGATTACAGGCACCTGCCACGACGCCTGGCTATTTTTTTGTTGCAATTTGGCTGGGGCTGGGTTTGAACTCACCACCCTTGGTACATGGGGCCGGCGCCTTACCCACTGAGCCATAGGCGCCACCCCAGTTCATGCTTTTTGTGGTAAATTTTATACCTGTTACATGGACAATGAACTGTCTGTCTTCTTTCCAGCTTATGGTATAGTCACCATTTTCTCAAAAGCATCACTTCTCCTCTTTGTGTCCTTGTTTTGCGCAACAGATTTCGAATGGTAGGAGAGTATAAGGTGAGCTGTACTCCTCAGTCAAACCTGCCCTGTGAGCTTTACCTTGTGAGTGGCCAAGAAGGGACATCGAGCAGCTTAGAGAATGACAGGGTCTTTGTTATACTTTCGTTGGAGCGGTTGGGGCCCTGAGAAACTCAGCCTTGGTGGATTCTAATACTAGAAAGATGATACTAATATTATTTTCTGTACCTTTACATTAATCGCTATGTTAATATATTTTCTTGCAGTTTCCAGTAAGATTGAATTAAATCGTAAGCTTATACAGGACCAGCAAGAACAGATTCAACTCCTAAAAAGTACCACAAATGAACTAAAATCAGAAAAACTTCAGATATCCAGTAATTTGCAACGTCGTCAGCAGCTAGAAGAGCAGACTGTGGAATTATCCACTGAAGTTCAGTCTTTATACAGAGAAATAAAGGTAAGAACATTTATACATGTTTGCTTTTAAAAAAAATTAGTTTATATATGTGAAAGACTCTTCATTGGTTTAGTGGCCAGAGCTATGTCTATGGTGAGGATCACATGAAAATGGTATAATAATTCTTCATGTGGTTCTTGAATGTCATAACTTGTACTAATAAGAAAAAATTTTTGGAAAAAAAATTCTGGAAGAGTTTGGCTATGATAAGGAAGAACTGGCTGAGTGGTTAAGTAGTGAACTTTATGTTATTGGAGGTGATCAGGTGGTGGTTGTACAACTCCAGATAAGGATTCCTGCCTGTATGGGAAGTTTATCTTATCTAAAAATCCTATATTCATGGCAGACAGTCATAGCACTCTTTTCATTTTATTATAGATGTGGTCTTGGAATCCTTACCAATACAGTGAGCAGGCCCTGAGCGCATTTGCCATTTATCTAGATGAATCAAATCTAAGATGCTACCAGTTAAGTTACGAACAGTTTTAGAAACAACAGTCTCATCTAGGTTTTCATAATTACACACACTTATTCATTAAGCACTAAATATGTTACTGAATCTACTAATCATTAATTGCTATAAATGTTTCTTGATTTCTTAAATAATTTTGGATTATAAAATATCATAGGTTTAGAATATGATACATAGTACTACCATGCATTTGTATAATTTTTTACTGTTTATAAAGCACTTTGACATTAAACCATGTCTCAGCAACCCTATTGAGATGGGGTTTTTATCTCCTTTTTATAGAAAAAGAAATTTTAAAAAATTGAGATTTACAAACATTCCATGAGTTGCCTAAGTTCATGCAACTGAAAGGAGGCAGGGTTGATTTTCAGATAGATCTTCTGACGCTAAAAACATTTGACTTCCTGCCACACCATACCACTTCCCAATGGGATAAAATATACCTCCACACCACTTCCCAGTATGATAAAATGTGCCTCCATTGAAGTGTAACACTAAATAATTGTATCTACCTTTATAGAGTCAATCAATCTTTCAGGATCTTAAAGTGCTTGAAGATCCTCCTTTTTAACAGTGGTTATCATATAATTATGTTACAGAGGTGCTATAAAGGATAGATAATGCAGACTTCTGATTAGTAAACTAGTTTATTGCTTAAAAGCTCCCTTCCTTCCAGAATAGGTGTAGATACACCAACGTCAATGTAACGGTACACTTTTATTACTTTTATTATGTTTTTTACAAAATATCTTCTTAGTCTTAGCAGACTAAGTTTAAGGACAGAAGTCTTTTTACCATCATGTACCTGTCTGTAAAAGAGAAGCCTATACTAGATGAGCTTTCCTATTCTTTGATCACACAGAGCTGACATGGGACTCTATAAAATCATGGTAACTCATGCCTGAAACCATAGGCTAATCTAATTGGGAGCACATGGCCTAGATTAAGAATCAAGTTAGTGTCTGAGGCAGTATAGCATGCATCATGGTTAAGAAAGTAAACTCTGGAGTTAGACTGGGTTAGAATCCTATCTGCTTCATTTATTGACCCTAAACAATTCATTCCCTTTGCTTGTTTGCTCATTTTAAATATAGAGATGAAAATAAATGTGTCTTCCTCACAAGGTCATTGAAAAGAGCAAATGAGTTGACTTTGAAAACCTGGCACATAAAAATGCTTTTATTAAAACTATGAAGTCTGACACCTAAAATACAATAATGGAATATTACATGAGATTTTATGTTTTTTATATTTTCAGGATGCTAAAGAGCAGGTGAGCCCTTTGGAAACAACACTGGAAAAGTTCCAGCAGGAAAAGGAAGAATTAATCAACAAAAAAAATACAAGCAACAAAATAGCACAGGATAAAGTAAGATTTCATTTATAGACTTATTTAGCAATACCTATATTAAACTTAAACTTAGAGCACCAGGTTGGAAATTAAAATAGCATATAAGATAAATAGTATTTTCAGATTTAGAATATAAATATGACATGAGAAATTATAAGAATAAGGATTTAACTTTATAATTATTTTATTTCTTGATCTAAAAATAGTTAAAAATTGATAATGTCAAGGATGTCAAACCTTTTTTCTTCTCTGCTACATATTGGGAAAAGAAGAGTTGTCTTGGGCCACACATTAAATATAAAAAACACTTAATGAAAACCAATGAGCAAAAAGTCCATGAATAATTTTTATAATATCAGATACCATAAGCAGAACAGTCTTTACATAATCTGCATATGGCCTGCAGGCCACTGGTAGACACCCCTGGATTTGTTTAATACAATATGGTAGTAATGGAAAATGGAACCCAAGGTTTATAACTTCCAAGTTAGTATTTTACTATGCTCTCCTGTTAAGTGCCCTGGTCCCAACTGATGTAAATTTAATAAATATTTTTCTACAGCTGAATGATATCAAAGAGAAGATTAAAAATATTCATGGTTATGTAAAAGACATTGAGAGTTATATTCAAGATGGGAAAGAGGACTATAAAAAGGTAATTTAAAACTTAAAAGTACATATTTGGTTATATTTTTATTTCATATGCCTAAAGAATTTCCTTTTTTGCAGCAAAAAGAAACTGAACTTAATAAAGTAATAGCTCAACTAAGTGATTGTGAGAAACACAAAGAAAAGATAAATAAAGAAATGGGAATCATGAGACAAGATATTGATACACAGAAGGTAAGTCTTTTTTGCTTATGGTATCACTTATACCTATAACATTCTTTTCTATAGTTTTCAAGAGAAGATTCATTGACTAGAAATGCAAACAGTAGGAAAAAAGCTATTTCAATAAAAGACTCATTAAATTTTAAATATAAAGTGACAAAATTAAAAGCATCCTTCTCCCTTTCTCCTAATTGTCTTTACTGTTACAATTTCTTGTTTGTTCTCAAAAGTTTTTTATCATACGCCATCAGATAGATTGATGAGTGATTTAGGAGTGTGTGTGTGTGTATTTAAATTTACTTTTATGGATGAGATCATACCAAATATATTCTGTACCTTTTTTTATTTAACATAATTTGATCGTATATGTCAACTTACAGATATGTCACATGCTTTTTGATGATTATAAAATAATCCATTTTGTGTATATGCCATAACTTAAGTTGATTATTATTTCCTTATTGCCAACTGTATGGCAGTGAATATCCTACATGTATCTGTTATCTTTTCTTACTTATATTTTCATATAGGATAGATTCACAATTTATAAAAGAGAGATCTAGGTCTAATGACTCTTAAAAGTTATCTATAAAGAAAAGTATTTATATATTAAATAATTTTCCAGTTGATTTTTATATCATTTATTTTCTCTATTAGGGAACTTAGTTTCCACAGTAAGATTAAAATTACATTGAGACGTTATCTTCAGCATGCCTTATACAAGCGTAGTAGTTAATACCTTTATAAAGCTACACCATTATTCTGTTCTGTTTCTGCTGTTTTAAACAAAATTTGCTACCTGAATGATTTAATCACTTGGTCCTAAGTAGCAATTTGAAGATTAGCTAGATCACTTTCTTCTGGGTCTCTGGCTATTAGCACCAACAATTTCAAATATGTAAAATGTCAATCAACAGTAAATCAGATCTTTGGCTGACTTAATAAATGCCAAATAAGTATATAAATTATGATGCCTATATAACAAAATGCTTAATGTGGGTTGCTTATATAAAATCACAATCTGTAAATCAGTAACAGTTCTCTATATACAAAGATTGTTAAGATTTACAAATTTATGGCCCTTTTCAAGATGATGGTCTAAATTTAGTGGAGCTGATGGTATTAGTTTTATTTTGTCAATCCGCTTTATTCCAGAAATAATTTATTAAGTTATATACAGTAGAGCAACAATAAATACATTTTAAATAATGGGAAAACAAGGCAATGTAGAAGTAAAGACAAGAAGGTAATGAAACCAGGAGAGAAGTAAGAGTATAAAAAGAATGCCATAAATGGTGTGCTTGCTAAAGATTCTAGTAGTCAGATGAAGAAAGGAAGTTAGTTGAGATTCACATTGTGTCAAAGACAAAAGGAAATCATTTCCCTGTTCTGAGACCAGAGTAAAACATCTCTATTTACAGAAAGGAGAACACTGTGTAGTCTCAACAAACTGATAGGCCTTTTTTTCCTTTATGGTATATTTCAGTATCATTATCCCCTAATGAGCTTCTGTGGAGGGTGATGTGATTGAAGCTTGAGAAATAAATGTTAGAGTGTTTAGAGAGCAAAGGTTCTTAGATAGGGGCACCCATCAAAATCTTCTGGGTTTTTTTCAATCTTAGGTATAGAACTAAGGACATTGAAAACAGATGCTCAGAAAACAACTTGTATAAGAGTGTTCATAGCCACATTATTCATAATAGTCAAAACATGGAAACTCTTAAATGGCTTTCAACTGATGAGCAGATAAGCAAAATATAGTATATCCTTATGATGGGATATTATTCAGCCATAAAAAGAAATGACACGTTCTGCAACATGGATGATCCTTGAAAACATGCTAAGCAAAAGAAGCCATGTCACAGAAGACCACATATTTTGTATGATTCTGACTACTTCTGTATATGAAATGTACAGAATAGGCAAATTCCAGAAACAGCAGATTAATGTTTTCAGGGGCTGGAGGGAATAGAAAGTGACAGCTAATCTGCAAATGAATATGGGATTTCCTTTCACAGTGATTAAATGCTCTGGAATTGAGTAGTGGTAATAGTTGTACAACCTTCTAAATTAACTAAAACCACTGAATTGTACACATTAAAATGGTGATGTTTGTGGTTTATGAATTATATCTCAAATTCTAAAAAAAAATCACTTAAGTTATTAAAAATACACATCTATGTCTCCAATCTACACCAATAAATCAGAATTTCTGGGGTGTGGTCAGAGACATGTATGCTTCGTTAAAGTTCCCTAGGGGTTTTGATGTATGTGGGTCACACATTAAATATACAAACACTACTGAAAGCTGATGAGCAAAACAGTGGCTCCATGCATAATTTTCGTGATATCCACCACCACAGATAAGCGGAAAAGGCTCATATACTTTGCATGTGACCCTTGGGCAATAGGTGAACACTCCTTAACTATCAATCATAGAGGCAGAGTACTAGATGGACTGCATAGTTTCCAGGCAATCTTCTACAAATGACATTGTTCCCCACCAAACTTTTCATGAATATTGGATGGTAGTTTGTTCAGTATGCCACTCTATAACAGGCATCTAGAATGCAGCTAATATTTATGGTACCACCACTTGCATGCATCTGAGCTGGATGATTGGGGTTAATGTTTAAGAGCAAGGAAGCTTAGCTTCCACAGGTATCTAGCTCTTAAATACCTGGGGAGCTCGTTTACATGCTTACACCCTAGTTCACTCAGTCCACAGAATAAAATAATTTGGGAATTTAATAATCTGCCTCCCTCATTTTTGAGATGAAGGAAGGGAACTGGAGGTAACCTAACCTGCCCAAGGTCACAAAAGTAGTAACTTGTCCCTACACTGTTAAATTTCTAGTAGAGTGGAAAACCAGTTCTGGTGTACTATAACTGCATCTGGTATTCTTTACCTTCTTTCTCTGACAACTTTAGATTTTGTGGACTATAATTGGAACTCTAACTACCATATACTTAAAGTACAAAGGACAAATTTCATCCAAAAGACATTTTACAGGCAGTGTCCATAGCTCAGTAGGTAGGGCCCCGGCCACATACACCAGGGCTGGCAGGTTTGAACCTGGCCTGGGCCTGCTAAAAACAACGACAACTGCAACAACAACAAAAATAGACAGGCGTTGTGGCAGGTGCCTGTAGTCCCATCTACTTGGGAGGCTGAGGCAAGAGAATCACTTAAGCCCAAGAGTTTGAGGTTGCTGTGAGCTGTGACGCCATGGCACTCTACCCAGGGCAACATAGTGAGACTGTCCCCCCTCCTCCCCAAAAAAGGCATTTTACTAGTAATTACTGAGCCATGCACTGTGCTGATTACTGTATATACACTAACTCCTTTAATCTTCACAATAGCTCTTTATGATAGGTGATATCATCATCACCATGTTACTAGCAATCTGAAGCTCAGAGAATGTACTAATTTACCTGTTTTCCAATTTAAAAGTTATAGCACTGATATTTGAGCATAGATGTATTTAACTTCAAAGTCTATGCTCTTTAACGACTGTGCTATGTGCTGTCTTTTAAAACTAAAGTAAGAATAATAGAAGCTGACTTGAAAGAAATTCCTGGCTTTCTGGTAATCATGTAGGAAAACAGATAAGAAACAATATTTTATGCCAAAAACCAGTCTCACCTAAAAATATAATAGCACTTTAAAAAGTCCTTTCATGCATTCTTGAAAGCAAATTCAAGTGTTACATGGTATCAGATGAGAGCTAGCAATGACACATTCCCATGTTCCTAATAAGAAAAAAGTATAAGCACAGTCTCCCATGGAGAAAGCTTGGAGAGTCATAGCACCAACTCTGGTATGTTAAATTGTCTTAGTAAAAAGGACATTTGCAACCATATCCTTTAAGTCTGCCTGTAGCAGATACATATAGTCCTCCCTGGATATCTGCAGGGATTAGGTCTGGGACCCCCACAGATACCAGAGTTTAAGATGGTCAAGTCCCTTATATGAAATAGCATATGAAAGATTTGCATATAACATACCCACATCCTCTCATATGCTTCAAATCATCTCTAAATTATTTATAATACCTAATACAATGTAAATGCTGTGTAGATTTTATACTGAATTTTAAAAATTTATATTTTTTATTATATTATTTTTTACAGTTCTTTTCCAAATATTTTCAGTTCACAGTTGAATCCATGGATGTAAAGGAAGGTTGACTGTATATTTATATTATTATTATTTTTTTATTAATATTAAATCATAGCTGTGTACATCAGTGCGATCATGGGGCACCATAAACTGGTTTTATAAACAGTTTGACACATACTAAGTTTCACGTGTACCCTTGTAAGGTGCACCACAGGTGTAATCCCACCAATCACCTTCTCTCCCTCCCCTCCCTCTCCCCCTTCCCCATATTCTTAGGTTATAACTGGGTTATAGCTTTCATATGAAAGCCATAAATTAGTTTCATAGTAGGGCTGAGTACATTGGATACTTTTTCTTCCATTCTTGAGATACTTTACTAAGAATAATATGTTCCAGCTCCATCCATGTAAACATGAAAGAGGTAAAGTCTCCATCTTTCTTTAAGGCTGCATAATATTCCATGGTGTACATATACCACAATTTATTAATCCATTCGTGGATCGATGGGCACTTGGGCTTTTTCCATGACTTAGCATTTATGAATTGGGCTGCAATAAACATTCTGGTACAAATATCTTTGGTATAGTGTGATTTTTGGTCTTCTGGGTATATACCTAGTAGAGGAATTGTAGGATTGAATGGCAGGTCTATTTTTAGATGTCTTAAGTGTTCTCCAAACATCTTTCCAAAAGGAATCTATTAATTTGCATTCCCAACAGCAGTGCAGAAGTATTCCCTTTTCTCCACATCTGCGCCAACATCTCTGGTCTTGGGATTTTGTGATATGGGCTAATCTTAATGGAGTTAGATGGTATCTCAAGGTAGTTTTGATTTGCATTTCTCTGATGATTAAAGACGATGAGCATTTTTTCATATGTCTGAAGGCCGTGCGCCTGTCTTCTTCAGAGAAGTTTCTCTTCAAGTCCCTTGCCCAGCCTGCGATGGGGTCACTTGTTCTTTTCTTGCTTATACGTTTGAGTTTTCTGTGGATTCTGGTTATTAAACCTTTGTTAGAGACATAACCTGTAAATATCTTCTCCCATTCTGAGGGCTGTCTGCTTGCTTTACTGACTGTGTTCTTGGCTGTGCAGAAGCTTTTTAGAGTGATCAGGTCCCAGTAGTGTATTTTTGAAGCTGCTTCAATTGCCTGGGGGTTCCTCCTCATAAAATACTCGCCCAGACCGATTTCTTCAAGGGTTTTCCCTGCACTCTCTTCTAGTATTTTTATAGTTTCATGTCTTAAGTTTAAATCTTTAATCCAGTGAGAGTCTATCTTAGTTAATGGTGAAAGGTGTGGGTCCAGTTTCAGTCTTCTACAGGTTGCCAGCCAGTTCATCTAGCACCATTTGTTAAATAGGGAATCTTTTCCCCACGGAATATTTTTAATTGGCTTGTCAAAGATCAAATAAGAGTAGGTAGCTGGATTCATCTCTTGGTTCTCTATTCTGTTCCAGACATCTGCTTCTCTGTTTTTGTGCCAGTACCATGCTGTTTTGATCACTATCGATTTATATTATAGTCTGAGGTCTGGAAGCGTGATTCCTCCTGCTTTGTTTTTATTTCTGAGTAATGTCTTGGGTATTCGATGGTTTTTCTGATTCCATATAAAACGAAGTATTATTTTTTCAAGATCTTTAAAGTATGACAGTGGAGCTTTAATAGAGATTGCATTAAAATCATATATTGCTTTGGGTATGTGGACATTTTAACAATGATGATTCTTCCCAGCCATGAGCATGGTATGTTTTTCCATTTGTTAACGTTTTCAGCTATTTCTTTTCTTAGAGTTTCATAGTTCTCTTTATAGAGATCTTTCACATCCTTTATTAGATAAACTCCCAAATATTTCATCTTCTTTGGCACTACTATGAATGGAATAGAGCCCTTAACTGTTTTTTTCAGCTTGACTATTGTTGGTATATATAAAGGCTACCAATTTATGAGTGTTGATTTTGTAACCTGACATTGCTGTATTCCTTGATCACTTCTAAGAGTTTTGTAGTAGAATCCCTAGTGTTTTCCAGGTATACAATCATATCATCTACGAAGAGCAAAAGTTTGATCTCTTCTGACCCTATATTAAACCAGCCTTGAGACCCTGGGATAAAACCGACTGGGTCATGATGTATAATTTGTTTGATGTGTTGCTGGATTCTGTTTGTTAGGATCTTGTTGAATATTTTTGCATCTATATTCATTAGTGATATTGGTCTATAATTTTCTTTTCTTGTTGGGTCTTTTCCTGGTTTGGGGATCAGGGTGATGTTTGCTTCATAGAACGTGTTGGGTAGTCTTCCTTCTTTTTCTACATTTCGGAACAGGTTGAGTAATATAGGTACTAGTTCCTCTTTAAAGGTTTGGTAGAATCTGAAGAACATGAAGCCATTTGGTCCTGGGCTTTTCTTTTTCGCGAGATTTCGTATCGTTGATGCTATATCAGAACTTGATATTGGCCTGTTCAACATTACCACTTGATTCAGGCTAAGTCTTGGAAGGTAACGTGTTTCCAAGTATTGGTCAATTTCCTTCAAATTTTCATATTTCTGAGAATAAAGTTTCTTGTAATATTCATTAAGGATTTTTTTAATTTCTGAGGAGTCTGTTGTTATTTTGTCTTTGTCATTTCTGATTGATGAAATTAGAGATTTTACTCTTTTTTCCTGGTTAGGTTATCTATTTTATAGACATTTCAAAGGTTTATATATTTTATAGACCTTTTCAAAAGACCAACTTTTTGATTTATTGATCCATTGTATAATTCTTTTGTTTTCAATTTCATTTAATTCTGCTCTAATTTTGGTTATTTCTTTTCTTCTACTGGGTTTGGGGTTGGAATATTCTTCCTTTTCCAGTTGCTTGAGATGTCCCATTAAGTTGTTAACTTCTTCTCTTTCCGTTCTCTTGAGGAAGGCTTGCAGTGCTATAAATTTCCCTCTTAGGACTGCCTTTGCGGTATCCCAGAGGTTCTGATAATTCGTGTCTTCATTGTCGTTTTGTTCCAAAAATTTGGCAATTTCTTCCTGATCTCATCTCTGACCCAGCTATCATTCAGCATAAAGTTATTTAACTTTCCTGTTTTTGTATGAGTATGCAGATTCCTGTTGTTATTGAGTTCAACTTTTATTCCATGGTGGTCCGAGACGATACAAGGAATAATTTCTATTCCTTTAAATTTACTGAGGTTAGACTTGTGACCTAAGATGTGATCGATTTTGGAGTATGTTCCGTGGGCTGATGAAAAGTATGTGTGTTCAGTTTTGTTGGGATCAAATGTTCTGTAGATGTCCGTTAACTCCAAATGTTGTATGGTTAGGTTTAAATCTAAAATTTCTTTGCTTAGCTTCTTATTGGAGGATCTATCCAACACTACCAAAGGAGTGTTGAAATCTCCGAATATTATGAAGCTGGAGGGAATCAAGTTGTTCATGTCTGTTAAGAGTTTCTCTTATAAATTGAGGCGCATCCTGGTTAAATTGAGGCGCATCCTGGTTGAGTGCATAAATATTGATAATTGAAATATCATCATATTGATTATTACCCTTAACAAATATGAAGTGACCATTGTTATCCTTCCTTACTTTTGTTGGTTTAAAGCCTATTGTGTCTGCAAATAGAATTGCAGCGCCTGCATTTTTCTGATTACCATTTGCCTGAAATATGGATGACCATCCTTTCATCCTGAGTCTATATTTATCTTTTAACGTAAGATGTGACTCTTTTATGCAGCAAATATCTGGCCTAAGTTTTTGTATCCAGTCAGCTAACATGTGACTCTTTAGAGGACAGTTTAAGCCATTCACATTAATGGAGAATATAGATATGTCTGTTAAAATTTTGAGTATCGAGTTTTTCGAAAGACCAGTGGACATTTTTAATCCTTTTGCTACTGTGGAAGTTGGAGTCTGATCAAAAGTTTCTGGGTGCATTTATTTTTGTGGTGGAGGATAGGTCTGAGAATATCCTGAAGAGCTGGTTTGGTTATGGCAAATTTCTTCAACATGTCAGTGTCATTAAAGTATTTAATTTCTCCATCATAAATGAAACTCAGTTTAGCTGGATATAGGATCTGGGGTTCAAAGTCATTTTGTTTTAAGAGATTAAAAGTCGATGACCACCCTCTTCTGGCTTGAAAAGTTTCAGCAGAGAGATCTGCAGTCATTCTAATATTCTTCCCTTTGTAGGCAATGGATTTCTTACGTCTGGCTGCTTTCAGAATTTTTTCTTACATATTAACACTAGTGAAGTTAATTATGATATGCCTGGGGGATGTCTTATTCGGATTGAGTCGTGCTGGGGTTCTGAAACTGTCTGCTATCTGAATTTCAGAGTCTCTTGGCATGTCTGGAAAATTCTCTTTCACAATTTCATGGAGAAGGGCCTCTGTGCCTTGCGAGGCCACTTCATCCCTTTCAGGGATTCCAGTGAGGCAGATACTAGCCTTCTTTGAATTATCCTAGAGCTCTCTGAGAGAATGATCCGTTTTTGCTCTCCATTTTTCTTTGTCTTTGAGAGTGGGAGCGTTCAAAAGCTTTGTCTTCAATGTCAGAAATTCTTTCTTCTGCTTGCTGTTACTGCGGGATTCTACTGTATTTTTCAGATCTTTGAGGGTTGCATATTCTTGTTTCAGTGCATCAAACTCTTTGGTGGTTTTGTCTTTAAATTCGTTAAATTCTTGAGACAACTTTTGAATTTCTCCTCAAATTTTTAATTCTGACTTTTGAATTACTCTTTGAATTTCTAATTCCAACTTTTCTTCCATTCTATTAATCTTGTTTGCAATCCAAATTCTGAATTCAATTTCTGACATCTCAGCCAACTGTTTATGTATGAGATCTTCAGTTACATCTGCCATATCTTTCCTTGGGGAGGGGGGTTGATCTATTCTGTTTATTCATGTTACCAGAGTTTTTCTGCTGATTCCACCCCATGATTATTTTACACCGTTTGACTTTTCCCCTGGAGCTTTGTTGAGGACCAATACAGTGCTATAGCCTGGGAAACCGGGGACCTATTTGGTGTGGTGGGGCTAAGTGGTTCTGTCTGGTTTTCAGCTGGTCTCTGTTCAACCCTAGTGAAACAGTTACTCCGGGTTGAAGTCTCAGCTGTGGAGAAATACCAGCAATTAAGTCACCCCGCCCTCCACAGGCAACAGTTGGAAAAGGAAAGTCAAACCTTCCTACAACCACACACCCAGGGCACCACTTGAATAGTCCTCAAGCAATTGGCTCAGTTCAAAAGGTCTAAATCAATTGTCTCAGTCAGCACCTGTCTCAGGTGGGAGAGTTTCAAAGGTCTCTGGGAACTGGAACACAGGGGTCTGGTGACAACTCAAATATGACTTGTTGCCATCGTCAGTGAAGTCAGGAGGACCCACCCAGCAAATAGTTTAGTCTGGGAAGGTTGATACCTCCTTCCCCGCCTTGCACCTCTGTCACACCCAGTCACTGATAGCCCCCCAGGGCTGTGACCCAGTTGCCTCCAGTGAGCAGATACTCCAGGGGTTTGCACCTGCCTGAATCACAAGGCAATCTGTATCTGCTCAGCCAGGCCACTGCTCTTTGCCTCTATCCAATAGGGTGGGCGCTTGATGGAGGCTGGGGGGTGTTCACTTAGTTCCAGCCCCGCTTCTGATTGATGTTACTGACAGAACAGAACAACTTTGTGGTATTTGTTTCTGTCACTGCTAAATTCCTCTGTAGAAGAGAAGTTGTTTTGAGTTCCCAGAACTTGTGCTTCAGGCCCTATCTTTACTCCTGCAGGTTTGTATTCGCAGCATGGTTAGCTGTCAGCTCTAGCCTCCTGCCTTCCTTTGTCTATGGGCTGATGATCCCCTGAGAGCCGGGTGTGTCTTAGGCTCAGTAAAACGGTCCTCTGGATCAGCCCCACCCTGGGAATTTCCCGGCTCTACGTGTGCGATTTTCTGGTCCCTGTGCTCCAGCCAGGCCCATAGCGCTCCAGGCAAACCCTTTACTCACGGGGCCTGTGTTTCAGTCCCAGATCTGTTCCGCGGTGGTTGCCATCTGAGAAGATGCCCAGCCTGCTCTGGTTGTCCAGGGAGACAGGGGTTGTGGCTTCAGAATATCTGGGAGTGAGCCCTATTGTTGCCAAAACGGCTGCTGCTCTGTGCCTCAGGGCACTGCCGCTCCGGCGTGATTCCCTCTCAGCCGACTGTTGTCTCCTCACTCTCGTGTCGCATAATCAGCACTGGCCAGCTGTAGTCCAGACCTTGTCCACACCCCCTTGAGAAATCACCCAAGAATCTGCACTCCTGGGGGACAGGCCTCCAGACCTCAGAGTGAGTGTGGAGGGGCGTGCTGGGAGCTCAGAATTGCAGTTCGAAACACCAAATTCATTGAGACCAAATGAGCAAATAAACAGATAGAAAGGCTACCAGACACTCAAGCCCACAAATGCACAAACAATCAGAAACACATAGAACATACAGACAACAACAACAAAAATCTACAATAAAAATAATGATAATTGTAAAATAATTGAAAAAGTAAAAAACATACAAATGAAATGAACAAACAAAAAAACCTCTGAAAATCTGATGTAAGCACTCTCAGAAACCATAAGAAGGGAAAAAAGGGAAGAGAGAAGGGGAAAAAAGTGGTGTTCATAAAGAAGTTAAATAAGAAAGAAAAAAACAGAAAAAGTAAACATAAAATATATATATAAAAAAATAATGAAAATTAATAATAGCTCCTCCAAGAAAATGATGAGTGAAAAAAGAGAAAAAAAAAAGACACCAACCACAAAAACATTATTCTCGTATATATGTAGAAATATACATCTATATGTACGGTGTAGAGATCAACTTTCGTAGGAATACATTTATAATGCAATATACTTTCTGGACACCAGGTGGTGCCGGGAGTGGTTCCCAGGCTTATACCTGATTCACAGTTTATACTGTTACAACGGTAACCACCCTATGTGGCCAATCGCCATTTTGGAGTTTCTGTAAAAGTTTATTACCTAATTGTTGTGCAACCTCACTGCTCTGTTCCAGACAGCACTCCTATCCGACCTCCCAACTCGGTGCAGGAGTCCATGCTTCACAAATCTTTCCACTCTGCTTCCACGTTTTCCTGTAAACTGGCAACTGCAGTTGGCTGTGGCGTAGGGGCTGGCTGCCTCCAGGTCTCCCTGCTTGTGGCTCCGACGGCTGTTGCGCACGGAGACCTTATACTCAGTTTTTGTCACCCAGAGTCTCACTTTTGAATCTGGAGTTTTGAGTCCAGCCACCCGCCAATTTGCCTCACAGCCTGAACTGCCAGCCCACACCAATATTCCCCACCAGAAATGATCCGGTCTATTTAATCACTCCTGTTGTTCTGGGGGAAGGTGTCTGCCATTTCGGACAATTCAAAATGTCTGTTTCCTGGGTGGGATCCCTTCCCTTCAATTTTCCATCAGGTTGCTTAGCTCCTTGTGGTTCTGAGTGGTTTGCCCTTTCGGGTGCCAAACTCAGCTCAGGAATAAATTTTCGTCAGTTAGGTTTTGCCAGGACTTGCAAGCTGCTGTGAGGGACGGGCCTGCCAGCCAGCACTACCAAACAGGAAAATTCTCTGCAACAGAGTCCGTGGTTTTAAATTACACCTCATATACAGCAATCCGCCAATTCACTGCGCGTCTCCAGCTGTCTGTCCACACCAATAATCCCCGCGGGGAAAAGGTCCAGACCCCCCTTCCTCTCACCTGGTGACTTGGGAGAGGTGGGCTACATGTCCGTCCCTCTGCCATCATGCTCTGCCTCCTTTTATTATTATTTCTAAGAAAAATGAAAAGTGGCTTTACATTCTGTTTAACAAAAACCTCTAAAAATAGTGATTCATATATCTGCAGGATTGGATATGAACATTAAGAGGGAGAAATTCCTGGCTTCCTTCTCATTCCCACCTAACCATTGGCTCTTAATGTTGGCAAAAAGATATTGCCAAAGATCTGCCACTACCTCCTTTCTCATGTCACTGAGTTTATCGCAGCTGCACCGTCTATTGCAGGAGACTCCCAGTTCCATCTTTGAGAAGTCCTGACTCTGAACTTAGAAAGTTTTCTACATATAGACTTTTATGGGCCAGACCACCATTGTTTCTGCAGAAAAAAAAATTTTGTCTCTAAATTTCAACAAGTCAACTTATAAGTTGTCTGTCTCCTACAACATAGTTTATCATAATCACCAGGAAAACTACCGAAGTAATTGTGGTGTTGCAGCTGCTAAGTGATTGTATCTCTTTTTAAGGACAAAGATACTCAACCAGAACAGCTAGTTTTTACAATTTCAATTCAATAACCAGGAGTGTATGAAAAAGTTTATAGGTATATACTACTTTTGTGGCACTTTTTACTGATCATTGTCAACCCAAAGGTAGAGATTGTATCTGACAGTATCTAACAGTCATGATATATTTTAGGAGACAAATGGAAGAAAAAGTGGGGAGAGACTTTGATACTATTTATCTTTTGTGATCTTTTAGATCAGTGAGGCTCTATTGTGGCATAATGCCACATGGTGTAGGTATTAAAGATTAAAAATGTCTAGTTGTATTTTTTTATGTCATTTAAAATTTCTATTTTATAGGTTTTATAATGAACATAATTTAATAATACTTTAGTAGACATTTTAATACCTTATAAGTAAATAGGTATACAAGGATACATGTTCAAATCACTTCTTTTGAGACTCCCCATCAAATGTGAGATCTGTTTTTTTGATCGTGGTCAGAAAAGTACAGTAAAAACTGTACTGTGAGAGCTGTTGCACTTGTGACTCTGAATGGGGAAGGACTGTTCAGATTATTCAGATTCTTTTTCATTGGGTTGTTGTCCCTTTGTTGAAATTAATATGATTTTGGGCGGTGCCTGTGGCTGAAAGGAGTAGGGCGCCAGCCCCATATGCCAGAGGTGGCGGGTTCAAACCCAGCCCCAGCCAAAAACTGCCAAAAAAAAAGAAAGAAAGAAATTAGTATGATTCTGAATAAGCACTGTCAGCACTTGTCAGTTATGGTCTCATGTTAGTAACTTGGTTATTTTTGTTAACTGATTTAATATTCACATTTAGATACAAGAAAGGTGGCTGCAGGATAACCTTACTTTAAGAAAAAGAAATGAGGAACTGAGAGAAGTTGAAGAAGAAAGAAAACAACATTTGAAGGAAATGGGACAAATGCAGGTTTTACAAATGAAAAAGTATGTTTTAAAAAATAGTCTGTAGTCTAAATAAAGGTTTTTATTATTGAAATGTGAAGAATATTAAATATCTGTTTTTAAAAGAATTTAGGCCTCAGTCTAGTATCCTTTGAGACTTATAGGAAGATGAACAGGTTTTGATACAAATATTTTTCATGGCCTTAAGAATTGAATTACTGGGCAGTGCCTGTGGCTCAGTGAGTAGGGCGCCGGCCCCATATGCCGAGGGTGGCGGGTTCAAACCCAGCCCCGGCCAAACTGCAACAACAACAAAAAAAATAGCTGGGCGTTGTGGCGAGCGCCTGTAGTCCCAGCTGCTTGGGAGGCTGAGGCAAGAGAATCGCGTAAGCCCAAGAGTTAGAGGTTTCTGTGAGCTGTGTGACGCCACGGCACTCTACCCGAGGGTGGTACAGTGAGATTCTGTCTCTACAAAAAAAAAAAAAAAAAAGAATTGAATTACTGGAGCAGTAATGTAGAATTGGTAATCACCATGGTGATGAGCAATAGTTATTCACTATTAAACATGCCGAGTCCCCAGACATCTACTAACCTGATGCACAGAATGGTGGTCCTGAACATAAAGAATGTGTGGCCATGGAGCCTGCTTGGGTCAGTCTGTATGATTACCAGGGGAGTTATTGCCAGAGTGATGTGTCAGTGAGCCCAGTTGTAATTTTGTTCCCACCAGAGCATTTTATTTCCTGATGAACTTGATTCTTCCTTTATCTGTTCTTACTGGTACCTATTGTAGTTGCTACCTTTGTAGTAAAACAGAAAAGATTTTGTTCCTACTGTGTCTGCTTTATTGTTGCCTTAGGAATTCTTTAAGAACCTGGTTAATGAAAGGGGGTTAGTCTGGTCTAAAAGGTTATACTAGCCATAGTCCTTAGATACTTAGATTTTTGAACCACTTCAACTGGTAAAATCTAAGCTTCTCATTCCTGTAGATTTTTCATTTGGCTTCTTGAATTTATACAGAAATCTGAATCAAAGAATGCTTAGAAAAACTAAAGAATATAATAAGGTGAAGTTTTAAGTTAATTTATAAAACCTAACAAATAGTTAATCCTGTGTTATTGTAGGTACTCTTGGTGTAGCTATTTAAAATCTCTTTCATACATCAAGGAAATCAGACTTTGTAACTGGAAGAGCTTGTTGTCTTCAGCCTCTTCATTTTTTATGTATTAGGCCACTGAGAACCAGAAAAATCATAAAAGAAATGATGAAACTCAGGACTTTGACCCTTCTATCCTAGCTCCCAGACCTCAACTCTTTAATGTCATATATAGTGTTAATGCTTTCTTTGACAAGCTGAGAAAGTAAAGCTTTTAGAAAAAACTTTTAAATGAAATAATTTATTCTTTGCTCTATGACCAAAGTCAGGTATTTTTAAAGTTCTTTCTGTGATAGGTACATAACTATGATTTTTACATTCATTCACACTATTAGGAACAACTTATCATTTTCAAACCTTCAATCAGGACATGACAGAAATGTCAGCAAAACATAATCAGGACAACTCTGTGAGGATGTTCATAAACTTGAGAGCAATGGTTGGCACATAAAGAGGGTGGTTAATAAGTGATTGGTAAATAAATTAAAATTTTTAAGGCATGCTTTGAAATTTGTATACTCTGCCAAATTATCAGAAAAGTTTGGGTATTTTTTCTTTGTTTTATGAAGTTTTTATAGTTGCAAAAGAGAAATTTTGTTTTCATAGAGGAGTCAAAATTTTTATAAGTTTTAGTGCAGAAAATTAATAATTTAATTTAGATAAAATTGTATTGTGTCTTTGACATTGTAAGCAAAATGATGCCTAGGCCTATTATTCAAAACTTCTCAGTGTTGGTAGTTGTCCATTCTTAGTTCATAATCAGAAATTTGTGAATTTGTAATTGTACTGACTAAGAATGCGTTACTTTGTTTAGTCAGTGTTTAATACCCAGGTACTTTCTCAGTGCTCGCATGTGAGGTTTTTCTGTTTAGCACATGAAAATTAGCTATTCAAGGCCAGGCATGGCAGCTCACACCTATAATTCTAGCACTTTGGGAGGCCAAGTCAGGAGGATTACTTTAGCTTAGGAATTCAAGACCAGCCTGAGCAAGAATAAGACCTTATCTCTACTAAAATTTGAAAAATTAGCCAGATGTTGTGTGGCGAGCACCTGTAGCATCAGCTGCTTGGGAAACTGAGGCAGGAGGATCACTTGAATCCAGGAGTTTGGAGTTGCTGTGTGCTAGGCTGATGCCATGGCACTTTAGCCGGGGACAACAGAATGAGACTGTCTTTAAAAAAAAAAATTAGCTATTTATAAATCTATGTGCTACAGAGATTTGGAAGGAAGAGAATTTTCTTTAGTACTGAAAGCTTAAATACAAATCAAGGAGTGCTTGCTTTGGCAGCACATATACTAAAATTGGAGCGATACAGAGAAGATTAGCATGGCCCCTGTGCAGATGACACGCAAATTCGTGAAGCCTTCCATATTTTTGTCCACTTAGATAGTCTGTTGAGCCAGAGAGACCTTTCTTGGGACTAAACTCTCAATCTGAAGCACTGTTGCTAAAGTACCTCCCTTCTCAGTCTGGCAAGAAGAAAAATAATCATTATTTATTGCATTCTCCTGGCTTAGGTACATTGCTTTGACTAAAAGGACAGTTTAGTACTTAATTATTAATTTTGAAAGAAAACCACCGCAGATTTATTGTTGAAGAGAATTGCTGTTATTCCCCATTTTTCCTGAACTACACAAAACAAAGTTGTTTTGGACGAGTTTATTTGGTCCCTACCCATCCTGTCCCTAATCTGAGCATCAACGCTGCTTTGGGAAAACATTGAATGTGTATGTTGTGGAGCTGGGCTTGGGAAGCTGGATGAGATTGTGCTTATTACTGGAAATGGGGAACACCAATTTAATTGGCGAAATCAGGTAGTAGGTTTTCTATCATTTTTTTCTAGTACTCAAGATGGCTAACTCTGACAGAACTCATGTCTGTATATTTGTAATCTTATAATGGGGAAAATGTGTATAAAGGTGTTTCAATATGTATGTAGCTTTCCAATAAATCTTGATGCCTTGACAGCAAAAAAAAAAAAAAAATACAAATCAAGGAGAGACTCTTATCATATACTGATTGCTGTAGAGAATGACACCTATCTATTTAAAGAGATCTCTGATTTTTCCTCCTAATAAGTTGTCCTTATTTGTCTTTTTCCCTTTTTATAGTGAGCATCAAAAGTTGGAAGAGAACATAGAAAATATAAAAAGAAATCACAGTTTGGCATTGGGACGACAGAAGGGTTATGAGGAAGAAATTATTCATTTTAAGAGAGAACTTCGAGAACCTCAGTTTCGTGATGCTGAGGAAAAGTATAGAGAAATGATGATTGTCATGAGAACAACAGAGCTTGTGAACAAGGATCTGGACATTTATTATAAGACCCTTGACCAGTAAGTATTATATAGGAGATTTTGTTCCTATTGTAATATCAACTAGCATATATAAGTCATCTTTCCCCCTGTTTTTTCTTTTCAACTGTGATATTTCATATATAGCATAGACTGGAAAAATCAATGCATGTATACACACATGTGCTAACTTAAATTATGAAATTAAATATCAACCAAATGATACCCACTGTTTTTTTAGAGAAAACATGAAACATTTAAAAAAAATAGGCTATCATATGTATATTGTTGTGAAAAAAGAGCTTTTCGATGATGCTGAGAATATTGATTGGGTACAGACAGAGAAGCATGAGTTTGAGCAGGCATCCGATCACTCTTTTCTTGTTGGGCTGCATTCCTGCTTTCAGACAGAGTATATATAAATGGAATATCTTTTTTTTTTTTTTTTTTCTTTTAAGAGACAGAATCTCACTTTGTTGTGAAGTCTCTGTCTCACTTTGGCTTCACAGCTCACAGCAACCTCCAGCTCTTGGGCTTAGGCATTTCTCTTGCCTCAACCTCCCGAGTAGCTGGGACTACAGGCGCCCACCACAACGCCCAGCTATATTTTTGTTGTTGCAATTTGGTCGGGGCTGGGTTCGAACCTGCCACCCTCGGTATATGAGGCCGGCGCTCTACCCACTGAGCCACAGGCATCACCCTGGAATATCTAATGTTTCATATGCAATGACAAAACTTCCTGAAAAAGTACCAGATTATATTCAGTCTAGCATTAAGTTATTTTCATTGAGTGAGGGATAATATCTAAAGATTTGGAACTGGATAATATATTACTGGACTCTGAAGGGCACATTATACTCAGTGACTATGACGTGTATAGAAGGATTACAGCCAGGAGATACAACCAATACTCCCTGTGATACTCCTAATTACATTGTTCCTGAAATTTTAAGAGAAGATTATAGGGCTGGGCAGGGTAGCTTACTCCTGTAATCCCAGCACTCTGGGAGGCTGAGGCGAGCAGATTGCCTTAACTGAATGAGTTTGAGACCAGCCTGAGCTACAGCAAGAGGTTGTCTCTAAAAATCCCTAGATGTTGTGGTAGACGCCTGTAGTCCCAGCTACTCAGAAGGCTGAGACAAGAGAATTGCTCGAGTCCAAGAGTCTGAGGTTGCTTTGAGCTATGATGCCATGATGCTCTACAGATTTGACCAAAGTGAGACTCTGTCTCAAGAAAAAAAAAAAGGGAGAAGATGATTATGGTTTCAGTGATGACTGGTGAGTTTTTGGTGTTTGAGATAATGACAGGGATCTTTCCATTTGATATTGTGGGGAGCACTGATAACCCTGATCAGAACACAGAGGATTCTCTTCCAAGTTATTTTAGAAAAACAAATTCACATACCATGTTCTCTATAAAAGCTGCATGTATCTTGAGTATTCTCAGTGAGAATCCAGAGGAACAATTAGGTTGTAATCCTCAAACAGGATTTGCTGAATTTCAGGGACACCCATTCTTCTAAAATGTTGATTGAGATATGACGTAGCAAGAAGCAGGTGGTACCTCCCTTTAAACCGAGTATCTACAGTGAATTTGGTTTGGACTCCTTTGATTCTCAAAGTAGAATATCTTTGGGGAATTTGGTTTGGACTACTTTGATTCTAAATTGGTGAACAGTTCAATTTTATATATTTTGGGCAGACAGGAATTACAGATAAAGTCGTAAATCAACATATGGAAAGCATACTATATGGTACAAAAGACCCAGCATACACTTGAATGGAAAATTGCTCAAAAAAGGAAAAAATAGAACTGTGCAGAAAAGTACAATAATAATAATTTTATTTCTTACTGGCGAGTGAATCTCACAGTTGCTTTTTGTGATCTGATTTAAATAATGAGGCACTCATTATGAAACTTGTAAGCATTCATTCCATGTATTCTATGGATGAAGAATATATATTTTTCCTTACAATTTAGTATCTAGGAAAATAATTTATTTTCTAAGTAGAGTTAATTAACTATGCTCATTTTTTCCCCATAATCATATTATCTTATGGACCTTGTTTATGGAGGTTTTTTTGTTTGTTTGTTTGTTTTGAGACATCATCACTCTTTGTTACCCTTGGTAGAGTGCCATGGCGTCATAGCTCATAGCAACCTCAAACTCTTGGGCTCAAGTGATCCTCTTGCCTCAGCCTCCCAGGTAGCTGGGACTGTAGGTGCCCACCACAATGCCTGGCTATTTTTTTAGAGACAAGGTCTCATTCTTGCTTAAGCTGGTCTCAAATTCCCAAGCTCAGGCGATCTACTGGCCGTGGCCTCCCAGAGTGCTAAGGTTATAGACATGAGCCACCTTGCCTGGCTATGGAGTCTTTAATAAAGTAAACATGAACTTAAAAAAAAAAAGAAATCCTTCCCTACTCCTGTATTTTCTTCTAAAAGTTTTAAGTTTTGCTTTTCACATTTAAGTATTTAATTCTAAGTTGATTTGTTTTTCCCTTACGAATAACCAGCTGTTCTGACTCTGTTTATGGAGCAGTCAGTCCTTTACTCAGTGATCTACAGTGTCATTTCTGTCACATACCAGAATTCCATAGGGCATGGGTTGGTTGTAGTTCTGTTCTACTTCACTGGTCACTTTTTCTCTGTGCCATTAACCCCACTGTCTTAATTACTACAGCTTTATAGTCTGCATATAGGAGAATTATCTTTACCCAATATGTCTGTCTTTTAACTGGTGAATTTAGTCCTTTCATATTCATTAAGAAAATAATAACCCCAAGTTCAGTTTCTGCAGCAGATTACACACTGAGCATTCTGATTTTCAGTTCCATCTTTGTTTCTGTCATATAAAAATTTTTCATTCTTTCTTGGGAGCTCAGCTATGACTTTAAAAGAATTTTTGTTATAAATCCATCTGGCATTTCCCATTGTTTGTGGCAGAATAATCAGTTACCTTAGATTTTGTTTATTATTGTTTTTCTGGAATGGAAAATATTCTCCTCAACACTAACAGAACTACACAGAGAAGGTATCTTTTAAGGATTCAGATAGAGCAGTGTTTTTTCAACCTTCTTTATCTCATGGCACACTTGAACCTACAGTTAAACTTCCACAGCACACTTAAATTACGTTAATTAAAAAAAAAAAACCAGTTAAGAAAAAGGATATATTTATTGTGCTTTTAACTTCTTTTGAATATAATTTTAATGATCTTGAAAATTTTTCACAACACACTGGTTGAAATAGAGCATAGTCAGATAGAATGTAGTCCGTAGACTAACCTCAGCAGTGGCATTCAGACCACCAGGTTCAGGAGGACAGGAGAACTCAAGTTTCAGTATGAGGACTCTTTTAGTTAATGATAACAAAGGTGGCCCCAGAATTGCCTAGACATAACTTTGGCATGTGTAGGTTTTGGGTAGTACATAATCATTTAAGACAAGTCAGATCCATTTACTGTGAAATACTGGGAATAAGCCAATTATTTTAATATGTTATTTGAAAAAATAAATCTTACTAAGATTTTTGGTGGAATAAGTTTGACTTCTAAAACAATTCTTTGAGGGTTACTCCATGTACATATTTCATTGTGAGCAGATAGGTTAATAACATTACAGTGTTCCAGGGCCCAGAGAGGCTCGTGGAATTGTATGTCTGCATCATATGGAACTTTTGTTTTTTAACCTCCTTGAATGTTGACATCTTTTCTAGATATTAGATCCAACAGTTTAAAATGATTTGTTAGGCTGGGAATTTAAGGTTTTGAAACAAGAACGTAAGCAAAACTTATTAAAGAAACCTTGACCAGTAGACTACACACACACATATTTGTCCTTCTTTTTCCCTTTAATTATCCTTTTCATCTTCTCAGGTCCCTCACTTAACCTCTAGGAGGTTTTTGAGTTTTTTTTTAGTTCTTTAGTAACAAACACTATGTATCCAATAGACTTTTAAACATTTGTTAAGGCATGGGAAATCTAGTACCTGCTGGGATCTGGACATTCATTGTAGGTTTATTTGAAGAGACACAAATCAAAACAGATTTGTATCAACAAAAGCCTGCAGTATGGAATAAGATCAATTGGTTGTGATAAAAAAATAAAAATAGGTATTAGAAAGTAGGACAGTGTGTCTCTGGAAACTGCCTCAATTTAAATCCTGACTGATGATATTTAACAAATTATTTAAACACCCTGAGATTTAGTTTCCTCATCTATAAAATGAAATTTTAAAAAATCCATAGTAGCATTCAATACAGAGTCAGTTATAAGGAAAACTCACAGGTGATTTAGTTCAACTTTGTCATTTCCATTCTTTTAAGTCCTTAAACTTGCTGTTCTTTAATAGCACTAAGAAACTAACTTTGTTAAGAAAATGTAAGTTTCTGTCATTCCTAAAAAATTAAACTTAGAGATTAAATTTCCTGAGGGCTGGAGCTGAGCAGGGGAGACACTGAGTTAAATACTTACTATGAGATAGCCATAATCTAATTTAATTCTTTCGTCTAACTCTATAAAGGGCAAGTATTTACACTAGAGATTAAGCAGCCTGCCCAAGATTACCCAGCTAAATGGTAAAGATAAAATTAGATATCAGAACCAAAGCCTTCCTTTCCCAGTGTGACATGCTGCTGCCATAGTGACCTTTTTTTAATCTTTAAAAAACTAATATTATAACTCCTTAGGTGTATATGTAGATAATATATATTGTTACAGAAGGATTTTGTTCAGTGACTATTTGAGCGCTTATATGCTTAATACTGTTCTAGATAGTAAGTATATACAAATGAAGAAACAGAATTAAGAAATAAAATTGATAAGAAAATAGCAAGTAATGGCGGATACTACAATAAAAATGAACAATGTGAGAGTAACTGAGGGCCTAATCTAGGCCTTTTCTAAGGCTAGACCTTTTCTGAGCACGTGACATGTAAGCCGACATCTGATTGTTGAAAGGGGGCAAGATACGCAAAAAGCAGAGGTGTAGGCATTTGGTTAGAGTTCACACAGGGGCCACAAGGCCAGCAAGAACAGGAGATATTCAGGGAACAGGAAGAAGGCAAGCATGGCTGGAACACAGAGATAAATGGTTCCCAGAATATGTCATGTCTTACAGCTTTGGCAAACATTCTGATTATTATAACTGCTTTGGGCAGTCAATGGAGGATTTGAAGCAGGGAAGTAACATAACCTAAGTTAAAGTTTAAGAAATTGCACTGGCTGCTATGTGGAGATTGGATTGTAAAGGGCAGGAGTGGAGGCAAGGAGACCAGTGAGGAGACTGTTGTAACCCAGGAAATGGTAGTGGATTGGACTAGGATGGGAGCAGTAGAAATAGAGAGAAGCAGACGGATTTAGGATTTGTTCTGGAATTAAAATTGGCAGGCCTTGCTTCTGCATTGAGAGTGGGGGAGGAAAAGGAAAGAAAAGAATCAAAGATTACTCCTACATATTTTTACTTGAGCAACAGGATATTGGGGGAACAAGTTGCCATTCTTTGAAATGGGTAGGATTGGGGAGGGAAACTCGTTAGTTCTATGTTGGAGTCCCAGTAGATTTCCAAATAGAGGTTTCAAGTGGACTGTTGGCTGAATAATCTAGTCTAGGGTTCAGGGGAGAAGTACAAATTGGGGAATCATCAGCATATAGGTGGTATTTAAAACCATGGGATGATTACATATGGAACCATAGTAGATAGAGAAAGAAAAGGTCACAACAATTATTTTGTTTGCAAGTCCAATAAACAGCTTATGAGGTGAGAAATCTAATAAAAGATGTGGTATCTTGAAAGCCGAGTGAAGAAAATATTTCAAGAATCTAATGCTATTGGGAGCTCAAATGAAATGAAGACTGAGAAATGACCCTTGGATTTGGCAAATTGGAGGTTTTTAATGACTTTAGGGAGCAGTCATTGGCACAGTTGGAATTGACACCTGGTTGAAGTTGGGTGAGGAGAGAATGGGTGAGAGAAATGGAGACAATGAGTATAGATAATTCTTCTAAAAATTTCTGCTGTGAAAAACAAAAAGTGGGATCATAACTAGAGGGGACTGAGGGGCCAAGTTAGGTAGGTTGGTTTTTGCTTTAAATTTTACTGGCAAGTATTTTGCTGCAAAGTCAGCCCTTCTTTCTTTTAGTACCTGACCTACAGACTTGGGGTTTCATATGTCTTAATATTAACTGAAAACTACACCTAGGAGCCTTCCAGCTTTCCCTGCATATCTGAGAGCCAGTCATAACAGGAACAGGAGGAATTCCCACAATAAGGTACATGTTACTTCGATAATCCCTGCTCTGTTCCTCTCTTGTCAGGCTCTGGGGAAATAGGATTATCACTCCTGGTCCCTCTTCCAAACTGCTGGCAGTCTGAAGTCTGTATTTGGCCTGGGCCTTGAATAAGGAAGGAAGAGCTTTTCACCAGAAAAAAGTGCCCCAATCACAGAGGCATCACACTGAGCAGGGTAGGGACCTGTGTGGGGGCTTAACGGAGCCAGCCAGTGGTGGGCAGAGGTGGGGAGATACAGGGGTTCTTTCCAACAATTTAAACTTGCTTAAGGAACAAAACCAGGCTGTTTACTGAGTTCCTTACCTGGTAATCAGATGATTCTTCTAAATGAGAAGAAAAGAAGTAGTACAAATTTCCCAAAATTGAGTCTTTGTGGGCTTATGCTTGCAAACAGTAGCCTTTTCAAGGTGTATACTGTGAGCCCTAAATTTGCCTTCTCACTCAGAAGAAAGTAAGGTCCAAAATTTCCCTCATTGTTTCACCTCTTAGAATAAAGCATGCAGTCAGTGTAATTGTTACATTCAGCTATCTATTTAAGGTAACACAGGAAATTAGCAGTGCATTTTCAAGAAAAGCTGATTACCATCTATAATTAGTAATCATCTAAAAACATCAGTTAGTATGAGCATTGGCAGTGGTCAGAGACACAGTAAATGAAAAAGGGGGAAAACATCCATCGTTGAAAATATATTACTCCATACTGGTAGAATACATTACTGGTAGAATACGTCAATTTAAATTATTTTGGAATTTATCACTCAAGATATAGTGTTCTATCCTGTACCCAAAATGTTCCACTCTCATTTTTTCCCAGATGTGGAATGTTGCATATTAAGTCATACTTCTTCTGAGACTCAGTGGAAACAGATAGCTTACAGTTTCACATTCAAGGCAAACAGCTTTCTGTGAGGCTGCTGTTGGCCTTGTGAGGCTACTCAGAGCCTGGGTCCTTGCATTTAAGGGGAACTTCAGATGAAGGCTTTATTCAGGGCTCTCCCAAAAGCCACTATCTTCATCCTGACCATGGATTCAGTAAGGTTTCCCATCGGTATTTTCTGTATCAAGAGGGTAGGTTAAAAACCGAAATATAGCCAGTGGTACTTCACACCTGCTGCAGGTTTTGTTTTTAAGCAAGGGGTTTATCTTGCTGTAGTGGTTGAACCATTGCCTGAATTTTAAAAGCTGATGTTTGGGAGTCTAACTAAAGAAAGTTAGATGAATAAGTCTAAGGATTTTAGGAAATTTGTTTAATAGTTTTAAAGGGTCTTATCTAGAAAAAAAGGTCACTTTTAAAAGTATAATTCAAATTTGGCCAATTAGGGATTTTGAGTTTTGCTGCATGATAAAAGTTGTTGTTAGTTTGGAAAGTGATACTCAGTGGAATATACCATTTCCCTTATGCAGGAGGGCTTCTGCTAGCCCAAATGTAGGGACATAAGAAGCTCCATAGTGATAAGTAGGGTGGAGTATCCAATGTAATAATGGATAATAATGGTCATAGCCAACTTTTCAGCACGTTTGGTACAGTTTTGGGTTTTTATTATATTATATTTTATTTTATATTTTTGAGACAGAGTCTCACTATGTCGCCTTCCATAGAGTGCATGGCATCACAGCTCACAGCAACCTCAAACTCTTGGGCTTAAGCGATTCTCTTGCCTCAGCCTCCCAGTAGCTGGGACTACAGGCGCCCACCAAAACACCTGGCTATTTTTTTGTTGTAGTTGTAGTTGTTTGGCAGGGCTGGGCCGGGTTTGAACCCACCAGCCCTGGTGTATGTGGCCGGCGCCCTGGCCGCTGTGGTACAGATGCTGAGCTGGTACAGTTTTAAATATAAGGGTGAGGATGATACGTGTATAGTGTTAGAAAATGTCTTTTGGGGCTTGGTGCCTGTGGCACAGTTGTTACAGCACCAGCCACATACACTGAGGCTGGCAGGTTTGAACCTGGCCTAGGCCAGCTAAACAATGACAACTGCAACAAAAAATAGCTAGGCATTGTGGCGGGTGCCTATGGTCCCAGCTACTTGGGAGGCTGAGGCAAGAGAATCGCTTAAGCCCAAGAGTTGTAGTTGCTGTGAGCTGCGATTCCACAGTACTCTACCAAGGGTGACACAGTGATACTCTGTCTCAAAAAAAAAAAAAAAAGGAAAAGAAAATGTTTTTTGGGCCGAACATGGTGGCCCACTCCTGTAATCCTCGCAGTCTGGGAGGCTGAAGATTGCTTGAGGTCAGGAGTTCTATACCAGCCTGAGCAAGAGCAAGATCTTGTCTCTAAAAATAGCTGGGTATTGTGGTGGGCACCTATAGTCCCAGCTACTCAGGATGCTGAGGCAAGAAAATCACTTAAGCCCAAGAGTTTGATGTTGCTGTGAGCTATGATGTTACTGCACTCTACCAAGGGTGTCAAATTGAGACTGTCTCAAAAAACAAAAGTCTTTTGTAGTTATAATCTTTACTGCTTTTTTTTTTTTTTTTTTTTTTTTTGTAGAGACAGAGTCTCACATACCGCCCTCAGGTAGAGTGCCGTGGCATCACACAGCTCACAGCAACCTCTAACTCTTGGGCTTACATGATTCTCTTGCCTCAGCCTCCCGAGCAGCTGGGACTACAGGCGCCTGCCACAACGCCCGGCTATTTTTTTTGTTGTTGTTGTTGCAATTTGGCCGGGGCTGGGTTTGAACCCGCCACCCTCGGCATATGGGGCCGGCGCCCTACTCACTGAGCCACAGGCGCCACCCATCTTTACTGCTTTTTTCCCCAACTTAATTTTCATTAACTTAACAGTTTTTACCATACTTCTGAACTAGGATGTATGATTTTTAGAAAGCATATTTGTATTTGGCCCTTGCAATTAATGTTTTATTCAGTGAAATAGCATGAGACTATGGGGGAAACCAGTTCAAGATTTGACATTTTATGTGCACTTCTAAATTTAAGAATCACTTCAGTTTTCCACATGGTAACTAATCTTCCTCAGTAGGTTGAATGGGGAAAAGGCAAGAGCTGGGAAGATCTTCTCCCAGAAGGTGAGGTGTTCTGTGCTAGTGACTAAGTCTTGAAAAGATTAGAAAAATGGCCCCGAAAGCATCAAGAACCCTGAACTTCTGTTCTGATGCTGTTACATTTGTGACATCAAGCTGGAACCTGTATTTGCTCAGGAAGAAAGTAATTCAGAGGTTTACAGAAGCTTTTCATTAAAGGCCCAAATGTGGGAGGCAGTTGGATAGCTCAGAACCAAAAGGAAAATCATCTAATTGATGAGCAGAAGCCATGGTGCAAAGAGGTGCTGAAGGACAGTTCAGTCAGTCTGACCTGTGAAGGAGGTGTCCAGGCAAAGGAGCAAGAGGAAGTAACATGGATGCAAGCAGCTCCACACACTGCACTGAACCACGGCTGGTTGGTTGTTTTTTTTTTTTTTTTTTTTTTTAGTTTTTTGAACCAGGTTAAGTTGAATGCATTTGTTAGGTCCCTCTAATAAATGTGTCCTGCCCCCAAAAGGTGTGTCACACACTGTGACTCCCCCATTCCTTCTCTTACTCTCCCCCTCCCCCACCCCCCACCATGTACTAGGTCATCAGTTGTCCTCATATCAGAATTGAGCACATAGGATTCTTGCCTCTCCATTCTTGTGATGCTTTACTAAGAAGGTGTCCAGGCGAAGGAGGAAGAGGAGCATGGTGGAAGCAGCTCCACGTGCCACACTGAACCATGGCTTTTTTTTAAAAAATAGGTTTTTTTGTTGTTGTTAAGCAGGTTTAAGTTCATAGTAAAATTGAGCAGAAAATGCCTATGGTTTTCATATACCCCTTCCCCCAACACATATACAGCCTCCCCAGCTGTCAGTATCCTGCAGCAGATTAGTGCGTTTGTTAAAAATAAATATACTCCTTCATGGACACATCCTCTCCCCCAAAGTCCATAGTTTACATACAGTTCACTCTTGGTGTTGGTTTTGACAAATGTTTAATGACGTGTATCCACCGTTATGGTATCATATAAAATAGCTTCACGGGCATGTCTTTTTGTTCATTCTAGCCTTGTGATACCTCCTTTCAAACAGGAAATAATGTTTCACTGGCACAAATCACCTGTGAGGATCACATCATAAGACTTTCATAGATAACTAGAAATATAAGTACCACCAAAGACATCATTTTCCTCATAAAATACAATAGATTGTTAGTGAAATTTTTAGGAAATCTTTCAGACTCTTCATGAGTATTTTTTTCTTTCTTTTTTAATGCCGTAGGAGATATTTTGACCTGCATGAGTATTTAAATGTAAGAGTAATTTATAGACTATTATTTTCTTAGATCTCAGAAGCTTCTGAAAGCTCACTCTTTTGGGAACCAATTTTTCACAAAAAGGTGAAAACCACTTCACATGAGTTAGTACGTGCTTTTAACTGAGAGACACGCACTGCTCCAGGCAGGTGGTGGGGCTGAAGCTGAAGCACTAGCAGTGTTGGAAACTTGCTTGTAACGGTTTCCAGTCCATGAAATATAAAGTCTTTGCCTCAGCAGAAGGTCTTAGACTTTCAAGGTCATTCTTTACAGCATTTAATGTTAACTACTTGTAAAATCGGGGTGCTAAAGGTATGTTAAGTTAATTGGGTCACTATATGTCAGTCAGCAGTCAGGTCCTACAGGGTTCCTGCCCAGTGCCATTTCAGAGCTGCTTTCCCCACCCCCATACTTCTGCCAGGTTAATCTTCCTTAAGGTAGTGGTCCCTCTTCCCTTCTAATTTTAGGAAAGATTTCCATATGTGGCCTTTCCCATTTTATTGCCCTTTTTTTTTTTTTTTTTGAGACAGGGTCTCACTCATTTGCCTGGGTAGAGTGCCGGGTGTCATCATAGTCTCTGCAACCTCAACCCCATGGGCTCAAGTGATCCTCCTGCCACAGCCTCTTTTTTCTTTTTTTTTTTTTTTTTTTTTTTGTGGTTTTTGGCCGAGGCTGGGTTTGAACCCACCACCTCCAGCATATGGGACTGGCGCCCTATCCCTTTGAGCCACAGGCACCGCCCCACAGCCTCTTTTAAATAGCTGGGACTACAGGCATGCACCACCCCACCTGGCTAATTTTTCGTTTTTGTTTTATTTTTATTTTTTTGAGACAGTCTCACTTTGTCACCCTGGGCAGAGTGCCATGGCATCACAGCTCATAGCAACCTCAAACTCTTGGGCTGAAGTCATCCTCTTGCCTCAGCTTCCCGAATAGTTAGGACTACAGGTGTTCACCACAACACCTGGATACTTTTTTTTGTTGTTGTTGTTATTATTTTTTTTTTTGTGGTTTTTGGCCGGGGCTGGGTTTGAACCCGCCACCTCCGGCATATGGGATTTTTTTTTTTTTTTTTTTTTAGAGACAGCATCTTGCTCTTGCTCAGGCTGGTCTGACAACTCGTAAGCTCAAGCTTCCCAAAGTGCTAGTTTTTCATTTTTCGTGGAGATAGGGTCTCACTCGCTATGTTGCTTAGGCTGGTCTCAAACTCCTGGCCTTAAGCAGCCCCCCAAGCTTCGTTTTCCAAAGTGCTGGGATTATAGGCATGAGCCACTACGCCCAGCCCCCATTTCATCTTTTACTATGTTCTAACCAAACGGAACAATTTTATTCTCTTAAGACACCTCACATTTTCCTATGCTTTTTGTCCTCAGAATGTTACCTTGATGAAGTCCTTCCCAAACAGATGTAATTTTTCCTTCCTTGGTGCACCATAATATTGTGTACCACTTATACTATGAGCAACTAATCCCATTCAGTCTTATGTTACAGATATTTGGGCCTCCCCATTCTCCGTGACTATGTAAAGCACAGAACAAACTTCAAGGTAGACTTAGGTTCATTTTCATGAAAATGCCTAACTGTTATTCAACACTTAAGAATTATTACATTGATGACGTATTTTCATTTCCCTCACCATACCATCACATACAATATACATAAATACTATATTTTTTTTAAATGAGTGGTATCACAAGGTAGGTATCTTTTTTTTTTTTCCATTTAACATATGAATGCTAGCGGAGCCTATAGCTCAGTGGGTAGGACGCCAGCCACATACACCGAGGCTGGTGGGTTCGAACCCGGCCCAGGCCAGCTAAAACAACAATTGTAACCACACCACCAACAACAAAAAATAGTTGAGTGTTGTGGTGGGCACCTGAAGTCCCAGCTACTTGGGAGGCTAAGGCAAGAGAATCGCTTAAGCCCAAGAGTTTGAGGTTGCTGTGAGCTATGACGCTAACCGTACTCTACCCAAAGCAACAGCTTGAAACTGTCTCAAAAAAAAAAAAATGTGAATGCAAATCTTGCATGTTAATTTGTGTAAGCACCTCATTTCAAATGGCTATATAACATTCTAGAATGGATGTTACCTACCTTGACCATTCGTGAACGTATCAGGAAGCTTTTAAATGCTTCTGCAATGGTTCTACATTCATGAACGTATCAGGAAGCTTTTAAATGCTTCTACAGCTAATGCTGCAATATATATCTTTACATATAGTGCAAATCAGATAGCTTCTTTCTGATAGAAATGGAGTTACTGGGTGAGAGGTTACATTTTTAACTTGTTAGTACCCATTGCCTTCCAAAAACATTTATAAAGTATATGTTTCCACCAGTAGTTTATGAAACTGCCTATTTCTGTGTCCATATTCTGTTCTTGGCCATTTTAATTTTTTGTCCATCTGTTGCACAAAAAATGTTCTCACTTTATCATTTCCCTGTTTACTGTGTAAAAGTCCTTTCATATGTTGGTTATTTGTATCTCTAAGAATTGCCTATTCATATCTTTTTGCCAAATTTTCTCCTAGGTGTCACTTTTCTTGATTTGTACCACTTTTTCATAGATTCTAGATATTAATCCTTTTCACATACACGTACTTATTCCTAGTTTATCATTTGTCCTTTAACTTACTTCATAGTATCATTTGTGACTTTTAATCATAAGTAGTCAAATCTTTAGTCTTTTTATTTATGGCTCCTTAATTCTGTGCCTTGATTAGAAAAGCCTTCCCAATTTTAAAATTATAAAAATGCATTCTGATAGTTTTATTTTACTTTAACTTTTAATCTTTTCATTAGATTTTATTTGGGGGATTGACAAAGGGCAATGATATCATTTTTAACTTTTTCTTCTTCCAACTCTATTGAAACCTTTCCAACTGATTTGAAATGTCACAATTATAAATGAACTATATGTATTTAGGTTTATTTCTAGATTTTCCTCTGTTCTGCCAGCTCTTTATTCCTGTTTCAGTACCATGATTTTATTCTTTTGCATGATCTCTTCTGTATCAACTTTAGAGTCAGTTTGTGGGTTCCCTTAACTTTTTTTTTTTTTTTCATCTAGCTGGGATTTTTGTTTGGATTACATTTAATTTAAGGATTATTTTGGAAGAGTGAACATCTTTGTAATATTTAATCTACCATTTTGGACCTTTTTAGAATGTGTCTATTAAATCATTTGTTTTTCTCCTTTTGCAAGGTTTTATAGCTGTTTCCTCTAGATTCTGTACCTTTCTGTTAGATTCTTCTTAGACATTTACAGTTTTTATTGCCACTGTGAATATGATCCTTTTTCTATTGCCTTTCTCATTGATATTGCCTATTAGGTAATAAAAATTTTTGTTTTCTTTGCATTTTTTGGCCGGGGCTGGGTTTGAACTCACCACCTCCGGCATATGGGGCCTGGCGCCCTACTCCTTTGAGTCACAGGCACCATGCGATTATAAAACTTTTTACATATTTATTTCTGACCACCTTATTAGTCTTAATTCTCCAGTTGATTTTCTAGGATTTGCTAAGTGTACAGTTATATTACCTGCATAATCAATGACAAGTTTTTCTTTTCTTCATTTATTCTTCATTACTTTTATTGCCTTACTGAATTATTAGCAATTTCCAGGATATTATTTTAGAGTAACCACAATAGGCAGCATCTTTCTTTTGTTTTTAGCTTTAGGAATAACATTTTATATATTTTAAGTTAAATTTTATGCTTGCTGTGGATGTCTGACAGAGACATTTTGTCAGATTAAGAAAATTTCTAGGCCAGGTATAGTGGCTCACACCTGTTAATCGTAGGACTTTAGGAGGCCAAGGCAGGAAGGAGCATTGCTTGAGGCCAGGAGTTCCAGACCAGCCTGGGCAACATAGTAAGACCTCATCTCTACAAAAAAAATGTTTTAATTACCCAGGCCTGGTGGCATGTGTTACTGGCTGAGGCTTAGTAGTTCAAGGTCACAGTAGGCAATGATCATGCCATTGTACTGTAGCCCAGGCAACAGAGTAAGGCCCTGTCTCAAAAAATGAATAAATTAATAAAAATTTCTTTTTCCCTTATAAAGTGAAAAAGATTCTATTTTTACTTATTGAAGATTTTTTATCAAAATTGTTACCTTGTATATAATGCTTTTGCGATGTCTATTGGGATAATCTTTTTTTCTTTTAACCTACTAATGTAATAAATTATATTGCTTTTTTTTTTCTGTTTCATTATTCTTGTTTTCTTGGGATAAACACTATTTGGTCATAATATATTCTTTATAACACCTTTACTAAATTTGGTTTTATTTAGAATGTTTCTATTCTTTTTTTTTTTTTTTTTTTTTAGAGATAGAGTTTTACTTTGTCACCCTTGGGAGAGTGCTGTGGCATCACAGCTCACAGCAACCTCTAGCTCTTGGGCTTAGGCAATTCTCTTGCCTCAGCCTCCAGAGTAGTGGGGACTACACGTGCCCACCACAACACCCAGCTATTTTTTGTTGCAGTTTGGCCGGGGCCAAGTTCGAACCTGCCACCCATGGCATATGGGGCCTGCTCCCTACTCATTGAGCCACAGGTGCTGCCTGAATGTTTCTTAAGCAAAATAGCCTGTATTTTTTTTTTTTTTGCTATTTTTATTTATAATATTTTATATACTTGAGAGCTAGATGTATCTTGAAGATTTGATAACATTCACTTGTAAAACTGTCTTGAGTCTGGTGCCTTTAAAAGGTGGGATTTTTGACTGCCTTTCAGTTTTAACAGTCATATTCAAGTTAATATCCTAGCCACTTTGATCTTAGTCATTGCTAATTTCATCAAATCTGTTTTGTTAATGGTAAATGGTAATAACAAAATCTAACTCCCAGCGTTGCAAGGATTAAATGAGTTTGATTAGCATAGTTGTGTCTCACAGAAGGTAAGTGGTCATCAGTAATAACCACTATTATCATTGTTAGTCCCTTGAGGTAGATTACAGTAGTTACCTTTGTCATCCTCAACTCTTGTATAGTATGGTTGTAAACACCACACTAGACAGAAGATACAAGATAAGCAAATGGTCCAACCACCAAAGGTAGACATCAGCTCCATCCGACATACCCTGTGGGGGTTCTAGATCTCTCTCTCTGAACTACAGTGCTGTGTCTCAGCAGATCTCCCACAGGCCAAGATGAGCCACCTCTTGTACAAGGGAACCAAGGCAGAGACTGTGCATGCCTTGGACGTGCCTGCCCTCCCTGGGGCTCATTCTCCATGTTGGGAATGCTTGTTTATGTTAGTTATTGAAGGTTTGTAGCTTACACAAGAAGATACCTTTTCTAAAATGTCACTTGAAAAATCAGGATCATAATAGATAAAGCTATGGAAAAGGAGTCTTTACATGATTGGTCCCAGGAATATTTCTAGGAAGTTTTGGGTTTTTTGTTTAGGCAGTTTTTGTTTTTGGTTTTTTAGTTGTTGTTTTTTTTTAATACTTAGATGTTTTTATCTCTTTTTGAAAGGAGCACAAAATGTTAGGCTAAGATATATGTATAAAGTAGAAAATGGAGACTTGTATTCTAATCAACTAGTAGAATATGGTTTTTTCCAGTCTCTACTACTTCAGAACCCTTCATCTGATATTTAAAATGTATTTATGTTGAGTCATTTCTTTCTATTTGCTGGTGAACCAGAAAATCATGAAATGATTCTACAGAGGCAGTAGCATTACATTCAGTTTCTTTTTTTGTATATATCAGATAAGAGGCTTGCAAATGGAAGTAAGTCGCCTCACATCCTTTCTGTGGTGATGGCAGTGATGTTTGCCTTTTTATCACTGGTGCCACATTTATTAGTTCATAAACTTGCTTCCAAAGGACTTAAGGACTTAAGACTGTAGTAAAATCATGTTAGATTTTGATAGGCTACTTTTGTTTTTACAAACAATTTTTCTTTTTAGTGTTTAGAAAATACTACCTTAGAGACAGGGGCAGGGCATGCCAGGACCAAATGGAAGTACATATTTGGAATCTGTAATTATGAAGGCGGAATAAGATTTCAGCTCCAACTTAAGCCTTTAAATCACCCTTTCTGAACCAAAACTTCTGTTTTTGTTTTTGTTTTTTGTTTGTTTGTGAGACAGAGTCCCTGGTAGAGTGCTCTGGCGTGATAGCTCACAGCAACCTCTTCTTGGGCTCAACTGATTCTCTTGCCTGGGACTATAGGCGCCCACCACAATGCCTGACTATTTTTAGAGGTGGGGTCTTGCTCTAACTCCGGCTGGTCTCAAACTTGTGAGCTCAGGAGTTGAGCCACTGTGCCTGGCCTGAACAAAAACTTCTGGTTGGTAAAAATCTCACAAATCTGGGGGATAAAAGCACCATGAGGGATTAGCTTTTGGTAACCCTTAAAGTTCCAGAGATCCACTTACTTCCCTCAGACTGAGGGCCCCTTGGCTAATTAACTCCCTTCGTCCATTCAGCAAGTGTTCCCGCTTCCAGTGACCACGAGTGGAAGCAGTCATTTGAGTAAGTTATCAGGGCCGAAGAAGAAAGTCTACTAAAAATTCTATTTTCTGAAACTTTCACAGCATTTAAGTATTTACTTAAAAGGGTATTTTTGGTATCACAGAGGATGAAAATGGAGAAAGATAAATTAGCCTGGGGTGCTGAAAATATGCCTGTCAATTTTTGCTACTAGCCAAGCAGTGAGGTTTTGGTCTTATTTATTTTTTTCAACTTTTACTATATTCTACTTTTATTATTGAAAATTTGGGGAAAGTTATTTTATGATATTTATATTTTATATGTTACATATTTTAATATCACATACATATGTATAAATAATACAATGGTTTTCTTTTCCAGGGCAATAATGAAATTTCACAGTATGAAAATGGAGGAAATCAATAAAATTATTCGTGACCTTTGGCGAAGTACCTATCGTGGACAAGGTAATTAACCTGGTGTGTCACAAATGCTCTTTCCAAAGCCCTGTCCATAGCTCTTCCCCATATGACCTCTCATAATGCCATTATTACCTCCGTGGACCTTTTTCTGAACATCTCTTTGAGATTTTCTAAGAATTCTTATCTTGACAATATCTTGTAGTGAGAAGAGAATGTAAAGTTTTCTATTCCAAAACCTGACAGGACTTACATATTTGACTGCAGTAGACATTATATTTATCTGATGACTTAATAGGTTCTGTGAAGTGAAGATAGGGATAAGCAAACTGTGATAAGAAAACTATCTGATAGAGGAAACTCTTAATAGAGGAACTAAGAAAGACAGAGTTAAGGCTGAGGGCTGGAGCATCTGGGTTGCTTCTGGCAAGACCATTCGGTGCTTGAATCTTCCCAGCGAGAGAAACATGTTCCAAACCAGCCATTGTTTTCCCCTCTTAATGTCAACCTCACCTGCTCTCCCTAGGCTTACTTGATAATAGCTGTAAATGACAAAAGGCTATAGAGTGTAATATTCCTCTGAAATATTCCTTTTTCTCTGTCAGATATTGAATACATAGAAATTCGGTCTGATGCTGATGAAAATGTATCAGCTTCTGATAAAAGGCGGAATTATAACTACCGAGTGGTGATGCTAAAGGGAGACACAGCATTGGATATGCGAGGACGGTGCAGTGCTGGACAAAAGGCAGGTATCTCAATGGTCTAAGGAGCCAGCTTCTACAAATAATTCAAAGCGAGAAGAAACAGGTGGTGCAGTGGAAGCACCTCAGGCTGTCCCTGAATGGTGGGAAGCACCTGTTGCCGTGGGAAGCACCTGTTGCCGGGTAAAGTGAATTAAGCTCAGCTACTATCATTACACTCTCCTAAAGGTGACCACCCTCTCCCGCAGCACTATGTAAACTTGACTTTTAAGAGAAGGGAACAAGGAGGTATAGACTGTTGTTTCATGGCACTCCTTACCAGAATCAAGTCACTATATCATCAGCTATAAAACACACCATTTTATGTGCCACCAGAAATGAAAGGCAGTTACAACCATGAGGTGTATTCTAATTTCAGAGATCTCAAAATAGGGATGGTAGGATATGTTTCAGAATCAATGACATCATAGAAGTAGCAAGCCAAATCCTAGGCTAAGCTAGATGAAGCAGTCCAATAAATAAGAGAATCTCATTGAGAAAGTAGCTCCCCCTTAGGACTAAAGCCCCAGCACAGCATAGTCTTTGGCCTACAGTCCATCTGAAAGAAGGGTCTGCCAGAATCAGCGGCCTTGATACCCACCAGTGCTTCTGCCCCTCCCACCACATACACAAAGACTCAGCTGCAAGGCTGGGTCAGTTGGCTCAGGTGAGGCTGTGGGTTGATAGCCTACATTGGGTATGAAGCATAGAGCAAATCAGAAAAAGAAATGAAGTTTTAAAAAGTCAGAAAAGCAGGGCTTGCATTTCTGAGGAGCAAATACACAGGTTGTATCAGAGACATCATAGATTCTTAAGTTTTCTCTTTTCAGATTAAAGCAGAAGATTACATTGGATAACACCTCTAGACCCCTGGTTTTCTTAGTAATATTTTAAAATCTGAAATGGGTGTCCACATCATCTGAGTTATTTTCATAGTTTTCAATTTTTGCTTAAACACACACTATGCATATATGTACATGTTGTCAGCTCAGACAGATGATATCCATTTTCAGGCTCTGCAGATGACTATCTAAATCAGTCTACAAAAAATGTCATACTTGTATCAGTACCCCTGCTTGCTTTGGTGATTTTTAGTGGTAGTTATAAATGAGAAAATAGAAGGTCTAAAACATGGTCTCTTTAGATTAAAAAAACTTTCCTAGCAAAAGTAGATTCCCTATAGCTTTTTTAATTAATGAGCAATAATTATTTCTTTGATATAGAGACAAAGGACAAATAAATGGTTTAGTGGAGGTGGGCCTCTTCACCCTGCCAATTGCGGAGGCCCTAAAAGCCAGCAGAGAGTGGTGGTAGAGTTGACAGCAGTGGGATTCAAAGACAGGAAGGAAGTGCATGTTCCTCAAAGGGCTGAGCTGTGGCTCTGACTTTGCATTCTGCTGGCCTGCCCTGGGCATCAAAGAGAAGGTGTAAACTATTCTATTTTTTTTTTTTTTTTTGTAGAGACAGAGTCTCACTTTATGGCCCTCAGTAGAGTGCCGTGGCCTCACACAGCTCACAGCAACCTCCAACTCCTGGGCTTAAGCGACTCTCTTGCCTCAGCCTCCCAAGTAGCTGGGACTATAGGCACCCGCCACAATGCCCGGCTATTTTTTGGTTGCAGTTTGGCCGGGGCTGGGTTTGAACCCACCACCCTCGGTATATGGGGCCGGTGCCCTACCTACTGAGCCACAGGCGCCACCCGGTGTAAACTATTCTAAAATCAACAACTCACTAATGTCCTCCCACTCACAAATTCAGGGGGAGAGGGGATTTACAGCTCATACAAACCCAGTTTATACTTCCCAGAATAGTCCTACACTTTTAATTCTGTGTCCCTTGTGCCCTCAGATGGTTTCAGTTGGATCTGAGAGTTTTAGTATTAGTTTTGTAGTAACCATGAAAGTGCCTAAGAGTTTCAGTTACTTGGATTTCTTACAAGTAAGTGTAAATAAATAAAACCACACTTATATACTCCTGATACTTTGACCTCTGATTTTTTTTTTCCTTCTCTTAAAATTATACATACAAACATAGAAATTTCAAAATGACTCTAAGAAAGAAAAAGTCTATGTAAAACTCTGGAAAATGTGTCCAGATTTTCTAGCAAATCTCACTGTCAGGAAGATAAAATAGCCAGGTCAAGAATTAAGGTTAATCTTATACCTTCATTAAAATTATTACACTAGAACCTCCATCATTGACCCCCTGCCTACATTGACCTTTTATAGACTGGACATGCACCACGTGTACTTATCAGTACAGTAGGCCTAGTTCTTTATGTTGACCACCTCTGTATATTGACCAGTTTTCTACAGTCCCTTGATGGTCAGCTGACACAGGTTCTAGTTAACAGATAAATGGTAATAAGTTTCAAGCTTGTGATTTCAAGTTTGTAATAGCTGATGTGATTTTTTGTGGTCAGGGAATCAGCACAGCTTTGAGCTTTTTATTTTATTGGCAATGGTGAGCTGAGAAAACACGGCAGATGGTTCATCTTCTGGACAGGTGTAAGTATCTGTCACAGTGCTGGGCTCTTCTGAAGAGCAGTGGTTTACCTAACATCAGTGACCCTATGACATTTCACCTTTCCCTTCTAAGGAGATCATGCCAGGTCTGCTTGCCTGACTGCAGGGGGATGAGAATGTTTGTGCTGTTCATCTCATTGAGGGGCTTTTTTCCAGGTATTAGCCTCACTCATCATTCGTCTGGCCCTGGCTGAAACATTCTGCCTCAACTGTGGCATCCTTGCCTTGGATGAACCAACAACAAATCTTGACCGAGAAAACATCGAATCTCTTGCGCATGCTTTAGTTGAGTACGTATCTCACATTTGGGGGCAGGTGATGCTAGTTTTTTGAGAATTCAGTGGTGAAATGCTTGCTGTGTCCTTGGAGAGGACAGTTGGTGCCAGGCCCTAGGCTGTACCTTTTGATAGTAATCCTTCAGAGCCCATGAAAAGGAACTAGACTGCATGGTAAACAGCAGCCCCCGATACAGTCTGCACGTCCTCAGGTGTGTTCCTAGGGAAAGTCACTGTGAGGGGTTCCTGACTTGCCTTGGTTTTCCTGTAAGCCCACAGAGGAACCCAAATGCCATGCACAAGCATCTGCATGCCTGGTTAAGACATCTGTAGATGGTGGCAGTGGATTTAGTATTATCTCCCAAGCTTTTCATGTGTCAACAACTTCCAGGAATGACAGAGCTCTTTTTCAAAAAGGCCTATTAATGATGAAGTAGAATCCAGAGAGATCATATTGCAGACCCCTTTTCACCACATTCACCTGTGATGGGTACAGACTCCAAGGCGAGCCAGGCCTTGCCTAAGGACCATGCTGACAGAGGAAAGGCACTTTCCCTGAGATGGAGGAGGCACTCCTGGCTCCAGACAGATTCTTTCTAGCAGAGATAAACATTCCTGGGAACCATCCAGATAGCACAGTCTGGGCCAGGAGGAGGATTGAGCAGCACAGGCCTTCTTTCTCCAGTGCTGTCTCAGGGTCCTTTGTGGACAGCAGGGCTAGGGCTTCTGAAATCTCAAGTACATCCAGTTCTAGCTGAGAGGTAAATAAGTGATTAGTTAAAAGAAAAAGGTTTTCAGGTTTTAGTCTCATAGCTGGTTACCTCAGCACACAGACAATAAGCAAAAATGTTCCAGTACTAAAAATGTTCTAATACTCAGGTCCCCTGTGTGTCACAGTAGCGATGCATCTAGTGGGTGGCAGAATTCTAAGTAGACCCAACTCTTCAGGCAGTGTTACTCACCTCACCTGTAGTCTGTCTTTGTTATTTTAAATGTTTTCTTTTAAAACTGGGAAAAGTCACTGTGAGGTGTGACTTTTCCTGACTAACAATTCATGCAAAAGATTAAGTTAGGTTCCTATATTTGAACAGCATAAGTATTAAGGAAAACTCAGTATAACATTTCTACCTGCTTTAGTAAGAACTTCTGATCTAGAAAAAATTAGTTATTTTATTCATAGCAGTCCCTAAGCCAGACATCGGTGAAAAATCAGGCCATGTAACTCCCTCTATCTGGAGAGGAGATGGGGATCCTGTGCAGCTGACCTGAAGCCTGTGGCCACCCTATCCCTACCCCACTTCTGCAAGGCAGCCAGAGGCCCTGACACAGCACAGCAAAAGCTTGGTTGTCACACAGCGTAAGATCATGTGCCTAACAAGGCTCACAGTGGCTTTTTCAAATAAAAGGAAGGGTTATGCTCTTTAGTAATAAAATGTTCTAAATACATTGTTGCAGGATAATAAAAAGTCGCTCACAGCAGCATAACTTCCAGCTTCTGGTAATCACTCATGATGAAGATTTTGTGGAGCTTTTAGGACGTTCTGAATATGTGGAGAAATTCTACAGGATTAAGAAGAACATTGATCAGTGCTCAGAGATTGTGAAATGCAGTGTTAGCTCTCTAGGATCTTATGTTCATTAAATGTATGCCATAGAAACACAGGTCCTCAGACAACTGCTTATTTCTGCTATCAACTGAGTCTATAAGAAAATGTTCTTTAAAAGGAATGTATGTCTAAGATTTTGAATGTTTGAGAGGCTCTAAAATCATGAAAAGTTGTTTCACATGAAATTTGGACTAATTTGCTTGTTCTGATTCCCTGGACTTCATCCTCCTCTGGGCAGCCTCTAACAGGCCTTTGAGGTTCAACAGCAGCTCAATTGGACTCAGCTTCTCTGCTTCCTTCCGCAATACAGATGAGGTGTTGAAAAGGAGGCTGTCACTGCCTTGACGATTTGTGATTTGGGTATTAAACAATATATACGTCAGTGTTAAATTGTGATTCAAAAAACCGAGTTAGCAATGTTAATACTGAACATGACCAGAAATTATAAGATTTTAATATTTGATTCTGCTCTTAACTTAATAAATCTGCACAAGTGACCTCTCTCTCTTTTCCTCAACTATTACAAAGTTTAAGTAGTTGAATGGGGTCTCAAAGTTTGACAGAAACCTTATAAATAGGCATGTAATTTAGTATGTATCATTTTCCCTCCCCACACATTGCTGCTAGTCTTTCAGACTTGGGGCTCTCTCAACAGAGAAGAAATTTCCCACTGTGCACATCCACTTTTAGAAAGCCTTGACCAAGAAGGCGGCTTCCCTTCACTTGAGGCCTGATCTTCCCATCATAAAGAAGTCCATACCTCTCTATGTTCATCCTGGCTATCATCTTGGCTTTACCATTAATCCTGATTGCTCTTCAAGTGTACTTTCTAGTGTGAAAGGCAGTCCAGGCTCACTCACAGAGTCAAGACCTGTTCCCCCTGTGGTCCAACCATATCTGGAAGATCAGGCCTCTCAGTTTCACTTCAGATGCCGTTTCCAATAAAAGCCCAACCGTACTTTTCTGGAATTGCCACCTGGTATCTTGAATCCTTTTGCAAGCATTTCACACAGGTGTAATCGAGTCATGTACTTTTGAATTACAATGTGGAGTTTTCTCATTCAGAGTCAGGACCATATTGATACAATCGTGAGGCACACTTTTGTGCCATCTGTGGATCTAGAGAGCACACTGCCTAGACACCCTTTCTCACCCAAGGTTCAGAAGAGAATTAAGCCCTAAGATGCTAAGGTATTTGGACTAGGCTATCTAATGCCCCCCAAAAACATCTAGGTCCTAATTCCTAGGGCCTATAAATGAATGTTACCTTACACACCAAAGGGGACTTTGTAGATGTGATTAAAGCTAGGGATCAGGAGATTATCCTGGTGAGTCATAAATGTAATCACAAGTATCCTAATAAGGGAGGCAGACAGAGGTTGGACTACAGAGAGAAGGCAGGATGCAGAATAGTGTGATGTGCTGAAGATACAGTCAAAAGTGGCAAGGCAAAGAAACAGATCGTCGCCTAGAAGCCTCCAGAAGGAACCAGCCCTACTGACACCTTGACTTTAGTTCATTGAAAATGATTTTGGGGGTGGCGCCTGTGGCTCAGTGAGTAGGGTGACGGCCCCATATGCCGAGGGTGGCGGGTTCAAACCCAGCCCCGGCTGAACTGCGACCAAAAAATAGCCGGGCATTGTGGCGGGCGCCTGTAGTCCCAGCTACTCGGGAGGCTGAGGCAGGAGAATCGCTGAAGCCCAAGAGCTAGAGGTTGCTGTGAGTCCTGTGACATCATGGCACTCTACTGAAGGCGGTAAAGTGAGCCTCTGTCTCTATAAAAAAAAAGAAAATGATTTTGGATTTTTGACCAAAAATAGTGTGTTGTTGAAAGCTGCTAAGTTACTGTAGCAGCAATAAGAAATGAATACAGTATCCTTTGTATCTAATCAGTTTCTATGCATCTAAAATGGTGCTAGTTGTATACTATTTTTGACAGAATTGAGAAAATTACTCAAATCATTTTCTGCAATCTGTGGCTCACATGAAGAAATCTGGTTGAGAAAGACGCTCACCAAGCCCTGGATGAAAAAGCCAAGCGGTGGAGCCACCACTCCAGCCATCTGGTTCCTGTCTACTGCAAGGCCCCTTCTCATGGCAAGGTTCAGGGGTCCAAACCTTGAATCAAGTTATCCTTTTAGCTTTGATAAAGTAAAATTGCCTATTTTCTAAATTATCATAATCATGACAAAAGTATCAGGAGAAAAAATGGATCAGCCTCAGAGCACAGATCCAGGAGTTCCTAAATCAAAACCAATTCTAGTCATATATTGAACATACACAATCATCAAAGTATTTTTATCTCAAAAGTGCAAGAATTTCAGAAAATAAGTCTGTTCATAAATTACTATAATAAAGCCAAAGGGGAAAAAACTCTGACAGACACCTAGCACCTACATTTGACAAATTAAATAACTTTCTTAGTTATCTGTCATCAAATCAAAAATAAACAGTCATCTTAATAGCAAAAGATAAAGCATTTCTCACCAAACGTTAAAAGTAAGTACTGTAGGGCGGCGCCTGTGGCTCAGCAGCTAAGGCGCCGGCCCCATATACCGAGGGTGGCAGGTTCAAACCCGGCCCGGCCAAACTGCAACCAAAAAATAGCCGGGCGTTGTGTCGGGCGCCTGTAGTCCCAGCTACTCGGGAGGCTGAGGCAAGAGAATCGCTTAAGCCCAGGAGTTGGAAGTTGCTGTGAGCTGTGTGAGGCCACGGCACTCTACCGAGGGCCATAAAGTGAGACTCTGTCTCTACAAAACAAAAAAAAAGTAAGTACTGTATATCAACATGGTTCTGAAAGCACTTAGTCATTGCAACAAATAACAAGCCAATACAAAAAAAAATAAAGGCTGTGAAGCAAAATTATGCACAAATTAAAACAGACTCCCCACTTTTAAATCTGGTTTCCCCAAGTATGCAGCTTCCGTTGCAGCCCTTTTGACAGTGGCTGCTTTCACTCCTGTTCCAAGAGGTCAGGGGACTTGAAGGTGAGATAAGTGCCCTTGGTTCTCAGTGCTGCTTCTAGATCACTCCATTAAATATCCTGCTCTCCACCCTACTTGGAATGAATAGGCATCACAGTGTGGAGGTTACAAATGAGCCAAGATACCTACGCCTAAAACCTACCACCACCACTCACTGAGCAAGTTCCTTATCCTCTGTTGCTTCTGTTTCCTTACCTGTAAACGTGGGTAAAATGGTACCAGTCTTGTAGGGTTATTATGAGGATTAACTAACTTGATACTTATAAATTGCTTAGAACGACTTGGTACAAAGTAAGGAATATGTGTTTGTCTAAGCAAAACTTATCTTCAATTCACTCTCATTGCAGATTCCTTAGACCCCCCCCCAACCTGGTCACTCACTCTCCACTAATTTGTTGAAAATGTTAGCTTCCCATTCATTGTCACTCCAATACTAATTTCATAATCATTGGTGATTTCAATATCCAAATGATGGTCTACCACAACTCCCTGGCCTCTGCTTCCTGTTCTTTCCTCCAGTGAGAAGACACTCCATAGTCTTATTCTGGAACCTAGTCCTTTATAATAATAATCATTGCAACCCTCAGTTTGCAATGCACAGTCTCAGTTTTAAGCATCTCATTCTCCAGCAACCCCTTGGTGTCTTTACAATTCCTCCCGGGCTCTTTAACCCCAGCAATACTTTGACCCCCACCGAGGTTTCAATCCGTCAGTGCTACTACTTTTTCACAGTTCTTTATTTTCCTGATTCTTGAACTTCTCTCCTTACTCAGCTTAAATTTCATGGCCCAGCCTCCACTGCACTGGCCCTCTTCTGTCCTCAGACTTTCCTGACAACCTGCAGCCCCAGTTAAATCCAGCGCTGCCTTCTCCCTGCACATGTTTTCTCTGCTAGCTCCTCCTCATTTTCTGCCCTCTCCATATTCCAGTGCTCAGACTGAGTCTGTACCACTTGACCGCACTCACTTATTTGATGATCTCATCCAGTCTGACAGCTTTAGAATTGTCATCTTAGTTTGAGTTCTCTCAGAAGCAGAACCTGAAACAATGCGTCAAGTGAAAGTAATCAGTAGGAAATGAGGGGAACTGTGTAGAAAAGAGAAGGCAGCCAATGAAGGGTCTACCGTTGGCCAGCTGTTGGAGTGTAATCCTGCAGGGACGGGGGAATTGGCAAACTTAGAGGCCTCCCAAAGTTAACAGAGGGCTATTCCAGCACATGTTAGTGACAGGTTTGCCACACGCACTATCACAGCACTTTCCACAGTTATTTAAAAAACAAAAACAAAAAACCAGCAACCTTCCCTCAGAGGCAGGTAACAGCAGTAGCTGGAAGTTGTCAGGTCCTGGAATACAGGCAGGTTACTGACAGCTCATAGAACAACCTTCGGTATGCTGATGGCTCTGGTCCCAATCTCTTCTAAACTCCCAACTCAGATTCAACTGCCTGTGGACAACTGAATATCTATCTGCACTTAAACATCTAATAGAAACTTAAAATGACCAAAACCAATCTTGCTCCCAGAACCTGCATTTCCTGTTGGCTTTCAATTAATCGTAGCTGCATTCTTTAAAATGCTTAGGCAAAAAAACTATGGTATTATCCTTGATTCTTTATATCATAGCCCACATCCAGTCCTTCAGTATAAGACTGTGGGTTCAACTTTCAAAATACATCCAGAACCTGACTATGCCTCATCATTGAAACCACCACTGCTGTGCTCCAAGCCACTTCATCTACAACCTGAGTAATGACGACCTCACTGCTCTCACTGAGTTGGGCTACAGCCAGTGATCTTTTTAAAAGGCAAATGTTTCTCACAGGGGTGTGGGTTAGCCATTCTGAAACTTTTATGTATATTCTAAAATCAAACACATATATTGTAGATAATACAAAATGAGTGTCTTACCATTGGAAAAAGATGTTTACATATCAGAAAGTGGAAAGATAATAAGAACCTTGTTGGTTGAATCTAAAGTTGGATCAGTATAAAATTATGATCTTAATGTACAAAGAACTGCTTCCATAAGGGTGAATTAAAGACCACAAAGCAACAAGAAGACTCAGCAAAAACATCAAAATTGACTTTTTAGGACCTTTTAGGGGGGTTTTGTTTGTTTGTTTGCAGTTGTTTTTTTTTTTTTTTTGGCCAGGGCCAGGTTCCTCCAGTATATGGGGCCAGCACCCTACTCCTTTGAGCCACAGGCGCTGCCTTGACCTTTTAGTTTTTTTACAGAACTAAACGCTAGTGACAAGCCAAGGAATGTTTATTCCTTGAATAGGGAATCTCACTGAAACAGCTGAATCTCACTAGGAATAGCCCGTGACATTTTGCTCTAATTCCACTCGTTTCTCCCTGATTATGTGGCAGCCTTAAAAACCAACAGCCCTCTATGTACAGTATTTGTGAAAAGTCCTCTAATAAGCACTGTAGGGTCAGAAGGGATTTGGAGCCCCCCCAAATTTCCATCTGACCTATGTGGCAACTCACTGAAGGACTCTATTCTTGGCACCTGTCTTTATTTGATCTGATTCAGAGCTCGCTCTGCAAACAGCCCTCCCTGCAGGGCAGGCAGTTGCCAATGGTTAACACCATGGTGCCTGAGGGAGCAATACCAGTTGGAGCTAACAAGAATCTAACCAAAAAATTTAAAAGGAAAAACTGGGAAAGATGTTCAAGGGAGCGTTGAAAAAAGCATGTCCCTGAGAATCTAGAAGTCCGTAAACAAGGCTGTGTACACGCCTCAGAAAGACTTGAGAAGTTCCTAAGCTCTCACCCCTGTCCAACAACCTTGAGATTACTCATTCAGGAAGTGAAGGTTAGGGGACAGTTGTAAACCACCTGCTGAGGTACTGAAGACAATTCAACAAACACACATGCACACACTCAGCAATAGCTGTAAAACTTACTGGTTCAAAGCATTAAAGGAAATCTCTGTCCAATTATTAGATTACCAAACATTATGAAAACATTACTCTTAAGGACTTGTGGGGTAACCTGCTTTTGGAAACCAGCACTATGGCATCGGGCTGCAAGGTTGGCCCGTCCATCCTAAACAGCGACCTGGCCAATTTAGGGGCCGAGTGCCTCCGATGTTAGACTCTGGGGCGGATTATCTGCACCTGGATGCACCTGCTCTTCAGGGAGGTCAGTTTTTTTGCATTTTGTTCCCAACATCACCTTTGGTCACCCTGTGGTAGAAAGCCTCTGAAAGCAGCTAGGCCAGGACCCTTTCTTTGACATGCACATGATGGTGTCCAGGCCTGAACAGTGGGTAAAGCCAATGGCTATAGCAGGAGCCAATCAGTACACCATTCATCTCGAGGCTACTGAGAACCCAGGGGCTTTAATAAAAGACATTCGGGAGAATGGGATGAAGGTTGGCCTTGCCATCAAACCAGGAACTACAGTTGAGTATTTGGCACCATGGGCTAATCAGATAGATATGGCCTTGGTTATGACAGTGGAACCTGGGTTTGGAGGGCAGAAATTCATGGAAGATATGATGCCAAAGTTTCACTGGTTGAGGACCCAGTTCCCATCTTTGGATATAGAGGTCAATGGTGGAGTAGGTCCTGACACTGTCCATAAGTGTGCGGAGGCAGGAGCTAACATGATTGTGTCTGGCAGTGCCATTATGAGGAGTGAAGACCCCAGATCTGTGATCAACCTGTTAAGAAGTGTTTGCTCAGGGCTGCGCCTGTGGCTCAAGGAGTAGGGCGCCGGTGCCATATGCTGGAGGTGGCGGGTTCAAACCTAGCCCTGGCCAAAAACCACAAAAAAAAAAAAGAAAGAAAGAAATGTTTGCTCAGAAGCTGCTCAGAAACGTTCTCTTGATCAATGAAACCACAAGCTCAGTGTTTCTGCTCATGAAATCTCCTTTTTACTGGAAAACAGGAATATTGACTACCAAATCATATTTCAGGCAGTACAGCTTTTTGAAACAATTATTCATTCCAGTGATTAAAATCTATTGTGCAAAATGTTTTAAGAGGTTAGCATTTGGTGTGTATAACTCATTTTTAGTGATGCAATTTAAAGATTAGTGTGGTGAAATACTCAGTTTTTACTGGGAGACTTGATTTTTATAGAGAGTAAAAATAGGTTGTATTAAGGTTACAAAAATAAATGTCTTACTGCCTCACATGGGCATATTAGCTACTATGAAAAATTCTTTTGTATTTCTATGAAAAATTTTGTTTCTCAGCTATTTTCCAAATGCAAAGGAAATCCTGTGTTTTCCCTATTTCATGTCATTTGTGATTTGTTTATATGCCTGATAAAAGTAGAATGGAATTTAAAAATATAAGCTTGAGTGCAGTGGCGTACCATACATGTTCTTTCATGAGAAACATTTATTTTTCACCTTATACTTGATTTGTAAAAGGTATAAAATATATGTGAAGCCTAGGGGTTTTAAAATACAAGTATAGATTTTTATCAGGAGGTTTTCTTTGTCAAAGCAAGTTATTCGATGATTCCTTACTCCTGGTTGTCTTAATATCACCCATCATTCTTAAGAACATTAAATAATGCTGTTCGGTTAGCTCTAAGTAGATAGGAGAAAAGTCAAGCTTGTATTTGGAAGTATTATTTGATTGAATTCTGACTCTTCCCCTCACTAGCTGTTTGACCTTAACAAATCACCCAAACTTGGTTGTGTTTTTCTTTAACACATTTACACACAGATATTGAATATAATTATAACAACTGTGAGGTTGTGTTGAGGATTGAAAGAGGTAACATTATATATGTAAAACTTCTAGTACTACTATTTCTAGAATTTAGAATATGCTCAATACAAAGTGGCTAGCATTATTTATATGAGTTTATGTTTTGTGGGTTATAAAATACTTTTGATACTTGCTCATTAAATCTATAAATCACTCCTATAAGTGGTACTAGGTCAGGTGTTTAGTCCCATTTTAAAAATGAAGAAACTAAAACTCAGAAATAGGATGGTAGCATGGAAAAGATGCTACTGGCATAGGATTTCTGGTCTATACTCTGTATAATTAGAACCCATGGAAAATGGGTTAATAAAAGAAGCTTATTTTTATTTAAAAAAAAAAAAGAAAGAAAGAAAAAGAAAACATTACTCTTCATACTTGAGAAGTGGAATAAACTCCAAGTAAACTTCAGCAACTAAATATGACCAAGAGTTCAGAATTTACATAATTACTTCAGGGAAGTCATAGAACAAATCAACAACAACCAGCAACAAATTCTGGGGAAGAGGTAATCTGATTGTCAAGAGTTGATGCATTGTTTAAAATGTACAGTTTTCAACAAGAAATTAGAAGGCATGCAAAAGAAACAGGAACATATGACCCATAAATAGCAATTTTTTTTTTTTTTTGAAACAGTCTCACTTTGTCACCCATGGTAGAGTGCCATCATGCCACAGCTCACAGCAACCTCAAACTCTTGGGCTCAAGCAATTCTCTTGAGTAGCTGGGACTACAGGTGCCTGCCACAATGCCCAGCTATTTTTTTTTTTTTTTTTAAGAGATGGGGTCTCGCTCTTGCTCAGCTGGTATTAAACTCCTGAGCTCAGGGCAATCCACCTGCCTTGGCCTCCCAGAGAACTTTATAGGCATGAGCCATTGTACCTGGCCATAAACAGCAATTTTTAAAAAGTCAGTAGAAACTATCCCTGAGGAAGCCTCATCTTTATTAGACAAAGACTTTAAATATCAGCTATTATAAATATGTTCAAAGAACTAATGGAAGCCATGTCTAAAGAATTGAGGGAAATTATGAGAATATTTCATTAAACACAGACTATCATTAAGGAGTTAGATGTTATAAAAAAAGAACCAGATAGAAATTCTAGAATTGAAAAACAACATAAATAAAAATTCACTAGGAGGCCTAACAGCACATTTTAATCAACAGAAGAATTAGTGAATTTGAAAACAGAATTATTGAGATGACCTAGTTAGAAACAGAGAAAAATGAATGAAGAAAAATGAAGAGAGCTTCAGAGACCTGTGAGACACTATCAAGCATACCAAAACACCAAGCACACAAACCATAATGGAAATCTCAGAAGGCGCAAAAGGAAAGGAACAGAAACAATATTTGAATAATTAGTGGGCAAAAATTTCCCACATTTTATGAAAACATTAATCTTCATATCTGAGAAGTGGAATGAACTCCAATTAGGATAAACTCAAAAAGATTCAAACTTAGACACATCATAGTCAAATTGTTGAAGAACAGGAATATCTTGAGAGAAACAACATAAAGAAGCAAAGGACCCTCCATAAAACTAAGAGCTAACTTCGCATAAGAAACAATGAAAACCTGAAAGCAGTGAGATGATACATCTAAAGTGTCAAATGAGAAAGCCCACCAACCAAGACATCCATATCCAGCAAAACTATCCTTTGAGAAACTAGGGCAATTTCTCTGTCTTATAAACCAAATAAGCCAAAACTGAGATAATTTGTCTGGCAGACTTGCCCTACTGGAAATATAAAAGAAGGATCCTTTAGAATAAAATGAAAGGAAACAAGACTCAAATATATGAAGAAATACAGAGCACCAGTAAAGGTAAATACATAGGTAATATAAAAGGATAAAGGTATTTTGGTTTGTAACTCTTTTCCTACATAATTGAAAAAACAAGTGCACTAAGAAATAATTTTAACAATGGTGATGACTTAACAATGTATAAGGATATAATACAACAATACTGTGAAGGAAGAGGAAGGAGGGAACAGAACTGTGCAAGAGCTTTTGAAATAGAAATTTCATTGATATTCATCTTAAGATGATAATTTGTAATCTCTAGAGCAACCTCCATGAAATAACTCAGAAAACATACAGTAAAAGAAATAAGGGAATGAAAACGGTATACTAAAAAGTAACACAAAAGAAAACACAATGGAGGACTACCGAGGAAAAAGCTTAAGACAGAAAACAATTGGCAAAGTAGCAGACATAAATCCTGTATTATCAGTAATCTCACTAAATGTAAATGAATTAAACATGCTAACCAAAAAACAGAGACCAGCAGATTGGATTTTAAAACATCATCGGACCAGGTGCAGTGGCTCATGCCTATAATCCAAGCACTTTGGGAGGCTGAGGTGGAAGGATTGTTTGTGGCCAGGAGCTTGAGACCAGCCTGGGTAACACAGTCAGACCCCCATCTCTACAAAATATTTTAAAATTAGCCAGGCATAGTGGTGTGTGTCTGTAGTTCTAGTTATTTGAGAGGCTGAGGCAGGAGAATCACTTGTGCCCAGAAGTTTGATTGCACCACTGCTCTCCAGCCTGGCCACATTTTGAGACCCTGTCTCTAAAAAAACCCCAAACATCATCCAACCGTATTATATAGACATGTATGTGTTTAAGAGATATACTTTAAATTCAAAAATACAAATAGGTTAAAAATAAACGCATGGAAAAAGAAGAACCATGGAAACAGTACCCACAAGAATGTTGAAGTGGCTGTACTATATCTATACTCTATTAGTCAAAATAGATTTTAAGACAAAAGTTGTTACTAGAGACAGAAAAGGACATTTTATAATGATGAAAATGTGAATCTCTTACAAATACAAAGCAACTAATGTATGAATGCAATTGACAAAACTGAAGGGAGAAATAGGTAATTTGACAATAATCAAGTTGGGGGAGATGCCAATAACACACCTTCAATAATCAATGGAAATAAAGGAATGAAAGAGGGAACATTACTACCAGCCTTACAGATGTTTAAAAAAATACTATAATACTATGAACAATTGTATGCCAACAAATTAGATAAGCTAGCTGAAATTAACAAATTCCTAGGAAAATACAAGCTACTAAAACTGGCTCAAGAAAATCTGAATAGACCTAGAACAAGGGAAGATACTAAATTAGTAATTAAAAACAAATTTCCTACAAGGAAAAGCCCAGGCCCAGTGGTTTCACTGGTCATTTCTGTCAAACACTTAAAGAATAACACCAAATGTTTCAAATTCATCCAAAAATACAAAAGAAGGAAGCACTACAAAGTCAATATTAGACTGATAACAAAATCAGACAGAGATATCACAAGAAAGGAAACCACACAGCAGTATTCCTTATGAAAACAGATACTAAAATTCTCAACAAGATACTGCAGACCAGGCCTGGTGGCTCACACCTGTAATCATAGCACTCTGGGAGACCAAGGCGAAAGGATACCTTGAGCTTAGGAGTTCAAGACCAGCCTGAGCAAGAGGGAGACCACATCTCTACTAAAAATAGAAAAACTAGCTGGGTGTTCTGGTGGGTACCTGTAGTTCCAGCTACTGAGGCAAGAATATTGCTTGAGCCCAAGAGTTTGAGGTTGCTGTGAGCTACGATGTCGCCACAGCACCCTATCCAGGGGGATGGAGTAAGACTGTCTCAAAAACCAAAAAACAAAAATCAAAATACTAGCAAACTGAATTTAGCAATATACGAAAAGTATTATACACTAAAAGCACAGGCAACAAAAGAAAACACAGGTAAACTGGACTATATCAGAATTTAAAACTTCTGAGCATCAAAAGTCACAATCAGCACAGAAAGGCAACCTGCAGAATGCCAGGGTTGGGGGGAGTATTTGCAAATCATATGTCTGATAGGGGGCTAATATCCATATTAAAAAATGTTTACAACAATTTTTTTATAAACTGATTTTAAAATGGGCAAAGGGGGCGGCGCCTGTGGCTCAGTGAGTAGGGCGCCAGCCCCATATGCCAAGGGTGGCGGGTTCAAACCCAGCCCCGGCCAAACTGCAACCAAAAAATAAGCCGGGCGTTGTGGCGGGCGCCTGTAGTCTCAGCTGCTCGGGAGGCTGAGGCAAGAGAATCGCGTAAGCCCAAGAGTTAAGAGGTTGCTGTGAGCCGTGTGATGCCACGGCACTCTACCCGAGGGCGGTACAGTGAAACTCTGTCTCTACAAAAAAATAAATAAATAAATAAATAAATAAAATGGGCAAAGGACTTGGATAGATATTTCATTAAAGAAGATATAAAAATGGACTATAAATACATGAAAAGATGTTCAACATCACTAATTATTAAGGAAAAGCAAATCAAAACCATAATAAAATATACTTCCTGGTACCCATTAGGATAATTACTATCAGAAAAAGAAAAAGGAAGAGGAGGGAAAAGGGGAGGGAGGAGGAAAGAAAAAGAAGAAGAAGGGGGGTGCTCGCTTTGGCAGCACATACACTAAAATTGGAATGATACAGAGATTAGCATGGCCCCTGCGCAAGGATGACATGCAAATTTGTGAAGTGTTCCATATTTTTTGCTAACCAGTTTGATGAAAATACTTCAAATTGTATATAAAACCAGCACACTGTACCCCATGATTGCATTAATGTACACAGCTATGATTTAATTTAAAAAAAGAAGAGGGGAGGAGGAAGAAGGAAGAAGAGGAGGGGACCAGGAGGAGGATGCTGGTGAGGACGTGGAGAATTATAACCCTCGTGCACTGTTAGTGGAAATGTAAAATGATACAGCCACTGTAGTGGTTCCTCAAATTTTTTTTAATTTAAAATTCTTTAGAGTAAAAAAAAAAAAAATTCTTTAGAGTAGAATTACCATATAATCCAGCAAATCCAGTTCTGGCTATATATTCAAAGGAACTGAAAGCAGGGTCTCACACATTTATGCACCCACATTCATAGCATCATTCACAATAGCCAGGAGATGGAAGCAGCTCAAATGTCCATTGATGGATGAATAGATAAACAAAAATGTAGTTACAATGGAATATTAATCAGTCTGAAAAAGGAAAGAAATTCTAACACATGCTACAACATGGATGAATCTTGAGGACATTCCAAGTAAAATAAACCAGTCACTAAATGACAAATACTGTATAATTCCACTTCTATAAGGTATCCAAAATAGTCAAATTCACAGAGAGAGAGAAAGTAGAAGAGTGGTTTCCAGGGAATAGGGAATGGAAGAATGGGAATTTGTTTAATGGATATAGAATGTTTGCTTTGTAAGATAAAAAGCAAATTTGTTGCACAATAATGTGAATGTACTTAATGATCTTGAACTGTACATTTAAAAATGGTTAAGATGATAAATTTTAAGTGTGTTTTACTACAATTACGAACTTCGAAAGATCACACACACACATAGGCACAGACATATAATTATGTATGGGTTATAAACATGCATTGGTTAGTATGCATATGTATACAAAGTCTGACAACTAAGTTCTCAAACTTGCCACCATGCACTTACATTGGCAGCACTGTACAAACAACTAAGGTTTTGTAACCTTGGTCTATCAGTGCTCACAGTTGTGTTTGTGTTGACACGTAGCAGTGTCTTGCTGAGTGGTGTTCATTATTGTTGTTGCATGTTTTTGTGTACTGTCATAAGAATGTCAGAGTTTGAATTATAGTAATGAACAAACATCCATGAATTTCTTGTTAAACTTGGCAAGAGTGTAAGTGAAATCACGTTAGTCCAAGTTTATGAGGATACCTCCATGAAGAAAACAGCAGTGTACACATGGATTAAACATTTTTCTGAGGGGAAAGAAAGTATCACTGATGAATAGAGGTCAGGATAGCCAGTAATGAGCAGAAGTAAAAAATAACTCATAAAAATTTATTGAATTGTACATCAGAATTGTTGGTTGACTATGAGAAGCACAGCAGACCAAGGAAACATTGATAGAGAAATATGAAAATCTTAAGTGAAAATCTTGGCCAATAACTCACGGCTCTTGCATCATGACAACGCACCAGCTCATACAGCACTGTCTGTGAGGGAGTTGTTAGCCAGTATTGGAACTAGCCAGTTGTTAGTTCCAGGTATTGGAACGCCAGTTGTTAGTTCCAGGTATTAGAACACCTTCCCTACTCACCTGATCTGGCCCCCAATGACTTCTTTCTTTGCCCAGAGATAAAGGAAATATTGAATATGATGACATTAAGGACATCATGGGTAATACCATGACAGCTGATGGCCATTCCAGAAAAAGAATTTTGAAATTGCTTTGAAGGGTGGACTAGGCCCTGGCATTAATGCATAGCTTCCCAAGGGCAGTACCTTGAAGGTGACTGTAGTGATATTTAGCAATGAGGTATGTCGCACTTTTTGCAGGATGAGTTTGCAGCCTTAATTGTCAATAGCTCTGTCCACTGAAAGGGCTGAAGTGCAGTGACACCCGAGTGATAATGACCATACCTCAGATCTTAATTTTAAAATACCCTCTTGGAACAATGGTTGATTTCAGGTCTGAGGCAGGGAAAATATAAGCCCAGAAATTTTGTGTTGCCAGAAATAAAGAAAATATTCAAACAAGATGGGATTTGTTCAAAGAACAAAGAACCTAACCTGAATTAATTCCTAATGACCAAAGATGGAACAATTTGAGAAATAAAATTAAAATAGTATTCAATTATAACCCATAGTAAAGTTAATATTCATGAGCTCGTATGGATATAAACAAGTACTTAATAAATAAATGAATAACAAGGATTGTCTATAATAGAATTATAAGTAATGAATGTACAAGTAAGGAAGGAAATAGAAAAATCATTAGGCAAAAAACATGGTAAAAATTATTTCAGGCAAGAGTCCCTGATGGGTGCTAAAGTTAGTAGGCACAAATCTGAGGAGAAACAATGTATATAGGCTCAAACTATCTCCTCCAATGTATGTATTTATTTTTTTATTTAGAGACAGAGTCCCACTATATCGCCCTCGGTAGAATGCCGTGGCGTCACAGCTCACAGCAACCTCAAACTCTTGGGTTTAAGCGATTCTCTTGCCTCAGCTTCCCAAGTAGCTGGGACTACAGGTGCCCGCCACAACGCCCAGCTATTTTTTGTTGCAGTTGTCATTGTTGTTTTAGCTGGCTCAGGCTGGGTTTGAACCCGCCAACTTCGGCGCATGTGGCTGGTGCTGTAACCACTGTGCTACGGATGCAAAGCCCCCCAGTGTATTTATTAACTGAAAAAGAAAAGATAGTAACTTTGGAGAAACCTGACAGAAGCCATCTTTAACCAAGTGGTAGGGTCAACACCACCAATAAGGTATGTTGACGCTACAAACCCTGCACCATGGTGCACTGAGGACAGAACTTCATTTTCATCAGATTCCTGCCAAACTGAGAAACATCTGACAGCACACCTGATCAATATTCCTAGAAAGTGTAAGGGGTCGTGGAAGGAAAGAAGAGACCAAGGAACCGTTACTGACTGGAGGACACTAGGAGAATTAGCACCCAAATGCCTGCTGAGATCCTGGGTTGGGTCTTGAAACAGCAGAAAAGATGTCAGCAGAAGCACTGAAGAGCTTAGAATAAAGTCCATAGTTCACTTAATAATACTAAGTCAATGTTCATTTTTGTTTTTGGTCACTGCACTATGATTACGTAAAGTGTTACCCTTGGGAGAAGCTGACTAAGGGAAGATAAGTACTATTTTTGCAATTTTTCGCTAAATATAAAATTAATTAAATCTAAATTAATTAAATCTTTTATCAAAAAGGTAAATCAAGTCATATCACTCCTCTTCTCGAAACCTCCAATGGCCCCCGGTTTCACCCAGTCGTCATGGTAGCTTACAAGGCTCTCTTGGTCTAGACGTACTGACCCCGCTGGTGATTTTCCTCCCATGCTCCCCTCACTCCTCCTAGCTAAGCCAGCTTCATTGCTAATCCTCAACATATGGACATTTTTTTTTGTTTCAGGGCCGCTATGGTTTGAATGTATGTTTCCTCAGAAATTCAGTGTTGGAATTTAATCTCCAAGGTAATGGGGGATTCAAATGTCAGAATTTAATCTCCAAGAGGTAGGGCCCTTAGAAGGCCATAAGGGATGGGATTAGCACCCCCGTACAAGGGCTGGAGGGAGAGAGTTCATCCCTTTTGCCTTCCCCCATGTGAGGACACAGCAAGAAGGCACGGTCTTAGAAGCAGAGAGCAAGCCCTCACCAGACACCTATTGTGTGGCAGCCTCTACAACTGTGAAAAATAAATTTCCACTATATTCTATAGTCTCAGGTATTCTGCGATAGCAGCACAAATCAAGACAAGGCCTTTGCACTTGATTGTGCCTTCAGCTTGGAAGCTCTTGCCCCCAAATATCTGCACAGTCACTTCCTCTCGTCCTTCAGACCTCTGATCAAACAGTACCTTCTCAGTGAGGCCTGGCCCCACCATCATGCTCCACTCTGCCTTCCTCCTGCTGTCTCTTCCTCTCCATTGTACTTCTCACCACCTAACACGCTAGACGTGACTTGTTTGTTCATTCTCTGTCTCTGCCCAGAACACAGTGAGGATTCAATAAACATTTACATAATGAATGAACAAATTCATAACTGTGGCAATTATTAGTAATCATTCATTTAAAACGTCTCCTGTAGTAAAATGAATCTTTATAAAAGCAAAGTTTTGACTTTTATTTTAGGAATAAAGTATTTATCCTACACACATCCACTTACAAGAAGAACATACCAAGATATTATGACAATTACCATCTCTAGATTCTGGGATTATGGCAGGTTTTTATTTCTTCCTTTTTGTTTTTAGAGACAGAGTCTCAATTTGTCACCCTCAGTAGAGTGCTGTGGCATCACAGCTCACAGCAACCTCCAGCTCTTGGGCTTAGGCGATTCTCTTGCCTCAGCCTCCAGAGTAGCTGGAACTATAGGTGCCCATGACAACATCCGGCTATTTTTTTGTCTTTTTTTGTTGTTGTTGCAGTTTGGCCAGGGCCGGGTTTGAACCCGCCACCCTTGGCGTATGGGGCCAGTGCCCTGCTCACTGAGCCACAGGCGCTGCCCAGGTTTTTATATCTTTGCATATCTGCACTTCACACAATAACGTATTTTTGTGTCATCTTTTTTAAAAATGCAGAATGTTGACATTGGAGGATGCTTTTCATATATTTTAAATGAAAAAAGACAGTAAAAATCGTATAGTATGTTATCTCATTTTGTAACAAAATACAGATGTGCACAGCAAAAGGACTAGTAATAGCTATGATGTGTTACTAGCACCAGGTCAGAGATGTAAGATTCGTGTCTGCTTCTTATTGCTTCTCTCTTTTATAAATTCTCTACATTAAGAATAAAAATTCCAAGTAAAAACAGTGGCATGAACATAAATCCCCACCTCATAACCCACTAAAATGACAGTCACCGAAGTTTTTAACATTTTTAACCCACCAAAATGGGGTAGATGAAGGTGCAATAGCAACAGTGTTTGAAAGGTGGAAAGTGGACAGACAGCTGGCAGAATCCTAAACCAGCCACAGGGAGCCGAGACCCACTCTGATCTACAGAATTCTTAAAATGCTCAGGAAGTGGCAGAAACCCAAGGACTTCTAGAAGGACAGGGGTAAAAATAAGGAAAATTAGTTGAAACTTGGTTTAAAAAAGCAGCTAGATCGGGCGGCGCCTGTGGCTCAGTGAGTGGGGCGCCGGCCCCATATGCTGAGGGTGGCGGGTTCAAGCCCAGCCCCAGCCAAACTGCAACAGAAAAATAGCCGGGCGTTGTGGCGGGCGCCTGTAGTCCCAGCTGCTCGGGAGGCTGAGGCAAGAGAATCGCGTAAGCCCAAGAGTTAGAGGTTGCTGTGAGCCGTGTGACAACACGGCACTCTACCTGAGGGCGGTACAGTGAGACTCTGTCTCTACAAAAAAAAAAAAAAAAGCAGCTAGATCCCCATTTCCAGTCCTCAAAGTCAAGTGACCCCTTACCCCCCAGCAGATGAGATTTTTTAATCTGAACCAAGAAGCATTAGGCAGAGGCCAAGCACGGTGGCCCGTGCCTATAATCCTACCATTCTGAGAGGCAGGAAGATTACTGACCTCAGGGGTTCGAGACCAGTCTGAGCAAGAGTGAGACTCATCTCTACGAAAGACAGAAAAATTAGCTGGTCATTGTGGTGGGTACCTGTAGTCCCATCTACTTGGGAAGCTGAGGGAAGACGATAGCTTGAGCCCAAGAGTTTGAGGTTGCTGTGAGCTATGACACCACGGCATTCTACCCAGGGCAACAGAGTGAGACTCTCTGTCTTGGAAAAAAAGAAAGAAAGGAAAAAAGAAAAAGAAAAGAAAAGAAACACTAGGCAGAGTTGAAGGCAGCTGAACTATGCTGAAGTCAGGGGCTCTAAGTAAACAACAGATGTGGAGACGGAGAGCCCCACGTCACCCCTCTCTTTACCCTTAGATGCCAGAGTGCTGGCACCAGACAGGAAATGGGGAGAATCATTTCTGGGCAAGCTGACCTGCCTGCCAAAATGTGACTTACAGAAACTGGCATGGGAGGTCCCCCAATGAAACAGTTACTGGCCCTCCAGTGAACACCCCCCACCCACACACTTGCACTCAGAGCTCCTTATCTGCTTTAACATGATCAGGCAATCTAGCATCACCCAACATCCAGGGAAAGCCTGTAACATGAAAGAAAAAAATAAAAACTTTTTAAAACTTGGAGAAAACAGAGACTGCATGGAGAAGGAAACTTTAAAAATATATACCAACTTTCAGTAAAATTCTTAGATTGGTAAGATTAGATCAATGAAACAAGAACACAGCCGTATTAGAACCCATACACACATTCAGAGGAGACTAAAATATCCTTGGGAAGAAAGATAAAGCTATAGAAAATTCCTGGAGGAGAAAAAAAATTTAATGAAAAAATAAAGAGAAGAGGGCTAGGCACGGTGGCTCATGCCTATAATCCTAGCACTCTGGGAGGTCGAGTCAGGAAGATTGCTTGAGGTCAAGAGTTTGAGACCAGCCTGAGCAAGAGCGAGATCCCTTCTCTAAAAATAGCCGGGTGTTGTGGTGGGTGCCTGTCATCCCAGCTATTTGGGAGGCTGAGGCAAGAGAATCACTTGAGCCAAGAGTTTGAGGTTGCTGCGAGCTGTCACACCATGGCACTCTACTGAGAGTGACAAGACAAGTGAGACTCTGTCTCAAAAAAAAAAAGAAAGAAAGAAAAATAAGAGAGGGAAGATAAGAAAATTCAAGGATCAGTCCAAGAAGTGTATAGTCAGAAAATAGTCCCAGTAGAGAGAAGAGAATGGAAAAGGAAAAGTTATAAATTGTCCTAAGCACTCTAAGCAGTTAAAAAAATATCTTTTTATAAAGTGAGAAAAAGCAAGATGCAAAAGGTGTGTATGATGCTACCTCATATAGGACAAGGAAAAAAATAAGACCACATACCCATAGTTGCTTGTATTTATATAAACTCTGATAAGATAGTTATTTGTGAGGGAAGTGGAAACAATCCACTGAATTTTTTACATATATAGTTCACCCTTGAACAACATATGTCTGAACTTCAAGGGCCCGCTTACTCACAGATTTTCCTCCAGCTCTTCCACCCCACAGATGGGAAGACCAATCCTTTCCCTTCTTCCTTCTCTTCAGCTTATTCAACATCAAGACCTTGGGCGGCGCCTGTGGCTCAGTGAGTAGGGTGCCGGCCCCATATGCCGAGGGTAGCGAGTTCAAACCCAGCCCCGACCAAACTGCAACCAAAAAATAGCCGGGCGTTGTGGCGGGCGCCTGTAGTCCCAGCTGCTCGGGAGGCTGAGGCAAGAGAATCGCTGAAGCCCAGGAGTTGGAGGTTGCTGTGAGCTGTGTGACGCCACGACACTCTACCGAGGGCGGTACAGTGAGACTCTATCTCTACAAAAAAAAAAAAAAACATCAAGACCTTTATGATGATCCATTTAATGAATAGTAAATATATTTTCTCTTCTTTATGATTTTTTTAATAGCATTTTCTTTTCTCTAGCTTACTTTATTGTAAGTATACAGAATATAATACATAGAACTTACATGTTAATAAACCATTTATGTTATTAAGGCTTCTGGTCAACAGCAGGCTCTTTGTAATTACATTTTGGGAGAGTCAAGTTATATGCACATTTTTGACTATGCAGGGGGTCAGTTCCCTTAATCCCTGTGTTGTTCAAGGGTCAGCTGTATACAGTTTTGATTTTGGAGCCATGTGAATGCAATATCTATTTAAAAATAAGTAATGAAAATAAGAGTGTGGGTTTTTTTTTAAAGAAAGACAATTTAGCAGAACTAACATGTTTTCAGTTTGCAAGGGTCCACTGTGTATCTGGCACAGTAGATGCAAACAAAACTACAAGGCACATCACTGTAAAATTCAAAGCATGGGGACCAAGAAAATTTCCTACAAATTCCCAGAAAAGGGATGAGAAAAGAGCTGATACAAAATGGCTTTGGACTTCTAAACTTCTGAAAGATAGGAAACAATAGCACAGGACTTTCAAATTCTAAAAGAAAATTATTTCCTAACTAAAATTCTATTCTTGGCCAAATTGTCAAATTAAGTTAGAGGATAAAAACATATTTGGACATCAAGTTCTCAAAAACCTTACTTCCTATCTCAAGAATGGAGGAAAAAGTATCCAATGTACTCAGCCCTACTAAGAAACTAATTTATGGCTTTCATACGAAAGCTATAACCCAGTTATAACCTAAAGAATATGGGGAAGGGGGAGAGGGAGTGGAGGGAGCAGGGAGGATGGGCAGAGGGAGGGTGATTGGTGGGACCACACCTATGGTGCATCTTACAAGGGTACATGAGAAACTTAGTAAATGTAGAATATAAATGTCTTAACACAATAACTAAGAAAATGCCAGGAAGGCTATGTTAACCAGTGTGATGAAAATATGTCAAATGGTCTATAAAACCAGTGTATGGTGCCCCGTGATCAAATTAATGTACACAGTTATGATTTAATAATTAAAAAAAACCTTACTTCCTGCACACCCTTTATTAGAAGCTATCCGAGATGTGTTACCATGAGAGGAAAGATCAAAAACTAGGAGAGGCACCAGGACAAAGGTGACAGGAGACCTCAGGATGACAACTGTGCAGCAAGGTCAGAGGACAGCTGCATATCAGAGCAGGTCAGAAGGCTCCAGGGGACAGTTTTTTTTTTTTAGAGACAGACTCTCACTTTGTCGCCCTCAGTAGAGTGCTGTGGCTTCACAGCTCACAGGAACCTCCAGTTCTTGGGCTTAGGCAATTCTCTTGCCTCAGTCTCCCGAGTAGCTAGGACTACAGGCACCTGCCACAATGCTCCACCATTTTTTTGTTGTTGTTGCAGTTTGGCCAGGGCTGGGTTTGAACCCGACATTCTCAGTATATGGGGCTAGTGCCCTACTCACTGAGCCACAGGTGCCGTCCCAGGGGACATTTTCTTAGGAAGATGAAATTGTGAGCGTAACAGATCTAACCAGATCTCTTGAGAGATTTATATAAGCAGCTGAGAGTTTAGGGTTAAATCACTGAAAGGAAAATAGAAAACTAAGCAAATGGTAAAACAATTATTAACTCCAAAGGAAGAATGTTTTGAAGGAAAATAAAAGTAATCATAGTTAACCACATGTTTCAGTTGTGAATATATTAGTATAATTATATAAACAGTAAACAAGGATTTTCATTGACCCAAATTATGATCTATCTACATTAGTAGGATGAGAAAAAAGGAAGGGTGAAAGTGGAGGAAGGATGGCAAGGAAGAAAGAATTAAATATTCATCTACCAGGGGTCCTCAAACATTTTAAACAGGGGGCCAGTTCACTGTCCCTCAGACCATTGGAGGACTGGACTATAGTTTAAAAAAAAAAACAAAAACCTATGAACCAATTCCTATGCACACTGTACATATCTTATTTTGAAGTAAAAAAACAAAATGGGAACAAATACAATCACACCGCCTCCTGTGGCCCACAGGCGGTAGTTTAAGGACCCCTGCCAAAAATCAAGAAATAGCAACATAGTTTTAACGTAGAAACGTGGAAGGGGCGGGGCAAGGTGGCTGGTGCCTGTAATCCTAGCACTCTGGGAGGCCTAGGCAGGGGGATCATTGAGCTCATGAGTTTGAGACCAGCCTGAGCAAGAGTGAGACCCCCATCTCCACTAAAAATGAAAAACAGGCTAGAGGATCACTTCAGCCCAAGAGTTGGAGATTGCTATAAGCTGTGATACCAGAGCACTCTACCAAGGGCAACAAAGTGAGACTCTGTCTCAAAAAAAAAAAAAATAGAAACATGGAGGAAGGTGAATACCAAAAGAAACAGTTAAACCAGAGGTTCCTCTGGGAAGCAGGGAGGAGGACAGGGAGGGCTGAGTGTCAAAACGGAAGGATCTGAGCTCTTACCCTACTTACAAGCTAACCATCAGCATTCCAGTTTCATGGATGCTGGTAGAAGACACAGGATACACGAGGCAAAGATGTTTATCAGGCACAGGAGTAGTGGAGTATGGTTTCCCGCCCCATCCCAATTCTTTTTTTTTGAGATGGAGTCTCACTTTGTCAACCTTAGTTGAGCGCCGCAGCATCATAGCTCATAGAAACCTCAAACTCTTGGGCTCAAGGGATTCTTTTGCCTCAGCCTCCTAGATGGATGGGAATTCGGGCGGCTAGTTTTAGAGACGAGGCCTCGCTCTGGCTCAGGCTGGTCTCAAACCCCTGAGCTCAGGCGATCCACCCGCAGAGGCTCCCAGAGCGCTGGGATTACAAATCCCAATTCTTACAGGGTGGTGCTAAGAGGCCCTGTTGGCCCAGCCCAATACACTCACTGGGGCTCTGGCTCAAGCTTGTCTCGAACCCCTGAGCTCACGCGATCCACCGGCCTCGGCTCCCGGAGCGCTGGGATTACAAATCCCAACCCATTGGCCCAGTACACTCACTGGGTCGCATGGTCGGAGAGGAAGCCTGAGACTTGGGAACCGGAGTTTTTACCGCGGACAGTAAATGCGCCTGCCTTGCCCTTTCTTCCATGGCTCTGAGCCAACCGGTGCCTCCCACACAGAAGATGCAGAATTGAGACTGATCCCCAACACTGCCATTTTTCATAACCAACCTCCATTAACTTTTGAGATCTTCTGCACATGTTAACTTTCCTAAAAATAAAAATCTAGTAAGTTAAATAATTTTACTCACTAAAACACTCTCCCAGCCCTAACACCTTCTGACCAGGCATCTTTTCTTTGCCAGTGGAGACCCAGAATCCAGAAAATGGGAAATAGTCACCCCAGCCTTCCTGAAACACCGCCCGAGGAAGGGCAGCGCCAGACCCGGTAGGGCAGGCTCCCACGGCCCGGCCGCAGCCGCCGAGCTGCAGCATCTGCGGCTTGCAGCAGAGGCAGAACAGGCCGCGGGTGTCAAGTGCTCGGCTGCCCCGTCGCGGTGTGTGCTGATTACACTTGGCCGGGTGGGAGCGGAGCCCAGCAGACAAGAAATGAGCGACACGGACCCCTGGACCCGGCCGGCACTGGTGCGTCCGACGCGGCCCCGCCTGCCCCGCCTGTCCTCCCACCTGGCCGCCCCTCCGCGGCCTTGGCAGCTGGGGCGGGGCTGCGCCCTCCGCTCTCCCTCGCGCACCGCCCGGCTCCGGCCGCGCGGGTCGCTTATCCAGCCCATCTCCGGTTACATAAGGCCCCTATCTCCGCGGGCCATCGCCCGCCCGCCCCTCCAGCGCCCTGCTCCCACGCGCGGGGACGCTTCTGCCCACCGCTCCCGGCACGGCTTTTGCTGGTCATGGGTTTGGGGGGTGTTGACTCATACGGGCGGGGCTCTGGGGCTTGCACAGCCGGAGGTGGTTTCCCCGCTTCTTCCCCCATCACGGAGACCCTATGGGAGATGCCATTGGCTCTGTTGTACAGACGAGGAGACAGAGCCACGCAAAGGGGTCACCAGTCAAGCAAAGGCACTAGGGGGAAACGAGGGACGAAGGCTGGCTTCCGGGGGTCGGGGCCTGCAGTTGGGCTGGGAAGCAGCAATGTGGACAAAGCCGGAGGCTTCCAAGCAGGAGGGAGGGCTCCCTCATCCCTTGGAAGTCCCTTGCGAGAGGTTTGAGCCCCATTAAGGGGAGTACCGCAGGGAGCCTGAGCAGGCAGAGGGGGCCTGGACAGGGAGGAGCTGGCTTAGGGGAGGAAGTGGGTAAGGGAGAGATCTTGACATCAGCAACCAATAGGCAAATGCTGTGGCCTCTGCTGTAGGGGTACTGGAAGATTTCTAGGAAAATGAGGGAAGAGCAGGGAAAAGGTTATGAGCCATCGATCCTGCAGGGTGTGGGCTGCTCGCAGAGGCAGGAGTTACCCTCCACAGCCTTCATTCCAGGGGCAAATGTTGGTCCCACAGATACTGGTGGGCAAAGGTCGCTCCAAGTCCCAGTGACACTGGGAACAGTTCTACTCTCCAACCTGGGTTAAGGCTGTTACCCTGGGCCATTTAAGGGGTTCTCAGCAGGATGACCCATGGCTGCTGAAAGCCTGAGTGGGGTACCCCAGGTTGAGGCTGCCCATACTCACATTATCATCAAAACAATTTTAAAAATTAAGGGGGTCGGCCACGGTGGTGTGTGCTAAGGGGGTCGGCTACTCAGGTGGCTGAAGTGGGAGAATCGCTTGAAGTCAGGAGTTAGAGGACAGCCTAGGCAACATAGTGAGACCCCATGTCTTAAAAAAATAATAATACTGGCTTGATGCCCATAGCACAGTGGTTACGGTGCTGACCACATGCACCGAGGGTGGTGGGTTCAAACACAACCCAGGCCAGCTAAACAATGACAACTGCAAAAAGAAAGGGAAAAAAAGAGAAAAACTAAAGATCTCAGGAGAATCTGCGAATTTGGCTGGATCTTTCAGTGGAGACCTGGGAATCTGAATTTTTATAATCCCTCTAGGCCAAAAGAAGTGAAACTTATGCTTCTCATTTTACCTTGTTTGAATTTTGTGTCCAAAGTAAGTTTAAAAGACCAGTTCATTGAAAAAACAAAACCCTCAAATTCCCATGGCTGGTAGACAGCCACGTGCCACTGAGACTCTGCCCAGCACTTCCAGTGACCCAAAGAGGTCTAAGGACAAGAACTCAGAGTCGGGTCAGTGGTCCAAGTGCTCTGAGTAATCACCAGACAAAACTGCTAGAGCACGACGGACATTGCTGATGCCAGGATGCCCTCAGGGTTCCTCAGCAGCCCCTGGAATTAAGCCCATCCAGATCTTGGAAACTCTGCCCCAGACCCTTCTCAACAACTCCACAAGAAATCAAACTCTTTCCTTTATGCGATGCTGGATTTTCCACAAAGTAAAATCAAGATGAGTAAAGATGTGGTTTCTAGATAGTGCCCAAAAAAGCAGAGACCAGGGTGTCAGGCGTCACCACTCGGGCCTATAAAAGCTGCCACAAGAGGCCAAGGCCACAAGCCGCTCAACTTAGTCCAGCCTATGCGTCTGCTGCTCAGTCTTCTTGCATTGGCTCTCAGCTCCATGGCGCTGTGGTTGACCATGGTCATTGCTCTTACCTGCCTTGGTGGCCTTGCCTCCCCAGGCCCTGTGCCTCGCTTTACGAAACTCAAGGAACTCATTGAGGAACTGGACAATATCACTCAGAACCAGAAGGTGAGTATCAGCTGGCCAGGGTCCCAGCTGCAAGGGTGCTAGGGTGGGCAACTCTCAGAAAGAGGTCATGAGCAGACTGGGCCTGGTCCTAAGATGCCTGTGGGTCAGGAAGAAACCCCACGAAGTAGGGGCCAGGTCAGCTATGAGAGAGAAAGAGGAGCCAGACAAAGGTATTGCAATACAGATGGACCTATGAAGGGATTTGGCAGAGCCTGCAGGGACCACCTGCTCTCCTGGTCTGGCCATGCCTGCCACTGCCAGCTCCTAGTCAGCCATTCCTGAACAGAGGAAAGCAGATAAGGGCCAGCACCCTTCCAGAACCATTTTGCATTGGTCAATTGGATTTTGAACACCATATTGCAGCCATTATTCATAGCATCTTAGTTAAGTGCATTCTTTTTTTGTTTTTGTTTTTTGAGACAGAGTCTCACTTTGTCGCCCTCAGTAGAGTATTGTGGTGTCATACCTCACCGCAACCTCAAACTCCTGGGCTCAAGCTATTCTCTTTCCTTAGCCTCCTGAGTAACTGGGACTATAGGCACCCACCACAACGCTTACCTATTTTTAGAGACGGTCTTTTAGAGACAGTCTTGCTCTTGCTCAAGCTGGTCTTGAACTCCTGAGCTCAGGCAATCCACCTGCCTTGGCCTCCCAGAGTGCTAGGATTACCAGTGTGTGCCACCATGCCTGGCGTTAAGCCCATTCTTATGGCAAGATCATCAGGAGAGTCAGCTCCTCTCCCCACTAGTACCAGCTCACACTTTCCAAGCACTGATTATATCCCAGGCCTGCTGCTGGTGCTTCACCTGACATTTCATCCCTGCCCACCCCTCAAGAGGCAGGTTTGATGACCCCACTCTTCTGACTATGGTGCAGTGAGATTCATTGATAGAGGCCAGATTCAAACCAGACCTGGCTGACCCCAGGGTGTCCATCACCTAACTGCAGTATCCCCCACAGCAGAAGGCAGGGTATTTGATATACCAGACTTCCAGCACCTCCCATCTGATTTGTCTTGGCCCACAGCATCCCAGGCCACCCCTCTCTCACCCAACCCCACCTGGCCTTTCCTGCTGACCCCTGTCTTCCTTCCCTGGCTAAGGCAAGCTTTGAATAGGCTTGTCCCTTACCAGTGGTGTCACTTACTTTTTCTCTCTTAGCTCTAAGACCCTATACAATGGGTCCTGCTGTGCAGAGCAGGAAATGAAGCCCAGGAGTGTTGTGGGGTCTATGCTTGTGTAGACCTGGCTTGAGCTGGCTGGGCAGGCCTGTGACTCTGGCCAGCACTCTGCTCACTCACTGCCTCTTTGCTCCCTCAGGCACCGCTCTGTAATGGCAGCATGGTGTGGAGCGTCAACCTGACAGCTGGCGGGGTAAGGACCTATGGGCACTGGGAAGGAGGGACCAGAGGCTGGAAGCCTTGGACTTGTCTGCTCTGATCTTCCCTCACATGTCTGGGAGATTCCAAGAAAGCTTCAGAAGCTCTCTTCACACCCCTCATAATCTGGGCCCTTCCAAAAACTCAGACAACCCGCACCAGGCCTCTCAGTAGCCACCTTCCTGCACTCATAGCAGTCACCTGAGCAGGGCCTGACATGTCAGTGTTCCAGTCCCCACAGTACTGTGCAGCCCTGGAATCTCTGATCAATGTGTCGAGTTGCAGTGCCATCCAGAGGACCCAGAGGATGCTAGGAGGACTCTGCACACAAAAGGATTCAGCTGGGGTAAGCCTTCCCCCAAAGCCCACCCTGCAAACCCACTCCTGCCAGCCCTGGGCTCACCCTGGGCGCTCCAGGGGAACTGGCTGAGTACCTGAGGTGTGTGTTCACCTGGGGTGGGACCACTGTGGCAGCAAGGACATGGCTTTGGGATTTATAGGACCTTGGGCTAGTAGCTCCCGACTCCTACCTGACCCTCCGTTTCTACATCTGTAAAATATAAGTAGTAACAGTACCCACCTCATGGGGACTTTTGTGAGGATTAAATGAGACAGCCCCTGGAAAGCCCCTGGTGGACCCTGGTCCTCCTTGCCTCTGATGTCCCACTAACTCTCTGACCTCTTTGTCCTGCAGCAGGTTCCCAGCTCCCACATCCGAGACACCAAAATTGAAGTGGCCCAGTTCATAAAGGACCTGCTCAGACAGTTAAAGAAACATTTCCGTGATGCAAATTTCAAAGCCTGAAAAGCAAGCCGCATTGTTTGCAGGGGCAAGCCCTGACTATTTAACGTGTAGATTGATTTTGCTTTAAAATGTCAGGAATTTCTCAGGGAAGGGGGGAGGAGGGTTAGGGAGGGGTAAGGTTTCCTTAGTTTAGATCTCAGGCTATGCAACCTGCCTTCAGCCTGGCCAGCCCACCAACGCCCCCCGAGTGCCAGGGTTTAGCCTGGTGGGCCTCCTCTGTCCAGAGCTCTGAGCTCTAGGACGAGGGTTGGAGATGGCACCTTGCACCCTCCTCAGCCCTAGAACACGCTGCAGCATTACAGCAGGTGCTGCCCTCGCCAGACCGGGCAGGAGAGGGACCCACTGCACACAGTGGTGACTGAGGCAGGGAACAGCTCAGGCACATTCCTTCAGGGTTATTTATTATTGTGTGTTATTTAAATGAGTGTGTTTGTCAGTGTGGGGTTGAAGAGACTGTTGCTGCTGGCACATGGGGCCGAGGGCCCGGAGCCTCCAGGCCCCAGCACTAAAGCAGTGGGCGTTTGGAGTCCCTGGTATTAAGTACTGTGTACAAAACTCTGCTACCTCACTGGGTCCTGGGGTCTCTGGGCCTCAGCCAAAGCAGGGGACAGGAAAGAGGGCCAGAGCAGCCGCTCCTGTCTGCCTGCCAGCAGCCAACCTTCAGCCAAGAAGTAATTTATTATTTTTCCTTGTATTTAAAATTAAGTATTAAATATGTTAGCAAAGAATTAATAATATATAAAAGGGCAGCCTAGAACATTGAGGGTGGTGTGTGTGGACTGGGGGGAGGGATCATTGAACAAATTATGTCATTGACTGTGTCAAACTGAAGCCAAAAATAAAGATGGTTACAAAAAGGGCTGATCATGTTTGCCTTTTATTTGGGCCTTTGGGGACACTGGTCTGTGGTCTCATAACTCTAGGAAGCTCTGTGGGTTGGAGGAGAGGCTGGGACGGAGTGCAGGAGGAGGGGGCAGTGAGGGACAAGAACTGGGCTGAAGGAAAGCAAGCCCTTGGGGTAAGGGGACATGGCCTGGGGGAAACCCTCCATCTTGCAGCAAGGATGAGGAAGCTTGGGCTAGGGTAAGAGTTCAAGGAGGGTGTCTGGAGTAGGTGGAGACCTAAAAAGTCATCTCATGACCACAGCTCCTGAGAAGTGGCCAGCTGTGTCTGGCACTACCCACATACACCTGTGTCTCCCTCACAACCCTGAGAGGCAGATGAGGACTCTGAGGTTCAGAGAGCACAGGTGGCTTGCCAAGGTCACACAGCTGACTGGGAGTAGAAGCCATGATCTGGACCCAAAACTCACTCCAATTCCAAAGCCCACATACTCTTTCTGTCCAAATATCATCTGGTCTGAACACATTATTTCTAAGACTGCCATCAACTTGTCTGGGCATCTACCACTGACAGGAGGCTCACTACCTTCTTTTTAGGGACAGTCCGTTCCATTTCTGGACACATTTCGTCATTAGGGAGCGTGCATTTACCACCCCTGTGAACAAAGATACATCACTGATTTGTGGCCTCTAGACAGAGCATGTGAGAATGTGAGGAGAGAGCAGAGATCGAATGCCCTGGCTGGCCCCTGGCTGGCCCCTGCCTGGACCACTCTTCAGAGCGAGTCTTGCTGCTTCTCCCTTGGCCCTGGCCAGGAGCTGGCCACCAGGCCCAGAGGCCTTCCTATGCTGCCAGCAACTGTTCCACTGTGAGGTGCCCAGAGCAGAGGTGGCCCCAGAAGACAAGATGCCTTTGAGGTGGGTGGTGGGTCAAGAGGGAGCACCCTTTCTTGGGAGCCTGGAGCTCTGTGGGAGCACCCACGGTGACAGAAGTCAATGAAGCCAGATGCCCAAGAGCAGCAAGAGCTCACGGCTGTATGTCATCCAGGCAGTAGCAAAGGCCACGGCGGGGCGTAGCCAGGTGGCTGATGACTGCACTGCTGGCTGCTCAGGCTGCACCCGCCCCCCGCCTCCGCCCCACCACACCTCGCTCCCTACCCCCAGGGAGAGGCCAGGAAGAAGGAGCTTAACAGCACAGAGAGTAGGGATGCTCTGCCCAGAGAAGGGAAGAATGAGGGGTGAGGGGACATCAGCTGAGTCTCCCGCAGGCTGTCCAGGGCAGGAGACAGGAACAGTCCCCTCTGCGGTGCTAAAGGAGTTGCAGAATCTGTTAAATTCCACTACAATTGTTAAGGACCACCTTTGACTAACCACTGCACCAGCCATCTGGGCTAGTGACAACCAAGACACCACATACACCCAAGGGCAAACACCAGAAAGAATTCCCCAAAGTATGGAGGAGGCTGCTGTGCCCTGGGAGGACCTCCCCTTGGGAGGTAAGCCAGTGACCAGCTTCCAGGGAGGGCAGGACAGGCTCCAAAGTCAGGGGAGTGCAGTGGGGGTCAGGATCTCAGCACCATCTCCACCCAGAGTCTAGGATTTTAAGGCCAGAAGGACATTTAGGGATAAGTAATTATTTTTTAAAACAGAATTTAGGGATCCATCCTCCACTAGCATCATCTTTGACCCACGTCCCTTCCACCCAGCAAAAGAATTGGCCTATCAAAACAGAAGAAGGAAACTTTTCCAGTGAAATTCCACACCAATCCCCCAAAACAAAGAGACGGGGGGTGGGCTGGAGTCAGAGAGGGTCTCTCAGGATTGTCCCCCGACACTGTTCAGGACAGCCTGAAGGCAGGTGCAGGTGTGGCCGCTAGGTGTCTGCAGCTCACCACATCCTCAGCCTGCAGCTCTTGTCCCTTGCACCTTCGAGACTACCCCCCAGGAGGAGGACCTGTGGTTGCTGCTGCCACCTCAGCCACTACGTGGTGAGCTTGAGAGGACACGGGCCCTCCTGGGGTGAAAGACTGAGCCACAGAAGCACCTGCTGTGAGTGAGAAAGGGAAGGGGCCCAGTCAGGAAAGAGAAAGAAGCAGCAGCAAGCGGGTGTGTCAGCCACCCTGGCTGCTAGAGCGTCCCTGGGGACAGACCCCCTGGGGTATTCGTGGGTGGGGGGTTCTCTAACCACGTGGCCCACCTGCTTTCCTACACGAGGCGAGCCCTGAGCAGGCTGAGAGAGAAGGGACTTGAGAAGAGATAAGAGTGTGACTGAGTGGGAGGGAGATGCTGGGTGTGGGGCCCCAGTGGGGAGCCCCTGGGCACCGGGAACCCTGGGCCCAGGAGGTTTCACTGGAAGAGGGGCTGGGCTCAAGTGAGAAGCGAGACACCCGAGTTTCCGGTGAACTCGGCACCAAACACCACAGTGTGCTGCTCAGAGGAGGTGTCAGAAAACACTTCGAGTCACTTAGTGGGGTTCTCTGACGCTCCCTGCAAAGGAGCCAGCCCAGAGGACAGGAGGACATGGCCCTCATCTGGCTTCCTTGTGACCCAGACAAAGGCTGGCATTTACCCAGCCGCAAGCTTATCACTTTTCCACATGGTCAATGAGGAAGTATCTTTGGGGTATGACTGTCATCTAGTCAGTCAACTGTTAACAGACTCAAAACCTGCTCCTTCTTTGGCTGCCTGCTATCTAAGGAGGCCTGGCTGGGTCCATGTAGATGACGCTCCACACAGGGTAGCCTGGGCAGGACATGCTGGCCGGTTCCTGGCTGGTCCTTCTAGAGTACAAGCTGGTGTCAGAACTGGTAGCTGTGTCCAGTCACCCTTCCACTCACAGCCCACTCATAAAGCCCCATTATCTTTATTCATTTCTCGGCTCCACCCCAAAGCAACAGAGCAATGGTTTGCAACGAACTTTCCCAGATCAACCGATTTCTCAGCAGCAAGGGAGGGCCCCATGACGAAGCCATTTGAAATCCCAGAAGCAATTTTCTACTTACGACCTCACTTTCTGTTGCTCTCTCCCTCCCCGTCCACAATGCCTTCTCTTGTGGAAAGTGATTCTCTCACAGCCTCATTCAGAAACACCCCCAGCCCCTGTACTGCCTGGGCAGAAGCTGCCGTGTGGTCAGAGGTGACGCAGGCACCAAAATTAAATATAGCAACTCCGTCATCTCTGCTCTCTGCATCGCAATGGACAAGTGTTCGGGGGCCTGGACGCCTCTTCCTGAAACCCCTGGGGGAGGAAGGCCCGAGCCAGCTATGGCTGGGGTCCCCTAAGACACAGCCCAATGGCCTGTTGACCACACTGGCCAGAGGGACCATGACCCCTGTCCAGGTTGGAGCCTATGCCAGAAAACCTGCACTATTCACATCAGAGAAAGCAATTCTCATTAGTTACTCTTCCTTTTCCTGATCTGTTTCCCACATCTTCTACAATGGGCATACATTCATTTTCCAACAGGGGGACAAAGACAAATTTAATTTTAAAGAAGCAAATAATACATGAAATCAATGTCTAGTCCATGGAGGGAGCTGGCAAGGCTGGACAGGTGATGGGCACCTGCTGCTCTCCCCTGGATGGACTTATACCAGCAACACTCAGCTCAGCCTACATCCTCCCTGGGGAGCCTGCTCTCCAGGTGGGGGCCTGGGTGGCAGCACCTCAGCCTGAGCAGGAGGGCTGGTACCCTTCCCCCCAGGCTGGGCCCACTAGGGCCGATCGGATCCTGCATTGCCAAAGAGAAAAGAAGGTGCTCCATTCTTGGGAGTCGTCACCCAGCCCAGCCTGGGGCAGGGATGAGAAGAGTGGGAGTGAGATGAGAAATGTTGGGCCACCAGTCTAGCTCTGAGTTTTAAGTGACATCAATGCCTGGGGACATGTGGAGAGTTCCTGTAGTCTGCCTCTCTGGGGAGAAGGATCTTCCACCTGTTTCTCAAAGGAAAGAGAAGCCAGCCACCTACATAGCTACCTCTCCCCAGGCTCAGAGAAGCCGGAGTCCACAGCCCTGCCTGCCTGCTCCCTCCCTTTGGAGCCTGTGTGCCAGTGCTCTGGGTCCCTTGCCCAGTCCTCTCAGGGCTCAGGGCAAAAGCAGCCCTGACTTCAAGCTCTAGCTGTGCCCTTGACTTCTGCTATAGTTACTCAGGCCAAGTCTCATTGCCTCTCTGGAAACTGGCACTCCATTCATTCATTCATTCAACAATTATCGATGGAGCCCTTTACTAGGTGCCAGACCCTTTTCTAAGAGCTGGGGATCCACTAAGCAAAACAAAGTTATCTCTAGTGGGGAGGCGGAACGAACAAAAGAACGTATGGTGTGTGTGTGGCAGGGGCGGGGAGGGGGAGGTGGTAGTGAGAGCTCCCTTGAAAACAAGACAGGCAGGGACACACATGAGGGGAGGGTGGAGAGAACCTTTCCTCAGCTAAGGTCAGAACAGGGGTCTGGATGACAGGAGGGAGGAGAAATCTATTCACAGGGAGGAAAAGCACTCAGGGAAAGGGAATTGCCATGTTAAGGCCTTGAGCAAGAGTGAGCTGGGGATGCTCTTCCTGGCACTGATGGGTGGACACTGGCTGGAGCAGGGTCCAGGTGAGAGTTGCAGGAGCCTGGCAGGGTCCCCCAGACCAGGCCTTAACTTTACTCTGTGTGGAATAGAGTGACATGATCTGACTCACATTGTAACAGAACCACCCTGCTGCGAGCCAAGAATCTCCTGCAGAAACAACGGTGGGATGTGATGGTGCACGTGGTGGTGGAGGGTGAGACGAGGTCAGACTCTTAAGAGGTGTGAGTGCAGTGTAATGTATTAGATGCACATGGACCGTCTATATGTTATTTACATAAATATGTTATATAGAGATTAAAAATGTAACTACATTATACAAACATATATATTACATATTGATATATAAATATTAATATGCTTAAATTTTCCATCGACTCCTTAAGTTTTAAAAATCTTTAATTACACAAAATTTCAAAAAAAAGTAAATCCCAGGCATCCATTGCCCAACTTCCACAAGCAGCAACTCATGGCCAATTCTATTTCATCTCTACCCCAGCCACACACTCCCACGACATCATATCAAGAAAGTCCAACAGAGGGGGAAGGTAGTGGCTCTGGGGTGGAGGGTCACCGGAAGGACCAGCTGCAGGGCCTGTGCTAAAGTGCAATGACAACCTCACACCCCCAGCTGCACCCACTGCAGCAGGGTCACACTGCCTCATTCGGCCCCTTTCGCCTGGCACCTGCCTCACTGCACTCCAAGGCCATCTCATGAGGTCACTGAGTACCGAGTATGAGTACCGAGTACTGAGTACCCAGTACCGACTCATGGCTCAGTCCAGTGACATGCTTTTGCCTTCACCTGCCTCACCTCCAGGGAGCACTGGGTGCCCCTGCTCAGCCGTTTCTCCTTTTCACATCTGGTTCAGGCTTGGAGGCCACAGGGCTCCCTCTCGGGCTGCTGCACCCCCCTCCCCACCTCTGCCTTTCCACCTCCCAGAGGAGAACCGAGCTCATTTCCCTGCCCGCCCCACCCCCCAGCAGCACAATCTTTTCCCTGACTTGGCCACCCTCCGTGTTCTCCGCCCCCAGACTCAGCCCTTCCTGGGTTCAGAGCCCTTGGCAGCCCCCAGGCTTGTCCCCAGTTATCTGGCTCGAAACTGCTGTCTCTGTGCAGGGCAGTTCCGCAGGCCATCCCGGCCCACCATCCTTGACTCCTCACTCTCCCTCACCCCATGTGCAGCCAGTCCCAGGTGTGCTTAACAATGGTGACCTTGGACATGGCTCTTTTGTGGGGGCCCACCGTGTGCTGAGCACCACGGCAACACGTCCTGTCCATCACCTCATGCACTCTTCACACAAGCTACTATGAGCCTACTTTTGCAGGGAAGCCTGGGCAGGCCCCCCGGTCCATTGTCACCGGAGCTGGGATTCAAAATTATCAGGTCCCATGGGCCCCAGGACACCTGGTCTTAACTTGGACCCTGTGCTGGTGGAATGACTCTCAAGCCCACTGTCCCCTCACCTGCCCCAGGGACTCCACATACCCCATGACCCTGTTCTGCTTGAAGCTCACTTTTCCCAACCTCCCTCAAAGTCTCACATGTTTCATGACTAAGCCTGTGAGGACACGACAGGCTTCTGTGTGCTGTCCTGTGCAAGTGACAGAAGAGGAGGCAAGCAAGCTTCGTGGGGTTCAGAGTGGAGCAGGGACCACGGGGACGGCTGCTTTCCTCACCGCCCCTCATTCTTCCCAGCGCTCTCCCACACAGTGGGCTTGCATGCCTTCATTACTGATGCCTGCTAAGCTGGAGCCCAGCTTCTCCGATTAGCTACATGCCCATGAGCTGTGGGGGGCAAAGAGAGGCTGAGGCCATATTCCTGCCCCTTGAGCTGTGGGTGCAGATGGTGAGGTTGTCTTGTGGGTGCTGAGAGGCTTGGGGGCATCACCCTGGATCCCACATTGCAGCCTCAGGATTGAGCCACTGAGCCCCAGCCCTGTCAGACAGCCTGGGAGGCAGTGTCCTTCTTGTGGGTCAGCTCTTCAGCCTTCTGGACACAGTCTGGAGCCTGCCCCCCAACCCTCCTGATATTTTTATAAACACCTACTTTCTTGCATGAAACCCTTTTCTATCTAAAGCACCCACAGCAGTGTCTATTTCCTGAGATGAATCCAGATACACCGTATGAGGGTTGTGGAACTGCAACCATGTCTGGCCAGAAACAAAGATGGCAGCTCAAAGACCAAAAAGGAGACACGTCCAGGAGGGACATATGGGAAAACCCATCTGGCAAAACCTCCACCACCCCATCCAGACCTGGGGTTACCTATTAAGCTAAGTATCCCAGTCATTCAACCCAAACTATAATTCATAGTAATAACTAATAGTGCTATCACATAGCACCCACTGTGAGCCAAAAACTATGCTAAGTACTTTAAGACCTAAATGAATCTATTCCTCAGAGCAACCTTATGAGACATGTATAACCATCACCCAAGGTCACAAAACAAGGAAGCAGAGAGGCCTGATGGCCCATCTGGGCCCAGGGTCCGTTCTCCTAACCACCCTGTGCTATGGAGCCTCTAGTACAATGGTTCTCAACCTTCCTAATGCCAGGATGTATTTTCATTGTTACAAAGGGGTTGCGACCCACAAGTTGAGAATCGCTGCTCTAGTAAGTAAGAAACACCTTTTGTGGTGTGACATGTGCCAAGAAGTTTCCAGAATCTCTTACATGCTCCTTATAGGAATTTCCCAGGAAGAGCTACCTAATTCCCATTTCACAGGCCGGGAAACTGAGCTCCGGAGAGAGTTAGTGATCTGCCCATAGTCACACAGTTGATAAGTGGCTTCTTTTCTGGACTCTAGAACCCCATGGTCACACTGCTATGTTCCTGGGCCTGAGAGAAAAGCACCACGGTCAGAAGGGCCAGTGCTAGGTCTCAGCTGTCATGCAGGGTAAAGAGGAGGGGTCTGTGATGGACACAGTAAAGGGGCTGGCAGAGTCTGCCACTTCCCTCCTGAATTTTGGCACCTGCGCCAGCCCACCCAGATGCTGCCCATGACTTCTGTAGGCTTGGAGGCTCCTTCAGGTGGTGGCTGCTGCTCTCCTCTCTGTGCCTGTAGTGCAGGCACCTCCTGATCTCTGCCCCTGAAGGCCACACCCACTGCTTCCATGGTGCTGTCACTGCTGGGGAGGACAGCTCATCTTCTCCTCCAGCCCTCTGAGGAGTCATTCTGATCACTCTCTGATGTTCCAAAAAGTTTATCCTTCTTTCCCTGGCCTCCATGCAACCATTGAACCAAACAATTCAAGTTGTATTCTGCTTCTGAGCCAAAGGTTCCCACAAAATATTCCTATTCTGTTGCCAAGTGCTCAGTAAACACATCCTGGATACATGGATGGCTATTTCAATGCTCTTAGGCATGCAGAATCCTGCCTCAACCCTCTAGTTCTCCTCCCAGATGTTTCTCAAGAACTTATTTGGTGGAACTCCCCCAGCACGTCTGCACTCTCAACAAACTCATTCTTGTTTTAACTGGGCCTCTGCTCCACTTTACCCCACATCACCGTCAATCCTTACTTGAGGACTCCACTTGTCCTGGAAGGAACTGCATGCTCTTCTCATAAATTCTCCCCAGTCTGTGTAGTTACGAATCAACCTTACCCAAAGAGAGGTCTGTCTGGCCTTTGTCCTGGCTCTTGGGAGGTCCAACCAGCTACAGACCCTTGGAATAAAGGATTTGTCTAGTCTTTGTCACCAGTTCCTAGGAGGTAGCCCTCAAATCCTTGGGATTTTCCAAGAGGTAGGAGAATCTTTCTTATTCATGGTGAGTCCTGATACAAATGAAGTGATCTATGGTGGGTTGGGCTCCTAGACTGTTTTGCTAACAAGATGACTCAGGATGGGGGCTGGCCATGCCCCCAAGCTAGTGTGATATCAGCCTGGCCTCCAAAAAGGGGGCATGGAAAAGAATTAAACTGAGTGGCCAATGTCTCAATCAACTGTGCCTACATAATGAAAATCCAGTAAAAACTCTGAACACCAAAGCTCAGGGGCAGGGTCTCCCTAGTTGGGAAATACTCTGCATTTTGGCTCAGCAGGTGCTGAGGGTGCCACAGGGACAAGACAATGGAGGGACCTAAAGGGTATTGGGGATCCTCCTACAACTTACTCTCTGTATCTCCTCTTTAGCTGGTTTGGTACAACTGTGACCTTACGTATAGCATGTTCCTGAATTCTGTGAGTTATCTTAGTGAATTATTGAACCTGAGGGGGTAGTGAGAACTTCCTGATCTGCAGCCAGTTGGTCAGAAGTGAGGGTAGACTGGGGACAGCTGAATTTGCAGCTGGTGTCTGAAGTGAGGGCAGTCTTGTTGGGGACTGTGCCTTTAACCCATGAGGTCTGGCTCAGCTCCAGGTAGACTGGTGTCAGAGATCACTACATTGAGTTTGGCAGCCCTACTGCACAGTCCCGATGGAAGGATCATAAATACAGTTTAAGGACTTTCCTTCATAATTTTCCAGATTCTCTCCTTCACAGAGTTTGAGGCACTGTTATAACACCCACAAATATTAGTATATATACACAATAGAATACTACTCAGTCTTAAAAGGGAAGGAAACCCTGTCATTTGCAACAACGTGGATGAACCTGGAAGACATTATGATAAGTGAAAAAGCCAGGCATAAGGAGACACTTGCTGCGTGATCTCAAATGTGAATCCTCAAAGGTCAAACTCACAGATGCAGACAGGGGCTGCAAGGGTGAGGGTGGGGAATGTTGGTCAAAGCATTCAAAGTATAAGTTAGATGATAGGATAAGCTCCAGATATCTATTGTACAACATGGTGACTATAGTTGGGAACAATGTATCGTAAACTGAAAACCACTGAGAGTAAAATTTTTTTTTTTGAGACAGAGTCTCACTTTGTCACCCTCGGTAGAGCACTGTGGCGTCATAGCTCACAGCAGCTTCCAACTCTTGGGCTCAAGCAATTCTCTTGTCTCAGCCTCCCAAGCAGCTGGGACTACAGGCGCCTGCCACATGCTTGGCTATTTTTTAGAGACAAGGTCTCACTCTTTCTCAGGTTGGTCTCGAACTTCTGAGCTCAGGCAATCTACCCACCTCGGCCTCCCAGAGGGCTAGGATAACAGGTGTGAGCCACTGCGCCCGGCTAAGACAGTAGATTTTAAGTGCTCTCATCACAAATAAATGGTAAGTATGTGAGGTACTATATACAGGCTGGCCATAAAGTTCATGTGCAATTTAAAATAGTGTGCACACGATCTTTACAGCCACCCTATATGTTAATTTTTAAACATTATGTCATATACCATAAATATACACAATTTTTATTTGGCAATTTAATAATAATAATAAGGGGGAAAGCTCCACAACAGAGCAACTACCCTGTTTCCCTGAAAATAAGACAGTGTCTGTCATCTCCCAAGATGACAGTGTCATCTCCCAAAGACGCGCTAGGTCTTATTTTCAGGGGACGTCTTATCTTTCCTGTAAATAGGTCTTATTTTCGGAGGATGTCTTATTTTCGGGGAAACAGGGTACCTTATCAACAAACAGTTCTAAATGATCTTCCAGAGAAATTAGTAGGGAGAAGAAGGTCAAAACCAAGGCAGTGGACTGGAGAGGAAAGGCTCCCGGAGAGAAAGGCAGTGGCCACGCCAGGGTCTCCTTTAGGTTGGGGGAGATTTGTGCACAGGACCCTGGGTATCTGAGGGCCTGGCGGGGTCCTGAAGGTGAGGTCTTTACGTTCACTGTTGGGGTGAGGCAAGGAGCATCTCACCAGGTCCACACGAATCAGATGAAAACCTAGGGTGGGCGGTAGAGCATTGACAAGAGAATTGTTTTAGGAATCGGTTAAGATTGGAGCTTTTCCTAATTAGCTGAGAATATGTTTAGGATCCTCTTTATTTTGTTTTTGAGATGGAATCTTGCTCTGTGGCCTGGGCTAGATCCAGTGGTGTCACCAGAGCTCACTGCAACCTCAACTCCTGGACACAACTGATGGACTGCAGGTGCATATGATCACACCCAGCTAATTTTGCTATTTTTTGTACAGACAGGGTCTCCCTCTTGCTCAAGTTGGTCTTGAACTCCTGGCCTCAAGCAATCCTCCCGTTTTAGGTTCCATTTTAGAAAGTGGTCATGGCCAGGCATGGTGGCTAATAACTGTATCCTAGCACTCTGTGAGGCCAAGGTGGGAGAATCCCTCAAGCTCAGGAACTCAAGACCAGCCTGAGCAAGAGTGAGTATTTTTTTCTACTAAAAATAGAAAAAACTGGCCAAGTGTTGTGGCAGGCACCTGTAGTCCCAACTACTTGGGAAGCTGAAGCAAGGGGATTGATAGCTTGAGCCCAGGAATTTGAGGTTGCTGTGAGCTAGGCCGACACCACAGCATTCTACCCAGGTCAACAGAGTGAAATTCTGTCTCAAAAACAAACAAGAATAAAAACAAAAAAGTGATCATTCTCAGAGGAAATAGTCAACAGATAGAAAGTGGTCATTCCAAAAACCCCAGGAGAGACACACCTGGTCTAGGGCCTCCTATGTGCAAAGACCTTATGGACCTGATGAGACCCCAACTAGGCCCCACCTGACATTACTTGTCTTCCTCCAGAGCCCTAAACTGGAAAGAACATTATGTCCCAGTGTTGGGACAGGAGACAATCTGTGCCCGTTGTTCTCCTACATGAAGAAAGAAAGAACAGGAACCTCTCCATGTCAGGAGAGGTTCCAAGATGCCAGGGCCCGTACTTGGAAGAAGCCAGGTTGAAACACTATTCAAGTCAAACTTTCTTGATATTACTCTGTCTTTCCCCAGGAGGCCTGCACTAAGCAGACTCGGACACCTGTGGCCTCTTCCTTCTATGCAAAGCAAAAAGCCAACAGCAACCCCCAAGCTGATAAGATTAATCTAAAGAGCAAATTAGGGTGTAATTTCCTATGCCGAAACTTTGTAGTTAATTTTAAAAAAAGGTTTCATTTTCCTATTGGTCTGATTTCACAGGAACATTTTACCTGTTTGGGACTTTTTTTTCTCCTGGAAGAGAGGTGCTGATTGGCCCCAAGCTACTGACAATCTGGTGTAATGAAAATTTCCAATGTAAACTCATTTTCCCTTGGTTTCAGCAATTTTAAATCTATATATAGAGATATCTTTGTGAGAATTGCCATGTTAGCTTCTCCTGATAAGCGAATTGTCTTAGATTTCATCGTGAATAGAGCTCTATTAATGGGTCTCACCTCCCAGCTGATCCCCCCTCTGCTCTGCCTCCTAGCATGTACTGGCAACTTTGTCAATGGACACAAACGCGGTATCATCTTAAAAGAGTGCATCAAAGCTCTGAACATCCTCACAGAGAACAAGGTGAGTACCTATCTAGCACCATCTCTCCAGATGTCCCGGTGGAGGTGTGGGGTGTTTCTAGACCATGAGAAGAACACAGGAGTTGCTAGAGAAGTTGAAATCGGTATTGGTCGTTGGCAGCAGAGCTGGGAGCCAGCAGACTTCTTCCCAACACTCTTCTTTCTGAGGGAGTATAGGAAGTTTTCTCAGTTGGAGGGAGTGAGAGGTGCTCATCAAGCTTCTGTCTGTCCAGTCAGAGGTTAACTCTATCTCTTACTCTCTCGTTCCTGCCTGGGCCAAGACTCCATGCGACGAGTTGACCGTAGCAGACGTCTTTGCTGCCCCCAAGGTAAGAAGCCATCCTGTGGTCTGTTTGGCAGATGGGTGACGTGGGAGGGGAGAGCCATCCATAAGTATTTGAACGTGAAACTTGTTTGACAACGAGCGGGCACAAATTGACTATAATGTGTTAAATGTTTTCAAAGGATGAGAATTCTGATCTTTACCCTTAAGCATGATTTGATGTTTCTGGTTTCACTTGATGTAGAAGATGTGTAATAGAAAGGTTTGAATTTTGTAATTCAAATTTAGATCCTGGCCAAAGAAAGCTGTCTAGGGTTTTACCTGGCATAGCGCCTGGGATGCAGGAGGCATCCACTAGATCCCCATTGAATGAGAGAATTTTTCTGGCCCATACATTTCTGAAAAAGCAAATACTCTCACAAGAACAGATATTGAGATTACAGGTTGAAGGAGCTTTCATTTTGTCTAAGAGACTTCCTATGGCAACAGAAGAGGTATCACCAGAGCCCCTCCTCTTCCACAGCCTGGTCACCTAGCGACCCTCCGGGGTCTGGGGCTGGCCGTCCAGAAACCCTCCGCTTGCTCTGTCCAGCCAAACACCCCTCCGGCCTTGTTTGACTGCCCTGCACGTCAGAGTCCAACACATCCCTGCTTCTGGCTGATTGGGCATCTGCCTTTGGGGCTTCTGCCATCTCATCCCCACCCCCTATCTGCAGTGGGAGGAGATAGATTTGACAGCTGATAGTGCGTTTTCTCTGACAAACACATGACTGCAGCCATTATCGATAGATTTGTGCACTTCAGTTCCTGTTTTCATGGAAACACACGACTGAGAATGAAAGCCCCAAAGCCTCAATTTACCAGTGGTCTCCTAACTACCTGCTTTGCACGTGAACTAGAAGGGAGACTTGGCCAGGAGTGAAGCCCTGTGGGTGGGGCTGGTGGGCTGGGTCCTACCCTGGCACGCAGGCCGCAGAATAGGGCCTGTCCTACTTCATGAGGACTGCTCCTCAGGCCTTTATCTGCATTATCTCATTTCATCAAAGATTATCCTGGGAGTCTTAAAGAGGAAGAGATTCTGAAGGACAAATATATGTGTGTATAACACACACACATATCATTTATCCACGTATATAAAATCTCCAAGTCCTTCCAACCCAGATGGTTCCTACTAGGGTTGCTCTGGGTCCTCCAGAGCCTGGCTGCTCTGCTGAGAAGGCTCTAACAAAGGGGTAGGAAGGAACCAGCTCACTAGACACCAGCCCTGAGGAAGGGCCAAGGGCCTGGAAGTGGGACTGCTTACAGTTTTACCCCAGTTCTGCCATCAACTGGCTGGGTGGCCTGTGGCAAGTCTTTACACCTCTCTGCACCTCACTATCCACATTCAAAGATACAAAAATGATCCTGAAGGTGATTTGAAGGTTGATTGGAATCCATCTCTCGACTCAGTGGAAAGTGTTATTGTCAGATTTATAGTCGATTAAAAGCCCATGCTGGAAGGACGTCTGTCCCTCACGGGACTGTCAGGAAGGGCACCTGGGAGATTTCTTCTGTGGCAGTGACTCTGTTGACTTCTAACTTGGTTCTTGCCCAGCCTCCATTAAGACTGTGAAAATCCAGTCCTATCGGTATTGTCTTCAATTCTGCCCCAATTCAGTCAGTCAGAGCTGACTGTGCCCCTTTGGAGTCTCTCCCTGAGCAGTTCTGAGCTGTGAGGTCAGCCAGGCTGCCACGCCGTGCTCCGGGGGCCTCTGCTGGGCACACTCAGCAGAAGCCAGAGAGGCAGGGGGAACCAGGGGTGGCACAGAAGGGCATCCTTTTGCTGCCTTACCAATTGAACTAAAAGTTTCAGGCCTTTAATAAAACTGCCTTTACAATTACTTAAAGTTTTCCCATTTGCTGCCAACTCTTTTCAATTCCTATTTTATCCTAATTACCTTTAGAAAGTCCTTTGAATAATATCTTTAGAGGATTCTTTCTTTCCTTCTTTCTTCCTTCCTTTCTTTTCTTTTTCTTTCCTTCTTTCTTCCTTCCTTTCTTTTCTTTTTCTTTCCTTCTTTCTTTCTTTCCTTTTCTTTTGTTCTCTCTCTTTCCTTTTTTCCTTTCTTTCTTTACTTTTCTTTCCTTCTCTTTTTTTCAAGACAGAGTCTCACTCTATGCCCTGGGTAGAGTGCCATGGGGTCACAGCTTACAGCAACCTCAAACTCTTGTGCTCAAGCCATCCTCTTGCCTCAGCCTCCTGAATAGCTGGGACTACAGGTGTGCACTACAATGCCTGGCTAGTTTTTTCTATTTTTAGTAGAGACAGGGTCTCGCTCTTGCTCAGGCTGGTCTTGAACACTTGAGCTACCGACCCACCTTGGCCTTGAACTCCAAAAGTGCTAGGATTACAGGTGTGAGCTACTGCTTCTGGTCTAGAGGGTTATTTCTTACATTATGCGCCCATATATTTCTTATATTATATGATCAAAACTAAGAGGTAGTTTAAGTTTTCTACACTCCAAGCCAAATCTTCAGAAAAGTTTCACTAGGTTTCAGTGGAAAAATAAGCAAAGTGGTTCCTCTTTTGGACTTCTAGATTCTCACGGTTCTCTCTATGGCAACATGGTATCTGCCCACCTATGATACACAGGTAGCTGTGTCCTTCTCATCACCACCTTGTCCTCCCCTCCTGGACTCACCCAAAAGCCCAGGAACTTGAAAATCCAACCCTATCGGTATTGCAGTCATCGTCTCCAATTCTGCCCCAACTCAGTCAGCCAGCGCTGACTGTGCTCCTTTGAGGTCAGCCAGGCTGGGGTGTGGTGATTGGTGGGAAGGTTCTTGACTTCCAGAGCCCACATAGACTGGACCTGCTCTTAAATTTCCAACTAGAGGCTAGGCGTAATCCTAGCACGCCTGTAATCCTAGCACTCTGTGGGGTTGAGGTGGATGGATTGCCTAAGCTCACAGGTTTGAGACGAGCCTGAGCAAGAGTGAGACCCTGTCTCTAAAACTAGCTTGGTCCGTGGTGGAAACCTGTAGCCCTAGCTACTTGGGAGGCTGAGGCAAGAGGATCGTTTGAGTCCAAGAGTTTGAGGTTGCTGTGAGCTATAATGCCATGGCACTCTACCCAGGGCGACTGAGTGAGACTCTCTCTCTCAAAAAAAAATAAATGAATAAAATAAATTTCCTACTAGAATCAGAGATCAGGAGTGACTTGGCAGTTTATTAAGTAAATGTCCTTGCACCGGGCCTGCCCTTGCAAGGGGAAGAGGGAAGCTTCTGCATCTGGGATTGTGGTGCTCAGGCTAGATCTTCTCAGAAGACCCTTGAAACATGAAATGCCCTTCTAGAGTTTAGCCTACATTAATGAGAGATGAACACAAAGATTTACACTAATTACTCACAGCCACATTATCTACAGAAGCAAAAAACTACAATGATAGGGGATTGGTGAATTATGCTACAACTATGCAATGGGTGTCTAATGTGGCTCTCGCCGCCATGTTCTTAAATACTATTGAATGACTTAAGAAACAACTCATTGTAGGTTCGGCACCTGTAGCTCAGTGGCTAGGGCACCGGCTACATACACTGGGGCTAGCAGGTTTGAACCCAGCCCTGGGCTGCCAAACAATGACAACTACAACAACAACAACAACAAAAATAGCTGGGTGTTGTGGTGGGTGCCTCTGCTCCCAGCTACTTGGGAGGCTGAGGCAAGAGAATCATTTAAGCCCAAGAGTTTGAGGTTGCTAAGAGCTGTGATGCCACAGCACTCTACCGAAGGCAACATAGTGAGACTCTATCTCAAAAAAAAAACCAAAAAAACATTTATTGTATATGTTAAGTGTAAAAAAAGTTATAAAACTTTGTTAACAGTTGATGCCAATTTGGAAAAAAAGATGAAGTATAAAGAAAACATGGAAAGATGTTTACTAAAATATTAACTGTAGTTGTCTCTGACTATTAGAGTGAGTGAATTCATTTTTGCTGAGTATATGTTACCTATATAGCAGACATATATTTGCTTGATCATCAGAAAAAGTATATAACCGTAAGTACTTAAAAGCTGCTTAGACAGTGTATCTCAAATAAATCCCCTGGGCATCTTGTCACTGCACTTCTGATTTAGGAGGCAGGTCTAGGATGCAGCCTGATATTCATTCCTAACAAGGTCCTGGGTGACATCCTGGCTGTAGGCCAGGGCCCACCCTTTGAGTAGGGTGGACTAGAACATGTCCTGGCAGAGGCTAGAGATAGCTTTCTTTATCTGAACGGGATGAAGAAATTGGCTCGAGCTGAGACTGCTCTCCGGGTTCTGTGCCTTTGGTCTTCAGTGGAAAATGAGGGACATGCCAGGCCTGGCTCAGACTGAGGCAGCATTCCTCTCCTAAGTTCCTAACAAGAGCTGTTTCCCCACTTGTACATTCTATTCTAAGGCAGTGATTTTCAACCTGTGTGCCACAGCACACTGGTGTGCCGTGAGAGGATCTTTGGTGTGCCATGAAAATGTTTAAAGATCATTAATTGTATTATTTTTAACAGAAGTTCAAAGCACAGTAAGCATATTCTTTTTTTTACTCTTTTTTAAATCAACATAAGTGTGCTGTGTAAATTTAACTACAGGTTCAAGTGATATAAAAAAAGAAAAGCACTATTCTAAGGCCAATATTCCTAGGAACAGCCATGTGGCCAGAATTGCGAGCATTCCAACGAGGCTCTGACTGTGCACTCGAGGCCAAAGTCCCCTTACAGAAGCTCTGTCCAAGGTCCAGATCAATGGCACCCTCACCCAGAAGCTTCCCCTGACCTCCCCAGGCCAGACTCCTAGAACCCCTTGCCCTGACCTGATCATTTACCTCTTGTTGTATGGGGGAATATCTTATTTTCTCACTTGGACCTTGAAGTTCTACACACATTTCTACCTTCCATGGGAGCCGGAGCAGAATGCAGTGTGCTGCCCACAGTAGCAGTGTTCAGCCCAAAGTATGGCCATTCTTTATTCAACAAACATGTAGGATTTCTAGGGGAAAACTGGATTTTAAACCTTGTAGGAATGACAGCAGAATCAAAACAAGCTCTTGTAAGCATTTTCCATATGAAAAATAGATCACGGGGTGTAAAGACAGACACCTGAGCTGTAAAGACAGGGGGTCCTGTATTCTAGTCCTCACCCTGCCATTTACCTGGTGGGGTAACTTTATTCACATGCCCTTTCAACAAAACCCTCCAACGCGAAAGAAACTGGGAAGGCCTGAGAGCAAGGTTGCTGTATTTATAGTAACTGGGAGAGGCTGTGTATGGAGGTCGGGGACATGACAGGCACCCTTCATTCAGTGGAATACTTAAATAGGGATCCACAGGTGAGCAAACTCACCTTCCCCATCTGTCCTCCTGGAAAGAAGGAATCAGGAGGAAAAATATCTTTCTCATGTTAAAAATAGAAGAAGCACATGACTATCTGTGGCATTTCTCTTTCTAGAACACAACTGAGAAGGAACTATTCTGCAGGGCTGCGACTGTGCTTCGGCAATTCTACAGTCACCACCAGAAGGAACCGTGCAGGGGTGCCACTGAGAGACAGCAGCTCTACCATCACCAGCAGGTGATCAGATTCCTGAAAGGACTTGACAGGAACCTGTGCAGCCTGGCAAACTCGGTAAGCGGGCAGCTCGCATCCTAGGAACAGCCATCTCATTCTAAATGTTCTTCTCCGGCCAGGCATGGGGACTCGGCCTCTAATCTCAGCACTTTGTGAGGCCGAGATGGGAGTCTAGCCCGGGGGACAGAGTGAGACCCTGTCTTGTAAAAATAGTCTCTCCTTATAAGCTGTACTACTCTTGATTAATCGACCTGTTCGTTCAGCAAATACTCATTGAAGCTCTGCAAGTACCCAGCGCAGTTCCAGGCACTGGAACTACAGCATTAAATAAAGACAATCAGGCGGAGTAGAATGCTCTCAGGGAATGTTCTAATGGGGCAGTTAGAAAAACAAACATGCAATCTGATGTCCAGCAGTCATAAGTGCTATGAAGGAAAATAAAGGAATAAACATAAGGGTCACAGGGGAGGGGGCTGATTTAGGAGCTGGTGACATTATCTAAGCAGATATTTGAATTAAGAGAGGGAGCGAGCCAATGACTAACTGGGGAAAGAGCATTCCAGGCAGGAGGAGCAGCTGTGCAAAGGCCCTGAGGTGGAAATGAGCTGCATGTGTTCAGTGATCAGCACGAAGGCAGGGTGGTTGGATCAGAGTGAATGAGGGGGACTTTTGTCGAATATTGGATCACACAAGGCTTTTAGATTCAGCCTCAAGTATAGTGGGAACATCTGCAGAGTTCTGAGCAAGGTCAAGACTAAGATCTGATTTTGTGATTTAAAAATGATCCCTCTGGCTACTGTGTGGTAAACAGATTGAACAGAGGTAACCACAGAAGCAAGATGTCCTGCTGGGAGGCCCCCAGTGTGAGCCAGGCTAGAAATGATGGTGGCTTGAACAGGTGGGAGCAGTAGAGGTGGTTAGATTTGGGATATAACTAGAAATGGAGTCAGAAGGGTTTGCTGGCAGTTTGTGCGTATCTCAGCCGGGAAGGACGCGTTGAGGTTGGCATACCCATCAAGGACAGTGACTACCATGGCTTCCAGTGCTTTGGCCAAACCTCAGATGCGTGGCCTCTTGGCCAGGCGCCTGCGGATTCATATTGTTGGAGCATTTGTTGTATCCCTGGGGTTGCAGCTTTCTATAAGTTTGCTGTGGCTGAACCAAGAAAGAAGGCATATGCAGATTTCTACAGAAATTATGATTCTATGAAAGATTTTGTGGAGATGAGGAAGGCTGGTGTCTTTCAGAGCATAAAGTGATTTTGCAATATAAAGAATTTCTTCGGGCTGATTTACATAGATGTTTGTCACTGACCAGTGTTCCTGAGCTATGAATATGAGTGATAAACTAGTAATAAATTAAAGAAAAAAAAAGAAGGGTTTGCTGACAGATTGGGCATGAGGCGTGAGAGACTGAGGAGTAAAAGGTGACCTCTTGGTTCCTGCCTGAACCCCTTTGGGGAGGGTTGGTACTATTTACAGAGATATGGAAGACTGGGGGCAAAGCAGGGCTGGTGGTTGAGCCAAAGTCCGAACAGGTCGATTAATCAAGAGTACGACAGCTCATAAGGAGAGACTATTGGAATCAAAGTACGATTCCAATTTTGCACATAGCAAATGTGAGGTGCCTATGGGATAGCCACGTGGAGATGTCGACGAGATGGTTAGAAAAGTCTGGCTCTTAGCGGAGGGATCAGAACCTGCAGTGCATGGACAGTCCTCAGATGCTATTTAAAGTCTGGATGACAGAGAAAGGGAGAGGTCCAGGGGCTGAGCCTGGAGGCACTCCAACACCTGGAGGTCGGGAAAAGGAGGAGCCAGCAAAGGAGACTGAGGAGTAACAGCCAGGGAAGTAGGCAAAAATTGGACAGAGTGTGGTGCCCCAGAAGGCAAGCAAAGAAGCTCTTTGGGGAAGAAGCGATCAGCTCCATCAAATGTACCTCAAGGTCAAGTGAGATGAAAACTGAGAAGGGTCAGCGTGATGCTGCTGTGCAGGAGGCTGGGGAGAAAGCCTGTGTTCACTGGAGGACGGGGTGGGAGACAGGAAAAAGAAGGGACAGCGAGCACAGAAAAAACTCCCTTGAGGTGTTTTGCTATAAGGCTGCAGAGAAACGGAACAACAGCTGACAGGCAGGTGTGGGGTGAGGGAATTTCTTTTAAGGCGGGGTATGTACCTACCTGTTAATATACCACTGGGAATGATCCAGGGGAGAAGGGAGAACTGATGATGTGGAAAAGAGGGAGAACAATTAGAGGGCAGAAGTCCCCCGCAGCCAGGTGGATGTTATCCAATAGGGATTGGAGGAACTGGCTTTAGCAGAGAGCAAGGACATTCAGCCCCTGCTGGGCCTCGTAAGAATAGGGCCCTGCCACAGCACACCTCTCCTTTAATTCTCTTACACTGTGAAGTAGGCAAGGAGGCAAATGATTGTTCTCACTTAGCAAAGAAGAAACTGGAGCTTTTAATCAATTAAGTAGTTTCTTTCCAGCAAAGCAATGAATAAACAGTATAGCTGAGATTCCAACTGAAGCAGTGGCCTGTGGTGGTAGCTATCCAGTACACATTCCACCCTTAGGGCCACTGGCCCTGGGGCTGCCATTTAATGCAACCGAATCTGTCTCAAGGTGTCTGACCAGACACCTTGTCTCGCAGAAGGCCCAGTCTGGTGATAGGGACACCTGAGCCTGCATGGTTTTCCCTCTGAGTAGCACCTAGCTGCAACACATCTCCAGAGAGATGTGCATCTCCCCTGAAGGCAGATACGTAATGGTGGTGCAGTAACCATTTCTGGAAATGTAAGTAGCAAGTGCCAAAACAGGCAAATCCCGCTGGCCTGGTGGCAGAGTCAGACTCCTCATCAGACTAGACTAGAGGCCCTGGTTTGACAATTATTCAGGTGGCAGGTGCCAGAGCAGGCTTGTCAAGTTGACAAGCCTCACCTAAAAATGGAAGTGTTGATCAAAGCAAGCTGATGACTGTTTCTTTTGCAGAGATACTGTCCTGTGAATGGCACCGTACAGAGCACACTGAGAGACTTCTTGGAAAGGCTAAAGACGACCATGAAAGAGAAATATTCGAAATATTGGAGCTGAATATTTTTAATTTATAAGTTTTTAATAGCTTTATTTTTTTAAATATTTATATATTTATAACTCATCATAAAATAAAGTATATGTCAAATCTAACAGCAATGGCATTTAATAGTACTGGCTTTGTTTACTTGACAAATGAAGTTATGGTTTGTGGCTTTTAGGAAAACCTATTTAATTCACTGAAAGACTACAAATGTGGGAAAAATGGGAAAGACCACTTCTCTCTCAAGGGGTTCCCTCTCTCTGGTTGGGGACACAATGCACAAGACAATCATAAAAATGCAAGGCCATGCAAGATTGTAAAAATATAAGTAAGAGGCTTGGCACCTGTGGCTCAAGCGGCTAAGGCACCAGCCACATACACCTGAGCTGGTGGGTTCTAATCCAGCCCGGGCCAGCCAAACAACAATGATGGCTGCAACCAAAAAAAAATGTAAGTAAGAGAGTTTGGGTTCATGAGTCCTACTGACTACCATATATATCTGAAAATAAAAGGTATCAACTGGATGCTTAGAACATTCTTCTCCCATTGACACAAGGATTGTTATATTGAATCTGCAGAAAAAATAAGTAACCTCCACACATTACATGGCTCTGCACTGAACAATACTTAACATAATAATGTAAATTCCCTTGATTCTCAAGTCTTAGAACCAACCTTTACACAAAGAACAGAAGACTTAATTATGGTTAGAGAATAGACTGCAAAAGCTTTCACCCGATACTATAAAAGGTCTAGCTGAAAATGGCTGGGAGGCAAAACAGAAACAAAGAAAGAGAGGGAGGGCCCTAGTATCTCCAGTTTACACAGAAAAGGGACCAGTTAAACAACACTGGCTAAGGTTCAGGAACAAGAACAAGAGATAGAAGTATTTATTCAAAACTGTACTGGTAATAGAACTAAACTAAAAATAATTTACTATAAAAAATTTGGAAGCAGGACACTGTGGCTTGTACCGGAGTTCTCAGCTACTTAGGAGGCTGAGGTAGGAGGACTGCTTGAGGCCAAGAGTTTGAGGCTGCTGTGAGCTATGATTGTACCATTGCACTTCAGCCTGGGTGACAGCAATACTCCATCTCTAAAAATTAAACCAAATTAAAAAGAAAAATAAATAATTTGGAAGTAGTAGTGTAAATTACATAAACTCATTTTTGAATAAGGAAATCAACATGTAATACATAAAGTTGATAAATCAGAATATAGGTAGTAAAAGTACTTACGAATTGATGATTAGAGATGGTTACATGGGGACTGATTGTACTATTCTGCTTTTATACACATGTGTAAGTTTTTATTAAAAAAGTGAAGAAAAAACTCAATAATCAATAAATCAAGCAATCTTTGGAATTAGGATAGTAATCACTGAGAAAACTAACATCAACAAAAAAAGGACAATGGTTTGCTGGGAATGACTTGGACTAAGGAGGATTGAAGCAGGACGAGGGACTTGGCTTTTGATTATAAGTCCCTGTGCGACCATATCCATAGGTGATAAAATGTTTTTAAAATTAAAGAATAAAATTAGAAAGAGACAATGAGTGTCGGTAAAGATGTAGAAAAACTGAAACCTTCATACACTGCTAGTGCAATTGGAAAATGGTGCAACCACTTTGGAAAATGGTTTGGCAGTTTTTCAAGAGGTTAAACATAGTTTATGACTTAGAAATTCCAATCCTTGGTATATACCCAAAGGAACTGAAAACATACGTCCACATAAAAGCCCTATACAAATATGTCCATATAAAAGCCCTATAAAATATATGCATATCAGCATTATTTGTAATAGTGAAAAAGCAGATGCAACCCAAATGTCCAAACTGGTGAATGGATAAACAGAATGTGGTACACACATATGATGGAGTGTTTTTAATTTTTATTTATTTATTTATTTTTGAGACACAGTCTTACTATGTCACCCTTGGTAGAGTACTGTAGCGTCACAGTTCACAGCAACCTCCAACTTCTGGGCTTAAGCGATTCTCTTGTCTCAGCCTCCCAAGTAGCTGGGACTACAGGTGCTCGCCACAATGCCCGGCTATTTTCTTGTTGTGGTTGTCATTGTTGTTTAGCTGGCCCGGGCTGGATTGGAACCCGCCAGCCTTAGTGTATGCGGCCAGTGCTGTAACCACCATGCTACAGGCACTGCCCGTATGATGGAGTGTTATTCAGCAACAAAGAGGGGAAGTGCTGACACACGCCACAGAATGGATGAACCTTGGAAACATTATGCTAAGTGAAAGAAGCCAGATATGGAAGTCCACAAATGGGATGATTCTCTTCACATGAAATGTCCAGAACAGGAAAATCCAGAGAGGCAAAAATAGAACATTGGTGGCTAGAGGATGGGGGAGATGGAGGAATAGGGAGTGATGGATGATGAATATGGGTTTCCTCTGGAGGTGGTGAAAATGTCCTGGCATTAGTGGTGATAAATGTACAATTCCATGAAAATACAGAAAGCAACTGAACTGTACACTTTAAAAGGATGAATTTTATAGTAATGTGAATGATATATCAACAAAGCTTTTATTTAAAAGAAACTAAAGATGAAAAAATAAAACCAAGTGTCAAGTCATTGAAACTTGCCTTTTGAAAATGTTCTCTGTAAGAATATGGATCTAGTAACAGTGATGGAGCATTCTCTTTTCATCCTTGCTTATACATATGTGACAAAAATTAATACTAGTACTAAAATTACACCAAAATATGTAATATCTTTTTTAACCCTTTTAAAATAAGGGAATAAATCAAAAGCTTAAAGTCTCACCCTGACCACAGCCAGTTTCACCCTGCCCACATAAAATACCAGCATGCCAAGGGCAATATGTAACTAAGAGTCATGGAGGCTTCTCAGGCCAATCGGAGAAGATACACCTGAAAATTTTAATTTCCTTTCTTCTTTGATTGAGACTCATTTGCATTCAATGGCTAATGTGAGCTGTAGTCTGCCACAGGATATGAGTTGTGGGTTAGTTCGTGTATGAGGTTAGGATGGTAAAGGAAAGGCTGTCAGGGGAAGAAAGATTTAAAACGGGCTATGTAAAGGACACGTGCAGGCCCTAAGCAGATCTGTCAGGAGATAAGCGTTGATGGACAAGATGCAACTAACATTGCTATTTACTCCCAGACACGTAGCTCTGAACTCCATAGATGGAAACATCCAACAGTGAGACTTTGAATTTAACAAAAGAATGAGAGAACAGGACTTGAGGATATACTTAACAGTGAGCAATAAACCTTCAGGATGAAGTGAAAGTTAAATGCTTCTCATCCAAACGCATACATTTAAAACACTCAGCCACAGCCATGCCTGCTCCAGGGAACGTGTCTCTTCTGTGCACATGGGATGTGTGACATTGACTGCAAAGGCTGAGCCACTCCCTCCTATCAGCTGCCTCCACCTTTGCCAGTGAATAGACACCTCCAACCGGCATGTAGTAGGTAATATTTATTGGATAAATGAATGAGGAAAATCTACGGCTGTATGTCTTTTATCGAAATGTTCTTGGGCCACAATAAGAAATGCTGGCCTCTGATAAAAAGGTAACAGAGACTGTCTTGTTGGTGTTAGTCAGTCTGAGCCACTAAGCCTACCCTCGATGTTTCTTTCCTCTGCATGTCATCTCAACTGGCCTTTCAAGGTATCCAAATCATCTGGGCCTGGAGAATCTCAAGACCAAGTACAGTAAACAGCTTTCTCTCAGAGCATGGCCTGGCCTGGCCTACCAGCATGGAAGACTAGCATCTCAGTTCCTACTAACTTCTATTGAGGGCTAAAAAAGCACTTTTTCTAGTCCCATGGCTGATTTGTTGTTGATTTCTAGGTTCAATTTATGAGCTCAGGATGGACTTCCATTCCCAAGTAGAATACCAAAATCCCCAGGTTAGCTGTCATGCCCAGTATCCCCTAAATCGGGGCTTTGCCCCTCTGCATCCAGACATTCTCTCTTTAGCGCTCTAAAATACCTTTCTGCTAATCCATCCTTCCAGTCAACTTCTTCTTAGTCCAACTTTCAGTCGCTAAGCCGTCTGCTTCTTCTTGTTCCTGTTAGTCAGTGTTAAAGCAAACAGAAGTATGTTTTCATGGTTTGTGTGTTCACTGCACACGGAGGCACCTACCAGGCGATGTGAGTACACAGAAGACACGACACGTTTGCTCCCTTGGTCTATACCATCGGGAGAGCAGGAGAAATAGCTGAGAGGGGTGAGCTATTTCAGCTCCCAGGACACAGATGTGTGTATCATCTGCTATCCCCACCTTGACTCCTGCTCCCCCTGGGCTGTGCTACACAGTCGTCAGTTATCCTGCCCTAAGTGAGACCTCTTGGCTGCTGTAGCCCACTCTTTCATTTACGTACCTCTCTTCTGTATTTACTATGTACCTGCACCAGGTCCTGCTCCCTCCCACCTAATCCTTCACAGTCTTTCCAGCAGTTGTTTTTCTGAAACACAATGTGAGTGATCCACTTAAAATCTTTCTGTGGCTTCCTATTGCTTACAGAAAACTCTTCCACAAGAGGCTCTTCATCTACCCTTTCCCTTTCAGGCTCATATGTCCCCACCCCTCTTGCCCTACTTCAAACATACACCCCCAATGCATATGGCATCCAAACTCACGTTACTCCTGCCATATGGAATGCCTTTCCCCACATGCTAAACTGCTTTAAGACCTCAAACAGCACTTCCCCTGAGAAGCAGCCTTTGCTGACCATTTGGTCAGGAAGACATGTGCGGGGCACCGTGCTTGCTGCGAGGGAAGAATGCCCATCTGGCAGCTCACTGTTCACCAGCCTTCACCACAGCCCTGGCAAGGCTGCACACACTGTCGTTTTCCATTTACCCCTGCTGAAGGGGGCTGAGTTTTACAAGGACAGTCTACTCGACATGGTGCAGGTACATAGTAAATACAGAAGAGAGGTACGTAAATAAAAGAGTGGGCTACAGCAGCGAAGAGGTCTCACTTAGGCAGGATAACTGATGACTGTGTAGCACAGCCCAGGGGGAGCAGGAGTCAAGGCCAAACAGTACCTCTGTGATGACTCTGGTATTTTTAGGGTTGGGTTAGGCAATATCCTCTTGCTAAGATTGGTTTCGACTCTGAGAAATACTTTCTTCAGTTGTAAAGTCCCAGATAAACTGCTTTGTACCATTGGAGAAATAAAGCCTTTGATTGAAAACTAAAATTCCCCCAGCCCTCTGAGCAGGGCTGGGGGAGGGAAGCAGGTGTAGGAGAAGGTCTGATCTGTCATACTCTTCAGTCGCAGCCATAACCGTGTCGGGTAAGACAATCTGATGTTCTGATAACGTTGATAAAAGTAACTTGAAGATTGGGTCACAGGAAGCCCACGATAAATGCTGAGAGGAAACAAGTTCTTTTTGAAGTAGCCTCTTCATAATCATTTTCCCACACATTTGTTCAACTTCCGAAGGAGGACTGAATACCTGATTTGCTTTGCAAATGACACAGCTTAAAAATAAGAAATTCAGATAACAACCAAGTGTTTGGAAGGCTCCTCTTACTTGCTTTAAATTAATGCTGTGGCTTCAGAACTAACTTAACTGTTCCTGTAAAGCACAAGCTGGGGTATTTATTTATTTGTACACCACCACGTTTTTAAATAGATTCAAAGTGATTTACTGGGAGAGATTAAAACAGAAAATAGCAACAACATTATTTAGGACCAAAGAAGAAAGGGAGTAGGAAATGGTGATCCAGATGCAAGATAGACTACAAGTAAGCAGGCCGTCAGATTTTGCAGCCCTGTCAGCCCGAGCAAAATGAAAACACATTACCTAACTCTGTTACATAGGAGGGAGTAAAACAGTCCAATTAGGCAGATACTTAGCTTTAAAAGAGATTTCTCTTTGAGGATCTACAACATAGACAGTAACAGGTTTCCTAAAGGAGCACCTTAGTGGTATTTATTGCATGATGGAAGTGAGTATCACAGCTCCAAAACTCAGCTGGGGAGGAGGGACAGAGGGCACAGAGGGCACAGAGGCAGCATTACTATTATCTTGCTTATGCAATGGCAGGCCTTTATTTTCATGTTCTACAAACATGTAGGATAGTTTAATATAAACTGGAATTTGGGAACAGGAAGAGAGCAAGGCCTGGAATGGCCCGAGGATGCCTCTCCTATGCAAAAAAAAAAAAAAAAAAAAAAAGTCCTTTGAGACACAAAATTACAGCTAAATAGGAGGAAAGTTCGGGCTTTTGGAGTATACCACTATAGGATGACTATTGTTAACAATAAAATATTATACACAGAGGGTGCCATAAAAGTATACACATTTAAGAAAGGAACAAACTGTATTAGAATTGTAATACTCAAGCCACATATAATGTCTGTGATTACAAGAGATACAAAATAATAAACACAGGTATATACTGAGTATTACAATTTTAATAGTTTTTTCCTTTCTTAAAATGTGAACACTTTTTTGGCATACTATCTATTTTCAAATAGCTAGAAGACAGGATACTGAATTAAATGTTCCTAAGTCAAAGAAATGATAAATGTTTGAAAAGATTGATACGCTTATCATCCTGATCTGATCTCTATACATCGTATGTACTGAAATATCACTATAGACCCTAGATATACAATTAGGTGTCAATTAAAACAATTTTTTGAGGTTGGGTGTGGTGGCTCATACCTGTAATCCTAGCTAGGACTTTGGGAGGCTAAGGTGGGAGGATTAATTGAGGCCAGTAATTTAAGACCAGCCTGGGCAATAGCAAGACCCCCATCTCTTAAAAAAAAAAAAAATTATTTTGAGATAGTCTCACTCCATTACCTTGGGTAGAGTGTCATGGCATCATAGCTCACAGCAACCTCAGATTCCTGGGCTGACGCAATCCTCTTGCCTCAGCCTCCCAAGTAGCTGGGACTATAGGTATCTGCCACAACACCCACCTAATTTCTCAATTTTTAGTGAGACGAGGTCAGTCTGCTCCCAAACTCCTGAGCTTAAGCGATCCACCCACCTCAGCCTCCCAGAATGCTAGGATTACAGGCGTGAGCCACCATGCATGGCCCCCAACATTTCTAAATTAGTCAGGTGTGGTGGTGTGTGCCTGTAGTCCTCACTACTTGGGAGACTGAGGCAGGAGGATCACTTGAGCCCAGGAGTTGGAGGATACAGTGAGCTATGATACACTGCACTCTAGCCCAGTTCACAGAAAAAAAAAAAAAAAATTTTTTTTTTTTTTGAGACATAGTTTCACTCATAGTTTCACATAACCTAAAACTCATGGGTTCAAGTGATCCTTCCACCTCAGCCTATGGAGTAGCTGTGACTACAGGTGGCCACCTTAATGCTGGGCTAATCTTTCTGTTTTTAGTATAGGCAGGGTCTTGATCTTTTCAGGCTGGTCTTGAACTCCTAGTTCAAGGGATCTTCCTGCTTCAGCCTTCCAGAGTGCTAGGATTACAGGCATAAGCCACTGTGTCCAGCTTGAATTTGAATTCTTTCTTTTTTTTTTTTTGAATTTGAATTTTTTAAGGCTGCCTAGTACAGTGCCTGGAAATCAATGTTTGTCAAAAGAACATATGGTTAACAATAATCCAAGCAACATTATTGTTTTGGAGATACTGTAAGTTCATGAGGAATTTCTGAATGAGGTCGTGCTATTGTTATCACCAAGCAATGTTTTCTCTTACCTTTTAGTGAGATACATTCTGCACACACACTCTTTATTACCTAAGAACTGGTTTCTATTCTCTAACACCTAACAAAAGGATAACAAAACTTGGATAAATATATTTTTGCTGAAAAATAAATTTTATCAGAGTTTCTGTTTCATGATTTCTGTTTATTTTTTTATTTTTATTTTTTTTTGAGACAGAGTCTCACCATGTCACCCTCAGTAGAGTGTCATGGTGTCATAGCTCACAGCAACTTCCCACCCTTAAGTGATTCTCTTGCCTTAGCCTCCCAAGTAGCTGGGACTACAGGCGCCTGCCACAGCGCCCGGCTAATTTTTTGTTGCAGTTGTCATTGTTTAGCTGGCCCAGGCTGGGTTTGAACCTGCCAGCCTGGGTGTATGTGGCCCGCACCCCACCCACTGAGCTACAGGTGTCACCCCATGATTTCTGTTTAAAAGGCTGACAACGTTAAGAGTTTCTGAATATGAAATTACATAAGTATCTTTTAAACATACAAAATTAAGATTTCAAGCACAAAGAACCTGCTCATTAATGTCATATTGAAAGGAAACACAAAGATAGTTCAGAAAAGAGAAAGACCACAAATACAGGCCTTAGATAAAAGACTTTTATTCTTATTTAACCATGCTGCACGTATACCTACAATATCAATATATACAACTTGAACAAATACAACTTATACATAAAATACAATGAAAGTGTGGCTTCTGAAACTGATGCAATAAATTTACTCTACAATTTGTCATTTTGGCCAGTATACAGCATTATAGTAATGTTATTAAAGTTATTAATAATTTTAAATTAATCAGACTACAGTATAAGTTCAAAGGCACTAGAAAGATCTATGTTTTCTTCTAGTATTTTAAGAACAAAGAATAATTAAAAAGGAAAACAAATGTATACATTAAGAAATTGGGCAGACACTGGCACACTTAAATGTAAACTCCACCCATTCCTTAATTCACAGCCCTGTAGGAAAGAGAAATACCTTCCTTAAGAGTTAAGGAGAAAGATATTAAAAATAGACTAAAACAAAACAAAACAAGAAAGCCACCCCAAAACCATAATCATAATTTTAAAAACATGTTACGAATAAAATACCACCACCCTTTCTCCCAAAGTAACATTAAATTTCCTGCTGCAGAAAAAATTCCCCTTTCTCTAGAAAAGTATATGAAATAACTTGTCAAATGGATTCTACCTGTGGGACCAACATGTAGATACAGACTCTCTCCTTGATTAGCTTTATACTTTACAAGAATCTAAACAAAAAATGGAGAATGTTATTATATTTTAATATCCTAAGTATTAGTATATGTAATTATAAGAACATACTATAAACCAATAACTCTACCAAGACACCTTTTAATAAATAAATATTACTTTTTAAATTAAAGAGGAAAAAAAGATGCCCATTCAATAACCTATATATCTATATGAACTCATTTTGAATTTGCATATTTATTTCAAATAATGAGCAAGTTTGTTCATCTATATCCTTTCATAAAATTAACACTGAAGTTACAAAATATTTCTTTTGTGGACAAAGACATCATCGATATGAAGATATCACAGAACTGCTATAACGAACTGAATGAATAGCACTAAAGTCAATGTCCCATATTTTCATATGGATATTCAGGCCTGGCTTGAGTAGCAAATTTTGGTATTTTGTAAGACAGATATTTAACGTCTATCTAGTATAATCAGTTTTAACATATTGCTTTTTTCAAAAAAAAATTGTTATAGAAGCCTGCTTTAAAAATTTCTCAATTGACTTTTTACAGATTGACTTTTTATTTTGACTTGTTTTTGTTTGTTTCTTTCTTTCTTTTTGAGACAGGGTTCCGCTCTGTTGTCCAGGCTGGAGTGCAGTGACATGATTATAGTTCACAGCAATCTCAATCTCCTGGGCTCAAGTGATCCCCCTGCCTCAACTTCCCAAGTAGCTAGGAGGCCTATACCACCAATGCTTAGCTAATTTCTTTTATATTTTGTAGAGACAGCTTCTTTTTTTTTTTTTTTTTTTTGCAGTTTTTGGCCAGAGCTGGGTTTGAACCTGCCACCTCTGGCATATGGGGCTGGTGCCCTACTCCTTTGAGCCACAGGCACCGCCCTTTTGTAGAGACAGCTTCTTACTATGTTGCTTAAATTGGTCTCACACTTCTGGCCTCTCAAAGTTCTAAGATTACAGGTGTGAGCCATTGTGCCTGGCCTATTGTGCCTTTTTATAGATTTCTTTCTGTGGTAGGGTGGGATAGAAAAAATGTCTGAGATACTCGCTTAAATTCCTATGATGTTTTAAAGCTTAATTCAAAAGTTATTCCTCTCCTGTTTAATTGAATTGTTGAAGTCTGGGAACGTGGACTTTTAAAAAGAAGCACTGATCTTTTTTATCTACTAGCAAAATTAAGTTCTCTATAGAGTAATTTCTAACACCATTATGTGTACATCATCAAAAACATTTTACAATTATCAAAATATTCTGCTCACACAGCTTTTATAAGACATGTATTCACCTCAAGTCTCCACAGTACCTAAACAATGACCCACAGAATAAGTTATAAACTTCTAACTATCTAACACATTACAAAGAAAATGCTGCCAGTGAAATGCAATTCTAATTACCTAGAAAATATTCACCATGTACAGAACATTGAGTCCACTTCTGGAACGTACTTTAAATTTACGGACACATTTTTACCATCACTCATCCCCACTGTATAACAACTTTGTATTATAAACTAATATTTAATCAAACTTACTAAAATATTAATTTAATAAATACTAACTTATGAAGTCTCAAAACCTTTTCAACCAATGTGTTTCATGGCTAATTACATAATTTTAAAACCCGTAAAACATATATTATGTGGTTTAGGAGTAGAGTAGCTTTCAAAAGAAATCAAAATTCTGTAAGCAGCCACAAAAGAATGATTTTATTACAACTTATTTAACTATAAAATGAACATAATTTTAATTATAGAGAAATATGGTCTAACTAGATTAATCAATAGTTAAAATTAGGGAAAAATTTTTTTTATAAAATATGAAAAACAAAACAAAGTGTTTTATTTTATTTATTTATTTATTTTATTTTTTAGAGACAGAGTCTCACTTTGTTGCCCTCAGTAGAGTGCCATGGTGTCACAGGTCTTGGCAACCTCCAGCTCTTTGGCTTAGGCAATTCTCTTGCCTCAGCCTCCCAAGTAGGTGGGACTACAAGCGCCTGCTACAATGCCCGGCTATTTTTTTGTTGCAGATTGGCGGGGGCCCGGTTCAAACCTGCCACCATTGGTATATGGGGCTGGCGCCCTACTGAGCCACAGGCGCTGCCCAAAACAAAGTGTTTTAAAGACAGGACTAAAAGACATTTTTCTTGCTTAGCTGCATTTTCTGGAAGATGTATACCCTTAATTGGGAGATACAGAGTAATTTCCATCAAAATTCAGAACTCAGAAAAATGCATCCATAAGTCACACTTCAAAGTTAATATTTAAAAATACACAGACAGGCAAGGATAAATGGCCTCCACTTAGCTACTTAATTTTCTGCCACCATGGCCCCGTCATATTTAGGTGCAATTCAACATTTCAAGAGAACATGAAATCAGAACGACAAAAATGTGTATTTGATTTGACTCAAAGTAGCCAGTCAGGAGAGGTCCAGATAAAACACATTTTCAACTTTTTTTAAAACGTATATTTGCAAAGATTGTTGAGTTATAAAATTTTCTACAGGAGAACAATAAGATCAGTCATTTCATACTTAAAATGCAATGAATACTGGAAAATCAGAACATGTTTAAACAGGCTGGAAGGCTAATGTTAGGTCATTTATTAGATAAGCAGCTCAAACATTCATATATAACAGTGCAACATAGGACAATCTGATCTGCTACTTTCTGTGTGCAAAACGGGAGAATCGTTTTTCTATTTTGAAATTGTTTTCTAAATATACAGTAGTTAGGTAAATAGCTAACCGATTTACAAATACATCTAAACTATACCTCTCTATGGTATGAACTCCTTCCCCAACTTCCCTGCACAGTTCAAGTGAAGAGCAGAATGATCTCTGAACAGTACCGGTTGTACAATGTTATATGAACTCCATATATATAGACTAAAAGTTATTAGGCAAATTAATATATCCAGTCTTACTCCATCATTTATAGCTTCTCTTATTTGAACTTACTCAGAAGTCTTCAGTGTTTTAATTAAAGATTCTGTCCAAGCATGAGAATATCATTAATTTTTATTGTAACTTTAAGTCTGTAACATTTACTGAAGTAAAGAGTCAATTACAGTTTCAGGCTTTGCAGAACGCTTTCTGTTTGGAGAAGAGAAAAAGCAAGCATGAACGCTTTCCTAAAAGAATGAAATGCAAACACTTTACAATATGTAGCAGAAAACACAAGGTGGCCATGGAGTCTGGAAACAGACTAATTTTCAAATGTTTGATCATGTTTTTTTCTTTCTTTCTTTTTTTTATGAATGCTGTGGCATCATAGCTCACAGAAACCTCAAACTCCTGGGCTCAAGAGATCTTCTTGACTCAGCCTCCCAAGTAACTGGGACTGTGGGTGCCCACTACAATGCCCGGTTATTTTTTTGTTTTCTCTTCTTAGTAGAGACAAGGTCTCACTCTTGCTCAGGCTGGTCTCGAATTCCTGGGCACAAACAATCCACCCATCTCAGCCTCCCAGAGTGTTAGGATTACAGGTGTGAGCCACTGCAGCCAGCCCAAAATGTTTGACCATGTTAAGTGATCAATTAATTCCTACCTTTTCAGCTAGGGGAAGGTCACCTAGAGTAATATAAGTGGATAGAACCCCACCTTATTATGCCAGAGTAATGAGGGACTAGGCGGATGGTAATTTCCAAAACTGGACTAGACAACTGAGGCCAGGCCAAGAGGGCTGCACGCTTGCCATGTCTGAATCCCATGATTATCCCTTCTGGGGTATCCTAAAGGTAGAGGTGGATTTAGTGAAAATCAGAAACAGAAGTCATTTGAGGCAATACCTCACATATGCATGTTCAGGGATTAATGGAAATGCTATCTATAGTAATGTCCCGTATTTATTACAATTTTTCCCAGTGCATTGAACTATGTGTTTCTAATGAGGAATATCACTTTGAACATATCATGTAATGTAATGTAATTGATAAATCATTTATTGTTATATAGATTTGCCCGTGTTTATAGCTATCTATCATTTTCTTAGGGTTTTCATAATATGCAGGCTAATTGTAGTATACAGAGATGCTTGGCTTACATAATGTTGGTCCATACATTTTTTTTCAGTTAAACTAAAAAAGTACATATTTTAAAATAAGCATTCTGGCAATTATATTTAAATATCTAATTATTCATTTATGTTCACATGGTAAAAAAAAAAAAAAGGTAACTAAAAGATGAAAGATCTTATGTAAATAACCCTATTTTCTGGCTTCTTAGAAAAGAGAAGATCCAGAAACAAGCCCCACTATTCCCACAACAAACGAGGACGAGAACAGCAGCCACTCACTTTAGACAGAGCTGCTCTCCATTTTGCCCCAGTCCCCACCACTGCCTACTTTTCTCCTGAGGCTAAAGGGCTTACTATTTATCATCACACTCACACTGTCACTTTTCCTACTTACTGTAAAGAGGAAAATATCTCTATTAAAAGTAGAAAAGTAAAAAAATACATCTAAAGGACTAGTGTTTCTTAGAAATTATTTGCTTCATTCATTCATATTTGTGGCTTCTGTTGGCATATAAAATTCCTCATCTAAATACTAAAGAATGTAAAAATCTATAACCAGGCATGGTGGCAGCTGCAGTCCTAACTACTCGGGAGGCTGAGGCAAGGGGATCACCTGAGCCCAAGAGTTGGAGATTACTATAATCTATGATGCCATGGCACTCTACCTGGGGCAACAGAGTGAGACTCTGTCTTAAAAAATAATAATGTAAAAATCTATACACTTTAAATATGCCACTGATTCTCCCCTACCCCAAGTTCAACTATCTCAAATTTGTAAGCGTTAAGTTATAAATGAACACTTTAAATATTGTCTGTGAGATTATGTAACATAAAAATATCAAAACTATACAGCCTCATCCTACATGTAACTCAAAAGTCCACGTACTCAAAGTAGGGGGAAAAGCAGCTTATTATTTTCTACCATTTCAGGATTCCCAAAGTCTCCCAATTGGCTTAAGCAAATGGAAAATTATTTGATCTACGAAAGAGAGAAAAGAAATGAGGTCCAACCCTGGGCTCCCGCATCCTGGTTTCCCTGGGCTTATGTGATGATACACGGAGACGACCCAACAGTCAAAACCAGTGCCCAGAGAAGAGGAAAAGATGACCAGAGAAGTTTTCCTTGACTGAGGAAATCAAGGTTCTTGAGGCAATGTTTATGATAGAAAAACTAACCAGTTGAGTATAAAACCTTGGGAATCGAACCAGGCAAATTAATTAACATCTCACTAGAATTGATGCAAGAATTAAGGAATTAAACAAGATAGTATGTGATCTATTATACACTTGGAAAGAACAAAGCAAATCAAGAATAAATTTTACTACTCTGGAGGGCTAAGGAAGTTGAAAGACTTAATTCTTCACTCAAATTCTAACTAAACAAGGAATTTGATTTTTAATATAACAGCCAAAATATTTATCATGTTAACTAAATAAATTTTAATGTCCTTTAAAGGTGTCTAACTAGAACATCTTATATCCTTCATGTGAAGGGATTCAAGGGGCCCTTACCTTCTCCCTGTCTTGGGCCGTGCCTTCCCCTTTGAAGTCCGTGGCCTCTCTAATTTCATCAGAGACTGACGTAGACTCTCCTCAGTATAGGCAAGATACACATGGGAAAGGTCCACTTCGAAGGGCTAAGAAAAGAAATGCACACAGGGCACTCTTCCAGGAAGAAGCTGAGTTAGATTTGGGGGAAGAATTAAAATACTAAACAAACTCCTAGAAAAACACCACAGAAGACAAAACCAAACAAATAACTAAAGACATCTAATCCCAATATTCAAGGTGTAGTCACCAAACGGTAAACAGGAATCCCTCACATACACAAATTTCCTTAAAGAAAAACAGTTGCTGTTTTCCCTAAAGCTGCTCCCTCTTCTTGTTAACCTAGAATTAGAACTAGCTTTGAAAAGGAAGACAGACACATTTCAGTCTCTAACCATGTCCCCATGACCCAATGAGGTAATGAAAAGAGGGCTCTACTCAGTGACTCTACAACTGTTGTAGAAATGATAGGCCTACGATCAAGACTGATGGTGAGTAGAACTGTCTTAATAATCACCCCATCCTAGAGCCTTTATTCCCCTCAAATTAATCCATTTTTCAGCAGAGCTGATTAACAGATACCAGGTTGATAACACAATTTAATGACTCACATTTCTATAAAGCAACTGTAGTTTAAAAAAAAAAAAAGTATTCTTACATCTTTCTCCTTTTTATCAGGTACCGGGGTTTGCTTCCTCATATTATTTCCTGTGTATGCAACACATTTCTCAAAAAAAAAAAGGACAAAAATGTCTTAGTAATTAATACCATGAATCAGGCAAATTACTGTGCGATAACCTGTTATACTTGTGGAACACAATCTGAATGCTGGAACAGGCAAGCCCAGCATGTACCCCTGACCTTGACAATTTCCACCTAGACCATGATCTGTGTGTTTTAGTTAATTAGTTATTATGCAATGTAATACAACTAATTATAAAAATATCCTATCTGCCCTACTGGATTCTCCTCTAGATTCTCCTCTGGACCACCTCCCTCTCCATTGTAACTGGCACAATTTCTAGTCCACAGGAAGTACTTTGCAAGTATTTTGTGAAAGGATAAAGGCAATACTCACTAGCTGCCATTCTCCTATGTCTTCATTCCAATGGACATAGTTTTCAATCATTTCCTTTCAAAAGAGTCAAAGATAAGTCTATTTTTAATATGGAATAACATTTATGATATAGAAAAATATCCATAGAACTAAAAATCTCAATGCTAAGTGAAAAAAAGTTTTAAATCTTAACATTATATATTACATGACATTACAAAATAAGTAAATAAAAGCAGGCCATCCAAATAGCAACAAGGAGAGCATACTATCAATTTAGGATTAATTCTGTGCACTTGACGCCAAAGGGAAAAAAGATACCAAAACTTACTTTCAGACAACCTTCTTAAAGTTTATTGAGATTCAAAATAAGTTTTTTTTTTTAATCAAGATGTTAAAGTTTACTAAAACATATTAGAAAGACAGAAATTTTGAGTTAAAAAATTTTAAGAATTAGCATCTATCTGGAGATGGATATGGTTGTACAACAATGTAAATGTACTTAATGTTGCTGAAACGTACACTTAAAAGTAGTTAAAAATCTACAATGGAGGCTAAGGCAGGAGGATCCCTTGAGTCCAGGTGTTTGAGAGCAGCCTGGCCAAGACAGTGAGACCTCGCCTCAAAAAATAAAAAGGTTAAAATGGTAAATATCACATCAATATATATTTTGCCACATATCCACACACACAAAGAATCAGTATCCACATGAAAGGAGAAAAAGGAAGCACAATGGTTCCAAATTCCACTTATATGGTAAAGGACAATGAATGAAAAAAATAGGACCTATACCTTAATTTTGATTGCATTTACATGAATCTGAATTCTTCCAATGGGCTAATATTCTTGTTTAGATACTTAGGTACTCAAACAGAGAATTATGTACTAAGAAAAGTTAACAATGAAGGTGAGATGTGATGGCATTCATTCAAGAAAATTTTTTGTTCAATAACTGAAATGTAAATATTTACCATTGCTTAAATTGAAAATTACATTTCTTTGTTCCTTAACCACAGCCAAGTGACTTAGTATCTAGGTCAGAGCTTTACTGCTACCTGATAATCCTGAGGTATAAAGTTATCAATAATAAGCATCTGAAGTCGAAGCTCCCGGCTAAGCTGCCGAATGTTCTCCAGAAGGCCTTCAATTTCCCTCTGATGTTCTTGTTGAAGATCAGCCATCTACCAGAAAATCCACGAAAATACTATGAACAAACAAGATTTTAAACACAAAGCAGTTTCATTTCACATAGGATGCTAGTCTAAGAGAACTTGTGAGAGCTTACCTAGTTCTTTCACAAAAATAATGGACAGAGTGACACTATGACTATCTAGTCCACATTATTAGCTAAGGTTGGAAAGAAATTATTTAGCCAATAGGTAAAATTGAAAACAATAAAAGAAATATTTTATTTCTTTACAATTATTAATGTAAGCACACACTATTACTTATGGATTCTTAATCAAAGGAACTGCTTTTTAAAAAATTCAGAACTATATTAGTGTGTCATTTCTAAGAGACCAACCTCGGACTTTGCAGCCATCAGCATTGTCCAAACTTTCTTTAACTTCTTAGTCTTTCCCTGTGCTTCCTCTTGCAAACTGGTATATTTTTCTTCAATATCTAAGCGTTCTTGCTATGATAAAAATTAGTAAACTTCAGAATAATTTTCTTCATTAAACCATAAATCTAATTATTTAACATACAACTGTTTAGCAAAGCAATCCATAAATCCGCTTTAAAATTTCATCAAGATGATAGATTCTTAGCTTTTCACTAGAAAAGTTAAGTATCTTACACAAAATAATAAACTAAAAACAAAAAGTCCACATTACCTCTTTTTCTTCAAGTTCTCTGCGAAGTTGTTCTGCTCTTTTCCTTCTTTCTTCCAGTTCCATGTTAGATTCTTCAAGAAGTTTCTCTTGTTCCTCAGCTTTGGCCAACAAATCAACACCACCAACAATTACCTTTTTCTCCAGTGCAGATAATTTTTCTAGCAAAGATTGATGCTCTTGTCTGTTAATTAAAATGAAAATACCTTGTGGCTCGGTGCCCATAGCATAGTGGTTGCGATGCTGGCCACATGCATTAAGGCTGGCGGGTTCGAACCCTGCCCAGGCCAGCTAAACAACAATGACAACTACAACAAAAAAGTAGCAGAGTGTTGTGGTGGGTGCCTGCAGTCACAGCTACTTGGGAAGCTGAAGTAAGAGAATCACTGAAGCCCAGGAGTTTGAGGTTGCTGTGAGCTGTGACTCCACAGCACTCTACTGAGGGCAACACAGTGAGACTCTGTCTCAAAAAAACCAACAAACCAAAAAAAACTTGTATTTACTGATCATCCACTATTCTAATATCATTTCCCAAAATTTAACAAGTATTTGGATATATGATTGCAAAATAGAAACATAATTATGTAGTATTTCCACCAGACTATACGACTGTGTAGAGATAATTATTAATCTATAATTAATTTAAATTCACCATTTTTAAATAATATTTTTTCCTCCCATACAAAGATAATCAAAACGGATCTGATTTTTAAAAATGTAACACATACGTTAGGTTCTTCTACCCCAAAACAACTACACAGGAAATAAAAATCAAGCTTTTAATTAACTACTCAGTTTTCCTATTCATACACATTCTATGACAAATATTAGAAATTTAAATCATGGGGTGGCCTCTGTGGCTCAGTGGGTAGGGCGCTGGCTCCATATACCAAAGGTGGTGGGTTTGAACTCTGCCCCGGCCAAACTGCAACAAAAAAGAAAAACTAGCCGGGCATTGTGGCGGGCGTCTGTAATCCCAGCTACTTGGGAAGCTGAGGCAAGAGAATCACCTAAGCCCAGGAGTTGGAGCTTGCTGTGAACTGTGATGCTAAGGCACTCTACCGAGGGCAATATAGTGAGACTCTGTCTCTAAAAAAATTTTAAAAATAAAAACAAATAAGAAATTTAAATCATGAGTACTCACTGGGCTTTAAGTAGATCTTTTTCCCGTTTCTCCAGTTCAGCTCTAGCCTTGTTTCTTTCTTCTTCTTCCATGTCAAGCTTTGTTTCGAGTGCTTTTCTCTCCTCATCAATTTTTGCTTGCATTTCAACCATTTTATCTGGAGAAACTTTCTTTTTACCTATTTGAGTCATTTAATTGCAATAATCACTAAAATGAGTCAATGTTTCAGACTATAAATTACCTTCAATACAGAACTTCCTATACTCAATAATACAAAAGCAAATGTCAACATTTTAAGGAAGTCAAAACAATAATATCCTTCATTTCTATTTATTATGTTCCTAGAACTTAACTCATTGCTAAAGTTAAACTGTTGTCCAACTGTGCAAAGATAGTTAAAACCAAAAGTAAGTGAAAGAGAAGCAAAAAAGATGAGCTGAAAATAGGGAAAGAAAGATAAACAAGAAAGCCAAATAAAAAAGCAATGTTCAAAATGATTCTTCAGTTACTTTTTCCTGATAACCAAGTACAAAATCAAGCGGCTCCCAAAATCACATAAAATGAATGAATAAAAGTCACATATAGGTAGCAAATGCACAGATAAAAATTTCAGGCAGAATTTATATTGAATAGTTTTTAATATATTTTTCAGAGTTTTTCTAAAATTTATATCTAATAAAATTACTTGAAAGCACAGAATTTGATTTCTTAGTATAATTTTAAAGAAAGAAATTCTACACTATGGAATTCTGTAATAGTTACATAGTAATTCACCAAGCACTTTAGGGTTATTGAACTGTCATGACTTAAAATCATGCCCTCAATGAACAAGCTATTTTAGCTTGTTATTATGTCAAACTCAGGACCCTAAATCTCCCTAAACCCGATTAAACACTCAAGTGTCAAATATCAGTAGAAATACTATCAAATAATAAAGCTAGACTATGGCTTCCAACTATTTCTTTTCTTTTCTTTCTTTTTTTTTTTTGAGATAGAGTCTCAAGCTGTCGCCCTGGGTAGATGCCATGACATCATAGCTCACAGCAACTTCAAACTGTTGGGCTTAAGCAATTTTCTTGCCTCAGCCTCCTAAGTAGCTAGGACCACAGATGCCCACCACAACGCCTGGCTATTTTTGTTGTTGTTGTTGTTGCAGTTGCCATTGTTGTTTTAGCTGGTCCAGGCGGGGAACCTGCCAGTCTCAGTGTACCTGGCTGCTGCCCTACCCACTGAGCTACGGGCAGCGCCAGCTTCCAACTATTTCAGTTATAACATTTAATAAAGTATTGTATGTACATATACTAGGTGTTCAATGAAAGTTAACTGATGAATTTCAACATCATTAAATCAAAGTGAAAAAGAGAAAATAAAAGCTAGCTTATTAAATGGGTTATGAAACTGAATCAAAAACATTTCTAGTAATATAATTTCTTAGAAACATATTCCTTCAGAAAACCAATCAAACTTTTCATAGAATTGGTCTAAGGCTCTCCTGGAAACTTTCTGTCATTCTTAACTTCCTTCCCAAAGGACCACAGAAGGAAAGTAAAAACCAGAAAAGTTTGTAATTGTTAATGTCTCCACGCAAAAGCTAACCCTTCCTGCTAGCAAGGAAAAAGAACTGAAAAATAATTATGATGAAGATACTATCTCAATTAGTTTTTTTTTTTTTCAGAAACCATGAAATGAAGAATCATTCACAGGCTTAATCTTTAGGGCAAAATTATATCAAAAACTCAAAAGTTTAAAAACATATTACCCTTTAATTTTATAGAACTGTAAATCCAAAGCAAATCTATGCCACAGAACAAATTAAATAAAAAGAGTAAATAAAAGCACTGATTCAAATTCATGCTTTGGTGTGGTGTGATTCATTGCATTCCAAAAGTCAGGATGTATATTTGATTCTGTTGGCTTATTTGGCACAGTTACCTGTACTGACCCTTCTGAATTAACTGTTAAAAAAAAATTTCTAAAAATGATTTAATTCTTATTCCCAACAAATTCCTAGAAAAGTGTTTTCCATCAGTTATGCTATTTCTTAGAAATTTGCAAAAAAGTATTAAGTTCAGGTATATAGTAAGTGCATGCATTTAAAAAACAGTAACTTCCTTTCCACCTAAGAATTATAAATATTTAAAGAAAAACACGGGAAATATGTTAAGGCAAAAATAATAAACACATAAAGACATAGATATTAATGGTATAGCGGACATTGATCTGATCAACCTATGAACATTGATATTTTTTGGCTTGTAGGGTTCCAATTGTTCTGTTAATAGTTAAAAACATAATTTCAAAACCCATTAAGAGGCAATAAAATAAGAAGATTTTATATGTAGAAATAAAAAAAAACACATGAGTACTGATGAATTATTACATTGGTAATTCAAAACCATTTAGCTAAGTTTTTCAAACTGATACTTCAGTGGCAGAAATTTTATTGTGTTCTTGTAACATCTTCATGAAGATGACCATGCATACACAGGTAGGGTTAGTTTAAAAATCCCATATTTAAGTGACATATTACTTTGGCCAGAACCATTCTGACAAATCATTATATTTCTGTTCAAATAATATTTTAAGTTAAATATGAATATGTGCCAACTTCCCTAACCAGACATTTAAATGTGACAAAAGTAAAAATCACTTTTACATGTATTTGTTAAAAAAAAATTTTTTTTTAAATCTTATCAAACAAACAAACAAACCCCTTCTTTTTCTAATACTGCATGGTAAAATTTAGCACAAAATTTCAGGCACATTAAGTTTTGTAAAAAGGTAATGCCGGGCGGCACCTATGGCTCAAGGAGTAGGGCGCTGATCCCATATGCCGGAGGTGGTGGGTTCAAACTCAGCCCCGGCCAAAAACCAAAAAAAAAAAAACAAGAGGTAATGCCATATAGAGGGGTTATTTTGTTTGTTTTCTGTTTTGTTTTTGGGACAGAGTCTCTCCATTGCCCAAACTAGAATGCGGTGACAACATCAAAGCTCACTGCAATCTCAAACTGCTGGGCTCAAGTGGTACTTCTCCCTCGGCCTCCAAGTAGCTGATACCACGGATGCAAGCCACCATGTCCAGCTAATTTTTCTACTTTTTGTAGAGAGGTGTCACTCTTGCTCAGGCTGGTCTCAAACTCCTGAGCTCAAGGAATCCTCCTGCCTCTGCCTCCCAGAGTGCTAAGATTACAGGTGTGAGCCACCATGCCCAGCTCAGTCCATATAGTTTTATTTTAACCGAACTAAAATGTTTAGCCAAGTAGTAACATTTTAAATTGTCCTTTGCCATGAGCTATAACCAAAACTATAAGGTGAATTGGCAAGGGAAAGTTAAAGGGAAGAACTTTAGGGATGTACAAATTGAATTTTAATTTCTGAATTATTATTATTATAAGTTTTACAGTAGCCTTTTATTTTTAAGACCTATTATGCCATGAATTCATAGGTAATAGATTCCAGCAGTTCAGGGTCCTTTCCATTGGAAAGGAATATTGGAATGTTAAAAATTCCATATTATGCCATGAATTTAGGTTTGTAATTTGAAATTACAAATCCTTCCCATAAGTTCTCACAAAGTGTGCTTCTCTGTGTGGAGCAGCTGGTGTGTCAGTTGACCCCAGGTATCTTTCTCTTGGGCTATCTTCTTTTTCTGATCATTTTCCTTCACATGTTTCCGGAAGCTATCTCAGCTGTTAGAGTGCTTAACATGCTCAGAACAAACATTAATCCTTTTGGCAATACTCTTTACCTTAACTTGTTTGTTCACAACAACGCCAAGAGTACTCTGGGTAACACTGTAGACTTTTCCAGTTTTGCCATGGCAAGATTTGTGGGGCAAGTCTTTCAAAAAGTACCCATTCCCTTGATGTCTACAGTAGCATGCTTCTTGTAGATTTGCATGTATGTGGCCAAAGGAACAACTCCATGTTTTCTAAAAGAACATGTATTGGCTGCCTTTGTATTTGTCATTTTGGTGAATTACTGGAAGATGGCATCTCCAGCCAAAAGGAAGCTCAATTTTATTACATGAGCAGCCACAGGCATGGGTAACCAAGCATTTGACTATTGGCTTAAAAAGGGGGAGGGGATGTTTGAATGTGAAATTATTTACATTTGTATTTCCAAAATGTGTCTTAATGGGTCTTTAAGAATTTAGGAAAAAAGGAAGTTTTTTTAAAGGCTAACGTTGAAAGATTTTTTTTTTTAAATACAAAAGATGGATACTTACCTTGTAAAAAATTATTTAATTTTAAAAATTTAATGTATTTAAATAACAAAATTCTTTATATGATAAATTGTACCACGTGGAGTGCAAATCAATCACACCAACCTGCTTGATCTTGCAATAAGAAGTAGTAAGCAAATCGTAGACAGGAAGCATATGCACAGAGATGAGGAGGAAAAAAAGGAAAACATTACTTCTGTTGTAAAACAAAGAAAAATGCATAATAGCATTTATTTATAGTACAAGTACAGAAATAAATCAAATCATTATCAAAACTGAAATAAAGCCCATGTAAAAAGAAAGACACAATTCAGAGATGTAATGTAAGCAAGAATATTAATTTAGTCTAAGATTACAACTCAAATGAATCTTAAGAGCTCACACTGATTCCCAAACTCCTGAAATGTAAGAGTTCAATACCATGTAATTATGCTGAACAGTACACATAGAATTGGGAACCTGCTAAGACCTACAAAGTAATCAAAAAGGGCAAAACAGAAAATGACATCAATTTTAAAAATTAGTAAGTTAAAAATAACAAAATTGACATTGTCCATTTCCAAAATTTCCCAATTCAATGTTTCTCCTAGGGCCAGGATCCACTACAGGTGTGCCTCACTTTAAGAAAATCCAACACGAAAATCTAAACCAACTAAATAGATAAATTAAATTATACTAATTTGCACTAATTATTTGATTAATAGAAAGATTCAGTGAAGAATTTTTAAAGACAGCAAGTTCTCTCAATACACTTGATTTCCAACTTGATTTATAGACAATGTTTTCAGAAAAACATCTATTACATAAAATGAAGTACACCTGTATAGTAACAAACTTAAAATACCATCTATTAGATGATTAAGGATAATTATAATAATGATTCTACAGAAGTGAAGCTAATTGATGATTCAAGCAAGGGACACCTTAAAGGCCATTCATATTGTTGAAAGGGAAGATACATACAGGTTACAGCAACCACATGCTGGGACCTCTCTTCACTTCACCAACACGCCCACATTACAACAAAAAACATGTTATGTGCTAGTATGCAAACAGTAATTAAAACTTTTTAAAACTGGATAAAATACAATTCATTACATAATAAACTTCATGAAAGTATTCTTTAAGAATGAGATAAATTTTAAAACAGAAAATTAAACTACAATGCCTCCTACTTGGATATTTTCTCATATTCTACTGTTTATAATACAAAATAATACCTTTATATGGTCTCTAAAACAATTTCGTGTATTTTACAAATTATCCTCTGAAATTGTTTTGGTAATTTGCCTAAGAATTGTGAATAGAGAGAAAGAGTTCTAATATTTCTGGATGCTTCCTCTAGAAAGCTAAAAGCATAAGAATAATAAACAATTAGTTTTGTTACTAATTTTGGAAAGGGTAAGTATATAGATAATGCTTTAAAAGACAGTAAGCTGCAAGCTGGTACAAGAGAGCATCACTTCCTTTTTTCTGAAAATAAAATATAAATAGATAAAATTAAATAATACCTTTCATCTTAATTATAGTTTAAGAAAAAGCTTTTAAGGTTGAAATAAGTCTGGATCCTGCATGAACAATTTCTTGTGATTCTGAATCCTCTAATTACAACTTAGAAAATTTCTTAAAATCCACAAGGTAATTTAGAAATAGGGATAAATGTCCATTTGAAATAAAATATTATTTAATTTATCTTCATTTGCTTCAAACTTTTCATTTTTCTTTATTTGGTAGCCTTTAATCTTAAGCTACTCCTAAGAATAGTACACCAAAGTGTAAAATGCTTGTAACTATAGAACATGTTATAATGAGAATTGATATAATTCCAGATATAATTGTATTTTTAGAAATTTAGGATTTGATATTACATATCCCTTACACTGAGCAAGATTAGAAATTTATTAGGAAACCTAAAAAAGAATCATAAGAATTATTGTTTTATACAGCTTACTAGCTCTCTGTACATTATCTCCATTGCAAAAGCATGAATCTCTCTTCCATTGTCTCAAACACAAGCTAAAGCGTATGTTTTAACAATTATGGTTAACTGGAAGCAATGAAGGGTGGGGGGAATCATCACATGCTTTGTCCAACTGAGAAGTCCAACATGTATTCTTCACGTAATGACAGGGAACGGTACAGCATATCTCAAATGAAGCCCATGGGTTATGGAAAAGCCAAAGCTCTGTTAGAGAATTTAAGAGCTACCACTCACTAGGCAAGAACTTATCCAGAGGTTTCTCTATGACAGAACATGTGGAGTCTGAACTACTGCTGCTGCTACTGCCTGGAAGACAAAGAAATGAGCCCAACGGGAACCAAAGAAAGAGGAAACAAGAAAATGAACACATACACAGAGAAAAATTCAGTTCCAGAGAAAGAATTTTAAAGGACAATCAAGCTTTGCATTAAAAAACCAAAACTTACTTTCCCTTAAAACCAGTCTTGATGGTTTATCTAATATTCTCTACTTTACAAAGCCATATAGGGGAATTAGAAACTATCCCATTAAGCAACTACTATGGGCAACTCCCATTTAATCACCTAAAACATAATTAATTCAGAAGGTTGAAATGACAAGAATAAAAAATAAGCCAGTAATTTGGTGACATTTAAGTCTATTTAAACTCTTTAGATTGATAACATAAACAAAGTTTTAAAATTTAAAGTTATAAACAATTATTTTAATTTTGTGAATGATAAATTATGTCATTCCTTCATTATAGACAGGTTGGTCTGTCTCTACTTTCTCTTTCCAGAAAACCAAACTATCAAATATAATTAATGTTTAAAGAAAGTTTGACAGCAAAACTTTCAAAGGATCACTGAAAATTTTGAAATTTCTAAGCCTGGAAAGAAAGTCAGTGGCACTTTTTCTTTCTTTCTTTTTTTTTTGGCCGGGGTCAGGTTTGAACCTGCCACCTCTGGTATATGAGGCCAGCGCCCCACTCCTTTGAGCCACAGGCACCGCCCACAGTGGCACATTTTCTATTTAAAATTTTCCTTTTAACAAATCTATTGTCCACTTTAGCTTAAAAAGAATAATCTCCTCTGTGAAAAGCAGGTATGAACAAAAAACTATGTCTTTTAATCAGGGGTTGGCAAACATTTTCTGCAAAAGAACAGATAATGTGTTTTATGTTTTGCAGGCCACACAGTTTCATGCAAAAGCAGCCATAAACAAATGAGCTTGGCTGTTTTTAATAAAATTATTTACTAAAACAGGTGGTGGGCTGAATTTGGCTAGTGGATTGCATTTTGCCAACTCTTCCTCTAAATCATGCTTTTCTTGCCTTTCGAAGTTATAGAATCTTTATAGTTTTTAAATTTGGGACTCCTAATCAAGCAGTGATGAGTTTATTTTCAGCAAGATCATTTTAAGACAACAAGCAAAGTATGCACCAGCTTGAAAACAATGACCACATTAATGGAAGAGAGTTCTGAAATAAAAATTTACAGTAAAAAGGCTTGAAATGTAGGCCATTATATCTGTTTCTTTTGCATGTTATCTATATTCTTATCGCAACAAACAGTCCTAATTCACATTCAGCAACAAATGTCCCACAAAAGCATGAGAATGAGAGTACATTTTATAAAGAAGAATTAAATTAAAAAATAGAATCCTTATACAAATTTATTATTTAAAAATTCAATGACTTCTAAAGACTAACCTTGTTGAGGGAAAACTCCACATTACCCTAATTTCCTAAAAATGTAGGTCCCTATACAAAATTAAAACCTTACATGAAATTTTAAAATGGTATATCCACTATATAGAATTTTACTGTAGTAAATTCTACAAAAAAACCAGAAACACACAGTATTCTGAATCAGCTATAAACCAGAGATGAATATAGGAGGAAAAATACAAAGTTAATCAAGCATATGGCATATATCCTCTGTTTTCATTGCTGCCATAACTAAAATCAGTAAAACAAAAGGCATGCCCTCTACTGCCTTAGTAATGAGGAACATGGTAAGGTAGTAATTCTAGCTTATTTCTACAAATCAGAACGCTACACAGAACTTACCCTTTCTTTTTTTCCTTTTCTCTCCATCTTCTCCAATCTCACCATCTTTATCATCTTCTTCCTCTGACCCACTGATATCAGAGCCTGATATTTCTTCCCCTTGAATAGAAATTTAATATAACAATTTTTATTCCTATACCGAGTCACTGGCTATTTAGGAAATGCCTATACCAACTTTTCTTCATTAATTTTTTGTTGCCCTAAATAACGAATTTAAATGCTCTTCATTTAAATTCTCCTAGATAACATATTAGATATGCTAACCTCAGAAATAGATTACACTGAGACTTTATTTTTAATGTCCCTAAAGAGAAGTTAATTCTGACCCATTTAAAATTTCAAATCATTAGCTGAAGTAGTTATAAACATATAAAGTATGTAGAAGAATTATTAAATTAGTCTTCTAAAAATGTGATCACTTTGGGAAGGAACTTCTCTCCAGTTTCTTGTTTAAGATTTTTAAATAATTCATTCAACCTGTATTTTTTAAAGAACCATAAAACTATCATCTAACATAGTGATCCCACTTTTAGGACCATATGTTGGGGATTCATTGAGGGTACAAAGAACCAGGAAACGTTGGTTGCTTGTGTCAGACAAAGACCCTCCCATAACAGTGTTCCATCCCCAAAAGGGGTACACCCCTGTGATCCTCCCATTCTCTCCCTCCTTCCCTTTCTCTGCACCCCACCCCCCCAACCGTGTGCTACATCATTAATTGTTCTCATATCAGAATTGAGTACATAGGATTCATGCTTCTCCATTCTTGTGATGCTTTACTAAGAACAATGTGTTGCACTTCATCCAGGTTAATACAAAAGATGTAGTCTCCATCTTTTTCAGTGGCTAAGTAGTATTCCATGGTATACATATACTACTGCTTGTTAATCCATTCTGGGTTGGTGGACATTTAGGCTGCTTCCACATTTTGGCGATTGTAAATTGAGCTGCAATAGTCTAGTGCATGTGTCCTTGTGGTAAAAGGATTTTTTCCTTCTGGGTAGATGCCCAGTAATGGGATTGCAGGATCGAATGGGAGGTCTAGTTTGAGTTCTTTCTCCATACTTCCTTCCAAAAAGGTTATACTAGTTTGCAGTCCCACCAGCAGTATAAAAGTGTTCCCTTCTCTCCACATCCACACCAGCATCTGCAGTTTTGAGACTTTGTGATGTGGGTCATTCTCACTGGAGTCACATGATATCTCAGGGTGTTGTTTTGTTTTTTTTATTAAATCATAGCTGTGTACATTAACGTAATCATGGCGTATAATGTGCTGGTTTTATATACCATTTGAAATATTTTCATCAAACTGGTTAATCTTTACCGCATTTTCTTAGTTATTGTGTTAAGACATTTATACTTGGAATTCTGGCAAGATGGCCAACTAGCAGCAACCCTCGACAGAGGCTCCTGAACAGAGGAAGAAAAACTGGATGGAATCGGACTCTATGAAGCCAGAGATGGGGAGCTGAGCCAAGAAAGAAGTTCGGCAAGCTGTAACTCCAAGGAAGAGCATTCAAGAAACCAAATTACAGGTACAAAGCCTATGGACTACAGGACGGGAGACCTCTCGCCCAAGCAGGGGGCCTGCTGCAGGCTATCTGCAAACAAGCGGGGAACAAAAGACCTCTCATTTTACCTTGCTGGAGAGAGCTGCTAAATTCCAGGTCTCTTTCTCCTGGGAGGTTCCACTTATGAACCTAGACACCACCCCGCCAGGCATAAAATTGAACAGATATTTTCCCCCACAAGTCCAAACTCCCAGTCCACCTTCACCCCCTCCCACGGTGGTCTGAAGTTCTGCCCTCTGCAGAGCACAGAGTGTTTGGTCTTGTCCTGAGAGAACTAGGCATAGTGTGGACCGCCAACCATCAGGACGGAATCTGTGACTAATGGGGAAGAAAGAGGGTGTGGGAAGAAAGGGACACTCGGTGGGAGGAGGAGCTATGAGTATGCCTGGCCAGTGGTAGTGTTGACCCTCAGTTGGGGCTGTATCTGGCAGGACACGGTGCAGAACCCCCAGCTTTGACAGCACCCACAGGGGGAGAGTGGTTGCCCTGTGGGGACTGAGTTCAGCAAACACGGCTGGTCCCCAGCCCCTGCTGGGCCTGCAAGCAGAGGCTTGTTAGGTGTGCACTGTGACCTAAGAGCAAGGGCGTGATCCCCTGATTCCAACAGAACCCTCGAGCAGTGGCTTACCGGGTGTGAATCAAGACCTGAGAACTAGGGCATGGCCCACTGTTTACAGCGGGGCTGGTGAGCAGATGCTTACCAGGTGAGCACTGAAACCTGAGGGCAGAGTGCAGTGCCCTGACTCTAACAGAACCTGCGAACAGAGGCTTTCCAGGCAGTGGACTGAGACTGGCAGGCGGGGACATGGTCCCCTTACATCAACTGGTCTGGCAAGCAGAGGCTAGCTGTGTGTGGATTGAGACCAGAAGGTGGGACCCAGTGCCCTGACTCCAACAGAGCCTGCGAACAAAGGCTTTCTAGGCAGTGGACTAAGACTGGCAGGTGGGGGCGTGGTCCCCTGACTCCAACTGGTCTGGCAAGCAGAGGCTAGTTGTGTGTGGACTGAGACCAGAGGGTGGAGCCAGTTCCCTGACTCCAACAGAGCCTATGAATAGAGGCTTGCCAGGCAGTAGACTGAGACTGGCAGGTGAGGGCGTGGTCCCCTGACCCCAACTGGTCTGGCAAGCAGAGGCTGGTTGGATGTGAACTGAGACTGTGGGCAGGGGCGGCCCCTGGCTCCAGCTGGGCCTGTGAGCAGAGAAACAAACAACAGTGTGGACTGAGTCTGGCAGGCGGGAGTGGGGATTCCTACTCCAATTGTGCTGTTGGAGACCCTTGAATCCCTCTCTGTTGGGCAGGGTTTGCACTGCCTGAGACAATTTGGTTGGAACCCATGTCTGGAGCTGTCCACTTGGGGAAATTCTGAGGTTGACCTTCGAGTTCTGTAGCTGAAAAGAACCAAAGGGTGGGAGCTGGGCACCACAGCTGTTTGTATCTCTTCACAGTTGAGATTTAAACCTAATACTGTGGTTTCTTAGGATAGGGTAAAGGTTGGCTGATATCAAACAGAGCTAGCTTGCTCTATCTCACCAAGGAGGTCCTCAGAGTCTCTGGCTAAAACGCTGAAAGAGGTCTTTGTAAGGTTGTAGGAGACAAGCCACAATTACAAAGCCAAGCACCTTGGTGAGGTGCTATCTCTACTACTTGGGAACCCAATTCAATCTCACCCTACCAGTTCTAATAACCAAACAGTGGAAAATAAACATGGTGCAGACCCAACAGAAGAACCCTGGCAACATGAATAACCAAAACCTCCCCCCGCAAGAAATGACAAAGGAGATACAATTGAAGATGCCACACATAAATAAATGGCAGCAATGTCAGAAATCGAATTCAGAATATGGATTGCAAATAAGATAAATAGCATAGAAGAAAAGATAGAAATTAAATTCCAAAGAGTAGTTCTAAAGTTGTCTCAACAAGTAAATGAATTCAAAGCCCAAGTCACCAAAGATATAGACATAATGAGAAAAGAGATAGCAGAACTCAAGGAGATAGAAAAGTTAGTTGAGGAGCTCCAAAACACAGTAGAATCCCTCAGTAATAGAGTTGACCAGGCAAAAGAAATGATCTCTGAAACAGAAGACAAAGCTTTTGAACGTTCCCAAACACTCAAAGAGGCAGACAAATGGAGAGTAAAAACTGATCATTCCCTGAAAGAGTTGTGGGATCACTCTAAAAGATCAAACATTTGTCTTGTAGGAATTCCCAAAGAAGAAGAGGATGGTCCTAAAGGTACAGAAGCTCTACTCCAAGAGATTTTGGAGAATTTCCCAAGCATTGCAAGAGATACAGAACTTCAGATAGCAGACAGTTTCAGAACCCCAGCAAGACTCAATCCAAATAAAGCATCTCCTAGACACATTGTGATTAACTTTGCCAAAGTTAAGATGAAGGAGAAAATTCTGCAAGCAGCCAGACATATGAAAAGTGTCACCTACAAAGGGAGAAATATCAGAATGACTGCAGATATCTCAGCCAAAACGTTTCAAGCCAGAAGAAGGTAGTCATCAACCTTCAGTCTCCTAAAACAAAACAACTTCCAGCCCAGGATCCTGTATCCAGCTAAACTGAGTTTCATTTGTGATGGAGAAATCAAATACTTTAATGACATAGACATGTTGAAGAAATTTGCCATAACTAAACCAGCTCTCCAGGATATTTTCAGACCCATCCTCCACAATGACCAGCAAAATGCTCTACCTCCAAAGTAAACTCACCCAGAAATTTTTGAACAAAACCCAACTTCCACAGTGGTGAAAGGATTAAAAGTATCCACTGGACATCCAAAAATCACGACACCCAAAATATAACCAGGCTTATCAATTCTCTCAGCTAATGTGAATGGTCTAAATTGTCCTCTAAAGAGGCACAGGCTGGCTGACTGGATACATAAACTTAGACCGGATATCTGCTGTATATAAGAATCTCACCTTACCTTAAAGGATAAAAATAGGCTCAGGGTGAAGGGTTGGACTTGTATATTACAGGAAATGGAAACCAGAAAAAAGCAGGGGTTGCAATTTCAGTAGCAGACACAATTGTCTTTAAACCAATAAAGATAAAGAAAAATAAGGAAGGTCACTACATATTTGTCAAGGGAAACACCCAAGATGAAGAGATTTCAATAATTAACATTTACGCACCCTACCAGAATGTTCCTCAATTCATAAAGCAGACCCTAATGAATATGAACAACTTGATATCTTCCTGCACTATAGTAGTTGGAGATTTTTTTTTTTTTTTTTTTTTTTGTAGTTTTGGCCAGGGCTGGGTTTGAACCTGCCACCTCTGGCATATGGGGCCAGTGCCCTACTCCTTTGAGCCACAGGTGCTGCCCAATAGTTGGAGATTTTAACACCCCTTTAACAGTTTTGGACAGATCCTCCAAGAAGAAACTAAACCAAGAAATATTAGACTTAAACCTGACCCTAGAACAAATGGACTTTACAGACCTCTATAGAACATTTCATCCTAATAAAACTGAATATACATTCTTCTCATCAGCCCACAGGTCATCCTCCAAAATAGATCATAATCTAGGACACAAGTCTAACCTCAGCAAATTTAAAAGTGTAGAAATTATTCCTTGTATCTTGTGAGACCACCATGGAATAAAAGTTGAACTCAACAGCAACAGGAATCTTCATACTCAAAGTCATGGAAGCAAAATTATCTTAGGCTGAATGATAGCTGGGTCAAAGATGAGATTAAGAAGGAAATCACCAAATTTTTGGAACAAAATGATAACAAAGACACAAATTATCAAAACCTGTGAGATACTGCAAAGGCAGTCCTAAGAGGGAAATTTGCAGCATTGGAAGCCTTCATCAAGAAAACAGAAAGAGAGGAAGCCAACAACTTAATGGATCACCTCAAGCAACTGGAAAAGGAAGAAGAGTGCTACCCCAAACCCAGCAGAAGAAAAGAAATAACCCAAATTAGGGCAGAATTAAATGAAATTGAAAAGAAAAGAATCATTCAGAAGATCTACAAAACAAAAAGTTGGTTTTTTGAAAAGATTAACAAAATTGATAAACCTCTGGCCAACCTAACCAGAAACAGAAAAGTAAAATCTCTAATATCATCTATCAGAAACAATAAAGGAGAAATAACAACAGACACTTCAGAAATTGAAAAATCCTCAATTATTACTACAAAAATCTCTATTCCCAGAAATATGAAAATCTGAAGGAAATGGACCAATACCTGGAAGCAAACCGCCTTCCTAGACTCAACCAGAAAGAATTAGAAACCCTGAATAGACCTATATCAACCACTGAAATAGCATCAACAATACGAAATCTCCCTAAAAAGAAAAGTCCGGGACCAGATAGCTTCACATCCGAATTCTATCAAACCTTTCAAGAGGAACTAGTACCTATATTATACAACATTTTCCAAAGCATAGAAAAAGAAGGAATATTTCCCAAAACATTCTATGAAGCAAATATCACCCTGATCCCCAAACCAGGAAAGGATCCAACAAAGAAAGAAAAGTATAGACCTATATCATTAATGAATATCAAAGCCAAAATATCCAATAAGATCTTAGCAAATAGAATTCAACAATACATCAAAAAAATTATACACCATGATCAAGTTAGTTTTATTCCAGGGTTACAGGGTTGGTTCAACATACGCAAATCTATAAATATAATACATCACATCAATAAAATATAAAACAAAGACCATATGATTCTCTCAATTGACACAGAAAAAGCCTTTGATAATATCCAGTACCCTTTCGTGATCAGAATTCTTAAGAAAATAGGAATAGAAGTGGCATTTCTTAAGCTAATAGAGGCCATCTACAGCAAACCCACAGCCAATATCATATTGAATGGTGTAAAATTGAAAACATTTCCACTCAGATCAGGAAAGAGGCAAGGATACCCATTGTCTCTACTGATATTCAACATAGTAACGGAAGTCTTAGCCATCGCAATCAGGCAAAAGAAGGTGATCAAGGGTATCCAAACAGGGTCAGAGGAGAGCAAACTCTCACTCTTTGCTGATGATACGATCCTATACCTGGAAAATACCAGGGACTCAACTTCAAAACTATTAGAAGTGATCAAGGAATACAGCAGTGTCTCAGGATACAAAATCAATACTTACAAGTTAGTAGCTTTTATATATGCCAACAATAGTCAAGGTGAAAAAACTATCAAGGACTCCATTCCTTTTACAATAGTGACAAAGAAAATGAAATACTTGGGAATTTGCCTAACAGAGGACGTGAAATCCCTCTATAAGGAGAACTATGAAACTCTGAGGAAAGAAATAGCTGAAGATGTTAACAAATGGAAAAACATACCATGCTTATAGCTGGGAAGAATCAACATTGTTAAAATGTCCATACTACTCAAAGCAATTTACAGATTTAATGCAATCTCTATTAAAGCACCATTGTCATACTTTCAAGAAGTTGAAAAAATAGTATTTCATTTTATATGGAATCAGAAAAAATCTTGAATAGCAAATACATTACTCAGAAATAAGAACAAATCAGGAGGTATCACATTACCAGACTTTAGGCTATACTATAAATCTATAGTGATCAAAACAGCATGGTACTGGTACAAAAACAGAGGCAGATTTATGGAACAGAATAGAGAACCAAGAGATGAACCCTGCTACTTATCGCCATTTGATCTTCGACAAGCCTATCAAAAATATTCAGTGAGGGAAAGACTCCCTATTTAACAAATGGTTCTGGGTGAACTGCCTGGCGACCTGTAGAAGACTGAAATTGGACCCCCACCTTTCACCATTAACAAAAATTGATTCTCACTGGATAAAAGATTTAAACTTAAGACATGAAACTATCAAAATACCAGAAGAGAATGCAGGGAAAACATTTGAAGAAATAGGCCTAGGAGAATATTTTTTGAGGAGGCATAAATTGCCCCTGGGCAACTGAAGCAACACCAAAAATACATTACTGGGATCTGATCAAACTAAAAAGCTTTTGCACAGCCAAGAGCACAGTAAATTAAGCAAACAGACAACCTTCAGAATGGGAGAAGATTTTTGCAGGTTATGCTTCCGACAAATGTCTGATAACTAAAATCTACAGAGAACTCAAACTAATCAATAAGAAAAGAATAAATAACCTTATTTCTATGTGGGCAAGAGACTTGAACAGAAACTTCTCTGAAGAAGACAGGCACATGGCCTACAAACACATGAAAAAATACTCATTATCCTTAATTATCAGAGAAATGCAAATCAAAACTACTTTGAGATATCATCTAACTCCAGAAAGATTAGCCCACATCACAAAATCCCAAAACTACAGATGTTGGTGAGGATGCAAAGAGAAGGGAACGCTTCTACTCTGCTGGTGGGAATGCAAGCTAATACGACCTTTTTGGAAAGAAGTTTGAAGAACACTCAAGGAACTAAAAGTAGACCTACGGTTCGATCCTGCAATTCCTCTACTAGGTATAAACCCAGATGATCAAAAATTATTTTACAACAAAGACATTTCTACCAGAATGTTTATTGCAGTCCAATACATAATAGCCAATACATGGAAACAGCCCAAGTGCCCATCGACCCATGAATGGATTAACAAATTGTGGTATATGTACACATATACCACATATATGGAATATGGAATACTATGCAGCCATAAAAAAAGATGGAGACTTCACATCTTTTTTACCTGGATGGAACTGGAACATATTCTTCTTAGAAAAGTATCTCAAGACTGGGGGGAAAAGTATCCAATGTACTCAATACTACTATGAAATCAATATATAACCACCTACACACTCATACAAATGGCAAAACATAACTATAGTCCAGAAAGTAGAAGGGAAGAGGAAAAAGAGGGGAGAGGAGGGGAGATATGGGAGGAAGGAGGGTATTTGGGGGGGACCTCACCTAATGTGCATGATACAATGGTACATTTCAAAACTATTAAGAAATGAGTATAATTGTGATGGATGTGTTACTTAATTCAATGTAAACATTTCACATTGTATATTAAAGCAGTACCCTGAACCCTTTAAATGCATCAATGTACAAAGTTATGATTTAATAAAAAATAATTAAAAAATAAATATAGGCAAAAAAATAAAAGACATTTATACTCTACATTTAGTAAATTTAACACGTACCCTTGTAAAATGCACCATAGGTGTGATCCCACCAATTACCCTCCCTCAGCCCATCCTCCCCTCAGTGTGGTTTTGATTTGCATTTCTCTAATTAGGGATGATGATGAGCATTTTTTCATATGTTTGTTAGCCATTTGTCTGTCTTCTTTAGAGAAGGTTGTATTCATCTCTCTTGCCCAGTGGTATAAAGGATTGTTGGCTCTTTCTAAGTTTATTAATTTGAGTTCTCTGTAGATCCTAGTTATTAAGCTTTTGTCTGATTCAAAATATGCAAATATCCTTTCGCATTGTGTAGGTTGTCTATTTGCTTTGGTTGTTATCTCCTTAGCTGTAAAGCTTTTCAGTTTCATTAAGTCCTATTTGTTTATCTTTTGTTGTTGTTGCAATTGCCATGGGAGTCTTCCTCATAAAGTCTTTCCCCAGGCCGATAGCTTCAAGTGTTTTCCCTACACTTTCTTTGAGGATTGTTATTGTTTTGTGTCTTAGATTGAGGTCTTTTATCCATCTTGAATCAATTTTTGTGAGTGGAGAAAGGTGCAGTTCCAGTTTCAGACTTTACATGTGGATAACCAGTTCTCCAAGCACCTTTTATTGAATAGGGGTTCTTCCCCCACAGTGTATGTCCTTGATTGGTTTATCAAAGATTAGGTGGCTGGGAGATGTTAGCTTCATCTCCCTGTTTTCTATTCGGCTCCAGATGTCTATGTCTCTATTTTTGTGCCAATACCATGCTGTTTTAATCACTATGGCCTTGTGGTACAGCCTAAAGTCTGGTAGGCTGATGCCTCCAGCTTTGTTTTTATTACTAAGAATTAGCTATATGGGTTTTTTCTAATTCCATGCAAAATGAAGAATTATTTTTTCCAAGTCTTGAAAGTATGATGTTGGTATTTTAACAGGAATGGCACTGAATCTGTAGATTGCTTTAGGAAGTATAGACATTTTGACATTGATTCTTCCCAGCTGTGAGCATGGTATGTTCTTCCATTTGTTAATATCTTCTGATTTCTTTTCTTAGGGATCCTAGTTTTCTTTATAGAGGTCCTTCACCTTTTTCTGTGAGGTACATTCCTAGGTATTTCATTTTCTTTGAAGCTACTGAGAAGGGAATTACCTTCTCCTCTTGGTTATTATTGGCATATACAAAGGCTACTGATTTGTGGACATTGATTTTATATCCTGAGATGTTACTGTATTTTTTGATCACTTCCAGGAGTCTGGTGGTTGAGTCTTTGGGGTTCTCTATAAGATCGTATCATCAGCAAAGAGGGACAGTTTCACTTCCTCTGCTCCCATTTGAATGCCCTTTATTTCCTACTCTTTTCTGATTGTATTGGCTAGAACTTCCAGCACTATGTTGAAAAGCAGTGGTGATAGAGGACAACCTTGTCTTATTCCAGTTCTGAGTGGAAAAGCTTTCAGTTTTACTCCATTCAGTAAAATATTGGCTGTGGGTTTGTCACAGATAGCTTCAATCAGTTTAAGAAATGTGCTGCCAGTGCCTATATTCTTCAGAGTTCTAATTAGAAAGGGATGTTGAATTTTATCAAATGCTTTTTCTGCATCTATTGAGAGGATCATATAGTCTTTGTTTTTGCTTCTGTTGATACAATGAATTACATTTATGGATTTGCGTATGTTAAACCAGCCTTGCATCCCTGGGATGAAACCTACTTGACCGTGGTGTATGACTTTTTTTATGGTAAGCTGTAATCTATTGGCTAGGATTTTATTGAGTATTTTTGCATCTATATTCATTAGTGAAATTGGTCTAAAGTTCTCCTTTTTAGTTGGATCTTTTCCTGGTTTGGTATCAGGGTGATGTTTGCTTCATAGAACATGTTGGGGAAGATTCTATCCTCCTCAATTTTTTGGAATAATTTCTGCAGTATGGGAATAAGCTCTTCTTTGAAGGTTTGATAGAATTCTGGAGTAAAGCCATCTGGACCAGGGCATTTTTTTTTGTTGGGTCTTTGATCTCAGTGCTTGAAATTGGTCTGTTCAGAAGATCTATTCCTTCTTGATTAAGACTAGGGAGGTGTGATTCCAAGTATTAATCCATTTCCTCTACATTGCCAAATTTCTGGGCGTAGAATTTCTTGTAGTATTCAGAGATAATCTCATTTATCTCTGAGGCATCCCTTGTTATTTCCCCTTTATCATTCCTGATTGAGGTTACTAAAGCTTTTACTTTTCTATTTCTAGTTAGTCTGGCCAAAGGTTTATCTATTTTATTTACTTTTTCAAAAAACCAACTTCTTGTTTCATTAATTTTTTGAATGATTTTTTGGTTTTTAATTTCATTAATCTCTGATTTAATTTTGGCTATTTCCTTTCTTCTGTTAAGTTTAGGGTTAGGTTGATATTCTTCCAATTCCCTAAGATGGTCTGTGAGTGTGCTGATGCGCTCTCTTTCTGTCTTTTGAAGATAGGCATCTAGTGCTATAACTTTAGCAGGAATAAACTTATGTGGCAATATACTTTCTGGACACCGGGTGGCGCCATGAGTGGTTCCCAGGCTTTTACTGGTTTTCTAGCTTAGATTGTTCTTGGTGGTTGCCCATTTACCAGGTTGGCACTCAAGTCCCTGCACAACTGTGATTTCACAGATCTCAAAAAATCTTCAGAGGCAGGTTTCACAAATTCCCCCTGCAACAGTTCCTGTGAAATGTGGGATATCCTGGGCCTGTTCCCAGTGGAGGATGACTCCCCGCAAGTGGAACTCAGACTACAGTGCCTCGCCTATGGAAAAAGGCGTGCACACACAGCTGTCTCACAAATTTTATAACAATGGCCGCCTGCTATCCGGGAACTTTGCCGGCATGAATGTCTCACCACTGTCAAACCATGGCAGAGCCAATCCAAATAGCACCCCACTCTGGTCACCAAATTCTGCTCAAGAGTCTACACTTTACCAATCTTTCCACACAACACCTAGCTTCCCCAAGAACTGAAAGCTATAATGGGCTTCTGGGACCTCCATGGGGGAGATGGCTGGCAGAACCTTGCCTGGCAGTCTCGGCAGCCTCGGATTACACTCCAAGTCCAGTAATCCGCCACATTGCTGCACATCCCAAACTGCCACTCGGCGAATATTCCACATCAGTTATGATCTAGCCCACTCGCTCTCACCTGTTGTTCCAGGACAGCTGAGCTAAACATCTTTCCCATCTGCCATCATGCTCCGCCCTCTTCTTTTTTTTTGAGACAGATTTTCACTATGTCACCCTCAGTAGAGTGCCATGGTGTCACAGCTCACAGCAACCTCTAACTCTTAGGCTTAAGTGATTCTCTTGCCTCAGCCTCCTAAGTAGCTGGGACTACAGGTGCCTGCCACAATGCCTGGCTATTTTTGTTGTTGTTGTTGTCATTGTTGTTCAGCAGGCCTGGGCCAGGTTCAAACCCATCAACCCAGTGTATGTGGCCAGTACTCTAACCATTGAACTATGGGAGCCAAGCCAGGGACAAATCTTGAAGACAGTATGCTAAGTGAAACAGGACAGACACAAAAGGACAAACACTGAATCATTCCATTACATAAGATACTTAGGGTAGGGGGGAGGTTAGGGTGGAGGGAGGGTAATGGGTGGGACCACACCTATGGTGCATCTTAGAATGGGTACAGGCAAAACTTACTAAAGGCAGAATACAAATGTCTACATACAATAACTAAGAAAATGCCATGAAGGCTACGTTGAACGGTTTGATGAGAATATTTCAGATTGTATATGAAACCAGCACATTGTACCCCTTGATTGCACTAATGTACACAGCTATGATTTAACAATAAAAAAAAGATACTTAGGGTAATAAAATTCATAGACAGAAAGTAGAATGGTTGTTTCCAGGAACAAAGGAAAGGGAAGAACAGGGAGATACTGCGTAATAGGTACAAAGTTTCAGTTTTGCAAGATGAAAAAGTTCTAGAGATGGATGGTTACAGAACATAGTTAATGTTACAGAACTGTAGACTTAAAAATTGGTTAAAAGATAAATTTTGTTATGTATATTTTACCATAATTTTTAAAAAATAAATTCTGATAAATGTTACAACATGGATAAACCTTGAAGACTTTATGCTAAGTGTAATAGTCACAAAAGGACAAACACTATGACTTTACTTACATAGAGTATCTACAACCATCAAAGTCACAGAGACAGAAAGTAGAACAGTCGTTACCAGGAACTAGGGGTAAAGGTAATGGGAAGTTAGCATTTAATGAGTACAGAATTTCTGCTTGAGATGACGAAAAAGTACTGGAGATGAAGTGATAGCTGCACAACATGAATATATAATACTTAATGTCACTGAATCGTACACTTAAAAAATGGCTAAAATGGTAAATCTTATGTATATTTTACCACATCAAAAAATGTAGGCAGTACCTGTAGCTCAGTGGCTAGGGCGCCGGCCACAAGCACCGATGGTGGTGGGTTTAAACCTGGCCCTGGCCTGCCAAACAGCAATGACAACTACTACTACTACTACAACAACAAGTAAAAAAAAAAAAAAAGTCAGCAAAATGAAGTTATGCACTTAACATTAGCATTAACTAAGAAACGAAAACTATTTAAAACATACTGGCTATAAATACCACCTAGTGGTCACAGATGAAACACCAAACTTCATTATCTAAGTGAGAGTTCACTTACTGCTATTCCTCAATAATCTTACCCAAGTTTACTGAATCAGCACCTTTTCCAAACATTTGTAACATTGCCATCACTGGCTTTCACCTCTAACCTATTCCGTTTCCCCACACACTGCAAAGTTGCAATTTCAAAGCCCTCCGTTTATGTGGTATACAAAAGAGAAAGGGTTTGTCACTAGCAAGAGGATACAGGGAGTCATTGAGCACTTAATGATAACTGGGAGCTTCTTGTCTTCATGAATAAGATATTCAAACTTCCTTTCTAACATGATGCTGTTAGAAAAGAATTTCCAAAATAGAATCTCATGTTTAAATTTAAGTATGAAAGCGTATTTTTAAGGCCACACAATGTATTTTTATTTACAGCAAACTTGGTTTACCCAGGACTGTTTAGTATCTTTCTTTACTTCAAACATAGTGAACTGGTATTGATCACAAAGCCAGGACACTGGTCATTTTCACCTAAATACATTCATGGAAGAATTTCCTCTTGTACAGAGACAAATAAGAATTAACTACTTAGACTGGGTATGGTGGCTCACACCTGTAATCCTAGCACTCTGGGAAGCCAAGGCAGGTGGATTGCCTGAGCTCATGGGTTCAAGACCAGCCTGAGCAAAGGCAAGACCCCATCTCTAAAACTAGCTGTTGTGGCAGGCATCTGTAGTCCCAGCTACTCAGGAGGCAAAGGCAAGAGAATTACTTGAGCCTAGGAGTTTGAGGTTATTGTGAGCTATGATGCCACAGCATTCTACAGAAGGTAATAAAGTGAGACTCTGTCTCAAAAAAAAAAGAATTACTTAATAGGCAGACATGTGAAATCTATAAAAGGTCATGGGAATAAGGATGGCGGTTTAAGTTAATTTTTTTAAAAACCACACACACCAATATTATGTAATTTAACTGAAGCTTAATATGAAAATGCTAAAGTACCAAGTTACTTTCCAGAAATATTCTTTTAACTACCAATATCAGAGGCACAAAAAAATCCCATTTAATAGGTGGTCTTTGTTAGGACATTTAGGGATTAAACATATTTTTAGTCAACAGAAAGATTAATATTTTGAGAAAAAGTTACCTTCTTCAAGCTTTTTTTTCAGTTCTTCTATTTCTTTCTGAAACTGACGAAGCAGAGCATCCTTTGGATCTTCATTAATTCTAGCTTTATTTTTAATATTCTTAGCACGGTTAGCATACCGTAATGTACTGATAGTTTCATCATAATTGTAATCTGCTGGCCCAATATTTGCACACTGTTGAATTAGAAAAAAAAATTTACACTTGACACAGTTAAAATTAATGCTGCCATTAAAAATATATTTAAAAAAATTTGGAGGCCAGGTGCAGTGGCTCATGCCTCTAATCCCAGCACTCCGGGAAGCTGAGGCAGGTGGATCCCTTGAGCTCAGGAGTTTGAGACCAGCCTGAGCAAGAAAGAGCAAGACCCCATTTCTACTGAAAATAGAAAACTAGCCAGGCTTTGTAGCGGGCACCTTTAGTCCCAGCTACTTGGGAGGCTGAGGCAAGAGGATCACTCAAGCCCAAGAGTTTGAGGTTACTGAGAGCTATGATAGCTATGACACCACAGCACTCTACCCAGGCTGACTCTGTCTCAGAAACAAAACAAAACAAAAAATATATATACATATATAAATTAAAATTAAAATTTAAAAAAAATTTTTGGAGCACATATGCACCCTAGCTTTCTTGAAAAAGAAAGTGTCAACCACATGTGTTTCCAAATGACACTGCTGTGGGCTAATGCATATGATATACTACAGCAAGGACAGCCACACATTTTAAAAAGTAAAATAATCAATAGTTTTTTAAATGTTATACATGTCAAATATTGGCATAAATTGGAATCTTAAATTTGTCTGATGTTTAAGTATACCACCAATTAAGTCTTACCATCATGGTTTTTGAATTTCCTCCTAAAGAATCCTGAAGAAGACGTGTCAACTTAGAGTTGCGATAAGGCACATGAGTGCTTTTTCCATCGACCAAGGCAGAAATTACATTACCAAGGGTGGAAAGCGAAAGATTGATTTTTGTAGCTTCCTTTAGGCGTTGTCCAGTAGCTCCAGTTTTTGCTTGTCTTTCTGAACCCTAGCAATAAGTAGAGATAAAAGTAAAGCTAAAATTAAAAAATACAGACTGTCCTACCCAAGGTTTTAAAAACAGTAACTCAACAGTAAGAAAAATCTGATACATTATCTGAAATTCACATCAAAATAATATAGGAAGGTAAGAAGTAGGTAAGAGTAGATGAAGCAAGATTAGCCATGAGCCAATACTTCTTAAAGTTGTGTGATAGGTGAATGGGGGATCATTGTACTATTCCATCTACTTTTGTACGCCTTTGAAATATTCCATAATAAATAATAAATTAAACACACACAAGTAACAACTTAAAAATCATATGTAAATCATACCTTTCACTTTAATTCTTAATAATTTATGAAATACAAGAGTATTCCTTAAGTAGTATCCTATTACTTACAGCAAGATCTACAAGGTGGAGCTTCCCCATCCTGACATGCATATTCCCATCAACACCCTTCTCACTGCATTCTATAGTAATAGTAAAGATGGCGTGAGAACGGGAACTATGTTCATTCATATTAGTTGCACCAACAGAACCTTTAATAAAGAAGGAAACCATTTAGAAGTGGTATACAGAATGCCTTTAAAAATAATTAAATATCCAGAACACTCTAAGATGCCTAATTTTGTCACTGTCAGTGGCCAGAGAACATCGCCAAACCACAAAAACACGAATGTATACTTAGCTATTATATAAAATTTCTTACACTTTATGTTGATACCAAAATAACTGGTAATGTTTCTCATACTAAAGACATAATTTTAGCACTAAATAATTTCAATCCCAAGTATTATTGCCTAAAAAATTAACTAATTTACACTAAAAAAATACATTGTTAAAATTTTGGAAAAATTACGCTGATTCGGCTATATCCAAAAAGAATTATGTTCTGGGCATCTAAACCACATGACTACACAGTACTTCTCTATGCAAACTTTGATTTTATAAGTTAAACATTAAAAGGGTATTCTTTATTAGAATATAACTACATTAAAAGTCAGACAACTAGAATGTAAATTGCACTGATAAAGAAAAGCCTAATGATGAAAAATTAGTGAAAGAAAATGCAAGGATTTGTGATTTGATATATACTTTTTAATTTTTTTAAATCAAATTATGAATTTTTTTCCAAAAATATAGAGAGCTATTAAATTTGATACCACTTCAAATCATCTGATCAGTAGTGATACACATACATATTTTCACAGAGGACAATCTTTGGTCCTTATTTATCTTTTTTTCCACTTAACATTATTTCCTATATATAGTTCCATGTTAAAATACCTTAAAAATTTTACTGAAATTTTTTTTGCTATTCCCTTACTATAAAACATTTGGGACTGTTTGCTATTTAAGACTCTCATAAGTGATACTAAGCATCTTTCAAAAGTGAGCATCTTTCAAAAGCTCCCTTCCTTCTCTTTGGGGTTATTTCCATGGAATATATTTTCCAAACTGAAATTATGAGGTCAAAGGATAGGAACAGTTTCATAGGTATGTGGATTATCATACCACACTGTTGGCAGTGTTTTTCAATTAGAGACGAGAAAGAAATTTTTTTGAAAAAAACATACTTAATATTTTAATACCTGTTGTTTTTGTAATGTAAGTAAAGTATGCTATTTATGATTGTGATTTTTCTGTATTTCTAGTTATAAAAATAAAGCGCAATGTAACAGACATGCTGCTTAAAGCGACTTACGTTCAACTTTACAATCCCTAGGAGGAAATAGCTAATAGCAACCAAATAGACTCAATTTCTAACTTACTAACATATCACATAATGGAAACAAAAAACACCTTTACAATATTTATTTTGAAAAAAGAAAAGCAAATGTTCGTTTTTTCAAAGAGTATGAAAACAATTTGTCCTATAAATATGCCCGCATACGTATAAACTCGTGTACAAGAATATTTACTGTAGTATTGCTCATAATAGCAAAATTGAAAACAACCCCAAAGTACATCAATAAAAGATTAATAATGATATATCTATCCAATGAAATACTATATAATTATTTTTAAATGTCTATATATGTGCTAATATATGTTCATGTGAAATGATCTCCACGATAATATTATTGAGTGAATAAGAGTATGCTGTTATCTGACTAAAAAAGAAAGAAGACAAGCATGCGCTCCCTAAAAATATACACACATCTGTGCACATACAGACGGTATTAAGGAGTGTATCTTCCACGAATAACATCCATATCTTTTGCTGATTTTTCTAAGATTTGGTCTTTTTCTTATTAGTCTGTCTCTGTCTTTCTATTACTTAGTTTATAAGAATGTAATGAATTTTCAAATTTTTTCTTTAATTTCCTTGAGTTTGATAAATCAATAGTCAAGTCATAAAAAGTTTCAAAAATTTAATTTCCTATTTTTTATCTTTTAATTTCTAATTACTATTTTTTTTTTTTTTTTTTTATAGAGACAGAGTCTCACTTTATGGCCCTCGGTAGAGTGCCGTGGCCTCACACAGCTCACAGCAACCTCCAACTCCTGGGCTTAAGCGATTCTCTTGCCTCAGCCTCCCGAGTAGCTGGGATTACAGGCGCCCGCCACAACGCCCGGCTATTTTTTGGTTGCAGTTTGGCCAGGGCCGGGTTTGAACCCACCACCCTCAGTATATGGGGCCGGCACCTTACCAACTGAGCCACAGGCGCCGCCCAATTTCTAATTACTATTAATAACATTACTTGAACTATTTCAAGGACACGTATATATTAGTTATTGATTAACTTTCTTACTCTTTAGATGAAAACTTAGAAAAAAGTTACTAAAAACAATGCAATTTTTAAAATTTATGTTGTTTTTCTTGTCAGCAAAATGGAGGCAGTACAGTTCCTGGTTAATGCAGACTAATGGTATAGGTCTTAACACTCATTCTACCACTAAGAGGTTACATGAAGTCCTACCTTATACAGATTACTTTAACTAAGTCTCAGTTTCTTCATTCCTAAAGTAGGAATGTTATAGCATCATAGTCTCTTATAAGAATTAAAATAGATCATTCTTATAAAGTACTTAACACAAGCACTTTCCACTCACTAAGTGCTCAATAAATGTTATCGATATTATTATAGTTAACAAGGAACAGCTACAGGAGAGTTTCAAGGATTACCATTATTAAAAGGACACAAAATTTTGGTCAACATGGAAAATGATCTGTGATATTTTTTCATTTATATAGGCTTGCTACATAGTAAATAATCAAAGGGGAATGGTTTTTAAGAAATCTAAAAATCCAGTCTTTTCAGGGTAAAACATCATACCAGTTTTGTTTTAAACCATCCGACTCAACACACAAATGTTTAATCACAATTAAGGGCACTTACGGTTTTTGTGGCCTAGTGTCATAATTCTATCCATATCATCAGCATTATTTACCACATAAGCTGATAAATCTTTGATATAAACTCCCACATCAGGTCTTTCTTTAACCTAAAAAAAAATAAGACTTTACATTTATATCAATAACTCTCGCAAAATTTTTACTAAGCATCCACCATGTGTTAGACACTTTACTAGATGGTGGGATACAGTAATGGTGTATCCCAGTAATGGTGGGATACAGTAAGATGGACACAGTCCCGACACTCACAAAGGTGACTATCTAGAGGGAGAACACACAAATGAATTATTACACACAAAAATTATTTTATTTGTTGTGATGATGCCATGAAGAAAAAGTACAGGACAGTATGGGAATATATTACAGAATACTAAGGTAGTAAAGTAAAGATAAGCTAAGTTTCCCCAAGATAATGTTTAAGCTAAAACTAGAAGAAGAAATATGAGATAAATAGTCTGGGTTGTGGTAAGAGGAGGAGAATATGCGCTAAGATCCTGAAATTAGAAAAAACTAGGCACTTTAAAAAATAAAAAAACAAAACAAAAAAGACAGGATAGCTGGAGAGAGCAGGAAATAGGTATAATATTTACTTGTACAGACAGGCAGAGACAATTTAAGAATGGTTACTGCTCTTTGTTTTTTATTTTTGAGACAGAGTCTTAATTTATTGACTTGCCCTCAGTCAAGTGCCATGGCATCATAGCTCAAAGCAACCTCCAACTCTTGGGCTGAAGCAATCTTCTTGCCTTAGCTTTTCAGGTAACTGGGATTACAGGTGCCTGCCACAATGCCCAGCTATTTTTTAGAGACAGGGTCTTGCTGTTGCTCAGACTGGTCTCAAACTCATGAGCTCAAGCAATCCACCTGCCTCAGCCTCCCGGAGTGCTGGGATTACAGGCATGAGCCACCATACCCGGCCTTGGTTACTGGTCTTTTTGCTAACAGTAATTTAGAGAATTTCAAGCAGCTGAGTGAAATAATCAGCTTTACGGTATCTATGTCAAAATACTATCTTTCTGTGAGTTATAAGAACTTTTACCAAATTTAAAGAATGCATTTAGGATGGTTTTACCTAAAATACAAGTGGTGCTAAATACACAAAATTCACTATGGAGGGCCCAAGGAATCACCTCCACAAGCCCAGAATAAAATGAAATTGAGGCAGAAGTCTGTGGCTGCCAGGGGGGGAGCCATTCCATGGGTATTAAGACCTCACAGACATAGAAGACAAAAAAACTTTGAAAAACAATTCCAGAGACAAAAGTCACAAGAACAGACATGACATTCTCTGTGATTATTTTCAATCTAGTTGGGATTTGTGTTTGTCTGTGTTTCATAAGATATATTTACAAATTAAGAAAAATCATCCTGGCTCAGCGCCCGTAGCATAGTGGTTACGGTGTCAGCCACATACACCAGGGGTCCTCAAACTGCGGCCCGCGGGGCACATGAAGCGGTGTGATTGTATTTGTTCCCATTTTGTTTTTTTACTTCAAAATAAGATATGTACAGTGTGCATAGGAATTTGGTCATAGTGGTTTTTTTTAACTATAGTCTGGCCCTCCAACGGTCTGAGGGACAGTGAATTGGCCCCTTGTTTAAAAAGTTTGAGGACGCCTGACATACACCAAGGCTGGTGGGTTCGAACTCAGCCGGGGCCAGCTAAGCAACAATGACAACTGCAACAGAAAGATAGCCAGGCATTGTGGCCGGTGCCTGTAGTCCCAGCTACTTGAGAGGCTGAGGCAAGACAATCGCTTAAGCCCAAGAGTTTGAGGTTGCTGTGAGCTGTGATGCTACAGCACTCTATCAAGGGTGACATAGCAAGACTCTGTCTCGAAAAAAAAAAGAGAAAAATCATCCTTTCTGTCATGGGATATAAAGCCCCTATTTTATTAGCAATGTGCTGCTCTCTATAACTGTGGGTTTTAAGACTGTGCTCTGAAAAGCTGTAGATGTCCACAACAGTAGCACTGAAGGGGCCATGTGGAAGTTTAGGGTTCTTCAGGCCCAGAGAAATTCTAGAAAGACCTTCACTTTCATGAAATTTGCACAATAAGCTTCCACAAAGGTTTGGTCTGATGAAAGTGGGTTGTTTTTTCTTTTAGTTTTTTTTGGGGGGGAGTAGGGGGTTGGCTTCATTGAGAGTACAAAGAGTTAGGTTACACTGATTGCAGTTGTTAGGTACAGTCCCTCTTGTAATTGTCCTGCCCCTAAGAAGTACACCATACACCATGACCCCCCATCCCCCTCCCTTCACCCCTCTCCCCCATCCCTTATTCCCCTATCCCATCCCTTGTATTAGATCATCTACTGTCTTCATATTAGAATTGAGTACATTAGATTCTTGCGTCTCCATTCCTGTGATGCTTTACTAAGAAGAATGTGTTCCACCTCCATCCAAGTTAATACAAAAGATGTAAAGTCTCCATGGTAAACATATACCACAGCTTGTTAATCCATTCCTGGGTCGGTGGGCATTTAGGCTGTTTCCATGTTTTGGCAATTGTAAATTAAGCTTTAATAAATAGTCTAGTGCAATTGTCCTTATGAGAAAATGATTTTTTTCTTCTGGGTAGATGCCTAGTAATGGGATTGCAGGATCAAATGGGAGGTCTAGCTTGAGATCTTCGAGGATTCTCCATACTTCCTTCCAAAAAGGTTATATTAGTTTGCAGTCCCACCAGCAGTGTGAAAGTGTTCCCTTCTCTCCACATCCACTCCAGCATTTGCAGCTTTGAGACTTTGTGATGTGGGCTATTCTCACTGGGGTTAGCTGATATCTCAGGATAGCTTTGATTTGCATTTCTCTGATAATTAGGGACGATGAGCATTTTTTCAAATGTTTGTTAGCCATTCATCTGTCTTCGTCAGAAAAGGTTCTGTTCATATCTCTTGCCCAGAGGTAGATGGGATTGTTTACTTTTTTCTGTTGATTAATTTGAGTTCTCTATAGATTCTAGTTATCAACTCTTTGTCATATTGATACCCTGCAAATATCTTTTCACATTCTGAAGGTTGTCTTTTTGCTTTGTTGTGTCCTTAGCAAAAGCTTTTCAGCTAAATTAAGTCCCATTTGTTAATTTTTGTTGTTGCAAAAGGCCACTGAACTAAAAAGGAGAACTACAGACCAATTTCACTAATGAATATGAATGCAAAAATACTCAACAAAATCCTAGCTAATAGATTGCAGCTACTCATTAAAAAAATTATACATCAAAAAAAAAGAAAATAGTGACTAATTCTCACATGAATTAGATTTAATTTTGACCAAAGTACATTACTTAAACATTAATTTTTAATTCAACTTGTTAATATGTTGTTTAGGATATTGCATACTCATTTAGATATATGTTTATAATTTCCCCTTTATAATAATATGTTTTCTCCAATTTTAATATCAGGTGTACCCAGATCAAGTAGAATGATTTTGAAGTATTTCTTCTTTTTCTATTGTCTATAAGATTTGGCATGATCTTCCATTCAAAATTATCTTTTGCTTTTATTTATAAATATTAGTTGTCTACTTTTTGAGACTTAAAAAATAAACAAGAAGTTAACTGATGACTCCATACTGAATCTCAAAGCATTCTATAATAGACATACTCTTATTTGACAATGTGAATGTTACCTTATTTGTATTATTATTATTGCTTAATATTTTGATGTAGCAATTGTCTGATTCCTTTTCTGAATGTATTTATGTTCGTTCATTCTCTACTACAAGGTTTTTGTTTCTAGTCCTTATCTTAAACATTGTTATTGTTATTAAATTTTAAGCCTTTTTAATTTTGTGAAGGCAAAAAAATGGAAACCTAATAAACACATGTATATGTAAAAAAAAAAATTATACATCACGATCAAGAAGACTTCATCCAAGGGATGCAAGGTTGGTTTAACATATGCAAATCCATAAATATAATATACCATATCAATAAAAACAAAGACAAAGACCATGTGATCCTTTCAATACATGCAGAAAAAGCATTTGACAAAATTCAGCATCCTTTTCTAACAAGAACACTTAAGAAAATAGGCATAGGTGGCACATTTCTTAAGCTAATTGAGCCATCTATGACAAACCCACAGCTAATATCATACTGAACAGTATAAAACTAAAAACTTCCCACTTAGAACTGGAACCAGACAAGAATGTCCACTATTGCCAATATTATTCAACATAGTTCTGAAAGTTCTAGCCAGTGCAATCAGGCAAGAGAAGGCTATAAAGGGCATCCAAATGAGGGCAGAGGAGATCAAACTCTCACTCTTTGCTGATGATATGATCTTATACTTAGAAAACCCCAGAGACTCAACCACAAAACTCCTGGAAGTCATCAGAAAATACAGTAATGTCTCAGGGTATAAAATCAAGGTCCACATAGCTGGGCATTGTGGTGGGCTCCTGTGGTCCCAGCTACTTGGGTGGCTGAAGCAAGAGAATCGCTTGAGCCCAAGAGTTTGAGGTTGCTGTGAGCTATGATGCCACAGCAGTCTACCCAGGGCGACAGCTTGAGACTCTATTTCAAAAAAAAAATCAATGTCCACAAATCAGTAGCCTTTGTATATGGCAGTGACAGCCAAGTTAAGAAACAAAGCAAGGACACAATTCCCTTCATAGTAGCTTCAAAGAAAATGAAATATTTAGGAATATACCTAACAAAAGAGGTGAAAGATCTTTTCAAAGAGAATTATGAAACCCAAAGAAAAGAAACTGCGGAAGACATTAACAAATGGAAGAACATAACATGCTCTTAGCCAGGAAGAATCAACATTGTCAAAATGTCTATTCTACCCAAAGTAATTTGGGTACAGATTCGATGCAATCCCAATTAAAATACCAACATATTTTGAAGAACTGGAAAAAATAGTACTACATTTTGTATGGAACCAGGAAAGAACCCGTATAGCTAAGGCTATTCTTAGTAATAAAAACAAAGTCAGAGACATCACCCTCCCAGACTTCAAGCTATATCACATCCACAATAATCAAAACAGCATGGTACTGGCACAAAAATAGAGACATAGACATATGGAACAGAATAGAAAACCAAGAGATGAAACCAGTCTTGGCTTGCCATCTGATCTTTGATTAAACCAAACAAAAGCAGATCTCTATTCAACAAATGGTGCTGGGAGAACTGGATAATCACATGTAAAACACTGAAACTCAACCCACACCTTTCCCTCCTTACAAAAATTGACTCAAGATGGACAAGAGACTGAAATCTAAGGCACGAAACAATAAAAATCTTAGAAAAAAGTGTGGGGAAAACTCTTGATGATGTTGGACTGGGGAAAGATTTCATGATGAAAGTGTTTGGGCTCGATGCCCGTAGCTCAGTGGTTGGGGTGCCAGCCACATGCACCAGGGCTTGTGGGCTCACACCGAGCCTGGGCCTGCTAAACAACAATAACGACGACAACAAAGTAGCTGGGCACTGAGGCAGGCACCTAGGCTGAGGCGAGAGAATTGTTTAAGCCCAAGAGTTGGAGGTTGCTGTGAGCTGTGATGCAACCGCACTCTACAAAGGGTGACATAGTGAAACTCTGTCTCCAAAAAAAAAAAAAAGTGTTTAAATGCTTTACACTTTTGGCTCGGTGCCCGTGGCTCAGTGCTTAGGGTGCCGGCCACATACACCAAGGCAGGTGGGTTCGAACCCGACCTGGGCCTGCTAAACAACAATGACAACTGCAACAACAACAACAAAAATAGCCTGGCATTGTGGCAGGCACCTGTAGTCCCCGCTACTTGGGAGGCTTAACCCCAAGAGTACGAGCTTGCCGTAAGCTGTGATGCCAGGGCACTCTACCGAGGGCAACATAGTGAACTGTCTCAAAAAAAAAAAAAATGCTTTACACTTTAAAGAGGTTTAAAAATTATTGGTCTATGTCAATGATTCTCAAAAATGATAAACAACAATGTGTACATGTCCTACTGATAATTTTATGAAATACAAAAATCTTGTATGCCATGGAGATGTAAAATTGCTATGAAAGTTTTTAAGCACTTCTCTCACTGTTTGTGTTCATCTCACTGCAAAATGTACTTCAAACTGACATCAGTCTGTGAACTACTGATTTTAATAAACTCTAAGGTCTTACCCAATCACCATATTAATTCAAAATTCACTGATTAAGGTCAGTCACCTTGAGCAGCGCAAACAGTGTTGGCTGAGCAGGGGCTGCAGGGCCAAGGGAGTGCAGACTGAAAAAATGCAGACCACCACAGCACTGCTCATTTTGCTGACTCTGATCCGCTGCTGTACCAGGGGTCTAATCAGACCTATGTCTGCCTCCTTCCTGAATAGGCCAGAGAATTTGTCTAAACAGCCTTCCCACAACAGCTCCCCACTCTAGGTAGCCCAAAGGGAGTTCCAGACCAGTGTTGTCTCCTGGGACATTGACAAAGCAGCCAAGTTTATTGGTGCTGGGGAAGCCACAGTTGGGTGTGGCTGGTTCAGGGGCTGGCATTGGAATGGTGTTTGGCAGCTTTATCATTGGCTATGCCAGGAACCTGTCTCTCAAATAGCAGCTCTTCTCCTGTGTCATTCTGGACTTTGCCCTCTCTGAGGCCATGCGGCTCTTCTGTTTGATGGTTGCCTTCCTCATCCTGTTCGCTACGTGAGGCTCCATGAGGGTCACCTACCTGTCCCTGCTGCTGGGACTCCATGCCATTCCTGGTGCTGGGGTGTGCTAAGCTTTACCATTAAACACAAGTTTCTCTAAACTCAAAAAAAAAAAAAAATTCACTGATTAAATATGAAAGATGAAAAAATAAAATATGACGCTAAATTTGTAAAGTTAAAAAAGGGATAGTATTGCTAGCAAAGAATTTTTATCATAAACATATGAATTTAATTTCTATAATGAATACAATTTTTAAGAATGAATTTCAATAGGGGCAGTTACTTCTCTGCCCTAGAATGTTGAGAAATTTAGAAATTTGTGGAGGAGTTTCTAGTTCAGTTGAGGACACTATTAGCATATAAGCAGGGACAAGGGATATTAAACATCCTGAAATGGGCGGGATAGCTAGCCCAATAAAGAACTATCCCTTGCTATTTTGAAAGTCTTTCCAGTGGCTCGGCACCTGTAGATCAGCAGCTAGGGCGCCAGCCACATACACAGGAGCTGGCAGGTTTGAACCCAGCCCAGGCCTGTCAAACAACAATGACAACAACAACCAAAAAATAGCTAGGCGTTGTGGCGGGTGCCTGTAGTCCCAGCTACTTGGGAGGCTAAAGCGAGAGAATCACTTAGGCCCAAAAGTTTGAGGTTGCTGTGAGCTGTGACACCCCTGCACTCTACCGAGGGTGACATAGTAAGACTCTGTCTTTAAAAAAAAAAAAAAAAAAAAAAAAAAGTCTTTCCAGCTATTCACATGGGTGAAAAAACTATAATTATCTGAGTCAAGACCCAAATAAATATATCTGGGTCTATCTATATATAACTTTATTTCCATATAAAGACAGTGCTTTTTCATGGTAATAGCAATAATATAATACAGAAATATAAGCAAACTGAGGAAAGAATTGTGCTTCATTTTGCTCAGAATTCTACCAAGAGCTGGTAACTATTTTAAAAGACCATATTATTGACAATAAAACCAATCAAGCTGTTCAGGTCACCAATATTACATACCTATAACCCTCTGCATTGGCAGTTCTTATAATTAAGGCCTCTATTTCATTTTGAGTGTGGTCACATCTAAGCATTTACATACTGAAATACCAGTATTTTATTTTTTTTTAATTAGTTTTATTCTCCTTTGTATTGTAGTAGAGCCATATACTGATTTTTTAATTGCATATAAGTAGATTTTATCATTTATGAATTTCATTTCAGGACAGTCAAAGGAACATTACAAAATACATGTTATGAAAAAGGGACAATGAGACCAGGCACAGCGGCTCACACCTGTAATCTTAGCACTTTTGGAGCCTAACAAAGCAGGAATGCTTGAGGCCAGGAGTTTGAGAGTTGCCTGAGCAACACAGCAATTCCCTCATCTCTACAAAAAATAGAAAAGTCAGCCAGGCCTAGTAGTAGTGGCATGCACCTCCTAGTCTTAGCTACTCAAGAAGCAGATGCAGGAAGATGGCTCGTGCTTAGGAGTTTGAGGCTGCAGTGAGCTACTATTGCACCACTGACCGGGTGACAGAGAAAGACCCTCTCTCTAAAAAAGGGGGAGAGAGGGAGGCGCATTGGGTCTACCAGGGTTGAGAACTAATGATAAGAATGTTCCTGAGGATAAATCTGATCTATAAACACTGGTATAAAAATGGAAGTGTTCTTTCCAAATGATTTTTCCCTAGAATGTGCATGATAAAATAATAAACTTTCAAAAGATAAAAGTATAGAATTAACAAAGCATCCATCAAAACAAAAGATGACAACTAAAAACAAAGAAATTTGTTTCTAAATTTGCTGTACACATGTTATCATTACAGAATAAACATTCATTAAGGTCCAAAAAGCACAAAAAATCCCTAATGTTATAATATACTGCTCCAAAAACTCAGTTTATATAGTAAACCTAAAAAGAAAAAAAAATCAAGCTAACATTTATTATTTTGTTAGGCACTGATTTAAACACTTTGCTTTAATTTCTTAATGTTGGCCATAATCCTATAAAGTAAATACCATTATTATTTCCATTTTTATATTACAAAATTTAAGGCTTATGGAAGTGAAGACACTGGCCCAAGGTCAGAACCAGAATTCAAGCTAAGAATAGGATCCTTAGCATAATCCTTAATCCTGAATTAAGGATCACTTGCTATATGATCTTGAGCAAATCATGAAACCCCTCTAAATTTCAGATTCCCTATCAGTTTTACTGACAATTCAGTAATTCAATACTTAATTACTGACATTACTGATACATTAATTCAGCACTGAATAACTACTGGGAAGAGTAAATGAAATGAAGTATTTACTCTTACCACCAACTCCCAGGTACTGCACTGAATGCCTATACCACATTGTATGAGCTCAGCAATGCTGGCTGCTGTCATTCTAAAGACACTACTTTCTGATTAGTAAATAATGCAACTCCAACCAAAATTCCAATATTAGTATTTTAAAGGTGAACCTTTTCTTGTTGTTTCTCGTATCTTAAAATACTAACACATTTGGCAATCTCTATCAAATTTACACCACCTGACTCAGCAATCCTGCTTCACTTATTTACCCCCAGATATGTCTACACATGTATGAAAGTATAAAAGTACAAAGTTACTTAAAATATTAAAAGAACTTTTTTTTTTTTTTGTAGAGACAGAGTCTCACTTTATGGCCCTCGGTAGAGAGCCGTGGCCTCACACAGCTCACAGCAACCTCCAACTCCTGGGCTTAAGCGATTCTCTTGCCTCAGCCTCCCGAGTAGCTGGGACTACAGGCGCCTGCCACAATGCCCGGCTATTTTTTGGTTGCAGTTTGGCCGGGGCCGGGCTTGAACCCGCCACCCTCGGTATATGGGGCCAGCACCTTACCGACTGAGCCACAGGCGCTGCCCTAAAAGAACTTTTTGTACAAAAAGGACCTTAATATAGTAAACATTCTGTTGCTTTGGGAAGTATTCAATTTCAATTATCCTTACCTCTAACCTTTGTGTCTGATCCTTGCCCAAAAGGTCACGAACTTCTTCATTATATATTTCCAAATAAGACACACGAACCAAAAATCTATAAATAAAATAACATTTTAAAACATAAAAGACAGGGAAATATTTATTCATAAGAACAGTTTTTGTATTTATTTATTTATTTTTATTATTAAATCATAGCTGTGTACATTAATGCAATCATGGGGCACCATGCACTGGTTTTATAGACTGTTTGACACATTTTCATCACACTAGTTAACATAGCCTTCCTGGCATTTTCTTAGTTATTGTGTTAAGACATTTACATTCTACATTTACTAAGTTTCACATATAAGAACAGTTTTAAAATGTGTTTCCTGCATTTGTACTTCTCAATATTAGAAAATCAAAGAATTCTCCTTTACCTTGTGTCACCCTCTGCTTTTGCAATATGACCAAATATGTGAGCAAATGAATTGGGAATTATTCCTCTAAGTTCAGGAACAGCTCGAACACCTTCCATGGTAAAAGTTTTGCCTGTTCCAGTTTGTCCATATGCAAAAATAGTTCCTGAAAATGAGGAAGAGAATCAGTCACTTTTTGGAGTGAAAAATAGCTCTTAAAATTAATTCCTTTGACACTGATATAATTTCTTCCCTGGATTTGAAAATTATTCTAGCACAAATTTCACCTTTACTATCATACAGTTGTACCTTTACAACTGTAATATGTACTCTGTGCCCTATGAACAAAGCACTGTTAAAGCACCAAAGTCAATGAGACATTCCAAATTATTAATATAAAATATCCCAAGCCTTAAATGTAAGAAATAAAAAAATTTTCCAAGGGTGAAGCACTACAGCCTGGGCTGCAGCTCAAAACCCTGTCTCTTATTAAAAAGAAAAATAGAAAACAAAAAACAAAATCAGAACAGAGCATCAATGAGCAGTAGGAGTATTTCAGGCAGCTTAATATACATGACATTGAGCAAGCAACTTAACCACTCAAAGCCTGTTTCCCTAAATAAATTATAGAAATATAAATAGTACCTATTTCTTAGAATTGGCATGACAATGGAAAAAAATGCATGTAAAGTTTGAGATTACAGTAAGCTATGATCATGCTTCCTCTAACCTCAAACTCCTGAGCTCAAGCAATTCTCCCAGCTCAACCTCCCAAGTAGCTAGGACTACATACATGTATAAGATACCAACCACACTTGCGTAATTGTTTAATTTTTTGCTAAGATGAGGTCTCAATAATATGTTGCCCAGGATGGTCGTAAATTTCTGGCCTCATCAATCCTCCCATCTCAGCCTCCAAAGTGCTGGGATTACAGGTGTGCGCCAGGGCACTGGGCTGGTTTTCTATTTTCTCTCTGGATTGTTTCTATTGGTTTATTTTAAAGTTTACTATCTTCTTTTCTTTCCTTTATGCAGATTCATACTCCCATCTATTAATTTCCTTCTTCCTGAAAAATATTTCTTCTAGTCCAGGTCTACTGGTAATGAAGTCTTTCAGTGTTTGTGGTCTACAAAAGCATTTATTTCACCTTTGTTTTTAAAAGATATTTTCACTGGATATAGGATTATAGGTTGATGGTTTCTTCTTTCTGTACTTTAAAGATGATATGCTACTCTCTTCTCACTTGCATTAATTCTAACTAGAAATCTGCTTTCATCCTTATCATTGTTCTTCTATATACAACATGCCTTTCTTTCTCTGGTTGCTTTTTAAGATTTTTTTTTTTTTTTTTTGAGATAGAGTCTCACTATATCACCCTCAGTAGAGTGCTGTGGCGTCACAGCTCACAGCAACCTCAAACTCTTGGGCGTAAGTGATTCTCTTGCCTCAGCCTCCCAAGTAGCTGGACCTACAGGCGCCTGTCACAACACCCAGCTATTTTTTTGGTGGTAGTTATCATTGTTGTTTGGCAGGCCTGGGCTGGGTTGGAACCCTCCAGCTCTGGTGTATGTGGCTGACGCTCTAGCCACTGTGCTACAGGTGCCGAGCCAAGATTTTTTCATTTTTTAAGACAAGGTCTTGCTCTGTTGCCAGGGCTAGAGTACAGGGGCATCATCATGGCTCACCGCAACTTCAAATTCTTAGGCTCAAGTCATCCTCCTACCTCAACCACCACAGTAGTTAGGACTACAGGCCTGAGCCACCATGCCTGGCTAATTTTTTTTTCATTTTCTTGGAGACTAGGCCTCACTGTTACCCAGGATGGGCTCTAACTCCTGGCCTCAAGTAATCCTCCCACCTTGGCTTCCCGAAGTGCTAGGATTACAGGCAGAGGCCACTGCACCCAGCCCGATTTTTTTCTTTACTACAGGTTTTATACAGGTTTGATCATGATGTGCCTTGGTATATTTTTCTCCATGTTTCCTATCTTTGCACTTTGTTAAGCTTCTTGTAGTTTGTAGTTTTCATCAGATTTGGCAAAATTTCAGCTGTTACTCATCTTCAAATATTTTTTCTGTCCCCAGATAAAACAGGTTTCAAAACAAAGAATATTGCCAAGGATAAAGACAGCAATCTCATAATGAAAAAAAGGTTAATTCATCAAGACAACATAAAAACTTAAGCATTTATGTACCTACTCACAAGTTTTCAAAATACACAAAACAAAAACTGATAGAACTAAAAAATAAAAAGTCCAAAAATATAGTCAGAGAATTCAGTAGCCCTCTCCAATAGTTGATAGACTAAGTAGGCTGAAAACAAGTAAGTACATATAAAATTTGAATAACACTATCAAACAAATTGACCTAATGGAAATCTATAGAATATTTTATCCAACATCAGCAGAATATTCATCCTTTCCAAGTACACATAAAATATTTAATAATAACCAACCACATTCTGGGTCATGAAACAAGTCTCGATAAATTTAAAAAGATTCAAGTCATACAAAGCATGTTCTATGACTAAAATGGGATTAAATTATAAATCAATAACAGAATCTCTAGAAAAATCTCAAAATATTTGTAAACTAAGAAACACATTTCTAAATAACACAGGGATCAAAGCAAGGAGGAAAATCGAAAGTATTTTGAACTATATGAAAATGAAAACACAAATAGTATATAAAAACTACTACACTACAACACTACTTAGGGGTTAATTTACAGCATCAAACCCCCTACATTAGGAAAAAAGAAAGGCCTTAAAACAATGACCTCAGCTTCCACTTCAAGAAAGTAGGAAAAGAAGAGCAAATTAAACCCAAAGTAAGTAGTAGAAAAGAAACAATAAAGATCGGAGGAAAAACAAATGAAATAGAAAACATAAAAACAACATAGGAAAATTAGTAAAACCAAAAGCTGATCGTCTCTAAGAATATCAATAAAATTGGTAAACCTCTAGCCAGAGAAGACATAAATTACCAATAAAAGAATAAGGGGCCAGGGTGGTGCCTGTGGCTCAAAGGAGTAGGGTGACAGCCCCATATGCCAGAGGTGGCGGGTTCAAACCCAGCCCCAGCCAAAAACTGCAAAAAAAATAATAATAATAATAATAATAATAAGGGACTATAACCATTTGCTAATAAATTTGACAATTTAGATAGAACAAACCTTCCATGAAAGACAAACTACCAAAACTCACTCAAGAAGAAACAGATAATCTGAATAGTCCTGTAGCTATTGAAGAAAGTGAACCTAGAGTTAAAAACCTTCCCACCATGAAAACGCCAAGCACAGATGACTTCACTGACGAATTCTAGCAAATATTTAAAGATTAAATAATACCAATTTATTTAGCCAATTTTTTTAGAAAATTGAAAAGAAGGCAATATATCCCAACTCATTCTACAAAATAAGCATTACTGTGAAACCAGAAGCAGACAAAGACATTACAAGAAAACTACCTACTTATATCCCTCAGGAACATATATGCGAACATCTTAAACAGAACTTTAGTAAATCAAATTCACCAATGTATGAAAAGAACAATACAGCATGACCAAGTAGCAAAGCTGATTTCACATTCAAAAAACAATTAAGCCTGGGCACAGAGGCTCACACCTGTAATCCTAGTAATTTGAGAGGCCAGAGCAGGAGGAGCTCTTGAGTCCAGGAGTTTTAGACCATTCTGGGCAACATATCAAGACCCTGCCTCTACAAAATATAAAAATATTAGCAGGGCATGGTGGCACACGCCTGGAGTCTCAACTACTTGTGAGCGTAAGTTTGAGGCTGCAGTGATCTATGAAGGGGCCACTTGCACTGCACTCCAGCCTGGGGCAACAGAGTGAGATCCTGAGATCCTGTGTCTCAAAAAATATCAATGTAATTTAACATATTAATAAACTTTTACCGAAAAAATATGGTTTCCATAGGTGCAGAAAAAAACTGCATTTGACAGAATCCAATCTACATTCCTTAAAAAAAACTCTCAGCAAAGAATAGAAGCAAACTTCCTCAATCTAATAAAAAGTGTCTGTGATAACCTATAGTTAACATCATACTTATTTGGTCAAAGAATGAATGCATTTTCCCTAAGATCAGGAACAAGACCAAATACCCACTCACACCACTTCTATTCAACATTTAGTAGAGGTTCTAGCCAGTGAAATCAGACAAATATAAATTAAAGATATAAAGATTGGAAACAAAAAAGCAAAAACTATATTTTCAGACATCATAATATTATATACAGAAAATCTAAAGGTATTTACCAAAAAAACAAATCTACTAGAATTAAAAACTAAATTTAGCAAGGTTACAGGATACGAGATCAATATACAAAAATCAAATGCAAACCATAATGAAGTATCACTTCAAACTGACTAGGATGATTGTAATCAAAAAGACACTAACAAATGTTAGCAAGGTTATGAAGAAACTGGAAATCTCACATATTGCTAGTGGGAATGCAAAATGCAGCTATTGTGGAAAACAATGTGGCAGCTCCTCAAAGGATTAAGAAAGTTGTCGCATGACTTAGCAATTCCATTCTTAGGTATACACCCAGGACAATTAAAAATATATAGGGCAGCGCCTGTGACTCAGTGAGTAAGGCGCCGGCCCCATATGGGTTCAAACCCAGCCCTGGCCAAACGGCAACAAAAATATATGTTTACACGAAAATTTACACAAGAATGTTCAAAACAACATTATTCATAATAGCTAAAAAGTAGAATACAAATGTTCACCAATTAATAAACAAAATATGGTTTTGTATAGATATATACAATGAAATATTATTATTCATCCAGAAAAGGTAATGAATTGCTAATATATGCTACAATAGAGATGAAACCTGAAAACATTACTGTTAAGTGAAAGAAGTCATTCACAAAATGCCATATACTTTATAATTCCATTTACAGAAAACGTCCAGAACAGGCAAACTCATAGATACAGAAAGTACACCAATGATTGCTTGGTCAGGGGAAGGAGGGTGGTAGTGGATTGGGAGTGACTGTTAATGGGTATGGGGTTTCTTTGGGGGGTATTGGAAATGCACTAAAAATATGTAAAGGTGACAGTTGTGCAATATTGTGAATGTACTAAAAATTTATGAAATGCACACTGTAAGATGGTTAGAATGTTAGAATAATAAATTTATGTTGTTTGAATTTTATCTCAATGAAAAAGCTACCCAAAGAAATCAACTATATTTCTTTTTTTGGCCAGGGCTGGGTTTGAACCTGCCACCTATAGCATATGGGGCTGGCGCCCTACCCACTTGACCACAGGTGCCACCCAGAAATCAACTATATTTCTACATATTAGCAACATACAATCCAAAAATGAAATTATAAAAACAAATCTATTCACAATAGCATCAAAAATACCTAAGCTTAAATTAATCAAAAGCAGTGCAAGACCTACACACTAAAAGCTACAAAATACTGATGAGAAAAATCAAGCAAGATATAAATGGGGAGAGATATAATGTTCATGGATTGGAAGACTCAATATTATCAGAGTAACAATTCAACAATTTGATAGGATCCCTATCAAAATCCTAGCAGGTTTTTTTATGGAAATTGATAAGGTGATTCTAAAATTCAAATGAAGACACACAGGACCCAGAAACCAAAACAATTTTGAAAAAGAGTAATAAAGTTGAAAAACATATACTACCTAATTTCAAAATGTAAAGCTACAGTAATCAAGATGGGATAGACATGAAATACAATAAATGGTGCAGAAATAAGCCCACACAAATATAGCAAATTGATTTTGAACAAAAGTGCTGAGTTAATTTGTTAAGTCTGCTCAACAAATGATGCTGGAACAAGCAGATATCCACAGGCAAGAAAAAATAAAAATAAAGAGACAAGAAAGAAAGAAAAATAGGCCAGGCGTGGTGGCTCAGCCTGTAGTCCCAGCACTGTGGGAGGCTGAGGCGGGTGGATTGCCTGAGCCCAGAGGTTCGAGACCTGTATGTAACAGCAGTGAGCCAAAGTAAGACCCCGTCTCTACTAACATCAAAACTAGCCAGATGTTGTGGTAGGCGTCTGTAATCCCCGCTACTGGGGAAGCAAGGAGACAGAGCATTGCCAGAGAAAGAACATCTAAAAAAAAAAGAAGAAAGAAAATGAACAACAACAACAAAAAAAAAAAGTACTTCAAATGAAGAAAGAAAAATAACTTAGACCTTTACCTTACCCAATATAAAAGTTAACTCACAGGTGGTGCCTGTGGCTCAAGGAGTAGGGTGCCAGTCCCATATGCTGGAGGTGGTGGGTTCAAAACCCAGCCCCAGCCAAAAACCACAAAAAAAAAAAGTTAACTCAAAATGGATCACAGATCTAAATGTAAGACCTAAAATTATTCAATTTCCAGATTAAAACATAGAATAGAAAATCTTTGTGACTTTGGGTTTCACAAAAATTTCTTATTTGTATTAACAAAAGTGTGATCTATTAAAATAAAAGACCTGATAAACTGAACTTAAAAAATTCACATTTCTTCTCTTCAAAAAACATTATTAAGAAAATGAAGAGACAAGGAGAAAATATTCAAAAACCACATTATCTGATTAAATATTTAAGTCTAGGCTCGGGCCTGTTAGCACAGTTTTATGGCATCAGCCACATACATAGAGGCTGGTGGGTTCAAACCCAGCCTGGGCCAGCTAAGCAATAATGACAACTGCAACAGAAAAACAGCCAAGCCTTGTGGCGGGTGCCTGTAGTCCCAGCTACTTGGAAGAGGCAAGAGAATTGCATAAGCACAAGAGTTTGAGGTTGCTATGAGCTGTGACACTACAGCACTCTACTGAGGGCAACATAGTGAGTCTCTGTCTCAAAATAAATAAATAATAAAATAAATAAATAAAATAAATATTTCAGTCTAGAATATACAAAGAATAAGAAAATAGCCAACAAAATTATTATTTTCTATATTTTTATTATTTCAGATTAATATGAGAGTATATACAATTAGGTTACATTGTTTGTGTCTATTAGGAAAAGTTTGAGTTGTATTTGAGTTTTTCACCCAGTAGGTGTGCCATATACCTCTACATTGTACCCATTAGGTAGGAACTTACTAAGCCCCTTCCTGCCTCCCCCTCTTCCCTTCTTGAATTTAATTGTGTTTTTCCCCTGATGTGGGCCTACAGTTGTTCATCTACTAGTTTCAAATTAGTATTGAGTACATGAGATGCTTTTCTATCCATTCTTGAGATACTTCACTAAGGAGAATGTTCTTCAATTTCATCCAACATTTTTAAATGGGCAAAGTATGTATTTTAATAGACATTTCACCAAAGAAGACATTCAAATGACTAATAATTACAGGAATAGATGTTCAGCACCACTAGTCATTAGGCAAACACAAATTAAAACACAAGACAGCAATACAGATCCTCTAGAATGACTATAATTTAAACTAAGTGTGACAATCTAACTGTTGTTTCTTTACATTCTTAATTAGAATGCTCATACCATACTGGTGCAGGGGGGAAAGGTAATACAGTCTCTACTTTGGAAAACAGACATTTATGATAAAACCTCACAATTCCACTCCTTGGTTTCTATCCAAGAGAAACATTAAATATCTGCACAAAGACGTACATAGGAAGGTTTGTAGCAGCATTATTTATAATAGCCTGAAAACAATCCAGATTTCCATCAACTATTGAATGCAAAAACAAAATGTGGCAGATTCATGCAATGGAATACAATTCAGCAATAAATAGACACAAACTACTTATATATTGAAAAGATAGATGAACTTGAAAAATGCTAAGTGAAAGAAAACAGGTAAGAAAAATAACATATTGCATGATGTGATTTATGTGAAATTTCAAGAAATGGAGAAACTACAGGGACAGCAGATCAATGGTTGCCCGAGAGTGGGACTACAGATGGATATAAAGGAGCTTTTCGGGATGATGCAAGTTTTCTAAGCTGGATTGTGATGATGGTTTCATACCTATATATGTTTACAACTCATCAAACTATACAGTTACAATAAGTGAATTTATGGTACACAAATTATGCTTTAATAAAGATGCTTTTTAAAAATAAACTATATAGAGTATTCACTTACCATTGTAGCCTTCAAGAACAGAATCAATAATAGGTCTTGCAGTTAAATTATAAACATCAAGTTGTTTACTCTCTGGTCCAAAAACAGTATCAAAAGTAAATGTCTTTGGAGGTTCGTTGGAAGAATCAGTCTTGTGTACAGTGATAGTTCCCCTCATTTCATCCACACTGACAGCCTGTCTGTAGCACATTGATTTCTCTCTCTCATTGAGGGGCCGGCACCTAACAACGACCTTCACATTATCGCAGCTTTCTGGCTTCTCTGATTTATTGATCTGGTGGAGACAATATTTACAAATAATGATAAGAACATTTACTTTTACCCTTAACAGATTAAATTTATAATTTGAACAAAGCAACTTTGTCATCTCAGTGCCTTGTACACATTAAGGACTTCATAAATATTTGTTAAATGTAATTGAAGAGCTTACATATGTAATAGAAAAAGCTTACAGGGCGGCGCCTGTGGCTCAGTGAGTAGGGCGCTGGCCCCATGTGCCGAGGGTGGCGGGTTCAAACCCGGCCCCGGCCAAACTGCAACAAAAAAATAGCCGGGTGCTGCGTTGGGCGCCTGTGGTCCCAGCTGCTCGGGAGGCTGAGGCAGGAGAATCGCTTAGGCCCAGGAGCTGGAGGTTGCTGTGAGCTGTGTGATGCCACAGCACTCTACCAGGGGCCATAAAGTGAGACTCTGTCTCTACAAAAAAAAAAAAAAAAAAATAGAAAAAGCTTACTAAAAGATACAAAAAGGAAAATAGCATATTTTACACTAGGAGAGAGAAAATTTAATTTACATTTATACTAAATACTGTTCAAACAGAAGACGAACCAGTAAATCATAGATTGTCTTTCTGCACAAAAATCCCTGACATCCTTTTTGTGTTTCCTGCCTGTTGGAAAACACATGTGAACATGGTTAACATCTTTAATTCAAGAATATACTAGGTCCTTTGTTCCCCTAAGACTTCTAATTTTATTTTCTAGAATGCATTAGTAAAACGTTTTTTATCATGTAAAAATACACATATAGCTTATCTTCTCTACAGAAGACAGTAAGTTAAAGACAGAAAGGAAATTCTAATGGCAGAGAAAAATGTCTTAGCATGACCTAACCTTATGAACATTTGTAAAGTTTCTATTTCTGAAATTTTATATGATTAAGAATCTATGATAAAACACAATCCTATTACCAAAGTGAAAAAGTTCAGTTTTGTTGAACAGATACTTGTTCAATTCCTACTGTTTTAATACACTTCTAACCATTAAAGAGAAATATAATACCACAAGTAACAGATTATATCCATTCAATACATACTTTACTCCATCTCTATCTTCATCACCCTTGTCTAGGTCACATCATCTTGGCCCTGGATTATGGGTTCCTAAATTACTCCTGCATACAATTAGATTCCCCTATCTTCTGTTCTCCACACTGCAGTCAGTGTCAGCACAAATCTAATAAGGTCACTCTCCTTAAAATTCTTCAATGGTTTCCCACAGATCTTAGAATAACAATCAAAATCTTTAAGGTGCTCTGTACAATCTGGCTCCAACCCATGTGTGCTTCTTTGGGCTTATTCCACAAAATACTTTCCCTGACTCATTCTGCTGGGCTTCTTAGCCTTTTCTAGTCACCAGGCTCCTTCTGTTTATTTCCAAATATTATCCTACACCTTCTCACCACAGGCCTTTCCACGTGCCATTCCTTCCACCCAGAACATTCCTCAGACCCCTCTTAGTTAACATCTACTTATCCTTCAGATCTCAATAGCCAGTTCATCTGTAAAGATTCTCTGACTAGGTCAAATACTTTCACAGGCTCTCAGAGCACCCTGCACTCCCTTTCATGGAGACAATTTTACTTTTTGTCTGTTCATTATTTGATTCATGTCAGTAGTCAAGGGGCTGATTTCAGACCACAAATTTCCTTTGTTATGCTCATACCACTCAAAATCTTTTAGATTAGTTGCTAAAACTGAGAAATTTCACAAAAACAATTTCTGAAGTCTCTTGAAAAAAAAGATGATCTGATATCTTATAGGCCATCATTCCTACATGGCAAAACTTTCCAATTCACCAGAATCTATTTCCATCTATTGTAGAACACCCACCCATGTCATTCATTAAGGTCACGTGTCTCATCTCTGTAACTGTGTATGCAACTCTCTTTCCAAGTTCTTTGCTCACTATTCTATCTCCAGTACCTAGCGTGTGGCTGGCACAATATTTATTGAATGAGTAACTTGAAGGCAACGAACAAGAACAATTATAGAACATTTAATGCTGAATCCCAAGCACCATCCTTTAATTATATTTCACCCTGATAACAACGCCATGAGGAAAATTATGTGGGAACTAAGGATCCAGACAGATTAAATGATTGTCCGAGGAATCACAAGCAGTTCTCTCCATGACCCTTCATTGGGCTTACAATGTCCCATTACTAGAGCACGATAGCAAACTATGGAATCCTGGACGATAACATACCACCACCACCAGCACCATCACCACTACCCCCCACACACCTATACAGGTTACTCTCCGCACTGTAAGCTAAAGCGCCACAACAGGAATGACAGCTCGAGCCTAGGAGAGTCTGAGTCAGGGGCCTAGAACCGGGGCCGCGGCCTTGGCGCTGCCGCCTTCTGGAGCCTGGCTCCGGGGTGCAGGAGGTGCGGGGCATCCAGAGCCTCCGCGGCCGCTCCCAGACGCCCTATTCAGCAGGCAGGGCTGGGAGCCAGAGCGCATCCTCCGGCACAGTGCCTTTATGTCAAGCAGTGCAGGCCCCACTGGATGCAGCAGCAACAGAGGCAGCAGGGCCTGCCCCACGACCCCACCCAAGGCCGGCTAGACCGCTGTGGATCCGGGGCTGACCCTCCGGAGCTCCCTAACCGCCAAGGCCCACAAGGGCCGGGCCCTGCCCCGCCCCACCCCGGCCTCCCTCCTGCTCCGCGCCTCCATGGCAACGGCCGCGCCCCCAGGCCAGACCGCTGAGATGAGAAGAAACCCAAACGGCTGAGCGACTCTCCTCACCGGCATCGTGGCCCCCTCCTGTGCCCGGCGGACGTTCCCGCCCGGGGTGCAGCCCACCGACACCCGGTTCGCGAGACCAGCTTAGCCAGAGACTACTGAAACACCTTGGCGCTCTCGACACTGCGGCTTTTCGGGCGAGAGCGCGTACTGCGCACGCTCACTCCGAGCTCACCCCGCCCCAACCCCTACCTCGCTCGGCCTCTAGAATCACGCCTGCGCGGAGGCTCTTAGAGTCCATCTCTTAGGACGCCCGACTGAGGCCGCGCCTGCGCAATGCTGCCATGCCCCTGCGCTAGAAATCTAGCCCGCACAGAGGCGGGGACGCCTGGCGGTAACTAGTGGGGAGAAATCTCTTACAGATTGCAAGGCCCATTTTCTGGCGCTTGCGATACCCCGAATATTAAGAACAACAATGGCAATTGTACATCGTGTCCCATCAACACAGGAGCTAGAGCGGTGGTGTTAAAACATAAATCAGATGTTGTCTTTTCTCTGCTCAAAACCCTCTGCTGAATTGGGGTAGGGGAGGCTGAGGTAGAAGGATTGCTTGAGGCCAGGAAGTCAAAACCAACCTTCCCAATATAGCAAGACTTCCATTACTATATAAAAAAAAAAAAATTAAAAATTAGCTGAGCCTGGTGGCACATGTTTGTAGTCCCAGCACTCTGCAGGCTGAGGTGGGAAGATTGCTTGAGCCGAGCCCAGCGGTTCAAGGCTGCAGCATGCTATAATTCTGGCACTGCACTTAAGTCTGGATGACAGTGAGACCCTGTCTCTAAACAAACAAACAAAACAAACAAAAAACCCTCCATTGACTTCCCATCTCACAACACTTCCCTCCAGCTCCTAGTCTTCTTTCTTCTGGTCCAGCATCACCTGGCATCCGTGCTTGATCCAACATCGCAGGCATGCGTCCATGCTAGCATTGCAAGGCTATGTGCTTGCAGTAGAAACTAATGAACATAACCAGAAAGCATTTTGTTTAGTGCCAGTGTACTCTTCTAAGTGCTTTACTTACTTTTTAAGAGTTCATTTAATTCATATAATAACCTTTTGAAGTAGGTACTTTTTAAAATCATTACAGACAAACTGAAGCATAGGATCATTAAATAACTTTTCCAAGGTCATGCATAGGGGCAAGAACAAAATCAGGATCCAAACCCAGGCAGCCTGCAAAGCTTTTCCCCTAAATAGCCACCTAACTCACTCCCTCACCTCCTTCAGAAAGTCTTTGTTCGTGCAGTAACTTCTTAGTAAGCCCTAACATAATCTCCCTATTTAAAATCCCAAACTTCAGCCTCAGCTCTTCTTCCTGCCCTACTTTATATTTCTTCGTATCACCATCTGATATTTTATATATATGTACATACAAGCTTTACTGAGATATAATTTATATGGCTGGTCTTGACCTCCTGGCCTTAATTCACCAATTTAAATTGTACAAGCCAGTGGTTTTTACTATGTACATGAAGTTTTGCAACCATAACCACAATCGATGTAGAACATTTTCATCACCCCCAAAAAAACATTCCGTACCCATAAAAGTCACTGCTCCCCCCAACCTCCCATCCCAACCACCAATCAGCCTCTATAGATTTACCTCTTCTGACATTTCGTTTAAATGGAATTATACAATACGTAGCCCTTTTTGAATGACTTCTTTCACTTAACAATAATGTTTTCAAACTTCCTCCCTATTGTAACATGTTTCAGCAATTCCTTACTTTTTGTGGCTCAGAAATCTTCCATTGCACATTTTTTAGCTAATTGTCTTTGAAGGATAATTAGGGTGTTTCTACTTTGGGGGCAGTCATGAATAATGCTGCTGCAAGTTTTTTCGTGAATGTATCCTTTCATTTCTCTTGGCTATATATACCTAATGGTAGAAGGAGTGGGTCGCTTGGTAACTCTAATGTTCAGCATTTTAAGAAACTGTCAAATTGTTTTCCACAGTGACTGCACCATTTTAAATTCTCCGGCAATGTACAAGGTTTATGATTTCTCCACATTCTCGCCCACATTCGCTTTTTTATAAAACAGCATTTCATTGTGATGTTTTGCCTTTCATTTACTTCATGACTAATGATATTAAGCATCTTTTTGTCTGCTTATTGATAATTTGTATGGGCCGGGCGCGGTAGCTCATGCCTGTAATCCTAGCAATTTGAGAGACTAAGGAGAGTAGATTGTTTGAGCTCAGGAGTTTAAGACCAGCCTGAGCAAGAGTGAGAGCTGGTCTCTACTAAACATAGAAAATTCAGTTGGTTGTTGCGATGGGCACTTGTAGTCCCAGCTACTCAGGAGACTGAGGCAAGAGGATCAATTGAGCCCAGGAATTTGAGGTTGCTGTGAGCTATGATGCCAAGGCACTCTACCCAGGGCGACAGAATAAGACTCTGTCACACACACACACAAAAGACAATTTGTATGACTACTTTGGAGAAATGTCTATTCAAATCCTTTACCCATTTTATCTTTTCATTATTCAGTTGTTAAGTATTCTTTATGTATTCTGAATGCAAATCCCTTTTCAAATATATGATATGCAAATATTTATCCCATTCTGTCAGTTTTCTTTTTACCTTCCTGTTAGTATCCTTTGAAGCACAAAAGTTTTTAATTTTGATGAAGTCAAATTTATATATTTTTTCTTTTATTGTTGTGCTCAGGGTACGTAAGTAAGAAACCTTTTTCTAACCCAAGGTCATTAAAATTTACTCTTCTAAGAGTTTTACAGTTTTAAGCTCTTACATTCAGGTCTATAATCTATTTCAACTTTTTATTTTTTTAATATAGGGTGATGAAGGGATTCAAACTCATTCTTCTTCATCTGAATATACAGTTTCATTTGCACCATTTGCTGAAAAGACTATTCTTGTCTATCCTGAATGCACCTGATTCCCAATTTTGTCTGAAAAGAACTATTCCTTGTTTTTGTTTGTTTGTTTGTGTGAGACAGTCTCAAACTGTCACCCTGGGTAGATTGCCCTGGCGTCATAGCTCACAGCAACCTCCAACTCGGGATCCAGCAATCCTCTTGCCTCAATTTTCCTATTTTTCTTTTCTTTTTTTTTTTTTTTTATTGAGACAGTCTCACTTTGTCACCCTCGGTGCTGTGGTGTCATAGCTCACAGCAACCTCAAACTTTTGGGCTCAAGCAATTCTCTTGCCTCAGCCTCCCTAGTAGCTGGGACTAGAGGCACCCACCCAGCCATTTTTTTTTTTTGTTTGTTTGTTTGTTTAGCAGGCCCTGGGCCGGGTTCCAACCCACCAGCCCTGGAGCATGTGGCCAGGGCCCCAACCACTGAGCTGTGGACGCCCAGCCTGTTTGTTTTTTGATGTACTTCCTTCAACATAGCTCAGTGCAATCTCAAATTCCTGGGCTCAAGCAATTCTCCTGCCTCAGCCTCCTGAGTGTCTGGGACTACAGGTGCATACCACGAAGCTCAGGTAAGTTTTCTTGTAGAAACAGGGTCTCACTGTTGCCCAGGCTGGTCTCAAACTTCTGGGCCCAAGTGAACCTGATACCTCAGCTTCCTAAAGTGCTAGGATTATAGGCATAAGCCACCGCGCCTGGCCTTAAAAGACTATTCTTTCCCCCACCGAATTAACACTTTATTTGAAAATCAGTTGATCATAAAAGTTAGCATTGATTTCTAGACTCAATTCTAGTCTATTGATGTATGCCAGTACTACACTGTCTTGCCTACTAGCTTTGTAGTAAGTTTTGAAATCAAATAGTGTGAGGCCTCCAACTTTGTTCTTTTTCATGATTGTTGTAGCCATTCTCAATCCCTTGCATGTCCCTAGGAATTTTAGGAACACTTTGTCAATTTCCTCAAAAAGGTAGCTGGAATTTTAATAGAGATTATGTGGAATCTATAGATTAGGGGAGTATTGTCATTTTAACAATTTATCTCCTTCAATGTTTTCCCATTTAGTTAGGTCTTCCTTAATTGCTTTTAATTGATATTTTGTATTTGTCAATGTAAAAGTTTTACATTTTTTGGTTTATTTATTCCTAATTTTTTTTTTTTTGAGACAGAGTCTCATTATGTCACCCACGGTAGAGTACTGTGGCATCACAGCTCATTAGCAACCTCAAACTTTTAGGCTTTTAAGTGATTCTCTTGCCTCAGCCTCCCGAGTAGCTGGGACTACAGGCACCCGCCACAATGCCCGGCTATTTTTTTGTTGTAGTTGTCATTATTTTTTAGCTGGCCCTGGCTGGGTTCAAACCCACCAGCCCCAGTGTATGTGGCCAGCGCCCTAAACACTGAGCTTCGGGTGCCAAGCCTATGTTTTTCTTTTTATACTGTTGTATAACGGAACTGTTTTCTTAATTTCATTTTCAGATTTCTCATTGATAGTATATAGAAATAAAACTAACTTTTATAGTACATTGATTTCATACTATGTAACTTTCTAGAACTTGTTTATTCTTCTAATAGTTTTTTTTAAAGTGGATTCCTGAAATTTTCTATATACAAGATTATATCATCTGCAAATAGAGGTAGTTTTACTCTTCCCTTCCAAAGTGGATGCCTTTTATTTCTTTTTCTTGCCTAATTGCCCTGGCTAGAACCTCCTGTACATTGTGGAACAGAAGCGGTGAGAACAGATATCCTTGTCTCGTTACTGATCTTAGCTGGAAAACATTAAGTCATTTACCGCTATGTCTGGTATTAGGGGTAAGTTTTTCACAGATGCTCTTTATCAGGTTGGAAATTTTCCTAGTTTATGGAATTTTTCCTAGTTTAGGAAATTTTCCTAGTTTATTATGGAAGAATTTTGGATTTTGTCAAATGGTTTTTCTGGCTCTATTAAAATGATCATATGTTTTTGTCTTTTATCAGATATATATCGATTTGGGGAAGTTAGGCCATGTCATTTTCTTTTCTGTTTTGTTTTTAATTTTATTTTACAGCATCACAGTGATGTTTGTCTCATAGAATAAGCTGAGGTGGGGAGCAAGACCTTTTTAGGACGCTGATCCCATCATAAGGACCCCATCCTCATGACCTCAGTGAACAAACCCTAATTACCTTCCAAAGTCCTCATCTCCAAATAACATCACATTGGGGGTTAGGGCTTCAACATGTGACTTTTGGGAGGACACATTCAGGCTATAACACAGTCCTAGCACATTAATGCAATTGTTTAACCCATTCAAATTGATGTTATTATTGATAATATTGAATTGAAGTCTGCCGCTTGCTTTTCGATTCCTATATGTCTTACATCGTTTTCGTTCTTCTGTTCCTCTTCCATTGCTTTCTTTTTCATTAAGTGAATACTTTCTAGTTTAACATGAGTTTCTTTAATGATTGCTTTACTATTTCGTTGTTGTTGCTGTTATTTGTTTGCTTTTAGAGACAGGCTCTGGTGCTGTCACCCTGGCTGGAAGGCAGTGACACAATCTTAACTCGCTACAGCCTCAGCTCCAGTAATTCTCCCAACTCAGCCTCCCATAGTGTGGGAATTACAGGAAGGAGCCATCACACTCAGCCTTGTTTTACTATATATTTTTTCTTTTCTTAGTGGTTGCTCTAAGGCTTACAATATACATCTTATCACAAGATACTTTATATTTATACTAATTTCACTCCAGTGAAACATATAAATGTAACTTCCATATAGCTCTCTCCTGGCCTTTTTGTGCTATTATTGTTATATGTATAACATCTACAGAGTGTCCCAAAAGTCACTGAACATAAGGAAAATGGGAAATTGTAGCTAAATGTACTTTTATTTAGAAAAATTGTTACAAAATTTTACAAAATATTTACAAAATATTCTCTAAATGTTGCCCACCTCTTTTTGTACACACACATAGGCTTCTCTCCCACTCGTTGCAAAAACATTCTAAAATATCTGTTGTTATAATTTTTCCTATGTATGGAGACCTTTTTTAAAAAATATTACTTTATTTTGTTACTCAAATTGTCCCAGCTTTGGGAATTAGCAGCTCTTTCATTTGCCTGTTGTCCTTTTTTATTATTTATTTTTTGAGACAGAGACTCACTTTGTTGCCCTCAGTAGAGTGCTGTGGCGTCATAGGTCACCGCAACCTCAGACTACTGGGCTCAAGCGACTCTCTTGCCTCAGCCCCCCGAGTAGCTGGGACTGTAGGTACCCAGCTACTTTTAGAAGTGGGTCTTGCTCTGGCTCAGGCTGGTTTGGAACTCACGAGCTCAGGTGATCCACCTACCTCGGCCTCCCAGAGTGCTGGGATTATGGGAGTGAGCCACCGTGCCTGGCCCTGTATGGAAACTTTTGGAACACCCTGTATATATGTTATAACCCAATAATATATTGCTATAATTTTAACATTACACTTTTTTTCTTTCATACAGTCTCACTCTATTGCCAAGGCTAGAGCACATAGCTCACCACTGCAGCCTCGATTCTTTTAAGTTCAAGTGATTCTCCTTCCTCAACCTCCCAAGTAGCTAGGACTATAGGCATGCACTATCATGCCAACTTAATTTTTCTTTTTCTTTTTTTTGGAGAGATGACGTCTGGCTCTGTTGCTCAGGCTGGTCATGAACTCCTGGCCTCAAGCAATCCTCCCACCATGGCCTCCCAAAGTGGTAGGATTATAGGATTACAAGCACGAGGCCACCTCACTTAACCTTATTATACAATTTTATGTCTTTTAAATCTTTTAAAGAAGCTCAGAGAAGGAGAGCCAAGTTTATATTTGTACAGTTTGTTATATTACCTTCTTATATACTATTTCTAAATCTCTTCGTTTTTTCCTGTGGATTTAAGTTACCATCTGGTGCTATTAGCATTTTATATGATTCCATTTTCTCTCTTTTCTTAGCATATGAATTATACTTCCTTTAACAAAAACGTCTTTTGTGACGAGCACAAAAAAAATTTCCTTCTATCTTGCCCTTTACCATACATAATTACAACTAATGAAGGTCCACATTCAAACAGCATCGTGGGCTTGGTGCCCGTAGCTCAGTGAGTAGGGCACCGGCCACAAACACCGAGGCTGGCCAGTTTGAGCCTGGCCCGGCCCTGCTAAACAATGACAATTGCAACCAAAAAATAGCCGGGCATTGTGGCGGGCACCCGTAGTCCCAGCTACTTGGGAGGTTGAGGCAAGAGAATTGCTTAAGCCCAAGAGTTTGAGGTTGCTGTGAGCTGTGACACCATAGCATTCTACCAAGGGCTCTGTCTCAAAAACAAACAAACAAACAAAAAAAAAAAACAGCATCGTGTTGCTCCCCAGGTAGTGCAAGTCCCTCAAAACAAAGTATTCCTAATTCTTCCCGCCCATGCCTGAGTCACTGCTGTCACTCATTTCACTTATCCATAACCTATGATCATCAAATGCATTATTATTTTGAATAAACTGGTGTTAGATCAATTAGGAATAAGAAAAACAAAAGTTTTATTTTACTGTCACTTATTCCTTCTTAATATTCTTTTCTTTATATAGATCTAAGTTTATGATCTATATCATTTTCCTTCTCTCTGAAAAACTTGACGTTTCTTGCAAAGCAGATCTACTGTGAGAAATTCCATTTTTCTTTGTCTGAGAAAGTATGTCTCTTTTACTTTTGAAGGTAAATTTCACTGAACACAGAATTCTAGATTCTTTCTCTCAACATTTTAAATATTTCACTCCACTCTTTTTTTTTTCTTTCTTTTTTTTTTTTTTTTTTTTTGGTTTTTTGGCCGGGGCTGGGTTTGAACCTACCACCTCCAGCATATGGGACCGGTGCCCTACTCCTTGAGCCACAGGCGCCGCCCTTTTTTTTTTTTCATACATGATTTCTGAAGATAAGTCCATTGCGGTTCTTATCCTTGCCCCTCTATAGGTAACTTTCCCTCCTCCCCTCAGCTTCTTTCTTTCAAGATTTTTGTCTTTTTTGTTTTCTGCAGGGTTGTTTTTGTTTCGTTTTGGGTTTTGGTGGGGGAGGTATTGTTTTTGTTTTTGTAAAGACAAGGTCTCAGTTACCCAGGCTGGAATGCAGTGGTGTGATCACAGCTCACTTCAGCCTCTGAGCCCAGCAGACAGGCTCAAGCAATCCTTCCCGGACCTCAGGCTCCCAGGTAGCTGGGACTACAGGCTTGGGCCATCATAGCTGGCTATTTTTTAAGGTTTTTTTGTAGAGACAGGGATCTCACTATGTTGCTCAAGCTGGTCTCCACTGCCTGGCCTCAAGTGATCCTCCTTCCTCTGCCTCCCAAGTAGCTGGAATTACAGGCACCAGCCACCATGTCTGGCCTTTCCTGCAGTCTTAATGGGAATATTTAGGTGTAGTTTTGAGCATATATCTTGTTTGACATTCTCTGAGCTTTCAAGACTTGTGGTTTGATGTTTGACATTAATTGGGGAATATTCTCAGTCATTATTATTTCAAATATTTCTTCTCTTCTTCTCTTTCCCCTTCTTCTAGTATTCCTATATATTTTAAACATAAATTTAATGTAATGAATTTTTTTAATAAAATGTAACTTAGAAGCTGGGCATGCATGCATGTGTAAGTCCCTGTTACTCAGGAGGCTAAGGCAGGAGGATGGCTTACATGCTAGAGTTTGAGGTCATAGTGTGTACGATCACATCTGAGGATAGCCTGGGCAACACAGCAAGACCCCCATCACTAAAATTCTAAAGAATGATATATGTGGCTCAGTGCCTGTGGCTCAAGCAGCTAAGGCACCAGCCACATACACCTGGAGCTGGCTGGTTCAAATCCAGCCCAGGACCGCCAAACAACAATGACGACTGCAACCCAAAAATAGTTGGGTGTTGTGGTGGGTTCCTGTAGTTCCAGCTACTTGGGAGGCTGAGGCAGGAGAATCACTTAAACACAGAAGTTGGAGGTTGCTGTGAGCCATAATGCCACAGCACTCTACCAGGGTGATAGCTTGAGGCTCTGTCTCAAAAAAAAAAAAATGATATATGTACGCCATATATCATAAGGAAAAGTATATAAATCATTAAGTGTACATCCTAATCAGTTTTTACGAGGTGAACTCACCTATGTAATCAACATCTAGATAAGGAAACCGAACATTTCTAACAAGCTCCTTGTGTTCCTTTTTCATTCATTATCCACCCACCTTCAAGGGTAACCACTGTCTTGACTCTGACATTATAGATTAGCTTTCCTTTTTAAACTACTTTATATTATATAAATGGAATCCTACGACATGAAGTCTCTTGGATTCATTTCCTTACACTCAGTATTTGTGAGATTCTTCTGTATTGTTGGGTCCGGCAGCAATTCATTCTTTTTCAGTAGGGTATAGTATTCCACTGTGTGAATATACCACAATTCATTTATCCCATTCAACTTTTCACAGACATCAGAGTTGTATCCATTTCGGGGGTATTACAAATAGTGCTGCTCTGGACATTATGTGGGTGCCTTTGGGTGCACACATGCGCATTTCTTTGGGGCATCTAAGATTGAAATTCCTGGGATTTCCATATAGTCTACTAATGTTAGTTGTCTTTCTCGTAAGTTCCACGCCTATTTCGTTCGTTATGTTCTAACGCCCCGAACAGAGTGGGCCTCCAGCATGTAACTGCTGATCGGATAAACGCGTGTGCGAATGAAGCACTTTGTGAGGAGAGTGTGACCTCTTTTAAAGGGAGTAACTGAAGAGTTTGGGGGGTGGACACGTGCACGAGGTTGCACAGGGGTCGGGGACTCCATCTCCAGCGTGTACGACTGAGGAGGGCGCTCCTGATGCTCCGCTACCTGGTCTTGTGTCCCCAAGTCTGTGCTATTAAGTAAAGATGCAGGTTTATGTAGTCAGGTGCCCTTGAGCAAGGGCGGGGTGACCCGCCACCTGATCCCAGGCTGGCAACTCAGCGCCTCGGACGCGGACTCGGGGTGGGGAAGAGGGGGGCATGAGCGCAAGTGGGGACCGGAGGAAGGGTGGGGGAAGCTCAGCCACGTGCGCGCCCAGCCCACCGCCCCGCCACTGCCGAGGGCGCGGCCTGGGGGTGGGGCGCGCCGAGCCCGCCCCGCCCCGGGGCGACCCGGCCGCAGGGATCCTGGCGGCGGGCGATAAGAAGCTGGTAACCTCCGGCTCGCGGCCCCCGTCGCAGCCGTCGGCCTCGGAGGGAAGACGCTTCCGCCGTCCCGGGGGGCGCCGGGTCGAAGCGGCCCTTCTCCCGCAGCCTCCGTTGAACGTCCCTCTGCCTGCGCGGAGCCGGAGCGGGGTCTCTGGGGCCCGCCGGCCCGAGGCGGCTTCCCTCCTCGCGCCGTCCGCGATGCGACCCCTGCGGCCCCGGCTCCCGGCAGCGCCGGCTCCGCCAGCTGCGGACCCGCAGCCCGAGCCGCAGTTGTCCGAGCCCGAGGCGGACTGCACGACGGGGGACTGGGAATTCTCCCGGAAGGATCGCCTGGTGCTCCGCCACCTGGAGGTGGTCCGGAGCCGCGAGGCGCGCCTGTGGCGGGGCGGCAAACCCCAGGTAGGGGGTCCGCGGCGGGCCCTCCCCACGCGCACGAGAGGCCACGGGCGCCACCTGCACCCGCGCTCAGCTGCTCTGCACCCTGGAGGCCAGACCCTGCCCAGGTGTATCCCCTTCACTGGCACGAGGAGGGATTCACTAGCTTCTCCCCCTCAGTGGAAGGTTGGTTAGCAGATGCTCCGGGAGAGCGCTGGTTGGAATCAGGGAACTCTGCTCAGGACAAAAAGTGCGACCGGGTGGGGCGTGTGAGCCGCGGAGAGGCACTTGAATCGCGCGGGGATTCAAGCTGAAGGGGCTGCTCGGACATTGGTGGACCTTCCCCGCGTGTCCTACCCTTTTCTCTAGCAGGTTGAGATCTGCAGAGCCTTTGAGGGAGTCGTGTTGTGGCTCCTGAGGCTTAATAACATCTTTGACTTCTCCCACGTGACTTTTAACCTGGCTGTCACTATCTTCAGCCGCCTCTTGGTTTCGGTGAAGGTAGGGAGGCGTCTAAGGGATGGTACAGATGGTGGGAGAAGAAACTGACCATTGCTCCCATTTTCTGTCTGCGAGATGTGGTGACCCAGATGCTCAAACCAACGTGTATAAACTAAGTAACTTGGGCCTGGCGTGGTGACTCACGCCTGTAATCCTAGCACTCTGGGAAGCCAAGGCAGATGGATTGCTTGAGCTCAC